>NC_133415.1:19672500-20905000 GCF_049350105.2 Macaca mulatta | reverse complement strand
GTTTCACCATGTTGGTCAGGCTGTCTCCAACTCCTGACCTTAAGTGATCTGCCAGCCTCAGCCTCCGAAAGTGCTGGGATTATAGGCGTGAGCCACTTCGGCCAGCCTCCGGGCTCATTTTTGTATTTTCTGTAAACACAAGGCTTTGCCGTGTTGCCCAAGGCTGGTCTCCAACTCCTGATGTTGCCCAAGGCTGGTCTCCAACTCCTGAGCTCAAGTGATCCTCATGCCTCAGCCTCTCAACCTGCTGGGACTATAGGCATGAGCCACTGTACCCAGCCTGTTGTTTTTTATTAATGGAAACTTACTAGGAAACTGACAAAATCCAGGCCGGGTGTGGTGGTTTCCCCCTGTAATCCCACCACTTTGGGAGGCCAGGGCGGGTGAATCACCTGATATCAGGAGTTTGAGACCAGCCTGACCAACATGGTGAAACCCTGTCTCTACTAAAAATACAAAAATTAGCTGGGTGTGGTGGTGCACGCCTGTAATCCCAGCTACTAGGGAGACTGAGGTAGGAGAATCACCTGAACCCGGGAGGCGGAGGTCGCAGTGAGCCGAGATCCCGCCATTGTACCCCAGCCTGGGCAACAAGAGCGAAACTCGGTCTTGGTCTTGGAAAACAAACAAACAAACAAATCTGACAAAATCTCAAAGATAATTATAACCCTTAGGGGTCCCAGATTTCTCCTCCTCAGGAAATGGCAAGGGGGTGTGGAGAGGGGCCGCCTGCTTTGGCTGGCTTAGTTTCCTTCCCACAACCCTTTCTGGAGAAACTCTAAACGCCCCCATTTTTTAGTCCTGGAAATTTCCCTATCTGCACCCCCTGCCCTGTAGCTTAGGTTATTCAGCAGAGATTTGCAGGCTCCAGCAGGCGTCGGACTTACAGAGGCAAATGTGACCATGTAAATTCCCGGGCCCACCCATGACAGAGAGCGTGTGATTCAGCAGGCCTCCTGTGAGGCTGGAGGTTTTAAACCCGCGTCCGGTGATTGGGATGGGGATTGAGGACCATATTCCGCGCCTGGCCACCAGAGGGCGCAGCGGGCTGGGCTCAGCGGTCCCCCTTTAAGAGCTTGTGTCTCCAGACAGGTTGCTGTAATCAAGGATTTGCTGGTTAGACAACAGGCAAGGGGTGAGCTGGGTCCCCTTGGGCAGAAGCCTAGGGAAGGAAGCCCGACAACAGGAAAGAGGCTCACATCTGGTATTGGGCACATGGCTGGGCCTTGGTCCTCGTGCCCCTGGACTTCAGAGCTCAGAGGGGCCAGGGCCAGGCCTGGCCTGGAATCTGGATGGACCTGTTCTGCCCTAAGGCACGCCATTTACCCAGTCCTGAGCTCAGAGAGCGTCTGTCGTTCCCGTGGGAAAACCGAGACAGGGGCAAGGGCTCAGTGGCAACTGCTCTGCCTTCCAGACCAGGGCTCTGTCTTGCCGGGGCTAGGGCACAGGGTGGACCCCAGGAAGTTCTGCTATGAGTCAGCTCCGAGTGCTCAGGGGACGGGACAGAGGCTGCTGGCCGGGGAAGGATGCCGGCCGGCGGTACCTACTTCCGCAGCTGCGGGTAGCCCTGCCTGGTGATTCAGCTTCCCTCTGAGGGTCCCCAGGTGGCGCCGCCCTGGACTGGGAGGCTGGGGAGGATGCTGGGGCTATGGAGGGGCGGTGGAGGTGCCTTAAGGGACTCTGTAATCCAGCTCTGCTGGATGCTGAGGTTCTACGATAATTGTGGCCAGAGATCAGGTGGGCGCGAGACTGGTCCTGGGATGGGGCCTGTAGGCCCCTCCTCACTACCCTGCTTCTTGAAGATAGCCTGGGCGGCTGTGCGGGATACCCCAGTGTCTCCAGCAATGCGCGTTGATCTCCATGGGGGGCTCGCCTTGGCGCTGGGTGGGAAGAGACTTGCTGGCGAAGAGAGGCTGACCACGCCAGCTCGGGGTGGGGCTCTACTGGGCAGATGCACAGGCCCGGGGCAGAGGAGGGCTGATGGGGGAAATGCCAGGCCAATGGGGGAGGGGCTGTGAGCGGGAGGTGTTGGGGCGGGGCGAGATCTCCCTCCCGGCTCCGGGAGCCGGACCTGGCCTGGGGCGGGGCCTGGCGGGGGTGCTCAGCCCAATTTTCCGTGTAGGGAGCGGGCGGCGGCGGCGGCGGAGGAGGAGGAGGCAGAGGCAGAGGCGGAGCCAAGGGCGCACCACCACGCCCGCCGTGCCGGGCCTGAGCTGGAGCCGGGCGTGAGTCGCAGCAGGAGCCACAGCCGGAGTCACAGCCGCAGCCAGAGCCGCAAAGCCTCCAAGAGCAGGAGTTGGAGCGCAGGCCCTGCTGGAACCGCGCCTAGCTCGCCGCCAGGCACCGGCCGGAGCACGGGCCGTGGTGTCAGCTCACTGCCCGGGCAGTGTGGGAGACAGCGAGCCCGCGACCCCCCAGGCCGGGCACCTCCAGGCGCGGAGCCCGGATCGCCCCCCTGCCAGACCTGGTCACGGCCAGAGCACGCAGGAGTTCCCAGGGTCTGGATCTGCGCGCACCCTAATGACCTGGGGACCGAAGAGAAAAAAGGAACGAGGATTTCATCTAAAAGCATAGCGTGGGCACTAGGCGAGGAGGCGAGTGGAGACCACCTGGCACGGGCAGAGGTGCCTGGAGCCCACGCTTGAGCATCGGAGACCCTGGCATCCTAGCAGTCGCGACCTTGGCTCTACCCTGTCTGAGTTGGAAATACAGCTTAGCTCCTAGACATCGCTGGCACAGGCCTGGCACAAGTAAGCAGTGTTCTCACCTGTCTGAAACGGGACACGGGGTCGGAGGAACCAGGATCTAGCCTGGCCCCAAGCGGAGATCTCTGGTGGCCCAGAGGTGGTCACTGGGGAGCCTACCTCCTGCCCTAGCCCCACTGGTGCGGATGTGCCGCTGCCCACCGGAGCACCATGATGGCAGGATGACCTCAACCGAAGTAGCAGCAGCAGCTGGTGGTGCTCGGGTGGCTGGGCCCCCCGAGTGGCCCCCTGGCAGCCCTCAGGCCCTCCGGCAGCCTGGCCGGGCCCGGGTGGCCATGGCAGCACTGGTGTGGCTGCTGGCCGGAGCCAGCATGTCAAGCCTCAACAAGTGGATCTTCACAGTGCACGGCTTTGGGCGGCCCCTGCTGCTGTCCGCGCTGCACATGCTGGTGGCAGCCCTGGCATGCCACCGGGGGGCACGGCGCCCCATGCCAGGCGGCACTCGCTGCCGAGTCCTACTGCTCAGCCTCACCTTCGGCACTTCCATGGCCTGTGGCAACGTGGGCCTAAGGGCTGTGCCCTTGGACCTGGCACAACTAGTCACTACCACGACGCCTCTGTTCACCCTGGCCCTGTCGGCACTGCTGCTGGGCCGCCGCCACCACCCGCTGCAGTTGGCGGCCATGGGTCCGCTCTGCCTGGGGGCCGCCTGCAGCCTGGCTGGAGAGTTCCGGACACCCCCCACTGGCTGTGGCTTCCTGCTGGCAGCCACCTGCCTCCGAGGACTCAAGTCGGTTCAGCAAAGTAAGTGCCTGGGTGGCCAACTGAGAAGGTGGGGATCCGGGTGGGTGTGTGGCCTGGATGGCCCTGTGAGGGGTATGACTGTTGTCCCATTTTACAGATGAGGAAACTGAGGTTCATGGCTGTGGAGGAAGCAGAACTGAGGCTCAGAGAGGGCCAACAGCTCAGTGAGTTCCAGGCCCCAAACTCAGGCTCTGGAGGCCCAACTCGTGTTTATTTGTTTATTTACTTATTTAGACAGGGTCTGGCTCTGTCGCCCAGGCTGGAGTGCAGTGGTGAGATCTCAGCTCACTACAGCCTCTGCATCCCGAGTTCAAGCGATTCTTCCCCACCTCCCAAGTAAGTGGGACTACAGGTGTCCACCACCATGCTAAGATAATTTTTGTATTTTTATTAGAGAAGGCGTTTTACCATGTTGGCCAGGGTGGTCTTGAACTCCTGACCTCCCAAGGTGCTAGGATTAGTGCGTGAGTCACTGCACAGCTTTTTTTTTTTTTTTTTGTATACACAGGGTCTTGCTATGTTGCCCAGGTGGGTCTTGAACTCCTGGCCTCAGTGATCCTCCTACCTCAGCCTCCTGAAGTTCTGGAATTACAAACCGGTATTTAGTGATAGCCAGTGATCTATGCTTTGACTAGCCCTTTATCTCACTGTTTTGTTCCCATTTGATAGATGAAGAGGCTTGCTCTGGGCCATGTGGCCAGTGAGCAACAGAGGCAAGATCTGAACCCAGATAGGAGGACTCCATCCTTCCAAGAGATGTGGCCTAAGGCTTTAGACCCAGAGGAAAGCCAGAAAGCATGGGCCAGGGAGAGAAAAGGAGGTAAAGCCTTGAGCTGGGATTTGGAAGGTCAGGGTTCAGGCCTAAGTCTGGGGAGGGCTGATGTTTACTGGGAGCTACAGTGTGACAGGCTTGGTGCTGGGTGTTGACCTTGAGTTCTCATGGCAACCACCAACATTATCCCCATTTTACAGATGATGGGACTAAGACCCAGAGAAGTTCATGATTTGACAGGCCGGGCATGGTGTCTCATGCCTGTAATCCCAGCACTTTGGGAGGCTGAGGCGGGAGGACTCTTGAGGCCAGGAGCTCAAGACCAGCCTGGCCAACATGGTGAAACCCTGTATTTATTAAAAATACAAAAATTGGGGCCAGGTGCGGTGGCTCACGCCTGTAATTCCAGCACTTTGGGAGGCTGAGATGGGTGGATCATGAGGTCAGGAGTTCAAGAACAGCCCAGCCGGGCGCGGTGGCTCAAGCCTGTAATCCTAGCACTTTGGGAGGCCGAGACGGGCGGATCACGAGGTCAGGAGATCGAGACCATCCTGGGTAACACAGTGAAACCCCGTCTCTACTAAAAATACAAAAACTTAGCCGGGCGAGGTGGCAGGCGCCTGTAGTCCCAGCTACTCGGGAGGCTGAGGCAGGAGAATGGCGTGAACCCGGGAGGCGGAGCTTGCAGTGAGCTGAGATCCGGCCACTGCACTCCAGCCTGGGTGACAGAGCGAGACTCCGTTTCAAAAAAAAAAAAAAAAAGAACAGCCTGACCAAGATGGTGAAACCCCATCTCTACTAAAAATACAAAAAAATTAACCGGGTGCCATGGCAGGCGCCTGTAATCCCAGCTACTTGGGAGGCTGAGGCAGGAGAATAGCTTGAACCCGGGCGGCAGAGGTTGCAGGGAGCCAAGATCACCCTACTGCACTCCAGCCTAGATGACGAGTGAGACTCCATCTCAAAAAAAAAAAAAAAACTGGGCTGGGCGTGGTGGCTCACAGCTGTAATCCCAGCACTTTGGGAGGCCAAGGCTGGTGGATCACCTGAGGTCAGGAGTTTGAGACCAGCCTGGCCAACATGGGGAAACCCAGTCTCTACTGAAAATACAAAAATTAGCTGAGCATGATTGTGGGTGCCTGTAATCCCAGCTACTCAGGAGGCTGAGGCGAGAGAATCACTTGAACCCAGGAGGCAGAAGTTGCAGTGAGCCGAGATCACGCTATTGCACTCCAGCCTGGGTAACAAGAGCGAAACTCTGTCTAAAAAAAAAAAAAAAACAAAAAAAAAACCAGCTGGGCCTGGTGGCGTGCACCTGTAATCCCAAGTACTGGGGAGGCTGAGGCATAAGAATTGCTTGAACTTGGGAGAAGGAAGTTGCAGTGAGCCGAGATCATGCCACTGCACTCCAGCCTGGGTGACAGAACGAGACTCTGTCTCAAAAAAAAGAAAGAAGTTCGGCCCAGCGCAGTGGCGCACACCTGTAATCCCAGCACTTTGGGAGGCCGAGGTGGGAAGATCATGAAGTCAGGAGATCAAGACCATCCTGGCCAATGTGGTGAAACCCTATCTCTACTAAAAATACAAAAATTAGCTGGGCGTGGCAGTGCGTGCCTGTAATCCCTGCTACTTGGGAAGCTGAGGCAGGAGAATCACTTGAACCCAGGAGGCAGAGGTTGCAGTGAGCCGAGATCACGCCACTGCACTCCAGCCTAGGGACAGAGGGGGACTCCGTCTCAAAAAAAAAAAAAAGAACAAAGAACAAAGAAAGAAAGAAGTTCATGATTTACACAGAGGTCACAGGGTCCCTAATGACGTGAAGCATGGTCTGTGTGACTGCAGCAGGGCTCTGGGCAGTTTAGGGTAGAGGTTCCAGGCCCAGACCCGCTAGATCATTCTGCCTGAGGGCTGGCTTCCCGCCTTTCCTACTGAGGAGCATCTGAGTCGCAGCCTCTACCCTTTCTCTGCCTCAACTCAAGGAGATATAGGGGAGGCCAGGGCGCCCACTCAGAGTGGGGAGGTCTGGGTTCCAACCATACCTTTGCTCATATTTGCTGGGCAACCTTGGACAGATCAGGATTTTATCTGGGCCTCACTTTCCTCATCTGTCAGTGGAGGAGAGTTGGAGTTGATGGAGTCCAAGGGGCCTCTTGCTCTCCCTTCCTGCCCTGAGATCCTGTGACCCAGGCCTGGGAGAAGGAAGTGGGCACTCCAAGAATGCTGGGCTGGGGTTGATGGCAGCCCGCAGCCAGGGAAGATTGAAGTCAGAGTTCAGCCCTGCCCTGGCATATTCAGAGCTGGGACACAGAGGCCCTGTCTCTATCCTCCCTGGCCCCGAGGCAGGGCCAAAACCCAGTTCTATTTTTTGCCCTCAGGTTACATGATAGCTGGAGGCTGAGCACAGGCATGAGCTCTGGGCTTGAGTCTGCACTGGGAAACCTGACCTATGGGCCCCCCCATGCAGGACACAGTGCTGCAAAGGTCCTAACCTCAAGGCCTGTGCTGCCCCTGCTGAGAAACAGTCAGTGCTCCTCACGCTGGGACCCAGGCAGCCCCAACCTTCAAGAGGGGTTATGGCTGGCCAGGCCTCAGGCACTTGGGCATGGAGTGGCATGTGCCTGGCATCGGGCTGCATCTTGACTCCTGCCAGCTCCTTCTTTCCCTCCCTCCCCAGTCTTAACTCCCTGACCCCTGGGGAGGTCGGGTCCTTGCTCTAGGCTCCTGAAGCACCCTCTGCTCACCCCATCATGGCTCCAAATGCCATGTATGATCGCCACCTGGTTACATGTCTGCTGTCTGCCAGACAGATTTGGGCAACTCTGTGTTCCTGGAACCTAGCCCCGGGGCCTGGCAGAGGGTACATACTTTGTAAATTATAATTTTTAAATTTTATTTTATTATTTTTTTTTGAGACAATCTCTGTCGCCCAGGCTGGAGTGCAGTGGCGCAATCTCGGCTCACTGCAACCTCTGCCTCCTGGGTTCAAGCAATTCTTGTGCCTCAGCCTCCTGAGTAGCTAAGACTACAGACTTATGCCACCATACCTGGCTAATTTTTTTTTTTTTTTTTTTTTTTTTTTTTGTAGAAACGGGCTCACTATGTTGCCCAGGCGGTCTCGAACCCTTGGCCTCAAATGATCTTCCCTCCGGGCCTCCCAAAGTGCTGGAATTACAGGTGTGAGCCAACATGCCCAGATGGATAGATTTATTGATGGCTCTGACAGGCGAGCCGATCTCATAGAATGGTTGGGCTGCATGGTTCAGGAGGGAGTTTAGAGGGCTGGAGGCCCCACTAACAGAGATGGGAGCCCTGCAGAGATGGGGAGGAACAGACTTGAGCCAGGGCCTGAGATAGGTTTTTTTTTTTGCTCATTTGTTTGTTTATGAGAGGGTCTTGCTCTGTCATCCAGGCTGGAGCACAGTGGCTCACTGCAGCCTCAATTTCCCAGCTTCCGGCAATCCTCCCACCTCAGCCTCCCAAGTAGCTGGGACTATAGGCGCACCTCCATGCCAAGCTAATTATTGTATTTTTTGTAGAAATGGGGTTTCATCGTGTTGCCCAGGCTGGTCTCCAACTCCTAGACTCAAGTGATTTACCCACCTCAGCCTAAAGTGCTGGGATTACGGGCATGAGCCACCACACCCGGCCTGAAATAGGTTTTGAACAAAAGGAGGTTTCTACAGCAAGAGGCTCCTGGAGAGGCACCAGGGCCAGATTCAGACTCAAGTGTATGTGGCTGATGCCAGCTCCATTCCTGAGAGCAGAGTCTGTGGGAGCAGAGGGCAAGTATCCAGAAAGAAGGCTGGGCATGGTGGCTCATGCCTGTAATCCCAGCACTTTGGGAGGCCAAGGCAGGCAGATCACTTGAGGTCAGGAGTTTGAGACCAGCCTGGCCAGCATGGTGAAACCCCGTCTCCACTAAAAATACAACAAAATTAGCTGGGCATGCTGGTGCATGCCTGTAATCCCAGCTACTCGGGAGGCTGAGGTAGGAGAATCTCTTGAACCGGGGAGGTGGAGGTTGCAGTGAGCCGAGATATCACACCACTGCACTCTAGCCTGCGTGACAGACTGAGACTCCATCTCAAAAAAAAAAAAAAAAAGTCAGGCGCAGTGGGTCACGCCTGTAATCCCAGCACTTTGGGAGGCTGAGGCGGATCACAAGGTCAGGAGATCGAGACCATCCTGGCTAACATGGTGAAACCCCGTCTCTACTAAAAAATACAAAAAATTAGCCAGGTATGGTGGCGGGTGCCTGTAGTCCCAGCTACTCAGGAGGCTGAGGCAGGAGAATGGCGTGAACCCGGGAGGCGGAGCTTGCAGTGAGCTCGAGATCGAACTACTGCACTCCAGCCTGGGTGACAGAGCGAGACTCTCTCTCAAAAAAAAAAAAAAAAAAAAAAAAGTATCCAGAAAGAGGAGAGCCCAGACAGCTGCCGGCAGGGCCAGCAGCTTCCCTCCTTCCTGGGCCAGTTGTAGGCCCAGGGGGCCTGCACGAGGAGAGTGCCGTCTTCCTACCCACAGAAAGGGTGGGAAGTGGGGCGCCAGCCTGCTGAGCTTGCTCTTAGCTGGACCCCCCCACCCCGCCCCACATCACAGAGCAGGCGGACTCAACCCCTGTCCTCTGAGCTCTCAGGCTGTGTGTGATGGGGGAGATGCACTCAGATATAGAGATCACAATGACAAAAGAGAAGTTCTAGAGTCAAGGTGGTCACAGGTGTTGGGGAGTGGTTGCTTCTTCCTGGGGAGCCCTGAGAAGGCTGCCTAGGGGAAGAGGCATGCAGTGAGGATGACAATAATGTAACCATGAGAGCAAACATTTGTTGGGGCCTCCCTAAGTGCCCACACCATGCCCAGCTCTTCATACTGATGGAGGAGGAAAGGGTGATCTGGGAATGGGAAACAGGCTGTCCCAGGGCACGGGGTGTCAGCCAGCAGGAGCAGGGTGTGGGGATCATGCCAGCTGCCGGGGTGAGCTGGCATCAAGGGCATCACACAGGGCATCAGGCCCCGTGTTCAGCACGTCACATGTGAGGGAGATGTTGCTACCTGAACCACACTACTCACAAGGAGACTGAGGTATGCAGAGAGAGACAGTGTCACACCGCCTGTGAAAGAGCAAAAGGGACAAGCCAATAGCAAGCAGACAGGATTTAGAGAAGGGTCAGCTGTTACCTGTGGCAGAAACCTGGGCATGTTCCACTAGAAGGAGAAGTGACAATGAGGCAGGACAAACAGGCTGACACTTTGGGGTCCCCAGGTAGAAGTCAGTTGCCGCCTCTGACAGCGACTCGCCGCCCTTTCCCTGGGCTGCAGGAAGGGGAGGTGGAGGAGTGGGTGGGATGTACAATGGGTGCGAGGAGATGGGTGGGAAGGTTAGGACCTTCCTGCCTGGCTGCCTTGCAGAGGGTGAAATTTGCCAAAGGTGAAGTTCACCTGGAAACCCACATGCCTTCCTGTGATGGGACGTTTAATGTGGAAGCCACAGGCAGCTCATAACAGTGTTAACTTTCGAGCCTGCGAGCAGGAGGCATTCTGATTATCTGTTCATTTCTAGAAACGTTTCAGCCAGAGGGACTGTTTGTTGCCTAGAGAACAAAGCTAAAACATCAGAATGAAATTGAGAGAGAAATAACATTTCCTATTCTAAGCACAGCCTATGAGTAAGCATCTCTGTGGCTTTTTGGAAAGTGTGTGTCAGAAAATGCATAGAGGCTCGCAGAGGCCCGGGAGGGGACCTGTGTCGACTACTCATCTCTCTCCACTAACTTGGCGAAGGCCCCATGCCATCCTTGCCCTCATGCAAATAATGTCATTTCAGCCAGGCGCAATGATTCACACCTGTAATCCCAGCACTTTGGGAGGCCAGGCAATAATAATAATGTCATTTCATCTGGGCACCCCTTTTTGAATTGGCTGATGGTGGCACGTGTACACGCAGGTACACACAGATATAGTCAGACATAGGCAAAGCAGCAAGATCCTCTCTTCCCTTACAAAGTGAAAAGGTTTCCTCTTAGTCCTGGATTCATCTTGACAAGCCCCAGTATTAGCAGGAAAAAAAAAAAAAATTGCTGATTATCAGTTATAAACAGTGAGTGAGAGCCAAGATCCCACAATGACCTTTTGTTCCCTTGTCACTCCAGTGGTCATAAGTGAATGAAGCAATGAATGGGTCACCCTTTTGACCCAATTTATTATTTTCTTTTATAAATTCTTATTTTTTAATGCAAAGGCCCCCATGTAGCTAGTAAGTGGCAGAGCTGGGACCCTCTGCTGGCCTGCCCTTTCATGGTGGCTGGAACTGCAGTGTGGGAGTAATAAGGGCTGTGGCCCGGGTGGTTGGGGCCAGTTGATGCAGTCTTCGAAGCTGGGTTAAGAACCTTGGGCTAGGTGCGCTGGCTCACGCCTGTAATCCCAGCACTTTGGGAGGATGAGGTGGGAGGATCACCTGAGGTCAGGAGTTCAAGACCAGCCTGGCCAACATGGCAAAACCCCATCTCTACTAAAAATACAAAAATTAACCAGGTGTGGTGGTGCGTGCCTGTGATCCCAGCTACTTGGGAGGCTGAGGCAAGAGAATCACTTGAACCTGGGAGGCAGAGGTTGCAGCAAGCCGAGATCATGCTACCACACTCCAGCCTGGGCAACAGAGCAAGACTCTGTCTCAGGAAAAAAAAAAAAAAAAAAAAAAAGAACCTAGGACCTTCAGGGCCAGGGCAGCCCCTGAAGATTTATTTTTATATTTTAGAGACAGGGTCTTGCTCTGGTCACTGAAGTAGACTGCAGTAGCATCACCATAGCTCACTATAGCCTTCCTCTGGGCTCAGGTGATCCTCCTGCCTCAGCCTCTCAAAGTGCTGGGATTACAGGCACAAGCCACTGCACCTGGTCGATTTTTTGTTTTTTTTTTGAGACAGGGTCTCACTCTGTTGCCCAGGCTGGAGTGCAATGATGTGATCTTGGCTCACTGCAACCTCCACCTCCTGAGCTCAAGATCCTCCTGCCTCAGCCTCCTGAGTAGCTGGGACTACAGGCATGTGCCACCACTCCCGGCTAATATTTTGTACTGTGTAGAGATGGGGTTTTATCACGTTGCCCGGGCGGGTTTCAGACTCCTGGACTCAAGCGATCTGCCCTCCCAAAGTGCTGGGATTACAGGCATGAGCCACCACACCCGGCCTTTGTAATTTTTTTTCAGCCATTAGTCTTCATACTCATTGATCATTTAGATATCCCAAGCAGATCATTGTTTCAGCTCGTGGGAGGCGGTTTGAAGTGGCTGATAACAGACTTATTTATTTTAGTTTAGTTTTTTATATTTACTGAGCATTTCCCATTTAAGAGCTTTACGTATGCTGTCCTTTAAAATGTTTACAACAACCCCATGATTAGGTTTGATTATTACCCAACTCTCCGGGGGAGGAAACTCAGGCTTACAGAGGTTAAGCGCCTCTCATAAGCCCAGGTCACAGCTAGTCAGGGGTGAACACAGGTCACAAACGCAGGTGGTCTGACTCCAACTCTTGACTGTCACGTTTCAGATCAGGAGCCACTCGCCCTGCCTGAGGGGTCCGGGTAGACTTCTTAGCGGATCGGCCATAGGGGTCATAGTGGGGTGGCTGGAGGGGGTTGTGTCCCTCTGGGTGCTCATGGTGGTTGTCCTGTTGCAGGTGCCCTGCTGCAGGAGGACAGGCTGGACGCGGTGACCCTGCTCTACGCCACCTCGCTGCCCAGCTTCTGCCTGCTGGCGGGTGCAGCCCTGGTGCTGGAGGCTGGCGTCACCCCACCGCCCGCTGCTGGTGACTCTCGCCTCTGGGCCTGCATCCTGCTCAGCTGCCTCCTGTCTGTTCTCTATAACCTGGCCAGCTTCTCCCTGCTGGCCCTCACCTCTGCCCTCACCGTCCACGTCCTGGGCAACCTCACCGTAGTGGGCAACCTCGTCCTGTCCCGGCTCTTGTTTGGCAGCCGCCTCAGTGCCCTCAGCTACGTGGGCATCGCACTCACTCTTTCAGGAATGTTCCTTTACCACAACTGCGAGTTTGTGGCCTCCTGGGCTGCCCGTCGGGGGCTGTGGCGGAGGGACCAGCCCAGCAAGGGTCTTTGAGACCTAGGGGATCTCAGGAGCCACCTGGGATGGCCCTGGCCTGAATCCAACCCTCAGCCATGGCCATAGGAAGAATGGAAAACAGGGCTGGGCATGGTGGCTCATGCCTATAATCCCAGCACTTCCAGAGGCCGAGATGGGTGGGTCATCTGAGACCAGGAGTTTGAGACCAGCCTGGCTAACATGGCAAAACCTCATCTCTACTAAAAATACAAAAATTAGCTGGGCATGGTGGCGTGTGCCTATAGTCCCAGCTACATGGGAGGCTGAGGTGGGAGGATCACTTGAGCCCTGGAGATCAAGGCTGCAGTGAGCCAAGATCGCATGCCACTGCACTCCAGCCTGCGAGACAGAGCGAGACCCTGTCTCAAAAAAAAACAAAAAAACAAAAAAAAAACTGGAGAACAGGCAGTGACGTCTGTTGGGGGAGCTTTCTGGAAGGGCTGGCTTGGAGGTTGGAATGGGGACTCCCAGGGAGACCTGCCTCCTATCCCTGCCTGCCTCACCCCTGCCACAGACTCTGCTCACCACTGGATGGTGCGTCCAAGCCTGGCACAGTCCCTGTGCTTGTCAGAGTCATTATGATTAATATCAACTATGATGCCAAAAATTGCTGGCCAGACTTTGAAGACCTCAACGTGTTAACGATGACGATGATGATGATTCTTGGCGGTTACACAATCCTTCCTCTTGGAGGGGAGGCAGCTAGGAGGCCCAGCAGGGGGGCTTCTAGGCTGCTGGGCTCCCCTAGGGAGTTGGGGTAGTCTATGCCAACTGCAGGCAGCTGCTGTGGCCTCACCCCTGGGCCCCCCAATTTTGGGTCATCCATCCTCAAATACACTATTTTTGCTTGTATGCCTGTGTCATTTGTTGGGGGTACAGAGGGGATATAGGGAGAGTGGGAGCCTTCCCACACAGAAACTAGGACATCCTCTCTTACCCTTACCCATCGCGGTCTGTCTGGCCCCCCACCCCGAGCCCAGTGCTATTCCCTCAAATCCCTCCACTGGCCAGGCCACCATTGCCCATCTTCTGGACAGTGGCAGTGGCCTCCCCCTTGCTCTGCCCTGGCCCCTCTACTCCATCTTACACACAGCCCCCTTCACCCAGAGGGATCTCACTAAAACATGTACATTCTGATGCTCCTCACTGCTCCTGGGACAAAGTCAGAATTTCCTACCCCAGACCCCTAGTCCCTCAGGACGTGGCACCTGCAGCCTCACCCAGCTCATCTCCCTTCCCCTGGGCTCTGTCTTCCAGCCTCACTGACTTCTTTTGGTTCCCTGTGATACCAGGCCTGCTCAATGAAGCCTTTGCACATGCTGTTCCCTCTGTTCAGTCCCCCATTCCTACAACAACCTCCTCCCTTCTCATGGCTTAAACCCTTGCCTGGAGGAGAAAACCCAAACATGCAACTCTTTTTATTTTTTTTATTTTATTATTTTTATTTTATTTATTTTTTTTTTTGTTGAGACAGAGTCTTGCTTTGTTGCCCAGCCTGGAGTGCAGTGGCCGGATCTCAGCTCACTGCAAGCTCCGCCTCCCGGGTTCACGCCATTCTCCTGCCTCAGCCTTCTGAGTAGCTGGGACTACAGGCGCCCGCCGCCTCGCCCGGCTAGGTTTTTGTATTTTTTAGTAGAGACGGGGTTTCACCGTGTTAGCCAGGATTGTCTCGATCTTCTGACCTTGTGATCCGCCCGTCTCGGCCTCCCAAAGTGCTGGGATTACAGGCTTGAGCCACCGCGCCCGGCCCGCAACTCTTTTTAAAAAGAGAAATCCAGGCCAGGCGCGGTGGCTCACGCCTGTAATCCCAGCACTTTGGGAGGCCAAGGCGGGCGGATCATAAGGTCAGGAGATCGACACCACGGTGAAACCCCGTCTCTACTAAAAATATAAAAAATTAGCCGGGCGCGGTAGTGGGCGCCTGTAGTCCCAGCTACTCAGGAGGCTGAGGCAGGAGAATGGCGTGAACCCGGGAGGCGAAGCTCTCAGTGAGCTGAGATTGCGCCACTGTACTCCAGCCTGGGGGACTCCGTCTCAAAAAAAAAAAAAAAAAAAAAAAAAAAGAGAAATCCAGGCCTGGCGCGATGGTTCACATCTGTAATCCCAGCACTTTGGGAGGCCAAGGTGGGCAGATCACCTGACGTCAGGGGTTCGAGACCAGCCTGGCCAACATGGTGAAACCCCATCTGTACTGAAAATACAAAAAATTAGCCAGGCCTGCTGGCATGTGCCTGAGGCAAGAGAAATGCTGGAACCCAGGAGACGGAGGTTGCAGTGAGCCAAGATCACACCATTGCACTCCAGCTTGGCCAACAAGACCGAAACTCCGTCTCAAAAAAAAAAAGAAAAGAAAAAAAGAAGAAAAAAATCCAGTCACTTGAGGCCAGGCGTTGGAGGCTGCAGTGCACTATGATCATGCTACTGCACTCCAGCCTGGGTGACAGAGCAAGACAGTATCTCTTTGAAAAAAAAAAAAAAAAAGAAGGGCTGATGAGGGTCTTGACAGGGGACTGTGCTCAGGAGGCTTGCAGGGGTGCAGGAGAGCAGGGCTCCCATGTAGGGAACCTAAGACAGGAGTCCCAACCCCCAGAGCTCCCTGACCCACCAGCCAGTGTCAGCTTTGTTATTTACCTCTGAGCCTTTCCTTGGCACTTGTAACACTTAACTCTCCCCACCCAGCTACCTTTCCTGGAGACCACCTGTTAAAGATGATAAGGACCCAGGCTGGAGTGAGAACACCTGGGACCTAATCCTGCTCTGCCCACCTGACTGAGAGCCTCCCCTCCCTAGGCCTCAGCTTCCAGATCTGCAAAATGGAACTGATGATCCCCTTGGAGAGGGTTTGAATGAGGAGCGCTGAGCAGGGCCAGGAGTGAGGAAGGAGGTGACGGCACCAACTGGCTCTGCTTCTATCTTGGGGTAGTCACCCAACCTTTCTGGAAACCATCTGCAAAATGTCTCCCATTTGTGTGAGCAGCAGGAGCTAGACCAGGCTGGGGCTGTGGTCTGGGGAGACTGAGATTCAGGGAGGAATCATTCAGATTCAGTAACCAGAATTCGTAAGGGACCACAGTGCCAGCCAGTGCTAGGCAGGGCTGAGTTAAGGGCCAGCCCACCGCGGGGTGGGAGGTAGGGGGTTGGGGGGGGTAGAGAAGGCCTAGGAGGACCGGTGTGGGGTTTCCTGGCCCCAGGCTCCGCCCAGGCTGCCTTACAGAAGGGGAAGTGGGCCTGGGCTGAGTCACTCATCACCCACCCTCTGACTCAGAGATGCCACTGGCCCAGCCCAGTCTCTGAGCAGCTTGGATACCTCTGGCCTCCACTCTCAGGCTTTGCCAGGCAGGATGGAGGGATGGATGGCTGTGGTCAAATCCTCCTTGGTGACTCAGGACCCTTTCCCATCCAACAGGCACCCACTGCCATAGTAGGGACCTCCCTGTACCACCCTCATTTCTAGGCCTTGTGGGATGCTTGGCTAATGAGTGAGCCTCACATCAGATTAAAGCCTGCCCCTGGTGGTTGTGGGGACAGGTGACTGGGGTTGTGTGTGACCTGGGAGCTGATTTGTCACCAGATTCAGGACCATTAGACATTGAGGTGATTCCCTCAAGGCCACAGCCAAAGCCATCCCTATCACCCCTCCCAGTAGTGGGCACAGAGAGCACTGGATTGCGAGTCAAAAAGCTTGGGTTTGGCAGGATGTGGTGGCTCACGCCTGTAATTCCAGCACTTTGGGAGGCCGAGGGGGGCGGATCACCTGAAGTCAGGAGTTCAGGACCAGCCTGGCCAACACGGTGAAACCCCATCTGTACTAAAAATACAAAAATTAGCCAGGTGTGGTGGCATGTGCCTGTAATCCCAGCTACTCGGGAGGCTGAGGCAGAAGAAGTGCTTGAACCCAGGAGGCAGAGGTTGCATTGAGCTGTGATCATGCCATCACACTCCAGCCTGGGTGGCAGAGCGAAACTTCCTCTCAAAAACAAAAGTCCAGGTTTGAGTCCTGACCCCTCCTACTTATGATGTGACCTCAGGCTGGCCTCTTCCTCTCAGTATCCTTGGGAGTGAAGATCACCAAGATAACAGTGGGGAGGGAGGGTCCCATTGAACGGTCGTTGTCCCTCCAGGCTCTGCTCCTCAATATTTCTGTTGCCTCAGGCAAGTCTCTTCACCTCTTTGAGCCTCAATCTCTGCATCCAGTCCCTGCTGCGAAGCCTTCTCTTTAGGTAAACAGGTGTTGCCTCCCTTAGGAAGCTCTGCTCTCCCCACAAGACCCCACCCCATTCCATGCCAAGCTGAGTTTGAAGCTCCAACCAAAGCTCACCCCAGCTCCCTGCACCTCTCCAGGCAGGGCCCTGATCACATCCCACCATCAGGGCTGGATTCTCGTCTCTCTTCTCCACTGGACTGGGCTCCAGGAGGGCTCACTGCTCTCTCCCGAGCACCGGCATAGCATGTGGCATGGAGTGGGCAGGAGAGATGAGTCAAGAACAGACAGCAGAGTATGGTGGGTGCACCTGTAGTCTGAGCTTGGACTGCGAGCCAAGATCGCGCCACTGCACTCCAACTTGGGTGACAGAATGAGTCTCCATCTCAAAAAATAAATAAAAATAAATAAAAAAGAACAAGGGCTTCGGAGTTGGACTTATGCTTGAATCCTGGCTTCAGCACATCTGAGCTGTGTGATCTTGCGCAAGGTCCTCCCCACCTGTGCCTCTGTGCATTGAGTGGGGGCAGCAGTGGAACTTAACCCCCTACCAGCTTCTGGAGCTGTAATGGACAAAGGCCTAGGAAGGCCTCAGTCTTATCACAGATGCTTCCACTTCCTCCTCAAGGCTTCTCTTGTTATCTGCCCCACCCCTCCTCAGCCTGCCGGAGCACATTGAGAGTCCCCCAGGGATGCTCCCGCCAGAGCACAGCAGTGTGGATGCCAAGCCTCCAGTCCCCTTGTCCTGCCTCGGAGGAAGCCTGGGAAGCTGGGTCTGTGCTGGGCATCCTGCCATTGTGGACTTCGAAACAAAGACCTGTCTCAGGCCCAGCTGCCTGGTGCCCCTTCTACCCTCCCCTAGTGGCCCTTGGATTGGCATTCCAGGGGGCCAGGGCAAACAAGGATCATGAAGAGTCCTTGTTTGCCCTGGCCCCCTGGAAGGAGCAGCTCCTTCATGCTACGCTGCCCTCAAATTAGCTCAGGGATGTCAAATCCTCCACCACTGCACTAAATAACTTCCTGGAAATAGCACAAAATACTTAACTGAGGGCCACTTAATGGAGGCCCACGAGAGGTTTTGAGCCACGGATGCACATGACAGACCCTATGTAGAGAAAAAATTGGAGGGGCTCGAGACAGGAGGCAGGGAGATTAGGGAAGACCTGTTGTTGTGGTCTAGGTAACTACATGATGGTGGGGACAGTGTTGGGGCAGAGTGGGTATCGGTTGTATTGATTTAGAATAACTATTAATCTCAAAACCTGATGGCTTAGAGCAACAAACATGTAGTGTCTCACAGTTTCAGTGGATCAGGAATTCGGGAGTGGCTTAGTGGGTTGGTTCTGGTTGAGTTTCTCATGAAATTGTAGTCAAGATGCTGGCCTGAGCTTCAGTCATCTGAAAGCTTGGCTGGGGCTGGAGGATTTGTGATCCCCCAATGGGTTCACTTTGCCTGCTGCCTAGACAAAGCCGATTTATCAAGACAGGGGAATTACCAATACAGAAAGAGTAACTCACACAGAGCCTGCTGTGCAGGAGACCAGAGTTTTATTATTACTGAAATCAGTCTCCCCGACCATTCAGGGAGCAGAGTTTTTAAGGACAACTTGGTGGGTTGGGGGAAGCCAGTGAGACAAGAGTGCTGACTGGTCAGGGATGAAATCCCAGGATGTTGAAGCTGTCTTCTAGTGCCCAGTCAGTTCCTGGGTGGGGGCCAGAAGATCAGACGAGCTAGTTTATCCATCTGGGTGGTGCCAGCTGATCCATCAGGCACAGGATCTGCAAAATATCTCGAGCACTGATCTTAGGAGCAGTTTAGGGAGGGTCAGAATCTTGCAGCCTCCAGCTGCACGACTCCTAAACCATAATTTCTAATCTTGTGGCTAATGTTAGTCCTATATAGGCAATCTAGTCCCTAGGCAAGAAAGAGGTCTGCTTTGGGAAAGGGCTGTTATCATCTTCATTTTAATCTATAAACCATAAACTAGGTTTCTCCGAATGTTAGTTCAGCCTATGCCCAGGAATGAACAAAGACAGCTTGGAGGTTAGAAGCAAGATGGAGTCGATTAAGTTAGATCTCTTTCACTGTGTCAGTCACAGTTTTGCAAAGATGGTTTCAGATTTACATTAGAAATGAGGCATTCACGTGGCTGTTGGCAGGAGGCCTCAGTTCCTTGCCATGGGGCCTTCTCCATAGGGCCCCTTGAGTGTCCTCAACACAGAGTAGTTGGTGTCCACCAGAGTGAGTGATTCAAGAGAGCCAGAAACCACAAAGTCCTTTTAAATCTAATCTCAAAGGTCACACTCTGTCATTTCTCCAGTATCTTATTGGTTACCAGTCTATTTAATATGAGCCCTTCCCACATTGACTACACAAGGGCAGGACTACCAGGAAGACGGGATTACTGAGGACATCTCTGAAGCTAGCTACAGTATCAGTGAATATCTGTCGCATGAGTGATTGAGGACTTGAGGACATAGCCTGGAGCCCTATGAGGAATTAGCCTGGGAGCATTCTGTTCTGGGTGGGGTCTTGTCAGCCACACCTCTGCATCCTCCCTAACCAAGTACTGCACAGTCCTTGCCCGCAGCATGCACTTAGTAGATGTTTCCTCAATGAGGGCTAGTGGCTGCCTTCTGTGCTCCCCACCACTGGCAGGACAAGGCCTGGGCTCCCTGGCCTGGTATGTGAAGCCCTGGATATTCTGATGTTTCTAAGCCTACCCCACTGCCCTGAACCCTTCGGCTATTGGGGACCACCCCTGTTCTCTATGCCTGCTTACGTCTCTCAGTGTCTAGGTCTCCTGCAGCCCTATCCTATCCCAACTACCACAACCCTCATGTGCCCCCTTCCTCCTCCTTTTTTTTTTTGAGACAGAGTCTTGCTCTGTTGCCCAGGCTGGAGTGCAGTGGTGCGATCTCAGCTCACTGCAACCTCTGCCTCCTGGGTTCAAGCGATTCTCCTGCCTCAGCCTCCTGAGTAGCTGGAACTACAATTGCACACCACCATGCCCGGCTAATTTTTTTGTATTTTAGTAGAGACTAGGTTTCACCATGTTGGCCAGGCTGATCCGCCCACCTCGGCCTCCCAAAGTGCTTGGGATACAGCCCTAAGCCACCATGCCTGGCTGCCTCCCTCCTTCCCTAAGCACTGCCAGCATCCCAGCTGCACCTGCTGCCTAGGCTGGGAATTTCTGTTTGTATGTTTAGACTTTCTCTGGAGAAGAACCCTTATTACGCTGGAGCCCAAAATCAATCAAGCCAAAGCAAAGTTCCCTGTTTTTATTTGTTTTTATTTATTGAGGAATAAACAGTCTTTATTGGGCTCAGAGCAGGAGTCCATGGGTCTTGAGTACATCTGTGTATTTGTGTTTCCTTCTCCACGTTCTTTTCAGCCTGTTTCTGTAGCCTCATGAGCTGGTTTCTTTTTTGTTTTTTTTGAGATGGAGTCTCGCTCTGTCGCAGAGGCTGGAGTGCAGTGGCGTGATCTCGGCTTACTGAAAGCTCTGCCTCCCAGGTTCACGCCATTCTCTTGCCTCAGCCTCCTGAGTAGCTGGGACTACAGGTGCCCACCACCACACCCGGATTTTTTTTTTTTTTTTAGTAGAGACAGGGTTTCACCGTGTTAGCCAGGATGGTTTCGATCTTCTGACCTTGTGATCTGTCCACCTCCACCTCCCAAAGTTCTGGGATTACAGGCGTGAGCCCCCGCGCCCGGCCATCTCATGAGCTGTTTCTTATTCCAGTAGTGGATCTTGGCCTTCTTCCTCTTCTCCTGCAGGGCGGCTGTCACTGTCTGGTACTTCCAGCCAACCTTGTGAGCCAGGTGCCCCAGGTAGGCAAACTTCCTTGTAGGCTTCAGACTCACGACCTGGAAGGCAGCAGGAACCACCACCCGCTTTTTCGTCATAGGGCGGTAGGATGCCATTACACACCTTGAAGTAGTCCCGGGCGGCCTGGCCTCCTTGGTTTCCTTGCCCCACCGTCCACCAGAAGATGCGTCCGGGGACCTGGAAGTGGTGGGGGCCCAGAAGTGGCAGGTGCATCGGGAAGGGTTGCTCCGTTTATGCGCTTGCGGAGGAAGGCCAGGTACTTCAACTTGTTTCTATGGACATTGCCAGAAATGTTGATGTCCCCGCAGTGTATGACCACCACCTTCGGGCCTTCTTAGCCACCATGGCCGTCAGGAAGCCCAGGAGAGAGCCTATAGTCCCAGCTACTTGGGAGGCTGAGGTGGGAGGCTGTAGTGGGCCATGATTACACTACTGCACTCCAGTCTGGGTAACAGAATACGGAAAAAAAAAAAGGGTCTTGCTCTGTTGCCGAGGACGCAGTGCAGTGGTGCCATCATAGTTCAATGCAGCCTTGACTTCCTTGGGCTCAAGCGATCCTTCCACCTCAGCCTCCCGAGTAGCTGGGACTACAGGTGTGCACCACCATGCTGGGCTATTTTTTTTTTTTTTTTTTAACTTTTTGTAGAGAAGGAGCCTCACTATGTTGCCCAGGCTGATAGCAAATTCCCAAGCTCAAGTGATCCTCCTGCCTCAGTCACCCAAATTGCTGGGATTACAGGCATGAGCCACTGCACTTGGCCTCTAAGGACATTTAGATTTAACATCCCAGGATAGGAAAGCAGGGCTGTGTGCTTTAAGGTCAAGAGCTACCTGCCCCCTGGGATTTGTAATTAGATCACCATCTCAACATTGGTCATTCCGAGAAATCCTCAGGGCCAACAGCATGTTCCTGTTTATCTGACAGGGCATTATAAACTTCAGAGAAACTTCTCAAACCAAATTTAATTGACTTTGGAAAGAAAGTGCTTCCTCACTTTTGGAGAATGTTAAAGGTTCATGTAATCAAACAGAGGCCTAGAATCCCTGTTCTAAGCCAGGGTGTTAGGCTATGGGACCATTTCTTTCTCCCCTACTATAGGACTGCATTCAAACCTCAACATGACCTTCTTCCTAGGTTGTCTGAGTAAAAGGTTGCTCTACTCTGAGTCCAAAAGAACAGCGTGAACTGTTTGGGAAAAGGACGTGGACCCTCTCAAAAGCCCTCAACCTTAACCTCTCCCACTTAGGAGATGAAATCCTGATCTCATCATGTCCAATTCTGAATATTTAAAAAGAGAGTTAAAAAGGAGGAATGGCTGGGCCCAGTGGCTCATGCCTGTAATCCCAGCACTTTGGGAGGCTGAGGAGGAAGGATCACTTGAACCCAGGAGTTCGAGACCAGCGTGGCCAACATAGTGAAACCCTCTCTCTATTTTGTATAACAATATAAAAAGTGATTAAAACTTAAAAAAGGAGGAATGAAAATTATGTTTACTCAACTATGAAAAAATGCTCAGGAGGAAGGACCTAGATCACAATACTAACATGTTGACTTGGTTAGGAAGATGGGGATATTGTGGCTCGACCGTATTTGTTTCCCCTTTTCTACGAATGAGCATGTAAAATGAATTTCTGGGCTGGGTGCAGTGACTCACACCTGTAATCCCAGCACTTTGGGAGGCCAAAGCAGATGGATCACCTGAGGTCAGGAGTTTGAGACCAGCCTGGCCAACATGGTGAAACTTTGTCTCTACTAAAAATACAAAAAAAAAAAAAAAAAAAAAAATTAGTTAGGTGTGGTGGCGGGCACCTGTAATCTCAGCTACTTGGGAGGCTGAGGCAGAACTGCTTGAAACCGGGAGGCGGAGATTGCAGTGAGCCGAGATCAGGCCATTGCACTTTAGCCTGGGTGACAGAGCAAGATTCTGTCTCAAAAAAAAAAAAAAAAAAAAAAAAAATTCTGGCCGGTGTAGTGGATCACGCCTATAATCCCAGCACTTTGGGAAGCCAAGACAGATAGATCACTTGAGCTCAGGAATTTGAGACCAGCCTGGGCAACATGGTGAGACCCTGTCTCTAAAAAAATTTTTTAAATATTTTAAAAATAGGCCGGGCGTGATGACTCACACCTCTAATCCCAGCACTTTGGGAGGCCGAGGCAGGCAGGTCACGAGGTCAGGATATCGAGACCATCCTGGCTAACACGGTGAAACCCCGTTTCTACTAAAAGTACAGAAAATTAGCCGGGCGTGGTGGCGGGCGCCTGTAGTCCTAGCTACTCGGGAGGCTGAGGCAGGAGAACGGCGTAAACCCAGGAGGCGGAGCTTGCAATGAGCTGAGATTGTGCCACTGCACTGCAGCCTGGGCAACAATGCAAGACTCTGTCTCAAAAAATAATAATAATAATAATAATTAGGCCGGGCGCGGTGGCTCACGCCTGTAATCCCAGCGCTTTGGGAGGCCAAGGCGGGCGGATCACAAGGTCAGGAGATCGAGACCACGGTGAAACCCCGTCTCTACTAAAAATACAAAAAATTAGCCGGGCGCGGTTGTGGGCGCCTGTAGTCCCAGCTACTCGGGAGGCTGAGGCAGGAGAATGGCGTGAACCCGGGAGGCGGAGCTTGCAGTGAGCCGAGATCGCGCCACTGCACTCCAGCCTGGGCGACAGAGCGAGACTCCGTCTCAAAAAAAAAAAAAAAAAAAATAATAATAATAATAATTAGCTGGGTATGGTGGTGAGTGCCTCTAAGTTCCAGTTACTCAGGAGGCTGAGGTAAGAGGATCACTGGAGGCTGGGAGGTTGAGGCTGCAGTGGGTGGTGATCACACCACAGTATCTAGCCTGGGCAACAGAATAAGACTATCTCAAAAAAAAATTTTTTTTTTCAGTTAAAAAAAAAAGTAAGTCCTCAGGGTTCCAGTTCTAAGTAAGATAGATAAAGCACAGTCTGTGTCTCCCACTGGCTGCAACTAAAAGCCCTGGAAAGAATGCATCTGAGGACTCTGAAAAAGAAGTATTAACAAGGCTGGGTGCAGTTGTTCATGCCTGTAATCCCAGAACTTTGGGATGCTGAGGCAGGAGGATCACTTGAGGCCAGGAGTTAGAGACCAGCCTGGGCAACACAGTGAGACTCTGTCTCCAGAAAAATTTTTTTTTTTTGGTAGCAGCAGTAGCAGTGGCGGCCAGAAAAGCACCTAAAACTCTGACAGAGTGGAATCCTTTCATCTATCCAAAGCATCTGCGATCTGAAAAGTAGAAGAGGGGAATCTCTGTTGCCTTTTTTCTCTCTTCATCCTGTCACCTGGCCCAAGAGCACACCCCGCCATGGAAGGTACGTAACAGAGCAGGGAGACTAAAAGTCCCAATTTCTAGCTAAAGGGCCAGGAAAATGAGGGGTCTTGAAAGCTGGAGAGTGTGGGCGAGAATGTGGACAGGAGAGAGCTTGTGAAACAGATCCCATTAAGTTGCACATGAATGTGTAGGCTCACATGCATGCATCTGACTCTAAACAGTATTCCAGTGAATGAGAACTGAACTATTAGGCAGAACACCCAGGTTTCAGACTGGTCACTGGGTGGCATAAGCTTAGGACTGTTCTGATTTACATGGCAAAGGCTTTGAAACTGAACTGATATTGGAACTACAACAGCCCACAGGAGACAGATCAGAACTGAACCTAAGAGGGTCAACTGCCTCCTAAAACAAAAACCCGACATTTTCCGTGGGATTTAAACAAGACCTGCTCAAAATGCCTGGGATACAATCAAAATTACACACAAAGAATGAGGAAAGTCTGGACCCTGAGATGACCCAGATGTTGGAATTATCAGAAAAAGACGATGGAGTTTCACTTCTGTTGCCCAGGCTCGAGGTCAATAGTGTGATCTCGGCTCACTGCAACCTCCACCTCCTGGGTTCAAGCAATTCTCCTGCCTCAGCCTTCTAGGTAGCTGTGATTACAGGTGCCCGCCACCACATCCAGATAATTTTTTGCATTTTTAGAGACGGGGTTTCAACATGTTGGCCAGGCTGGTCTCGAACTCCTGACCTCAGGTAATCCACCCACCTCAGCCTCCCAAAATGCTGGGATTATAGGCATGAGCCACCACGTCCAGCCCAGAAAAAGACTTTAAAAATGAAAGATGGAAAGTCTTAACGGAGAAATAGAGGACAAAGAAAACAATCGAATAGGAATTTTATTTTTTAAAATGTTTCTTTTTTTAATACTTATTTATTTATTGAGATGGAGTTTCGCTCTTGTCACCCAGGCTGAAGTACAGTGGTGCAACCACCGCCTCCTGGGTTCAAGTGATTCTCCTAAGCCTCTGGAGTAGCTGGGACTATAGGTATGTGCCACCATGCCTGGCTAACTTTTGTATTTTTAGTAGAATAGACATGGTTTCACCATGTTGACCAGGCTGGTCTCAAACTCCTGAACTCAGGTGATCCACCTGCCTCAGCCTCCCAAACTGGAGGGATTACAGGCTAAATAAGAATTTTAAAACTAAGAAAACATAAGAATCAAGATTTGGAAATGATGTTTCTGACCTATTCCCTGGAAAATGTGAATGTTACTTTATATGACAAAGGAGACTGCAGATGTAACTTATGCAGATGTAACTGATTTTATTTTTATTTTAGTGGGCTCATTCTAATCACGTGAGTCTTTTAAAGCAGAGTGATTCTCTTTGGCCGGACTTAGATGCTAACAGAAGGAAAAGTTAGAGGTATTTAAAGTGTGAGAAAAATTCAACCTATTTCTGGAGGGGGACACATAGAAAGCACCAGAATGTGGGCAGCTTCTACAGACAAAAGGCCAGCCCCCAGCTGATAGCTAAGAAAACAGGGTCCTCTACCCTACAACTGCAATGAACTAAATTCAGCCAAGAACCCAAGTGAACACGGAAGCAAATTCTTCCTCAGAGCCTCCAGGGAAAAACACATTTGGTTTTGGCCTTATGAAACGTGATTTTGACCTTGTGAGACTTTAAGCAGAGGACCAGTCAAGTCCAGTCAAACTTCTGACCTACAGAAATTGTGAGAAAATATATGGATGTTGTTTTAAGCCACTAAGCCACCAAGTTTGTGATAATTTGTTACAGCACCAAGAGTAAACTGCTCATTATCCAAAATGAGCAGCAGAGAGAAAAAAAAATTTTTTTCTTGAAACAGGGTCTCACTTTGTCACCCAGGCTGGAGTGCAGTGGCGCAATATTGGCTCACTGCAGCCTTGACCTCCTGGGCTCAAGTGATCTCTCACTTCAGCCCCAACAAACAGCTGGGACTATAGGTGCATGCCACCACACCCACCTAAAGAAAAAATTTTTTTTAAATGAATAGTCTCAGGAATTCATGGACAATGTCAGAAGGTCTAATGTTCATATTATCAGTGACACAGAAGTAAAGGACAGTATGGTGCAGAAAACAATATTTGAAGAAATCATAGCTGAGAACTTCCCAGATTTCTGAAACACAATCAGGTGGCTCTGTGAACTCTGATAAGGATAACCCAAAGAAATCCATGTCCATATACATCATAGTCAAAAACTGATGAGAACCAAAGACAAGGAGAAAATCTTAAAAAGCAGCTGGGGAAAAATAAAGCATTACCTGTTGGGAAACAATAGTTAGAATGCCTCTGGATTTCTGAGAAAAAACCATGGGGGCCGGAAGGCACAGAACAATTTTTCTTTTTTTTTTTTTTTTTTGAGATGGAGTCTTGCTCTATTGCCCAGGCTGGAGTGCAATGTCATGATCTTGGCTCACTGCAACCTCTGCCTCCCAGGTTCAAGTAATTCTCCTGTCTCAGCCTCTAATCTCAGTAGCTGGAATTACAGGCACTTGCCACCACGCCCTGCTAACTTTTGTATTTTTAGCAGACACGAGGCTTTTGCCATGTTGGCCAGGCTGGTCTCGAACACTTGACCTCAAATGATCTGGCCACCTCTACCTCCCAAAGTGCTGGCATTACAGGCATGAGCCGCCACGCCTGGCCTCAATTGTATTTCTATATACTAACAATGAGCAAGTGGAAAAAAACTACAACAGCCCCCGCAAGTGAAATATAGTTTGAGACCCATTCATGGATCTCAAATCCAAAAATCTGAAATGCTCAAAATCTAAAACTTTTTGAGAGCTGAAATGACTTCAAAGGAAATACTTATTTAAGCATTTTGGATTTTCGAGTTGGGATGCTCAACTAGTATTTGCTTCAGGTAAAGCAAATATTAACCTGAAAATAATCCAAATATTTCTGGTCCCAGGCATTTCTTTTTCTTTTCTTTTCTTTTCCCTTTTTTATTTTTTTTTTGAGATGGAGTCTCATTCTTGTTGCCCAGGCTGCAGTGCAATGGTGCAATCTCGTTTCACTGCAACCTCTGCCTCCCAGGTTCAAGTGATTCTCCTGCCTCATCTCACAAGTAACTGGGATTACAGGCACCCAGCTGTAAAAGAAAAAGCATTTGGCTTCCACTGGAATCTGGAGCCACAGTTCGGTGTCAAACAGAGCAGCTGTGCTTCTGTTTCAAATGCTGTTTGCTGAAAACCTCTGGATCAGAACAGGTGGTCTTGAGCCAGGTCCTTGGCACCGAGGGGATGTGAACAATCCTGAATTCCAGGGCCTACTGATGGAGTCCGCTCGTTAGTCCCTTTGACACTGCCCCTTATGAATCCCAGTAGTCAGCCAGGGTGCCAAGTTTTCATATTGATTCTAAACAAGGCTGCAATCACTGTTTAGAAGTAATTGGGGGACACTGGAATTGTGCTCCTTGCTTCAGGACCCCTAGATTGCACCTAGATTAAACAAGATGGAAGCTCTCAAAAGGCTCTAAGTCTAGGCCTCCTCTGAGGTAGGGTCTGAAAGGACTTAAACCATTTTTTTTCTTTTACACAGGGTAACTTTTTGGAACAGTACTTTATAACAATAAAGGGCTGTGCACAGAAAGGAGAAATGCCATTATGAGGATGTGTGTGCTGACCTGGGACCAGCAGGGTTAAAGAGTCTATCATTCATGATGAGAGCTGCCATTTGCACTAAGCACACACCATGGGCCAGGCATTATGCCAAGAAATTGTTGAATCTTCATGACAACTCTGTAAGAAAAGGGATGTCATTGGACCGATGAGGACACTGATGCTCCCAGGGGTCCAGGTCGCATGAAGAGGAGGTGACAGGGCTGGGCACTGGTCCAAAGCTCCAGCCTTCCAAGCCAAGGCCCAAGAGAGGAACCCGAGGCCTGATGTCAGGCCTGTTTTTCTCATGTGCCCTGGAGAAGGGGACCAACACCATCTTTTGTCAAAGTTTGGTGAGGGATGGCCAAGAGCTCTTTGAAACTTTGCCATGTACAATAGTACTCACAATTTTTTTTTTTAAATTTTTTATACAGTGGTATCCAGGTGCAGTGGCTCACCAACAGTTTGGGAGGCTGAGGCAGGAGGATTGCTTGAGGCCAGGAGTTTGAGACCAGTCTGGGCAACACAGTAAAACCTCATCTCTATAAAAAAAGAAAAAAAATGAGGCGGGCATGGTGGCACACATCTGTAGTCCCAGCCACTCAGCAGGCTAAGGTAAAGAGGATCACTTGAGCCTGAGAGGTTGTGGCTACAGTGAGCCATCATCACACTACTGCACTCTAGCATGGGTGACAGAGCAAGACAGTCTCAAAAAAAGAAAAAAAAATTAAACAGTGGAATGTTTTCTTTAGAAACTACCTTATGCATAAGTACAATCTAGAAAACCAGAATTGGGCCACTTGTAGTGAAGGTGGAAGCACCGGTGGCCTGGGACCCCCCAGGATTCCTGGAGCACTGCCTGAAGGCCATTTATCTAGCAGATTGGCACTTACTGTGAGAAGCGCAAGAGGTACCATGATGCTTAAGGCTCTGGCTCTGGCTCTGGCTCTGGGTATGAAAGAACGAGGTGGAATTGTAGCAGATTCATTCCTGGGTCACTCGGTTTTGGGGAGGGCTGCAGGATTCCAGGCCTGCCATGTGCAATGGGTGCTGGCCTCTTTCTTCTGGGCACCATCTGCCTCAACCTATCCCCTGGCCAGCAGAGGCCTGTCACTCACAGGGCAGAAAACTGACCTTCACCATTTCACAACTAGTGAGTTCACTCTTTAAAATAATGGATTATAAAGTTAAAAGCTACAGCAACTCTTTTTCCTTGTGCTCATAAAAGGCATCATCTGTTTTTTTCTGTATAAACAAAAGTAGAATGTTCAAGTTTGGATCTTGGTGTAGAATCAACAATAGACCTGTACCCCTGACTCCAATGCAGGGGCTGGTGGGATGGCTCACAGTGGAATCATCAAACGGACTTCCTTCTCATAGATGTCAGGGATCATTCCCATTGGGGAACTGACCATGTGCACGGTGTTTTTGCCAAACAACTGAAACTCATAGTGGATGAGCTGCTCCCAAAAGCCGCTGTTGGGTCGGATGATGGGCCGGCACGACTTGGTCCACGTGTGGGCGTCCAGCAGGGACATGGCGTGGTACTTCATGAGGTAGGCGAGGCACAGGGCGGCTGAGCGGCTCACACCAGCAGCGCAGTGCAGCAAAGTACGGCCCTGCTTCATCTCCACGCTGTGGATATGGTCAGCAATAGGGTCAAAGAAGTCACAGAGACGTGAGTTAGGGGCATCAGCTACAGGTACCTGTATGTACTGGATATCCTCATACAAGGTGTTCACTACCTCCACTGAGACATTGATGACCATGGTGATCTGGTTGCTAGACAGCATGAGCTTGTTGTTGGCGGCCACACCATTGCTGATATACAGGCTCTTGGTTATCTGCGAGAGGCCACTGACTGAGGGCTGCCGGAACTGAACTGGGAAGGCACACGAGGGTGCTGTCATCAAGGCGGTCGGTCAGAGGTCAGTAGTCAGCGAAGCATGAAGGCTGCATCTTTCTGCTAGGCTGTGTCCATGGAAAACTGCAGGGAGGGAGAGGATGTTTAGAGGGCAGGTGCCCAGAGGGCCAAATCCAGGGGATCCCTGGGAAATGGATGGATAGGCCTATAGCATTCCCCGCGGTAGTCCTCTGATCATCACAGCAGAATTACCCAGCAAACTCATTTAAAGCACTGATACCCAGGTCCCTCTCCAAACCCCCAGAGTCAGACTCTCAGGGTGAAGAGCATGAATCTGCATTTTCCGCATGCTTCTCAGGTGGTCTAATGTGCACTGCCTTATAGGACAAAGGGCAGGTCCCCAAGTCTGGCACTTGAGGCCTCCCTTGAGGGGTCCCACAGTTCTAGTTGGGCAGATGACTTGTGTCCCTCAAGTGTGCCCTGGTCTGACTCTCCATTTAAGCTCACACAGCCCTCTTCTTGCTGCTCTTCCAAATTCTCTCCTTCCTTCCAGTCCCTCTGAATGGGAACCACTTGTACAGTCTTCCTCCTCAGTCTTCCGACTTTATGCCCAAATCATAAGGCCCTGAGCCAGTGGCATGGAACCAGAGCCGATTGTGCTGGCAGTCACTGAGGAAACGGTTGGTCTAAGAGTAGGGAGGGTCCCCATTTCCCCCCCTAAGAACAATCTCTTTAAAGAGATAGGATATGCCCATGTGAAGCTGATGTCAAATACAAAGTCCTAAATTGTTAGACATGCTCTTGCACCTTGCCTCTGAAGAGGGCCTGGGAAAGGGAGTGGCTAAAAGCTTCCTGAAGTCAGCATAATGGGCACCACAGCAACCCCACGGGCAAGCACAGAGAGGCAGCAGGGCCTCAGGAAGACCTGCCACACCTGCATCATGCTGCCTGCAGCAGAGCTGGGAAATGCACCCCAAGGAGAGGCCGACTCCCTGCCTTCACCCACTTGATAGACTCAGCCACCAAGTAATCGCCATAGGGGTTCAGCCACAGATCTGCTTCCTGCGCCGCGGACCACGCAGTCGTTGGTGCTCTTCAGGTGCGGCCCAGGTCCCTGGAGCGTTCCTTAAGACTTTCGGACCCTCACTTTCTCAGTCTTAAAACAAAGCTGCAAAACCAGGACATCTTTATACGTCCCACTGAAATAGGCCCATTTGGATTTAGATCACACCTTTCAAGGCCAAATGGCAGTCTTCACCAGGCATGAGAAATGAGGAGCCAAAGTTTTGTTTCCCTGCTTAATATATTTCAGTGGCTATCCACTGTCAGGATAAGATGGAGCCACTTAGTTTGGCTGTCAAGGCCATTTGTGACCTGGCTCCTGCCTGTCTCTCTAGCCTCTTACTAGGCTTCCCCATGCTCTGCAGGGCCTCAGGTGAACTGAGCCACTTACAGTTCCTTAGGGATAGCCTGTCCTCTCCAGCTAGTGGCCTTTGCCTCTGCTGATCTCTCAGTCCCTTTCCTTATGAACTTACTAGATCCTGATGTGGTCCATTCAGCAGAAGACTGCAGAATTCTGAGGAGCCTTAAGATACCAATTCAAAGGTAACTGTTTTAAGGGAAATCTTCTTAGATCACACCCCTCCCTCATGTTTGACCGACTCTCTGCTCCAGGCTTTCTTAGCCCTGTGTTCTCTCCTTCCTAACACTTATTGAAGATGTGGTTTTGCCCTGATCTGCCTGATTATTTGATGAATGTCTGTCTCTCCCACAGACTGTGAGCCCTCTAGGGATATGACGGTGTCTATCTTCACTCCCACTCTATCACCAACTAGTGCCAAGGGCTGTGTCCCCACAAGTAGGTGCTTGATAAATATTTGTTGAATGAAGAAATAACTCCCAACAGCTATGACTCTGCCTTCTGAGAGGTTTTTCTGGAAAGAATGACTTCTCTGGCCATGTTTCTCTAGAATTCCAGGGAGGGGCTGGGTGGGGATGGGGGTGGTTCTGAGGCTACCAAAGAGAAAGACTAAAGGTTGTATAGGCAAATTCTACCTGCCAATGCCCTAGACTCAAATGCATCAGACTCATCCCAGGAAGGACAGAGAGGGCTGGCTTGTTATAAAGGTGATATGAAGGGCAAAGAAAAAGCCTCCTGAACCCAGATGGAAGCCTAAATGCTAAGGAATATTCTGGATCCTCATCAGAAAATCCAGAGAGAAGTGAACTGACGTCCCCCCAAACCAGTGCCCAGTGGGTAACGGGAATACAGGAATGTGCTGTTCATCACAGCAACTAAAAGTTTGCAGAAGTGACAATGCTCTTGTGGGTGAGGGCAGTGATAGGGGGAGTCATTTTCATGCTAGTAAAGAAGTATCTATCAGGGCTGGGCATGGTGGCTCATGCCTATAATCCCAGCACTTCGGGAGGCTGAGGCAGGCAGAGGTCAGGAGTTCAAGACCAGCCTGACCAACATGGTGAAACCTCGTCTCTCCTAAAAATACAAAAATTAGCCAGGCGTGGTGGCATAGGCCTGTAGTTCCAGCTACTCAGGTGGCTGAGACAGGAGAACTGCTTGAACCCGGGAGGTAGAGGTTGCAGCGAGCCAAGATCCCGCCACTGCACTACAGCCTGGGTGACAGTGTGAGACTCTATCTAAAAAAAAAGAAAAAGAGGTCGGGCGCGGTGGCTCAAGCTTGTAATCCCAGCACTTTGGGAGGCCGAGACGGGTGGATCACGAGGTCAGGATATCGAGACCATCCTGGCTAACACGGTGCAACCCTGCCTCTACTAAAAAAAATACAAAAAACTAGCTGGGCGAGGTGGTGGGCGCCTGTAGTCCCAGCTACTCGGGAGGCTGAGGCAGGAGAATGGCGTAAACCCGGGAGGCGGAGCTTGCAGTGAGCTGAGATCCGGCCACTGCACTCCAGCCTGGGCGACAGAGCGAGACTCCGTCTCAAAAAAAAAAAAAAAAAAGAAAAGAAAAAAGAAAAGAAAAGAAAAGAAAAGAAATATCTATCAGGCACTGTATTAGGTGTTGGAGATACTGAAATGTACAAGACAGGCACGGCCCCTTTTCTCAGAGAGCTCAAAGTCTAGCGGGAGAAACAGATAGTAAACAGGCAATTACAGGCAGACAGAGCTTGAAAATAGGATAACAGTACCTACCTTACAAGGATGTTGTGAAATTAAATGAGATAACCCACGTAGAGTTTTATCAGGGCTTGGCATAGAGTAAGCCCTTTAAAAATGATAAATATTTTTCTTGCTTCTGATAGGGAAGTTAAAATGCAGGGCTCTGTGAAAGGGAAGTGTAAAGAGATTTCTTCCAGGTTGGAGCATAGGGAGTCGCAAAGACCGCCTGAAGAAACCACAAGAGATCTAAAGAATATTTAGCTTGAGGGGGGGAGAGGAGAAGAAAAAAATAGCAATTGGGTAGCAGTTCAGTTTAACCACTTTACAGCCTATGAAGTCTTTGGCTTCCCTCATCCGGTTCGATCTTCAAAGCAACCTAATCAGACCGGCGTCTAGATTTAATATTTCCATTTTACATAAGAGGAAGCTGAGACACAGCGGGGAAAAGGACTTGTTCAGTCATAAAGTAAGGAAGCCAATCTTTATGGTCTATTATGTGTGGGAAAAAAGAACAAACATCACGGGGCGTTCGTCAAATACTAAGTTATGAACGTGGAACAAAGTCCAAGAGTTAAGGAGAGCGAGGCACCACTTCTAGGGGTGGGCCGGGTAGGTTTCCTGGGGGAGCTGGCATTGGAACAGGCTTCTTCGCCTGCGTGGTGTCAAGACCCCGAGGGTCTTACCTCTCTCCCTCAGGAGGGTGGGCGGGTTCGTTCAGGAAGTAGCCGCTTCCGGAAGCCTCAGGCGAGGTTCTTCGGGCGAAAGACCAGTCACGACCCGGGATCCTCAATCTCCGCTGGCCTGGAGCTTTGGTTTCCATAGCAATGGTCTCGTCGCAGAAAGGAATCGCTTGTGCTGGGTCTTCAGAGAAATCCTGGCCTCCGCTCCACGCCCCTGAGCAGCCCCACCCTGGCTCAACTGGTTACCCGCCCTGCCGGCAAGCCGGGGTCACTGCAGTCCCCGTGGCGAAGCAGGGTCAGCTCAGCTCACCGCACCCTACTCCATCCAGCCCTGCCCATCTCTACGGCAACGGGCCGGGTCGCACCACGGCTGCAGCCGAGGGACAATCTCGCCCCTTCCGTAGCCGCCCGGGCTCTGTGCGCATGTGCGACACCCTCTCCCCGCCCCCCCCCCACCCCCGCCCCCCCCCCCCCCCGCCCCCTTATGCTTCTCCCAGGCAACCAGCCGCGCTCGGCTCCAGGCTCCGCCCAGGGACTAATTCCAGGTCTGCGTGAGCCCAACGAACATGGTTCCCAACCGGCCTCCGCGCGCCCAACAAGCATGGTTCCCAACCGACCTCCAGTTTCCAACTGTTTCTTGAACAGGGAGGCCACCATGACACAGCAGACTACGCCCTGGGTCACAGGGGACCTGAGATCCTCCACGATTTACAGGACCGGCGCCACCTCGGGCTCGAACCACCCGCTCGATAGGGCCACGGCTAAGTAATCGGCGTAGGGGTTCAGCCGCAGATCTACTTTTCGCGCCGCAGACCGCGCAGTTGTTGGTGCTCTTCGGGCGCGGCCTGGGTGCCCGGAGCGTTCGTTAGACTCTCGGACCCGCAAGGGAGCCCGAACTCTCAGAGGACTCGCGCTCCCTCAGCCGGACCCCGGCCCTTTTTCAACTCCGGCGGAGTCTGGATTTCTCCCAGCCCCGGGCACCAGCCCCTTCCCAGTCTAGCTCTTCGGACTCCCTGAAGCCTGAACTCCATCACCCAGACTCCCGGGAGAACCCGGAATCCCCATCTCCCATCCACATTTTCTCAGAATCAGTTCCGGCCGTTCAATCTCCCAGGCATGACATCCGTCGTGTGGTCCCAGCGCCCTAGGTGGTGAGCCCTGACTCTCCTTAGAGCCTGGAGAGGCCGAGGTCCTCCCAAGCTCGAACCCGACCCACACTCCTCAGCCTCTGTGTTCCCCAGTGATCCTGGAAAAGCCCACAGTTCCCTCTGCCTGGCCCTGATCCTCACAAACCTAGTTACCCATGCTCCTTTCCATTCCACAACACCCATCACTGCATCCTCCAGGCTCCCATCCATGGAGGACTTGAGGTAGAAAGCAATTTGGTTCAAAATGACCATTATTTATTACTTGAAAGAGAGTATTTCCAGGAGTTGCCAGCCTCCTCCCCTTCTAGTATTGGTAAATTTGTTGCGCCACTGAGTGGGTGTAGTTTTATGTGTCTTTAAATGTTTTAATGATTGTTTTTTTAAAACAAAAAACCCTCAGGATTTGGGAGACTTTTGTGTTGGAGCATCTTGATCTCTAAACCAGCCTTTTCCATCACGTCATACCTAGGCTATGCATAGAGGTCAGAAAAATGTAAATGACAGATTGGGAAGCTGGGTTGTTCATACTAGTTTGTAAATAGAAAAACATTCACAACACTCCAGTTCCAAATAGGCTGAAAATGAATTAGAAAAACTAGTCCTTCAATATTTTTTATTCTTCTACAGTTGTCTTTTTTGACCTAATTATAAAAGTAGTGTACACTTACAGAAAAGTAAGGACAGGCATTGTGGCTCACGCCTGTAAACCCACCACTTCACTTTGAGAGGCTGAGGCGGTTGTATCACCTGAGCTCAGGAGTTTGAGACCAGCCTGGGCAACAGGGTGAAACCCCATCTCTACAAAAAATACAAAAAATTAGCTGGGCGTCGTGGCTCACCTGTGGTCCCAGTTACTCAGGAGTCTGAGGTGGGAGAGTCGCTTGAGCCTGGGAGGTGGAGATTGCAGTGAGCTAAGATTGTGCCACTACTCTCCAACCTGGGCCACAGAGTGAGATCCCGTCTCAAAGAAATAAAAGAGAAAAGACAAGACAGACGAGCAGCATGAGTGGCTAGAGACAATCACTGTTAACATTTTGGTGTATTTTGATCAGAATCCATTCACATATATATGTGTTAAAACATGCTTATACTTAAAAAACGATACATCACAAAAGTTCACTTTTTAGTAACCTGCTTTTTTCTCCCATCTAATATACCACCCATCTGTTTCATACACAATTACATGTATTTTATTTTATGACATACCAAAATTTGCTTCCATATTGTACATTTTGTTTCTACATTTTAGAAATAAAATATGAACTTTTTTTTTTTTTTTTGAGACGGAGTCTAGCTCTGTTGCCCAGGCTGGAGTGCAGTGGCACAATCTTGGCTCACTGCAACCTGTGCCTTCTGGGTTCCAGCGATTCTCCTGCTTCAGCCTCCTGAAGTAGCTGGGATTACAGGTGCTCACCACTACACCGGGCTAATTTTTGTATTTTTAGTAGAGATGGGGTTTCACCATGTTGGCCAGGCTGGTCTTGAACTCCTGACCTCAAGTCATCTGCCCACCTTGGCCTCCCAAAGTGCTGGGATTATAGGCCTGAGCCACCGTGCCTGATCCTGAAGAATTATTTTTAAATGGGCAAAACCATTTAAAGGTATATGTTTATAAGACTACTTCATGGTGTAACCAGATTATCAAAAAGTGAAAATGCAGTGCCTAGAAGTGTATCCACTCTTCGCCATTTCCTCATTTTGACCAGATTGTTATATTTTCACCCGGAGTACCTGGCTCCATTCTACCCCACCCCACCCCATCTTTGACCTTTCACCTTTCAGAGTCTCCTAAAACCCCTGTCCACCCTACACCTCCCTCACTTTTCTAAACTTTCCCCAAACCTTCTTCCAGAATTCGCCTATTAACCAGCCTAACATCTGTCCAAACTCCTCACTTTTATTTCTCCCTGCTCTGGTTTATACGCCTCCAAACCCCCGCCTCCCAGATCCTCTTTAGGCATAGGGTCTAGGGCAAGTGCCTCCCAAGCTAAACACCTCTCAAATTCATCCTCCAAACCCTACCCTACAACTTTTACTCCTTCCCTCTAAGACCCTTCTCTCCCATTTCATCCTTAAGGATCATCAAGATGACTGCTTTTGGCTGGACAGGCATGGTGGCTCTCATGCATGTAATCCCACCACTTTGGAAGGCCAAGGCAGGCATATCTCTTGAGGTCAGGAGTTAGAGACCAGCCTGGCCAACATGGTGAAACCCCGTCTCTACTAAAAATACAAAAATTAGCTAGGTGTGGTGGCGCATGCCTGTAAATCCTAGCTACTCGGGAGGCTGAGGCAGGAGAATTGCTTGAACCGGGAGGTGGAGGTTGCAGTGAGCCGAGATTGTGTTACTGCATTCCAGCGTGGGAGACAGAATGAAACGCCATCTCAAAAAACAAAAAAAGATGACTGCTTCTGAAGATGGTTCTGAGTTCCTGATAACCCTTCTCTTGTGGATTGCACTGGGTCCTTTTACATCCGCAGAATTGCTTTTCTTCTGAGTGTCCATGAAACACCCCTTTAGCATGTCTTTCCGCAAAAAGAAACTGTGGTTACTCCCTTGCTCCTTTGAAAATTGTGACAGAGCTGCACTTGTCCTAAGATACCTGGGGAAGCCTCAGCCACTCCCCCGGGACCCTGTCAAATCTGCTCTGGACCTGGCCTCAGCCATCTGTAACCTGTATCACCTTTCCCTCCCTGCTCCAGCTTAATGAATTCCAGTGAAGCAGCAGTGAAAAAATTTTTACTCAAGAGCAGTTTATCTCAGGTGGTTTTTCATGACAACCTCATTGCACAATGAATCCATGAGGTGGAGGTAAAGTAGCCACAAGGTTTTGCATTAGGTGTTAGTGGCTTGACCCATATTCATTTCATTCTCCCTATATCCTGGGGGACCATAGAGGTGATAGGAAGTCCTCAAGGTGCTCTAAGGCAGGCTCCATTTTACAGAGGAGACAGTGGATACTCGAGGTTACTGACTTGCCCAAGGTGTCACACATGTTCCTGGGCTACGGAAGCCAGAAAGACTCCATGTTTCTTGGGGTTTGTTTTTGTTTTTGTTTTCCTGAAAGCACATTATCTCTCTAGGAAATCCATGAATGGATTCTTATTTTCTCCCATACCCAAGTCTTGGGTTCTAGGCCAGGCACAGTGGCTCATGCCTGTAATCCCAGCACTTTGGGAGGCTGAGGCAGGAGGGTCCCTTCAGGTCAGGAGTTCGAGACCAGCCTAGCCAATGTGGCAAAACCCCGTCTCTACTAAAAATACAAAACTGAGCCAGGGCCAGGTGCTGTGGCTCACGCCTGTAATCCCAACACTTTGGGAGGCTGAGGCGGGTGGATCACAAGGTCAGGAGATTGAGACCATCCTGGCTAACATGGTGAAACCCCGTCTCTACTAAAAAAATACAAAAAAATTAGCCGGGCATGGTAGCTGGTGCCTGTAGTCCCAGCTACTTGGGAGGCTGAGGCACGAGAATGGCGTGAACCTGGGAGGCGGAGCTTGCAGTGAGCCGAGATCACACCACTGCACTCCAGCCTGGGCAACAGAGCAAGACTCTTGTCTCAAAAATAAAAAAAACAAAACAAAACAAAAACAGCCTGGTGTGGTGGGGGGTGCCTGTAATCCCAGCTACATGGGAGGCTGAGACATGAGACTTGCTTGAACCCGGGTGGTGGAGGTTGCAGTAAGCTGCAATTGTACTCCAGCCTGGGTAACAGAGCAAGACTCCGTCTCAGAAAAACAAACAAAAAACCAACAAAAAACAAAAACCCCAAAAAGCTAAGGTCTTGGGTCCTAGAGTTTTAATCAGCATGAACACCATCTTGCCAGTTTTTTCCTTCAGGGATTATCCCCATTTTCCAGATGAGAACTGAGGCTCTTCTCCCACTTTTTGCTTATGGACAGGTAAGAGTTTGACCTGCTTAGTCAAAAGCCTGAGTGCTGTCACCCCGCTGTTCCCATAGACCCTGATTGATGAATTCATTAAACCTGTCCTTAGGGCCTGCTTGGGACAGCTACTGTTGGGCACTAGGAAGAGACAAATGAACAAGATGGACTCCAAGAACATACTCATTTTTTCAAGCAGAGCAGGGAGCCCGGGGTTGAGCTGCTGCCCCTCCTTGACTCTCTTGACTTCTCCCCATGTTCCAGGGTCAAGTCTGCATGGGCCCACAGGATTCTGACATCGAAAACAGTTGGAGATCCTCAAGAGACAGTGCCAGATCCTCTTGAAGGTCACAAAGACCAAAAGAAGAGTAGGGACCTGGGCATTTCTGCTTCTGCTAAACTTCCAGTGGTGTGATGTAGTGGAAATAGATGGGCAGGCCAGCTTTGTGTGACCTTGGGTGAATCACACTTCCTCCAGATTCTGCCTTCTCATTTGTAAAAATAGGATCTATTAAGATCCTCTGAGTGGCAGGTAATATAAACTGAACTTGAACTAGTTCAAGCAAAATAGAGAAGTTGGGTTTACATAATCAAGGATGGATAGGGCACAGTCACCAATGTTTTAGGAGAGAGAAGCCAGGGGCTGTACTACCACCAGGTATGTCTTCCGTTGCCTCTCTTCATTGTCTTTATACTGTTCTTTTTTTCTTTTTTCTTTTTTCTTTTTGAGACTCTGTTGCCCAGGCTGGAGGTCAGTAGCATGAGGCTCCCTGTAGCTTCAACCTCCTGGGTTTAAGCAATCCTCCCACCTCAGCCTCCCAGGTAGCTGGGATTACAGGCATGTGCCACCATGCCCGGCTAATTTTTTGAATTTTTAGTAGAGATGAGGTTTCACCATATTGCCCAGGCTGGTCTCAAACCCCTGGGGTCAAGTGATCTGCCCTCCTCTGCTTCCCAAAGTACTGGGATTACAGACATATGCCACCATGCCCAACTCTTTGTGACTTTCTGAACACTGGTATTATCAGGCTGGTTGAACCTGGGGAGCAGAGCCACAGGAAACCCTGGCCTGTAGACCACAAGGAGTACTTCCAGTACTGCCCCAGTTAGACAAATCCTGAAGAAGGACTCCAGTTGGCCCCAGTTGGCTCATGGGCCCGTCCCTGTTTTAATCACTGTGGCCAGGTGGTGTGGGATATTCTGAGTGGCTCACGATAGGTTGGGGGCCAATTTGGTGGGGAATGTTGTACACCTTAGGTGGGGCAAGGAACTCTGAAATACTCTTACCTGGAAGCTCCTGAATTGGCTTTATGTATACCTGAGGGCTGTGCCAACTTTCACCTGTCCAGAAGCTTCCTTTTTTTTTTTTATTTATTTATTTATTTGAGACAGTCTCCCTCTGTCACCCAGGTTGGAGTGCAGTGGCGCGATCTCAACTCACTGCAGCCTCCGCCTCCCAGGTTCAAGCAATTCTCCTGCTTCAACCTCCCGAGTAGCTGGGACTACAGGCGTGCACCACCATGCCTGGCTAATTTTTGTATTTTTAGTAGAGACAGGGTTTCACCATATTGGCCAGGCTGGTCTCAAACTCCTGACCTCAAGTGATCTTCCCTCCTTGGCCTCCCAAAGTGTTGAGATTACAGGCGTGAGCCACTGTGCTGGGCCTTGGAGTTATCTAAGCTTAATGCCCCCCCCCTTTTTTTTTTTTTTTTTTTGAGACGGAGTCTCGCTCTGTCGCCCAGGCTGGAGTGCAGTGGCCGGATCTCAGCTCACTGCAAGCTCCGCCTCCTGGGTTTACGCCATTCTCCTGCCTCAGCCTCCCGAGTAGCTGGGACTACAGGCACCCGCCACCTCGCCCGGCTAGTTTTTTATATTTTTTAGTAGAGACGGGGTTTCACCATGTTAGCCAGGATGGTCTTGATCTCCTGACCTCGTGATCCGCCCGTCTCGGCCTCCCAAAGTGCTGGGATTACAGGCTTGAGCCACCGCGCCCAGCCAATGCTCACTTTTTACAAATAGAGAAATAGGCTCCCCGTGAGTCAAAAGTGATTATGGAATGAATATCGTGTTAAGATGAGAGAGCTTTAGAGAAGAGCAAGAAGATGAGCCACTAATGAAGATCAGACCACCTGATAAAAAATTTGTGACAGACCAGCTCAGAAAGCTGGGGCACTGGAGACGGGAATCCATGAACATCCACCAGTACTTGGATAACCTTTGAGTGTTCCAGGAATAGTTGAAACCTCCAGTCTCCCAAGAAAGACCAGCCACCCTAGTTCTGGCAAAGGGATCTGCCCCAGGGCCACGATGACACTAGTGTGACCAGAGGAGAACTAGAAACTAGCCAGCCTACACGACTGTAAAACAATAGACGGAGACCAGCAGACAGCAGGGCATAACAAATCCTCAGCAATCCTCATATTCCTTCCCCATGCATCCCCCCTATTCTGGTGAAGGAGTTTCTGATAGTCTTGTGGATGCTCACCTCAAAAAGGCGGGATCAAGCTAGCTTCCATGGTTAAGGTGAAGATTGACCCACTTGTCTGACGTGACATGCCAGGCGAGGTGTGCTGGGACAGTGGTACCTTAGAGGAGAAGGCCTCAGTAATGCCACTGCCTGGCATTCCAGTGGTAAAGAGGTGTGGGGGAGGCATCAGAAGGATCTGGCTTAGATGCTATTTCTACCACCAGTCCCACCGTGTGGCCTTGTCACCTCCTTGAGCCTCCGTTTCCTTATCTGAAAGAATGCCATAGTAGTAAGGGAACCTACCTCCAAGGTCTGGCTTGAGGATGTAAAGTGCTCAGCCTAGGGCTCATCATTTCCAGTGGTTGTCATCATGGTGGATCCAGTGGCCTTCCAATGGTCCCCACTCCCCATTCTGCCTGCTATCCAGACTACACACTGATAGTCCCCACATTGTACCTTTATTGTGAAGACCCTTCATCCGGAATGCCTCTTTAGCTCTCTCTTCATCCTTCAAGACTTATCTCAATGCCATTTCCTACACAGCATTTTTTTTTTTTTTTTTTTTTTTTTTTTTGAGACAGAGTCTCACTGTGTCACCCAGGCTGGAATACAGTGGTGCAATCTCGGTTCACTGTAACCTCTGCCTCCCAGGTTCAAGAGATTCTCCCGACAGCCTCCCTAGCGACTGGGATTACAGGTGTGTGCCACCACACCCGGCTAATTTTTATGTTTTTAATAGAGACGGGGTTTTACCATGTTGGCAAGACCGGTCTCGAACTCTTAACCTCAAGTGATCCCCCCATCTGGGCCTCCTAAAGTGCTGGGATTGCAGGTGTGAGCCACCACACCCGGCCTCCTACACAGCATTTTCTGACCTCATCCTGTCTCCTGCCCACCTCTGCCCATAACCCACCTGAGTCATACGGGTTTCCTCTCCCCTTTGAACTTTGATTACTTGTGGTGGTTTCATTCTGCCTTGCATAGTAGCTGTTTGTGTATCTGTCCTGACTCCTGATTAGATTACACACTCTTTTGTTGGTGTGATCAGACCCACCACCAGGTCGTGGGGGCGACAAAGTCCCGTGGAGTCAAAGGAATGAGAAAGACAGTTTGAGAGAGAAAGTGGGACCAGGGGACAATTGGAAGTGTGGAGGCTGTGAAGGCCCCAAGCTCTTGGAGCCCAGGCTATTTATTGGTGCTCAAAGAAACAGGTGGTGAGGATGTGGGTGTTGAAAGGAAACAGTGTATCAAGTGAATGAGAAACATGTGGCTGCTGAGATAATGGGAGTGCTAGAAGCAAGGAGCAGGTCTAGCAGACATGCAAGGCCTGCCTCAACTTCACTCCCAATGCTCAGCTTTTCTCCCAACATGCCTCCCTTCTGTTTTTGTAAAAATCACCACAGCTATTATTACTAGCACAAGGTGGCCTCTTTTTTTAAATTAATCGAGCAAGGCAGTTGCAGGCTGTGCAGCCCTTAGTTGCCAGTTGGTGATCCAGCTTAATTTTTCTTAGCCCTTATTCAAAAGGGAGTTGCTCTGATTTGAATGCTTCCTACTTATCTCCCCTTTTACATAGAGGACCCTTAATCCTAGGAGGGTAGCAGAAGGACGAAGGTACGTCTTCTGTACTTCTTCATGCTGAATAGGGGCAATGATACTCCCTGCCTACCTATTAGGGTGTCTTGTATTCGGGGTAGAGAGGAGTTCAGTCAGAAAGCATTGGTCCGTTAAGCATCTACAGGTAAAACATTGGTGCTCCAGCAGTTTCTCAGCATGGCTTGTACTGGGGGAACCAGTACACAAGAGGTACACATCTTGAGGGCACCTACACAGTTTGTTCATCTCTTGCAAAAACCCTCACCCCCACGTTAGTAAATCTACTGAAACAGAAGCAAAAACTTATGTGGCTGTAGCCGGGAGGCATTTGTAACTCAGCTTCTGCCTCTTTGGTTAATCACCATGGAGTAAAACTTACTGTTGAATAGGAGAAGCAGGCCACTTGTAACAGAAGGCACAGAGAAAGCAAATTGAGTCTTAAAAGCAATACTTAAACCTTCAATTTGCACTGTACGGGTGGGTCCACTAGATGCTCTGGTTCATGATAGATCTTCAGATGTTTGGTGGGCACCTGATTGTCATCTGGAGGGACACAAGCCAATCCTCTTCCCCATAAAATTATCTTTCCTTTTTCCCAGTTCTTTATATGTGCATCCCTCCACCATATATCTTGTCCAGCCTTTTTATTTTCCTTTTGTCCTGTCAGGTGTTGTTCAGCTGCAGTCATGGGTTGAATCACAGCATTAACAGCCCTTAAATCTGTTGACATTCTCCATTTCCCTGATTTTTTTCTTAATGACAAATATAGGAGAATTCCAAGGGGAAAAAGTAGGCTCTATAGGTCCCTTTTGCAATTGTTCCTGCACCAGTTCTTTTAAAACCTCCAGTTTTTCCTGTTTCAGCAGCCATTGCTCCACCCAAACCAGTTTGGCCATTAGCCAAACAAGAGGAATGGGAGCCGGAGGCTCAACAACGGCCGCTCCTAAAGATGACACCCCAATTCAGTCCAATCTGTTTGCCTTTTTAATTCTAAAGGTTCTGATTGGCCATTTTTTATCTTTTCCTATTCCTTTTCCTGGGTGATATCCCATATTTCTCATCATTTGTCTATTATTATTTCTATGTTGATCCATAGGAATAGATATTTCAGCATCCTGTTATTGCAGTAAGTCTTTGCCCCATAAATTGACAAGAATAGGTGTAATGATAGGCTGAAATGTCCCTTCCTGACCACCTGGCCCTTGACATGGTAAAATCAAAGAACTTTGAAAAACTTCTGAGGCACTCCTACTCCAACAATACCAATGAAGGTCTTTTGCTTAGGCCAGTGCCGGGGCCATTGATTTATAGCACTAATAGAGACATTAGCTCCAGTATCTACTAGTCCTTCAAAATCTTTTCCTTGAATAGTTACTGTGCCAATAGGTCTTTCATCAGACAACACAATACACAGCCTTTCCTGCTGGATTAGTATTACCAAAGCCTCCTGTTCTTTTCACTGTGCTCCTTCCTAGTTTTACGTAAGGTAACAGCAACAACTGAGAAATTATTTCTCCTGGGGAGGCAGACCACGGAATCGAGGAACTAATAACTAATTGAATTTCTCTGGTATAATAAGTCAGTTATTCCCGTATGTACAGTAACACCTTTTAAATTTAGACTAGACCTTCCAAGTAATAGACTGACTGTTCCTGAGGGTAAGGGTCCCCTAACTCCTGTGGGGACCTTCTTTGGTGGCTCCCCAGGTGGTAAGGAGACAGGAATTGTGCTGTAGAGGTCTACGGCAGCACTACCTGCTGAGGCGGGGGACAATTGTTGTATGTTTGTAAGGGTACCAGCTACGCCAAGTATGCCTCGGTTTGTTGAGGGGCTCAAGGTGGGCCCCTCTTCATTTCCCAAAAGAGGCTGTCCATCTTTGCTAAATTTATAATGACATTGACTTGCCCAGTGATTGCCTTTCTTACACCGGGGACATACACGGGAACTTTTCTGTTGATTGATGGTAGTAGTTTTTGCCTTTTGATTTCCTTTGCTACGTTCCTTTCTTGTGTGTCCAAATTGCCCACAATTAAAGCAAATGCCTGAGAAACAGGGCACATTCTTTCTCACTCGTAATCCAGCCATAGTCTGATCTAAAAGAGTAGCCTTATGTAAGTTACCTCCAATGCCATAGCAAGCCTTAATATATTCAGCTAAATGAGCCTTCCCTATCAGGGGTCTAATAGCAGTTTGACACTCTGCATTAGCATTATCGTATGCAAGAAACTGTATTACAACATCTTGAGCTGTTTTATCAGTTATGTCTTTATATACAGCCTCTTGGAGCTGATCAATAAAATCAATATATGGTTATATAAGTCATTGTCAGATAGAACTGAAAGAAAGATATTTTTCCCCTGTAACATTTATCCTTTCCCATGCCGGTAAGCACACAAAGTGCAGGTGAACAATGGCAACATCTTCCATTACTGCTTGATTTTCTAGTTGACCCCAGTTAGGGCCAACTCCCATTAACTGGTCAAAGGAAACAGGCACAGGTGGCTGTACTTGTGTGTTTTCCCTTGCCTGAGTTTGAACTTCATCAGCCCAAGTTTTAAACTGTAAATACTGAGACGGAGTGAGAACATATTTTGTCAAAGTATCCCAATCATATGGTATTAATCTATTATCAAGAGCCATATTTTAAAATAAGTTTTGCACAAAAGGAGAGTTTGGTCCGTATCGACTAATGGCTTGCTTAAATTCCTTTAGTCACCTAAAAGGAAAAGTGGCCCAATTAGCTATATTCTGTCCTCCCTGCTGGATTATAGTAATGGGAAATTGCCCTGCTTCAAGGTCTCCCTCAGCTCTAGTTTTTTGAATAGGATTTTGTATAGCATCACCAATTGCTCCAGGTTTTAATGTTGCAACTATGGGAGCAGTACATTTTTCAGTTAATTTATTTTCTCGCCCGTTAAGGGGAGACAGAGGAGGTGGCCATTCACTTAATTCAGCAGGTGGAGCCGACAGGCTAATAAAACATACTTCTTTTAGTTTTACTTTCTTTTCTTTAATCTCCTCCAGTAGCTGTTCTTCACATTCAGGATCTGAAGTTAGTTTTTTACACTCGTCCTTCTCTTCCTCATCTGAATCTGCCTCATGATCTGTTTGAAACGGCTCAAGAACTGCCTTTATTAGTGCCCACATTGGCCAAACGGACACTAGAACTTCTGCTCCCTCTTTATACGCCTTTTAAAAATCTCTTCCAATTCTCTCCCATTCATTCAACTGCATAGTCCCTTGTTCAGGAAACCATGGGCAAAACTGCTTTACTGTACTACAGAGTGATAACAAATTGTGAGTACTAACTTTCACTCCCCTTCTTTGTAATAAATGCCTTAAAAAATTTAAATAAGCAGAATGTCTGCTTTCACTTTGTCCCATTGTTACCCTGGTTCTTCCGAGTGCTCAGCTTTCCTGCCAAGCTTCTTTTAGACGTTCTCGGGTGTCCTCTGACTGCGTCCTCCGCTTTCACACGCTCTAGTGTTCCTTCACCAGGGTCTTTGTCACCCCACGTTGGGCAACCAGGAATGTTGTAGTGATCAGACCCAACACCAGGTCATGGGGATGATGAAGTCCGGTGGAGTCAAAGGAATGAGAAAAAAGTTTGAGAGAGAAAGTGGGACCAGGGGGCCATCGCCAGTGTGGAGGCTCAGAAGGCCCCAAGCTCTGGGAGCCCACACTATTTATTGGTGCTCAAACAAAGAAACAGGTGGTGAGGATGTGGGGGTCAAAAGGAAACAGTGTATCAAGTGAATGAGAAACATGGCTGCTGAGATAATGGGAGTGCTAGAAGCAAGGAGCTAGCAAGTCTAGCAGACATGCAAGCCCTGCCTCAGCTTCTCTCTCAACACTTGGCTTTTCTCCCAACACTGTTTGAAGGCAGGGACCAAGGATCCTCTGAGATTCAATTCAGGCCTCTTTTATTCTTTGATGCCGACAGCTGGCCCCAGTAGAAAAGGCCATTCTTTCCTGTGCTTCTGAGTGCCCACACCCCTATCTCCACACTGAGTGCTTAGTGCACACCATCATTTGTTTGCATATTGTCGCTCCAGTCAGGTTGTAAATGTCCTTTTTTTTTTTTTTTAATTTTTTTTTTTTGAGACGGCGTCTCGCTCTGTCACCCAGGCTGGAGTGCAGTGGCCGGATCTCGGCTCACAGCAAGCTCCGCCTCCCGGGTTCACGCCATTCTCCTGCCTTAGCCTCCCGAGTAGCTGGGACTACAGGCACCCGCCACCTTGCCCGGCTAGTTTTTTCTATTTTTTAGTAGAGACGGGGTTTCACCGGGTTAGCCAGGATGGTCTCGATCTCCTGACCTCGTGATCCGCCCGTCTCGGCCTCCCAAAGTGCTGGGATTACAGGCTTGAGCCACCGCGCCTGGCTTGTCCTTTTTTTTTTTATTGAGACGGAGTCTTGCTCTGTCGCCAGGCTGGAGTGCAGTGGTGCTCACTGCAACCTCTGCCTCTGAGATTCAAGCGATTCTCCTGCTTCAGCCTTCCGAGCAGCTGGGACTACAGACGCATGCCACCACACCCAGCTAATTTTTGTATTTTTAGTAGAGACAGGGTTTCACCATATTGGCCAGGATGTTCTCAATCTCCTGACCTCGTGATCCGCCCACCTTGGCCTCCCAAACTGCTGGGATTACAGGTGTGAGCCGCCTCACCCAGCTGAGATGGGGTTTTATTATGTTGGCCAGGCTGGTCTTGAACTCCTGACCTCAGGTGATCTGCCTACCTTGGCCTCTTGAAGTGCTGGGATTACAAGCGTGAGCCACCGTGCCACCCGGTCTGGTTATAAATGTCTTGATGGCAGCGATGCTGACTTACTCATCCCTGTAATCACAATGCCTAGTAAATGGGGTAATCACTCAATGTTTTGTTTTGTTTCTTTTTTGAGACAGGGGTCTTGCTCTTTTGCCCAGGCTGGTGTGCAGTGGTGCAATCTCAGCTCACTGCAACCCCTGCCTCCCTGGTTCAAATGATTTTCGTGCCTCAGCTTCCTGAGTAGCTAGGATTACAGGCATGTGCCACCACACCTCGCTAATTTTTATATTTTTAGTAGAGATGGGATTTCGCCACGTTGGCCAGGCTGGTCTCAAACTCCTGACCTCAGGTGATCTTTCCACCTTGACCTCCCAAACTGCTGGGATTACAGGCGTGAGCCACCGTGCCTGGCCAGCAAAGTCATTTAATTCCTGGGGACCCCTAGCAGGAACAAGAAACAGGAACGCTTTCCAGCCCAGCCCTTTGTTAAATTAGGAAGTATTACTCTGGCTATTAGAATTCTGGGCCTGATCCAGCAGTTCTTTGAAAGTTTGCAGGCCTATGAGGGCCGAAGGGACAGAGCCAGGGGCAGGTCTTGGACTCGGACCTCCTGCCTCCCCCAGTAACCTCTTTCTGGGCTTCAGCTCTCCCACTTGCTCTTCAGGGACAGTGGGGCTGGTGGGTGGTTTCTGCACTTCCTTCCATTTCTCAGATCCTGAGATGTGGCACAGAGCTTTGCACACATAATGCTTCACAAACATCTGCTGAGTGGAAAGGAACAAATCCTGCTCTGAGCAAAGCCAGAAAATCCAGGCTCATCCAAAATGATCACTCAGGGAGAGTTTTACTTAACTAATGTGTTTATCACTTTACAAAGTGATTCCCAGTGGTATTCCTTATCCGGTCTGCTCATCCAGGAGCATTTTCAAAGCTTCTGCACCAAGCCACTGTCATTCAAATGCACCTCCCCACTGGGTCACGTTGGGTCTCCCAGCTAATGGAAGTTCCCCTGTACAGGAGCTTGGCCAGGCGCAGTGTTTCATGCCAGTAATCCCAGCACTTTGGGAGGTCCAGGCGGGAGGATCACTTGAGGCCAGTAGTTTGGGACTAGCCTGGGTAACATAGCGAGACCCTGTCTCTACAAAAAATAAAATGAAAAATCAGCCTGATGTGGTGGCATGTGCCTGTACTCCCAGCTACTCAGGAAGCTGAGGTGGGAGGATCACTTGAGTCCAGGAGGTCAAGGCTGCAGTGAGCCAAGGTTGAACCACTGCACTTCAACCTGGGTGAGAGAGCAAAACTCTATCTCAAAAATAAATAAATAAGTAAAATAAAATAAAATAAAAAATATCTCCCTATGGTTAAAAAACACTCACCTTCCATTTAATCCAGCATGTGTTAATTTATTAATAGCTCCTCATATGTACCAGGCATTCTTGTAGGTGCTAGAAATCATCAGTGAACAAAACTGACTCAAATCCTCTGCTTCCATGGAGCTTGTATTTGAATAGTCTTGAGGGTGGTGGTGGAGTAGGAAGAAAAGGAATCAGGTGAAACCCCTGGCTGCTGGAGTCTGACACCTCTGGCTGAAGGCAGGATGCCTCCTTTGGGCTTTATGGGGAAAACCTGGTTTGCACAGTATTTTCTCCGTGCAATCCTTTGGCCTCTGGAAATGCTGTCCATAGGCCTGGAAGGCTGTGTGTTTCCCTCTCTGCTGCAGTGAGGCTTCCTTTATGTGATGTGCATGGCCTCTGCGGTCAGATGGCTGGCTCTGTTTGGAATCTCAGCTCTGCCTTGCACAAGAAAGTCATTTTGCCCCACGGAGCTTCACCTTCCTCATCTGGAAACTGGGAATAATTGTAGTACCTACTTCAAAAAAACAAAACGAAACAAAAACCAAACCTACTTGCTCTGAGAACCCAGTAAGCTTGACAAGAACCTAGCCCAAGTCCTGGTGTCTCACAGTGAACGGGAAGGGGGTTGTGTTGGCAACTGTAATTGTTGTGCTGTACTTGGAGTTGACACATACAATTCAAGAGGCAGCCTGATGCTGGGGAGTGGGCCTTGGAATAAGAATCTAGAGGTGGGAGTTCAGTTTCTATGACTCCTCAGTTTGCTCTGAGACCCTGGGTAACATGCATCCCCCCCCTTTTTTTGAGACGAAATTTTGCTCTTGTTGTCCAGGCTGGAGTGCAATGGCACGATCTTGGCTCACTGCAACCTCCCTCTCCCAGGTTCAAGCGATTCTCCTGCCTCAGCCTCCTGGGTAGTTGGCACTACAGGCGCCCATCACCACGCCTGGCTAATTTTTTTTTTTTTGTATTTTTAGTAGAGGTGAGGTTTCACCATGTTGGCTAGGCTGGTCTTGAACTCCTGATCTCAGGTGATCCACCTGCCTCAGCCTCCCAAAGTGCTGGGATTACAGGCATGAGCCACCACACTTGGCCCTTAAATCCCTTTTCTGAGGATTGGTGATCTGCTCTCTTCTCTCATATTCAGTTAATCCCTTAGGAGGAAGAAATTGGGTTGAGACAGATCTATATCCTCCAGGGGGCCTTGGAGCACCCCAAGCCAGCATCTGCCTGTTGGGAACCTGGTTGGGAGCAATGGTTGGTCACTGGGGCTCCAACAAGCCCTCCTCAGGTACTTCTAGGGGGCTGAGTGCACTTGCTCCACGAGAATGAAGTGGTCACTAGGAAGAATTGTTCCTTAGCTTTGTCATATTAGAGGGCTGGGAGGGCCTGATCCCCTGGAACCTGCCTTTCCAACCTGATTTCCTATACTTCTTCCCATGAGCCAGATCCCATGATTTCTCTCACTTCTTCAAACAGGCCCCTTGATTCTCCACCTTGGAACTAACTTTCTTCCTCCCTTCCTCCCTCCCTCCCTCCCTCCCTCCCTCTCCTCCTTCCTTTCTTGCTTCTGTTCTTCCTTTCTTCCATTCTTTCTTCCCTCCTTCCTTTACCCCCATCCCTCCCTCTATCCCCATCCCTCCCTCATCCCCTCCACTTCCCTCCCCTTCCTTCCATAGCCCAGGCTGGAGTACACTGGCATGATCATAGCTCACCACAGTCTTGAACTCCTGGCCTCAAGTGACCCTTCCACTTCAGCCTCCTGAGTAGCTAGGACTATAGGCATGTGCCACCAAGCCCCACTAATTTTTTTTTACTTCCTGTTGAGATGGGGGTCTCGTGTTGCCCAGGCTGGTCTTGAACTCCTGGCCTCAAGCAATCCTCCTGCCTGGGCCTCCCAAAGTGCTGGGAATACAGGTGTGCACCACTATGCTCGGCCCACCTCAGAATTTTTGATTCTACTGTTTGCTGTGCAAGGAATATAGAGTTACCCTCATTTCTACCTGAGAAAGTCAGCTCAGACCCTTCGGGGCCTGCCCTGACATGAGCTCTGCCTTCCTAGACTAGACTCTGTCCATCTCCCATCAGACAGGGAGCTTCCACCAGGCAGGGGATGGACACATCAGGAAAAGACAGGCTTGGATGGATAACCCTTTCTTTGTAAAAATTGCATTATGCGGAACCAACCATATTCTCTGGAGCTCTCAGGTAATGTCCATGGTGGTCCCCCTGATCCCACATTGCTTTGGAGATTCTGTATACTTCACTAAGGAATCACTGACTCCTCTGAAAGGTTTTCAAATAAAACCTGTCACTATCACTCTAAGCAGAGGTTGCTAATTACTAGTCCTCCTGGGGCCAATAGTGGGGCATTGATTTGATCAAACACTGCTTCTCATGGTGATGAATTTAAGTACTTTGGATGTAGAATGCAAGCTGCAGTTAGCTGGAGCTCCCACCACTGCCATCTTCCTAAACCTAAGTGCATGTATTCTCTCTGGTCCCTGAAGGCATGTGAGTTAGTGATCACTCCAAAGTGTTAGAACAGGGTCAGATGTGGTGGCTCACGCCTATAATCCCAGCACTTTGAGAGGCCTAGGTGGGCAGATCACCTGAGGTCAGGAGTTCGAGACCAGCCTGGCTAACACAGTGAAACCCCCTCTCTACTAAAAATATAAAATTAGCCACGCCTAGTGGTGCATACCTGTAATTCCAGCTACTCGGGAGGCTGAGGCAGGAGAATTGCTTGAACCTGTGAGGCAGAGGTTACAGATTGAACTACTGTACTTCAGCCTGGGTGACAGAGCGAGACTCCATCTCAAAAAAAACAAAACGAAACAAAAACCAAAGTGTTAGAACAGCACTTCCTTTAAAATAATTAACTAGGCTCACGCCTGTAATCCCAGCACTTTGGGAGGCCAAGGCGGGCGGATCACGAGGTCAGGAGATCGAGACCATCCTGGCTAACATGGTGAAACCCCGTCTCTACTAAAAATACAAAAAAAATTAGTCTGGCGTGGTGGTGGGCACCTATAGTCCCAGCTACTTGGGAGGCTGAGGCAGGAGAATGGCATGAACCTGAGAGGCAGAGCTTACAGTGAGCCGAGATCACACCACTGCGCTCCAGCCTGGGCAACAGAGCGAGACTCCATCTCAAAACAAACGAACAAAAAATGAACTAGTTTTTTGGTTTTGTTTTTTATTTTTGAGACGGAGTGTTGCTTTTGTTGCCCAGGCTGGAGTGCAGTGGCACGATCTCGGCTCACTGCAACTTCCACCTCCTGGGTTCAAGCGATACTCCTGCCTCAGCCTCCTGAATCGCTTGGGATTACAGGCACCCACCACCACACCTGGCTAATTTTTGTAGTTTTTAGTAGAGATGGGGTTTTGCCATGTTAGCCAGGCTGGTCTCAAACTCCTGACCTCAGGTAATCCACCCGCCTTGGCCTGCCAAAGTGCTGGGATTACAGGTGTGGGCCACTTCCCTTGGCCAATTTTAAAGTTTTTAAAACTGGTTAGTTGGCCGTGCACGGTGGTTCACACCTGTAATTCCAGCACTTCGGGAGGCCGAGGCGGGTGGATCACTTGAGGTCAGGAGTTTGAGACCTGCCTGGCAAACATGGCAAAACCCCATCTCTACTAAAAATACAAAAAATTAGCCGGGCATGCTGGTGGGTGCCTGTAATTCCAGCTACTCAGGAGGCTAAGGCAGGATAATCGCTTGAACCCAGGAGGCGGAGGTTGCAGTGAGCCGAGATCATGCCACTGTACTCCAGCCTGGGCAACAGAGTGAGACTCCGTCTCTAAAAAATTAAAAAAAATAAAATTCAGTGTAAAGAGTATTTAATAAAGGAAAACTCCCCTCGTCCTCTCCAAGGCCACCGCAATAACCATTTCTGTGTGTCCTTCCAGAAATGTTCTAAGAGCACAGGCCCTTAAGATGCCCTTTATGGGCTTCATAAATTATATGCAAAACTTTATTTTTATTTATTTATTTATTTGAGACGGAGTCTCGCTTTGTCACCCAGGCTGGAGTGCAATGGCCCTCTAACCACTAACCACTCAACTGCAAGGAGAACTAGAACAAAGACTTTATTCAGCAAATATTCATTGAGTTCCTGTCACATGCCAAGTCTTCTTCTAGGACCTGATGATACAGCAGTGAAAGAAATCTGACAAAAATTCCTGCCATCCTGGAGCTTACATTCTAATAACAGAAGATAGAAATAAACCAAATAAATCATTTAGAAGGTGAAAATGCTTTGGGGCAGGGTGCGGTGGCTCACGCCTGTAATCCCAGCACTTTGGGAGGCCAAGGTGGATGGATCACCTGAAGTTAGGAGTTTGAAACCAGCCTGGTCAACATGGTGAAACCCCATCTCTGCTATAAATACAAAAATGAGCTGGGCGTGGTGGCACGCACCTGTAATCCCAGCTACTCAGGAGGCTGAGACAGGAGAATCTCTTGAACCTGGGAGGTGGAGGTTGCAGTGAGCTGAGATTGTACCATTGCACTCCAGCCGGGGTGACAGAGCAAGACTCCGTTTAAAAAAAAAAAAAAAAAAATTGGTGACAAATGCTTTGGAGAAAAAGAAAACAGTAATGAAAGCTTGGAGTTCCGTGTTGGAATGTTTCATTTTAGATGAAGATGAGTCACTGATGGATGAGAGATTTCAGCAGGTGCTTGGGCCAGGCGCAGTGGCTCACACCTGTAATCTTAGAATTTTGGGAGGCCAAGCCAGGCGCGGTGGCTCACGCCTGTAATCCCACCACTTTGGGAGGCCGAGGTGGGCAGATCACCTAAGGTTGGGAGTTCGAGACCAACCTGACTGACATGGAGAAACTCCGTCTCTACTAAAAATAAAAAATTAGCCCTGCGTGGTGGCACATGCCTGTAATCCCAGCTACTAGGGAAGCTGAGGCAGGAGAGTCACTTGAACCTGGGAGGTGGAGGTTGTGGTGAGCTGAAATCGCACCATTGCACTCTAGCCTGGGCAACGAGAACGAAACTGTGTCTCAAAAAAAAAAAAAAAAAAAAAAAAAAGGGCCGGGCGCGGTAGCTCAAGCCTGTAATCCCAGCACTTTGGGAGGCTGAGACGGGTGGATCACGAGGTCAGGAGATCGAGACCATCCTGGCTAACACGGTGAAACCCCATCTCTACTAAAAAATACAAAAAAAAAAAAAAATAGCCAGGCGAGGTGGTGGGCGCCTGTAGTCCCAGCTACTTGGGAAGCTGAGGCAGGAGAATGGCGTAAACCTGGGAGGCGGAGCTTGCAGTGAGTCAAGATCTGGCCACTGCACTCCAGCCTGGGCAACAGAGCAAGACTCCGTCTCAAAAAAAAAAAAAAAAAAAAATTTGGGAGGCCAAGGCAGGCGGATCACTTGAGGTCAGGGGTTCAAGACCAGCCTGGTCAGTGTGGGTGGAACCCTGTCTTTACCAAAAATACAAAAACTAACCGGGCATGGTGGCCTGCACCTGTAGTCCCAGCTACTCTGGAGGCTGAGGCAGGAGAATCGCTTGAACCCGGGAGGCAGAGGTTGCAGTGAGCCGAGATCGTGCCACTGCATTCCAGCCTGGGTGACAGAGAGACTCCATCTCAAAAAAAAACAAAACAAAACAATAAGTGCTTGGAATATGGAAAGAGGGTGAGAGCTGGTGTAATGGATTAAATGGGTGGAGACAGCAGCCAAGAACATTGTTACAGTGGAGTTCAGAGAAGTTGGGAGCCAGTGGCTTGAAAGAAGATAGGGAATCTTTGGGTTCAAAGCCAATAGGTCATGGTGGAGGGTGGCAGGAAGAAGTGGTAACTAAAATGAAGGATTTTAATTAACTGGGCATGATGGCGCGTGCCTGTAGTCGCAGCTACTCAGAAGCCTGAGGCACAAGAATCGCTTTTAACCCGGGAGACAGAGGCTGCAGTGAACCAAGATTGAGCCCCTGCACTCCAGCCTGGGTAACAGAGCAAGACTCCGTCTCAAAATACAATAAATAGGCTGGGAGCGCTGGCTCATACCTGTGATCCCAGCACTTTGGGAGGCCGAGGCAGGCGGATCACGAGGTCAGGAGATCGAGACCATCCTGGCTAACACGGTGAAAACCCGTCTCTACTAAAAATACAAAAAATTGGCCGGGCGCGGTGGCTCAAGCCTGTAATCCCAGCACTTTGGGAGGCCGAGACGGGTGGATCACGAGGTCAGGAGATCAAGACCATCCTGGCTAACACGGTGAAACCCCGTCTCTACTAAAAAATACAAAAAACTAGCCGGGTGAGGTGGCGGGCGCCTGTAGTCCCAGCTACAAGGGAGGCTGAGGCAGGAGAATGGTGTGAACCCAGGAGGCGGGAGGCGGAGCTTGCAGTGAGGCGAGATCCAGCCACTGCACTCCAGCCTGGGCGACAGAGCGAGACTCCGTCTCAAAAAAACAAAAAAACAAAAAATTAGCTGAGCATAGTGGCACGTACCTGTAGTCCCAGCTACTCATGAGGCTGAGGCAGGAGAATTGCTTGAATCCGGGAAGTGGAGGTTGCAGTGAGCCAAGATCACGCCACTGCACTCCAGCCTGGGCTACAGAGTGAGACTTTGTCTTAAATAAATAAATAAATAAATAAATAAAGTTAAATTAGGCTGGGTGCGGTGGCTCATGCCTGTAATCCCAGCACTTTCGGAGGCTGAGGCAGGCAGATCACAAAGTCAAGACATCAAGACCATCAAGACCATCCTGGCCAACATAGCGAAACCCCATCCCTACTAAAAATACAAAAAATTAGGTGGGCATGGTGGTGTGTACCTGTAGTCCCAGCTACTTGGGAGGCTGAAGCAGGAGGATTGCTTGAACCTGGCAGGCGGAGGCTGCAGTGAGCTGAGATCACACCACTGCTCTCCAACCTGGCAACAGAGCAAGACTCTGTCTCAAAAAAAAAAAAAAAATAAATTAAAGGATTTTTTCCAGCCTATAGCCAGAAAATGGCAGACCTGGGATTTGAAACTTCCAGACTTGTGCCTTTAGCTACATGCTGCCCTGACTCCCACTTAGGGCCAGTTCTGAAGTGGGGTATGGCTCAAGTCACCCCAGACCTTTCCTGGATAAAATGAGACACACACCAGCATCTACTTTTTTTTTTTTTTTTTTTTTTTTTTTTGAGACGGAGTCTTGCTCTGTAGCCCGGGCTGGAGTGCAGTGGCCGGATCTCAGCTCACTGCAAGCTCCGCCTCCCGGGTTTAGGCCATTCTCCTGCCTCAGCCTCCGGAGTAGCTGGGACTACAGGCGCCCGCCACCTCGCCCGGCTAGTTTTTTGTATTTTTAGTAGAGACGGGGTTTCACGGTGTTAGCCAGGATGGTCTCGATCTCCTGACCTCGTGATCCGCCCGTCTCGGCCTCCCAAGTGCTGGGATTACAGGCTTGAGCCACCGCGCCCGGCCCAGCATCTACTTTTATATCTGTGGCCACAAGCTCGTAAGAGAACCTGTCTGGATTTTGGAATGAGGACTGGATGGCAGCTGGGAGACGTGAGTTTTTATCCAGTCAGTGATGTGACCTTGGACTCGGGCAGAGGGGGACAGTGGTATTAGACATCTCACAAGGCTAACCTCAGGTGGAAGTGATGGCTGTGAGCAGTTCTCCAAAACAAGGATCATCAGCTACTCCAGAGCCTTCCAGCCCAAGGGGACTTTGCTCCTTGCCATCTTTTAGCTTTTCCTTCTCCTGAGCCTCTCAGGGACAGTCTGGCAGGGTTTGTTTTGGGTGGGCAGGCACCTTGGGGTTGGAGGCTTAGGTCTAGATTCTTTTACTGCAGAGGCGAGCAGGTTTTGGGACTAGAGAACCTTCTGTTTGAATCTTGGCTCCCCATTTGCCAGTGTGTATGTGTGTGTCTGGGCAGGCCTCTTTAGCTTTGTGAGCCTTGATTTCTTCTTGCATAAACATAGGGGTTATGAAACCAATCTTACAGGGTTGTTTTATGGGTGGGAGGTGATGTATATAAAAGGCCTTCATTTGTAAAACAGAAGCATTTTATAGTAATTTTCTTTTTTTTTTTTGAGATGGAGTTTTGCTCTTGTTGCCCAGGCTGGAGTGCAGTGGCACAATCTTGGCTCACTGTAACCTCCACCACCTGGGTTCAAGTGATTCTCCTCAGCCTCCTGAGTAGCTGGGATTACAGGCGTGCACCACCACAGGCAGCTAATTTTTTGTATTTTTAGTAGAGAGGGGGTTTCATCATGTTGGCCAGGCTGGTCTCAAACTCCTGATCTCAGGTGATCCACCCGCCTCAGCTTCCCAAAGTACAGGGATTACAGGTGTGAGCCACCTAGCCTGGACACTAATTTTCTCTTTTTTCTTGTTGTTTGTTTATTTTTGAGACCGAGTCTTGCTCTGTCACCCAGGCTGGAGTGCAGTGGTGGGACCTCAGCTCACTGCAACCTCTGCCTCCCACGTTCAAGTGATCTTCTCACCGCAGCCTCCCAAGTAGCTGGGACTACAGGTGTATGCCATCACACCTGGCTAAGTTTTGTATTTTTAGTAGAGACAGGGTTTCATTATGTTGGCCAGGCTGTTTACCATGTTGGCCCGGCCCGGAAACTTCACCTTTAAACAAAACAGTGTATAATAAAACCAATTTTGCCATAGGCTAATTGATATAAACAAGGGCTAAGTTCTTACTACATATTTCTTGCCACAAAAATATCACCAAACATCTAAATAAAGATCCAAAACACTTCTAATATTAAATATTAAAATAAATGTGAGCTATATATATGCTTAAGAAACATGAATAAAAAACAAGTAAGGTAATTATTTACCTGCTTATTCCAGTTGAGGTTTGTGAGTGGCCAGAGCCTATCCCAGCAGCTCAGGGCACAAGGCAGGAGCCAAACATGGACAAGATGCCATTCCATGGCAGGGCACACATATTCACATTCACTCAGACTGGGACCATTTAGACACACCAGTGAACCTAACACACATGTCTTTGGGATGTGGGAAGAAAGCAGATTACCTGGAGAAAACCCACATAGACCTGGGGAGAACACGCAAACTCCACACAGACAGTGGCTCCCTGTTAGGAATTGATTTTTTTTCTCATCAACATTATTATTAATATTACTATTATTTTTTGAGACAGAGTCTTACTCTATCACCAAGGCTGGAGTACAGGGGCGTGGTTCAGCTCACTGCAACCTCTGCCTTACAGGTTCAAGTGATTCTAGTGTCTCAGCTTCCCAAGCAGCTGGAATTACAAGCACATGCCACCACACCTGGCTAATTTTTGTATTTTTAGAAGAGAGCAGATTTCACCATGTTGGCCAGGCTGTTCTTGAACTCGTGACCTCAGGTGATCTGCCCACCTCGGCCTCCCAAAGTGCTGGGATTACAGGCGTGAGCCACCACGCCCGGCTTCTCATCAACATTATAACAAAAGGATGTTAAACAAAATGATGTGATTTGATGACCTGTTGTACTTACACAAACCTAGATGGGATAGCCTACTACACTCCGAAGCTATATGATGTAGTCTATTGCTCCTAGGTTACAAACCTGTATGGAAAGTTACTGTACTGAATACTGTAGGCAAATGTAATACAAAGGTAGGTATTTGTGTATCTAAACATATCTATAGATGGAAAAGGTGCAGTAAAAACACAGTATTATAATCTTATGAGACCACTGTCAAATCTTTGGTCTGTGGTTGACTGAAATGTCATGTGTATGTGACGGTACCATAGACTGGGAGACTATTATGATATACTGTAGACTTACTGACATAGACTGAGAAATTTATTTCTTGCAGTTCTGGAGGTCAGAAGTCCAAGGGCAAGGGCCTAGCCTGTTTAGTTTCTGGCGAGGTCTCTATTCCTGGCTTGCAGATGGCTGCCTTCTTGCTGTGTCCTCACTTGGGGATGAAGAGAGAGAGCAAGCTCTGTGGTGTTTCTTCTTTTTTTTTCTTTTTCAGACGGAGTCTCGCTCTGTCTCCCAGGCTGGAGTGCAGTGGCACTATCTCGGCTCACTACAACCTCTGCCTCCCGGGTTCAAACAATTCTCCTGCCTCAGTCACCTGAGTAGCTGGGACTGCAGGCGCATGCCTCCACCCCCAGCTAATTTTTCTATTTTTAGTAGAGACAGGGTTTCGACATGTTGGCCAGGCTGGTCTGAAACTCTTGACCTCAGGTGATCCACCCGCCTCGGCCTCCCAAAGTGCTGGGATTACAGGTGTGAGCCACTGCACCAGGCCTTTTTTTTATCTTTTCTTTTTTTTTTTTTTTTTCTGAGATGGAGTCTCACTCTGTCGCCCAGGCTGGCTCGGCTAACCGCAGGCTCCGCCTCCTGGGTTCACGCCATTCTCCTGCCTCAGCCTCCCGAGTAGCTGGGACTACAGGCGCCTGCCACCATGCCCGGTTAATTTTTTGTATTTTTAGTAGAGACAGGGTTTCACCATGTTAGCCAGGATGGTCTTGATCTCCTGACCTTATGATCCGCCAGCCTTGGCCTCCCAAAGTCCTGAGATTACAGGCGTGAGCCACCGCACCAGGCCATCTTTTTTTTTTTTTTTTTTTTAATGAGAAGGAGTCTCTCTCTGTCGCCTGGGCTGGAGTGCAGTGGCGTGATCTCAGCTCACTGCAACTTCCGCCCCCCTGGTTCAAGCGATTCTCCTGCCTCAGCCTCCCAAGTAGCTGGGATTACAGGCACACACCACCATGCCAGGCTAATTTTTGTATTTTAGTAGAGATGGGGGTCTTGCCTTGTCGGCCAGGCTGGTCTCAAAGTCCTGACCTCAAGTGATCTGCTTGCCTCAGCCTCCCAAAGTGCTGGGATTACAGGTGTGAGCCACTGCGCCTGGCCTCTTTTTATTTTGTTCTAACACTGAAATAACAGGAAACAATGGTGTTTCTTTTAATAAGGACATGAATCCTATTGGATTAGGGCCCTACTCCATAGCCTCATTTAACCTTAATTAACTTCCTTATTCCAAATACAGTCACACTGGGGGTTAGGGCTTCAACATACCGATTTTCAGGGGACAACATTTAGTCCACAGATCAGTGTTTTCTAAAACACGATCTATGTTCCATATTCCCCAATTGTCCCCAAGATGGATTATTATTATTTATTATTATTATTTTTGAGACGGAGTTTCACTCTTGTTGCCCAGGCTGGAGTGCAATGGCACGATCTCGGCTGATCGCAACCTCTGCCTCCCGGGTTGAAGCGATTCTCTTGCCTCGGCCTCCCAAGTAGCTGGGATTACAGGCATGCACCACTATGCCCAGCTAATTTTTTGTATTTTTAGTAGAGATGGGATTTCTCCATGTTGGTCAGGCTGGTCTTGAACTCCCAACCTCAGGTGATTCACCCGCCTTGGCCTCCCAAAGTGTTGGGATTACAGGTGTGAGCCAACATACCCAGCCTTTTTTTTTTAGATGAAGTTTCACTCTTATTGCCCAGGCTGGAGTGCAGTGGTGCAATCTTGGCTCACTGTAACCTCCACCTCCTGGGTTCAAGTGATTCTCCTGCCTCAGCCTCCCAAGTAGCTGGGATTACAGGCATGTGCCACCACGCTAGGCTAATTTTTGTATTTTTAGTGGAGACAAGGTTTTGCCATGTTGACCAGGCTGGTCTCGAACTCCTGACCTCAGGTGATCCACCTGCTTCAGCCTTCTGAAGTGCCAGGATTACAGGTATGGGCCACCATGCCCAGCAGTATTTTTTTTTAATGGTTTGTTTGAATTAGGATTAAAATAAAGTTCACACACTGTATCTGGTGATAACATTTTCCAATTCACTTCCTTTTCCTAGGCCATGCATTTATTGAATAAAGCTTGTCGTTAGGATGTAGATTTTTCTATTTTCGGATTTGACTGATTGACTCCTTGGGTCATTTAGCATGTCCCTCTGTCTCCTGCATTTTAAAAGTACTGTTCAAACTAAAAACTAAACAGATTTAGTTTTTTTGAAAGGAGGGAGGTGGCATAAAAGTAATCATAGGTGGTGCTGTTTTTCCTACTTGGTCAAATGGGGAGGCACACAATATCCTGTTGTACTTTTGGTGATGCTAAGATCAACAGGTAGAATCAGCTGATGTCAGCCTGATCCTTTATGAAGTTCCCCATCAACCCCATTACTTAGTAACTATCGGTGATTATTTGGTCCATCACAGTATTTCATCAGGAGTTGGCAAATATCATTTTTTTCTAGTTCTTTAATTCCTTCCGCATTTATTATTTTTATTTATTATTATTATTTTTTGAGACAGGGCCTTGATCTGCCACCCAGGCTGGAGTGCAATGGCATGATCTTAGCTCACTGCAACCTCCACCTTCCAGGCTCACGTGATCCTCTCACTTTAGCCTCCTGAGTAGCTGGGACCACAGGCACACACCACCATGCCCAGCTAATTTTGGTATTTTTTGTAGAGATGGGGTTTCACTATGTTGCTCAGGCTGGTCTCAAATGCCTGGACTCAAGCAATTCACCTGCCTTGGCCTCCCAAAGTGGTGGGATTACAGGCATGAGCCACTGCACCTGGCCTCCTTCTGCATTTATTAGCTAATTATTTATTTATTTTTTCCTTTGTAGAGATGGGTTGTCACTGTGTTGCCCAGGCTGGTTTCAAACTCCTAGGCTCAAGGGATCCAGCTGCCTTGGCCTCCCAGTGTTGAGATTACAGGCATGAGTCACTGCACCTGGTCTAGCTAATTCTTCTATACACATTTTTCCTTCATGAACTCTTTGTTACTATGAGATAGTTTGTAAAACAAGGATAGGATACAGACTTAATTCTTTCCCTTTATCAATTTTCAGAATAATCAATTGGTACTGTGGTAACCCCCACATATGACCAATAGGTGGGTTTTTGTTTTAGTGGGGTTTTTGTGTGTGTGTGTAACTTTAGGAATTTATGCATTTAATTTATGGATTTTAATATAGTTGATGTTTCAGCCCATTGCAATCATTATTCTTTTTGCTCGTATTCTTCCACCTTGGCCACTGCGAGCCCCTTTAAGTTGGCCCCTGAGTGCTTTTGACACAACAGTGGTGTTGAATAGCCTTTTCACTTTCTGGCATGACAAAATGTCCCAGGCAGGCTCATCTTGCATATTTCCTGCCCTGGACTTGTAGTTGGTAAAAAAAATCTCCTTTGGGCTGGGCGCAGTGGCTCAAGCCTATAATCCTAGCACTTTAGGAGGCCAAGGTGAGTGGATTACCTGAGGTCAGGAGTTCAAGACCAGCCTGGCCAACATGGTGAAACCCCATCTCTACTAAAAATACAAAAAATTAGCCAGGTGCAGTGGTGTACACCTGTAATCCCAGCTACTCGGGAGGCTGAGGCAGGAGAATTGCTCGAACCCGGGAGGCAGAGGTTGCAGTGAGCCGAGATCGGGCCACTGCACTCCAATCTGGGTGACAGAGCAAATACACAAATAAATGCATATATAAATAAAATTTTAAAAATCTCCTTTGTCCCCAGGAGTCCTTCTTTCTGCAGGCTAAAGAGCATTCCTCGCAGTGTGGTGCCCACTCATCTCCCGTCTTACTCTTCCAAATATGATGAGCTATTTATCACTTCCCAGACAAGCTGTTCTTTCCCAACATAGGACTTACAGTACGCTGGTTCCTTCACCTTGAATGCCCTTTCACTCCTTATCCCTTGGACTCAGTGCAAATGTTGTCCCTTCTGTGACTCCTTCTTCACTCGCTCTGGCAGAACTAAAAAAGATGGCAGGCCCTGTCATCTTTGAAAGCTTAGCAATTTATTGCAGCAGTCAAAACATATCCTTAAGTATTTGTTTACTAGACAGCTTCCTTCCTTAAGGGTTGCAGACACATCTGATGCATACATAGCAGGCACTGAGCTTTGCCCATTGTGGTTATTTCCCAAGCTTGTCAACCTTGTACTGATCTTCTGCTCTGGCCTCTGTTTAGTTCATTTCACCAAATATTTCATAGAGAACCCTCTAGTACATAACTAGAGAATATTTACTGAGAACTTACTATGTCAAATATGCTTTATACACATGATTTCATTACAACCTGAGAGGTAGTTGTTATTATCCTCATTTTACAGATGAGCAAGTGGAAGCTCAGCGGGGTCACTGAAGGACCCACAGCAAGGGAGTGGCCGAACTGGGATTTCTTTAGTGGGTCTGACTCACAAAGCCCTAGATGTTCCCTCTACATCACTGTCCACCAAAATGTGCTCCATGATCCACCCACATGCAAAACCTCTGGGAAATCATTAAAATGCATGTTCCCAGCCAGGCGTGGTACCTCATACCTGTAATCCTAACACTTTGGGAGGCCAAGGCAGGTGGATCACCTGAGGTCAGGAGTTCGAGACTAGCCTGGCCAACATGGCAAAAACCCATTTCTACTAAAAATACAAAAATTATCTGGGCCTGAGGGTGCATGCCTGTAATCCCAGCTACTTGGGAGGCTGAGGCACGAGAATCACTTGAACCCAGGAGGCAGAGGTTGTAGTGAGCCGAGATCGCACCACTGCTCACCAGCCTGGACAACAGAGCAAGACTCCATCTCAAAATAAATGAATAAATAAATAATAAAATGCATGTTCCTGGCTGGAGGAGGTGGCTCATGCCTGTAATCCCAACACCTTGGGAGGCCAAGACAGGAGGATTCCCTGAGCCCAGGAGTTCGAGACCAGTCTGGGCAACATAGGGAGACTCCATCTCTACAAATTTTTTTTTTTTAATTAGCCGGGTGTGGTGGCACATGCCTGTAGTCCCACCTAGTCTGGAGGCTGAGGTGGGAGGACCACTTGACCCCTGAATGTCAAGGCTGCAGTGAGCCATGATTGCACCACTGCACTCCAGACTAGGTGACAGAGGTAGACACTGTCTCAAGAAAAGAAAAAGAAAGAAAGAAAGAAAGAAAAAAAAGCATGTTCCTGGATTCCACCTCTGATTTACTGGGGATGGAAAAGCGAATTTCTTTTTCTTTTGTTTTTTACTAAGATGGAGTTTCGCACTGTTGCCCAGGCTGGAGTGCAATGTTGTGATCTCCGCTCACTGCAACCTCTGCCTCCTGGGTTCATGTGATTCTCCTGCCTCAGCCTCCCAAGTAGCTGGGATTACAGGCACACACCACCACACCCAGCTAATTTTCTGTATTTTTAGTAGAGACAGGGTTTCATTATGTTGGCCAGACTGGTCTCGAACTCCTGACCTCATGATCTGCCACCTCGGCCTCCCAAAGTGCTGGGATTATAGGCATGAGCCACCGTGCCCAGCCCTGGAAAAGCGAATTTCTAATAAACCTCTCTAGGGTGATTTTAACAATTATTATCATTATTTTGAATAGGTGAAACATACACACAGTGAAACATACACAGTAAAACATACAAAAGGTTCAAAGCGTAAGTGAAAAGCAAGCATTCCACCTCATTTCTCAGTTGTCCAGTTCTGTCCCCCACTGTACTCCAGAGGCAATCACTTTTCCTTGGGGTGACTCAGCACACTGAAGTTTGAGGGTCACCGTCATACATACGGGATAGACCAAGATGGGCGGTTCTCTGCACTCCAGAGCTCACACCAAAATTGCAGATAAGACCACCATTCAAAGACAAGTGCCTGAGGAAGGTCTCAAAGTCACCAGCAAAGATGCCAGGGGCTCCTGTTCAGTGCATGTCTACACCTCCTATTTCTAGGACCTTCCAATCCGCTTCCTTCTGGGGACCACTTCACGTAGGAGGCAGTCCTTACACAGGTCATCTTGTCACAAGCAAAGATCAGGAAAGGATAGGTGGGTAAGGGGAGAGTAAGACATGATGATGAACTAAGGGGAGTCTGCAGAGAGGTCTAAGCTGGAAAGGTCTGGACAGAAACCCAATATTCAGTCTTTCCATTTGTATTTCTGATTATTTGTAGTAACCATAAACTTCAGACAGGGTTTCACCGTGTTAGCCAGGATGGTCTCGATCTCCAGACCTTGTGATCTGCCCTCCTCGGCCTCCCAAAGTGCTGGGATTACAGGCCTGAGCCACCGCGCCCGCCGGCCGAATAGATTCTTCAGAAAAAAAATCACTGATGGCAGGGCACAGTGCCTCACGCCTGTAATCCTAGCACTTTGGGAGGCTGAGGCGGGAGGATCACCTGAGGCCAGGAGTTGAAGACCAGCCTAACCAACATGGTGAAACCCGGTTTCTACTAAAAATACAAAAATTAGCCGGGCGTTGTGCGGGCCCTTGAATCCCAGCTACTAGGGAGGCCGAGGCAGGAGAATCACTTGAACCTGGGAAGAAGAGGCTACAGTGAACCAAGATCACGCCACTGCATTCCAGCCTGGGCTACTGAGTGAGACTCAGTCTCAAAAAAAAAAAAAAAAAAAAAAAAAGGCGTGGGGTGGGGCGAAATTCGCTGATGTTTTAACCATTCTGGGGTCACAGCCTCCTTTGGGAATCCCATGAAAATTATGGACCTACTCTGGAAAAAGGCACAAACAGGTAAACCTCCACAACTACTGCGGAAGCCTCACAGACTGCCAGCCTACCCAGGAATCCCAGGAGGTCCAAGTTAAGAACCCCACTTTGAGATGTTTCTTGTATTAAGAAGCTTGGTTTACAAAAAGTCTTCCCATATTTGTTTAGAGAACCCGAACGATGTCGCCACTTGCAGCGAAGCGCCCTAGCATGAACCGTAGTCCAGTTGGCTCAGGAGGTGGAGGCGGAGGTGGAGGCGGCTGGGGGCCTCCGCTTCTGGTGGCCGCAGGAGCAACCCACAGACAGGTAATGGCTGCCATGGGGGGCGGGGGCGTCGTCCTTAGCTTTTAGCGCCACCCGGCTGGCCCCTGTGCTTCGTGCGCATTTCATGGCCTCTGGGTGCCGTACCTGCTTCCCGCCTGGCTTTCCTGGGTGGCGGAGAGCGAACCCATCCCAGCCCGGATTGGGGGAGGGGGCGTCGGCGCAGGGTCCCGTGGGCAGAGCTGCGCTGGGAGCCGACGGGCTCCGCATTCATCATTGTTCCTCCAGCGCCTGGCACGGGCTGGGCCGCAGCAGGGACCGTGGCCTGAAGCGCGCCATCCCCTTCGCGTCGCCTGCCCGCCCGCCGAGCTCGCCGCCCACAGGTGTTTCCAGGGCTCCTTCCACCCGCCGGACAGAGAGAGGACCTAGAAGCCAAACCTGGCCCGCTGCTGGCCGAGAGCACAACAGCCGGCGGGCGCTGGCGGGCGCGGGGCGCACGGGGCCGCGGAGGGACCCGCGCGCGCCCCCGTCTCGTGCCGCGCGCACGTGACTGCGCCCCCGGCCTGCCCCCCGCCCCCACTGGCCGCTCGGCCGCGCGCGGGTCGGTCGGCTCTATGGGGAAAGCGGCCGCTCCGAGCCGAGGCGGCGGCTGTGGCGGCCGCTCCCGCGGGCTCTCGTCGCTGTTCACGGTTGTCCCCTGCCTGTCGTGCCACACGGCGGCGCCGGGCATGAGCGCTTCCACGTCCGGCTCCGGGCCGGAGCCCAAGCCCCAGCCCCAGCCTGTGCCCGAACCGGAGCGGGGACCGCTGTCAGAACAGGTGTCAGAGGCAGTTTCGGAGGCAGTGCCAAGATCGGAGCCTGTGTCCGAGACGACGTCTGAGCCGGAACCAGGGGCTGGGCAGGCATCGGAACTGCTGCAGGGGTCGCGGCCAGGGTCAGAGTCAAGTTCAGGTGTAGGGGCTGGGCCCTTCACTAAGGCCGCATCAGAGCCGCTCTCCCGATCGGTGGGGAGCGCGCCCTTTCTCAGACCCGAGTCGGGATCGCTGCCAGCGTTAAAGCCCCTGCCTCTTCTGCGATCAGGACAGGCGAAGACTCCTCTTGGGGTTCCAATGTCGGGGACTGGCACGACCTCCAGTGCCCCACTGGCCTTACTGCCTCTGGACAGCTTCGAGGGCTGGCTCCTCAAGTGGACCAACTATCTGAAGGGCTACCAGCGCCGCTGGTTCGTGCTGGGCAATGGTTTGCTCTCTTACTACAGGTATGGCAGCGCCAGGGTGGGACATGGGGATTGGAGGGTGATGATGCTGCAGGGATGGTGATGGAGGGCCTCCAGGGTTGGGGGACACTGCCGCTAGTCTAGAGATGTTTAGGGGCGTGCATTCCAGCAGGACAAGGCACACTTCTGGCCCGCCGCCAAGGGCTGGGGGCCCTGACCTCTGGCAAGGGTGAATGTAATCTGTGGACATGACCTCTGGCAAACTTGGATTTTTGGGCAAGTGGGGAGGTGGAGTAAGGGAGTGATCTGGGGCCTCAGTTCTCTCCTGCCTGGCAGTTGTGGGGCTTGGGGCAGTTAGCTAGAGTCAGCCCTTCAAAGTCCTTGCCCTTTCTGGTTCGGGAGCTAACATCATTGTGTGTTTGGGATTGAGGGAGACAGTCACCTTGTTCAGTCCTTAGGACCCACACGCTTAGGAAGGGCTGCTTATTCTTCCCGCCTGGGGCAGTTACTCCCACCTTTCCTGATGCCTCTGGTTGCCAGGCCTTGGGCTGGGCACCACAGACTCACAGATGTATTGGACAGGGCTCCTGGCCTTCAGGAGTCCATCTTGGTGTTTTGCGGAGAACCAGGAGGTGTTTTGCTGCCCTCCTTTCTTATTCCAGAACCAGCATGGGATTCAAAATTGAAGTCCAGCAGTGAGAGAGCTAACATTGTCTTCCCACTGAAAGTGGTTGAAAGGAGGAGGTTAGTGAAGCCTCCCTTTGCTTTCTTACTGGCTCTTCCCTGAGTCTGCTTCCTGGGGATGGTTGGTTTAAGCCTTGAGAACTCAGATCAGTCTATGCCAGTGGTTCTCAAACCTGAGTGTGCATCAGCATTCCCTGAAGAGCTTGTTGGAACACAAAGTGCTGGGCCTCCCCACTGAGTTTCTGATTCAGTGGGCCTAGGGGAAGGGCCTGAGATTCGGCTTTTCTAATAACTTCCCAGGCGTGGCCGGTGATGCTGGTCCAGTACCACACTCTGAGAAGCACTGTTTCACTGTTGCACACAGAAGGACCTTGACTTGCTGTTGCTGAAATTCAGGTCACTTCATTCACTTCATTCAGCCAACAGTATCCCTTCAAGTCACCCACTACAGGGTTTTGTTTTCTGTTGTTTTTGTTTTTGAGATGGAGTCTTGCTCTGTCGCCCAGGCTGGAGTACAGTGGCACAATCTTGGCTCACTGCTACCTCCGCCCCCCAGGTTCAAGCAATTCTCCTGCCTCAGTCTCCCGAGTAGCTGGGATTACAGGCTCATGCCACCATGCACAGCTAATTTTTGTATTTTTAGTAGAAGCGGGGTTTCACCATGTTGGCCAGGATGGTCTTGATCTCTTGACCTCATGACCTGCCCATCTCGGCCTCTCAAATCTTCTTTTCTTAAAATAACATGTGTAGACAGTTGACATTTCAGAGTAATCTCAAATGTGTAGATTCTCTGGGTAACTAAGAAAAATTCTTACTGCTTGCTGATAATGTTGTGAAGATAAATGCTAGTTCTGGGGGGAGGAGGGAGTAAGAACAAGCTTCTTGTGTGTGTGCGTGTACAGTCCAGCTCTGCAATTTCCTCTTCAGACTTTTCGAGATTCTAAGGTGGTTCAAATTGTTGCTGACCTCACCCAGGTAGAATGAACGATTCCTGACATTTATAGGACCCTGTGCCTTCACTGCATTCCATGCAAGGCTGGCCAGGAAAGGGGAACTGAGGCTGAATGAATGAACCTCAGTGGCCTCCCCAGAGGCAGCCAGCTTGCAGGCTGAGTGTCCGAACGCCACCAGAGATGAGTTTATGTGCCGAAAAGGCCCATTTGAGGTGCAGCTGGAATTGCCACTTGAGATGTTTGACGCTGCTCTCCTGTCCCCGCTTCTGATCTGAATCCCCCCCTTCCAGAACAGGCCATCCTGCCAGCTGGGATCAAGGACTGAGCATCCTCCAGGTCTGTCATGTAACCCTGAGAGCAGCAGGGTGGGTTTTCAGTTGCGCCATCTGTGCCCAGCGCCGTGCATGTGTGTTATCTCCTCCAGCCCTCTCCAGACACCCAGCTCTCAGCAGTTGGCCAAATGGGTGTGGCTGGGGATAGAGGTGAGATTAGGGTACTCGTGAGTTGGAAACAGAGTGAAATAATTTTTAAATTCATGATCTCTTTTCCTTGGGGGCGGGTAGAGTCAGGCTTACCTGCTGGGCAATGTGGCTGGTGAAGAAGGAATCAGAGCCATTTCTCTGCTGGCTCCCCTTTCGGAAAGACCACTCTCAACTTTTTAATTTTTTAATTTTTTTTTTTTTTTTTTAAAGACAGAGTCTTGCTCTGTCACCAGGCTGGAGTGCAGTGGCATGATCTCAGCAAACTGCAGTCTCCACCTTCTGGGTTCAAGCAATTTCCCTGCCTCGGCCTCCTGAGTAGCTGGGACTACAGGCGCGCACCACCACACCTGGCTAATTTTTTGTGTTTTAGTAGAGACAGGGTTTCACCATGTTGGCCAGGATGGTCTCAAACTCCTGACTTCGTGATCTGCCCGCCTTGGCTTCTAAAGTGCTGGGATTATAGGCATGAGCCACCGTACCTGGCCAACTTTTTAATTTTTAACTAAGTGAAGCCTGGTGTTTGGAGAAAATGTGGGCAACTATTTCTTGTGCCCCCTGCCATCCCATCCCACCTTCTGGCCTCCCCTCCTCCAGGATAGCCACCATTCCAAATCCTGGTCACCATCCACTTTTCTCCGCATTTTATTTAATTTTATCTCATCTAGGTGTAATTTTTAAGAACCCATATTTTTCATTGCAATTTTTTTTTTTTTTTTTTTTAGACAGAGTGTTGTTCTGTTGCCCAGGCTGGAGTGCAGTGGCCTGATCTTGGCTTACTACACTCTCCCACTCCCAGGTTCCAGTGATTCTCATGCCTCAGCCTCCTGAGTAGCTGGGATCACAGGCGCACGCTACTGTGCCCAGCTAATTTTTTGTGTGTTTTTAGTAGACACGGGGTTTCATTATGTTGGCCAGGCTGGTCTCAAACTCCTGGCCTCAAGGATCCACCCTCCTCAGCCTCCCAAACTGCTGGGATTACAGGCATGAGCCACTGCGCCTGGCTATGCAGTCATCTTTAACCGTATTTTAAAAAGGGTTTCTAATATATAGAGTATGTTATTTTTGCAGGACTTATTTTGACTATTGTATAAAGCCCAGGGTGCAAATGTGGCACCTTTTACTTATGCATATTCCTGACGATGGGTCACTACAAACATTCTTGTATGTGTGCAGGAATTTCTCTTGGGTATAATTTCTGGGTTGTAGAGAATTGTGAATGTTCATCTTACATAATGCCAAACTGTTTCCCAAAGCAGTTGCACAAATTTATATTCCCACCGGTAACAAAAAAGAGATTCTGTGGATCCTTATCCTTTGCAACACTTGATATTGTTAGTATTGATTTTGCCATTCGAATAGGAACTATGATCGCTCATTGTGGTCCTGACCTGCATTTCCATTTCCATTATTTTTACCTTAATAGCGAAAGAATGGGGGTTTGGATTAAAATTTCTCCTTTCAATGTGACTTCCTCGGGTACACTTCTGCCCTGGATTTTGCTCGAGAAGCTCATTTGATTGCTTAAGTATATTCTAAGGAAGAAAGCACATTTTACCAATAGTTGGGCTTAGTAACATTCATATTATTAGGAATTTTTTAAAATGCTCTTTATAAATATCACGTGTAAAAAGTGTTTCTATGAGATATTGATAATTGTTGGCAGATTTTTACTTCTTTCTGACAGTATATATCAGAATATATCTTATTTATATTGGAATATAAATAAGACAGAACACAAGATTCTTTTTTTTTTTTTTTTTTATTGAGATGGAGTCTCATTCTGTCGCCCAGGCTGGAGTGCAGTGGCACGATCTCAGCTTGCTGTGACCTCTGCCTCCCAGGTTCAAGCAATTCTCCTGCCACAGCCTCCCGAGTAGCTGGGATTACAGAGGCATGCCAGCACACCCAGCTAATTTTTTTTTTTGTATTTTTAGTAGAGACAGGGTTTCACCGTGTTGGCCAGGCTAGTCTCGAACTCCTGACCTCGTGATCCGCTCGCCTTGGCCTCCCAAAGTGCTGGAATAACAGGTGTGAGCCACCGAGCCCAGCCTAGAAGGCAAGATTCTTATTCCATTACTTGGCATTCTTAATTATATGCTTATTTGGATACTAACAAGGAGAATATAGGAATATGGTTTTTTGTTCAATGTTGGCTTTTTTTTTTTTTTTAATTGCAGGAAGTTCCCTTTGAAAAAATTTATCCCTAGTTCTTATCTCACAGGAAACATGTGAGTCCATAAAATTAGAGAAGAATTCCTAAATGATACAGAATTTTCAAAGGTATTGTCATCAGCAAGTTTTTACAGAGAAAGTGTTCCAAACATAATTTTTATCTACATTAATGACAACAATTATTAGGTCAGACAAACTTCTGTTTTGTTGTATGCCAGTTGTCTGCTTGGTGACATTATAAATGACATTTATTTCTCAGGAAATGATTTCAAACAGAAGCATTTTAAATTATTTATTTATTGTTCATACTGATCTATGCTTAGTAATGGCTAAGCCAGTTAGCAAGGAATGCCTCCCAGAAATTAGCCTGGGTCTATAAGAAAGATAGCTGCAGTCAAGTGAAAATAAATTTTGAAAGTCCTTGACTGGGCACAGTGGCTCATGTCTGTAATCCCAGCACTTTGGGAGACCGAGGCAGGTGGATCACCTGAGGTCAGGAGTTTGAGATCAGCTTAACTAACATGGTGAAACGCCATCTTTAGTAAATAATAAAAAAAAAAAATTTAGCTAGGCGTAGTGACGCATGCCTGTAATCCCAGCTACTCAGGAGGCTGAGGCAGGAGAATCTCTTGAACCTAGGAGGCAGAGGTTGTAGTGAGCTGAGTGCTATTGCACTCCAGCCTGGGCAACAAGAGTGAAACTACGTCTCAAAAAAAGAAAAAAAAGAAATCCTTTGGCTGAGGAAGACCACTGAACACTTGGTGAGCTGCACCCATTTTGGGACAGTGGCCAGGTAACAGAAGATGTAGCACCAAGACATTGTTGCCTCTGGGATAGACTGTGTACTCACCCTTCTCACGAACTCAGTTCCCAAAAGCCAACCGCTGTGAAAACTGGGCATCGAGAAATATTGTACTGTTTTCTTTTTTTTTCTTTTTTCTTTTTTGTTATTATACTTTAAGTTCTAGGGTACATGTGCATAACGTGCAGGTTTGTTACATATGTATACTTGTGCCATGTTGGTGTGCTGCACCCATCAACTCGTCAGCACCCATCAACTCGTCATTTACATCAGGTATAACTCCCAATGCCATCCCTCCCCTCCTCCCCATAATAGGCCCCGGTATGTGATGTTCCCCTTCCCGAGTCCAAGTGATCTCATTGTTCAATTCCCACCTATGAGTGAGAACATGCGGTGTTTGATTTTCTGTTCTTGTGATAGTTTGTTGAGAATGATGGTTTCCAGCTGCATCCATGTCCCTACAAAGGACACAAACTCATCCTTTTTTATGGCTGCATAGTATTCCATGGTGTATATGTGCCACATTTTCTTAATCCAGTCTGTCACTGATGGACATTTGGATTGATTCCAAGTCTTTGCTATTGTGAATAATGCCTCAATAAACATACGTGTGCATGTGTCTTTACAGCAGCATGATTTATGGTCCTTTGGGTATATACCCAGTAATGGGATGGCTGGGTCAAATGGTATTTCTAGTTCTAGATCCTTGAGGAATCGCCACAATGTTTTCCACAGTCGTTGAACTAGTTTACAATCCCACCAACAGTGTAAAAGTGTTCCTATTTCTCCACATCCTCTCCAGCACCTATTGTTTCCTGACTTTTTAATGATTGCCATTCTAACTGGTGTGAGATGGTATCTCATTGTGGTTTTGATTTGCATTTCTCTGATGGCCAGTGATGACGAGCAACTACTGTTTTCAATGTCAATTTTGATAATACTCAAAGGCTGGAGATGGAAAAGTCCATCCAGTTGCAAAGTGTCCCTGAAAACATGAAGTTGAGGGTGCAAGTGTGCAGGGTTAGTTCTCACATAATGGGCTGGATACCCCAGGAGGTAGCTTTATTGAATTCAGCTTGAATTTGAAATTATTATTCAGTGTTACATACTCTGAGACTGTTAGGAGGTCGAAAAGGAATGCACAGGTTGATCATGTGTGAGTATTTGAAGTATGTTTTCTTAGCATTTAGCACAGAGTTGTTGCAAAGAGGTGATAAATGGACTAGCAGCATATTTTAGAGGAGCACAGTGCACACCAACATTCTCAGCAAGTTCTAGTGACATGAATTGTCATTTTCCCCACCAAACTTGCCTCCCCCTCCTAACTCTCCTCTTTCTATGAATAGCTGAATACCTCTGAGTCATACTTGCTGCCTCTTCCCTCCCTCATCCCACACCAGATGAAATTTCCAAGTCCTGCCTGTCTATCTTCTGTAGCTCCTCCTCTCCATCTCAGCTGCCACATCATGGTTCAGGTCTGCCTTCTGCTTACCTGGTGTCCCAGCTTCTGTCTTGGACAGTGCATCCCTGCTGTGGTGCTAGTGCCCCACCTCCATGACCCTGGGGTTGTCTCACCTTCTCCAGGATTCTCTTTCAATAGTACCTTCTCTGCCGGGTGTGGTGGCTCACGCCTGTAATCCCAGCAGTTTGGGAGGCCAAGGCGGGTGGGTCACCTGAGGTCAGGAGTTCAAGACCAGCCTGACCAACGTGGCGAAATCCTGTCTCTATTAAAAATACAAAAATTAGCTGGGCATGGTGGTGGGTGCCTGTAACCCCAGCTACTCAGGAGGCTGAGGCATGAGAATCACTTGAACCCGGGAGGTGGAGGTTGCAGTGAGCCATGATCACGCCACTGCAATCCAGCCTGGGTGACAGAGTGAGACTCCGTCTCAAAAAATAAATAAAAAAATAAACAAAACAAAACAAAACAGTACCTCCTCCTGTGTAAGCAGATCCCTGTATTGAATTTCTTCTGTTTGAAATACCTAGAATAGCCCCCTACTGATCCAAAGAACCAGGTCTTCCTCCTTTCGGAATTTACAGGGTGTGTCTGAGCTTCTCTGCAGATAACTTTGTGTCAGGAGGATACCATGGCCAAGTTTGGCATCTTCTTTGTATTCCACATAGAGCCTGGAACAGTACTTGCCACTGATACATCCTCAGTAGCTTGGTTAGTCTGTGAATGGATGAGCAAGTAAATGAATTACAGTTGCCTGTGAGTTTATGGGATTTCAGAAAGCCAAGTATGTTCATGCCAAACTTGGATTTTTCTTAATTTGTCTTCCATTTCAAAAACTTGTTTCCTGCAATAAGTTAACTAGGGAGATAAATTGGAGATTGCAGGCTTAAGCCAGGAGTGCAAGAAAAGCAGCAGTGGGAATGTGGATATAATGCGTTTCTAGGTTTGAACGTGTTGTAGTAGGCTACTCAGTGAATCAATATCTTCTTTTTTTTTTTTATTTTTTGAGATGGAGTCTCACTGTGTTGCCTAGGCTGAAGTGCAGTGGCACAGTCTTGGCTCACTGCAACCTCTGCCTCCTGGGTTCAAGCGATTCTCCTGCCTCACCCTTCAGAGTAGCTGGGATTACAGGCGTACACCACCACACCCAGCTAATTTTTGTATTTTTGATAGAGATGGGGTTTCACCATGTTGGCCAAGCTGGTCTCAACCTCTTGAGCTCAAGTGATCCACCTGCCTCAGCCTCCAAAAGTGTTGGGATTACAGGCGTGAGCCACCACGCCCAGCCCTATAGCTTTTTTTTTTTTTTTTTTTTTTTTTTTTTAGATGGAGTCTCCGTCTGTTGCCCAGGCTGGAGTGCAGTGGCATGATCCTGGCTCACCACAACCTTTGCCTCCCAGGTTCAAGCAATTCTCCTGTCTTAGTGTCCTGAGTAGCTGGGATTACAGGCACCCACCACCATGCCCTGCTAATTTTTGTATTTTTAGTAGAGACGGAGTTTCACCATGTTGTCCAGTCTGGTCTCAAATTCCTGATCTCAAGTGATCTGCCTGCCTTAGCCTCCCAAAGTGCTGGGATTACAGGTGTGAGCCATTGTGCCTGGCCTGGCCTCGTAGCTTTTAAAAGTAGTTTTCTGTGCATCTGTTGGTTTCCCTTGCACTGTTGGAAGCCAGCTATTGATCAAAGAAGGGGCCTCTACCCTAAAATGTTAGATCCAACAGAATAATAGGATCTTTTGTTTGTGGGGTATTCTGCAAGTGTCAGAGTGGTTTCCAGCTTATGGTTTCAGTGCAGGGGTGCTGGTCTTGCCATCCTGTTACATGGGGAAAAAACTAGAAGTACATGAACAGCACCAGGATTCAATCACAGTCTTCTGACTCAGCCCACGCAAAGGTGTCCACCTACCTCACACTGGGGAGACTCTTCTCTGGGGTCCTGGGTCGGAGGTCTCCAAGAGTAACCCCAGGCTCAATGACCCACTTGGAGGACTCACAGGACTCAGCATATATTAATGACAAAAACTGTGATTACCTTTGCACCAACCTAATAGTTGTACCCACAGCTATGCTTTGTTATAATGAAAGGATGCAAAGAAAGCACAATGGCAAAGAAACAAAGTGAAGTCTGGGAAAACCAGCTGCAATATTCCAAGGATCCTCTCCCAGTGCAGTCACACAACACGCACTTAATCCCTCCACCACCGAGTTGTGACAACACACGTGAAATGCTGCCAACCAGGGAAGTTCCTTAGAGACTCAGAGCCCAGGGTTTTTACTGGGGGTTCATCATGTGGGCACCTTCTGTTTGGCACATACCTGAATTCCAGATTCCCAGAAGGAAACCAGATTTTTTTTTTTTTTTTTTTTGAGATAGAGTCTTGCTGTGTTGCCCAGGCTGGAGTGCAGTGGTGCAGTCTTGGCTCACTGCAACCTCGGCCTCCTGGGTTCAAGAGATTTTTGGCTAATTTTTGTATTTTTAGTAGAGATGGGTTTTCACCATGTTGGCCAGGCTGGTCTCGAACTCCTGACCTCAGGTGATCTCAGCCTCCCAAAGTGCTGGTATTACAGCTGGAAAGCAGATATTTGCCATAAATCACATTGTTTGCACAAACAGTATAGGCACAGTGAGCCACGCTTATCAGTTAGAGAATGGTGGGAAACCTCCCCAAATTCAAGCTCCCAGACACCAGTCAAAGGCCCCTTGGAAGCAGGCGTGTCAAAGGACGGGCAGTCTCAGGCTTGCTATGTGAACTCTTTTCTGCACAGGTGTGAATTCCTTCCTCCTCGCAGACATCAGTGACATCAGTCAGGGTAAGGGCTGGTTCAGGGAGAGTGCCCATACTTGGCTTTGAGTGATGGAGTGGCCTCCTGTCTCTGATCAGAGAAGGCCACGTGCCAGTCTTGCAGGGTGTCAAACACATAGCATGTCTGCTGCTCTGTGTACCGAGTGCCTGCTCTGTGGCACTCCTGGCTGTGTGATTAGCCCTTGATTGCTTCACAAACACTTGTCTGATCTAGACCTTGCCTAAGGCCATCTGGCAGCATGGTTTTTGCATGTGACTGGGGTACACTTGCCACATGGACCCCTTCCTCCCCAGTAGTTGTTTTTCTTTTTGAGATGGAGTTTTACTCTTGTTTACCAGGCTGGAGTGCAGTGGCGTGATCTCGGCTCACCACAACCTCTGCCTCCAGGATTTAAGCAATTATCCTGCCTCAGCCTCTCGAGTAGCTGGGATTACAGGCATGCACCACCATGCCCAGCTAATTTTGTATTTTTAGTAGAGTCAGGATTTCTCCATGTTGGCCAGGCTGGTCTCGAACTCCCTACCTCACGTGATCCACCCGCCTTGGCCTCCCAAAGTGCTGGGATTACAGGTGTGAGCCACTGCGTCCGGCCTCCCCAGTATGTTTGCGCCTTTGGTGGAGTATCAGCTGTGAGTTCTTCAGCTGCTGCTCTTGAACCTTGTGCTTTTCTCAGGGAGGGTCTGTTAATCCAAGATTAGGGCCTGACAAGAAGTCTGAAATGTTTGTGACATTTCAGCCTACACTAGCTTTGGTCATATTGTTTACTGTTTATTGATCTCCTGCAGTGACCACAATGTGCAAGGCAATGCGTGTAACAGACCTGCATACCACTGTCACACAACTGGAGTGGAGGAGAAGGGGGGAAGTGTGCACACACCCTGGTCATTCAGTAAGAGGCCAAAAGGTTCAGGCAAAGTGCTTTGTGGGAGCCCCTGGATAGTCAAACATGTGGCTTTCACTTCCCCTGTAGTCTTTTGGGATAAAGCTGGCAAACTACGTCAGTAGAGAAGGAGAGGTCTGTGAAAAGACTGTGAGGTTCCCTAGAACAAGATCAATATATGCTTATCCCAAGGGGAAAGAGAGGGGAAGTGGGCCTATTCCCTGGATGACTGCTGGATGCTGACACATGGAGAGAGTAGATGGTAAGAAACACCTCTGAATAAAATTGAAATTGGCAGCTTGGTGTGTGGTGAATCACACAGCAGGTGTCACCACACAGAGTTGTGGCTTTAAGAGGCTCCTTTCATAATCATACAGATGGAGCAAACTGTCAATAAGTTTTGGGGTCATGCTGGGTGCTGTACACTTTTTTCTTTTATGTGCAATGCTTTGCCATGCTGCCTTACACTTTTTTTAAAGAGTACTTGGAGTTCTGATTGCTTAGTGATGCTTCATTCCATTTGGCATCTTGTCACATGCGCAGCCACAGCTCTACATTTAATACCGATTTAACAATCTTGACTCACACCATTCGATCTGCATTGCTGGGCCATTGCCTGAAACCAAGAGGAGGGCAGATGGCATGGCTGAGCTTGCATAGGAAACTGCCAGATTGCGTTGTCCTTTGAAGCAGCAGGAGGTGCTGCCTTCCTAATACAGTGTGTGGTTTCCCTGGGCTCACCAGATGAAGCCCTGACCCTGGGCATGATAGTCACTGTCCTTCACAGCCAGGTCCCGCCTCTCTTTTCCCTATCACTCATCTTCCTCCAGCCTCGACCCTTCTTCTAACAAACTTGCCTTACTCCCCCTTTGCAAGCCACATGTGTTTCATTCCTCACTCCAGATCTTCCTGCCATCCCCTTAGCCAGAAGGACTCCTCCTCATTGCTGCTGAAATCCCTACCTGGGCTTAATCCCAGGGTCATATCAGCATGGACCTATATGGATTTTCTGCAGCAATCTGGAGGAACTGTTCTTCCTCTGGATGCCTTTTTGTGTGTTATTTCATTTGGCCATGCACCCCATCAGCTGGGTATTCGTCCTCTCTCCGTTAGATCAATACCTCCCTCCTCCCCACCAGAACATGGGGCCATGTCTTCTCAATGTAGTGTCCTCTAGAGTGCTGGGCCTAGGGCCTTATACTTGGAAGACTCTCAAATTTCATTGAAGCTTTTTTTTTTTTTTTTTTTTTTTTTTTTTTTTGAGACGGAGTCTAGCTTTGTCGCCAGTCTGGAGTGCAGTGGCGTGATCTCAGCTCACTGCAACCTCCGCCTCCCATGTTCAAGCGATTCTTCTGTCTCAGCCTCCTGAGTAGGTGGGATTATAGGCTCGCGCCGCCACGCCCAGCTAATTTTTGTATTTTTAGTAGAGACGAGGTTTCACCATATTGGCCAGCATGATCTCGATCTCCTGACCTCAAGTGATCCACCCACCTCAGCCTCCCAAAGTGCTAGGATTACAGACATAAGCCACCGCGCCCGGCCTTAAGTGAAGCATTTTTATAGAAAATGTACTTTTTGGGCCGGGTGCCGTGGCTCACGCCTGTAACCCCAGCACTTTGGGAGGCCAAGGAGGGTGGATCACAAGGCCAGGAGATCAAGACCATCCTGGCTAACATGGTGAAACCCCCTCTCTACTAAAAATACACACAAAAAATATTAGCCAGGCGCAGTGGCGGGCACCTGTAGTCCCCGCTACTGGGGAGGCTAGGCAGGAGAATGGCATGAACCCGGGAGGCAGAGCTTGCAGTGAGCCGAGATCGCACCACTGCACTCCAGCCTGGGTGACAGAGCGAGACTCCTTCTCAAAAAAGAAAAAAAAAAAAGAAAAAAGAAAATTTACTTTTTGTAATTTTGTGTTTTGTTCCTAGTATAAAGACCCAACATGCGGCCTGAACCATTGGTAGCCCAGGGGGAGTCAATAAATTGCTAGGAGAACGCAGTGACCACGAGGCTACACATGGCCCAGCTTCTTCAGCCCCTTTTCTTTTTTCTTTTTTTTTTTTTGAGACAGAGTCTTGCTCTTGTTGCCCAGGCTGGAGTGCAGTGGCGCAGTCTCGGCTCACTACAACCTCTACTTCCTGGGTTCAAGCGAGTCTCCTGCCTCACCCTCCCGAGTAGATGGGATTACAGGCGCCTGCCACCATGTCCAGCTAGCTTTTGAATTTTTAGTAGAGACAGGGTTTTGCCCTGTTGGCCAGGCTGGTCTCGAACTCCTGACCTCAGGTGATACACCCACCTCGGCCTCCCAAAGTGCTGGGATTACAGGCGACAACCACCTCGCCTGGCTGTTCAGCCCCTTTTCTAAGGCTTACATGAGCTAAGAATATGTGAGGATATTGAGAGCTCATCGTATTAATGTATATTTAAAACTCTTTGTTAAGAAGAATTTTAAACGTATATAAGAGTAGGCAATAGCATAACGAACCCCCATGTACCAATTACCTAGTTTCAACAATTATTAACTTCTAGGCCAATCTTGTTTAATCTCAATCCCCCTCATATCATTTTAAAGTGAATTCTAAATATGATATTTTACCTGTGAGTGTTTTAGTATATATCTCTCAAGGATAAGGATTTTTTAGTTTTTATTTTTATTTTTTTGAGATGGAGTCTCTTCTGTCACCCAGGCTGGAGTGCAGTGGCATGATCTTGGCTCACTGCAACCTCTGCCTTCTGGGTTCAAGCAATTCTTCCACCTCAGCCTCCCTAGTAGCTGGGATTATAGGCACCTCCCATCATTCCCGGCTAATTTTTTTATTTTTGTAGAGATGGGGTTTCACAGGCGTGAGCCACCGCACTCAGCCAAGGGTAAGGATTTTAAAAACATATCCACAGGCCAGGGGGGTTGGCTCATGCCTGTAATCCCAGCACTTTGGGAGGCCAAGGTGGGTGGAATCACTTGAACCCAAGAGGTGGAGGTTGCAGTGAGCTGAGGCTGCGCTGTTGCACTCTAGCCTGGGCAACAAGAGCGAAAACTCTGTCTCAAAAATAATAATAATAATATAATAAAATAAATAAATAAAAACATATCCACAATACTACTATTACAACTAAAACAAATTAACAATAATTCCTTATAATCAGATATCCAATCAGTGTTCACAGTTTCAGTGGTTTCAAATGTCATGAATTTTTTTTTTTTTTTGATACGTTTGTTTGTATCGGGACTCAAACAACATCTACCCATAGAATTTCCCACAGTTTGGATTTTGCTGATGGCATTTTCTTGGTGTAGGTTAACATGTTCCTCTCTCCTCCATAATGTCTTAGTTTGACAGATGGATCTAGAAAGTTGAATAGGTGGTGGCGTGTTCTTCTATCAGGAGCTGGTGGCTTCTCTTTTTTTGTGATGTTAGCAGCTAGTGATGATCAATCTTAGATTAGTCTAAATCTTTTTTTTTTTTAGAGATGGAATCTCACTCTGTCGCCCAGGCTGGGATGCAGTGGTGTGATCTTGGTTCACTTCAGCCTCTGCCTACTAGGTTCAAGTGACTCTCTGCCTCAGCCTCCTGAGTAGCTGGGATCACAGGCATGTGCTACCATACCCGGCTAATTTTTGTATTTTTTGTAGAGACGGGGTTTCACCACGTTAGCCAGGATGGTCTCGATCTCCTGACCTTGTGATCTGCCCTCCTCAGCCTCCCAAAGTGCTGGGATTACAGGCGTGGGCCACCGTACCTGGCCAGTGGTTTTTGTTTTTTTTTGAGACAGAGTCTCACTCTGTTGCCAGGCTGGAGTGCAGTGGTGCGATTTTGGCTCACTGCAAAGTCCGCCTCCCAGGTTCAAGTGATTCTCCTGCCTCAGCCTCCCGAGTAGCTGGGACTACAGGTGCACGCCACCACACCTGGCTAATTTTTGTATTTTTAAGTAGAGACAGGGTTTCACCATGTTGGCCAGTATGGTCTCAATCTCTTGACCTCATGATCAGCCTGCCTCAGCCTCCCAAAGTGCTGGGATTACAGGCATGAGCCACTGTGCCTGGCAAAATTAGTCTACTTCTTAAAAAAATTTTTTTCTTTTTAAAGACATGGGGTTTTGCTGTGTTACTCAGGCTGGTCTGGGAACTGCTGGGCTCCAGTGATCCCATGTTTGGCTTCCCAAAGCACTGGTATTACAGATGTAAGCCACCTTGCCCAGCCCAGATTAGTCTAATTCTATCATTTCATCCTCATTTATTAGCAGGGATACTGTTTTTTGTTGTTGTTGTTTTTGTTTTGTGAAATGGAGTCTCGCTTTGTCGCCCGGGCTGGAGTGCAGTGGCACAATCTCAGCTTACTGTAATCTCTGCCTCCCAGGTTCAAGCAATTCTCCTGCCTCAGCCTCCTGAGTAGCTGGGATTACAGACGTGCACCACCATGCCTGGCTAATTTTTTTGGTATTTTTAGTAGAGACAGGGTTTCACCATGTTGGCCAGGCTGGTCTTGAACTCCTGACCTCAGGTGATCCCCCTCCTCAGCCTCCCAAAGTGCTGGAATTACAGGCGTGAGCCACTGTGCCCCGCCTTAGCAAGAATACTTCTACAAAGAGAAACTTCCCCTCATCTGCCACTCGTTGGTTACTCAGAGGTGCAGTTCGTGCAGGAAGAGCAGAATCAGGGCTTGACTCTTTCTTGAATTTTTTTTTTTTCCACAAGTTTTCAAAATAATGAGTTGGTGCTTCTCTTCTAGTGGTGGCCAATTAGTTGTGTTTTCTTAAGTATCATTACATTCTCATAGATATGAGCATGTTTGATGTGTTTCCCACTACTATCACTACCCTTAAAGATGCTCATGTTGTCTGGCCATGTCTTTAGTTAGTGGAAGGCTCTTCAAGTTGACCCTAGAGTCCTTTGGAAGGACCCTTGGTAGAATTAGGGTTTAATAGCTTCATTGCTGTCTGGCTTGAAAACATGTTCCTGGCTCTTCTTGTACTTGTTTTATTTTTATATATATATATATATGTATGTATTTTTTGAGACAGGGTCTCACTCTGTCACCCAGGGTGGAGTACAGTGGTGCGATCTCAGCTCACTGTAACCTCTGCCTCCCAGGTTCAAGCGATTCTCCTGTCTCAGCTTCCCTAGAGCTGGGATTACAGGCATGTGCCACCATACCAGGCTTATTTTTGTAGTTTTAGTAGAGATGGGGTTTCACCATGTTGGCCAGGCTGGTCTCAAACTCCTGACCTCAGGCGATCTGCCCGCCTCGGGAATCCAGACGTGAGTCACCGCGCCCAGCCTTGTACTTGTCTTGTCCCAGGCCTGGAGTCAGCCATTTCGCCAAGGAGCCACATTTCTTTTTGGTGGGAAGTAGTGTTTGAAGATCATAATCTTGGTGCCATAAGGGGTCATTGTCACCCAGTTGGTCATTGTTTTTAGGTTTTTTTAGTATATAGAGTTAGGAAATATATACATATTTATGTATGTTTTATAAAAGCTAGGAAATATCTATATTTGTTTTATACAGAGCTAGGAAATATATATATTTATGCAATGTTTGATATATATGTACATACATATATATACAAATACATTTATCTCCTAGCTTGGTATAAAACAAACATGGCCGGGCACGGTGGCTCATACCTGTAATCCTAGCACTTTGGGAGGCCAAGGCGGGCAGATCACGAGGTCAGGAGATTGAGACCATCCTGGCTAACACGGTGAAACCCTGTCTCTACTAAAAATACAAAAAATTAGCCGGGCGTGGTGGCGGGCGCCTGTAGTCCCAGCTACTCCAGAGGCTGAGGCAGGAGAATGGCGTGAACCTGGGAGGTGGAGCTTGCAGCGAGCCGAGATAGCACCACTGCAGTCCGGCCTGGTCGACAGAGCGAGACTCTGTCTCAAAAAAACAAAAAAAGTACAATATGTTTGTTATCTTTAAAAATAGAATATATTATCAGTTCATACTGGTATTCTCAACACAAAATTAAGACCAGCCCGGGCTCAGTGGCTCAGTTCTGTAATCCCAGCACTTTGGTAGCTGAGGTGGGTGGATCCCTTGAGTCTAGGAGTTTAAGACCAGCCTGGGCAACATGGCAAAAACCCCATGTCTACAAAAAATACAAAAATTAGCTAGGCACGGTGGTGTGTGCCTGTGGTCCCGGCTACTCAGGAGGCTGAAGTGGGAGGGTTGCTTGAGCCTGGGAGGCAGAAGTTGCAGTGAGCCAAGATCACATCACTGCACTCCAGCCTGGGTGACACAATGAGACCCTACCTCAAAAAAAAAAAAAAAAAAAAAAAAAGGAATGAAGTCCACGGTGTTTTTGCTTAGGTAGAACCCATTTTCTCTGTGTTTCATCTCCTTGCTGAAGCCTACCGTGGTGTTTGCCTGGTCCTCTTTAGCTGGACAGGTTGGTAATCATCATCTCAGAGCCGGCGTGATGACATAGGTCTCTGGAGACCTGTAGAAAGATCTTTGTCACTTTATTCAGCTAATGCTCAGACTCCAGACTGGGCTTCATACATCTCTCCCAGAGGTGCTCATGTGACACGAAAGTGCAGGCCACACTGGTATAACACTCAGGATAATGCAAGTGACCCAAAGGGAGATCAGTGGCAAGTGGGTCCATGGGGAAGCAACTCTTTGAGAAAGACAGAGCATGTCAGACTGTTTCAGACCCTGTTCTCTAGATCTCCTTTACCATTGGTAGTTTTTGCCTCCAGCTTCCTCCTCACCCTCCTCCTCTTTCTTCTCCAAACCTTGGGACTTGAACTAATCCTCCCACCTCACCTTTTCCTCCCACCTGGCAGAATGACATCTTTGTTCCTCTAGAGCAGTACATCAACTGGGAGAGGAGGAGCCCAGGAAATTCTTGTTGAACTGAAATGTGCTCAAGCCTTCCCACCTCCTTCATTTGCCCTGGGAGGAGAGTGCCAGATGTGTATTTGTTGGTTCTGGGTCCTTTGAAAGTATTATGTAAGGATGTGGATAGCCATTTCCATGAGGTCAGGGCTTCCAGCTGCTATGGAACCTCAGCATCCGCTCTCATCCTTTTGCACATTGTATGAAATGAAAAGCAGAAAACTGGTCAAGAATAGAATATTGCAGGAAATAATGTTTTATATGTGTGTGGATCTACTTCATCACACTTCCAGTCTTCATGACCTGGGAGGGAACCGGAGCATCCATGATCACGCTCATTTTACAGATGGGGAAAACAAGGCACAGAAAGTGTAGTTGCTTTGTCTAAGGCCCAGCAACTTGCATCACTGTTCATCATTTGCTTCCATATATATGTTGTATCTTGGGGTCATTATGGACATAACCTCAGCTCTTTATTCTTTTATTTATTTATCCAGCAATATATTTATCTAGTGCTCTCTATGCGACAGGCCTGCTTGGGCTGCCAGTAAAGGAAGGAGCCCTGGTTTTTTGGTTTGTTTTTGTTTTTGTTTATTTTGAGATGTAGTCTCACTCTATCACCCAGGCTGGAATGGTGCAGTGGCACCATCACGGCTCACTGCAGGCTCGATGTTCTGCACTCAAGCAGTCCTTCCACCTCAGCCTCCAGAGTAGCTGGGACTACAGGCATGCATCACCACCCTTGGCTAATTTTTTATTTCTTTGTAGAGATTAAGCCTCCCTATGTTGTCCTGGTTGGTTTCAAACTCCTGTCTTCAAGCACTCCACCCGCCTTGGCCTTCCAAAGTGCTGGGATTACAGGTGTGAGTGAGCCACGGTGCCCGGCTGGAGCCCTGGTGTTTACACTCAGTCCTGTACCTGCAGACCCTGAGCCTCTCAGGCAGGGGCCAGTTGCCTGAACTTTGGCAGAAACTCAGATTCACTTTCTTTTTTTTTCCCACAGAGATTTTCAACAAGTATAGAAAGAAAATCAGTTAAATTAACCAGCACAGATTGTTTCCTGGAGCATACTGGTTAATTTAAGAAGGCTTCCCATGAGAGCTCAGCTTCAGGCTGTCTGGTTGCTGAGTGCTGACCAGCTTTTAACTGTGTATGTAACCATGTAGACAGGTCCGCAACTGCCCATGCGTGGTGCTTGTGTGAGTCCCCCAAATAAACAATGTCTCTGGCAGCTGCCTCCATCCCAGGGCAGCAGAGGTATAGAAGCCATTGTAGCTTCTCCCCAGAATGACAAATACAGAGATAAACCCAGGATCCCGGATTCTTCAAAACTGTTCTACAGCTTTTTTTTTTTTTTTTTTTTTTAGACAGAGTCTCGCTTTGTAGCCCAGACTGGAGTATGCAGTGACAGGTTCAAGCGATTCTTCCACCTCAGTCTCCTGAGTAGCTGGGACTACAGACATGTGCCACCACACCCAGCTAACTTTTTTTGTATTTTTTAGTAGAGACAGGGTTTCCCCACGTTTGGGCAGGCTGGTCTCGAACTCCTGACCTCAAATGATCCATCCACCTCGGCCTCCCAAAGTGCTGGGATTACAGGGTTGAGCCACCTCACCCAGCCTGTTCTACAGCCAACATGGTGAAACCCTATCGCCACTAAAGACACAAAAATTATCTGGGTGTGGTGACAGGTGCCTGTAATCTCAGGTACTCGAGAGGCTGAGGCAGGAGAATCACTTGAACCTGGGAGGCAGAGGTTGCAGTGAGCTGAGATCTTGCCACTGCACTCCAGCCTGGGCAACAAAGTTAGACTCCATCTCGGAAAAAAAAAAAAAAAAAAAAGAACACTGAGGTTTTATAACTGTCTTCCCCCTTTTCAAAGATTCTTACAAGTCAAAGCAGACTGTTATCAAGACAAATTCCCATTTCCACATGCCTCATCTTAGCACATCTGGTCACATCAGCAGCTTCTCAGTTACAGTATGGTACTACACACCAGAGAGAGCATGAGCGAAACTGTCAGACTATCTCGGTTACCTGTCTACTACCTATCTAGTAGGTGTCACTCTGGCAACTTACTTCTTATCCCCAGTTTCCTCATCTCAAATATGGGAATAAAAGAAAAGTTTATGGAACCAGGCAAAATGCCTATCAATCAATGAGTAGATAAAGAAAATGTGGAGATATATATATATACACACACACCATGGAATACTACTCAGCCATAGAAAGGAATGAAATAATGGCATTTGCAGCAACCTGGATAGAATTGGAGACCATTATTCTAAGTGAAGTAACTCAGAAATGGAAAACCAAACATCATACATTCTCACTCATAAGTGGAAGCTAAGCCATGAGGATGCAAAGGCATAAGAAAGATACAGTGGACTTCAGGGACTCTGGGGAAAGGATGGGAGGAGCGTGAGGGTTAAAGACTACACACTGGGTATAGTGTACACTGCTTGGGTGACAGGTGCACCAAAATCTCAGAAATCACCACCAAAGAACTTATTCATGTAACCAAACACCACCTATTCCCCAAAAACCTATTGAAAAAAATTTTAAATGCAGTAAAAAATAAAATAAATAAATAAATAAATAAATAAAATCTAAAAGAAAAGAAAAGTCTGTGCTGGGTACAGAGGCTCATACCTGTAATCCCAGCACTTTGGGAGGCCAAGGCAGGAAGATCACTTGAAGCCAGGAGTTTGGGACCAGCCTGAGCAACACAGCAAGACCCCATCTCAAAATAAAATTAGCCAGGTACAGTACCATGAGCTTTTAGTCCTAGTGACCCATGAGGCTAAGGCAGGAGGATCACTTAAGCCCAGGAGTTCGAGGCTACAGTGAGCTATGATGGCACCACTGCACTCCAGCCTGGATGACAAAGCAAGATTCTCTCTCTAAAAATAAATAAGTAAATGTTAATAATAAATTTTGAGAAAAAGAAATGTTTGTTTTGAGGACCAAATGAAATAATGAACATAAAATGTTTGGAAAGTAGTGAGCATTCAGTGAAGCTGTAGAACAGGCTGGGTGAGGTGGCTCAACCCTGTAATCCCAGCACTTTGGGAGGCGGAGGCGGGTGGGCCATTTGAGGTTAGGAGTTCAAGACCAGCGTGCCCAAACATGGGGAAACCCTGTCTCTACTAAAAATACAAAAGAAATTAGCCGGATGTGGTGGCATGTGTCTGTAGTCTCAGCTACTCAGGAGGCTGAGGTGGGAGAATCGCTTGAACCTGGGAGGCAGAGGTTGCTGTGAGCCAATATCACGCCACTGCATACTCCAGCCTGGGCGACAGAGCGAGACTCTAGCTAAACAACAACAACAAAGAAACACAAAAACAAACAAACGAAAAAACTGTATAGGCCGGGCGCGGTGGCTTAAGCCTGTAATCCCAGCACTTTGGGAGGCCGAGATGGGCGGATCACGAGGTCAGGAGATTGAGACCATCCTGGCTAACACGTTGAAACCCCGTCTCTACTAAAAAAAAAAAATACAAAAAACTAGCCGGGTGACATGGCGGATGCCTGTAGTCCCAGCTACTCGGGAGGCTGAGGCAGGAGAATGGCGTAAAAAACCCGGGAGGCGGAGCTTGCAGTGAGCTGAGATCCGGCCACTGCACTCCAGCCTGGGCGACAGAGCCAGACTCCGTCTCAAAAAAAAAAAAAAACCAAAAAACAAAAAAACAAAAAAAAAAACTGTATAATAGTTTTGAAGCATCTGGGATTCTGGGTTTCTCTCTGTATTTGTCATTCTGGGGAGAAGCCAGGCATGGTGGCCCACGCCTGTAGTCCCAGCTGCTCAGGAGGCTGAGGCAGGAGAATTGCTTGAACCTGGGAGGTGGAGATTGCAGTGAGCCCAGTGAGCTGAGATCGTGCTACTGCACTCCAGCTTGGGTGACAGAGCAAGACTTCATCTCAAAAAAAAAAAAAAAAAAAAAAAAAAAAAAGACTTGTTCAAGATTTCACAACTAGTGAATTGCATAGCCAGAGTGAAGCCCAGACCGGCTAAGTCCCAAGTCCAAAGCCTTACTACATCTTAGTTACTACACTCTCCTGACCCCTTTCCCCCTAAAAGTTTTGAAAATAAATGTGTTTGAATTAGTGGTCCTTCCAATATACCCTTTGTCTGCTTTAAGTATGTGGTAAGTTAAGTCTAGCTGCTGGGTGGATTTTCCATTATATTCCATTAATTAAGTATATTCCATTAATATACTTTTAAGTATACGTTTCCTGGGTGGAACATGTTGAAAGCATCTTTTAGGACTCTTCCTGGGTGCCAGCGTTTCTCGCAGTTCCAGATTGCCTAGCTCTTAAGTATCATACTGAAATGTTACTCTCAGATCATGCATAGAAGAACCACATCCTTCATAGTGTCTAATGGTTGCTAGGTTGTAATATCCTCTAGGCTGTAAAGACAGCAGAAAATCAAGCCCCTCCCCCAACTTGAGCCTGGGAAGTTGAGGCTGCAATGAGCTGTGATCATGCCACTGCACTCCAGCCTGGGTAACAGAGCAAGACCCTGTCTAAATAAATAAATAAATAACATTTTAAAAAATAAAACAAAATACTCTGTTGGTTCCCAACCCATGTTGGGAAGAAAAGAAAAAAAAATCATAAAAATAAAATAATTTTAAAATATCATTGTGATTTAAAATTCAGGCAGATTCCATATCTTGGCTATTGTGAATAGTTCTACAATAAATATGGAAGTGCAGATATCTCTTCAACACTCTGATTTTTTTCCTTGTGATTTTTTTTTATTGTGGTAAAAAACACATAACATAAAATTTACTATCTTAACTATTTTTAAGTGTACAGTTCAGTAGCATTGTGTATATTCACATTGTTGTAAAACACATCTCCAAAACGTTTTCATCCTGCAAATATGAAACTCTATGTTCATTGGATAACTCCTCCCATTTTCCCCTTTCCCTACCCCTGGTAACCACCATTCTACTTTCTATTTCTTTTTATTTGAGACAGAGTTTCACTCTTGTTGTCCAGGCTAGAGTGCAATGGTACAATCTTGGCCCACTACAACCTCTGCCTCCCGGGTTCAAGTAATTCTCCTGCCTTAGCCTCCCGAGTAGCTGGGATTACAGGGGCCCACCACCATGCCCGGCTAATTTTCGTATTTTAGTAGAGATGGGGTTTCACCATGTTGGCCAGGCTGGCTTTGAACTCCTGACCTCAGGTGATCTGCCCACCTCGGCCTCCCAAAGTGCTGGGATGAGCCACTGCCCCTGGCCCACCATTCTACTTGCTGTTTCTGTGAACTTGACTGCTTTAGATACCTCATAAAATGGAATCATACAGTATTTGTCTTTTCGTGACTGGCTTAGTTCACTTTGCATAATGTCCTCAAGTTTCATAGGAGTCATAGCATGTGTCAAAATTTCCTTCCTTTATAAGGCTGAATAATACCGCATTTTGTGTATAGACCATATTTTGCTTATTCATTTATTATTTTCGTTTATTATTGCTTATTCATTTATTATTAAATGTCGACGGACATTTCAGTTGCTCGCTCTTCTTGCTATTGGGAATAGTGCTGCTATGAACATGGATGTGCAAATATGTCGAGACCCTGCTTTCGATTCTTTTGGTTTATTTATTTGTTTATTTATTTATTTATTTATTGAGATGGAATCTCGCTCTGTTGCTCAGGCTGGAGTGCAGTGGCACAATCTCAGCTCACTGCAGCCTCTGCCTCCTGGGTTCAAGCAATTCTCTTCCCTCAGCCTCCTGAGTAGCTGGAACTACAGGCATGTTCTACCACGCCCACCTGATTTTTGTATTTTTAGTAGAGACGGGTTTTTACCATGTTGGCCAGGCTGGCCTTGAATTCCTGACCTCAAGTGATCCACTTGCCTTGGCCTCCCAAAGTGCTGGGATTACAGGCATGAGCCACCACGCCCAGCCTTCTTTTGGTTCTTTTGGTTATATATGCAGAAGTGGGATTGCTGTATCATATGGTAGTTCTATTTTTAATTTTTTTAGGAACCTCCAAACTATTTTCCATAGTGATTATACCATTTTACATTCCCACTGAAAATGTTTCTTTTTTTTTTTTTTTAATTTTATTTTGTAGAGATGGGATCTCGTTATGTTGCCCGGGTTGGTATGGAACTCCTGGGCTCAAAGAATCCTCCCTCCTTATCCTCCCAAAGTGCTGAGATTACAGGTGTAAGCTACTGTGCCCGGCCCAACAATGTTTCTTAAAGATTCCAGTTTCTCTACATCTTTGCCAATGCTTTATTTTCTCTTTGTCTTTGTTTTTGATAGTAGCCATCCTAATGGATGTGAGATGATCTCTATTGTGGTTTTGATTTGCATTTCTGTGATGGTAAATGATGTTGAGCATCTCTCTCTCTCTTTTTTTTTTTTGGCCGGGGAGGAGGGGACAGAGTCTTGCTTCATTGTCCAGGCTGCAGTGCAGTGGCATGATCATGGCTCACTGCAGCCCCAACCTCTGGGGCTCAAGTGATCCTCCCACCTCAGCCTTTTGAGTAGCTGAGAGTATAGGTGTGCACACCACCACACATGGCTAATTTTTAGATTTTTTTTTTTTTTGAGATAGGGTTTCACTCTTGTTGCCTAGTCTGGAGTGCAATGGCGTGATCTCGGCTCACTGCAATATCTGCCTCCTGGGTTCGAGCGATTCTCCTGCCTCAGTCTCCTGGGTAGCTATGATTGATTACAGGCGCCTGCCAACACGTCCAGCTAATTTTTTGTATTTTTAGTAGAGACGGGGTTTCAACATGTTGGCCAGGCTGGTCTCGAACTCCTGACCTCAGGTGACCTGCCCGCCTTGGCCTCCCAAAGTGCTGGGATTACAAGCATGAGCCACCACACTGGCCTTTTTCTTTTTTTTTTTTTTTTCTTTTTTTTTTTAAGACAGGATCTTGCAGTGTTATCCAAGCTGGTCTCAAATTCCTGGGCTCAAGTGATCCTCCCACTTTGGCCTCCCAAACTATCCCACCTCAGCCTCCCAAAGTATTGGGATTATAGGCGTGTGCCACCATGCCCAACCACGAGCATCTTTTCTTTTCTTTTTTTTCTTTTTTTTTTTTTTTTTTTGAGACGGAGTCTCGCTCTTGTCTCCCAAGCTGGAATGCAATGGCATAGTCTCGGCTCACTGCAGCCTGTACCTCCTGGGTTCAAGCAATTCTCCTGCCTCAGCCTCCTGAGTAGCTGTGATTACACGTGCCCGCCACCACACCCAGCTAATTTTTGTACTTTTAGTAGAGACGGGGTTTCTCCATGTTGGCCAGGCTGGTCTCGAACTTCTGACCTCAGGTGATCCACCTGCCTCAGCCTCCCAAGGTGCTGGGATTACAGGCGTGAGCCACTGCACCCGGCTGAGCATCTTTTCATATGCTTGTTGATCGTTTGTATAACATTTTTAGAGAAATGTCTATTCGAGTCCTTTGTTTGTTTGTTTGTTTGTTTGTTTTTGTTTTTGTTTTTGAGACAGAGTCTCACACGGTCGCCCGGGCTGGAGTGCAATGGCGCGATCTTGGCTCACTGCAACCTCCGCCTCCCAGGTTCAAGCGATTGTCCTGCCTCAGCCTTCTGAGTAGCTGGGATTACAGGCACCCACCACCATGCCCAGCTACTTTTTTGTATTTTTTGTAGAGATGGGGTTTCACCATGTTGGCTAGGCTGTTCTCGAACTCCTGACCTCAAGTGGTCCACCCACCTCAGCCTCCCAAAGTGCTGGGATTACAGGCGTGAGCCACTGCGCCTGGCCCCTTTGCTCATTTTTTAATCATTTATTTGATTTTTGTTGTCGAGTTGTAGAAGTTCTTCTTACATTATGGACATTAACCCACTGTCAGATATATGATTAGCAAATATTTTCTCCTATTCCATAAGTTTCCTTTTTACTTTGTTGATTGTGTCCTTCGATGGGCATAGGTTGTGTCGTTAAATGTAGTCCCATTTGTCTGTTTTTGCTTTTGTTTCCTATGCTTTTGGTGTCATATCCAAGAAATCATTGCCAAATCCAATGTCATGAAACTTTTTGCCTATTTTTTTTCTGGGAGTTGTACAGATGTTACATTTAGGCATTTAAATCTATTTTGTTTTAATTTTACTGATTTTTAAATTTTTTTATTTTTTGTGGAGACAGGGTCTCCCTATGTTGCTCAGGCTGATCTTGAACTCCTGGCCTCAAGTGATTCTCCCACCTCAGCCTCCCAAGTAGCTGGGATTACAGGCAGCCACTGCACCTTGCTGGGTCTTTAACCCATTTTGAGTTAATTTTTGCATATGCTGTGAGATAAGGGTCTAACTTCATTCTTTTGCATAAGGACATCCAGTTTTTTCAACATCATTTGTTGATGAGACTGTCCTTTCCCCCACTGAGTGGTCTTGGCATCCCTGTCAAAGATCATTTGACCAGGGAGAAAATCAAGGCCTTTTGAAAAACACCTACACTAAGGGGAAATGACAGCATGTTTCCATGGCCAGCTGCAGCTATGCCATCCAGGACCAGACGGGAAGTTACATCCAGGAAGGTGTACCTCTAAGGTCCCTTCTCACATCTCTAGGTTTTGCTAACTAGCTATAAAGCCCTGTACTTACAAAAAGAGTGATTGCCATAGCCTGTAAGAAAGTAGATGGAAGTCAAAAGCAGATCTTTAGATTGCTGACAAAGATTGCTGGTTGAGACTCGTATTTTGACACTTAGGGTCTCCTTATTCATCTTCTATTCATCTCAGATATATGCCACCATGACTCCCACTCAGGACTGGCCTCATCTCTGCCTCTCCAGCATCATCATCTGCTGCTGATCCCATGCTCCACTGTGACACCCCAGTGACAGTGGGCTATGTGTGCATTCTGACAGGCGAGGGTGGGCGGGAGTTAGAATCAAGTCCTCAGCTCACCTGTGCTCCTGGATCAAGCAACTTCAAAACACATTGCCCAGAGGTGATTTAAACTCAGATGTTAAAGCAGCAGTGGTTTACTCTTGCTTGAGGGTCCGCAGATGACGAGGGCAGGTCTCCTTCAGGCAGTGGCACTTGGGAGTAAGCTAGGAAGTGTGTCTTCCCGTTGTGATGGCAGAAGTACAGGAGGGTAAACGGGAGTCACAGCATCCCAGCTTGAGCCTGCATACCCTCACTCCATGCCACGTTCCGTTGGCTGAATCAAGGCACACGGCCCTGTCCAGTATCAGTTGGGTGGGAAGATATCCATTCCCCATTCTAGAGGATCCTGCAAAGTCCAGTGGCAAAGGTTGTGGACTTATAATTGTAGTTCAGGGATGGCAGAAAGAATTGGGAGAAATGCTTCAGTCTGCCACAGCCTCTAACCTCCCTTCTAACGATCACACCCTTTAGTCTCTTTATCTGTAGAATAAGAGGACTGGGCTAGGTGATGTCTGGGGTTCCTTCTAGTCTTACCTTTCTGAAAATTTGATGGGAAACCATCTGGAAGGAGGAGGAGGAGGGATGAGATATCAAAGATCATCTGTATACTTGGCACTGGGCTTGACACATCAAGGGATTCGGAAAATGTCCGTTGACTTAATGGCTTGGAGATCTGAGTCCAGGAGGCCAGGAATCTGGTGACTGACCCTGGTAGGGAAGGAATGGGGGATGCTTTAGCTGGGCCTCAGGTGTTCACTGGCCTTCCTGCCCTTGGGGCCACAGGCCCTGGGCACTGCTGTTGGAGTTGCAACTTTACAGCTTCGGAGTTGCAGTGACAGCATCCGGGTCCTTGTCTCCTTTTTTTTTTTTTTTTTTTTTTCCCCCGCCATTACTAACAGATTTGTTGCAGTAATGGCCTGGGCCCTTGCTCCTGAGCCCTGGTGTGGCATGGGAACAGGGCTGATGGTGTGTTCTGGTTCTCAGACTTGGGAGCTTTGCGGGCAGACTGAATAGGAACTTTTTGCTGAGTTGTTCATGCACTGTGACAGGAAAGGCAACTTTGAATTTTTTATTTTTAGAAAATAAAATAATTTTGCTAGATACAGGCATGGAAGCAATTTTCTTCTTTTGAATCCTGCAGTTCTCCTAAGTTTAAATTTATTTTATCTGTCAGCTTACTGAGCCTTTGCCTTTTAGAGATGGGATTGGAGTGTTCTTAACCTTGAACTGATTCCCGTTGTGCCTTCTCTCCAGCCTGTACTTACCTAAGTGCCTCGCAGCCCTCTCAACATTATCCCTGGCTTCAGGCTACTGCCATCCTCACTCCCCCGTCTTTCAGCCTTAGTTTGTGCTCGGTGGCAATGTGTCATTATGTGTGCATGTGCAGCTGTGTGGCAGGACCAGTAGCTCATGTTTTGTCTGTTACCTCTCAGAAGTCCCAGGCCACAATAAATCAGTGTTCAGTAACTGATAGCCAGCCACACACTGCACAGATGTGCCATGAATGGGAAGCTGATTAGATTTTCCAGGTCCCTGGAAAAGTTGCATGATGTGGTGGCAGAAGAATCTCTAGGTAGGAAAGGAACTTAAAAGTCACCAAGGCCAGGCACAGTGGCTCACACCTGTAATCCCAGCACTTTGGGAGGCCGAGGCGAATGGATCACTTGAGGCCAGGAGTTTGAGACCAGCCTGGCCAACATGGCGAAATCCCTTCTCTACCAAAAATACAAAATAAGCTGGGTGTGGTGGCGCACCCCTGTAATCCGAGCTATTTGGAAGGCTGAGGCATGAGAATTGCTTGAACCAAAGAGGCAGAGGTTGCAATGAGCTGAGATGGCACCACTGCACTCCATCCTGGGCAGAGCCGAGATAGCTTGAGTTCAGGAGTTCAAGACCAACCTGGATAACATAGACCCCATCTCTCAAAAACAAACTAACAACAACAACAAAAAGTGCCATCAAGCCAACCATCTCTCTGTTCATTGACTTCTTCCCATAGCATCTCAACCCCCTGTTTCACCAGCCTCTGAGCAAACCTCTCAGGTAACAGAGAGCAAACCTCTAAGACAAGCTGATTATTCCTTAAACAACTCTGAATGTTAGAAAATCCTTCTGTTGAGCTGAGATAGGTTTCCGAGCAACCTCTGTCCTCATTGGGATATTTCTCTGTCCCACACAGCTGGGGTTATCCCTTCCACATGGCTGTACTTTTCATCTTCAGAGGGGCTGTCTCAGTGTTCTTGTGTATTATCTGTTGCTGCATAACAAATCACCTTGAAATTTAGCACTGTAAGACAACAATAAGCATTATCTCACAGTTTCCATGGATCAGGAATTCACATATGGGTGATTAATTGGGGTGATCCTGAGTGGGCTCAGAATCTGTCCTGAGGGCTGCAGTCATTTGAAGGCTTGACTGGCTGGAGGCTCCACTTCCAATGTGGCGCATTCACATGCCTGGCAAAATGGTGCGGGCAATTGGCAGGAGGCCTCAGTTCCTCACCCTGTGAAGTTCTCCAAAGGGCAGCTTGAGCATCCTCACGACATGACAGCTGGCTTTTCTAAGGAAGCGTGAGCCAAGACGGAGCTAGGCAGGACCCCCAGTGTGCCTACCCTGAAATCCACGCTCAGTATGCTCTTAGTTACACGGGTGATCCCTGCTCAGTGTGGGAGGAAAACGTCACATGTCCATGACCTTCACTTTCCTTATCTCTCAACAGCCCTGCTTGGCTATTTTAAACAAAAAGGGAAGAAGTACTTGGTAAACTGTTTCATAAGTGTAAGGGATATTTTTGAATATAAGGGTTTTGCTAGTAATGAATGCTTAACTAATGAGACCCTCCTGTTTAACTCCCGTATTCCTGTTTAACAGGAAAGCAGGACTGGATTTGCCAGAGGATGAGGAAGACATAGTTGAGGCTTCCTTGGGGAGCAGCTAGGTTGTGGAACCTTGTCATGGGAGACCCTTCTCTGCTGACGGAGTCCTTCCCTTGCTCAGTCCAAATGGTGGATGGGAGGCCCGGCATGGTGGCTCCACCTGTAATCCCAACACTGTGGGAGGCTGAGGCAGGCAGATCACTTGAGGTCAGGAGTTCAAGACTAGCCTGGTCAACATGGTGAAACCCCGTCTCTACTAAAAATACAAAAAAATTAACCTGGTGGCGGGTGCCTATAATCCCAGCTATTTGGGAGGCTGAGGCAGGATAATTGCTTGAACCTGGGAGGAAGAGGTTGCAGTGAGCTGAGATTGCACCGTTGCACTCCAACCTGGGTGACAGAGGGAGACTCCATCTCACAACAAAACAAAACAAAACAAACAAAACACACACACACACACACACACACACACACACACACACACACACAAAACCCAAAAGACAAATGGTGCATGGGAGAAAGAAGGTCACATGTTGTTGGTTGCTGGGTGCTACGGGGGCCCGGAAGAGTAGCTGCCCCATGGAGGCCAGGACCTCATCTGTCTCTTTCACCACTCTGAGCCCAGGGCCCGGCCTGTGGCAGGCCCTCAGTGAATGCCGTGCTGACTGAGTGAAGAACGAGTGTGCGGAGCAGGGGTGAAGATGGTCTTCCACGCAGACTCTGTTTGGGGAGTCTGCAACTGCCTATGGTGTGGGGTCGTTGGTTCTGCAGGCTGCTGTTGTGTTTCGACAGGAGTTTACTTGCCATTCCTGCTTCAAGTGAAGCTTGATGGGAGTTGCTTTTACATAAGACCATTTCATATATTGTTCGTGTCAGTGTCTATAATACTGGAGGCCATGAAGGGAAGAAGCAAAATTCCTGCATAAATTGTATGTCTCACCATCAGATCTGTAAACTCATATTGTAATCTGAGCATTTAAATTTATAATTGGCCTTGGTGTGTTAAATTTGGAGTTAAATGTTTCCTTAATTGTCTCAAATTCATGGCATTTCAATCTTTCACTTGGCGTGGTGACTGGTTTTCTTTTTTAGAAACTTCTTTGCTTAGTGTAGTATTTTGGTAGGTTTTTGTGCTGTGGGACTTCTAAGCTTGTGAAAGGAAGAATCTGGGTTGCAGGAATATCCTATAGATTGTGGCTGCAGCTACCAAATTGCGTGATGATTTAAAAAACAAATCTGTTCAAGTATCCTGAATTCTGTGGAGGAGAACCTGGATGTATAGGCCTACAGCTGTGCTTGAAATAGATCCAGCCCTGTGCCCGAGAGACCCTGCCAGCTCCCAGCTTCTTGCCTTGAGACACTTAATGTGCAGCCTCATTCCTGTGCCTGGCTCCCTGGGACTCAAGAGGTCCCCTTTGTCAACAAAGTCATTCAGTGCTGCTGTTTGTCATGGCTCTACACAGGGAAGAGTTAAACATACTTACAGATTTTATTTTTTATTTTGGAAATTTTCAAAATATACAAAAATGGAGATGTTGGTGTGATGAAATCCTTGGCCCCATCACCCAGTGTCAACAAGTCTCACCTTAGGGTTAATCTAGGGTCCACACTCAGTCGAATCCCACACATCCTTAACTTTCATTTATAAATGTTTTAGTATAGTGTGTATCTCTTTAGAGTTTCTTTAAAGTAATCAAAATACTACCAACATGCCTAAAAATTTAACAATAATTACTTAATATTATCAAATATCTAGTCAATACTCAAATTTCCCCACTGATTTATAGTTTTGTTTATCGTTTCTAGAAATCAAGATCCTGATCTTACTCTCTTTTCTTTCTCTTTTCTCTCTTTTCTTTCTTTCCTTCTTTCTTTCTTTCTCTTTCCTTTCTTTTTCTTTCTTTCCTTCTTTCTTTTTCTCTCTCTCTTTCTTTCCTTCTTTCTCTCTTTCTCTTTCTCCTTCGTTTTCTCTTTCTTTCTTTCTTTTTCTCTCTCTCTTTCTTTCTCTCTGTCTTTTTTTTTTTTTTTGACAGAGTCTCACTCTGTCACCCAGACTGGAGTGCAGTGGCATGATCGCAGTTCACGGCAGCTTTTACCTCCTGAGCTCAAGTGATCCTCCCACCTAGCCCTCCGAAGAGCTGGGACTACATGCATGTGCCACCACATTAGGATAATTCTTTTTGAATTTTAGTAAAGACAGGATCTCACTATATTGCCCAGGTTGGTTGAACTCCTGGGCTCAAGTGATCCTCCTGCCTCGACCTTCCAAAGTGTTGCTGGGATTACAGGTATGAGCCACCAATAACCACTTGCCTCAAATAACTTTCATACATTACAATTGGTTGATATTTCTTCTAAGATATTTATTTATATATTTATTTATTTGTTTTTTATTTTTTGCTGGAGTGCAGTGGTGCGATCTCGACTCACTGCAACCTCCATCTCCTGGGTTGAAGCGATTCTCCTGCCTCAGCCTCCTGAGTAGCTGGGACTACAGGTGCGAACCACAAAGCCCAGCTAATTTTTGTATTTTTAGTAGAGACGGGGTTTTACCATATTGATCAGGCTGGTCTTGAACTCCTGACTTCGTGATCTACCTGCCTCAGCCTCTCAAAGTGCTGGGATTACAGGTGTGAGCCACCACACCCAGCCCTATTTATTTATCTATTTATTTTTCCTGAGACAGAGTCTCGCTCTGTTGCCCAGGCTGGAGCGCAGTGGCGTGATCTCGGCTTACTACAACCTGTGCCTCCCAGGTTCAAGCAATTCTCCTGCCTCAGCCTCCAAAGTAGCTGGGATTACTGGCAAGCGCCATGACGCCCAGCTAATTTTTGTATTTTTAGTAGAGATGGAGTTTCACCATGTTGACCAGGCTGGTCTCAAACTTCTGACCTCAAGTGATCCACCCGCCTTGGCCTCCCAAATTGCTGGGATTACAGGCATGAGCCACCGCACCTAGCCAGATTTTTATTTTAAAAAACTTTACCTATTAAGAGCAGTTTTAGGTTCACAGCAGAATTGAGCAGAAGGTACAGGATTTCCCATCTACTCTCTCCCGACGCAGGCCTATTGTCCCCCATTATCAACATCCCCACCAGAGTGGTCTATCTGTTACAGTGGATGAACCCACATCTTTATCACCCACAGTGCATGGTTTACATTAGGGTTCACTGTTGGTGCGGTACCTTCTATGGACTTGGACAAATGTCTATTGGCGTGTATCCACCATTACAGAATCATACAGAGTATTTTCACTGCCCTAAAAATCAGTCTGTGCTCTGCCTATTCATCACTCCCCATCCCCTAACCCCAAGCAATCACTGATCTTTTTACTGTCTCCATTAGTTTTGCCTTTTCCAGAAAGTCAGGTAGTTGGAATCACACAGTATGTACAGTACGTAGTCTTTTCAGATTGGCTTTTTTTCCCTTAGTAATATGCATTTAAGTTTCCACCATGTCTGGGTTTTTTTTGTTTGTTTTGAAACGGAGCCTCGCTCCGTCGCTCAGGCTGGAGTGCGGTGGCGCGATCTCAGCTCATTGCAACCTCCATCTCCCAGGCTCAATTGATTCTCCTGCCTCAGCCTCCTGGGTAGCTGGGATTACAGGTGCGTGCCACCACACCTGACTAGTTTATTTTGTATTTTTAATAGAGACGGAGTTTCACCATGTTGACCAGGCTGGTCTCCAACTCCTGACCTTAGGTAATCCGCCTACCTTGGCCTCCCAAAGTGCTGGGATTACAGGCGTGAGCCACCATGCCCAGCTTCCACCATGTCTTTTTGTGGTTTGTTAGCTCATTTCTTTTTAGCACTGAATAATATTTCATTGTCTAGATGGGCTATAGTTTATCTGTTCACCCACTGAAGGACATTTTGGTTGCATGCATATTTTGGCAGTTATGAATAAAGCTGCTATAAACACCCATTTACAGGGTTTTGTGTGGACCTAACACGTCTTGCTATGAGCAGGGCAGGGACGAGACAGTCCACGTCCGTGTCTCATGGAACTTGTGCTTTAGCTTGTGAGCTGTGCATAATAGACAATGACCAAGTAAACCAAAATAATATTTCTGGACAGATACCCCAGTGTGCTCCATGGAAAGAGCCCTGTGCTGGTGGCAAAGAAACCAAATTATAGGCTGGGTGCAGTGGCTCAGGCCTGTAATCCCAGCACTTTGGGAGGCCGAGGTGGGCAGATCTCTTGAGGCCAGGAGTTCAGGACCAGCCTGGCCAACATGGTGAAACCCTGTCTCTACTAAAAATATAAAAATTAGCCAGGCATGGTGGCATGCACCTGTAATCCCAGCTACTATCGGGAGGCTAAAGCATGAGAATCACTTGGACCCAGGAGGTAGAGGTTGCAGTGAGCCGAGATCGCACCACTGCACTTCAGCCTGGGAGACAGAGTGAGACTCTTCAGCCCCCTCCACCAAAAAAAAAAAAAAAAAAACAGCCCACAAAAAACAAATTCTAGTTCTGCCCTTGGTGTTCACCAGTGCTATGGACCAGGGCATGTGATTTGTCCTTTCCTGGTCTCCTCCCCTTTCTTGGCTGTAAAATGGGGCTAATTTCCTTCAACAAGTACCTGACACATGGAATATACTTGATAATACTTGATAAATATTTGCTAAATGAATCAATGTCTGCTTTTCTGATTTATGGCCCTTGTGAGGGTCAAGGGTCAAAAGAGTCTTTTTTTTTTTTTTTTTTTTTCTGAGACAGAGTCTCACTTTGTCACCCTGGCTGAGTGCAGTGGTACAATTTTAGCTCACTGCAATCTCTGCCTCCCAGGTTCAAGTGATTCTCATGCCTCAGCCTCCCAAGTAGCTGGGATTACAGGTGTGCACCACCACGCCTGGCTGATTTTTGTATTTTTAGTAGAGATGGGGTTTTGCCATGTTAGCCAGGCTGATCTCAAACTCCTGGCCTCAAGTGATCCACCCACCTCAGCCTCCCAAAGTGCTGGGATTACAGGCATGAGCCCCCCGGCCAGAAGAGTCATGTTTGTAATAGGCTCCCATAGAAGGTGAGGTGCTACATAGATGAAAGTTGTATTGATAGGAATGCTGTGCTTCATAAATCACTCTCATCCTATGTTTGTGTAAAAGTGTAGTGATGTTTATTTACAATAGCAAAGAGTTGGAATCAACCTAAATCCCCATCAATGGTAGACTGGATAAAGAAAATGTGGCATATCTACACCATGGAATACTATGCAGCCATAGAAAAGAATGAGTTCGTGTCCTTCGCAGGGACCTGGATGAAGCTGGAAGCCATCATTCTCAGCATTCCAACACGGACAGAAAACTAAACACCACGTTCTCACTCATAAGTGGAAGTTGAACAATGAGAACACATGGACATGGGGAGGGGAACATCACACTCTGGGGTCTGTTGGAGGGTTGGGGGAAAGAGGAGGGAGAGCATTAGAACAAATATCTAATGCATGTGGGGCTTAAGACCTAGATGATGGGTTGATAGGTGCAGCAAACCACCATGGCACATGTATACCTACCTAACAAACCTGCACATTCTGCTCATGTATCCCAGAACTTAAAGTAAAATAATAAAAAAATAAATAAATAAATAAATAAATAAATGTAGTGATGTGATGTTCAGTGATGGGAGAATGGCTTCCAGGCCTCCTTTTTAATTGTTATTTTTAAAATTACATTAGAAGTGTCCTTGTAGTAGCATTTATTTAACATTTCTCAAGGGAAACTTTAAATGGCAAAGAATCAGGCCAGTAGAAAAATGAAACGATGTCAGGTCTCAGAGTGATAGCCTCATCTCCCAAAGTGAACACTGTGTAAGTAGAGGCTTCTGTTTGATGGGCAACGACTGACATTTGTGATGTTGAGCATCGTCTCAGTGGCACCATCTGACCAGCTTGAATGGCTTTTGAGAGTATAAGTGAACCTGGGGGACAAAAATCTGTGCAGCCCAATTGGTAAGACATGGAAGGGGCTGGGAGCAGGTAGGCGGGCCTGGCTCTGGTGGCTCAGTGCCCTGTGGGGCTCCAGCCTATGCGTGTGGAACAGGGAGGTACCATCCCTACTTTTCCATCACATCTTAAATGGCTATCCATGTGAGACATTGCTAAGGTAAGTCCTCAGGATGTGGTAGTTAGGATGAATAAGCTGAGCTTCCTTCATTCCACCTAGGAGGCTCCTAACGGTGTCCCCTTGACCTGAGAGGTAGAAGAACTGAAAACTGCTTTTCCTGCTGTCTGTGTCTCTTAAACACTGCCCTTCCTGCCTTCTGTGGCCAATGCCCAAGTACACCAGCAGGTTTTTAGTCAAAAACCACAGAAAACTAAACCTGGATATTTTAAGCAAAAAAACTCATATATATGCGGAAGGGATCTGGGGTAGCTCATGGAATCTCTGGAAAGGCAGGGAAATATAGCTCTCAGAGGAGAGGCGAGAAAAGGGAGGCTGGACAGCGAGCTCCGTGGACAAAGTCATGCCACAGAACCACCTCAGAGAGGGCACTGATACCTGGGCACTGCATGTTGACGCCACCTGGGCACTGGTGCCTCTGCTGCCCCTAAGAACCAGTCATTGTTGCTGCTGTCATTGCCAGGAAATAATTCTCATTCCTGTTTTTTTTAAATATAAACTTTAACTGAAGTCTAATATGTGTAGAGAAAAGTAGACAAATAAGTGTACAGCTCAGTGAATGTTCATAAAATGAACACCCTGAATAACCACTACCTGGATGAAGAAATAAAACGTGACCACCCTGGGCCGGGCACAGTGGCTCACACCTGTAATCTCAGCACTTTGGGAGGCCGAGGCGGGCGGATCACGAGGTCAAGAGATCGAGACCATCCTGGCCAACATGGTGAAACGCCGTCTCTACTAAAAATACAAAAATTAGCTGGGTATGATGGCGCGTGCCTGTAGTCCCAGCTACTTGGGAGGCTGAGGCAGGAGAATCACTTGAACCTGGGAGGCGGAGGTTGCCATGAGCCGAGATTGCACCACTGCACTTCAGCCTGGCGACAGAGAAAGACTCTGTCTCAAAGAGGAAAGAAAAAAAAAAAAGGCCGGGCGCAGTGGCTCAAGCCTGTAATCCCAGCACTTTGGGAGGCCGACCCGGGCAGATCATGAGGTCAGGAGTTCAAGACCAGCCTGACCAACATGGTGAAACCCCATCTGTAAAAAAAAAAATACAAAAAGTAGCTGGGCACAGTAGTGCATGGCTGTTTTTGCTCAACATTATATTTGTGAGCTTTTTTTCCAGGTTCTTTTGTTTGTTCATTTTTTGTTTTTGTAGAGACAGGTTCTTGCTGTGTCACCTAGGCTACAGTACAGTGGTACGATCATAGAACGCTGTAGCCTCAAACTCCTGGGCTCAAAGGATCCTTCTGCCTTAGACTCCCAAGTAGCGGGGTCTTCAGGCACATGTCAACATGCCTGGCTTTTTCTTATTTTTATAGAGACAGGTCTCGCTTTGTTACCCAGGCTGGTCTCGAACTTCTGGCTTCAAGCAATCCTCCGGCCTTGGTCTCCCAAAGTGCTGGGATTATAGGTGTGAGCCACTGCACCTGGCCTCTTCCAGGTTCTTATATGTAACTGACTCATTTGTTCTCATTGCTGTATTATATTCCACCGTTTGAATGAACCACAAAATGGATAAACCACCATTTATCTGTCCATTCTAGTGTCTATGGACCTGCAAGTTGTTTTCAGATTTTGGCTTTTAGGAATAATGTTGTGAACATTTTGGTACCTGCCCTCTGGTAAGCATATGTGCACATTTCTAATGCTGAAATCCACAGGAGTAAAGTTGCTTAATCATGGGACACATATACATTCACTGATAACTGACGAGGTTGAGTGCTTTTTCATATGTTTATCAGCCATTTGGGTATCTTCCTTTGTGAAGTACCTACTGAACTTTTTTACTCATTTTAAATTGGTTCATTTACTAGCATAAAGGTTCCCCCAAAAATTAAAAATAGAGCTACCATATGATCCAGGAATTCCACTTTTGGATATTTATCCAAAAGAATTGAAATTAGGATCTCAAAGATATTAGCACTGTCATGTTCATTGCAGCATTATTCACAGTACCCACCTAAATGTCCATCAATGGATGGATGGATCTAAAATTATTGGCCGGGCACGGTGGCTCATGCCTGTAAACCCAGCACTTTGGGAGGATCACCTGGGGTCAGAGTTTGAGACCAGCCTGGCCATCATAATGAAACCCCGTCCCTACTAAAAATACAAACGTTAGCTGGGCATAGTGGTGGGCATCTGTAATCCCAGCTACTCGGGACGCTGAGGCAGGAGAATTGCTTGAACCCAGGAGGCAGAGATTGCTGTGAGCCAAGATCGTGCCACTGCACTCCAGCCTGGGTGATAGAGACTCCATCTCAAAAAAAAAAAAAAAAAAAAAAAAGGCACACACACATACAACAGAACAGTAGCCTTAAAAAGGTAAGAAATTGGCCAGTCATGGTGGCTCATGCCTGTAATCCCAGCACTTTGAGAGGCTGAGGCAGGCAGATCACGAGGTCAGAAGTTCGAGACCAGCCTGGCAAACATAGTGAAACCCTGTCTCTACTAAAAATACAAAAATTAGCCAGGCTCTTGTGGACTTCAGCTCTTGTGGACTTCAACACCTTAATTATGAGATTCTAGCCTCCAGAAGTATGAGATAATAAATTTCTGGGTTTTTTGTTTTTTGGGGTTTTTTTGAGATGGAATCTCCCTCTGTCACCCAGGCTGGAGTGCAGTGGCACAATCTCGCTCGGCTCACTGCAACCTCTGCCTCCCAGGTTCAAGCAATTCTCATATCTTAGCCTTCCAAGTAGCTGGGACTACAGCCGTGTGCCACCATGCCTGACTAATTTTTGGATTTCACCATGTTTCCCAGGCTAGTCTCAAACTCCTGACCTCAAGTGATTTGCCCACCTTGGCCTCCCGAAGTCCTGGGATTACAGGCGCGAGCCACCACACCCAGCCTCCAGTTTGCTTTTAAAGCCAATTTTTACAAAGTATAAAAGTATAACATACATGCAGAAAAACTAGTCAATTACAAGGATGTAGCTAGTGAATTTTCATGGAGTGAGCACCTCCCTTATTTTGAATTTATTTCCCTCCACTTATTGTTAACAAACAGTGGCTTGTCATTTATAGGCCTGTGTCCTTCCCAAGCTAGACCACTGAGGCCAGAAAGCTGTGTCTTTATTTTTGTATCTACTCCCTCCCCAGTTTCTAGCACAGTTCCTTTATATAGTAGCCCACAGGAAGTGCTTGCTGAATTAGAATGCAGAAGGTTGGATGGGAATTTCACAGTGGATCAGGGTCACCTTGAGCTTGTGTTGAATGGAAGTTCCACATATGGCTAAGTGCTTTGCTCCAGAGTGGTAGCTTTTGGTCTTTCTGTGCATCTGGATTCAGATTTGCTGCCCTGTCTGTATATATGTGTTTGTGTGTGTGTGTGTGTGTGTGTGTGTGTGTGTGTGTATATACATATATATATATATATATATATATATTTTTTTTTTTTTTTCCCATGGACATTTTTGGGGAAGGTCTTCTGGAAAACATAGCCCAAGGCAGGGATTAAAGAGCTGACGCTGGCCGGGCACGGTGCCTCATGCCTGTAATCCCAGCACTTTGGGAGGCTGAGGCGGGCTGATCATGAGGTCAGGAGATTGAGACTTTCCTGGCTAATACAGTGAAACCCTGTCTCTACTAAATATACAAAAAATTAGCTGGGCGTTGTGGCATGCGCCTATAGTCCCAGCTACTCGGGAGGCTGAGGCAGGAGAATCGCTTGAACCCAGGAGGTGGAGGTTGCAGTGAGCCGAGATCACGCCACTGCACTCCAGCCTGGACGACAGAGTGAGACTCTGTCTTAAATAAATAAATAAATAAATAAATAAATAAATAAATAAAAAATAAAGAGCTGACACTTTGGGAGGTGCAATCCCAGGGCTGTGAACCAGCCATGGCAAGTGGCAGAGGAGAGATCAAAGTGATCACCCAACGCATTCCCTTGCTGGATGACACTTCACAGCGAGCTACAGAGAGACACGGCGGGTCGCTCAGCAAGCATGCTTGCCTGGCACATGGACTTTTCCAGAACATATGCAAGAAGAAAATACACCTCAGAGCCATCCACGGAGGGAAGAGTGGAGGGAGATTTATCTGACCTGTTCCTTTTCATCTCCTATTTTCCACTGTGGCATTTCATGCAAGCCCAGAAGTGGAGGGACGGCATGACCTGGATGAGGCATCACCGAGAGAGACAAAGAAGGAGGTGGTCGAGGGAATCTGAGAAGGCGCACAAGGTTTGTGTCCAATACAGTCCACACCTTGCGCTACTCAGGTCTGCTCGTGCCCTCCCATGATATCAGCTCTCCTGCTTCAATGTGGGAATCTCCATTTTCCTTGGAGAACAAAAACATCCTCATCCCTTCCCTGAGCAGGATGGTACAAGTCCCATCAGTGACACAAGCCGTTTCCTGGTGCTGGCCCATTGGGGTTACCAGGAAGGATAAAGCAAGAAGGTGGTGAAACAAGGTCATCTGCTGCTGCTGTGGCCGGTGCTGATGCGGTCATTGTTACTCATTGTTTCTCTCCTGCACTACGCACCCTAGTCCCTCTCCACTCTCCGCCAGCACTCGGGCTGGTCGGCGATGTTTGCACTGAGGGGTCTGCGTATGTTGTTGGCCTTGCCCATTATCAGCCGTCACCAAACATGGAATTATTAAGAGATACCGGGGCTGGGCGCAGTGGCTCATGCTTGTAATCCCAGCACTTTGGGAGGCCAAGGTGGGCGGATCACCTGAGGTCAGGGGTTCGAGACCAGCCTCACTAATATGGTGAAACCCCATCTCTACTAAAAATACAAAAATTAGCCGGGTTTGGTGGCAGGCACCTGTAATCCCAGCTACTCGGGAGGCTGAGACAGGAGAATCACTCGAACCCAGGAGGCAGAGGTTGCAGGAAGCCGAGATCCTGCCATTGCACTCCAGCCTGGGCGACAAGAGTAAAACTCCCTCTCAAAAAATAAAAAACAAAAGAAGAGATACCCCAAGAAGTCCTCTGGGTTTTATTCCAGACATTCTCCTCCCATTCCCAAATGGGCCACTCACCTAATTCCTCATAGCAATTAGGATCAGTGACCCCTGGCAGTAGAGTCACTCCCCTCTTTGTTGGTCACTGGCATGAGGAGCCATAGGTGGCCAAGTGGTTGTGGCAGTGTCCAGGTCAGTGGAATCCTTGTTTCACATTCCTCCCTTACCCCAGGACTAGATCCTCTAACGCAGCTGATCCCAAGTGTGTGAGGACGGGAAGCACACACCTTGCAAAGGGCAACCATGCATGATGGTGAGCAGGGCCACTCTTGGACCTGTCTGCTGTAGCTGTGGGGGACATGGTACCAGATATCAGTTGTCAGCTTAAGGCATCCTGGAGGACAGAGGCCCAAACCTGAGGGGCATTTCTCCATTCGTGCCCCTGCTAAGCCAGTAGGGCATTCCATTGTTTTGTCAGGTTCGCTGCCCACTAGTGCAGCTGGAATCATAAATTCACCGATTCCAGTGAATTTATGAGGAGTCATTGGCACAGCTGCTAGGCTGAAATGGGCCACTTTGTATAAGGCTGTGTTGAATGGAAGTCCAGGCCAGCACATGAGGCATTCAGTACTTTGGACCATGGTGCTACTGGAGGCACTACAGGCAGGGAAGGCAACTACATTACCAAAAAGGGCTTCCGTTTCATGAAGGATAAATTGTGTATCCCTCCAAGGTGGAAGGGGTCTGATATAGTTAGTGGCTGTCTGGCCCTTCCCAAGGATGGGCCATCTCAAGGAGGGTTCCATGTTGGTCTCTACTGCTGGTAGATTGGGCATTCAGTGGAGTCGCAAGATGAGCCTTGGTGCTGGGGAGGCAAAAGAGGAAGAAAAGCAAGGGGAGGATACAAACTAACATGAGGCTTCAAGGCCTGGCCACCGCTTTGCAGCAAACTGCAAGGCTCACAGAGGCCACTCATGTTCTCTGGGCTTATGGACTTCTCTGGAAGGTTTGCAAGGATACCTCAGAGAGATCTGCAGGGAAGAGCATTTCCTGGCCTTGTTCCCATCCACTTCCCATTTCCCACTGCTCATTGTTTAACCTGTGAGTCACTAACCCTTCCATACTGTGAGCTGCAAAAATCCAGCTTCTTGGTGACCACTCAGGAAGCCAGATTGCATACTCTGAAATGCAGTACTCCCCAGCCCAAAAATGCAGGGGCAACTTGGCTTAAATGGAGGAGGGAGAGAGGGGACGGAGGAGGTGCGCCATTCTGAGTTGGTGCACAAGGTTTGTGTCCAATACAGCTGTGTTAGTCGCTAACCACAGATGGTCTCTGTGGCCTAAAAAGTGATACATTAACTATTACAGGCTTCCAAGTTTGGATAGCTGGAATCCTTGACAGAGGTGAGAGTGTGACTGGGGTCATTGCGAGTATTATTAATCGGTGTAGTTAACTTAGTGGGAGGTTGGTTGTGGTAAATTCTCTTGCAGTTAAATTGTACTGCAGATGTTTATCATTTTGTTTATATTTGTTCTAAATATATCAGATATCAAAGTAATGCCTCAAAACATGTCTCCTTAAAAATGGCAGAAGATACATTATCATGTTTTTTTTTGTTTTTTTTTTGTTTTTGAGGCGGAGTCTAGCTCCATCACCCAGGCTAGAGTGCAGTGGTGCGATCTCTGCTCACTGCAACTATCACCTCCTGGGTTCAAGCAATTCTCCTGCCTCAGCCTCCTGAGTAGCTAGGATTACAGACATGCACCACCATGCCTGATTAATTTTTGTATTTTTAGTGGAGACAGGATTTCACCATGTTGGCCGGGCTGGTCTCAAACTCCTGGCCTCAAGTGATCTGCCCACCTCAGTGCTGGGATTGCAGGAGTGAGCCATCATGCCTGGCCACATTATCATGTATTTTGGATATGAGCGCTGTTAAAACTGGGAGGCCCTAGGACATGGCCTGGTAATAAGGCCACTGAAGCTGCTCAGGGCTCAGTGAGAGCAAATGGTTCTGGAATGTTGCACACCTCCATAGGCTCTTGGGGGAGAGGAGTTACCACTATAGCTTGCAGGGCCCAGATCCATAATGTACTGTGAGCTTTAAGTTTGCCACCATCTGGACTATTGGACTTCCCTAGAAGGTTAACCTTCATAGAGAGGGTTACCTCAGCTAGGACTCACAATGGGAGAAACAAAATCATTTATTTACAACATGAGCAGGTGCACTACTCCCAAACAACAATCTGAATTTTAGGATACGTCCCTAAATTTTAGACCTTTTCAGTACTGAGTTTGAAGCCATTGAAAATTTTTTAAAACTGAATAAAAAGGATAAAAATAATACCTTGCTACAGGTTAAAAATGGATTGAACATAAAATACCTAAATGAAAGAGAAGAGCAGAGCTAAATTCTAAGACTGGCAAACGTATCAGATCTTGATAATTTTAAGGGTTGTTAGCCCCCACATTTATATATTTCACTATATAATTCTTTCCAAATAATGTAGAAAGATAAAACTGAAAAAGTAAGAGGCTGGGTGTGGTGGCTCATACCTGTAATCCTAGCACTTTGGAAGGCTAAGGTGGGAGGATAACTTGAGCTCCGGAGTTCGAGAACAGCCTAGGCAACATACTGAGACCTTGTCTCTACCAAAAAAAAAAAAAAAAATTAGCTGGGCATGGTGGCACATACCTATGGTCTCTGTTACCTGGGAGGCTGAGACAGGAAGATTGAGTGCAGGAGTTCAAGGCAGCAGTGAGCTATGATTGCACCATTCCACTTGAACCTGGGCAACAGAGTGAGACTCTATTTCAAAAACAAATTAATATAAAACCCTTAATAAAAGGTAACCCTAACTAGAATGAGTAAAGGATCAATTTAGATTTGGATGCTGCATGACTAGAAAAACTAATCTGCTATATTTTCATTTTCTGAAGTGCTCATGTTACTTATTCGTATCTACCTGCTCTTGTTTCATTTTTATCAACTTCTATTTCATTAAATTGTTTCTTCTTCTCTTCTCTCTCTCTCTTTTTTTTTTTTTTTCTTTTTGAGACAGGATCTTAACTCTGTCACCCAGGCTGGAATGCCTGGCTAATTTTTGTGGTATTTGTAAAGACAGGGTTTCACCATGTTGCCCAGACTGGTCTTGAGCTCCTGGCCTCAAGTGATCTCCCACTTCAGCCTCCCAAAATGCTGGGATTACAGGCATGAGCCACTGCGCCCCAGCCTATTCCTCCTTTTACTGATGCTATTCCTTTATCTTTGAGAATCCTAAACCTATTTATATTAAATACTTTTCATATTATTATGGCTGAAGTGATTCTTCTTCTTCTTCTTCTTTCTTTTTTTTTGAGATAGAGTGTCACTCTGTCACCCAGGCTGGAGTGCAGTGGCGCAATCTTGGCTCACTGCAAGCTCCACCTCCCAGATTCACACCATTCTCCTGCCTCAGCCTCCCGAGTAGCTGGGACTACAGGTGCCCGCCACCACGCCCGGCTAATTTTTTTGTATTTTTAGTAGAGACGGGGTTTCACCATGTTAGCCAGGATGGTCTCAATCTCCTGACCTCGTGATCTGCCTGCCTCGGCCTCCCAAAGTACTGGGATTACAGGTGTGAGCCACCGCGCCCAGCCTTCCTTTTTTTTTTTTCTTTTAGAGACGGAGTCTCATCTCACTCTGTTGACTAGGCTGGAGTGCAGTGGTGTGATCTCGGTTCACTGCAACCTCCATCTCCCAAGTTCAAGCAATTCTTGTGCCTCAACCTCCCAAGTAGCTGGGACTACAGGTGTGCACCACCATGCCCAGCTAATTTTTGGTATTTTAAAATTATTATTTATTTATTTTGAGACAAAGTCTCACTCTGTCACCCAGACTGGAGTGCGGTGGCACGATCTCAGCTCACTGCAACCTCCGCCTCCCAGGTTCAAATGATTTTCATGCCTCAGCCTCCCGAGTAGCTGGAATTACAAGTACACACCACCATGCCCAGCTACTTTTTGTATTGTTAGTGGAGACGGGGTTTCACCGTGTTGTCCAGGCTGGTCTCGAACTCCTGACCTCAAGAGATCCCCCTGCCTCGGCTTTCCAAAGTGCTGGGATTACAGGCGTGAGCCACCATCCCTGGCCTGAAGTGATTCATCTTCTAAGCATTGACTTCGCTGGCTTCTTTATTAGCATTGGTTTTCTTCACAGGTTTTGAATTTTGGTTTTCAGTCTCATCTCGACTGGGAGGTCTTCCCTCCCTCCCTTCCTCAGCCTCATCTACTCTTCTTTGTCTAGTGATTTTTTTAAATGCCTTTACTTAGTCTCCTGGGAGTCCCGTCTAGAACCAGATCCTATGATGGGGGCTTGGGGCTTCTGCCCTTGAGTGACATTGGGAGTATCTCCAATCCAGTCCCTGACCCTGGAGGCAGATGAGTTCAGGTTCTGGCTACAAGACTTTGCTATCAGCTGTGACCCTGGGAAGATGATAGCAGCATTAAATTGTTAAAATTTTGAAATAACTTAGATTTACAGAAAAGTTAGAAAAATAGTGCAGACAATTCCTGTATACTCTTCGCTTAGCTCCCCTTAGTGTTAACATCTTACTTCACCAAAGTACAAGTCTCAAAACTAGGAAACTAACATCATTATAATACTATTAACTAAACTCCAAACATTATTCAAATTTCACTAGTCTTTTTTTTCTATTTTATAATTCAATCCAAGATTCTGTATTGCATTTAGTGATTTTTCTGTGTCCATAATTTAATCTACTTTTGTTAAGGAATATCTGTCCCCTCTCCCCCATTTATTTAGTTGATGGGTTATAATTAGTATGATCACTGCTGGGTAACTTCCAGTCCAGCCCTGATTTCATGCAGTGGCCTGGCTGCCATCTCCCACCCTGCACAAGTCACTTTGATTCTCCAGTTTTCCACAGGAACTTCTGGAACTCTTTTTTTTTTTTTTTTTTTTTTTTTGAGAAGGAGTCTTGCTCTGTTGCCCAGGCTAGAGTGCAATGGTGCAATCCCGGCTTATTGCACCCTCCGTCTCCCAGATTCAAGCGATTCTCCTCTGAGTGGCTGGGATTACAGGCATGCATAACCACATCCGGCTAATTTTTCTATTATTAGTAGAGATGGGATTTCACCATGTTGGCCAGGCTGGTCTCAAACTTCTGACTTCAGGTGATCCTGCGGCCTTGGCCTCCCAAAGTGCTGGGATTACAGGCGTGAGCCACCGTGCACGGCTGAAACTCTAAAACAACGTAGCCTACAAGGTACTGAATTGAGTCCCTGACTTATTTTCTTTTCCTTTTTTTTTTTTTTTTTTTTTTTTTTAGAAATATGCTTACCCACTTGCCTGATTTTCTTGCTTCATTTTTCCCTCATCTGCTCTCTTGTTCTCGGCACTCTGGCCAAAGGACCTTTCTTTCTATTCCTTGGAAGCTGAGAACTGCTGCTTGCCTCGTGGGCTTTGCCCCTGCTGCTCTCTCTCTCCAGAACACTGCCCATCCACCTCTTATTTCTGAGCTAAGCCATAATGTCATTTTTGGTGAGTCACTACACTAACACCTGAACAATTTCTAGCCTAAAATGTCCTTAAATCTGAAAATGTCAGGCTTCCAACAGGCATGCCCAGCTTCGCCCGTTTTCTAAATTAGAGTGACTTTCCTTCGAGCAAAACATACCAGCAGCTAAGAGTTGGGCTTTCCTTCAGCTACGTGTCATCTTCTCTAAGGAATGTGCCCAAAGCACAAGGGAATCGGAAAAGACAATCGCTGTTCAAAAAAAGACAAATGTCTTTTTTTTTTTTTCCTTTAAGACGAAGTTTCGCTCTTGTCGCCCAGGCTGGAGTGCAATGGTGCCATCTTGGCTCCTTGCAAGCTCCGCCTCCCAGGTTCAAGCGATTCTCCTGCCTCAGCCTCCCGAGTAGCTGGGACTACAGGCACCCACCACCATACCCTGCTAATTTTTGTATTTTTCAGCAGAGATGGGGTTTCACCATGTTGGCCAGGCTGGTCACAATCTCCTGACTGCAAGTGATCCACCCGCCTCCTCCTCCCAAAGTGCTGGGATTACAGGAGTGAGCCACTGCGCCCAGCTGACAAATGTCTGATTGAGTGTCGAGTCATTTGACTTTAGAACTGATAGAAGAATTAAAAAAATGACAGATGATGAGCTGCCAGGGAAAATAAATTCGCATTAAAAGGTAGCAGAAAATTACCAAATGAGCTCCTACCACTGGACGTATTAAATGCTGGCCAATCACTCTTCCTTTTCTAATGCCCTACATGGGAAAAGATTTATTATGTCATAGGGGTTCTGAATTTCCTTCAAGTGTCTAAGGAGTGAGTTAGGTCCAGTCATGATAGTTGGATCTCCATTTTCTGACATTAATTGTAACTGGAAATGGCATACACTTTAGTCACCTACCCTGTCCTTATTTTGATACCATTAACTCCATCATCTTATAACTAGCAGAGGGCCCAGTCCCTTGTCATGAGGTTGTACTGTGTTTGCCCAACCAGTGCCTTCAACTAATCCATGTAGAGCCAGGAAATGGGGCATCCTTGCTCTGTAGATCTCATGATAGAACAAAAGGACAGCATCGGGGAGACAGTGGTCCCAGGTGCCTCCCAGCAGGAGATGCCTCTCCATCTGCCCCCTCAGGCTCTGGGCCTCCAATTTCAGTTTTAGTGGCAGGATCCCAACCTGCTCCAACTCCATAGTTCTCTTTTTTTGTTTTGTTTTGAGATGGAGTCTCGCTCGGTCACCCAGGCTGGAGTGCAGTGGCACCATTTTGGCTCACTGCAATCTCCACCTCCGGGGTTCGAGTGATTCTCCTGCCCCAGCCTCCCAAGTAGCTGGGACTACAGGTGCATGCTACCACGCCCAGCTAATTTTTGTAATTTTGTAACTGCCCAAGGGGTTCACCTTGCCCACTGCCTAGACAGAGCCGATTCATCAAGAAAGGGGAATTGCAATAGAGAAAGAGTAATCCACACAGAGCCTGCTGTGCGCGAGACAGGAGTTTTATTATTATTCAAGTCTGTCTCCCTGAGCATTGGGGAGCAAAGTTTTTGTTCTGTTTTGTTTGTTTTTGAGAAAGAGTTCCACTCTGTAGCCCAGGCTGGAGTGCAGTGGTGCGATCTCAGCTCACTGCAACCTCTGCCTCCCCCGTCCTGGTTTAAGCAGTTCTCCTGCTTCAGCCTCCCAAGTAGCTGGGATTACAGGCAAGCGCCACCATGCCCAGCTAATTTTTGTATTTTTAGTAGAGATGGGATTTCACCACGTTGGCCAGGCTGGTCTCAACCTCAGATGATCCAACCATCTCGGCCTCCCAAAGTGTTGGGATTATAGGTGGAGCCACTGCGCCCAACAGAGGGGAGCAGAGTTTTTAAGGATAACTTGGTGGGTGTTGGGGGAACCAGTGAACCAGGAGTACTGATTGGTCAGGAATGAAATTATAGTTAGTCAAAGCTGTCTTCTTGTACTGAGTCAGTTCCTAGGTGGGGGCCACAAGATCAGACGAGTCAGTTTATCTATGTGGGTGGTGCCAGCTGATCCATCAAGTGCAGGGTTTGCAAAATATCTCAAGCACTGCTCTTAGGAGCAGTTTAGGGAGGGTCAGAATCTTATAGCCTCCAAATGTATGACTCCCAAGCAATAATTTCTAATCCTGTGGCTAATGTTACTCTAGTCCCCAGGCGAGAAGGAGGTCTGCTTTGGGAAAGGGCTGTTCTCATCTTTGTTTAAACTGTAAACTACAAGCTAGGCATGGTGGCTCATGCCTGTAATCACAGCAAATTTGGGAGGCCAAGGCGGGCGGATCACCTGAGGTTGGGAGTTCAAGACCAGCCTGACCAACATGGAGAAACCCTGTCTCTACTAAAAATACAAAAAATTAGCCAGGCGTGGTGGCGCATGCCTGGAATCCCTGCTACTCGGGAGGCTGAGGCAGGAGAATCACTAGAACCCAGGAGGCGGAGGTTGCGGTGAGCCAGGATCACGCCACTGCACTCCAGCCTGGACAACAAGAGTGAAACTCCATCGCAAAAAAAACAAAAAAACAAAAACAGAAAACCAAAACAAAACAAAACAAAAAACTATAAACTACAAACTAAGTTTATCTCAAAGTTAGTTAGTTCAGCCTATGCCCAGGAATGAACAAAGACAGCTTGGAGATTAGAAGCAAGATAGAGTCGGTTAAGTTAGATCTCTTTCACTGTGTCAGTCATAATTTTGCAAAGGCAGTTTCATTTTTAGTAGAAACGGGGTTTCACCTTGTTGGCTCCTGACCTCAAGTGATCCACCCTCCTCGGTCTCCCAAAGTGCTGGGATTACAGGTGTGAGCCACCGCGCCTGGCCCCAACTCCGTGGTTCTAAGACTTAATGAAAAGAGTTTAGCACAGAGACCGAAGGCTGATCTGTCTTGAGAGACCCTGGGCAGTCACTCTGCCATTTCCTGGTGTCTGCGAGGCTTTAGACTACACCAGACACTCCCTGCACACGTGGCACCGATGCAGGCCCCCGTCCCTCTGCCACTCCCCACAGAGAGCAGTTGTGGTCTTAAAGTCCCCTTTACCCAAGCCATGACCAGGCAGTTCCAACAGGCATTATCTCCCAACTTTGACTCCAGGGCTTCTCCCAGCTCTGAGGGTCTGAGATTCTGAAGATTTGCCTGGAGGGTTTCTTTAGTCTGGAGCCATTGAGACTAGGAGCCTCACCCCGTTCCTTCTCTTACATCCTACAGAAATCAGGGTGAAATGGCCCACACGTGCCGTGGAACCATCAACCTGTCCACCGCGCACATTGACACAGAGGACTCTTGTGGTATCTTGCTGACCAGTGGGGCCAGGAGCTACCACCTCAAGGCCGGCTCAGAGGTGGACCGGCAGCAGTGGATCACCGCCCTGGAGCTGGCCAAGGCCAAGGCTGTCCGCGTGATGAACACTCATTCAGGTAGTGAGCGCTTGGGACAGCGGGTGTGTATATGGTGGTGTCATGAGTGGAGGAAGTGGGAATTGCAAGCAGCTGGTGGCCAGTGGTGGCCAGGAGACCCAGGCCAGCCCGGATCAATCTGGAAGGTCAAGGTGCGTGCATGTTCTGTGTATCGTCAGCAGTGAGAGGCTCAGCCATTCTGTCTGGCCAGCAGTTCTTGGCATGGAAATGTTTTTGATGGGCAAGAACTGTGTGTGCCTTTCTTTGCGCTAGTCAGGACTTCAGCAGACCCTTCAGACGCTGCAGGGGTCAGGTCCAGAAGCAGCTGTCAGTGTGTGCCTCAAGCCAGCCTTTTCCCTAGGTTCCCCTATAGTGGAGAGTGAAACCATTTAGCCAAAGCTGCTGCCTTTGCTTATTAGGGAGGCCAGCTCAGATGTCCTGAGCAAGACATTTTATTTTTTACTTTAATAAATTTATTTTATTTTTTGAGACAGAGTCTCACTCTGTCACCCAGGCTGGCGTACAGTGGCGTGATCTCGGCTCACTGCAACCTCTGCCTTCCATGTTCAAGCAATTATCCTGCCTTAGCCTTCCAAGTAGCTGGGATTATAGGCGCACGCCACCATGCCCAGCTGATTTTTGTATTTTTAATACAGACAGGGTTTCATCATGTTGGCCAGGCTGGTTTCAAATTCCTGACCTCAGGTGATATGCCCACTTCGGCCTCCCAAAGTACTGGGATTACAGGCGTGAGCCACCACGCCGGGCCAATAAATTTATTTTTTAAATATGTAATGTTCGGCCGGGCGTGGTGGCACATGCCTGTAATCCCAGCATTTTGGGAGGCTGAGGCAGGTGGATCATGAGGTCAGGAGTTTGAGACCAGCCTAGCCAACATGGTGAAACCCAAAGATACAAAAAGTTAGCTGGGCGTGGTGGCATGTGCCTGTAATACCAGCTACTCAGGAGGCTGAGGCAGGAGAATCGCTTGAACCCAGGAGGCGGAGGTTGCAGTGAGCTGAGATTGCACCAGGGCAAGACACTGTCTCAAAAAAAAAAAAAATGTTTTAACATGACTCATAAACCAACAGCGTCGAAAGCCTGTGCAGTGAGGTCTGTCTTTGACTCCTGGTTCCCAGTCACCTACCCCATTCTCCTACCCAGAGGCAACCAGAGATATATGTATCTTTACATATATATTCAAATAGGTACTTATTTCAGAGTAACTGCATTCACCGCCTTATTTTCCATTTAGCAATATGTCTTGGAAAATTTCCCTGTCAATATGTAAAAAGCTTCCTCTTTGTTCTTATGACAATGTAGTATTTCATTGTATGGGTGGACCATAGTTTATTTAACCTATAGCTTGTTGATGAGCATTTGGGTTGTTTTCCTTATTTTGTTATGACATACTGTGCTGCCGTGAGTAACCTTTGCAAGTACTTCATTTCATGCACATATGAGTATAAATGAAATTTATGTTCCAGGAAGCCGGCTTGCTAGGTCAATGGGCGTGTACATTTGTAATTGTGCAAGGTATTGTCAAACTGCCTTCCACAGGGGTTGTGCCATGGAATGTTAACAGGAGTGTGTGAGGACACACACTTCCCACAGCCCTGCCTGGCCAGAGCTACAGTAAATGTTTCTGATGTTGAAAAAAAATGTGTCTACACACGCAGCTGTGATCGTTCTGAAGTCATTAGCGGAATGGTATATTCCACAGACCTATGTGTTTGTCTGGGGAGGCAGAGCTCCAGGTGAGAAGGGGGCACAGCCCCTGCTCTCCCGGACTATCTTGGAGACTGGGTGGGAAGATGGTGAGTCCTGTGGAAGGAGCTCGGCATTCAGCAGGATGAGAGGGGCTAGTGATGTTGGGCTTTACACCCCATCCCTGTCTCCCACGTTGGGGTCTGTCCCCCAGCTCTAGGGTCTCAGTGACTATTAAAGGGCACTGAAAACCAGTCTGGCTTTCTCTTTTGTCTCACTCATTTGGAGCATGGGCCACCTGCTTGGTGACTGTTCTCCCTGAGGTCAGCACTCATGTAGCTCTTGTGCGTCAGCAGTGATGCTGAGTTTGACAAGAGGTCCCCCAGGTACCACTCCGTTACCGAGTGAAGGAGGCAGGTGAGACCATCTCAGACATGGGCTGTGTTGGGACCCCCAGAAGGACCCGTGGTCTCAGTTTGTGTGCCTGTGGGAAGCCACTGTGGCAAAAGCTGTGGCTGGTGGCACAGCTGGGCTCAGGGCACTCGTACTGGCCAAGTGAGGATGCCCACTAGAGATCTAGCTTCCTCTTCTTGGTTTTGCTTTTCTAAGTATAAATAAATAAATAAATAAATGATAAATTGCCTTATTTTTTAGGAACTTCTTGAAAATAACGCAGCAGGTGGCAGTCATGGGATTAGTCATCCTGGAACAGTTTTCCTACGACAGCCAATGCGAGGGGTTTTTGCAATTGGTGGGGTCGGGGGGTGAGAGCAGGGAGCAGGGAAGTGCTTGTTAACTCAGCTGGCAGTGCTAGAGACTGCTAGCCCAGACTTCATCTAAAGGAGAAGGGACCCCTGAGGGAGTAACCTTAGCCTCAGCTTCCCTCATTGTATGAGATGCAGCACATGTGCCAAGAGCGCAGCCTTCTGGGCAAGGCCACAGGACAGAAACAAACATCCAGGTACCACTCAAGGTAGGATTCCTCTCTTGTTGGCTTTTTGAAGCACGAATGAACCATGTTTGTGAAGGAAAAGCCTTCAGGCAGCTACTCTGTGTTTGTAGAAAGATTGGGACCACCTGGTTATGTCTTGGAACATAGCCCTTTTGTTGGCTTTCTGTTAAAGGCAAGGTCCTCCTCTCTGAGCTCTCAGGCTGATGTCAGAGAGTTGTGGTTTGTAACTTTTTGCCTGTCTTGGAGTCAGCTTGGGGCAGCCTTGAATGAGAGAAGATGGCCTAATGTCGCTCTCCTTGGGCCTGGCTGATGGTGGCCAGCTGGGTCAAGGACACAGATAGCACTTTAGGCAGGCCACTGTGGGTTATCCTGGGGCCTGTTTTCTTTTCCTGAACTGAGGACCCTGTCTCATCCTGCTGGAAGCCTACTTCCTACTTCTACTTATCTCTTGAAATCACCTGCTACTCCCCAGCTCTTTTGCCATGCCCTAATCCAAGTGCAATCCCCTCCTACCTGAATATCTATCAGGAGTTCGAGACCAGCCTGGCCAACATGGTGAAACCTCGTCTCTGCTAAAAATACAAAAATTAGCCAGGTATGGTGGTGCATGCCTGTAGTCCCAGCTACTCGGGAGGCTGAGGCAGGGGAATCGCTTGAACCTGGGAGGCAGAGGTTGCCGTGAGCTGAGATCACACCACTGCACTCCAGCCTGGGCAACAGAGTGAGACTCTGTCTCAAAACAAACAAACAAATCAACTCTTAGGTGCTATAAATCAACTAGACTTAGCAGGCATATACAAAACACTCAACAGCAGCAGAATATAATTTCTTTTCAAGTACACATGGAACATTTTTCAGGATAGACCATATGTTGGGCCACAAAACAAGTCTCAATAATTTTTTAAAAGATTGAGATTATATGAAGTATCTTTTCTGACCACAGTGGAATGAAGGTAGGAATCAATAACAGAGGTAACACTAGAAAATGCAGAAATACATGGAAGTTAAACAACATACTCTTAAACAACTAGTGGATCAAAGATGAAGTCACAAGGGAAATTCGAAAATACATTGAGATAAATGAAAACAAGAACACAATATACCAAAATTTTGGAATGCAGAAAAAGCAGTGCCCAGAGAGAAATGTATAGCTCTATCTATTCCTCATTTATGTGCCAGAAAAAATACAAAAAGAAAAAAAAGTATGGCTCTAAAAGTATATGTTTAAAAGAAGGAAAATAAATCTCAAATGAAAAACCAAATTTTATACCTGAAGGAAGTAGGTAAAGAACCTGAGGATGAAACACTTAATTTATTTTATGAGGCCAGCCCTGAAAGCCACACAAAGACATCACAAGAAAAGAAAACTATAAACCATTATCCTTTATGAATATAGCTGCAAAATCCCTCAACAAAATACTGGCAAACAAAATCCATTAGCATATTTAAAGGGATTATACACCATGACCAAGTGGGACTTACCCCAGGAGTGGAAGTGTAGTTCAACAACAACCAAAACACAATCAATGTAGTACACCAATTTGATTGAGTGTAAAAAAAGCCACATGTGGCCATCTCAACTGATACAGAGAAAAGATCTGACAAATATTCAACACCCTTTCATGATGAACACACTCAGCAAGCTAGGAATAGAAGGCAACTTTAGCAACATGATAAAGGGCATTTATGAAAAACCCACAGCTAACATCATACTTGATGACGAAAGAATGAAAATTTCCTCCCTAAGATCAGGAACAAGTCAAGGATGCCCAGTTCCCCAAAGCTGTTCAACATTCTACTGGAAGTTCTAGACTGAACAATTAGACAAGAAAAATAAACAAAAGGAAAATTTGGAATGGAAAAAGTAAAACTTACTTTATTGGCACACATATGATCGTATGTATAGAAAAACTCAAAGAACCTACAAAAAAAAGAGAAACTATTAGAGTTAATAAATGAATTCGGCAAAGGTGTAGGGTTTTCTATATACTTGTATTTCTACATAGTTGTAAATAATAACCCAAAAAGGAAATGAAGAAAACAGTTTCATTTAAATAGCATCAAAGTTCGGGTACAGTGGCTCATGCCTGTAATCCTAGCACTTTGGGAGGCTGAGATGGGCAGATTGCCTGAGCTCAGGAGTTTGAGGCCTGCCTGAGCAACATGGTGAAACCCCCTCTCTACTAAAATACAAAAACTTAGCCAGGTGTGGTGGCACGTACCTGTAATTCCAGCTACTCCAGAGGCTGAGGCAGGAGAATTGCTTGAACCTGGGAGGCAGAGGTTGCAGGGAGCTGAGATCGCACCACTGCACCCCAGCCTGGGCGACAGAGCAAGACTCCGTCTCCAAAAATAAAAAATAAAAAATAAATAAATAGCATCAAAATTTAAAATACTTAGGAATAAATTTAACCAAGGATGTGAAAAGGAAACTGAAACTAAAACATACTGGTGAAAAAAAAAAAAAAAAAAAAAAGACCTTTATAAATGGAAAGACATTCCATGTTCATGGATTGAAAGACATAATATTATTAACATGGTGAACTGCCTAAGCAATCCGTAGAATCAATGTGATCCCTATCAAAATCCACTGACCCTTTTTTGCAGAGATGGAAGCGTTTATTCTAAAATTCATATGGAATTAATTTCAGAGGACCCCCAAATTGTCAAAACAGTCTTGAAAAAGAACAGAGTTGGAAGACTCCACTTTTGAAACTTGCTAAGGGCTGTAGTAGTCAAGACAATGTGGTACTTGAGTAAAGATAGACATACAGATCAATGGAATAGAATTGAGAGTCCAGAAATAAACCCATACATCTCTAACCAATGGATTTTCAGCAAGAGTACCAAGATCATTTAATAGGGAAAGGACTGTCTCTTCAGCACATGATACAGAAATGATTGGATATCCACATACAAAATAATGAAGTTGGACTCCCCCCTGTCCCCACCACCATATACAAAAATTAACTCAAAATCTGTTAGGCATGGTGGCTCACACCTGTAATCCCAGCACTTTGGAAGGCTGAGGCAGGTGGATAACCTGAGGTCAGAAGTTTGAGACCAGCCTGGCCAACATGGTGAAACCCCATCTCTACTAAATATATAAAAATCAGTCAAGTGTGGTGGTGCACACCTATAGTCCCAGCTACTCAGGAGGCAGAGGCAGGAGAATTGCTTGAACCTGGGAGGCGGAGGTTGCAGTGAGCCAAGATTGTGTTGCTGCACTCCAGACTGGATGACAGAGCAAGACTCCATCAAAAAAAAAAAAAGAGAACTCAAAATGAATCAAAGACCTAAATATAAGAGTTAAACTAACAAAACTCTTAGAAAGAAAAAACAGGAGTAAATTTTCAAAACCTTGGATTTGACAATAAGTTTTTATTTTTAATTTTTATTTATTTGTTTATTTACTTAAGACAGGATCTCACTCTGTCAACCAGGCTGGAGTGCAGTGGTGAGATCTCAGCTCACTGCAGCCTTCGCCTCTCAGGCTCAAGTGATTCTCCTGCCTCAGCCTCCTGAGTATCTGGGACCACAGGAACGAGCCACCAGGCCAGCTAATTTTTGTATTTTTAGGAGACAGGGTTTTGCCCCATTGGCCAGGCTGGTCTCAAATTCCTGAGCTCAAGTGATCCGCCCACCTTGACCTCCCAAAGTGCTGGGACTACAGACGTGCCACCGTACTCGGCCAGCAATAAGTTTTTAGATATGACACTAAAAAGCAGCTAAGAAAAAAGATGGATAAATTGGACTTCATCAAAATTTAAAAATTTTGTACATCAAAGACACTATCAAGAAAAGGAAAAGATAGCTCACAGAATGGGAGAAAATATATGCAAATCATATATTTAATAAAGGTTTAGCATCCAGAATATATAAAGGATTCTTACAACTCAACACCTAAAAGAAAAATTACCTATTTAAAAAAATGAGCAGGCCAGGCGCGGTGGCTCACTCCTGTAATCCCAGCACTTTGGGAGGCTGAGGTGGGTGGATCACTTGAGATCAGGACTTCTAGACCAGCCTGGCCAACATGGTGAAACCCCGTCTCTACTAAAAATTTAAAAATTAGCTGGGTGTGGTGGTGGGTGCCTGTAATCCCAGCTACTTGGAAGGCTGAGGCAGGAGAATCACTTGAACCTGGGAGGCAGAGGTTGCAGTGAGCCAAAATCACACCACTGCACTCCAGCCTAGGCAACAGAGCAAGACTAGGTCTCAAAATAATAATAAAATAAAATAGTGGACACATGGCTGGGTGTGGTGGCTCATGCCTATAATCCCAGCACTTTGGGAGGCTGAACTGAGTGGATCACTGGAGCTCAGGAGTTCGAGACCAGCCTGGGCAACATGGCAAAACCTCATCTCTACATAAAAACCAACCAACCAAACAACAACAACAAAAATAGCCAGTGTGGTGGTACATACCTGTAGTCCCAGCTACTCAGGAAGCTGAGGTGGGAGGATGGCTTGAGCCCAGGAGGCAGAGGCTGAGATTGTGCCACTGCACTCTAGCCTGGGTGACAGAGCCAGACCCTGTCTTCCCCCAACCCGCCCCCCGACCAAAAAAGGCAAAGTACTTGAACAGACACATCTCCAAAGAAGCTAACAAATCCATGAAAAGAGAATCAACATTATTAGTCATTGAGGAAATGCAAATCCAAAAAACACTTCACACCCATTAGGATGGAAAATAACAACATCAAAAAAGAAAAGTAACAAGTGTTGGCAAGAGAGTGGAAACATTGGAACCCATATACATTGCTGGTGGAAATGTAAAATGATACAGCCACTGTGGAAATAGTTTGGCATTTTCTCAATAAATTAAATAGAATTGCCCCTGTGGCCCAGCAATTCCACTTCTGGGTCTATACCAAAAAATAATTGAAATCAGGTGCTCAAACAAGAACTTATACACGAACAATCATAGCAGCACTATTCACAATAGCCAAAAGGTGTGAAGAACCCACATGCCCATTAATGGGTGAATGGATAAAGAAAACGTGGTATATCCATACAATGGAGTATTATTCAGTCATGAAAAGGAATGAAGCACTGACACATGCTACAACATGGATGAACCTTGACAACATTATGGTAAGTGAAAAAAGCCAGACACAGAACACCCACATATTGTGTGATTCCATTTATATAAAATATCCAGAACAGGTAAATCCATAGTGATAGAAAGCAGACTAGTGGTTGGTAGGAACTAGGGGGAGATAGGAAGTGACAGCTTAATGGGTACAGGATTTCTTTTTGGGGTAATGAAAATATTGTGTAACTAGACAGAGGTGGTGGTTGCACGTTATGAACGTACTAAATATCACTTTAAAATGGGCCAGACATGGTGGCACATGCCTGTAATTCCAACACTTTGGGAGGCTGAGGCAAGAGGATTGCTTGAGCCCAGAAGTTTGAGGTTGCACTGAACCACGTTCACGCCACTGTACTCCAGTCTGGGTGACAGAGCAATGCCTTGTCCCTAAAAATAATAATAATAAAAATAAAATGATTAAAATGGTAAACGTTATGTATGTTTACATCCACACACACCCAAAATTATCTTAGGTGGCTTGCTGGTGCTCGTTGGGTAAAATCCACGCTCTTCCTCACCTCGGAGGTAAGGCCCTCTGTGATCAGGCCCCTGCTGGCAGCTCCTTTCCTGCTCTTCTCTGCCCCGCCCACTGGGTTCAGTTCTGCTTCAGGGCCTTTGTACTTCCTGGTATCTCTGCCTAGAACACATCTGACTGGTGTCCCATCTTCAGAGCTCAGCCTAATGTCACCTCAAAGTACTTTAAGCTGTTCCTCTCTTTTGAGACATCTCCATTATAGGACCCTGGATATTTTCTTCACTGCCATCTGCTGTCATTTTTATTTTTATTTATTTATATTTTGAGATGGAGTCTTGCTCTATCACCCAGGCTGGAGTGCAGTGGTGTGATCTTGGTTTACTGCAACCTCCATCTCTTGGGTTCAAGTGATTCTCCTGCCTCAGTCTGCAGCTGGGACTACAGGCACCCGCCACCACACCTGGCTGATTTTTGTATTTTTAGTAAAGGCAGGGTTTTACCATGTTGATCAGGCTGGTCTCGAATTCCTGACCTCAAATGATCCACCCACCTCTGCCTCCCAAAGTGCTGGGATTACAGCCATGAGCCTCCGCACCCAGCCTATTTTTATTTATTTATTTATTTTAATATGGAGTCCACACTGTCACCCAGGCTGGAGTGCAGTGGTGCGATCTCGGCTCACTGCATGCAACCTCCGCCTCCTGAGGCTGGTCTTGAACTCCTGACCTCAGGTGATTTGCCTGCCTCAGTCTCCCAAAGTGCTGGGATTACAGGTGTGAGCCACTACGCCCGGCCTAAACTAAAAAACTTCTAAGACCCCGGAACCTTTTAAATTTTTTATTGTTCATCTCCTCGATAGAACCTAAGTTCCTTGAGGGCAGAGAGAGCCTATATGTCTTGTTTCCATGGTGACCTCAGGGCCAGGCCCTGAGTTTGTTACTGGAGTTGGTGCCCAGCAAGGATCTGTTGTGGGGCCAGTGTGCCGTGACACCCTTGGCAGCACCAGCAGTGTCCTTGCAGAAGAAGACTGTGGTGTTGCAGTTCCTTTCCACCTGTTGTCACCAGAAAAGGGGGTCTGGTCCCAGATCCCCAGAGTGGGTTCTTGAATCTGTCGCAGGAAAGAATTCAAGGCGAGTCACAGAGTGAAGTTAAGATCACTTATTACAGACTACTCAATTACAGAGTAGGGTGTCCTCACAAAGCAAAAGGAGCAATGCGCTACCTTAAAAGTAGTGCTTGCTTATATAGGTTGTTAAGAATTGTGTATTTAGGCCGGTCAGGAGTTCGAGATCAGCATGGCCAACATGGTGAAACCCCGTCTGTAATAAAAATACAAAAATTAGCTGGGCGTAGTGGTGCGCGCCTGTAATCCCAGCTAGTTGGGAGGCTGAGGCAGGAGAATCGCTTGAACCCGGGAGGCAGAAGTTGCAGTGACTACACTCCAGCCTGGGCGAGACAGAGCAACACTCTGCCTACAAACAAACAAACAAACAAACAAACAAAAAAGAATCGTGTATTTATTACAAAGGCTGGTGATTAACTAGTGGCAGACTATTAGTATTGTTACTTTCCTATTATTACTAATTCTTGATTTTAGCAAGAATTTATCAGTGTACTATTATTTTTAAATCAAAACCTATTCTTAAACTAAGAATGCTTTTTTGTTCTTAAAGTACTGGGACATTTCCATAAATTCTGAGTCTTTAGTTGGTTAATATCATTAGCTCATTCCCTCAACTATAAACATGTGACCAGGACTGCCCAAACTCCTGGGAATGTAACCCAGCAGGTTTGGCTTTATCTGGGCTTTATCCAAGATGGAGTCACTGTGGCTAGGATGCCTCTGACACTGTCACCACTGGAACAAATGAACTTGTGACATTTGGCTGGAGAAAGGAAGCCCAGGCAGAACCTGCTTGAATTGCAAGTTTGAAGGTTCAGGGTGTGCAAATGAAGCCACAGACTCGTTTCTAATTCTGTTTGTTGTTTATTTTTGAGATGGAGTCTTGCTCTGTCACCCAGACTGGAGTGCAGTGGCGCGATCTTGGCTTACTGCAACCTCCGCCTCCCGGGTTCAAGCAATTCTCTTGCCTCAACCCCCTAATTATCTGAGATTACAGGCATGTGCCACAATACCTGGCTAATTTTTGTATTTTTAGTAGAGACGAGGTTTTGCCATGTTGGCCGGGCTGGTCTTGAACTCCTGACCTTAAGTGATCTGCCCACCTCAGCCTCCCAAAGTGTGAGGATTACAGACGTGAGCCACCGCGCCTGGCCACAGACTCGTTTCTAGTGACACAAGCAGAACCAGGAGTGGAAGTAGTGAGACTGATTTCTGCTTGGTCAAGAACAGAGCTCACTATGAGAGGGAGGGAGAAGTGAGGAACATAGTGAAAGATCGGAGCCAGAGGGCTGGGCCTGAGGCAGGGCCTGAGGGTCCTCCCAGTGTTTCAGTGCTGTCATTCTGGGCTAAGTTGGCATTTCTTTAACTGTTCCCTTTCCACATTTGGTAGAATATTCTGTAGTACTGTGGACAGAGCAGTGGGCCCAGGGGCAGGTCTGACGCTGGATAAGTCACTATGTCTCATGGTGCCTCCTCCTCCTGTCTATGGAATGAACAACTGGCCAAGCTTCTCCCCAAGTCCAGCTCTGGGGCCTTGGTCAAATCAGTGAATGCTTCCGAGCTCCAGTTCCCTGTCTTTGGCATTCCTGCTTAGTTGCTGGGAGGATTACACAATGGTAAATGGGAAGTGTGTTGTACTGTGGATGCAACCAATTCCATTCACGCTGGCATTGCTGGCGGGTCATATGCCCCATGTAAACAAAAAAATACAATTCGAAGGCCCTCCAGCCGTCTCCATGGGATTTCCTCCTAGGCCAGGGCACTCTAAAATGTAACCTGAAAGACTGGTTCAGGTTATGATGGGAAGTGGGAGTCTCATGCCTCATAATACCTCTCATAACACCTCATGCCTCATAATACCTCTCATAACACCTCATGCCTCATAATACTTCTCCGATGTTAACATCAACACAGACCTTAAGTCTGATAAGAAACATTGGCAATCTATTCTCTCCGAAGCCTGCTACCTGGAGGCTTCATCTGCATGGTAAAAGTTTGGTCTCCATAACCTCTTATCCCAACCCAGGTATTCCTTTCTAGTGATAACTCTTTTTTTTTCTTTTTTTTTTTTTTTTTGAGATGGGTCTCTATCTGTCGCCCAGGCTGGAGTGCAGTGGCACGATCTCAGCTCACTGCAACCTCTGCCTCCCAGGTTCAAGCAATTCTCCTGCCTCAGCTTTCTGAGTAGCTGAGATTACAGGCATGCGCCACCATGCCTGGCTAATTTTTCTATTTTTAGTAGAGTTGGGTTTCACCATCTTGGCCAGGCTGGTCTTGAACTCCTGACCTCAGGTGATCCACCAATCTCAGTCTCCCAAAGTGCTGGGGTTACAGATGTGAGCCACTGCACCCAGCCTCTATTGATAACTCTTAAAATCAATTGCCAATTAGAAAAAATTTAAATCTACTTGTAACATGGAAACCCTGTCCCCTTCAAGTTGTCGCACCTTTCTGGACCAAACCGATGTATTTCTTAAATGTATTTGATTGAAGTTTCATGTCTCCCTAAAATGTATAAAATCAAGCTGTACCCCAACCACCTTGGCACATGTTCTCAGGATCTCCTGAGGGCTCTGCCAGGGGCCGTGGTCACTCATATTTGGCTCAGAATAAATCTCTTCAAATATGTGTGTGTGTGTGTGTGTGTGTGTGTGTGTGTGTATTTTTTTTTTTTTTCCTTTTTTCTTGAGATGGAGTCTCACTCTGTCATCCAGGCTGGAGTGCAGTGTGCAATCTCAGCTCACTGCAACCTCCACCTCCCAAGTTCAAGCGATTCTCCTGCCTCAGCCTCCCAAGTAGCTGGGATTACAGGTGCCCGCCACCATGCCTGTCTAGTTTTTGTATTTTTAGTAGAGACAGGGTTTTGCCATGTTGGTCAGGCTAGTCTCCAACTCCTGACTTGAGGTGATCCTCCTGCCTCAGCCTCCCAAAGTACTGGGATTATAGGCGTGAGCCACTGCACCCAGCCCTCTTCAAATATTTTACAGAGTTTGACTCTTTTCGTTGACACCCAGCACTCATAAAATCATTTGCCCACAGCTGGTGGCAGGAGATGGGGCAGAATCACCCGCAGGAGATTAGGCGCCCAGGGCGTTTGAGAGGTGAAGGGAAAAAACTGCTTTTACTGTCTCCAAACAACTTATGTCCAACAATATGTGTTTCCCCAAAATGAGGTGCAGCAGCCCCCAAGGGATTCACCTCCGGAAAGACATTCACCTTCTGCTCAGGGCAAAGATATGCTGCTTGTGGCCGCGGGAGGGAGAGCCATGGTCATCCTGGGGGAGGCGTGCTCACACTTCCCAAAAAAGGACCTGTGTTAGTCACAGAGGAGTCTGCAAGCGGGGACGGTGGCCCTTCCCTGCCAGCCCTTCCCCAGCTGTGCACCCAGCCCCCTCTGCTCACTGCAGTAGTGATTCTCTGCTTATACACCTAAAATTTGACCTTTTGGGGTTTTCCAGTTTTATATTTGTGGCTTGAACCTGCCAGTTGCCTAAAATGAGCTGAGGAAAGGAATACTTATTTCCAGGCCACATACTTTTTCTTCCCTTCCCTTTCCCTTTCCCTTTCCCTTTCCCTTCCCTTTCCCTTACCTTTCCTTTCCCTTTCCTTTCCTTTTTTGAGATGGAGTCTCGCTCTGTCATCTAGGCTAGAGTACATTGGCGTGATCTTGGCTCACTGCAACTTCCGCCTCCTGGTTCAAGCGATTCTCCTGCCTCAGCCTCCTGAGTAGCCTCCGAGTAGTACAGGCACTGCCACCACACCTGGCTAATTTTTGTATTTTTAGTAGAGATAGAGTTTCTCTATGTTTGCCAGGCTGGTCTCGAACTCCTAACCTCACCCACCCCAGCTTCCCAGAGTGCTGGGATTACGGGTGTGAGCCACTGCCTCCGACCTAGGCCACAATATAATTTTTATCATATAAAAATAATCCCTGGCCAGGTGAGGTGCCTCATGCCTGTAATACCAGCACTCTGGGAGGCCAAGGTAGCTGGATCACTTGAGGTCAGGAGTTTGAGACTAGCCTGGCAAACACGGGGAAACCCTATATCTACTAAAAATACAAAAATTAGCTGGAGGCTGGGCGCGGTGGCTCACGCCTGTAATCCCAACACTTTGGGAGGCTGAGGTGGGTGAATCACTTGAGGTCAGGAGTTCAAGACCAGCCTGGACAACATGGTGAAACCCCGTCTCTACAAAAATAAAAAAATTAGCCGGTCATGGTGGCACACATCTGTAATCCCAGCTACTCAGGAGGCTGAAGCAGGAGAATCACTTGAACCTGGAGGCACAGGTTACATGAGCTGAGTTTGCACCACTGCACTCCAGCCTGGGCAACAGAGTGAGACTCTATCTCAAAAAAAAAAAAAAAAATTAGCTTGGCATGGTGGTGCGTGGCTGTAATCCCAGCTACTTGGGAGGCTGAGGCAGGATAATCACTTAAAACAGGGAGGTGGAGGTTGCAGTGAGCAGAGATTGCACCACTGCACTGCAGCTTGGGTGACAGAGTGAGACTCCATCTCAAAAAATAAAAATAAAAATCCCTGGTAGACTTCTGTACCTTATATGCTCTTGTACATTAACTTTTCAGAGGGAATGAATGTCATTTAAATGGCGTGGTCCTATAAACCAAAAAATATCTGAGACAATTTCAATCAGTTTAGAAGTTTATTTTGCCAAAATTAAGGACTTACCCATGACACAGTCTCAGGAGGTCCTGACAACATGTGCCCAAGCAGGCTACAGCTTGTTTTTTTTTTTTTTTTTTTTTTGAGACGGAGTCTCACTCTGTTGCCCAGTGGCACGATCTTGGCTCACTGCAAGCTTTGCCTCCAGGGTTCACGCCATTCTCCTGCCTCAGCCTCCCGAGTAGCTGGAACTACAGATGCCCACCACTATGCCCAGCTAATTTTTTTTTTGTATTTTTAGTAGACACAGGGTTTAACCATGTTAGCCAGGATGGTCTCGATCTCCTGACCTCGTGATCTGCCCGCCTTCGCCTCTTAAAGTGCTGGTATTACAGGTGTGAGCCACCGCGCCCAACCTACAGCTTGTTTCTATACATTTTAGGCAGACATAAGACATCAATCAATGCAAGATGTACATTCCTTCAGTCCAGAAAGGCGGGACAGGGGTGCAAATGGGTAGGAGGGGTGGGTGAGGTTTCCAGGTCATAGGTGGATTCAAAGATTTTCTGAATGACAGTTGGTTGAAAGAGCTTATCTAAAGACCTGGAATCCATACAAGGGAGTGTCTGGGTTCAGATAAGGGGTCCTGGAGACCAGGGTTCTTATTATGCAGACGAAGCCTCCAAGTAGCAGACTTCAGAGAGGATAGATTGTAAATGGTTCTCACCAGACTTAAAAAGGTGCCACACTCTTAGTTCTCTCCTAGATCAAGGAAAAGACCTGGAAAAGGAAAGAGATTCTCTAGAGAACGTAGACTTTCCCAAGAGACAGATTTGCAGGGCCATTTCAAAATATGTCAAAGAAATGTATTTTCAGGTAAAATACTTTGGTCTCTTTTAGGGCCCACTATTTGTCATGTGATACTATACTAGAGTCAGGCTGGAACTTGGTGTCATTGCTACAAAATGTCTTAAGATCTCTGCTTTAATGTTAATGCTAGCCAGCTGTGCCTGAATTCCAAAGGGAGGAGGGTACAGAGGCATGTCCAACCCCCACTTCCCATCATGGCCCTAGCTAGTTTTTTTAGGTTAACTTTGGAGTGCCCTTGGCTGAAAGGAGGAGCCCATTTCCATGGTTGTGGGGCTTCGAATTTTTTTTCAGTTTACAGCCCTATGTGAACTCAAACTTCAGGAGCAAGGTATGGCAGCTCCCACAGAGGTAAGAACCAAGACCCTCTGTGGTTGGAAGGGAGGGTCTTCCAGCCCTTCCTTGGAAGATTCAGGATAACTTGGTGGAGACAGCTCCATGCTCCTTCCCTTGAAGCTGAGGGGATTGGCCTGGGCAGGATCTGGGACTAGGGCCTCCATCTGCCCAGGAAGGTGGTGGATGGGAAGGCTGGACAGGCTCAGTGGCCAGAGTGTAGAAGTCACCTGTCCACCCCAGGAAGCCAGACCATCTTTGGTCAGCAGCCACCACAGAGCAGGATGATGTGCTTTCCAAGGCTTTTGCATGTGATGGTTTGAACACGGGTTATTTGGCTTCCTTTGAAAAGAGTTACTGTTGGACTTATCCCCAGGAGAAGGGCATATTTGCCTGCAGCCCTTCAGGGGGAAACAAACTTTTTTCACATATTTCAAGTTATGAGAGGGATTTGAAAGCAGCGAAGCAAGCATGTCCTGTAGAAAGCCCTGGAATTCAGTGGCCTTTTCTCCAGCCAGTTTGGTATTCCTTCCGTTTTGCCTGGTGGCAACTCTCACATTCCCTTCCACCTGTGTATTTGGGGCTGGATGACACATTTTTCCTTGTGTGGAATTTATTTGTTCTTAATTGTTATGCCCAAATACTGTGTGACATCGATCAAACTCTGAGAAATCAGAGGCACACAGTTCTTGTGTGAATTACATTAGGTCTTTCTGCTGCTTGGGGAAAAAATAGATTTTCCTTTGAATCTTTTTATAAATCATCACTCAAAGAAATGGACTTCAGCCAAAAATTGGGCAGACTTTTCCAAGTGCGTGAGAAGATGCCGAAACTCCCTAGATGGTGTTTTCCCTGCACACTGCCTCTGTTTATATTTCCTGTTTATTGTTGACATTGGAAGACTCCTGTTCTGTGAAAGAAAGCAAGGCAATCCTGCAAGGTCACTCAAAGGTAAAATGGTTCTTATGCACTAAAGTGCATGCATATGTCCCTCAGCAGGCTTTGATTGGTGTCCTTGTGTGTCCTGGGGGCTGAGCCAGATGCAGGGAACTCAGAGATAAACAGGCACAGGCTTGGACCTGGCCTTTGAGGAGCTCACTGTTTGGGGCTGAGGAGAGACTCGTGTGGGCAGCACAGGTACGCTGGCCCATGTGGAGGAGAGAAGAGCTGTACCTGGGGTGGAGTAGGCACCTCACCTTCTCCCTGTGCCCCTTGCCTCACACCCCACCCTGCTCTGTAGCAAGCTGTCTTACCCTCCCCACGTCCTTTGTGTCACCTCTGAGGGCTCTCCCTTGTCCTTAGGGAAGCCTGTGTGCTGTGCTGTGCTGTCCTGCCCTGCCGGCCTCATGTTGGGGGTCTCCATGGGTGTCTGACTCCTCCACCTGGAGCTCCTCTGCATGGACGTCCTGCCGCTGTGCTGGGGCAGGGGGTGCACCTGTCCAGCCCCCGGGCTTCTGGATCAGCTTTGGTCATTGCCTCTTGGGGCTGCCTTTGCCCCACCTCAAAGCCTTCGCTTGCCATATAGCTGTCTGCTGACTACATCTTCCTATCCCCATCACTGATCTTCCCCACATCTGTCTTCAAGCGCATACAAACTCCCTGTCCTCTGCTTTCTTCCTGTGTACCCCTTCCTGCTGGGCAGCCTCTCCTCTTTCTTGCGAGGACCCTATCTTCCTGACCTCTTGGCTTTCAGCACATGCATCTCCAGTGCCCTCGCCAGGATCAGCTCACTTGTGTCCCCCTGTGGGCATCTTGTCAGCTGCGGAGGAACAACATCTATAGCTGTGTAGGCCGTGGCCACTAAACAGTCATGCTTTACACCCACTGGGCATGCCAGACCCAGGGGGCGCTTAGAGCAGAGAGGGTGTGGAGCTCTGGGCAGCTGATGTCTGGGACCTCAGATGATGTCCTGGGTCGTAGTTAGGGGACTTCCCTGCTGGTCTGGAGATATCACCAGAGAAACCAGAGCTCACCACAGGACCAAGCAGCCTTTCAAAACAGTCCTTATTATCAGATTCTCAATTCCTTTCTTATCCTTTATTAGAAAAATTCATATGAGGAAGGGCATGGAGTTTTCTGTCGTTCTGATGAGGAGTCAGGCAAACCCAGGACTGTGTGATCGGCTGGCTATTCAAGCAGCTTCCAAAGTGTAGGCCTCCTTTGACTTCGGGAAGCTTTGTCTTGTTTCCAGCTGCCATCTGGTGGCTGGATTGAGGCCCTTCGGAGGGCATGTTGAGTCAGCCAGGGCTGGCTTGCTCACCTGTCTTTTTAAACTCCCCGCGGGGTCATCGGAATGTGGGACCTCTGGGGAGAAGAGTCCAACCAGAAGGAACTTCTACCTACGCAGCCCCCACCCTCCAAGAGGGGCAAACTTGGCCCGGGGACTGGTCGATTGTGCCCCTCCTCAGCGTTCCCCTCCTCATGCCTCTCATTCTTCCAAATCCTGGTGTCTTGGTGCCTCTGCTAGGATTGCACCCCACCCATCTCAGCCCTCAGGTCCACCAGGGCCCTTGGCCATGGAGCTTGTCCTCAAACCCTGGGCCTCATTCCCTGGTCAGCATGCCCTTGCATCTTCAGCTATGCCTTAGCGTGCAGCACCAGTTCCCACGCAGCCTGACCTCACTAGGCCCTGTCCACCTCTGCCCCACGTGGCCACCTCCAGACCCTGTGGGCTCTGGCTCAGTAATCTGAAAGTCAGAAGCGCTTTTCTGGCCACCAGAGCAGTTACCCTTCCAGTGCCCTTCCAGATCTGACTCCTCCAGGCGGCAGTCGCGTTTTTCTTTTCCTTTCTCACTTGGCCTCACCCTGTGGTTCACCCCTGCTGGGGTGAGTTCTTCCTGTCTCTCCTGGTTGTCCGGCTTCCTTCACACCTGTCTGTCCTCTCTCTAACCATGGGGCAGCCCAGGCACTAGACAGGTCGGGCCCCAATCCAGACTGTGTCACTTACAAGCTAGGTCCCTCTGCCTCTGTCTCCTCACCCATAAAGTGTATGTAGTGATAAAGACCTCTTAGGAGGCCGGGCGCAGTGGCTCAAGCCTGTAATCCCAGCACTTTGGGAGGCCGAGACGGGCGGATCACGAGGTCAGGAGATCGAGACCATCCTGGCTAACACGGTGAAACCCCGTCTCTACCAAAAAAATACAAAAAATTAGCCGGGCGAGGTGGCGGGCACCTGTAGTCCCAGCTACTCGGGAGGCTGAGGCAGGAGAATGGCCTAAACCCGGGAGGCAGAGCTTGTGATGAGCTGAGATCTGGCCACTGCACTCCAGCCTGGGCGACAGAGCGAGACTCCGTCTCAAAAAAAAAAAAAAAAAAAAAGACCTCTTAGGGGCCGGGTGTGGTGGCTTACACCTGTAACCCCAGCACTTTGGGAGGCTGAGATGGGCAGATCACAAGGTCAGGAGTTTGAGACCAGCCTGACCAATATGGTGAAACCCCATCTCTACTACAAATACAAAAATTAGCCAGGTGTGGTGGCGTGCACCTGTAGTCAAAAAACCTCTTAGAGTTGTCAAGAGGGATAAATCAAATCATGTTACAAACTGCCCAGCAGTCACTGGAGTGTGGTGACCACTCAGCTGACGGCAGTGACATTGTTGGTCTTTTGGTGATGACCTGTCAGTTCTGCACCTTCTACCTTCAGGCAGGGGTGATAGGGTCCTCTGCTGAGCACACGTACATATGCTATGCAGCCACGTTCTGCAGTGACCCTCCAGCCATGCAGACCACACTCGTCAAACCCAGGGTATCTGCTGGGCCTTGATCAGTACCTGTCCCCTTCGTGTGAGTCCCCCACCACCCTTCTCTCCCATCTCCCAGTGGCTCTAGAAGTCTTTGCTACTCTGTGTATTTTCTTTTTTTTTTTTTTTTTTTTTGAGACGGAGTCTCACTCTGTCGCCCAGGCTGGAGTACAGTGGCCGGATCTCAGCTCACTGCACGCTCCGCCTCCCGGGTTTACACCATTCTCCTGCCTCAGCCTCCCGAGTAGCTGGGACTACAGGCGCCCGCCACCTCACCCAGCTAGTTTTTTGTATTTTTAGTAGAGACGGGGTTTCACCGGGTTAGCCAGGATAGTCTCGATCTCCTGACCTCGTGATCCGCCCGTCTCGGCCTCCCAAAGTGCTGGGATTACAGGCTTGAGCCACCGCGCCTGGCCTACTCTGTGTATTTTCACTGCTACCTCCTGCCACACCACAAAAGATCTTGCTTCCTCATGCATAGAACAAAACCAGATCCACAGCCTGAGCCCCTCAGCTTTCTGCCATCACACTTACGCTCTCTGCATCCCCCCTGCCATGTGAATCCCAAATGATTCTAATAGAGACATTTCTGCCCTTTGCAGTAGTGCCCAACTTCAAAGGGTGATTTTCTCCATCTTGCTGGGGGAGTTGGTTTTATCGCTGTTTTCTTTCTTTTTTCTTTTCTTTTCTTTTTTTTTTTTTTTTTTTTGAGACAGAGTCTTGCTCTGTCGCCCGAGCTGGAATGCAATGGCACGATCTCGGCTCACTGCAACCTCCGCCTCCCGGGTTCAAGTGATTCTCCTGCCTCAGCCTCCCGAGTAGCTGGGTCTACAGGTGGGCCCCACCATGCCCGGCTAATTTTTGTATTTTCAGTAGAGACAGGGTTCCACCATGTGGGCCAGGCTGGTCTCAAACTCCTGACCTCAAGTGGTCTGCCCGCCTCGGCTTCCCAAAGTGCTGGGATTACAGGCGTGAGCCGCCGCACCCAGCCTTATCACTGTCTTCTCTCTCCTGTAGCCTCAGCCTCTCTCCTGGCCTCTTCCCACTGCATATGAACCCACCACTCGCTACTTTGAAACTGTCCTAGCCAAGGTCTCAGGTCACTTTCCAGACCTGGCAGATGACCAAGAAGTGAACCTGGGTGTCACCTTGAGTCCTGCCCTCCCTGATCCATCATGTGCATCTTGTCAGTAGATCCTGTTAGTGCCAGACCTGAGCACTTTCACATCTGCCCACTGCCCTCCATCTGCCTGGCCTCCAACCCAGTTTCACTACCCGACCTCCCAGATTCTGGACAGCAAGAGTGAGTCTTTTAAAATTCAGTTCTGCTCGGTTCCAGTTCCAGGTAGGATTAAGTGAGAAGGTTTCACTCTGCAGCTATGAAACGTGGACAGGGCCGGGCGCAGTGGCTCATGCCTGTAATCCCTGCACTTTGGAAGCCTGAGGCAGGCCAATCACTTGAGGTCAGGAGTTGGAGACCAGCCTGGCCAACATGGTGAAACCCCGTCTCTACTAAAAATACAAAAATTAGCTGGGTGTGGTGGCGCACATTTGTAGTTCTAGCTACTGGGGAGGCTGAGGTGTGAGAATCACTTGATCCCAGGAGTAAGTGGTTGCAAATAGCCGAGATGGCACCACTGCATTCCAGCCTGGGTGACAGAGTGAGACTCTGTCTCAAAAATAAAATAAAATGTGGACAGAACGCACAGAGCAGCTATTTGAGCACCCTGAAAATTAAGTAGCCACAAGCAGACTGGAGAAGACCAGAATCTGCGGTAACACCAAACAGGTGGTGAGGTTACAATTTTTTCCCTCCAGTGTCTTCTAGAGTGGACTGAGGGGAGACCCAGAAGTAAGCAGACAGATAAAACTCCTGGAGAAGCCCTCTAGTTCAGGTTCAAGAAGGAAAGGGTCCCCTGGCAGTGATAGAAGTGGCAACGAGAGGCCCGCAGGTGTCAAAAACTCAGAAGAATCCATCCATGCCAGTAGGAAGAGCTCTAGTACCAAGAGGTGAGGCAACCCCCATTACATTTTTCTCTCACTCTTCCTACCACTTAGCCCCTGAAATAGGTGCAGTGGTGGGAAGTGGGCAACCAGAGGACTGAAACAGAGAGCCTGAGAGAACCAGAAAAAAACAGGAGATTGCAGAGAGAGAACACCTTGGGAAAGTGACCCCCATAACGTTGTTTTCATGAACTCCTGGCTTCACATCCAAGCTGCACATGGATGGATCTGATCCTAAACAGCGTACTAAAGATTTTGAGAACTGAACTTAAAGCTACATGAATACCCACGTCCCTGTGGCCACTGACTGGCACACATGTGGGACAGATCCAACTAGTACTGCAAAGGGCCAGGCATGGTGTAACCTGGCACTTTGGGAGGCTGAGGCGGGTGGATCACTTGAGGCCAGGAGTTCGAGACCAGCTGGCCAACATGATGAAACCTCATCTCTACTAAAAATGCAAAAATTAGCCAGGTGTGGTGGTGCACACCTGTAATCCCAGCTACTTGGGAGGTTGAGGCAGGAGAATCACTTGAACCTGGGAGGTGGAGCTTGCAGTGAGCTGAGATTGCACCACTGCACTCCAGAGCAAGACTCTGTCTCAAAAACAAAAACAGTACTGCAAAGGCTTTGAAAATGGAACAAACAGTGAAACCACCACCCAGAGAAGGCTGGTCCCTACGTGTGACTTTAACCCAACTTATCTGATAGACTGCTAAAATGAAAATATCAAATTACCAACATCAGGAATGAAATAAACAATTAATAGCACAAACAAACACAAAAGGACAATACTACAAAAACATAAAATAGATTTAAAAAATACATAAAAGGAATGCTACAGACAACTCTGCTGACAAATTCGACAACTTGGATGAAATGAACCAATTCCTCAAAAATCAAATTCTAACATTCGCCCAAGATCAAATCCATAAACTGAATAATCCTATAACTATTAAAGAAGTTGCATTCATAGTTTAAAACACTTCAAAAAACGAATCTTCAGGCCTCTATGATTTCACAGGTAAATTTTATCAAATATTTGAAAAAAGAATAACACTATTTCCACACAATGTCTTCCAGAAAACAGAAGAGGAGTGAGTAATTTTCTTTTTTCTTTTTCTTTCTTTCTTTTTTTTTTTTTTTTTTGAGACAGAGTCTCACTCTGTCGCCCAGGCTGGAGTGTGCAGTGGTGCAGTCTTGGCTCACTGCAACCTCTGCCTCCTGTGTTCAATCTATTCTTCTCCCTCAGCCTCCTGAGTAGCTGGGATTACAGGCATGTGCCACCATGCCCAGCTAATTTTTTTGTATTTTTAGTAGAGACAGGGTTTCACCATGTTGGCCAGGGTCATCTTGAACTACCGACCTCAGATGATCCACCTGCCTCGGCCTCCCAAAGTGCTGGGATTACAGGCGTGAGCCACAGCGCCCAGCTTTTTTTTTTTTTTTTAGACAGAGTCTTGCGCTGTTGCCCAGGCTGGTCTCAAACTTCTGACCTCAAGTGATCTGCTCGCCTCAGCCTCCCAAAGTGCTAGGATTACAGGCGTGAGCCACTGTGCCCGGCCAGGAGTGAGTAATTTCTAAAGCATTTATAAGGACAGCATACCCTGATAACCAAACTGAACAAAGATAGTACAAGAAAAGAAAACTTCAGACCAATATTTCTTATGAGCATAGATGAAAACATCTTCAACAAAATGTTAACAATTTGAAACCAGCAATATAATAGAATAGTGATCCACGATCAAGTGGATTTCATGCTGGAGTGCAAGACAGGTGCAAGATAGGTTCCGTATTTGAAAATCAATATATGGGGCTGGGGGCAGTGGCTCGCACCTGTAATCCCAGCCCTTTGGGAGGCCACTGCAGGCAGATCAGTTGAGATCAGAAGTTCAAGAGCAGCTTGGCCAACATGGTGAAACCCTGTCTCTACTGAAAATACAAAAATTAGCAAGGCATGGTGGTGCACCTCTGTAGTCTCAGCTACTTAGGAGGCTGAGTCAGGAGAATCACTTGAACCCTGGTGGGGGCGGAGGTTGCAGTGAGTGGAGATCACACCACTGCACTCCAGCCTGGGCAACAGAGCAAGACTCTGTCTCAAAAAAAGAAAAAGAAAAAAAAATCAATATAAATGGAATCACAATATTAACAATCTAAGAAAAACTACATTATAATATCAATTGATACAGAAAAAGGCATTTGACAAAATTTAACATCATTCATGGTAAAAACTCTCAGCAAACTGGGAAATTCCTCCACCTGATTAAGGGCATCTTCAAGAAACTGACATCATATGTAGTGATAGGAGACTGAATGCTTTACCTTTCCCCCTAGGATCAGTAAAGTCAAGGATGTGCATGCTCACCGCTCATATTCATCCTTACACTGGAAGTCCTAGCCAGTATTATAATGCAAGAAAAAAGAAGTCAAAGGCACACAGATTGGGAAGAAAGAAACAGAGCTATCCCTATTTGCAAGTGACGTGATGGCTGTGTAGAAAAATCCCAAGAAGGCCAGGCGCGGTGGCTCACGCCTATAATCCCAGCACTTTGGGAGGCTGAAGTGGGAGATCACGAGGTCAAGAGATTGAGATCATTCTGGCTAACACAGTGAAACCCTGTCTCTACTAAAAATACAAAAAAATTAGCCGGGCATGGTGGCAGGCGCCTGTAGTCCCAGCTACTCAGGAGGCTGAGGCAGGAGAATGGTGTGAACCCGGGAGGTGGAGCTTGCAGTGAGCAGAGATCATGCCACTGCACTCCAGCCCGGGCGACAGAGCGAGACTCCGTCTCAAAAAAAATAAAGAAAAAGAAAAATCCCAAGAAATCTACAAAAATATTTTTAGAGTAAGTGAGTTTAACAAGGTCACAGGATACAAGGTCAGTATGTAAAGGCCAATCATATTTCTGTGTACTAACAATGAACAATTGGTAACAAAAAATTTTTAAAAATCACTTACAATGACCCCATGAAATACTTAGATATACACAAAACAAATAGAGTATCTGTATGTAAATAGTGTTAAATACTGATGAAATAGAAGACCAAAATAAATGGAGAGACATACAATGCTCATGGATCAGAAGATTCAAGAGAGTAAAGACATCAGTTCTCCCTTGACTGGTCAGTAGCTTGAATGCAATTCCAATAAAAATCCCAGCAGGACATTTTCTCAGCATAGACAAGCTTATTATAAATTTATATGGAAAGATAAAGAAATTAGAATAGCTAAAGCAACTTTGAAAAAGAAGAATAAAGTTGGAGTAATTACCCAATTTTAAGACTTACCACAAAGAAACAAGACAGTGTGATGTTGGTAAATACCATATAGATTAATGAGATAGACATATACATTAATGGAACAGAATAGAGAGTCCAGAAATGGGCCCGCACAAATAGATGGCTTTTGACAGCAGTGCAGAAACATTTTAATTGAGAAAAGATAGTCTTTTCAACAAGTAGTGTTGGAACAATTGGACATCCATATGCAATAAAATGAATCTTGATTTATACTTCTGATTTATATACAATTTAACTCAAAATGTAAACCATACAACTATAATACTTTTACCTGTAATCCCAGCAGTTTGGGAGGCCGAGGCGGGTGGATCATTTGAGACCAGCCTGGGCGATATGGCGAAACCCCATCTCTACCCAAAATACAAAAATGAGCCAGGCGTACTGATGTGCAACTATAGTCCCAGCTACTTGGGAGGCTGAGTAAGGAGAGAATCATTTGAACCTGGGAAGCAGAGGTTGCAGTGAACCGAGATTACACTACCGCACTCCAGCCTGGGTGACAGAGTGAGACTCCATCTCAAAAAAATAAAAATAAAATGCAATTTGGATTTATGTCTCTTCTCTGGCTCCTCTTGTCCTCTAGACCCATCCAGCTTCTGCTGTCTTCACTGGCACACCATCTTGCTGCCAGCCAGCATGAATGCTGTACCTCTTGTTGGCAAAGTCTGTTCCCAAGTATCCAGTCCCTTCCCACACCCTATTTTCCTTAAATCTGTTTACCCTCCAGGAAGAGACCATTCAGGAAAGCCTTCCCTGAGCCAGCCTCCTGCTTGGGCCAGATGTTGGCTCCCAGGTGTTTGCTCCTCGGCTCCGCCCCTTGAACATGGTGGCATAGCAGTTAGTCTGAGCATGGGCTTCCTAGAGCCTCAGAGTCCCTACTTGTCAGTCCCTTAGAAGCTTCAATTCTGTGCTTCCCAGAATCCCTTCAATCAAAGATTTCTAAGTCAGTGGGAGCAGAGATGCTAGAGCCGGCCTGCCTGAATTCAAATCATGGCTCCCACACTTACCCACTATGTGACCTTGGACAAGTTGCTTGCTGTCTTTTGCCTCATTTCTCTCCTTTGTAAAATGGTTTCATGATAGAACCAACTCTTAGAGGTACTATTAGCTTAGATAATGTGTGAAGAGATCTTGGCACATGGCTTGGCAAATGCTCGACTAAAGTAAGCTGCAGTTATTGATAGTCGCTTTCGCAGCTTTAAAGTAATACAGGTTCCCAAGTCCCCTGCCCTGCTGAAACAGAATGAGAATGACTTTTGGGGGCAGGGAGTACTTGTATTTTTCTTCAAAAGCTCCTTGAGTGGGATTGGCAGATTCAACAAATAAAAACACAGGTTGGAAGGGCGCAGTGGCTCACACCTGTAATCCCAGCACTTTGGGAGGCCGAGGCAGACAGATCACTTAAGTCAGGAGTTTAAGACCAGCTTGGCCAACATGGTGAAACCTGTTTCTACTAAAAATACAAAAATTAGCCCGGCATAATGGTGCACGCCTCTAATCCCAGCTACTTGGGAGGTTGAGGCAGGAGAATCGCTTGAACCCAGGAGGCGGAGGTTGCAGTGAGCTGAGATTGAGCCACTGCTCTCCAGCCTGGGCAACAGAGTGGCCAAAAAGAAAAAAAACACCCCACAGGTCACTCAGGTTAATTTGAGCTTCAAATACAAAACGAATAATGTTTTAGGATAAGGATGTCTCATGCAATATTTGGGTAGTGTTTATACTAAAATTTATTTATTGTGTATCTGAAATTCAAATGTAACTGGGCATCCTGCATTTTATCTACGAGTATTTAACCCTATCCTGGGGGACCTCAATACCCAGCCCACTCTGGGTCTGTGTTCCCAACTCCCTGGTCCAAAGGCAAACCTCCAAGTCCAAAAAGAGAGAGTATCCTTTTACTCAACACAGGGGGGCGCTAGAAGATGGCTTGTTCGCTTTCTTTTCTGTAACTCAGTGTCTAGGGAAGCACCAGCAGGTTGGCTGGCTTGCAACAAATCTCTCCGTACCTGTGAGTCATTTTCCGATGTTCAGGTCTGTAAGAAGCTGATACAGAGTTGGCCACCTCCCTCTTGGGTCTTCCCTTCTGGGGGGCTAACCTAGAGCCTCAGGGGCTCCTCTGTTCTTGCTTCTCCCCTAGGCTCACCTGCCTTCCATTGATGTCATAACTCTATTCTGATATCACAGCCCCAGCCCAGCACTTGGAATTATCCCAGGCAGCCCAGGTTCTGCCCTTAGAGCAACTAAGGCAGGCAGTTGAGTGGGGCGAGGGGGTCGGGGGTGAGGAGGGGGCTGGGTGGCTGGTGGCCCTAGAGGCTGGCCCTAAAGAATACCTGGACAGCCTGCAATCCTATTGCTCCAAAATGAAAATCCTCTAAAAGGTAGGACTTCAAAGACTTTCCTCCTGTTCCTGTTGGCTGTGATCCCACCGAGGTGGAAATAAATCCCCCGGGAGTATGGCGTTGTTGTGGCTCTGTAAACAGCTCTCAGGAAACCTGCTGCCTGTGTGCCTGGGAATGTAAGTGGGCTTGGTCCACTCAACAGTCCTCTCTTCCCATTTGAAGGAAGAGTATTTCTTACTTGTTGTGGGAGTCATTCTTTAGTGCTTGGAGAAGGCCTGCAGATACTGATCCAGCTTGTTCTGTGGCCTCTGTCCTCACTCCCTAAGAAACTGGATGGGAACAGGCTTATGCTGTCCTCAGGACAAAGGGGAAATATAGGTGCATTCAAGCTATTGACCCTCAGACCCCTCGGTCCTGAGGAGGAGAGAAGCCCCGTCCTCCCAACTGGTCGGATGGTATAAAGAGCTCTCTTATGAACTCACTGAGTAAAAATTTGACTGGTATGGATTAAACAACAATAAAAGAAAACCCTGAATAACTTCCCTCTTGCTTTGATGGACATGAAGTCTTCCTGGGGGAGCATGTTAAAACTGCTAATTCCTAGGGCAGGACCACTGAGATTCAGATCCGATGGTCATATGGCACCTAGGAACCCCCATTTTAATTTTTTTTAATTTAATTTATTTTTTTTTTATAGAGACAGGGCCTCACCATGTTGCCCATGCTGGTCTCAAACTGCTGGGCTCAGGCAGTTTTCCTGCCTCGGCCTCCCAAATTGCTGGGATTACAGGTATGAGACACCCGGCCCTCCCCCATTTTTATTTTTTATTTTTATTTATTTATTTTTGAGATGGGGTCTTGCTCTGTTGCCCAGGCTGGAGTGCAGTGGTATGATCTCAGCTTACTGCAACCTCCACCTCCCGAGTTCAGACAATTCTCCTGCCTCAGCCTCCCGAGTAATTGGGATGACAGGCATGTGCCACCATGCCTGGTTAATTTTTGTATTTTTAGTAGAGATGGGGTTTCACCATGTTGTCCAGGCTGGTCTTGAACTCCTGACCTCAAGTGATCTGCCCACCTCAGCCTCCCAAACTGCTGGAATTACAGGCATGAGCAACTGCTTCCGGCCTTTGCCCATTTTTGTAATAAACATTCCACACAGGGCTCCTGCCAGCCCTCCAAGCCTCTCACTTTGAGAAGCACAGTCTGCTCTGTCAGACTCCCTGGATCGCTTATTGCTGCTAGCTCTCTTCCCCCATCTCCAAATTCCATGTTTTTCTTGGAGGGGGTTTAATTCAGCTTTACTCCACATATTTATTTAATGTGCTGGATGCAGGAAGACAAAAGTGATGGTGTAGGGCCCTATTGTTCATCAGGTGCATTGTATCTGAGTTTTTGGCCCCTGCCTTCTAGGCCTAGGTGCAGCCCCTCTCTCTACCTAAGAAAACCGCTTGTGTCTATATCGGGAGGGCTATACCCTTTCTTCATCAGAGACTTTCTCTTCATGGTTCTCACTCGAACTGAAAAAATGGAATATAAGCATGAATTATTGGTCATTAAAACTGATAGTGGAGCCAGGCATGGCAGCTTATGCCTGTAATCCCAGCATTTTGGAAGGCTGTAGTGGGAGGATCGCTTGAGGCCAGGAGTGCAGAGCAGCCTGGACAACATAGCAAGACCCCATCTTTCAAAAAAAAAATAGCTGGGTGTGGTGGCATGCACCTGTAGTCCTACCTATTCGAGAGACTGAGGTGGGGGGATCGCTTGAGCCCAGGAGGTCAAGGCTGCAGTGAGCTATGATCATGCCTGGGTGACAAAGCAAGACCCTTTCTCTAAAAACAAAAACAAAAAACTGGTAGTGGTGAAGGGCGTGGCTCATGGAAGGGATTGGTTTCTGTTTCTCTGGTGACCCTGGAATGAACATTGAATGGCACCTGGCAGGGCAGCCATAGCTCCTTGATCGCTCAGCAGCTCAAGGTGCAAATTCCTTCCTCACCGGCTGCAAATTTGGGCTTTCCCAACAAAGCCACACAGCTTTCTGAACAAATAAACATATCTAGGTTAGTTCATAGGGTTTTTAGTTACTGTCTTGCCTGTGTGCTCTTAAAGTTTCCAGCCCTTTGTATTTGGCAGTGTTCAGGCATTCAAGCCTGGAGCCAGTGTAGTGCCAGGGCTTCCCTCCACGCTCTTGGTCCGGTGGAAAGCAGGACGTGTCCTGGCACTTGGGTCTTGGTCTTCGGGTTGCAGAATGGAGGGGTTGACCTCACCTAAACCCTCCAAAAAGCAGATGGTCAGACTCTCTTCCCTTCAAACTCTTCTCTGCCCTGACTCACACCTGGGCCATTTCATCCCGTGAGACTGAGGGAGGAGCAAGGGAGTCCATGTTTCCCCTCCATGATGCCAGGACAGGAAGCTGGACTCAGTCTCCTTCACATGGCCAGGAAGGGGAGTACCTGACTGCCCATCTTGGTTTTGGGAGAGAGAAAAACCAGTGCCCAGTCTAGGAAATGAGGGTTTGGGGGATTGTGATAAAATAGAGGACAGGACTCTGCAGGTCAGGGACAGAGGTGCATCCCGAGGGCTCACTGCAGGCAGGGCCAGGTGGCTCACTGTTTGCAGCTTTAGCTGCACCTTGGATATAGTTGCTGCTCCGTAAACGTGTTGATTGACAGAGGCACAGGTGAAAACCTCAGAACAGTTGGGCTTAAGGATGCTTAAGTTGGGCTTAAGGATGCTAAAAAAAACTCTGGGACAGGATTTAATTTTTTTTTTTTTTTAACTGTTGTTATTATCAGCCTGGCCAACACAGTGAAACCCTGTCTCTACTAAAAATACAAAACAAAACAAAACAAAGCAAAAATTTAGCCGGGCATTGTGGCACGTGCTTGTAATCCCAGGCACTCTGGAGGCTGAGCCAGGAGAATTGCTTGAACCTGGGAGGCAAAGGTTTCAGTGAGCTAAGGTCACGCCACTGCACTCCAGCCTGGGCAACAGAGCGAGACTTTCTCTCTCTCAAAAAAAAAAAATTGTTGTTGTTATACAGAATAAACAGAAGTGAACAGAAGATTCTCGGGAATCGTTACATACCTGTCATCCAGATGCCACAGTTACCAGCTACCAGCTCATGGCCAGTCTTGTCTCTATGCCTCCATCCTCTTCCTCTATCTAAATCATTTTGAAGCCCATTGCAGAGGTCATAGCATTCCATTTGTTAACATGTCTGGATGTATCTTTAAAAGATCAGAATTCAGTTTTGTTTTGTTTTGTTTTTTAACATAACCAAAGTGCTATGATCATATCAACAAATTAACAGTGGGTTGGAATAAAGCTTATTTAAAGGAGGCAGTCCTCTCCCTGTCTTAGAGAGTTTGCGGGAAGTAGAAAAGGGAATGCAGAGGGCTGGGAAAGGGGCCGCACATGTGCTTCCAGCAGCCAAGCTGGGCTCTGTTCAGTTCAGAGAAACCAAAAAGAGGTTAACAGCTCTCAGATGGGAGAGGATCCGGCCCTTCTCAAGGAAGGAGGGCTGGGCATTGGCAGGATGTGGTCTTCTGACCCTTGGCTTCATCAGGGGCCCTGCAGGGTAAAAGGTGAGGGGTGTGGGTTGGGGAGTTACTAATGGGAGCACAGTCAGTTCCCAGGTATCCACATTTGGAGGAGGAAGAGTCACCAGAAAGTAACAGGAAAATGATGGTCTTGTTCTTTAGGAGGTGTGAACAATTTGGATTTGGAAGTGACCCTATGACCCGTACAGATGGCTGCGGCTTACCCCTGAGAGACCTGTATAAATCAGTGCTAACTGATAGAGGCCCAGGGTAAATGGGTCACCTGTGAGTTTGAATGCATGTGCCGAGCTCAAAGGAGATTGATGTTCAGTTCTCAGAGAAACTGAGTTGGATTTTCACACTGGGGGTGACAGCGTTTGTTCTGAGCCCCTCCGCATGGGACTTTAGCCGGCCACCCAAGCCCAGGAGCCAGCCCAGAAGTGGCCACCTTATTTCAGTAGAAAAGTAGGCGTTATGGAATACGCCTCTGGGGGTGGGAGTTCTTCTTATGAAGAGGTCTGAACATAAGAAAAGTGGTTGTCTATAGTTTAAAACATTCTTGCAGCCGGGTGTGGTGGCTCATACCTATAATCCCAGCACTTTGGGAGGTGGAGGCAGGAGGATCACCTGAGCTCAGGAGTTCGAGACCAGCCTGACCAACATGGTGAAACCCCGTCTCTACTAAAAATACAAAAGTTAGCTGGGCGTGGTGGCATATGCCTGTAGTCCCAGCTACTCGGGAGGCTGAGGCAAGAGAATTGCTTGAACCGAGAGGTGGAGGTTGCAGTGAGTCAAGATCGCACCATTGCACCCCAGCCTGGGGGACAAGAGCAAGAAACTCCATCTCAAAAAAAAAAAAAAAAAAAAAAAAAAAAAAAAAAGCATTGTTGCCATTAAGGTAATTTAAGCATCATTTTCCTGCCAGGGCAATTACCTTGATTACTGATTGTTTCCTTTGTAACTAGAAGGCATAATAGCACTTTCCTTTGTAATTATCAGATTGGAGAAGTTTATTCTTTGTTGCCGTTTAGGTGTTAACCTTCACGTGGATCCGTGGGCATGAGCACCGAACTCTGATGCAGGCAAGGCTGTCAACTCAGGATGTCACTAATTCTAGAGATGGAGGGTCCTGGGGTCCAGACCGGATGCCTGACCTAAACCCGAGGCTGGCAGGACTGTGACATTTCCCTGGATATCCCCTGCATTTCACTTTGTGAGTTTAAGCTTTGACTGGAGATGGTCATGGAAAGGTTGAGGCTGAGTATTCTGGGCTACAGAACTAGAAGGCTGGGCCCTGAGGTGGCCCCTCGGTCAGTTTGCTGAATCACAGTACCATGCCTGGTGGTATGAACAAGTATGGCTTAGTAAAAGGGACACAAAATGTGGGATCCTGGCATTGCTCTTGAGTCACTATGTGACTTTGGACGAGGCACTCTACCTCTCTAGGCTATTCTTTGCCCATCATAGGGACAAATAATGTCTGCATCATGAGATGGTTGTGAGAGTAAATAACAACAACAATAATATTTTTAAAATTAGGCTGGGCACAGTAGCTTATGCCTGTATTCCTAGCACTTTGGGAGGCTAGGGCAGGCACATCACCAGATGTCCAGAGTTAGAGACCAGCCTAGCCAATATGGCAAAACCCGGTATCTACTAAAACTACAAAAATTAGCTGGGTGTGGTGGCATGCACCTGTAGTCCCAGCTACTCGGGAGGCTGAGGCAGAAGAATCACTTGAACCCAGGAGGCAGAGGTTGCGTGAGTGGGGATTGCACCACTGCACTCCAGCCTGGGAAACAGAGTGAGACTCCATCTCAAAAACAAAAAAAAATGTTAAATTAAATTAAATAATACAAAACAAGTCTAGGTGAGAGGGAACCATGTGGAGCAGCCTCCAAATGCCAGTCATCATCACTACCATTCCAGGCTCTTCAGCTCAGGTCCTTAGTTGACAACAGATCTGTGTGTGATGGTCTTATGCTTGTGGGATGTCTTCTACCCACACTGGATACACCTGCATAGATAGTGATACGGTTCGGTTGTCTCCCACCCAAATCTCGCCTTGAATTGTAATTATCGGCATGTGTTGAGGATGGAGCCAGGTAGAGATAATTGAATCATGAGGTGGTTTCTCCCATACTGTTCTCGAAGTAGTGAATAAGTCTCGCAAGATCTGATGGTTTATAAAGGGGAGTTCCTCTGCACATGCTCTCTTGCCTGCCACCATGTAAGATGTGAATTTGATCCTCATTCACCTTCCATCATGGTTTTTTGTTTTTTGTGTTTTTTTTGAGATGGAGTCTCACTCTGTTGCCCAGGCTAGAGTGCAGTGGTGCAATCTCAGCTCACTGCAACGTCCGCCTCCCAGGTTCAAGCAATTCTCAGGCCTCAGCCTCCTGAGTAGCTGGGATTACAGGCATGTGCCACCATGCCCGGCTAATTTTTGTATTTTTTAGTAGAGACGGGGTTTCACCATGTTGGCCAGGCTGATGAACGCCTGACCTCAAGTGCTCTACCCGTCTCGGCCTCCAAAACTGCTGGGATTACTGGCATGAGCCACCGGGCTGGCTGCCTTCTGCCATGATTGTGAGGCCTCCCCAGCCATGTGGAACTGTGAGTCCATTAAACCTCTTGCCTTTATAAATTACCCAGTCTCAGGTATGTCCTTATTAGCAGCACGAGAACAGACTAATATAGATAGGGATCTGTTTTACTAATTAGTTTTTAAAAAATTATTTTTTCATGGTTTTCTATCCAGGGTCAATTGGTAGCAGGGAACAAAACCCCGCTGAGACTGGCTGAAGCACAAGTGGGGCCTGTGCTCAGGGTGCAGAAAGTGGAGCATCCATAGGGAGAGGTGTGTCCGCAGCTGCTCTCTCTGACACCCCCATTTCTGGTTCTCTCCCGGTGTCCCCTCTGTGTCCTTTCCCTCTGTAGCCTGGCTTCTTTGTTCCTCCGTAATTTCGTTTTGTAGCTGGGCCTGGCCTGGCCTGGCTCTTGCCTGGCCTTGTGGCTGCCATCTCTGGCTCCAGCTTCAAATTCTTGGATGAGAGGCTCTGGCACAGCTCAGAGCAGGCTCCCTGCCCTGGCCCGATCCAGCATGGTCAAAGCAGGGCAAGGTCATGCCTGAGGGGCTCCATGTCCACTGAGGCTGCCCCCTCACCTGTGTCCAGCCCAGGCCAAGGAACCATGGTGGGCTCAGACCCTCCTCTGGAGGGAGGCCAGGCTGACAGGTAGGCATGACAACCACAGATTGTGGAAGAGAAGCCTTGGAAGACAAGACAAGTTGCTGAAGGCACAGGCAGGAATCATGGAAGCTTCCAGAGGCTCCGGAGGGGCAACCTGGGGTGCTGGGCAGGGCCTGATGAGCACAGGAAGGGCTGAGTCCAGTGGAGGCTGGCTCTTGGCAGCACAGTGGTGGTCCCTGTCCATGTATGGTACACCTGAATACAGTGGCACCAGCAGCCCAAGGCTTCCATGTGGTTTCAGAGCCTTGGGCTGGTGTGAGCTACTGTACTCCTCTGTAGGGGCCACTGCCAGTGGGGGTGCCAGTAGGTGGGATCCAGACTGGCTTCCTCTGTCAGCCTAGGTTGCTTCCCTTGTTCTGTGGCCAGTGGTCTCGGGTGAAGGATATCTGTTTGCAACATGAGGTCCACTGCAGATGATTTGAAAACCATTGGTCCAGAGCTTCCACCTGAATCGGGATTGGCTGTAGAAACTGAGGCTGAGCTTGAAGGTGGGAAGGGCTCAGGCTTGGGCTCAGGCTATGGCAAGAGGCAGGACCTGGCTGTTTCATGATCTCCCTGCTCTCCACAGCTTGGAGCCAGTTCTCCTTCCATGGAAAGGACAGAGGCTGTGCTCCTCCACAGGCCTCAATGCCTAGACACAGAAGGAACATTCTCTCCAGCCCCCAGATGTTTGGTGCGCACAGTGTCATACCAGTAACCTGCCTTAGTCCAGGTGAGAGCAGAGAAGGGTACAGTGGCCATCAGGCAGCCGCATGTCAGAGAATCAGGCCAGAGACAAGCCCCTGGGGCAGGCTGTGCTCTGACCTTGCAGGCTGGAGTTGACAATTCACTGCGGCCTCAGGCACTGCCCTCTGGAGAGCCTAGGATGGATCCTGCAAGTTGCGACTCCCGTGGGTGAGCTCTGGTTTTAGTGACTGAGTGGTGGGTTTTCCCCCCCCACAGCAGCTGCCTTACATTTTTCTTTGGAAGACAGTCAGAAACACTTGACTGCTCAGAAATAAGATAGCCTCTCCTGAGGAACGAGGGTTTTCATTTTAATTAGGCTCTTCAGTCTTGGTACCGTGCCCGCCGTGGAAGACCTGCAGCCACAAATGAGCCCATCTCGCCTTGTCTCTGTTAAGCACCAGAAGCGGGGAGGCCAGGCTGGCCCGTGGGATGGATGTCTTGTCATGAGTGAGGCAGCTCTGTGTCATAGAGAACTGTGCAGAGATGTCTTGTGAGCTCAGCCAGAAGTGTCACCTTCAGGGCCTGGCCACAGGAGCCCTTGAGTCCTGCCTGTCCTAGTAGCAGCCCTGCTGGCTCTGGGCGAGCCTGGGACTGGTCAGGCCTGGCTTTGAGGCCACTCTGAGGTCTGGGTTTCCCTCTCCTCAGCTGAGTGATGTCTTCTGTGGCCTCTGCCTCTCTTGACCTCAGCTTCTTGGCTGTTAGCTGGCATGAGCCCCAGGTACTATGAGGTGTCACACACCACACAGGCAACGGCTGCTGTTTTAAATGCATTTTTTTTGGTTTGTTTGTTTTGAGATGGAGTCTCACTCTGTTGCCCAGGCTGGAGTGCAGTGGCGTGGTCTTGGCTCACTGCAACCTCCGTCTCCTGGGTTCAAGCAATTCTCCTGCCTCAGCCTTCCGAGTAGCTGGGATTACAGGCTGCCTGCCACCATGCCCGGCTAATTTTTGCCTTTTTATTATAGACAGGGTTTCACCATTTTGGCCTGGCTGGTTTCAAAATCCTGACCTTGTGATCCACTTGCCTCGGCCTCCCAAAGTGCTGGGATTAAAGGCATGAGTGACCGAGCCTGGCCTGTTAAACGCTTTTTTTTTTTTTTTAAATGGAGTTTCACTCTTGTTGCTCAAGCTGGAGTGCAATGGCACGATCTTGGTTCACTGCAACTTCCGCCTCTTGGGTTCAAGCAATTCTTCTGCCTTTGCCTCCCGAGTAGCTGGGCTTACATGCATGCGCCTGGTCTCGAACTCCTGACCTCAGGTGATTCACCTGCCTCGGCCTCCCAAAGTGCTAGTATTATAGGCGTGAGCCACCGTGCCTGGCCTGTTAAACACCTTTTTATCCAGGACACCCTCCTGACTCCCCAGCCCAGGTCGGCTTCCCATGTAGTGGGAAGAGTGCTATACGACTCCATGGCACCCACCCCAGTTGCACTGATTATTCACCTGTACACTTATTTAATGTTTGACTTCCCTGATAATCCATAACAACAGAAGGGTGGGGATTGTGACAACTGGCTTGCCACTGAATGCCCGGTGACTAGCACCCTGCTTGTCTCAGAGTAGACATGCTTGAATTATTTGTTGGAGGAATCAGGGGAGGGAAGAAGAGAGAGAGGACTGCATGAATGAATGAGTGTGAGAAGTGGGCGCTGGTGCTGTGGCCAGACACAGTGGTCACTCTGGTCCACAGGCTCTGGGTGTAGAGCCTCTGGGCCACTTGGATAAGCAGTCTCGGGGTCCTCACAGAGCCAGCTTGGAAGAGCAAGTCCTTCCAAAGGATAGCTCCGAGTGTGGGAGGCCAGGAGGGACTTCAGGGTGACTCCAGAGAGCTAAGCTAGAGAGGCACTCCAGCAGGGGCAGTGGAGTCCTTAGCAGGGGGCAGTCCAGGGGCAGTCACCATGTTAGCCCTCCAGCTGCTGTCATTTGTGTGAAGTGCAGTGGGGGCCAGGGATACTTGGCTGTCGTGATAACACAGGTGTCTGAGTTTTTGCCTATGCAAGATCAATGCTTAATGGTCTTCCTCTCCCGAGTGGAGGACTGGTGTCATGGGTGGTCAGGACAGTCCTGACCACCAATGAGATGTGGCTCATAAGAGAGAGAAGGCAAGGCTTGGACTCCCCAGGGAGGCTGGGCCCTTCCTTGGCTACTTAGCTGTGGTACCTGGGCAAGCCCACCAACTCCTCCAAGCTCTAGCTGCCTTGTCTCTAAAACAGGGACAGTTCCAGCCCTAGCCTACGTGACGACCACTGTGGGGACAAAGGAGTGTGTGCTGGCAAAAGGGTTGCCTAGGATCACCATTGGGGTAGCTGTCGTTTACAGGGATAGCCAACAATAAAGTTGGGCCCCTCTCAGATCCTCTGTGAGGTGACGGTGATTGTGGAGGGCATTGTCATTGGAGTAGGTGCCCAGGCATCGAGCTAGCCAGGTGGTTTGTGTTATGAATGTGCCACCACCTGGGGCCCTTCAGTCAGAATGCTAGGAGCAAAAGATGTGTCCCTAAACATTTCTACCTTTTAAGAAAACTACTTCAAGTTTTGTACAAATATTCAACGGAAAAAGAAAAGCACAGACCGTTCAAATCTCCTCAGATCTACTAACCCAGCAGTAATGACAGTTAAATCTTTACTCCAAGTATTCTGGACAATCTAGATATAGAATTTTATATCAATGGGATAATCCCGATGTTTGGTTTTATAACTGACTCATTAAACTTGACAATATGTTATGGACATTCCATGTCAGTGAGTATACATCTGTGGCACCACTTTTTCTAAAAAGATAAATTTTATTGTGTACTCTTAGGGCATTCAGTAGATAATAAAATGGTTACCAAACAATGAGTAACTGTGTGAGATGATAGCATCACTTTTTATAGTATTTTATTATGGAAAATATTTAACATTTCTATGCATGTAGATATACACATATATGGTCCAGTTCTCATCACTTAGCTTTCAATGATGTTCAATTATGGCCAATCTTATTTCATCTCAGCCCTATTTCCCCCCTGTTATTACTATTTTAATATTGTGATAAATACATACAACATTGAATTTTCCATTAAAGGCATTTAGTACATTCACAGTGTTGCGCAGCCATCACCTCTGCCTAGCTCCAGAACATTTTCATCACTCCAAAGGAAACCCTGCACCCACTAAGCAGTGACTCCCCATTTCCTCTCTCTCAGCCGCTGGCAACCACTAATCTACTTTCCCCGCTATTATTTTACAGCAAACCACGTCTGCGCACATTTCACTGTGCATTTCTAAAAAACCAGGACTCTTTTAAAAACATAAATTCGGCCAGGTGCAGTGGCTCATGCCTGTAATCCCAGCACTTTGGAAGGCTGAGGCAGGCGGATCACTTGAGGTCAGGAGTTCAAGACCAGCCTGGCCAACATGGTGATACCCCATCTCTACTAAAAATACAAAAAAACAAAACCAAAAAAAATTAGCTGGGCGTGGTGGTGAGTGTCTATACTTGGGAGGCTGAGGCAGCTACTTGGGAGAGGCTGAGGCAAGAGAATCACTTGAAGCTGGGAGGCAGAGGTTGCAGTGAGCCGAGATCGTGCCACTTCACTCCAGCTTGGGTGAAAGAGGGAGACTCTGTCTCAAAACACAAACAAACAAAAAAACCCATAAATTCACGACCACACTCCTACCTGAAATCACAATTCTTTAATATCATTGTTCAAATCCCTAATTATAAATGTCATTGTTTTGAATTTTTAATTTTTGTGGGCACATATAGGTGTATATATTTATGGGGTACATAAGATGTTTTTTGGGGGGAGGTTTTTTTTTTTTTTTTTCTGAGACAGCGTGTTGCTCTATTGCCTAGGCTGAAGTGCAGTGGTGCCATCTCGGCTCATTGCAACTTGCCGCCTCCCAGGTTCAAGCGATTCTCCTGCCTTAGCCTCCCGAGTAGTGGGACTACAGGCAGGCTGCACCACACCTGGCTAATTTTTGTGTTTTTAGTAGAGATGAGGTTTTGCCATGTTGTCCAGGCTGGTCTTGAACTCCTGACCTCTAGTGATCTTCCCACTTCAGCCTCCCAAAGTGCTGGGATTACAGGTGTGAGCCACTGTGCCCAGTCTCATTTTTCTTTTTCTTTTCTTTTCTTTTTTTTTCTTTTTCTTTTCTTGAGACAGGGTCTCACTCTGTCACCCAGACCAGAGTGCAGTGGTGTGTACTCAGCTCACTGCAACCTCCACTTTCTGGGCTCAAGCAATCCTCCCACCTCAGCCTCCCAAGTAGCTGGGACCACAGGTGCATGCCACCATGCCTGACTAATTTTTGTATTTTTAGTAGAGATGGGATTTCACCATGTTGCCCAGGCTGGTCTCCAACTCCTGAGGTCAAACGATCTGCGCGCCTGTCTCCCAACATGCTGAGATTACAGGTGTGAGTACTGCACCTGGCCTAATAAATATCATTGTTAATGGTGCATGATATTTCCTTAAATAGATATAACGTACTTCACTGAAACATTTTTGAAAATGTTTGCCAGTTCGTTCAGTTGCATTCTGGTTGTTGGCAGTATTTCTCTATTATCAACAGAAGGCACTGGGACAAGCATTTCTGTGCTCACATTTTTTTTTTTTTCCCTTTTTTTTTTTGGAACTGGTGTGGTTATTTCCTAAGGGTGAATTCTTAGAAAAGGGATGACTGGGTCAAGTGCATGCTTCACATTTTGATACTGTTGCTGAGTTATCCTCCATCAATGTTGTTCCAGTTTACACTCCCCTTGGCAGAAAATGTATGACTTAGTTAAGGGAAGATACTTCCTGGAAATATTCACATGTTAATCCTTTCCCCTAGCTCAAGTAAAAGTACCACTACTGCCCAAGACCATGGGAACCCCCCTCTTGCATCAGCATGACCTGGATGTGAGACCTGGAGTCAAAGGAGATCATTTTGGAGCTTTAAGATTACTGGGATTACAGGGCACGGTGTCTCACGCCTGTAATCCCAGCACTTTGGGAGGCTGAGGTGGGTGGATCATGAGGTCAGGAGATCGAGACCATCCTGTCTAACACAGTGAAACGCCGTCTCTACTAAAAATACAAAAAATTAGCTGGAAGTGGTGGCAGGCACCTGTAGTCCCAGCTACTCGGGAGGCTGAGGCAGGAGAATGGTGTGAACCCGGGAGGCAGAACTTGCAGTGAGCCGAGATGGCGCCACTGCAGTCCAGTCTGGGAGACACAGTGAGACTCCGTCTCAAAAAAAAAAAAAAAAAAGATTTGACTGCCCTACTCGATTTCAGATATGCATAGGGCCTGTGGCCTCTTTGTTTTGGCCAATTTCTCCCATTTGGAATGGCTGTATTTGCCAATGCTTGTACCCCCATTGTGTCTAGGAAGTAACTAACTTGCTTTGGGTTTTACAGGCTCATAAGCAGAAGGGACTTGCTTTGTCTCAGATGAGACTTTGGACTGTGGAGTTTTGAGTTAATGCTGAAATGAATTAAGACTTTGGGGGACTGTTGGGAAGGCATGATTGGTTTTGAAATGTGAGGACATGACATTTGGGAGGGGCCAGGGGTGGGATGATATGGTTTGGCTGTGTCCCCACTCAGATCTCAGCTTGAATTTCCACGTGTTCTGGGAGGGACCTGGTGGGAGGTGGTTGAATCATGGGGCAGGTCTTTCCCATGCTGTTCTCATGATAGTGAATAAGTCTCACAAGATCTGATGGTTTTTAAGAAGGGGTGTTTCCCTGCACAAGTTATCTTCTCTTGTCTGCTGCCATGTGAGACGTGCCTTTTACCTTCCACCATGATCGTGAGATCTCCCCAGTCACGTGGAGCCGTAAGTCCATTGAACCTCTTTCTTTTGTAAGTCTCCCAGTCTTGGATACGTCTTTATCGGCAGCATGAAAACGGACTAATACAACTACTCTTCCCTCTGTAAAGAAATGCCTGGTCACACTGGGCTGAGGGTCTTCCAGATGCAGTAGCAGCTCAAGGCCATTGCTTGATAACCAGATGCTGGATAAAAATGCCATTGTGCCCACAGCAACAGCCCATGCAGCCCTTCTGCTAAGGGAGGGCCGGGAGCAATCAGGGAGAGTGATGATAGCAGCTGGGGAGAGCAAGCAGACAGAAAGCCCTATTAGTGAAGCTGGGCTGGTTCACACACGTGCTTATCAGTCTGGAAGCCCAGGAAGCGGGGGAGGAAATCAATGCTCTGTCTTTTGGAGGAGAGGAAGAAGGAATTGGTGAAAAAAATGATCCTCCACTATTCACTTCAACTTGATTTTCTATGCTATTATAAAGGTTGTAGTGACATTAAAGGAGTTTATTTATTTATTTAAGACAGAGTTTCACTCCATCACCCAGGCTGGAGTGCATTGATGCAATCTCAGTTCACTGCAACTCTGCCTCCCAGGTTCAAGAGATTCTTGTGCCTCAACCTCCCGAGTAGCTGGGACTATAGGAATGCACCAGCATGCCCGACTAATTTTTGCTTTTGTTTTTGTTTTTGTTTTTAGTAGAGATGGGGTTTCACCATGTTGGCCAGGCTGCTTTCTTTTTTTTTTTTTTTTTTGAGACGGAGTCTTGCTGTGTGGCCCAGGCTGGAGTGCAGTGGCGTGATCTCGGCTCACTGCAAGCTCCGCCTCCCAGGTTCACGCTATTCTCCCGCCTCAGGCTGCTTTCAAACTCCTGACCTCAAGTGATCCGCTCGCCTTGGCTTCCCAAAGTGCTTACAGTGCTGTAATCCCAGCACTTTGGGAGGCCGAGGCGGGCAGATCACCTGAGGTCAGGAGTGCAAGACCAGCCTGACCAACATGGCAAAACCCCGTCTCTACTAAAAATACAAAAAAAAAAAAAAAAAAAAAAAAAAAAAAACTTAGCTGGGTGTGGTTGTGGGCTCCCGTAATCCCAGCAACTTGGGAGACTAAGGCAGGAGAATCACTTGAACCCAGCAGGCAGAGGTTGCAGTGAGCCAAGATTGCACCACTTCACTCCAGCCTGGGCAAAAAAGCAAAATTCTGTATATATATATATGAAACCAAAAATTTTAAAAGATAAAATTAAATCAGTATTTTTTTTTTTTTGAGACAGAGTCTCATTCTGTTGCCAAGGCTAGAGCGCAGTGGGGCAATCTCGGCTTACTGCAACCTCTGCCTCCCAGGTTCAAGTGATTCTCTCTTGCCTCAGTCTCCCAAGTAGCTGGGATTGCAAGTACCTGCCACCACGTCTGGCTAATTTTTGAATTTTTTTTTTTTTTTTTTTTTTTTTTTTTTTGAGACAGTCTCGCTCTGTCGCCCAGGCTGGAGTGCAGTGGCGCAATCTCGGCTCACTGCAAGCTCCGCCTCCTGGGTTCATGCCATTCTCCTGTCTCAGCCTCCCGAGTAGCTGGGACTACAGGTGCCCGCCACCATGCCCGGCTAATTTTTTGTAATTTTAGTAGAGACGGGGTTTCACCGTGTTAGCCAGGATGGTCTTGATCTCCTGACCTCATGATCCACCTGGCTCGGCCTCCCAAAGTGCTGGTATTACAGGTGTGAACCACTGCACCCGGCCTGAATAGAACTTCTAATGTTTTCCTCTCGTACTGTAGTGGGTATCTTGTGCCTTCCTGGGGAGGCACTCACTTCTATTTTTTAAAACTGGGCTAGAGGACAGGAGAAATCCAGAGCCACAATACCATTCACATTCACTACCCAGTAGAATTTTCCCTAGGAAAGTGTTACCAATGAAGGGAGCTCAAGCATGGACATGGCACGGACAGGCCGTAACCCCAGGCTGCTCAAGTGTCCAACCACTGGACGACAGGATAAGAAAACTGGGGCCAGACTGTCCACAGAGCAGAAGTAAAAGCAGAAAGTGACAACAAAAACTGAAGAGCAGCCAGCATGCTGATGTTGCTGGAATGCCCGGGGAAAGAACACAGTGGTGGTCACAGTGCTGTCAGTGGGGTGTGTGTGTGCGCACACACACCTGCACACGGGCAGTATGAGCAGGTCCTGAAGAAACAGCATATGGCTAGGATCATGGCAATATTTTTATTTCTTCTTTTAAATCTCCTTTAATGTTGGGTGCCCGGCCTTAAAATTTTAGTTTTTATATATGTTGTATAATATACATAAAGTGTAAGTCAAGTAGTACAATATATGTATAATCTATAAACCATTATTCATATAGTAAGAGCTCATGTTTCTTGGATGGGGCCATTTGCAAATGCCTCCAGAGGGTGGTCCTGGGCGGTATGGTCACCTAGCACACTCCTGCCTCAGTCTCTTGGCCTCCCTTCCCTTCCTGGGTACACTTGCAGCTGCAGGAGCTGGACAAAGTAACCCCAAGTGACAAGAACCCACATCTTGCCCTTTACTGAGAAACTGCCAGAGAGAAAAGAAAGTACCTTTTTTGAAAGTATCCTCAGTTCCTTTCTAGAATGAAGTAGAAATAGAGCTGAGGGGACAAAGGAGGGGTCCAGTCTCATGCTTGAGGTGTGGGGACCCATAGGACCCCCAGCCTCTTTGGTGACTGGGCAGTCTTTCCCTCGGTGATGGCTGGTCCTTGCTGCCCACCCTGGCCCACCTGGGCAGCCCCTGCTCTTTGCGCCTCTCTCCCCACACCTGTGACACAGAAGTCGAGCTTGTCCTCCCTCCTCAGGCTCTCTCTTGCCCTTTGGTGTTCCTTTCCTCATTATTTTTCCTTTTAGATGCGTGTTTCATGTGTGCCAGACAGATTCTCTTTCTGTATGAAGCAAAAACCTTTCATCTCTTTGTAGTCAATTCAAAGCCAAATCAAGATGCCAGAATTGAAGGATCTTTCAGGCTGAGTGTTCAGTCCTTGAGGGGCCCACAGCCCTGGGCGAGCAGAAAAGCACTGTTATTTAGCATTATTTGAAAACCACGAGTTGCCTGGTACCATTTCCTGCACCCCAGTGCTAATGCTTCTGCTGCTAATATGCCACAGTGATCCATTTCCTCTCAGAATGTGGCACAGTGAAGATCCAGTAGCATGTCCTGTGAAAAATTTCATCCAGCAGTGCCACAGCTGCTGAGGAGTCAACCTCATCCGTGAGTTTTCCTCAGCCCCTGCTATGTATAAAGAACCCAACATACATGACACGGGGTAAATGCCACAGCTCTGGGACTCTGGCATTTTCCACATTGTTGTAATGCACCCAGGCTACTAAGACTTCACTGAACTGTTTTCTGTTTGTTTGTTTGTTTCTTTTTTTTTTTTTTTTTTTTTTTTTGAGATGGAGTCTTACTTTGTTGCTGAGGCTGGAGTGCAGTGGAGCGATCTCAGCCCACTGCAACCTCCACCTCCCAGGTTCAAGCAATTCTTATGCCACAGCCTCCCAAGTAGCTGGGATTACAGGCGCCCACCACCGTGCCTGGCTAGTTTTTGTATTTTTAGTAGAGACGGTGTTTCGCCATGCTGGCCAGGCTGGTCTTGAGCTCCTGACCTCAGGTGATCCGCCCATCTTGGCCTCCCAAAGTGTTGGGATTACAGGCATGAGCCACCGTGCCTAGCCTACAACTAAACTGTTTAAATTGAACCCCTTTGGCATTTGTGGATCTAAGGTCTGGTGTTTCAAACAACTCAAAAGTAAAATCCTCCAGTGGGCTGACCAGGGAGCTGGGCTTTCAGCAGGAGATGGGAAGCCTGACCACAGAAGGTTCTGTGTCTCATGTACAATTTTTATTTTAATATTTAAAATGGTGGTTTTTTTTTTTTTTTTTTTTGAGACAGAGTTTCACTCTCGTCACCCAGGCTGGAGTGCAGTGGCGCCATCTCGGTTCACTGCAACCTCTGCCTCCCGGGTTCAAGAAATTCTCCTGCCTCAGCCTCCCAAGTAGCTGGGATTACAGGCACCCACCACCATTCCTGGCTAATTTTTGCTTTTTGTTTTTTGTTTTTTAGTAGCGATGGGGTTTCACCATGTTGCCCAGGCTGATCCTGAACTCCTGACCTCAGGTGGTCCACCCACCTCAGCCTCCCAAAGTGCTGGGATTACAGGCATGAGCCACCACATCCCGCCAATGTTTTTGTTTTTTACATCCACTCATACACATAGGAAGGGAGTATGGAAGTCATGCTTCTCTCAAAAAACAGCAGCCCTGCTCCCCCCACCTTCCTCTCTTTCCATCCTGCTCCCCAAGGCAGCCATTCCTGACTTTAGTTAATGCCCTGGTTCATGCCACACACTGAGTCATTTGTCCTGTGGCTCAGGCCCCAGCCTGAGGTGTGTTTGCGGAGAGACACAGGAACACCAGCTTGAGAAGGTGACGTGCGATCACAAATGGAATCCTATCTGATATACCTCTGCCTCCTGCAAAGATCCAGGGGATGTGAATGGTGACACTGAGTGGACTGTGGACTCCACTGGCCTCAAGTGGGCTGACTGGGGAGCCGCGTCTGCCCAGTAGGGGAAGGTGGGGACTGGTGGTAAAGTGAGCCAAGAGAACACTGGGCTTCTAGCAGGAGACAGGAGGTCTGACCACAGGAAGGTTCTGGGCTTCCAGTCTCAACAGGCTTGCAGTGATTGTCCCAGCTGGAGGATGTGGGGAATATAAAGTTTCCTGATGGATAACCACTCTTTTTGTTTTCAATCCATGTCTTAAAAAAACCAAAATCATAGACTGGGCACAGTGGCTCATGCCCATAATCCCAGCACTTTGGGAGGCCGAGGTGGGTGGATCACTTGAGGCCAGGAGTTGGAGACCAGCCTGGCCAACATGGTGAAACCCCATCTCTACTAAAAATATAACAATTAGCCAGGTGTGGTGGTGGGCACCTGTATTCCCAGCTGTTCGAGAGGCTGAGGCAGGAGAATCGCTTGAACCCAGGAGGTGAAGGTTGCAGTGAGCCGAGATCAAGCCACTGCACTCCAGCCTGGGTGACAGAGCGAGACTCTGTCTCAAAAACAAAAAATCAAAACTTGCAAGCAGTAAACTGCCTATAGCGTACAGTCAGATAAGTTTTGACATTTACGCACCCATGAAACCATCGCCACAATCAAGATAATGTACACATTCATCACTCAAATTCTCTCCATGCCCTTTTGTAATTCCTCTTCAGCCTCTTCCACCTCTCCCAGACAACCACTAATCTACTTTCTCGTGTGATCGTTTGCATTTTCTAGGATTTCTTTTTTTTTTTTTTTGAGACGGTGTTTTCAATCTTGCTGCCCAGGCTGAAGTGCAGTGGCACAATTTTGGCTCACCGCAACCTCTGCCTCCTGGGTTCAAGCAATTCTCCTGCCTCAGCCTCCAGAGTAGCTGGAATTACAGGCATGCGCCACCATGCCTGGCTCATTTGTTGGTATTTTTAGTAGAGATGAGGTTTCACCACGTTGGCCAGGCTGGTCTCAAACTCCTGACCTCAGGTGATCCACTTTGGCCTCCCAAAGTGCCGGATTACAGGTGTGAGCCACTGCGCCCGGCTGCATTTTCTAGGATTTCATACAAATGGGATTGTACTGCATGTACTCTAGTTGGCTTTTGTCACCCAGCGTAACAGTTTTGAAATCCATCTGTGTTGTTGCCTGCATCACTAGTGTGTTGCTTTTTATTGCTGAGTAGTGCTCCATTGTGTGGACGCACCAGTGTGTTTATCTGTTGCCTGTGGATGAACGTTTGAGTTGTTTCCAGGTTTGGCCATAACAGAGCTGCGGTTAACATTTGTGTACAAATCTTTCTGTGGACATACGTGTTTTTTTTTTCTCTTGAGTAAATAGGAATAGAATGGCTGGCTCATAGGGTATATATATGTTTAACTTTCTAAGAAATTGACACATCATCTTCCAAAGTAGTTACACCATTTTACCTTCCCATAAGCAGTGTGGGAGTGTCCCAGGCTGGGGGACAAAATCAGCCATCCCAAGACAACCCAAGGAAGTGTCAAACAGGTTCTCCTGATGAGCAACTACTCATTTTGCCTTTTCAAAAATGATTGTATGGCCGGGCGCGATGGCTCACACCTGTAATCCCAGCACTTTGGGAGGCTGAGGAGGGTGTATCACGAGGTCAGGAGATCGAGACCATCCTGGCTAACACGGTGAAATTCTGTCTCTACTAAAAAAAAAAAAAATACAAAAAAGAATTAGCTGGGCGCATGGTGGGTGCCTGTAGTCCCAGCTACTGGGGAGGCTGAGGCAGGAGAATGGCGTGAACCCGGGAGGCGGAGCTTGCAGTGAGCCGAGATCGCGCCACTGCACTCCAGCCTGGGTGACAGAGCGAGACTCCGTCTCAAAAACAAAAACAAAACAAAACAAAACCAAAAACGATAGTATGTTTTCTCAGGCATGACAGTGTCTGATATGTCCTTTCTGCTTCAAATAGTAGGGAACCTGTGGCTTTTTTTTTTTTTTTTTGTCTGGAGAAAAGGCAAATTATTGTGGATACAGGGAGAATCACAGGGCAATTGCCTAGGAACCCATGTGCATATGGTCCTATTCATTGGTATCTGGGGCAATTTAGTGAAGGCAGCTCACTGCAGACACAGGATCTTGCTTCTCCCTGTTTTCATTCCCCGAGGACATAAAATACCACATCTCCGAGGCAGAGAGAGCTCCTTTTATTTATTTTTTTTTAGACAGAGTCTTGTTCTGTGGCCCAGGCTGGAGGAGTGCAGTGGTGCGATCACAGCTCACTGCAAACTCCAAACCTCCACCTCCTGGGTTCAAGTGATTCTCCTGCCTCAGTCTCAAGTAGCTGGGATTACAGGCATGTGCCATCATGGCTGGCTGATTTTTGTATTTTTAGTAGAGACAGGGTTTCACCATGTTGGCCAGGCTAGTCTCGAACTCCTGACCTCAAGTGATCCACCCACTTTGTCCTCCCAAAGTGCTGGTATTACTGACGTGAGCCACTAAACCAGGCCAGAGAGCATATTTTGTCTAAAGGTAAATTAATAACTGCAATACCGGTAATACTGTTGCTTCCCATATCTGCCTGGTCATGTAAAATCTTTGCCACTGGGAATGCTTGCATAAGAACGCAACTTACAGAGATTTCTTAGAAATAGAAAAACCGTGACACCTCAATGCAAATGTGCCTTTTCTCAACCTGGTGCTCTTGCTCGCAACATTACCCCTTGACCCTGGAAGCTTCCTAGGGCAGTACCTATTTAGGTAAACCAACTGGTGCTGAAGAGGAGAGCTTTGGTCTGGGAAATGCCCATTTTAATCACTTGGGACCGTGTTTCTTGAAAGTGGCCTTAAGTGTGTATCTGCAGAATGATTGTTTCCTTCTAGGAAGAGGCTTCAGAAGCAGGGATGGCATCTTTAGGATTGATGTAGGTTTCTATGATCCTGTCCTGAGTGTTTAGTTTCACGAAGGCCTGTTTTTTAAAATACTGCAGGTACAAATCCTAGATTTTCATTCTTAGCACTAGAATGGCATTTCCAGAAACAGATTTATGTATCTCTAGGAATTCACTTAGTGATGAAAGTACCATTCAAATCACTTGGAAAAGAAGGGACCATTCAACAAGTTTTATTTTATTTATTTATTTATTTATTTATTTATTTATTTATTTATTTATTTATTATTTGGAGACAGGGTCTCTCTCTGTCACCCAGGTTGGAGTGCAGTGGCACGATCACAGCTCACTGCAGTCTTGACCTTCTAGGACCAAGTGATCCTCTCACCTCAACCTCCTGAGTAGCTGGAACTACAGGCACATGCCACCATGCCTGGCTAATTTAAAAAAACTTTTTTTTTTTTTTTTTTTTGAGACGGAGTCTTGCTCTGTTGCCCAGGCTGCAGTGCAGTGGCATGATCTCGGCTCACTGCAAGCTCTGCCTCCCGGGTTCACGCCATTCTCCTGCCTCAGCCTCCCAAGTAGCTGGGACTACAGGCGCCCACACCACGCCTGGCTAATTTTTTTGTATTTTTTAGTAGAGATGGGGTTTCATCGTGTTAGCCAGGATCTCCTGACCTCATGATCTGCCTGCCTTGGCCTCCCAAAGTGCTGGGATTACAGGTGTAAGCCACCACGCCCGGCCAAGAAAATTTTTTTTTTAAGATGAGGTCTTGCTATGTTGCCCAGGCTGGTCTCAAAGTCCTGGGCTTAAGTGATCCCACTACCTCAGCCTCCCAAAGTGCTGAAATTACAGGCATGAGTCGCCGTGCCCAGTTGACAAGTATGCTTTTAATTGTATCCTTCTGGAATTTGTTTTTCTGCAAGTTGTGAGAAAGGCATCTAATTTTTATGTTTTCCAAAAGTGTATCTGATTTTCTCAATAGCATTTACTCTGATTTTGAATACTCTAGTCTTCATTGATTTTTTTTTTTTATCAATTCCTGTGCCTGTTTAATTACTGTGGCTTTATAATATATTTTGACAGCTGGTAGAATAAATCCTCTTTTTTTTTTTTTTTTTTTGAGCTAAGTCTTGCTCTGTTGCCCAGGCTGGAGTGCAGTGGTGCAATCTCAGCTCACTGCAACCTCCACCTCCCAGGTTCAAGCGATTCTCCTGCCTCAGCCTCCTGAGTAGTTGGGATTACAGGCGTGCACCACCACACCTGGCTAATTTTTTTATTTTTAGTAGAAATGAGGTTTTACCATGTAGGCCAGGCTGGTCTTGAACTCCAGACCTCAGGTTATCTGCCCACCTTGGCCTCCCAAAGTGCTGGGATTACAGGTATGAGCCACCGCACCCGGCCTCCTTATTGTTCTTTAATTTTTAAAATGTACTGGAGTTTTCTCTTCCATGTAAATGTTAGAATCAGCTTAAGTTGTATTAAAAATACCTCACTGGGATTTTGTTTGGTATTACATTTTAATCATAGATTTAAATTTTCCTCTGTAACCAATGTAATGTGTGGGCCATGTTTTGGAGCAGAGAGTACCTTGCACACATTAATGCTTAATCTTTCTGGCCAGGCACAGTGGCTTATGCCTGTAATCCCAGCACTTTGGGAGGCCAAGGCAGGTGGATCACCTGAGGTCAGGAGTTTGAGACCAGTTGGCCAACATGGTGAAAGTCCGTCTCTACTAAAAATACAAAAAAAAAAGAAAAAAAAATTAGCTGGACGTGGTGGCTGGTGCCTGTAATCCCAGCTACTCAGGAGGCTGAGGCAAGAGAATCACTTGAACCCAGGAGGTGGAGGTTGCAGTGAGCCGAGATTGCACCATTGCACTCCAGTGTGGGTGATAGAGTGAGACTTCGTCTCAAAAAAAAAAAAAAAACTTAATCTTTCTGATTTAGAAAACTTGCTTTCTTGCTAAATTTTATAGAGGCTAGTGATATGGTTTGGCTCTGTATCCCCACCCAAATCTCATCTCAAATTGTAATCCCCACATATCCAGGGAGGGACCGAGCCGGAGGTGACTGGATCATGGGGGCAGACTTCCCCCCTGCTGTTCCAGTCATAGTGAATGAGTCCTCATGAGATCTGGTTGTCTGATAAGTGTCTGGCGCTTCCCCATGATCCTGCTCTCTCTCTCCTGCTGCCTTGTGGAGAAAGTGCTTCTTTCTCCTTTGCTTCCCACAATGATTATAAATTTCCTGAGGCCTCCTCAGCCATGCAGAACTGTGAGTCAATTAAACCTCTTTTCTTTATAATTACCCAGTCTCAGGTGATATCTTTGTAGCAATATGAGAATGAACTAATACAGTTTGTGTGTGTGTGTGTGTGTCTGTGTGTGTGTGTGTATGTATATATATATTATATATATACTCTGTGTGTGTGTGTGTGTGTGTGTGTATATATATATATATATATATATATATATATATATATATATCTCCATATCTCCATAGTGGGAGGGACCCTGTGGAATTTAATTGAATCATGGGGGCAGTTCCCCCATGCTATTCTTTTTTTCTTTTTCTTTTTTTCAGACAGAGTCTCCTTCTGTTACCCAGGCTGGAGCGCAGTGGCATGATCTCAGCTTACCGAAACCTCCACCTCCCGGGTTCAAGTCATTCTCATGCCTCAGCCTCCTGATTCGCTGGGATCAGAGGCATGCACCACCATGCCTGCTTAATTTTTGTATTTTTAATTGAGATGGGGTTTCACCATGTTGGCCATGCTGGTCTCGAACTCCTGACTCCAAATGAGCCACCTGCCTCGGCCTCCCAAAGTGCTGAGATTACAGTCGTGAGCCACCGCGTCCGGCCCCCACCCGTTCTATTCTTGTGATAGTAAGTTCTCACGAGAGCTGATGGTTTTATAAGGGGCTTCCCCCTTCTCTTAGCTCTCATTCGTCTCCAGTCACCTCCCACTAGGTCCCAAATATATATATATTTGAGATGGAGTCTTGCTTTGTTACCCAGGCTGGAGTGCAATGGCACAATCTCGGCTCACCGCAGCCTCTACCTTCTAGGTTTAAGCAATTGTCCTGTCTCAACCTCGAGTAGCTGGGATTACAGGCGTGCGCCACCACGCCCAGCTAATTTTTTGTATTTTTAGTAGAGACGGAGTTTCACTATGTTGGCCAGGCTGGTCTAGAGCTCCTGACCTCAAGTGATCCACCCGCCTCAGCCTCCCAAAGTGCTGGGATTTCAGGTGTGAACCACTGCGCCTGGCCTCAGTTAGTATATTTTAAGTCAGTTAATATTTACAATAAATATTGACTGTACATCTCTCTGTGCTAGACAGCACTAGGAGGTGAGGAGTCATGGAAGACAAAAATCAATGACACCTGCCAGAGACCCCACTGCCTGCTGTGGGGAGACAGACAAACCAATACAAAATCATGATGCAGTGGCCCAGTGCTTCACCATGGTGAAAGGCACACAAGGAGAGGCACCTAGCCCAGTTTCGAGGGTCGGGGAAGGCTGCCTAGAGGAGCCTAGAATCGGGAGGCTGAGGCATGAGAATCCTCTAAACAGTGAGGAGGAATTCATTTGTTGAAGATAGGAGGAGTACAGTTTCAAAATGAGGCCCAGAGGTTGGGGAGATCCTGGCTGTTCGGAGAGCTAAAGACACCTCATTGGTGGCAGGAGCAGAGGGCGGGGGTGGGGTGGGGTGGGGATGCCTCAAGATGAGGCTGGAGAGACTAGCAGGGCAAAACATGCATCAGGAAAGGTTTTTGTTTTGTTGTGTTTTTTTGAGACAGTCTTACTCTGTCGCCCAGGCTGGAGTGCAATGGTGCGATCTCTGCTCACTGCAACCTCTGCCTCCCAGGTTCAAGCGATTCTCCTGCCTCAGCCTCCCGTGTATCTGGAGCTACAGGCACGTGCCACCACACCCGGCTAATTTTTTGTATTTTTAGTAGAGACAGAGTTTCACTGTGTTAGCCAGGATGGTCTCGATCTCCTGACCTCCTGACCTCGTGATCCGCCCGCCTCGGCCTCCCGAAGTGCTGGGATTACAGGAGTGAGCAACCGTGCCTGGCCAGGAAAGGTCTTACCAGTCAGATTCTCTACCTGTGTTAGTCCATTCTCACGCTGCTAATAAAGACATACCCGAGACTAGGTAATTTATAAAGGAAAAGAATTTAATAGACTCACAGTTCAGTATGTCTGGGGAAGCCACAGGAAACTTACAGTCATGGTGGAAGGGGAAGGAAACACATTCTTCTTAACATGGCGACAGGAAGGAGATGAATGAGAGCTAAGAGAAGAGGGAAGTCCCTTATAAAACCGTCAGATCTCGTGATAGCTTATTATCACAAGAATAGAATGGGTTGGGGCTGGACACGGTGGCTCACGACTGTAATCTCAGCACTTTGGGAGGCCAAGGCGAGTGGCTCATTTGGAGTCAGGAGTTCGAGACCAGCATGGCCAACATGGTGAAACTCCATCTCAACTAAAAATACAAAAATTAGGCAGGTATGGTGGTGCATGCCTGTAATCCCAGCGAATCAGGAGGCTGAGGCATGAGAATGACTTGAACCCGGGAGGTGGAGGTTTCGGTAAGCTGAGATCATGCCACTGCACTCCAGCCTGGGTAACAGAAGGAGACCCTGTCTAAAAAAAAGAAAAAGAAAAAAAGAATAGCATGGGGGAACTGCCCCCATGATTCAATTACGTTCCACAGGGTCCCTTCCACCATGGGGATTATGGGATTACAATTGAACATGAGATCTGGGTGGGGACACAAAGCCAAACCATATCACCACTGGCTCTCGAGTATCAAAAGAACCTTGGAAGGGTGTTAGCTGGAGCCTGGTACCCTCAGAGCAAGGCAGGACAGTGGCTGAGGGGCCCGTGGGTCTTAGTGACAGACGGTAGTATCGGAGGGTCTTGACAGTGGGAAAGGACAGAAGCATGGAGATTGAGGGCGCTTCAGTAGGCAGAGCCAAGCTCCATGTCTGGGCCTAACTGAACAGGACTGGGGTCTCAACCATGTCATTTACCAGCCATGTGACCTGAAACAAATAACCTCCCCCATCTTCAGTTCCTTTGTTTGAAGACTAGGGCTGTTGTGAGGATGTGTGAAGTGTCAGCCCTGTACCTGGCCCATATGGCCTCAGTACAAGTGACAGCAATTGTGATGGTGGGGACAGTTTGATGAGCTGCAAAGTGTCTTCTCCTGCTGAGTAGGAAAAGGAAGAGGATGGGAGTGCTACCATCTCCTTTTATATAGAATTTCCCCAGTGCCATGTTAATCATTCTGCAGTTGCTGCCAAAGCACTGGACACAGAATCCTACCCAGTTCCCATGGACAATTTTCCTCTAAGGAGAATCCAGCAGTAGAGAGAGGCCAGCCCTTTGAAACGTGGGGAGCTATCACTCAGAGCCCTCAGTCAAACAGCCAGAGTGAGCTCTGGGGCAGCTGACAGACCAGCCAAGGCCTCTCATATGATTTAATCTGACAGATACATAAGGGAGCATAAAATGATTTTGCTGTGGCCCAGATATGCAGAGCTCCCACAATTACCTGTCTCCTTTCATGAAAAATTAGATTATCTCCATAGCTCCAGCATAAGGAGTCTCTAATGCCAAGAACTGTGGTAATTAGTAAGTTGTACATGTTGACTTTTAAGTCAGGGCATCCTTGGGGGTGAACAATTTTATTAATTTATTTATTTTTGAGATGGAGTCTTGCTCTGTCACCCAGGCTGGAATGCAGTGGCACCATCTCAGTTCACTGCAACCTCTGCCTCCTGGGTTCAAGCAATTCTCCTGCCTCAGCCTCCCGAGTAGCTGAGATTACAGGTGCCCACCACCACACCCGGCTAATTTTTGTGTTTTTAGTACAGTCAGGGTTTCGCCATGTTGGCCAGACTAGTCTCAAACTCCTGACCTCAGTTGATCTGCCCATCTCAGCCTCCCAAAGTGCTGGGATTATAGGCATGAGCCACCACACCTAGCTGAACAATTTATTTTTAATAGCTTTGGACAAATCTACATGTGATGACATGAAAGGGCAAAAAAATTACTTGGCATTAGCTCATTTATAGTATGCCTGGAGAATCGGTTGGCCATCTGGGAGACCATGTCCCTGCAGGAACAGGTGAATAGGAAGTGCTTGCTCCTCGTGCTAAGTGGTGGAAGTTTTGTTGCTCCCTCTTAGAAGAACTTCAGTGCTCAACGGCTCTCAGAGGCTTCACTGTGTTATCTCTGAGATACAGCCTAGAAGTTGTAGGAGAGAGGATCTGGGAAGATGTCCAACCTTGACAAGAAAGAAGGGGCCTGAATCTGGCAAGCAAGTGGGGGCCACATTCTCCGGGCATTCAGAAGCCAGGATTTCATGGGTCATGAAATCTGCTGTCTTTTAGAAGTGGGCTCTGGTCTGCTTTCTCTTCACAAGTTCACATTTTCCACCATTTCCAGGAGCCTGCAGCTAACACAAGTGAATGAGTGGTTTCCTCGGCATTGACCCCATCAGCTCAGACACTTGTAAAAGAGAAGTTAACTTACAGAGCATGTAAAAATCAGAAAAAGATGGGAAGAGCCTACGGACAGCCCGGTACAGCTGTGTGTGAATCACCCATTGGAACAAGCATTTGTTTAGGCTTCCAAGGCTGTTGGAGGACCCTAAGAGGGAATAAAATGGTTTAGCTGGAGATGGTTTGGGTGCAGACTTTCCAGAAGGCAGCACCAGTGACCAGGTGGACAGACTTCAGTTCCATCTCCAAGAGCACACGCAGGGAGAAATGCTAAGAAGGAGGGTCTGCCCTTGAGATTCTTTCTCTGTAACTGCTTTGCGTCTTCCACCAGTAAAAACTTTGTTCCCGTTTTAGGTCACAGTTGAATTTTATTTTGCACCATGCTCTTGAGAGTAATAGGAATGTGAATCTCAGTGAAAACATGTTGTTCTTATGTGCCTCTTTATACATGTGACAATAGCTATTATATGAAAGAAGTGACGTGCAAGGGGAGAGGGTGACCCCATCTCTGTGCTACAAGGTGACTGGGCCACAGAAGGGGGACGCAGCCTCTTGGGTCAGCAGATGGGTTTTGTTGGAGTGGCCCATTGAGTGTGGGTACCTTGGGCTGGAGGTGATGTGGATGACACACAGAGCTTATTCTTTGTGCCCTCTCAAGCTTCACTCTTGGCCCTGGCCTGCAGGGATTCCCAGGTTCAGGAAAGATTTTGAATCTGCAGCCCCATGAAAATACATGGCACTGCTGTCGACCCACTTTTTAGGAAGCGAGAGAGAGAGAGAGAAAGAGAGAGAGAGAGAGAGACAGAGAGAGAGAGAGAAGCATAGAAAAGATTCGACAGCTTGAAACTACGTCAGCCAATTTGTAGAGGTTTTGGGCACTCTTCTAGTTTCCATACACATGATCTGTGATGGATTTGGAGAGACACGGGAAAAAGGACAAAGCCAGAGGCTCCTCATTAGTCTTGGGAATTCAAGGAGACTTCAGTTTGGTGGCTGCATTTGGAGAGACTGTGTGCGCACATGCGCGTGTGGTTGCTCCAAGCAGTTTCTACTGCTGCTTGCTCATGTGTCTATAGCTTCCAGGCAGTTTTTCAGTAAGACTCTAAGCCGGATGCAAAAGCAAACCTGAAGAGATATGTCAAATTGCATAAAAAAAATAAATAAAGAGGTAGCATACTTTGTAGGTTAAAGGAAATTTTTTTGAGATGTGGTAATTTACCGAGAATCCACTGACAAATGTGGTTAAGGGTCATTTCAGGACCAATAGGCTTTTGGATCAACAATTTAAAAATCCCTTAAGGGATGTTTCTTCCCTTGTCTTTCTGTTTGCTTCATCGAATCACGTGGTTACACTGAAGGGGAAATAAGATTCATTTGTTGGTTTTTAAATTCCGTTGCTTGGAAGGACTTTGACAGTCAAGGCCAACGTGATCCCTGTTTCAAACTTCTCCCCTCCCTCCCTCCCTCCGTCCCTCCGTCCCTCCCTCCCTCCCTCCCTCCCTCCCTCCCTTCCTCCCTCCCTTCCTTCCTTCCTTCCTTCCTTCCTTCCTTCCTTCCTTCCTTCCTTCCTTCCTTCCTTCCTTTTTGAGATGGAGTTTCTCTCTTGTTTTGTCGCCCAGGCTGGAGTGCAATGGTGGATTCTCGGCTCACTGCAACTTCCACCTCCCAGGTTCGAACGATTCTCCTGCCTCAGCCTCCCAAGTAGCTGAGTGCTCGCCACCATGCCCGGCTAATTTTGTATTTTTAGTAGAGACGGGGTTTCACCACGTTGGCCAGGCTGGTCTCGAACTCCTGACCTCATGTGATCCTCCTGCCTAGGCCTCCCACAGTATTGGGATTACAGGTGTGAGCTACCATGCCCAGCCAAACACTTCTGTGTTTCAAGCTGCAGGAGCTTACATATTGGGGGATTCCTTTTTTTTTTTTTTTTTTTGACAGAGTCTGGCTCTGTCATCCAGGCTGGAGTGCAGTGGTGTGATCCCGGCTCACTGCAACTTTCACCTCCTGGGTTCAAGTGATTCTCATGCCTCAGCTTCCTGAGTAGCTGGGATTACAGGTATGTGCCACCAAACTTGGCTAATTTTTGTATTTTTGGTAGAGACATGGTTTCACCATGTTGGCCAGGTTGGTCTCAAACTCCCGACCTTAAGTGATCCGCCCACCTTGGCCTCCCAAAGTGCTGGGATTACAGGCATGAGTTACTATGCCCGGCCCATATTGGTGAATTCTAAATACAATCAGTCCTGTCTCTTTAACGTATCCATGCCACAGTTTTGTGAAATACATTGTCAATCTTAATTCTGCTTTGTGGATAGAGAAAAATGATTTTTTGAATGGAAGAGTGTCTTAGCTAGGAAGAGCTGCAAGACAGGAAGGTCAGGCCGGGCGCGGTGGCTCAAGCCTGTAATCCCAGCACTTTGGGAGGCCGAGACGGGTGGATCACGAGGTCAGGAGATCGAGACCATCCTGGCCAACACGGTGAAACCCCGTCTCTACTAAAAAAATACAAAAAAATAGCCGGGCGAGGTGGTGGGCGCCTGTAGTCCCAGCTACTCGGGAGGCTGAGGCAGGAGAATGGCGTGAACCCGGGAGGCGGAGCTTGCAGTGAGCTGAGATCCGGCCACTGCACTCCAGCCTGGGCGACAGAGCGAGACTCCGTCTCAAAAAAAAAAAAAAAAAAAAAAAAGACAGGAAGGTCATCATCATCTCAGGGCTAGGTCCAGGCCAGTGGAGATTTCAGGAGCTTTTATAATAGATGGTTTGATTAAGAACCCTCTTAGTCTGCCCCCACATCAATGGGTATATAGATTAGTATCACTCAATGGGCATATAGATAACTTATTACCAAATATATAAAGTCAGAGAGATTATGATAAAATTTCATAATCAAAACAGGAAAAAACAAAGTATTTAGGAACCGCATACAGAAGTTTCAACCAGACGGGCATGGTGGCTTATGCCTGTAATTCCAGCACTTTGGGAGGCTGAGGTGGGTGGATCATTTGAGGTCAGGAGTTCAAGACCAGCCTGGCCAACTTGGTGAAACCCCATCTCTACTAAAACTACAGAAAATTAGCCAGGTGCAGTGGCACATGCCTGTAATCCCACCTACTTGTGAGGCTAAGGCAGGAGAATTTCTTGAACTCAGGAGGTGGAGGTTGCAGTGAGTCGAGATCGCACCACTGTACTCCAGCCTGGGCAACAGGGTGAGACTCTACTCTGTCTCAAAAAAAAAAAGAGACGTTTCAATCACTGTGGTTTGCATGATAAGAAATAGTTTATGAATACAAGTATTTTTTTCATTCACCATCTGCAGTATTGTTTACAGAAGAACTGAGGTTATAAACCTTCCTATAAATGCTTCCTGCAGACATCTACTTACATGCCCATGGGTAAAACGTTTGCATTTATACTTTTTAATGAATAGTCTCTTTAGGGTTTAATTAGTCATTGTGTCTATGCATGAATCATTCATAATCTGGTCTTGCCACTAGCATATGGCAGTTAAAGTCAGATGAATAGAAATAATATTCTCAAGCAAAATGAACTGTACTCTTTGGCCAATTATCATTGGTTGGCAACATGTTTTATAGAGATAAAAGCTGATTGGCAGCTGTTACAAGTTTTGGGTTGTCTTGTCTCTTGGGGAGAAAGTGAATCCTATGAAAAGCACAAGCCTTCGGTCTTCCACACCAGCACTGCGAGGGCCACAGTCTCTAATATTCCCCAGCCAGCCTATCACTGGGGAGGTGCTCTGAGCTCATGCAAGTAATGTTAATAATCACAGCCATGCGTGCCTACTGTGTGCCTGGCATGTTTACATGCATTATGGGTCATCTTCCAAGTGACTTGCCCACAATCACTGAGTTAGTAAATGGCAGAGCCTGGATTTTAATCCAAGACTGTGTGATTCCAGGTTTTCTGCTTCATCCAGTCCACCACATTGTCTCAAAACTGAAGGTAAGAGTAAATTAGGTTGTAGTTCAGCTAAAAGATTGACTTAAAAAAGGATTTAGGAGCCGGGTGCTGTGGCTCACGACTATAATCCCAACGCTTTGGGAGGCTGAGGCGGGTGGATCACTTGAGGTCAGGAGTTCAAGACCAGCCTGGCCAACATGGCGAAACCCCCATCTCTACTAAAAATACAAAAATTAGCCAGGTGTGGTGGCAGGTGCCTGTAATCCCAGCTACTCAGGAGGCTGAGTCAGGAGAATCACTTGAACGCAGGAGGTGGATATTGCAGTGAGCTGAGATCACACCACTGCACTCCAGCCTGGGAAAAAAGAGGATTTAGGGCTGGGTACACTGGTTCACGCCAGTAATCCCAGCACTTTGGGAGGCTGGGGCTGGACGATTGCTTGAGGACAGCAGTTCAAGACCAGCCTGGGCAACAAACATCTCTACAAAAAAACTAGGCTGTGCACGGTGACTCATGACTGTAATCCCAACACTTTGGGAGGCTAAGGTGGGAGGATCACTTGAACTTACGAGTTCAAGACCAGCCTGGGCAACATGGCAAAACCCCATCTCTGCAAAAAAATACAAAAATTAACCAGGCATGGTGGTATGCTCCTATATAGTCCCAGAGCCAGACCTTGTCTCAAAAAAAAAAAAAAAAAAAAAAAATTAGACCCACGTGGTGGTGCACACCTATAGTCCTAGTCATTTGGGAGGCTGAGCCCGGGAGTTTGAGCTGCGGTGAGCTATGGTTGCACCACTGCATTCCAGTCTGGATGACAGAGTGAGACCCTATCTCTAAGAAAAAGTGGTTTAAATTGTACACCCATGTTCATACAGCTTTGTTCACAGTAGCCCAAAGGTGGATGCAACCCAAGCGTTCATTTATGATGAATGGATAAACTAAATGTGGTATAACATACACCGGAATGTTACTCAGCGTTTAAAAGGAAGGAAATTCTGACACATACCATAACATGGACATCCCTTCTCTCTCATTTTAAAAATTATTAAGCAAGCATTTAAAAATTATTTCAGGCCAGGCATGGTGGCTCACGCCTGTAATCTGAGCACTTTGGGAGACCAAGGCAGGAAGATCACTTGAGCCCAGGAGTTCAAGACCAGCCTGGGCAATATAGTGAGACCTGGTCTCTAAAAAAATTTTTTTAAATAATTTAAAAAATAAATAAAATTATCTTATTCTCTCCTATTCAATTTTATTTGTAGCTTTTTTTTTTTTTTTTTTTTTTTTCCGAGACAGAGTCTCACTCTGTAGCCTAGCCTGGAGTGCAATGGCATGATCTTGACTCATTGCAACCTCCGTCTCCCAGTGGGTTCAAGTGATTCTCCTGCCTCAGCCTCCCGAGTAGCTGGGATTACAGGCGCCCGCCACCATGCCCAGCTAATTTTTGTATTTTTAGTAGAGACAGGATTTCACCATGTTGGTCAGGCTGGTCACGAATTCCTGACCTCAAGTGATCCCCCCGCCTTGGCCTCCCAAAGTGCTGGGATTACAGGTGTGAGCCACCACGCCCACCCTGTACCTTCTTTTTTTAATGAAGGAGATTATAATATGAATATTTGATATATTGTAATCTACTTTAAATTATTAATTTGCTACTTGCCAAACAATTTAAGAAGCTAACAACAGTTAAATATTTTCCAGGAGGCGGCTGGGCACGGTGACTCAGGCCTGTAATCCCAGCACTTTGGGAGGCCAATGTGGGTGGATCACGAGGTCAGGAGATCAAGAGCATCCTGGCCAACAAGGTGAAACCCCATCTCTACTAAAAATACAAAAAATTAGCCAGGCATAGTGGCGGGCACCTGTAGTACCAGCTACTCAGGAGGCTGAGGCAGGAGAATGGCATGAACCAGGAGGCAGAGCTTGCAGTGAGCCAAGATCACGCCACTGCACTCCAGGCTGGGCGACAGAGCGAGATTCCGTCTCAAAAAAAAAAAAAAAAAAAAAAAAAAAATTTCCAGGAGGTGGAAGGATCACCTAAGCTTGGGAGGTGGAAGCTGCAGTGAGCCAAAATTGCATCACTGCCCTCCAGCCTGGGCAACACAGTGAGACCGTCTCAAAAAAAAAAAAAAAAAAAAATTCCCCTTACTTTTTGTATTATTGTTATTTTATATTTTACTCATACACATATACATTCCAAAAAGCATTATAATTATTGTTTTAAACAATCAATATTTATATAACTACTATTTTTGGGTTTTTTTTTTTTTTTTTTTTTTTTGAGACAGAGTCTCACTCTGTCACCCAGGCTGGGTTGCAGTGGCACAATCTCCTGTCACTGCAACCTCCACCTCCCAGTTCAAGTGATTCTCCTGCCTCAGCCTCCCAAGTAGCTGGGACTACAGGTACACACCACTGCACCCAGGTGATGTTTTAACTTTTTTTGTAAAGATGGGATCTCATCATCTTCCCAGGCTCGTCTTGAGTTCCTGAGCTCAAATGATCCTCCTACCTCAGCCTCCCAAAGTGCTAGGATTACAGGTGTGAGCCACTGGGACTGACCTAAGATTTTCTATCTTTGGTCTTCAGGGCTTTGACTATGATGTGTATAGATAAGGTTTTGTTTTCTTTCTCCTTCTTGGGGCTCATTGAGCTTCTTGAATCTGTGGGTTAATGTCTTTCACCTTATTTGGGAAAATTCATCACTGTTATTTCATCCACAACTGCTTCTGAATCTGTTCTCTCTTCTCACTTCCTCTTAAGGGACACAAATTACATGTATGTTAGACTTTTTGAACCATGTCTTTATGCACTCTTTCATCTTTTCCATTCTTTATTCTCTCTAGATATTTTTTATTGACCAGTTTTTGAGTTCACTAAGCCGGCTTCCAGCCTAATCCATTGTGCTGTTAAACCTATCCAATGCATTCCTTTTATCCAGGCTGGAGTGCAGTGGTGCGATCTCAGCTCACCGCAACCTCCACCTCCCAGGTTCAAGCGATTCTCCTGCCTCAGCCTCCCAAGTAGCTGCAATTACAGGCATGCACCACCATGCCCAGTTAATTTTGTATTTTTAGTAGAGATGGGGTTTCTCCATGTTGGTCAAGCTGGTCTCAAACTCTCGACCTCAGGTGATCCTCCTGCCTCAGCCTCCCAAAGTTCTGGGACTACAGGGATGAGCCACCCCACCTGGCCTCCAATGCATTCTTAACTTCAGATGTTTTTTAAATCTTGGAATGTCTATTTGATTACTTGTATAGATTTCCAGTTCTGTTGAAATGCTCCATATAGTCATCCATTTTGTCCTTTGTCTTTCCTTTTTTAAAAACTTATTAATCATAATTATTTTCAAGTTGGCTCCTTGCCAATCAAGCTGCTTTGAATGCCATAGATATGCCAAGTGGTTTTTCTCACTGGTTTTTGACATTTCAGCCATCTGTATTTTTGAAAGTTTACATTTCTCTTGTGTGGTATTTTCTCTGATTGCCCTGATTGCCATGGGCTTCTTGCAGGGAGGGCATTGAGTCTTTGAGAACTTCCTAGGGTCTAGGAGGACAGCCACATAAGGCCCCAGCTTTATGTGGAGATAGCTGCTTGGTGACTGCTAAGGGAAATGCTGATCTCCTGGGCTGGATCCACCTCATTGAGGGCCCCTTGGTTAACCAAGGACACAAGGATGGTGATCAGGGTTGAATTTATTTTTCCTGTTTTTACTCCTTATGAATCTCAAGTTTTAGAACATTGTAAACATAAACACATTTACAAGGGAAATAACTTTGATATTAAATGCTACTACTCTATGTTATTTTAAATTCTCTTCTATTCTTTGTTAATATGTGTGCTTTAGATAAGAACAATTGAGTTTAATTTTTTAAAATATTTATTTATTTATTTATTTATTTTTTGAAACAGAGTTTTACTCTGTCGCCCAGGCTGGAGTGCAGTGACGCCACCTCAGCTCACTGCAACCTCCACCTCACAGGTTCAAGCGATTCTCGTATCTCAGCCTCCCGAGTAGCTGGGATTACTGGCGCATGCCACCAAGCTCAGCTAATTTTTATATGTTTAGTAGAGACAGGGGTTTCACCATGTTGACCAGGCTGGTCTCGAACTCCTGACCTCAAGTGATCCACCCGCCTTGGCCTCCCAAAATGCTGGGATTACAGGCGTGAGCCACAGCACCCAGCCAAAATTTGTTTTTGTTGTAGGAAAATACACGAATCATGACATTTACCATATTAACCACTTTTAAGTGTAATGTTCAATAGCATTAAATATATTAGTGTTGTTGTGCATCCATGACCACCAATAATCCACCTATCCATCTCCCAAACTCTTTTCAGTTTCCAAAACTTTTGACCCATGAAACAGTAACTCCCCATGCCCCACTCCCTTTAGCCCCTGGCTCCCACCATTCTACTCTGTCTGTTTGGATTTGACTATTCTAGGTACCTCATATAAGTGGAATCATATGGTATTTGTCTTTTTGTGACTGATCTATTTCCCTTAGCATAATGTCTTCCAGGTTTTTCCATGCTGTAGCATGTGATAGAATTTCCTTCCTTTTTAAGGCTAACCAATATTCCATCGTATGGATAGACCACATTTTGTGTCTTCCATGTTTTAGCTATTGTGAACAATGCTGCTATGTTTATTTATTTATTTATTATTTTATTTTTTTTGAGACAGAGTCTCCCCTGTGTCGCCCAGGCTGCAGTGCAGTGGTGCAATCTTGGCTCACTACAAACTCCGCCTCCTGGGTTCAAGCGATTCTCCAGCCTCAGCCTCCCGAGTAGCTGGGATTACAGGCATGTGCCACCACACCCGCCTAATTTTTTGTATCTTTGGTAGAGACAGGGTTTCACCATGTTGGCCAGGCTGGTCTCAAACTCCTGACCTCGCGATTGGCTCACTCGGCTTCCCAAAGTGCTGGGATTATAGTCATGAGCCACCACGCCTGGCCCTATTTATTTATTTTTATTTAACTAACTTTTTTTGAGACAGGGTCTCACCCAGGCTAGAATGCAGTGGCACAATTAAGGCTCACCGCAGCCTCAACCTCCTGGATTTAGGTGATCTTCCCACCTCAGCCTCCTGAGTAACTAGGACTACAGGCACCTGCCACCATGCCTGGCTAATTTTTGTATTTTTTTGTGGAGAGATGGGGTTTTGTCATGTTGCCCAGGCTGGTCTCAAACTCCTGAGCTCAAGCAATCCACCCACCTTGGTCTCCCAAAGTGCTAGGATTACAGGTGTGAGCCACCACACCCAACTGATGCTGCTGTGGATATTGGTGTATACATATCTCTTTGAGACTCTGGTATATGCCCAAAAGTGGAATTGCTGGCTCAAATGATAATCCTATTTTTAATATTTTGAGGAACCTCTGCACTATTTTCCACAGCAGCTGCTGCATCATTTTATATTTCCACCAACGCTGAGTTTCAAATTCTCCACATCCTTGCCAACACTTGTTATTTTCAATTTTTTGATGGTAGCTATCCTAATGGGTATAAGGTGGTATCTCATTGTGCTTTTGATTTGCATTTTTCTAATGATTAGTGAAGTCAAGCATCTTTTCATGTACATATTGGCCATTTGTGTGTCTTCTTTGGTGAAATGTCTACTCAAGTCCTTTGCCCATTTTTGAATCGGATTGGGTTTTTTGTTGTTGAGTTTTAGGAATTCTGTATTCTGACTATTAATCCCTTATCATATATATGATTTGCAAATATTTTCTCACATTCTGTGGATTTTTTTTTTTACTCTGTTGATAGTGTCCTTGGAGGCATAAATTTTTAAATTTTCACAAAGTCCATTTTGTCTATTTTTGTTGTTGTCTGTGCTTTTGGTGTCATACCCAAGAAATGTTTGCCAATTCCAATGTTGTGAAGCTCTTGTACTAAGATTTTGCTTATAACTGTTTTATAGTTTCAGCTCTTACATTTCAGTCTTTGATCGATTTGAGTTAATTTCTGTATATGGTGTTAGGTAAAGGTTTGATTTCATTCTTCAGTATGTGGATACACACTTTTCACATTTTTTGAAAAGACTATTTTTTCCCTACTGAATGGTCTTTGCACACTAGTCAGAAGTCATTTGATCAGCTGGGCATGGTGGCTCACACCTGTAATCCCAGCACTTTGGGAGGCCAAGGCAGGCGGATCACCTGAGGTCAGGAGTTCAAGACCAGCCTGGCTAACATGGTGAAACCTTGTCTCTACTAAAAAATACAAACTTTAGCTGGGCATGGTGGCACATGTCTGTAGTCCCAGCTACTTGAGAGGCTGAGGTGGGACAATCACTTGAACCCAGGAGGCGGAGGTTGCAGTGAGTCGAGATCATGCCATTGCACTCCAGCCTGGGTGATAGAGTGAGACTCCATTTCAAAAAAAAAGAAAAAAGAAATAATTTAACCATATATGCAAAAATTTCTTTCTTTCTTTCTCCTTCCTTCCTTCCTTCCTTCCTTCCTTCCTTCCTTCCTTCCTTCCTTCCTTCCTTCCTTCCCTCCCTCCCTCCCTCCCTCCCTCCCTCCCTCCCTCCTTCCTTCCTTCCTTCCTTCCTTCCTTCCTTCCTTCCTTCCTCTCTCTCTTTCTCTTTTGAGACAGGGTCTCCCTGTGTCACCCAGGCTGGAGTGCAGTGGCGCAATCTCAGCTCACTGCAGCCTCTGCCTCCCAGGTTCAGGCCATCCTCCTGCCTCAACCTACCAAGTAGCTGGGAGTACAGGCGCCGGCCGCCACACCCAGCTAATTTTTGTATTTTTAGTAGGGACGGGGTCTCACCGTGTTGAACAAGCTGGTCTCAAAGAACCGCCTGGCTTGGCCTCACAAAGTGCTGGGATTACAGGCGTGAGCCACTGCTCCCAGCCTGCAGAGGTTTATTTCTGAAGAGCCATTGGAGTTTTAGGACTGAAAGATACTGCAGGCAGTAGTTAATTCAATGCCTTCTTATTACAGATGAGGAAACTGAGGCCCAAAGACAAAGGGCAACTTGCCCTGGGTTTTGTAGTGATAGAGTTGAAAGTACCTCCTAGGCCTGACTCCACATCTGATGCTTTTAAAAGCTAGTTGTTAGTTTGCTTTGCTCTTAGAATAGTGTTATGTCAGTTACTATTTTGATAGAAGTGGCAAATGCATTTTTCATTCTGCAGAAAATGTATGTGGCTTACCCATCCTCTTCACTACTCCTGTGGAGCAGTTCGTCACTGGCGGCTCCTGTATTTTGAAGCATTACTGTGGGGAGAATAGGCCACCTGTTTTGTGGGTTCCTATTTGCCCTGACATTTAGTTTGTAGAGTTTGAAAGGGTCCTGAATATGGCTATGTAATAACCTATTACAGAATGCCTTCCCAGTGCCCATTTGTCTTTATTGCCTACAGCAAGGAACTTGATCTTTGAATTTTCCAGCAACCTAGAGCCTCTTTCCATCATGCCTACCAGTAAGACAGACCTGGGCTGGGCTGTCTTCCCAAGCATTGTCTTGGCAGAGGCTGGGCTGGGGGTGAGAATAGGGGCAACAGGGAATATGAATTAGACAAAATTCCAAAGCAGACTTAAAATTATGCCATTCTTAGGATTTCCTGGGCTGGGTTTGCTCATTCAAGAGCTACTAAGCCCCTCTTAGTGGTATTGTGGACACTTTGCTGGGAACTGACAGGCCCCTCACAAAACCAGAAGGCAAGAACTCTTGCGGATTTTCTGGAGGAGCTTAAGAGAGGAGGCAGGGACCCAGGGAAGAGGCTGCCATGTGGGATGAAGGAGAGAGGAAGAGGGCTGGGTCCAGGCCTCCAGAAGTGTCAGAAGGAAATGGTGAGCCAAGGAAGCACTGGTAGAACCTGGAGCAGGCTGGTTGTGAGGGAGGAGGAAGGGATGAGCCATGGACATGCTTCTGTCTTCAGAGAACACCTGAGAGAGCAAAGCACAGCTGGGCTGGGAGGGTGGATGGGGGATTTGCTTTAGATTTGACAGCAACATTGGTGATACAGGTGGCGTTCCAGGCAGGTTGGGGGTGGTTTACTAGTTGTCAGCAGCAATGGAAGTCACAGTCTACCTGCCGGGATGAGCATGTGTAGTGGCGAGGGGCAGAAGGTAGAAGACAGCCTGGGGCAGTAGTGTCTTCTGGCCTTTGTGCGTGAGAATCAATGGTATGTGTTCCGGTTCTTTGGCTTTTCCAGAACCCAGAAAAGAATGGGGTAACTGAACTGAGATTTAAAATCTTGCTGTGTGGCTTGGGTTGTTTGCGTTGGTTCCAAACCCTGAATCTTTTGGGGTCTTCAATTTGTGGGCATGTCAGTGGAAATTCTAAGCTTTGTTTTAATGGTGTGTGTTTGGGTGTCTGTCTCTGTGTGAGTGTGTTTAGAAATGGGCTTCTCTGGATTCCTCACTGGTCTCCTGGAAGGTGGGGTTATAGACATGCTGGTGAATTCTGAATGTTTTATAAGTTAGACTATTAACGGAGTTAAATTGAAGAAACCTTTTGTCGTAAAACCTTCCAGGAATTCCATTCCAAATGAGGAAATGCATAAAGACTTGTCCACTTGGCGAACAGGTGTTTGGGAGGTGATTGTGTACCCTGTCCCCACATTTAATACCTGTGACCATTGCAGCAGGAAGTCTATGTAACCTGGTGCTCGTGAGCACTGATTTGTTTCTTGTCATTGAGTTTTGACAGTATACTACTTTAAAAAAGAGAAGAAAGAAAAATAAGCTCTTGGAAGTAATTTTCAAGTAGAGGTAGTGGTTTTTTTGTTTTTTGTTTTTTTTAAGGTACCATATGTGGAATGTGCTTCCTTTCTTTGATGTGAAATCTGAAGGAGCCCTTGCCTCCTGCCTAGCACATTTCCTAAATGATAAAGGCCCACTCCTGTTCCACCTATGCCCTGCATGAAAGTTTTGGCTCCATGATCTTTTTGTAGCAGCCGTGGCCAATGAATGTTTGAGCAGAGGCCCCTATGCCTGCTTGGACAGCAATTATTAACCTCAACTTGAATGCATTCTATTCGATCTTTCTCCTTCAAAGTGGGAGCTCACCAAATGGTAAAAATCAAGGTGTCTTTGGATTTGAATTAATGTGACATTAAAAAGTTGTGGTTGCTTTAAAAAGCATTAGGCAGGGCTACGGGCGGTGGCTTACACCTGTAATCTCAGTGCTTTGGGGAGGCTGAGACAGCAGGGTCAGTTGAGGCCAGGAGTTTGAGAACAGCTTGGACAACACAGCAAGACCCCATTTCAACAACAACAACAACAAAATCCTAGCTGGATATGGTGGTGCACATCTGTGGTCCTAGCTGTTTAGGAGGCTGAGGTAGGAGGATCGCTTGAGCCCAGGAGTTCAAGGCTGCAGTGAGCTATGATCATGTCACAGAACTCCAGCCTGGGTGATCGAGCAAGACCCTGTCTCTACATAAATGGAATCAGTGAATAAATAAATGACGGAAGTTTCCCATTTAGTTCAGTGAAAGTAGGGTATCCTCATCTTGGACTCCAGAAAGGCCTGAGGGAGGCCATGAAGTAGGCAGAGCCTGGAACCAGAAGGAGCCCCATCCCACCCTCATGTTTCAGAGGAGAAACTTGAGACTCAGGTGGCCTGAGTCCTGTTGCTGGTCTGTGGCAGAGGCCAAGTCAGAACCAATGACCCCCAGGGACTTTCCTGGCTGGGCAGGAGGAGGTGTGGGAAGGGTTTGAACAGAATGTGGAAGCGGTTCTGCGAGATGTCATCAGGCTCTAGCAGTCCCGTCTGTTTGGTTGTTGCTGGGAGAGGGAATTGGATTCCAAGGGGGGGATGGGACCCCATCTCCCCTAGTTCCCGAGATAGACTCGCCTGTAACTGGATCACTTCTTGCAACCCCAGGTAGCATATGACTGGAGAAATGAGGGCTGGAGCCATGGGCCATCCAAGGGCCCCTCCCCTGCTGGGTCCATGCAAAGGGCCGGCACTCTCCAGTCTCGATTGGGGTGCGATAGCGCCCTTAGTGTCGGGTCAGGTTCCGGGCCACGCTCGGGCGTTTTAAGAGGCTGAGGTGCGCCTTCCACTGCCCGCCTGCGGCCCGCCACGGAGAGCTCGGCTTTGTTTAGCCCTCTGGGCGACAGAAGAAGGCTAATCCAGGCTTGGGACAGGGCTGGCTGAGGCGCGCCGGATCCTCCGGGGGACTGATCGGTGGCCTCGCACGGCTCTCATCCCTCTCGGAGCAGTGTTCCAGGGGGCGGAGGGAGCCTCCTCGGGCGGTGGGGAGGAGGCTGGAGGAATGAGGACGCAGCGCGGCGCGCCCTTGCAGCGCTCAGGTTGACGGGCGGGCGGAGCGGGCGCACGGCTCCTCTCGGTCCGGCTGCTCTAGGAGCGCGCGGGCTGGACGCTGTCCGCGGTGCTGAAGCGGCGCCCGCGGCAGGGAGGCGGACCCGGGGCCGCCGGGCAGCGCACACCCAATCCCGGGACCGCCCTCCTTCTCCCAGGCTCGGAGAGGCGGTGGCAGCCGGCACTGCACCCAGATGGACTGAGAGCGCGGCGGCGGGAAGGCGGCGGCGGCGGCGGCGGCGGCAGCAGCAGCTGCAAGAGCCCTCGCAGCCTCGGGGCAGGACCCACGTCCACACCCGAGAGCCCCTCCCTGGGGTGAGTCAGGGCGGGCGTAACAGGGATGGGGTGGACGGGTCCTGGGGCATGGGATCTCTTGGGCTTTAAATTTTCCCTTCCCCGTTGTAAATTTCTTCCAGCCCAGATCTTGAGCAGCTTTCAGGGCTAAGGGCTCAGAGCTATGCCTCCGCACTTTCCCCGTCCTGGGATAGAGGGCAGACCCCTCTGCCCTCACAAGCCAGGGGACAAAGGGTTTAGCCAGAAGCCAGACAGTCACAAGGCATGTCCTCCTCTCCACCTTGGGTGCAGCCCACAACAAGGTACCAGGAAAAGCTGTTTGACTAGGCTGGTGCCACAGGGGGGACACCTTCCCGTCTCTGGTCTCTGTTCAGAGGCCTGGCCCCGAGCAACCTAGCCACTGGAATTCAGCCCAGAGGCCAGCCATCTTTTAGCAGGGGAAGGCAAGCTTCAGCCTTCACTGGGGCTACAGGCGAGAAGTAAAGCCCTTTCCCTGTCTCCTTCCAGTCTCCATAGGCACCTGAGCTGCCATGATCGGGGCTTCAGTGCGAGGGTCACTTCAGTGCACCTGGCTGTTATAAGTAAGCTGGACTCAGGCAGAGGAGCTCTGGAGTGGATACTGGGCAGACACTGCCTGCCAGTGGGGTGTGTGTGTGTGTGTGTGTGTGTGTGTGTGTGTGTGTGTGGTGTTCCCAGCAAGCAAAAGGGATTTTAAACTCCAGTGGTGCCTGTCACAGGAAAAGCCCTTCTCCAGCCAGCTTGTGCCTCTGAGTAAGCAGTTCGGGGTCACACTGGGCAACTACCCAGCCAGAGGAGCTTTGGGCTTCCTCAGCCCCTACAGCTGCCCCCCTTCTGCCTTGAGCCATCTGCTGAAGGGGGAGATGTGTTTAAACTTGATGGGTCACCTCTGCCTTCGATCCTACCAGCATTCGGTTCCCATCTCCATCACCTGGCAAGGTCAGACAGATAGATGTCTTAACTCCTAGAACTGGATGGGTGGGCTTCTGGGGGGCTTTACTGCCTAGACAAAGGGCATTTGGTGTGCTAGGGAGGAGAGGGAGTGGAGAGGGGAGGTGGAATTAGTGGGACCATCCTCCAGGGCCCTGGAAATGTCTAGTTGTGCTAGATTCCAAGCTGCGTGAGACGGCTGTTCTAACCCAATGGATGTAAATGAAGCTTCTGGATCTTGACAAGTTCATTGCTGGAGGACTGAGGTCTGTGTTTTGTTCCATCTGTCTAGCTTAAGCTGTGCACATCAGAAATGACTCTGGTGGGCAGCTTCCTTGGATCATTGGATGCCTGATGGTGCCGATGAAATGAAAGAGAAGGGGGGAAGATATGTGAGATGATGTGCTGGTTTTAGGGTCAGTGTGAGCTGCAGTGGTGCTGCAGTGCTGATGGAAATGCATGCCAAGAATGTGTTAGCATTACTTGCATAAAGCAGACCACTTGGTACCCAGGAACCATTTGTTTCTCACCAATGTTCTGTAGAGAGGGAAGGTCGTAAGGGAAAAGTATAATAACTGCACATCTGACATATCCTTGATTTACATTGTTCTTGACCACTTTTTTCCACCCAAAAGTATTTTTTAACTACCATATAAACACTTTATATTTTGGCCAGATGAATGAACCTCTTTAGAGAATGGTTGTCTGGAAGGATGGCTGACTCATGACTGTACTTGACATTCTTGCTGACTTGTTTCATAAAAATATGAAGTCCGGAAGCATAATGGCAGGGCAACTAAGCAGTAGGACATCGATTTTGTTTTGGGAAAATTGTATATTTGAGCCTTGCATGTTATTTGTTTTGAAAATTACATTTATAACCAAAAAAGTTTTCCACTGAGTGAGATCGATCTATATATATATATTTTAACCCATAGTCTGAGGAACTTAAAACCTCCTCAATAATTAAAGTAGGATCAAGTTCTCTTCTGTAACTGAGGAAGATACTATTTGAGGGTTGACCCCGGGTGATTGATACACAGTCCTAGATCCAGCTCACAGTCTCTGTTCAGAAGTCCTGACTGGCTTGCATCACATGCAAGCCTGCATCTATGCACAGTTATAAAATGTGCATGAAAAATATGAACACTACTTCTGTCTGGATTTCTCAAGGCAGCAAACAAAGATGTAGTGATGACTCTTTGTCAAGAGAACACATTTCATTTTGGTGAAAGCAATTGATCTTGGGTTCCTGGTAGAATAGTTAAATGTTAGGGATGGTGGCAACAGCCGTGTGGTGTAAATGAGTGAAAAGAGATCCAGCTTTGCAGATTGGGAGACCTGAGTTTGAATCCTGATTTTAACCTATTATTAATTGTACGCCATGATTTAACCTCTATAAGCCTCTGTTTTATCATTTGTAAAATGGAGAAAATAATACCTGGCTGGTTTGCACAGGATTGGCATGTGGGTGTTCAATGTTATTCTAAATATTCCTTGCCATTGTCTGCCTCCACTGGTTATTAAAGTAACATGAGTGTGTTTAGCTAACATTACCTCAAATTTGTGTTTATGTTCAAACTGTGAAGGCCATGAAAGGACTCAATAGCTTGAGGTGGCCTAGGCCTGATGGAGGTGGTGTTCCCAAGGTAGGGACTTTTCTTGGGTCTGTTGTCATCCAGGAACATTGGCTGGCCAGCCCTGGAGCTTGGGTAAAAGGACAAAGGAACTGTTCCCTCCGGGAGAATGAAGCCTAGATGCCAAAGGCCTTGAGGAGTCTGTTCAGAGAAACCCCTTCCAAGAAAGGCTTTGTGGCAAGGGAGGTTTTGTTACATGGAGAGGCTTCTCTGTCCTGATGTTCTATCTTTCTGGTACTGGGTTTCCTCCAGTGATATGTGTCTCTTCCTGCTTCTGTCCTGTATGCCCTGTGGAAATAGCAGCTAAAATGGGAAGGTGCTTGTTTCAGGCCAGGCTTTCCTGCAGTAACTCAATCATCATCATGACCCTGTGAGAGGAGAACCATTGCCATCCTTATTATACAAATGAAGAGACTGAGGCTCAGACAGGTCGTAGTGCCCAAGGTCTGACTCTGGCCCTGCCTCTACAGCATGAGGAGAGGACCTCACAGATGAACTGATGATACAGAAAGCAGGGGCAGCAGAGCCGGAGTCACCCCAGTCTCCAGGCTCACAATCCAGTGCTCTCTTTTCACATTGGGATGAGAGCGCCCCATTGCTTGGTGGCAAGAGGAGGAATAATAAGCCGGGGTTAGGGCCAGCCAGGCAGAATTGCAATGGGGAGGAGCTGGTGTCAGGTACCTTTCCTTCCTGGCCTGCCACATCATCCTGTCTCCAGGATGGGGCTTGTGATCTCAGCAGCTGGGGCAGCAGCCGCAGCAGTAAACAGAGCTAGAAGGTGGAGCAGAGCTGCTGGAAATCAACTAGGCCAACCTCTCATGATGTGAATGAAGAGCTTGAGGCCCAGAGAGGAAATGACTCATCCATGGAGGTGTTGCGGGGAGGACAGAGATCTTTATTCCACTGCCCTGGACAGGAGCCCCTCCTAATGGACTGCTCCTCAGTGCCTCTGTGGAAAGCCTGGGTGTTACTGGTGGCTCTGTCAGAAAGGGCTGCCCAAGTCCAGGGACCTCCATGGATCCTAGAGATACCACTGAGCTGGACAGCTCCTTTTTCTCCCTCCCCACCTAGCAGCTCCATCTGGCCCCTGCTGGCACACGATTGCCGTTTGCAGACTGCATTGATTTCCATTTCCCGGGTGATGAGATAATTTAAAGGTTATTCAGTTGAGTTTTTGGTTCCCTTGACTTGAGTTCTTTCTCCAAGAGCACCTGCTGCCAACAGCCTGAGTTCCAGGCATTGAAATAAAAAGATGCAGTTATTGCCCATAAACTTGAATTGTTTACGAGGCCTGTGTGAACTTTTATAGCTGTTTGCACACATACCGTGCCTCGTTCCTCGATGGTTTAATGAGTATACCCGTGAGCTTGCTTTTCATGAATGGCATTTCATGGTGCTGAAACCTTGTGCTATTCCTGCAGGTGTGCTCCTTTTCCTAGTTTGCCATTTTCAGTTACTGACCCCATCCTCCTATGTCTCCTACTCTGAACCCCAGCCCCTGCCCCTGCGAGACTCAACTCCTTCCTCTTCTTGCCACCTGAGGCCATGCCCTGTCCATTCTCTACCACATTTTCTCTGAATTCTGTCGCTTCCCTCAAGTCATGCTGCCACTGCCCTGATTGGGCTCCTCATTACTGACTCTTTGCAATGCCCTTCAACCGGGGTACCTCCCTGCATAGGGTCTCTTGTAGACTTACCCCTATGTGCACAAGCAGATTAATATTTCAGGAACACAGATTCTGCTGTCAGCACTGCTTTCCTGCTGACCCTTGCCTCGCCCACTACTGCCTCCAGGGTGAAGGCAGATGCCTCAACCTGGCCTGGAAGGGCTTTCTGCAGACTGACCCAGCTCCCTGCCTCTCACACAGCAGCTGGGCCTGCTCTTCTCTCCCACGTGGTCATGTCCCTTCCCTCTCCCACCTCCAGCTCTAGAGCTGCCTCCTCCAAGCCACCTTCCTCCCTCCCCTGAGCTTCCTGAGTTTTCTTTCCCTGCCTAAATCCAGAGCATGCTTGCTCAGTCAGCTATTCAAGGGATCAGCTGGGTCTTTTGTTTTCTTTTCTTTTTTTTTTTTTTTTTTTTGATGGTCTTTCTCTGTTGCCCAGGCTGGAGTGCAGTGATGCAGTCACAGTTTTACACTTCATTGTAGCCTCAATGTCCCAAGCTCAAGTGATCCTCCTGCCTTAGCCTCCTGAGTAGCTGGGACTACAGGCACATGCCACCATGCCCAGCTAATTTATTTTTATGTTTTTGTAGAGACAAAATCCTGCTGTGTTGCCTAGGCTGGTCTGGAACTCCTAGGCTCAAGCGATCCTCCTGCCTCTTCCTCCCAAAGTGCTGGGATTACAGGTGTGGGCCACTATGCCCAGCCAGCCGAATTTTACTGTGGGCCAGGTACAGTGTGGGGCAGCAATAATGCTAAAGCGAGTGTTGTGGGTTGAATTGTCATGAGCAAGGTATACACAGAAGACACAGGGAGGTCCCCCCAAAAGATATGTTAGACTAGGTATGGTAGCTCACACCTATATTCCCAGCACTTTAGGAGGCCCAGGAGGGAGAATTACTTGAGCCCAGGAGTTCAAGACCAGCTCAGGCAACATAGCAAGATCCTGTCTCTACAAAAAATGAAAATTAAAAAAAATTAGCTGGACATGATGGGGTGCTCCTATAGTCCCAGCTACTCAGGACACTGAGGTGGGAGGAACACTTGAGCTCAGGAGGTGAAGGCTGTAGTAAGCCGTGATCACCACACTGCACTCTGGCCTGGGTGATAGAGTGAGACCCTGTCTCAAAAGAGAAACAAAAGAGATGTTGAAATCCTAAGCCCCTGTACCTGTGAACATGACTGTGTTTGGAAATAGGGTCTTTGCAGATGGAATCAAGTCAAGATGAGGTCTTTCGGGTGATTCCTAATCCAATATGTCTGATGTCCTTATGAGAAGAGAGAAGCATGGACTTAGGCCGCGTGTGGTGGCTCACGCCTGTATTCCCAGCACTTTGGGAGGCTGAGGGGGGCGGATCACAAGGTCAGGAAATCGAGACCATCCCGGCTAACATGGTGAAACCCAGTCTCTACTAAAAATACAAAAAATTAGCCAGGCGTGGTGGTGAGCGCCTGTAGTCCCAGCTATTCAGGAGGCTGAGGCAGGAGAATGGCATGAATCCCGGAAAGCAGAGATTGCAGTGAGCTGAGATCGTGCCACTGCACTCCAGCCTGAGTGACAGAGCGAGACTTCATCTCAAAAAAAAAAAAAAAAAAGAAGAAAAAGAAAAAAAGAAATGTGGACTTGGACACACACACAGAGGAGACCACCAGGTGAAGACACAGAGAGGGGAAGGTCGTGTGAAGTCAGAGGCGGAGACTGGAATTATGCTGCCACGGCCAAGGAACACCTGAGGCTACCAGGAGCAGGAAGAGGCAAGGAAGGATTCTCCCCTAGAGCCTTCGTAGGGAATGTGGCCCTGCTGACACCTTGATTTTAGACATCTGGCCTCCAGAACAGCAAGCAGATAACTTTCTGTTGTTCTAGGCCACGGTATTTTTGGCAGCCCTGGGAAACTAATACAGTGAGTAGGTCTCCTTCCCAGCCCAGGTGCTGCATATTTTTCGGGGAGACAGACTCTTCAGTGGAGCCTTATGAGTCAGTGTGGTGAGTGCCGCCAGAAATCTAAAAGTGTGTGATGAAGACTCTGAGAAGGGCCCTCCACCAAGCAGCCTTCCAGCCCCTTGCTGGGGTGGCAACTGTCAAGGAAGGCTTCTTGGGGGAGGGAAGGCTCATACCCCACGTTCAGAGATGAGCAGAAGTCCACCAGAGAGCAAAAGGCAGGTTATCTCAGGCCCCGTGAGTGAAGGCATGAGAGCAGAGAGCAGCCAGTGGAGCCAAGGCCTGGGACTGGGGAGTGCTGAGCCCCACAAGGCTTAGCTCCTAGTAGGCTGTGGTTTGCAAAGGACTTCGATTTTGAACTTGCCTCTGTTCATATCAGGGAGCTATGGAAGAGAAATGACAGGGAGCAGATGGTATTTTTAGTAGATCATCTCCATAATGTCATGGAAGATGGATCTGAAGGGGTACCACATGGAAGCTGAGACCTCAGAAGTGAGCTAGAGGTGTGGCTGGTCGAGGTGAAGAAGAGGATATGGATTTGCAAATGATTTGTAAGGACGTGGGGATTCGTTGCCTATAGGGACACAAGGAGAAGGAGAAAGTGCAGGAACTGACCCTCAGGTCTCTGGCTGGTGCCTAGGAAAAGAAAGAATTGTCTGGAGAGGAAAAAGTTAGGAGGGAGCAGAGGAGAGATGTCGGGCTTAGCTGGGGACAGGTGGAATGTGGGAGACATCCAAGAGACAGTGGAGCTCTACAGCTTGGAGGGGCAAGACTGTGCTGGTGCTACCGATGGGGAAATGTGAACGGGGGATAGGATATGGAGCTATGGACGTGGACACCATCGCTTGGGCCCATCATGGAGTGAGAAGAGGATGAGAGAGAGGACTGACTCATGTCCTCAAGTGAGGACAGAGGAGGTTAGAAGACAGTGGATATGTGGCAAGAGGACCAGGGTGTTTCAAAGAGGGGTGGTTGGTGTGACTCAGACCTTCCACAGGAAGTGGCCTATGGAGGGCATCAGACAGGGCCACTGGACTCAGGGACAACTTGTCGTTTCTTGCCTTTCCCTGTGTCTTCTGTGTACACTTGCTTATGACACCCTCTATCCATGTCTGGTACCTCTCCTGACACCTCTCTAAGCCATGCTGTCCAGAGCAGACCTGATGAGGTGAATGCGGATGCATGCCTGGACACCTACACAGGTAGCCTCTCCTGGGCAGCCACAGCCATTAATCTCAAGGAAACTGGTGTCCACGACCATGAGCTTCTGCCAGAAGCCTGGCCGCAGACGGTGAGGTGAGGCCTGCCTGGCCAAAAGACAGGTGCCATACCTGAGCCCCTGCCCCCACACCTGGTTGCAGCTGTGTCCATTCTTTGCAGGGCCCATCACCATGGGCGGTTCTGCTCCTCCGCCTCATAGGAATTGTGCCACGGGTGCGCCAAATGATCCAGCCCCTCTCTGATTGCTGCCTGCCAGGTTGGTCTGTGTGCACTGATGTGGTGGCTTCTCTGATGTGATCTCTGGGCCCTCCTGCCTGCAAACTCACCCAAGGAGTATCCTTCTATATGCCTGGCCTTCCACCATTGGAGAGTCACTCGTAGGGCTTCACGGGTTTCAGTGTGAGCTGGAGTTGATCCTGGCACACTCTGTCCAATTGTAAATTTGTTGAGACATTAATTTCAGTTAGGAAACACAAGATTGTGAAACATTTCAAGATTTTAAAATTTATAACATAAAATTTAGTCATCTTTCATGACCCCTCCCCATCTCCCTCCTCTCCCTAGAGATATACGCACCGATTTGTCAGTAGTGGTATTTTCCAGATCTTTTCCCATGCATTTTCAAAGCCATATAAGTACATGCAACCCCCCACACACTGACATATATAAAAATGAGATTGTACTGTACACACTGATTAGGAGCTTGCTTTTTCCCTTATTAATGTATTTTGGAGATCTTTACATGTTGATGCAAATATACCTCTTTTATTTCTTTTTAGTTTCTAATTTCTTTTTTTTTTTTTTTTTTTTTTTTTTTTGAGACAGGGTCTGGCTCTGTCACCCAGACTGGAGTGCAGTGGTGCGATCTCAGCTCACCACAACCTTTGCCTCCCAGGTTCGAGAGATTCTCGTGCCTCAGCCTCCCAAGTAGCTAGGATTACAGGCATGCACCACCATGCATGGCTATATTTTTAAAATTTATTTTTAATTTTTATTTATTTATTTATTTTTGAGACGGAGTCTTACTCTGTTGCCCAGGCTGGAGTGCAATGGCACAATCTCAGCTCACTGCAACCTCTGCCTTCCAGGTTCAAGCGATTCTCCTGCCTCAGCCTCCCAAGTAGCTGGGATTACGGGCGCCCACCACCACACCTGGCTAATTTTTGTGTTTTTAGTAGAGATGGGGTTTCACCATGTTGGCCCGGCTGGTCTCAAACTCCTGACCTCAGGTGATCTGCCGGCATCGGCCTCCCAAAGTGCTGGGATTACAGGCATGAGCCACTGCGCCCAGCCTATTTTTTTTTTAATTTTTAAAGACAGGGTCTTGCTTTGTCACCCATGTTGGAGTGCAGTGGTGTAAGCATAGCTCACTGCAGTCTCAGCCTCCTGGCTCAAGGCATCCTCCTGCCTCAGCCTCTGAAGTACCTAGAACTATAGGCACATGCAACCACACCTAGCTAATTTTTTATTTTTTGTAAAAAGAGGGTCTTGCTATGTTGCCCAGGCTGGTCTTAAACTCCTGCCTCAAGCAGTCTTCACGCTTTGGCCTCCCAAAGTGCTGGGATTACAGGCGTGAGCCACCACACCCAGCCTTCTCATTTTTATTTTTTATTTTTTAATTTTTGAGACAACCTCACTCTGTCACCCAGACTGGAGTGTAGTGGCGCAATCTCAGCTCACTGCAACCTCCTCCTCCCAGGTTCAAGTGATTCTCCTGCCTCAGCCTCCCGAGCAGCTGGGACTACAGGTGTGCACCACCATGCCTGGCTAATTTTTGTATTTTTGGTAGAGACAGGGTTTCACCATGTTGGCCAGGCTAGTCTCAAACTCCTGAACTCAAGTGATCTGCCTGCATCTGCCTCTCAAAGTGCTGGAATTACAGGCTTGAGCCATCACGCCTGGCCTCATTTTGTAAAGAACAGCATAGAATTCCATAGCGTATTATAATGTATTTAATCATTTTCCTCTTGATGAACAGTAGATTCTTCACATTATTACTATTCCAGAAAGTGCTGTGGCAAATATTCCTCTACATGCATCTTTTACATATGTGTGAATTTTTCCATTGCATAGATTTCTAGAAGTGGAATTGCTATGTTACAAGGGGATGCACCTGATAAATATCAACAGACGCCATAAAATTGTCAGCCAAAAAGAATGCATAAATTGATATGATCCAACAGTGTGTATCATCCACAGAGGCAACCCCATCATTCTTTTTACTCATTGTTACTCTGATGGGTGAATGAAAAGGCATTTCCTTGCTCTATTTTGCATTTCCCTTATTCTCACCGAGACTGTGTCTACTCTTATCTGTTTATTTACCCATCGTGTGTTTTTCATGACTTGTATATTTATATTTGTTGCCATTGTTACTCTGGATATTTGTGGATTTAACTGTTGATTTGTAGAAGTTTATTCTAGTTATGGTTATTTCTCCTTTGTTGGTTATATATTTTGCAAGCGTTTTTTCTTTGTTGCTTATCTTTTCACTGTTTATGTGGTGCTGTGGAATTTCTAAATGTTTATGTTGTCAGGTCTATCCATCAGAGGCTTGTTTTTTAGTAGTAAGGGGAAAATGGAGCTTGGAGGCTTACGATGTAGCATTCCTTTTTTTTTTTTTTGAAACAGTCTTGCTCTGTTGCCCAGTGGTGCAGTCTCAGCTCACTGCAACCTCTGCCTCTCGGATTCAAGTGATTCTCCTGCTTCAGCCTCCTGAGTAGCTGGAATCACAGGTGCTAATTTTTGTATTTTTAGTGGAGATGAGGTTTCACCATGTTGGCCAGGCTGGTCTCGAACTCCTGGCCTCAAGTGATCCACCCGCCTCAGCCTCCCAAAGTGCTGGGATTATAGGCGTGAGCCACCGTGCCCGGCCACAATGTTGCATTATTGACCCTTCTCTAGTCTCTGCTTGCTCTTTGACTTTGAACAAAACTCAGCTGTTTCAAAACTCAAGACTGTTTCAACTTTAATTTTGCAAGCTATATAGCCATGCTGTCTGTCCCGCCCATCCTCAGCCCAGCTGCTGCAGGGATCACAGTGATGACAGGACTCACAGGAGAAGCCGTCTTTGATGGGGCTTCACAGTCATTCAGATCTTCACAGTTAAACTAATTCCTTGACAGACATTGAGACTTGAGTCTTCTAGCACCAGCCTTGTGTAGGGCAGTGGTGTGGGGACAACTGGTGCTGCGACCCTTACCTCACTTTTCCCAGATAACATTTTTTTTGGACATAGAGTTTCACTCTTGTCATCCAGGCTGGAGTGCAATGGCGCGATCTCAGCTGACTGCAACCTCCGCTTCCCGGGTTCAAGCAATTCTCCTGCCTCAGCCTCCCTAGTAGCTGGGATTACAGGTGCCTGCCACCACGTCCAGCAAATTTTTGTATTTTTAGTAGAGACAGGGTTTCACTATGTTGACCAGGCTGGTCTCGAACTCCTGACCTCAGGTGATCTACTTGCTTCGGCTTTGGGATTACAGGCATGAATCACCACACCTGGCCCCAGATGACGTTTGAGTGCCCGCCTGTGCTGGAGATACAATCCTCACAGCTCTGCATAAGGAAGTACATGAGTCAGCCTGGGCTGTCATCACAAAATGCCACAGCCTTGGTGGCTTAAACAACAGAAGTTGATTCTGTCACAGTTCTGGAGGCTGGAAGTCCAAGTTCCAAGTGTTGGGAGGTTTGGTTTCAGAGGCCTCCTCTGCTTGTGGATGGCTGCTTTCTTGCTATGTCCTCACATGGTCCTTCCTCTGTGTATATGTTTGTGTCCTCATCTCCTCCTCTTCTTATGAAGACACCAGTCACATGGATTAGGGTCCACTCATATGATCTCGCTGGTTTTTTTTGGTTTTGTTTTTTGTTTTTTTTTGAGATGGAGTCTCACTCTGTCACCCAAGCTGGAGGGAAGTGGCTCAGTTTCAGCTCATACAACCTCCACCTCCCAAGTTCAAGTAATTCTGGTGCCTCAGCCTCCTGAGTAGCTGGGACTACAGGCACATGCCACCACGCCCAGCAAATTTTTGTATTTTAGTAGAGATGGGGTTCCACCATGTTGGCCGGGCTGGTCTCGAACTCCTGACTTCAGGTGATCTGCCCACCTTGGCCTCCCACAGTGCTGGGCCATATGACCTTGTTTATCTTAATTACCTTTTTAAAGGGCCTGTCTCCATAGAGAGTCACATTCTGAGATACTGGGGGTTTGGACTTCAACATACGAATTTTGAGGGGGACACATTTCAACCCATTACAGGGAGATAGCACCATGGCTGGATGAGAATCTGGGAAGTGAAGCTCAGAGAGGCTCCTGTACTTGCTTTCAGTCACAATGAGCAGCTTGTAGATCTGAGCTCAGACTCCTGTGTTTGACTCCAAAGCCCAGGGCTCTGGGTGACCTGACTGGTGTTAAAAGTCTTTGGGCTGGGCTGGGCTGGGATCACACCTGTAATCCCAGCACTTTGGGAGACCAAGGCGGGAGGATGGCTTGAGCCAAGGAGTTCTAGGAGTCCAAGGAGTTCCAGCCTGGGCAACATATCTACAAAAAAATGCAAAACTTAGCCAGGCATGGTGGCACATACCTATAGTCCCAGCTACTAGGGAGGCTGAGGTGGGAGGATGGCTTGAGCCCGGGAGGCAGATGTTGCAGTGAGCTGAGATCATGCCACTGCACTCCGGCTTGGGTAACAGAGTGAGACCTTGTCTTTTTTAACAAAACAAAACAAAAAACCTCTTTAGGCTCCACTACCCTGACTTCCTGCTCACTAGTCACCCAACTGTGTCCCCACCCCATGGCCTCATAACTCACACTCCCTGGGCAGGACACCTACTCCTTCAGTCTCTTCTGCACTTCCTCTGTCCTCTTGGGAAAGGGTTTTGCATAATAATTCAATTAGTTGAATGTATTATAGCTTGTTACATTTTTACTGTTGCAGCGGGAAAGACTGCATAATGTGATAGAGCATTTGCAATGCAGGAAATTCCCCAGTAATCGTACTCCCTCACAAAGCTGTATTCTTGATGTTTGCATGTTACCTTGCATCTCCCCTTGGGACATACGCTTGTATTTCCCGTGTTTGTCATCATATTAAACGTGGCCCTTCATGCGCTTCCCTTTTCACCGCACATTATAGCTAACAGTTTCTGTCTTTCTCTTTTTTTCTTTTTTTAAAAATTTCTTAGCCCAAAAGGCCATCCCCTACCTTTTAATGCTCATTTTAATGGCTGCATAATATTCCACTGAGTTGCCATACTCTAATATTTTGAATCATTACAGCTGTCGAGCATTTGAGTTTCCCATTTGTGCTATTACAGATAATGATGCAGTAAATATCTTTGTACAGAAAGCTTTTTGCTTCTCTCGAATTATTTCCTGAGGGAAAATTTCCAGGAGTCAGATTACTGAGTTAAGGGCTGCAGCAGCACCATGGCACCTTGATGAACTAAAATATCATGTTATGCAACTAGCGTGCCAATGTCGCATGCCACCAACAAGTGAACATACCAGCTGCACTGTAATCTCACTGGCATTTGCTGTAAATAATTAAATATACTTTTGACAATGTTAGTATAAGGATATGCCAAGGCTGCTTTAATTGGTGTTGCTTTAAGAACCAACAAAGGATGAACATTCTACAATAGGTTCAATAGATTTGTATTTTCAATTCCTTTTGTTGTCACTTTTATTTTTTAAAAAGAATCATTGAAGATGAAACAAATGGACAGTCATCCCTTGGGAATTCCAGTGCTGTTATTATCTTGAGGAATCTGTCAGTGAAAGTAGTATTTAGACCTAAACAAGCAAAAGGACTCTTGGTTAATAACTGACATAGCAATAGAATGGGCCTGAGAAGAAGCTGATCTCCTCAGAGCCAGCTGGCGGGACTGATCCCAACTCTCCATCCAGGTCCTCCAGGTAGCCTGACCCACCCGCAGGCCACCCTTTCCAAATGCATATGCAGGGATGCCAGTGAAACCACGTGCTGGATCCAGGGCAAAACCGTCCAGGCTCAGCTCCCAGAGAGGTGGCCTCTGTCTCTCCTGTTGCCCCTACCAGCAGAGGGCGTGTGTGGACAGTAAGGCCTCGGCACCACCCCAGCTTTTCCCTTTTTTCAAACTGAATGGTGCCCTCGGTGCCCTCTCCCTCATTCTTTTTATTTTTTTATTTTTTAAAATTTTTATTAAGACAGTCTTACTCTGTTGCCCTGGCTGGAGTGCAGTGGTGTGATCTCGGCTCACTGCAACCTCTGCCTCCCAGTTCAAGCAACTCTGCTGCCTCTGCCTCCCAAGTACCTGGGATTACAGGTGCATGCACCACACCCGGCTAATTTTTGTATTTTTAGTAGAGATGGGGTTTTACCATGTTGGTCAGGCTGATCTTGAACTCCTGACCTCAAGTGATCCAGCCGCCTCAGCCTCCCAAAGTGCTGGGATTCCAGCCATGAGCCACCGCACCCAGCCCCATCTCATTTTTCTGATCTAAAATAATCGATGATAAATGGAAGTTTTTTCCGTTGGAAGTTTTTTAATTGCCTAGCAACACATTATCACAAATTGCTCTCAAATTAATTCTTTGGCTTCAGTGCAGAATCATTTATTAATGAGGATGGCAGTCAGCATCTAAGAATGGCTATTCTTAGAACACTGCTGCTTTAAAGGGCTTCATTCTTAAGATATCCCCACAAGGACCATGTATGCTTCACAAACCCTTGGAGAACCTGATTCTCCAGACAAGCACAGAGAAGGTCATTGCTTCTCCCCTGTGGGCCCCAGCCCCTCATTAGTGATGAGCCCAAGGCCAGTGGGGGAAGCCAAAGATCCCCAGTTCCCATAGCGGTTGAGGGCTGTGGCCAACTTGGGTCAGGAGGCCACCATTGGATCTTGCTCCCATGGGACTCCTAAGTTGCTGCTGACATCTATGTGGTCCCATCAATGGAGAGGCAGGGGTGCAAAGGGGAAAGGGGGTTGTGAGGAGGAATGCACCGGAAATGCAGACAGGAGGGAACAGTGATGGAAGGCTTGGGAAGACGGGGGTGATGTGGTTTGATAGGCTGGAGCTAAAAGGTCTCCTGATGAGTGATTATGTTGCTTTTGTGGAGCAGTTCGATTGATTTATTCATTCCCTTGCACCTACCATGTGCTAGACCCACACTGGAGGCTGAGAATAGTGAGAAAAGCCTCTGACTCTGCCCTGAAGGAGTTCCAAGTCTGATGTGGGAGACAGACAAGTAAATAGAAATCTATAGTGAGTGTGCTAGGTCCTGGGAAAGAAAGCTCAGGGCACTCAGGAAGCTCAGACTTGAGGAAATTCACCTGTGATCCTACTGGGTTTTTTGTTTGTTTTGAGACAGGGTCACCCAGGCTTGAGTGCAGTGATTTGATCTTAGCTCACTGCAGCCTCGACCTTCCCAGGATCAAGCAATCCTCCCACCTCAGCCTCCCAAGTAGCTGGGACTACAGGCATCCACGACTGTGCCCAGCTAATTTTTAAAATATTTTTACAGAGATGGAGTTTTGCCATGTTGCCCAGGCTGGTCTCGAACTCCTAGGCTCAAGCAATCTGCTCATCTCAGCCTCCCAAAGTGCTGGGATTACAGGCATGAGCTATCATGCCCAGCCAATCCTACTGTTTTCACATGTTGCTATATGCATACTTTTCATAGAGTTACAAATATGTTGTGTGATTTGCTCTTTTCCTTTCAGCGTTTTGTTTTTTTAGCATGGTTTCTTATTTCCCTGACACTGTCACCTATATAAACAGCTTCTAATAGATAAATAAATCTAAATGGCTTCCTGATATTCCATGAAGTTGATGAAATAGAGTTGATGAAATTCACCTGCTGTTAGAGTTAGGGTGCTTCATTTTTGCAACAGATGGCATTGGGTGCAGAACTTTTTGCACTTGTGATGAATCCAGTTCACCTTACTGGGCTGTAGGGTGTGGATGTGCTTGCAATTCTTAATGTACTAGCATGTTGTCCCTGAGGCCTTGCAGTAATTTCTGGGGCTGCCATGAGTGCCTGGGGGACATACCTCTCTGTTGCCTCTATCCAGCACTGGGATGAATAATAGATACACACACACACACATCAATATGAATATTATTTGTTGAGTGTGTGTGTGCCACATTGTTGAGCAAAGGAAGGAACATAGAGGAATCAGCCCCTCATTACTGATTCTGATTAGTAATGTTCTGGTAGCAAGTGGAAGTGGGAGGCCAGCTTCTAGGGAGGCTGCTGCGGCAGCAGCAGGCCAGGTGGGGTGTGACAAGGAAAGTGGTAACTGTAGACATGGAAGGAAAGCAAAGAATTCGAAGTGAGCAGAGCAACCAGTTTGATGTGGGGTCAGATAGGAGTCTGGAGGGTTGCAGCTGCCTCTGGGATTGCCAGCACAGGATATTTGGGGTAAGTGAACCTCAGGAAGGTTTCAGAGTTGGTGCACTTGGTTTTAGGAGGTCACAAAGAAGAAGGCTGGAGGCCTGAACCTAGACCTGTTCAAAAGACACCCATGGGCCAGGTGCCGTGGCTCACACCTGTAATCCCAGCACTTTGGGAGGCCAAGGTGGGTGGATCACCTGAGGTCAGGAGTTTGAGACCAGCCTGGTCAACATGGTGAAACCCCGTCTCTACCAAAACTACAAAAATTAGCTGGGCGTGTCGGTGCATGTCTATAATCTTAGCTACTCGGGAGACTGAGGCTGGAGAATGGCTTGAACCCGGGAGGCAGAGGTTACAGTGAGCAGAGATCATGCCACTGGACTTCAGCCTGGATGACAGAGGGAGACTGAAAAAAGACACCCCTGATGCATAAGTATAGATGGCTCACAGGAGCGGGGCTGGAGTTCAGCCTCATCCATACGGTTATATGAGGGAAACTTTGTGACAGAATTCAGGGCAGTCAGTGGAGCTGTTAGAAGAATCCATCAGTCATCTTAGGCTCGGTCTCTTCGGCTTCCTTGACAAACTAATTCAACTAAGGCTTTGCAGCTAATATATTTTCTTTAAGGACAAGTTGGCACCCTTCTGGCTGCCTGTTCAGCTAGGCTGTAGATTTTTCAGTATTTCACATGAGCAGAATCTGATAGTTTTTTTTATTGTGACTTATAGTGTAAAATAATTACATAGAAAAGAGAAATAGTGTGTGTGTTTGCTTTAGTGGGACCACATGATTTTTGAAAAATATTTTTTCGTACCATTTTCCTTTTGTTCCGGGGTATATTTTGTTCTCTTTCTTCTCAATTACCCAGCTGTAAGCCAGGCATGGCTCTGGATGAGGGTGAATAGAGCAGGGCTAAGAAAGAGGGTCAGTGACACCAGGGTTCACTAGCAGTGAGGGTGGCGCGTGGCACTCAGCTCCTCTGCCCTCCTCTTCTTCAGCCTCTAGGACAGAAGGCACAGTTTTACATTAGAGAGTCCTCCAGATTTCAGATTCCACAATACTCATAATGCCTGGTTAAATACCTTGGGTTGGATTTATTCTTACACATGCAAATCCTTAAAAACAAATTGCCTGTATGTTTCTGAATGTTTCCCCAAAACATTCAAAACACTGCTCCGACTGAACACAGTGGCTCACACCCATAATCCCAGCATTTTGGGAGGCTGAGGCAGGAGGACTGCTTGAAGCTGGGAGTTCCAGCCCAGCCTAGGCAACAAAGCGAGAACTTTGTCTCTACAAAAAATAAAAATAAGTAAAAATTAGCTGGACACGGTGGTGTGTCCCAGTAGTTCCAGCTACTCAGGAGGCTGAGGCAGGAGGATTGCTTGAGCCCAGGAGTTCGAGTCTGCAGTGAGCTATGATGCTGCCACTGTACTCCAGCCTGGGTGACAGAGTAAGACCCCATCTCTAAAACAATAATAATAATAATAATAATTTAAAAATAAAATTAAAAAGAAACCAAAACACTATTCCAGACTTCCGCATTTTTTCTCAAGAGGCCTCTGGGAGCCCAGGGAGCAGTAGTCTCTGTAAGGGATCCTGCAGAGCATGGTTCTCTGAGTGTGGCCTCCGAGATCAGCCAGACCAGGCCAGTTCCAAGCCTGGTGACCCTGGGCAAGTCACCTGACCTCAGAGCCTTAATCTCCTCATCTGTAAAAGAGGGTGTTGGTGGAATTTACCAAACAAGCCTTTTCTGTGAGAATGAAACAAGGAAATGCAGGTCAAGCATGCAGCCTGGTGTTCTCAACACTCCATCACTGCGACCATTTCCATCACGTGGTGCTCTTCATTTTGCAGCCAGAAAACCAAGGCCCAGAATGGCTAAATGCCTTCTAACCCCCCGGGCCAGTGAATCTAACTCAGTTGTTAAGGATTAATTCTCTGGGTGAAAGAAGTACTCAGTTGCTTCAAAGGCCTGGACGGGAATTATTGACCCAGCACCACCTTCCCTGAGTCTATTAGATGTTAAAACAGGAGATTTGATGTGTATTTGAAAAAGCTTTAAATTGGTGAAAATGGATTCCGTTTCAGTAAATTACATTTGATCAGTTCCTTTGCTTGAGCTACTGCAAGGTGGCACAGTTAGGTAGGGTTCTGTTGGAGACGAAACAGTGGTTAAAACTCAGTCCCAGGGCCCAGAACCTGTAGTCCAGTGGGAAAGATGAGACATAAACAGGGCAGAGTGAAGTAGGAGCCTCAGCAGAGGAGTGGGGCAGGCCCATGTGTGGAGCTGAAGACCTCTGAGCCGGAGAGTGTCAGCGTCTGACATACCGTGAGAAGGATCTCTCAGCTGTTATATTGTGCGGAGACTGTGGGGACCAGAGTGGGAGCAGGGAGACTTGCAGGGAGGCTGTGTAAGAATCCACAGGCAAGGTGAGGGCATCGTAGGTCCCGGAAACAGCATGCAGGTGGTGAGAGTCAAGGGATCCTGGCTGTATTCTACCGGTACCGCCATCATGATGTCCTGACCAACTGGATGTGGATCTAAGAGAGAAGTCACAGATGACTCCAGGGTTTCTGACCTGAACGATGTCACTAGCTAAGGTGGGGAAGGTTGAGGAAGGGTGTGGTACAAATGGCAGTGGATGGGGGACGGGGGTGCGGGGATAGGGAAGCTCAGATTTGGACAGTTGAGTTTCTGACGCCCACCACACATCCTAGGGAGATTTCGGTGGGCTGCCCGGCGGAGGCGGCGGGCGCTTCTTTACTGGAAATTTTGCCTGCGTGAAACTTGGCTGTATTTACCTTGTTGAGTGTTTCTGTTAACATCTGAAACTCTGGGGAAAATTAGGATTCTTTAACCTTGTAGACCTAAAAGACACAGAGGCAGTTAATTTCACTTAACACGAATTTATTAGAAACAGCTCCTTTAGAAATCAGCGCTCTCTGATCTGTAATAAACCTTGTAACTAACTTTGCCTGCTTGCTGGTTATCTGTAATAAACCTTGTACTTAACTTTGCCTGCTTACTGGTTATGCCTGTGGGCAACTGGACGGGGGAGTTGTGTTCAAAGGCCTGGGCAAATACAGATGTTATGACCAGAAGCCTGCTGTGGCAGCAGCGTTGAGGGAACCCAGCTCCCCCGGGCCCTGCCTATTGCCTTCTTCCCGCATGGTGGCCAGGTGGCTGCAGGTGGCCAGACACAGGTGCACCAGCCACCGCAGCGGGGTCAGAAGATGAGCAGGTCTCAGAGGTGACCCCAATTTCCTGGAATCACCGTCAGGCCCCTGGCCATCCCCATTTCCCACGTGCCCCTTAGCTCTCAAGGGCATCTTTGCCCTTTGAAATAAAGCAACGCCGAGCTTGTTGCTGCAGGGGACAGTATTAAAATGTGACATTGAAGTGGGGAGCCTGCACGGGCGTCCGCGGGGTCGCGCGGACCAGCAGGCGACGCGGGACGAGGCAGCGCTCCTGGGGCGGGAGAAAGTGGGAGGCTGCACCGCCGCTCAGGCTGGGCTCGGCTCCCGCGGCGCGGACGGGGTTAACGCGCTCGTGCACCGGGTGGCGGGCGGCAGTGGTGCATTGTGGTAGCGCGGCGCCGGGACCCACGAGTGCCCGCCGCCTCCGCCGGGCGGCCCACCGAGCTGTGCACGCGTCCGTGCAAGCCCCCGGGACCCGGCGCCATGTAGCGCCCCGCCGATCGGAGGCTGCCCCGCCGCGGGAATGAAGGGACGCGGCTGCTGGGACACGGCCTCCCTGCGCTCCTTCTGCAGCTCCGGCTGCCTGAATAAATTTAAAAAGGGTTAGTGCTTGCCGGGCTTCCACCCGGAGGGAGGCCAGGCTTCCCGCGCATGCACGCCCGGTGCCGGGCTTTGCTGAGTGATCGATCCACGCGAGCCTCTGATGTCACTCCCTCGCGGCGTGGGGAGCGCGGGGAGCCTTGGGGAACCCCTGTCCCCGCACCCCGCCGGCGTGCGCTCCCAGCTCGCTTCACGCGCGGGGCATTTTGGAGAGGGGGCTGCGGCTAGAGACTTGTCCGTCTAATTAACCTATGCAAAAAGAAAACGAAATATAATCTATATCTTTATGAAAAGAAGGGGGAAGCGGCGGTCGGTGTTTAATCCACCTATCTACCTCTTCTTCCCCAGAGTTGGCCTGGGGCCGGCATGCCCCTGGAGCCCCTGTACAGTCACTGATTTGCCCACAAGGGCCTCGTCCTGGGGCCACCAGTGGTGTCGGCTTTGCTCAGTGCATGATTCTCCTAGTGGCCGCCTGGTTTGAGCAACACCCCCTCCCCCTCCCGTGGTGATCCTGAATGACCGCCCTGGGGTGTGCAGGCTCACAAGCCCAAGGGCCCTTCCTAGCATGGGGGAAAACCTTAGCTGTCTTAAATGGAGGCCTTGCAAACTCTCTAAGCTCTTGCCTGCAATTTCTGATGCTTGAAACCTTCTTTACTGGAAATTTTGCGTCAGTGAAACTTGACTGTATTTACCTTGATGAGTGTTTCTGTTAACATCTGAAACTCTGGGGAAAATTAGGATTCTTTAACCTTGTAGACCTAAAAGACACAGAGGCGGTGAATTTCACTTAACACGAATTTATTAGAAACAGCTGCTTTAGAAATCAGCACTCTCTGATCTGTAATAAACCTTGTAATTAACTTTGCCTGCTTACTGGTTATGCTAATGGCTTCATAAGACCCTCAGAGGACTTCGAAGTTGCAGGCTGCACGCCTCGGCTGGGGAATCCCATCCAACCATGTGAGTTCTCTCGAAACACCATATGAGGTCTTAGGGTGTGTGCAGTTGTAAACATTTCAAATGTATTTCATTAGGAGTTGGTACTACACCTCCGTCTTAAAGGTCCTTTAAGGAAACTTGCAAGTAAATTTCGTCCAAAGTGTATGTTCTGGTTTTAGAGGATTGGTCTTAGTTTACAGTTTTTATTTTGGATATAGCGTCATTTCTAAAGCAGTCATATTCTTTACGCGAAGTTTAAGTGATGTTTCTGTTATCGGTTTGGATGGATTTATTCTGAGGGAGAATTTCGGAGTTAGTTTAAAAAAGAAAAGACATTGTTTTTCTTCTCTTGGCTCACCTAATGATTTTCTTGGTTGTCCTTGTCTGGAAGTGTTAACAAGGAGCGTTGGAGCTGATGTCTGTTAGCATTCGGCTTGGTTGTGGGGGAATGTTACCTTTGTAGGAAACCTCAGGTGTGACCAGAGTAGCTGTATCTTGAGACCAGTGATGGGGTGACCTTTTTGACGGCCAGACCCCTCCAGGCCAGCCTTCCACCTTATCCTTCTGTTGGTGTCCTGCCCTGCACAGCAAGCCTGGGGAGGAGGAGTCTCAGGAGGTTGTGTGTTGGTAGGCACTGTGCTTAGAACAGGGCCTGGAGCAGAGCTTGCTGCACCAGCAGGAGGAGGCCCAGCCGCGAGAGCCGCAGTCAAGAGCAGCCAGAACTCAGCCTCCATGTCGGAGGCCGTAGGGGTGAACAGAGAGTTTGTCCCGCAGGTGCTCTGTGTGAAAGTGGGCCTGGGGAGACCAGAAGGGTGTTTTCAAGAGAAGCTGGCAATCTGTTTTTATGAGATTTCCACATACAAACACATACGTAGCTGGGGGTTGCCAGGCCTGGTTAGGGATCAGCTTTGGGAGGTGGGAGCCACCTAGCCCCTGACATCGTTATGGGAATTGATTGGGTCCTCGTCCTCAGCATGCAAACAGGGTGAGACTGGCCTCCTGTTTTAGACATGTTGGGGGGTATTCTGGTAAGGTGTCACCGCAGACAAGTTTCCCCTGAGGAAAGGGTTCTGATGAAATTTCATCATGCACCTAAGCTCATCTTTGTGCAAGTTGAAGAGGGAGCTGGGCTTGCTGCCTGCTCTGGGATGCCAAGGGATGAGGTCCAGGTGGTGCCCATTTCAGTGGCAGGACAGGGTTTTACCTTATGGAGATGTATCACAGGGGCCTCTACTTTGGAGGTCCCGTGGTATAGCTGAGCTGTCAGGAGACCTGGCTTCTTGTCCTGACTCTGCTGCTGGGCTGTGTGTCTGTGCCTGTCTGTGAGTCTCCGTTGCCCCCACCCTTGTAAACAAGGGGAAGCATGGATTGAAAGAGGTTCCAGAAAAACAGGTCCCCACCCTGCTCCCAGGCCTAAGCATGTGAGGAGCCCTAGGGAAGCATGGGCAATGGCATGTTCAAAGCACAGCATCACTGCTTGCCTGGCCTTCAGCCAGCTTCTTACCTTTTTGAGCCTCAACTTCCTCATCTAAAAGATGGCATTAAACCTACTTACCTTGGCTGGGCACGGTGGTTCATGCCTGTAATCCCAGCATTTTGGGAGGCCGAGGTGGGTGGGTCACTTGAGGTCGGGAGTTTGAGACCAGCCTCTCCAACATGGTGAAACCTCATTTCTACTAAAAATACAAAAATTAGCCTGGCGTGGTGGCGCACACCTGTAATCCCAGCTACTCAGGAGGCAAACACAAACAAAAAACCTTACTTACCTGGCAAGATTGCTGGGAAGTTGAAATGAGATACTATGCATCTGTGCCTACCAGTCTGTCAATCACCTATGTGTTTGTGTCTCTGTGTGCTTCGAACAGAGCCTGGTGGGCCACAAAAGGGGGAAGCACCCACTTGGGGTCTCTTGTAAGTGCTGACTATAGCCCTTGGCCATTCTCCCCTTTGCCTTTGTATGTGTGCACTTATGTGTGTATGCACAGGTGCAGATCTGTGTTGGACTCGTGGATCTTTTCTGGTTGGAACATAAATCACTGAGACCAGAACATATGAACCCCATGCCCTGGCATGGTGGGCTCACCAGAGGTCAGAGTCTGGTGGCCTTGGGCAGGCCCTGACCATAGTACTGCCAAGGTCATCACTTTCTCATCTGCAGCCTCAAAGCACCCCTGCTTGCCCAGGAGCCAGCCTTCATACTGAGCCCAGCTCTGATTTGCCCAGTGGAGAGAGCTGAGCGGAACTTCCAGCTGACTGGGTGATGTGTCACAGAAACAGGAGGGGATCAGGGCGATGGCAACCAACACGGGCCACCAGGGGGACATACCAGGTCAGGCGGTTAGGTTCTTTGCACAGACCCCCAGAAAACTTGGTGGCAAGGGTGCGCCAGCCTCTCTGAGTGGCTGTGATGTGAGCACCAGGTCCTGGAATGTTCTGAGGGGTTATTGTTTTTGATGACGTGTTTGCATCTTTAAAGGCCAGGACAGAGAAAGAGCCTCTTGGAACATCAGCTGGGAATTGATGGAGGATACGGGGTCCTTCAAAAATTCACAAATGGGGACTTTTAGGGGACAGCTTGCCAAAGTGCACTCTCTATATTTGGCATCTGCTGAGGTTCCTAGGAGGGAAGACTAAGGCCTGAAGCAAGGGACTGGCTCTGTGCTCTAATCTCTTCCCTGCACCTGCAGAATGTCCCAGGGATTCACATTTGCCACTCCTCAGGCCTGGTCTCATAGCATGCCCAGTCCACCCTCACTCGGCCTACTTGGCCCAATCTCCCTGCCCCTCCCTCATAATAAATACATCCTTGCAGGCGCAATGCCCATTCTAGTTCCTCCTGAAGCTTCCCCCGACCTCCCAAGGCTGGAGGTGCCCCCTCCTTCGGACCTCTCATGGGCCCCTTCTGTAGCAGGACTGGGTTGTTTGATGCAAGTCTCACCCTCCTTGAGGCTGTAGGCTCCCAGACATGGAGGCTGGGTTTCATCTGTGTCTTAATGCCACCCTCTCCCCTCTAGCACTCAGCACTTTTGTCTAACTGGTGTTTGGAACCAGCCCACCACCTGGAAGTGAACGAAGGGAAGGGCCATCTGAGGCCAGGGGACAAGGAGCATCCTCTCTGGTTGGGGGCCTCAGCTTCCTGTTCTTCCTCTGGGGCATTTCCCTGGTGCACTGGGACTTCCCTGACTCAGGCTGGAGTCTTTCCTGCCCCCACCCTTTCCCTTCTGGTCCCACTGTGAACCTCTGGAATAACCAGGGAAGCTCAGGGAGGGCAGTGGGGCTCTTAGGTGAACCTGGGGTGGGGGGATCCTGGAGAGCTTCCTGGAGGAGGTGACACCCAGTTGGGTATCAGAGGATGAGTAAGAGGTAGGCGGGTGAGGATGCGGATGCTCAGTTAGGCTTCAGCGAGGTGTCAGGACCTCATGATGGGTGAGATATAGGAAGGGGACTTACCAGTGGGCTACATCAGAAAGGACAGATGGGCAAGAAAGGATGTGAAGTGAGTGGTGAGAGCACAGCTCTGCCGGCTCTGGAGGTGGTGTGTGGCTTATGGAAAGGAGGCCTCATGGTAGTGCTGACCCCATTTATGTCTTCCCACACCGAGTTGTCACTGTTATTTGGTGTGACTCACTGTGAAGCGGTACCTTCTGTCATGAAGACCTAACATGGCAGAGCCTCTGGCCACTTGCTTTTGGCCTAAGGTGGTGAGAATTCTACTTGGTATCTTAAACTGATGGCAGTAATACATATGGAAGCCCCTGCCCATCCTGGCACATGGTGGCTGCTCATTATTCTTAGTATCTTTTCCATCTCCTCCAGTATAAGTCCGGCTCTTTATAGGCATGCACATTATTTTACAAGCAGACCTGTTGGGGAAGTGACGTTTTACTGCCTTAATTTGCACAGAGGCCAAGAACGGTTTCAAGGAGTCAACCTGTCAAGGCAACCATGGGCCCGTGGGCATGGGACAAGTCCAGTCCTTGGAGCCAAATGAGACCTAGGGGAGATATGGAAGAAATCACCTCAGCTCCCTCATCGGGGGGTGACGCTCCTCTGCAACTTGAAATGAGGGAAAAGTGGGAAGCCTGTGGCCCACGGAAGGGTGCTCAATCAATGGTAGCAAGGAAGATGATCATTGGCCATATCATTGTACAGATGGGGAAACTGAGGCTCAAGGAGGAGAGATGACTTTTTCAAGATCACACAGGCAGGAGTGGGGCCAGAGCCTGCACACCCAGCATTTAACCACGTGTTGGTTGAATGGTGGTCAAGGGGAAGGCTATGGCCTGGGGGCTCACTGAACTCTCGAGGGGCCTGGCCCAAGGGAAGGCCACAGTGGGTGGGGCTGGGGACTCACTTTCTGGGGCAGAACCTCAGAGCCTGGGGAGTACAGAGAGGTGATCTGGGGGGATTCCTTGTCATTAGAAGGAGGCTCAATGCCAGAGGGGGGTCTTGAACGTTTCAACGCTTTTGAGGCAGAGTGAAGAACAGCCAATGGTAAGAGAAGATGAATTTGTCTTTTCTGTTAGGCAGAAAAGCTGGCCAACAGCGTCTTGTCAGTCACTCACTCTGTCCGAGCAGCTGCGTAGGGCACAGTGTCCACAGCCAGGTGACAGGCACCCAGCCCAGAGGGGCTGGGAGTAGCAGAGCCCAGCTCGCCTCATCCCCAGGCCAGCATCCCTCTGACCCTGCACGCTGATCCCTTCCCATGAAGGAGGAGAGGACTGGCATGGCCCTGGCTGGCCACACTCAGAGTCCAGGAGGTGCTGGCCATGCCAAGTAGAGAAGATTTGAGAATATGCACAGAGCTTGAGGCATGCAGGAGTCCATGAGCTCTGAGGAAAGGCACTGCGAGTGGGCAGGGATCCCAGCAGAGGGCCCGACATGGGCAGGCAGCTAAGGGGTGGATTGGGGGCACTGTATGTAAGGGTGTCCCGGAGGGGGAGCAACATGTTGGAGGTGCCAGGAGGGCAGCACGCCTGTGTGCATGTGAGTTTCACTGTGTGAGGGGCAGGCCTACAGGTAGGGAGGGCGAGAGCTCAAGGAAGGAGGGGAGGAGACGGAGAGGTGGGCAGAGCAGGCTTCCCCCAGTGCTTTTATTGGCTATGCAGAAACCCCCGTCAGCAAACAGGCTTCATGCCAACCCTGAGCCCCTGGGTAGCGAGGGGGCAATTGTGCTGGACTGGAAGGGCCTGGAGAGGAAAGAGGGTCATGATGGTGGAGTGCAGCAGAGAAGAGGGGACCCTCCTGGGCCAAGCACCAGCCCTGTGCGCTTGTGGCTGTTCACTGTGCCACAGCACGCCCAGTGACAGGGAGGTATTGAAAGTGTGGGGGCGATGGGGCTGGGACAGGCCCAGGATCCCCCAGCCAGGCAGTCAAGGTTCTTTGCCACTGGTGGCCCCAAGAAGCCTGGAGAACATAGCGTGCTCTCCAGGGAGCTGGTTCAATTGGCAGCCTCAGGTTGGCGTGCAGGGCTGCTGTGGGCTCACTTGGCACCTTGCACAGATTAGAAAGGACGCCTCTTCCTCAAGACCCTTTACTCCTACTTATTGTTGTTTGTTTGTTTATTGAGACGGAGTATTGCTCTGGAGGCTCCCAGGCTGCAGTGCCGTGGTGTAATCTCAGTTCACTGCAACCTCTGCCTCCCAGGTTCAAGCGATTCTCCTGCCTCAGCCTCCCAAGTAGCTGGGATTACAGGTGCCTGCCACCACGCCTGGCTAATTTTTGTATTTTTAGTAGAGATGGGGTTTCCCCATGTTGGCCAGGCTGGTCTTGAACTCCTACCTCAAATTATCTACTCGCCAAAGTTCTGGGATTACAGGCATGAGCCAAATCTCCCAAAGTGCTGGGATTATAGGCGTGAGCCACCATGCTGGTCCCGTACCTCTACTTATTTTTAAACTGTTGTAATATACTGATTTGTCAGAACAAGACTCTTCCATTTGCTGGATTTGCATTGTAATAAAAATAAATCTATAGTGTCTGTTGTGATTGGCATTCCCTAGGGCTGTGCAATGTACAACCTGCTCAACCATATGCAACAGCCCTGTTTAAAAAAGCATTTATTAGGAATAATATTCGACTGGTTCTGAAGGTAGCACAATTACCTCTGTTGCCTCTGGGCAAAGAGAAAGAGGGCTGCCTAGGTGCTAGGCTAAGACAGGTGACCCGACAGGGGCCAAAGTGGGAGCAGGGCTTGGGAGACTAAGTGAAAAGGTCTCAAGGCGGCTAGTGAAACGGGGAGAGGGGCCTGAGTCTGGCTGCATGGGGTTGGGCTGGAGCTGGGACTGGGGGGTTTGCTGGATGGGCATCTTCCTGTGACCTCATCAGGGAGTGTGCTGCAGGGCACAACCCTGCCCACTGCAGATTCATTCTCCTGGCACCTGGTTTTCCTGTAAAGTGCCAGTCAGCTCAAACCAGCAGCAGCATCTGATGAAATAGATGAGCAATATGAATAAAGATGAAGTTATGGGCTTTGGGCTGCCAAAGATAAATTTCCTTTTATGTCCTGTTTCCCTGTGACGTGTGTGTTGAGTAATGATTCCTGACGCACATCTTCAGAAATAGTAGCTGCTCACACTGGGTGGTGTGTCAAGGCGGAAGGAGGCCACCCAGACTTGGGGAAAGGAACCCCACCTGGACAGCGCCCTGGGGCTGCCTGCCGCGTCCTGGCCTGGCATGTCCATCAGCCTTTCTGCCATAGGTGGGGCTGGGTAGAGGACAAGTGTCTTTCCTGGTCGGGCCCATTGGGTGCATCCCTCCACCGGGGATATTTTTACATTAGAAGCAGCATAGTTTATATGGGACGGGGCCCCTGGAATGTGACTCTTAGTTCATTAACCATTTGGTAACTGCTCATCTGCCTGGCAAAATCCCTTCTCCAATCCCACTCCCCTCCTGTCCCCCAGCACACATGCTTTGTTTTTGGCCAGAGTTTCTGAGATTCAGCAGGACCAATCCCCTGTGCCCTGGGCATTCATTATTTTTAAGGGTTATTTACTGTTAGACAACAATTCCAGATGTTCAAGAGCGTGGTGTTTCCATAACGTCATTATCCCTTTGCCACTGTTTTTAGGTCTCTATTTTTGGTCAATGTTTTTCCTTTATACAAACATCCTTTTAATATTATTGAGATCCAAAAAAATGCCATTTTCACATGGCTGTACATCATAAGCACTGTCCCACGTTATCGCAGGCTTCGTGTTCATTGGAAGGCTGCGGAATGCCTTTTCCTTCTGTTAGACATTTAGGTTCTTCCCAGATCATCACTGTAGCCAACTGCTGCCTGAGCATCTTTGGCATGTAAAGTTTTTCCTTTGTGTTTCTTTCCTGGACACGTTCCCAAGAATGCAATTGCTGAGTCAAAGGGTGTAAATGCTTTCCTCTGGCAGCCCCATCACCCTTGGCAAGAGCATTCTGGTTCATGATGCTTGGGGTGGGTATAGACAACGCCTTGCTGTAAGCTTCCCTACATTAGACTTCCATCATTCTGAGAGATTATTCTTTGGCCAGTATAATGTGCCTTGTTAGTGTTTTCACTTGCAATTGACTAACCAGAAAGCATGAAGTGTCCTCACTAGTTCAGTTATTATTTGTTGTTGCCCTTTGATGGCTTGTCAGCTGCACTGTCTCCTGCCATTGTGTGGAAAACCAAAGGAAAGCATTCTAAATGGAGTTGGTTTATGTTGTGCGTGGCTGGAACCCAAGCCAGACAGGACTTTTTGGGACCCTGGCACCGATCCACTGTCCTTGGTGGTTGGGGTTCGGAGAAGTGGTCCCTGGAACTACCATCCTTTAGCAGAACCTGCTTCTTGACTTGTAGGGCCAAGTGCAAAATGAAAATACAGGGCCCCTTGCAAAAATTATTAAGAATTTCAAGACAGCAATAGCTGAGAATTAAACCAAGGGTGGGGCCCTTCTGAATTGGGGCCGTAATGCTGGCACTGCCCCTGTTCTCTGGAGTTATCTAGTGGGAAGCAGCTCACTTGACTGTTCTGAATCCACTCCTTAACTTTCCCAAGAGACACTCCAGATGCAGAGGTCCCAATCCAAGCATGAGTGAGAGTCTGATGGGAGGCCACTTATGCCCACCAGCAGCCCCCATCCTGCTGCTCTGATCAGCACTCAAAGTCAGCACCACAGGAGAACCTGTTAATCACCCTCTTGGATCTCCTCAGCCCAAAGTTAATTGCCTTCTCCCATGGCCTTTTCTGTGCCTGCTTTGACCTCACCCTGACCCCTGGTAGCTCTTTCTGGTGATGATCTGACCTTTCTTCTGCTCCTCTTTGCCTGCTTTGGCCAAGCAGAACAAGTGACCAGGAAGTATCTCACTGTCCTGGGACATTCTGGGCACTTTTTCCAGTATGAGCATTCATCTTTGTTGTGCCTACTTCACTCCCACCATCCCCCTCTGCCCTTCTGCCCTTGCCCACTTCTTACCAGCTCAGGGCTGGGAGGAGCTGCTGCTTGTATTGTGCGAAGCAGGTAATTCAAGTGGCTGCAGATAGCTGCTCGCAGTTGGAATCATTGTTTGGACTTGCTCTTAATTGGAAATACCAGGTTCTTTCTGTGATCACGGTCACTGGGCTCCTTGTAGACAGCAGAGTTTCCTTGCGGGGTGTTAACTTCTCAGGGGCCTCCGAAACCTGCTGGCACTCTCAGTGGACTAGATGGATTTCCATAGAAGGAAGGGGAGGTGACCCCGGTCTCAGGGCTGGGCAGTGGCACACTGCAGGGGAGCTGGGGCTGAGTGCCCAGCCAGGCGCAGCAGCAGAAGCTGCATTCCAGGAGTGTCTCCCTGTGAATTGCATGGAGTTTAGAGTTTTTAAAATGGCCCTTGGCTTGATTTAGCTCTTACTCTCGTGGGAAATGTGGCCATATATACTTGTGTTCTTGTTCCACATTTTTCAAAGTTTGAATCAGAAAGGTGTCAATGCGCGAGTTCTCACACTGAGTTGAGAAGGATTCAGTCACCCATATGAAAGAATGTTATAGCCATAGAATCCTAGACTGTTACCATCAGATGGGTTCTTAGAGATGATTTACCAAACCCCTGTGGTACAGACAAGGAAACTGAGGCCTAGAAACACACAACTGTGCAGCTAGGAAGGCATGGAGCCAGCCCTCCGCTGTCAGAGATAGAGATTAGAGGACATGATCCCAAATCATCACCGTTTGGCTGTTAACATAATTCATGACATTTTTTTTTCCCGGTTACCAAGATAGTTCATGCTCATTGTAGAAAATCCAATAGGAGAAAAAAGCATCTAAAAGAAAATTAAAAATGTGTAATTCTGTTGCAGAGATAACCACAAATAATACTAGCTGCTTACTGTGCATGGAAAGCCTGGGCCATACACCTACATGTGTGATTGAGCTCTGCTTGTCCCTTGACCTGTCACCCTGAACCTCAGCTGGTTTGAGGTCCCTCCCTTGATTTTGTACGTGTGGGAGCTGAGATATGGAGACAGAATTTGCCTTATCACACAGCCATAGTAAAGGGACTCAGAGCCAGCCGCTAGTCTCACCATATACCAGAACCAGGATTTAATAGCATTTTAAATTGTGCTGAGAATTGAAAACAGTATCTCATTGTTTAATGGGTGTATCTTTGCTTTCTGCTGGGTTTGAATTTTTTTCTTCTAGTATATTAGCCTCTTGCAGGTCTGTGACTTCTTCGTCATGTGCTAGTTTTGTCTAGCGTTGCACCTAAACCACAGTGATATTATTATTGTAGTTGGAAAGTATGTTTTCTATAGAAGATCTTCTCTTATCAGTGTTTTTTTTTTTTTACCAACACTTTGTTATACAAAATTTCAAACAGAGAAGAGTTGCAAGAACTGTATAATCAACACTTGTATACCCACCACATAGATTCTACCAATAACATTTTACTATATGTACTTGATCACCACTTATCCTTCCATAAATCCCTCTATTTAACCATCAGTCCTTTTTTTTTTTTTTTTTTTTTTTGAGATAGCATCTTGCTGTGTCGCCCAGGCTGGGTTGCAGTGGTGTGATCATAACTCACTGCAGCCTCAAACTTCTAGGCTCAGGTGATCCTACCACTTCAGCGTTTCAACTTCATTCATTTTTATCGCCATATAGTATTCCAGTATGGGAATATAGAACATTTATCCACTCATCAGTTGATGGACATTTAGGTTATTTCTACTTTGGGGCTATTATAAATAATTCTGCTATGAGCACTTGTGTATAAACTTTTGTGTGGATGTATGTTTTCTTCACTCTTGGTTATATATCAAGGAGTGGGATTGCTGGGTAATACAGTTTAACTTTTGAGAAACTGCTCAACTGTTTTTCATAGTGACTGCACCATTTTACATTACCACAAGGAATGTGTTAGGGTTCTAGTTTCTCTAAATCCTTGCTCTAACACATGCTATTTTCTGGGTTTTGTTTGTTTTTTAATCATTGTCATCCTGGTGGGTGTGAAGTAATATTTCATGGTGGTTTTGTTTTGATTTTTCTAATAACTAATAATGTTGAGCATCTTTTCATGCGCTTACTGGCCATTTCTATATTTTCTTTGAAGAAATGCCTATTTAAATCCTTTGCCTATTATCTATTTGGGTTTTTTATTATTATATGAGTTATTTATATATTCTGGATACAAGTCCCTTATCAGATACATGATTCAGAAATATTTTCTCCTATGGATTGTCTTTTCTTTTCTTTTTTTTTCTTTTTTGAGATGGAGTCTCGCTTGGTTGCCCAGGCTGGAGTGCAGCGGTGCGATCTCTGCTCACTGCAACCTCCGCCTCCTGGGTTCAAGTGATTCTCATGCCTCAGTCTCCTGAGCAGCTGAGATTGCAGGCATGCGCCACCACACCTGGCTAATTTTTGTATTTTTAGTAGAAACAGGGTTTCACCATGTTGGTCAGGCTGGTCTTGAACTCCTGACCTCAGGTGATTTGCCTGCCTCGGCCTCCCAAAGTGCTGGGATTATACCGTGCCTGGCCTTTCATTCTTGATAGTCTCATTTGCAGCACAAAAAAATTTAATTTTGATGTCTAACTTATCTTTTTTTTTGTCATCTCCTTTTGTAATATCTAAGAAACCATTGTCTAATCCAAATTCAAGAAGATTTACTTCTGGGTTTTCTTCTAGGAATTTTATAGTTTTAGTTCTTGCATTTAGATCTATGATTCATTTTAATTTTTTAATATAGGGTAAGGTTGGCATCCAGCTTCATTCTTTTGCATGCTATCCCAATGCCATTTATTGAGAATACTTTTCTCTCCCCATTTAATTATCTTAGCACCCATGTTGAAAATCAACTGTAAATGTAAGGGTTAATTTCTGGATTTCCAGTTCTATTCCAGTGATCTATGTGTCTATCCTTGTGCCATCACCACACTTTCAAAAGACACTCAATTTGAATGTAGTTGAATTTATCAGTTTTTATAGATAGGACCTTTTATATTTCTGCCTGGAGACCACATTGGTATTTTCTAATATTTTCTCCTGAAAAGTTTTCAAGTTTCACACTGAAGTCCTTAATGTATCCGGAATTGATTTCTGTATACATATGTAAATGATATGAAATATGTAGTTAATCTTTTTCTTTCTTTCTTTTTTATTTAAGATACAAAGTCTCATTTTGTTGCCTGGAGTACAGTGGCATGATCATGGCTCACTACAGCCTCGACCTCCCCATCTCAAGCGATCCTCCCACCTCAGCCTCCCAAGTAGCTGGGACTACAGGCATGTGCCACCACACCTAGCTAATTTTTTTTTTTTTCTGTAAAGATGGGGTTTCGCTATGTTGCCCAGGATGGTTTTGAACTCTTGGCCTCAAGTGATCCTCCTGCCTTGGCCTTACAAATGCTGGGATTACAGGCGTGAGCCACCACGCCCAGCCATTAATTTTATTTTTCTGATGTAGTCAACGAAGTATCTCAGTGCTATTTATTGAGCAGCTTCTCTTTTCCCCTCTGATCCACTCTAACACTTATGACAACTGTCAGAGTTCTACATACGTTTGGGTCTGTTTGGGGTGCTCTCTCTCATTTCACAGAACATTTTTTTCCCCCTGCTCTAGTACCACAGTGGCTTAAGTACTTTACAATATAGTTTGATATCTTGTAATTCAAGTCCCCCTGCTCGCTTATCAGGGTGCTGTTATTCTTGTTTTAGAAATGGGAAAACAGGCTAGAGAGGTTACGTCCCAGGCCATGACGGTAATGACTGGCAGAGCCAGGCTTGTTTGAACTTGGGCAGACCGACTTGCAGGCTATACCCTTAGCCTCTGAATTCTGCTTCCCTTAATGGCAAGCACATACAAAGCTATTTGTTGTTGGTTCACATTTGTTCTACTGGCCAACAGCTGAAGACCTTTCTTCTTTTCTTTTCTTTGCCTGACAAAAGGAAGACAAATTTTCATTGTAACCCCCTGAATATAATGCTTAACCTTCTGCTGCTGCCAAACCGGTATTTCAGGGAAAGTATTTCAAAGGTATTTACCACTAAGTTTGTCTTTGGGGCAACCTTTCAGGCAAAGGTGCTGATGCAGGTGTGGTTCAGTGAAGAGCTGGTGGAGCAAGTGGGACGCAGCAGGGCAGGTAGCCCCAGGGTCAGCAGACACAGCAGGCAATTGGGACAGGAGAGACTCCAGAAGCTCCAAGAGGTGATAATCACTGGAGTTCTGGTTGATGTTGGCCAGAAAGAAGGAGACTTGGGGACTTAGCGGCCTTTAGGGACTGCCGCCTGTGTCCCCAGTGCCTTATGTAGTAGCTGGCACATGACAGGTTCTCAGTCAACTCTTGTTAAGTGGGTGAATGTGATTAAAGAACCAATTTAACAGATCAAAGATGATAAACTGGGCCAGGCATGGTGGCTCACGCCCATAATCCCAGCACTTTGGGAGGCCAAGGTGGGCAGATCAACTGAGGTCAGGGGTTCGAGACCAGCCTGACCAACATGGAGAAAACCCATCTCTACTAAAAATACAAAAGAATTAATTGGGCATGGTGCCATGTGCCTGTAATCTCAGCCACTTGGGAGGCTGAGGCAGGAGAATCGCTTGAACCTGGGAGGCAGAGGTTGCAGTGAGCCAAGATCACACCACTGCACTCCAGCCTGGGCAACAAGAGTGAAAATTCCATCTCAAAAAAAAAAAAAAAAAAAGATGCTAAATTGCATTGTGTCTGCTGTCATCAGTCAGTATTTAGCAGTGCGCCGTGTGCTGGGGACCAGGAGATAAGTTCTCAGCCAAGTGCTAGTGTAAGTAGTTTGCCCTTGGCCGGGCACAGTGGCTCACACCTGTAATCCCAGCACTTTGGGAGGCCAAGGCAGGCAGATCACTTGAGTTTAGGAGTTCGATATTAGCCTAGCCATCATGGTGAAACCCAATCTCTACAACAAAAATACAAAAATTAGCCAGGCATGGTGGCATGTCCCTGTAATCCCAGCTACTAGGGAGGCTGAGGCAGGAGAATCACTTAAAACTGGGAGGCAGAGGTTGCAGTGAGTCAAGATCATGCCACTGCACTCCAGCCTGGACAACAGAGTGAGATTCTGTCTCCAAAAAAAGAAAAAGAAAAAGTTTGCCCTTAATTCTAATGGACCTTGGCTTCCTTATCTGTTCCACTGGGGGTAGAGAAGTGGTTATGTGTACCCAGGTGGTGATGCAGAAGCATGGAAAACCACTGAGACCCCTTTTGCTGGGGTCCTCCTTGTCCCCATGAGGAGGTGGGCCATTCTACCCAGCAGTGCTGTGTGCTGGTTTGTAGGTAGCTTGTGGCTTCCAAGAGTCTGCACTGTGTGAAGAAGAAACTATTGCAGAAAAAAAATGTCTCACTTTTCTCTTGGTGCCTAGCTCAGAAAGAATGGAATCCCTTGTCATTCCAAATGGCATTTCCTAGAATCTGGGTCACCCTGCAACTCCCTGAGCATGTGTGGCTCTGAGCCCTGCCCTCGTTTGCCAGCTGCTGAGGCTGCGATTGTGATACGGTTCTAGGCAGGTTCAGGGTGAGCAAAGCCCAGGTGTGACAGGGTGATGTGAGCCACAGGAGGAGTCAGGACCTAAGGCCGGGCTAAATCTTGATGCCAGCATTGTCTTGGTTGCTTCCTTTGCAGCCCTCAAGACTCTGCTTCTCACACATGGGTTGGGCATGTGAACCCTCTTTAGAATAATGTAGGTCTTCATTTTTCCAAGCTCACATGTGCTTTTTGTGAAAGAGCATCATCGTTATTTTTAGTGAATGCTTTGTATGTGCCAAAAACTATGCTGTACTTTTTATGTACATTGTCAAATTTAATTTCAGCCCCTGAGGTACATATTTTTTCTGTTCTGATTTTAGAGAGGAAGAAACTAGACGCAGTGAGATTAAGTCATTTGGTAAAGATAGCAGAACTGTGAGATTCAGCAAGCCAGAGCTCACCCTCTTAGGATCTAGACCCTGTCAGGATCGCTCGTGTGGCCGCAAGCTGTCCAATTTAGAGGGTCCCAGCAGCAGCCTCATGCAGATCTCGAGCATGCAGCTGTGGCATGAAAGGGACTGGAAGGTTAAATGTGCTTCTCTTCCGACTTGTGTGTCAGTGTTTGGAGTCCCTGGGGATGTGATTGCATAATACTGTTAATTCCCTGAGGATAAGAACCAGGTCTGATTCATATCTATGAAATAATTGGAAAAATATAGGAAAATATGAGGAAATAAAAGTATATAAACCCACAAAACAAATACTTTAATGTACTTTTGTGTATTTCTTTTTCTTACATTATTCCATTGGCTGGAACCTCCTGGGGGAGAACATTCAGTCTTTCACCATTAAGTACCATGTGCACTGTACGTTTTTTACAGATCCCTTATCAAGTTAAGGAAGTTCCCTTTTATTCCTAGTTTTCTGAGAGATTTTATGATGATGTTTAATTTTGCCCAGTGCTTTTTTCTGTGCCTGTTAAAATTATTATCACTTGGATTTTTTTTTCTTTAGTCTGTTAATATAGTGAGTTACTTTGATTTTTATATTTTGGTCCCATCCTCAAGGTTTTTTCTGATTCACTAGCTCTGGAATAGAAGATTGGCATTTCTAACAAGATCCCAGATGATGCTGGTCTAGTGATTACAATTTGAGAACTACTTCATTAAAGAGATGGGAGAGAGATGGGGTGGGGAGTGGCGAAAGCTCAGTTAGCAGCTTGAGTTCAGACTTAGCTCTGTCTGTTACCAGATGTGTGCGTGTAACATAGCCTCGCCAAACCTATGTCTTATCTGTAAAATGGGATTGATAATAAGGCAAGAAGTGAAAGAGTTGATATGGGGAAATAACTCAGAATAGTGTCTGGCACAAAGTAAATGCTTAATAAATCTTACCTATTTGTTCCTTTCTGTATGGTGGGTGGGAGGACTTAATGAGATAATGTAAAACCCTGGCACGTACAAAATGCTTCTTACGTGCTAGTTTTAGGTTGTTTTTTTTTTTTTTTTTTTTTTTTTTTAATACAGCTTTCTTGAGATGTAATTCACACACCACATAATCCATTTAAAGTGTACAATGTGGGTTGGGCGAGGTGACTCACGCCTGTAATCTCAGGACTTTGGGAGGCCCAGGCAGGTGGATCACTTGAGGTCAGGAGTTTAAGACCAGCCTGGCCAACGTGGTGAAACCCCATCTCTACTAAAAATACAAAAATTAGGTGTGATGGCGGGCACCTGTAACCCCAGCTACTTGGGGGTCTGAGGAATGAGAATCGCTTGAACCCAGGAGGCGGAGGCCGCAGTGAGCCGAGATCACATCACTGTACTCCAGCCTAGGTGACAGAGTGAGACTCTCTCTCAAAAAAATAAAAACAAACCCAAAAAATAAATTAAAAATGTACAATGTCTTTTACTGTATTTACAAGGCTAGGCAAACCATCATTACACTCAATTTTAGAACATTTTTATCCCTCCTGAAAGAAACTTAATACCCATTAGCAGTCAATCCCCATTTCTCCTGACCCCTCAACCCTAAGTAACTGCTGGTCTACTTTCTGTCTCTCTAGGTTTGCCTACTTTGGACATGTCATACAAATGAAAACACATAATGTACAACCTTTGTGACTGGCTTCTTTCAATCAGCATAATATTTGCAGAGCTTATGCGTGTTGCTACATGTATCAGTACTTCTCTCCTTTGTACCTTTGAGTAAGATTCTATTGCGTAGATACAGGCATACCTCAGAGATACTGCAGATTCAGTTCCAGATAAAGCAACTAAAGCAATAAGCGCATCACATGAATTTTTTGGTTTCCTGATGCATATTAACGTTATGTTTATATTGTAGTCTAGTAAGTGAGCAATAGCATTATGTCTAAAAAACAATGTATATACCTTCATTTAGACCTGGCATGGTGGCTCACACCTCTCATTGCAGTGGTTCGGGAGGCTGAGGCAGAAGGACCAGGCAACATAGTGAGACCTTGCCTCTACCAAAAAAATAAAAAATAAAAAATAACTGAGAGTTGTGGCATGCACCTGTAATCCTGACTACTTGGGATCACGCCACTGCATTCCAGCCTGGGTAATAGAGTGAGACCCTATCTCAAACAATTTTTTTTTTTTTTTTTTTTTTTTTTGAGACAGGGTCTTACTCTGTCACCCGGGCTGGAGTGCAGTGGAGAGATCACAGCTCAATGGAGCCTTCGCCTCCCTGGGCTCAGGTGATCTTCCTACCTCAACCTCCCGAGTAGCTGGGACCACAGATGTGCACCAACATGCCCAGCTTACTTTTGTATTTTTTGTAGAGACAGAGTTTCACCGTGTCATCCAGGCTGGTCTCGAACTCCTGAAGTGGGAGTATCTCTTGAGCTCAGGAGTTGGAGGCTTCAGTGAACTATGAATGCAGCCAACTATGAACTATGCAATGAACCATTGCACTTCAGTCTAAAAAACAAACAAACAAACAAAAAAACCTTTATTGCTAAAAACTTAATCATCTGAGCCTTCAGCCAGTTTTTTTTCTTGGTGGAGGACCTTGCCTTTATGTTGATGGCGGAGACTGATGAGCGTGATGATTGCTGAAGATTGGGGTGGTTGCGGCAATTTCTGAAAATAAGACAACACAGAAGTTTGCCACATCAGTCAACTCTCCCTTTCACAAAAGATTTCTCTATACCATGTAATGCTGTTTGATAACGTTCTATCCATAGTGGAACTTCTTCCAAAATTGGAATCAATCCTCTCAAACCCTGCCACTGCTTTTTCAACTAAGTTTATGTAATATTCTAAATCCGTTGTTATTTCAACAATGTTCATAGCATCTTCACCAGGATTAGATTCCATCTCAAGAAACCACTTTGCTTATCCGTAAGAAGCAACTCATTCATTCAAGTTTTGTCATGAATTGCAGCAATTCAGCTACATCTTTCTTTCTTTCCCTCTTTCTTTCCTACTTTTCCTTCCTCCCTCCCTCCCTCCCTTCCTTCCTTCCTGTCTGGCTCTGTCACCCAGGCTGGAGTGCAGTGGCGCAATCTCAACTCACTGCATCCTCCACCTCCCAGGTTCCAGCGATTCTCCTGCCTCAGTCTCTTGAGCAGCTGGGATTACAGGAGTGCACCACCACACCCGGCTAATTTTATTTTTTTTTAGTAGAGACGGGTTTTCACCATGTTGGCCAGGCTGGTCTCAAACTCCTGACCTCAAGTGACCCACCTGCATCAGCCTCCCAAAGTGCTGGGATTACAGGTGTGAGCCACCATGCCTGGCCCACAATTCAGTTACGTCTTGAGGCTCCACTTCTAATTCTGATTCTCTTGATATTTCCACTACATTTGCAATTACTTCCTCTGCTGAAGTCTTGAACCCCTCAATATCATCCTGGAGGGGTTGTAATCAACTTCTTCCAAACTTCTGTTAATGTTGATATTTTGACCTCCTCCCATGAATCACCAATGTTGTTAATGGCATCTAGGAGGGTGAATGATTTCCAGAGACCTCATTGGTGGCAAATTCATAGACACCCTGAAGTCAGGCTCCCACGTTGTCCAGTATTTTGCGAGCTTCATTTGCCAAGCTGGCGGTGCTCCCAGGGACCCTGCTGGAAGCCACAGCACCTTTTCAGGAATCTTTTTTTTTTTTTTTTTAACCCCCTGAGCAATAGGTCCTGACAGTGGGCTTAAAATATTCCATAAGCCACACTATAAACAGGTGTGCTGTCATTCAGGCTTTATTGTTCCATTTATAGAGCATAGACAGAATAAAGTTAGAATAATTCAGCCAGGCACTGTAGCTCATGCCTGTAATCCCGGCACTGTGGGAGGCCAAGGAGGGCAGATCACTTGAGCTCAGGAGTTCAAGACCAGCCTGGGAAACATAGTGAAACCCCATCTCTACCAAAATAAAAAATAAAAATTAGCCCAGCATGGTGGTGTGTGCCTGTAGTCCCAGCTACTTGGAAGGCCGAGGTGGGAGGATCACTTGAGCCCCAGAGGTGGAGGTTGCAGTGAGCCAGGATCACGTCACTGCACTCCAGTCTTGGTGATAGAGTGAGACCCTATCTCAAACAATTTTTTTTTTTTTTTTTTTTTTTTTTTTGAGACTGGGTCTTACTCTGTCACCCGGGCTGGAGTGCAGTGGAGAGATCACAGCTCACTGGAACCTCAGGTGATCTTCCTACCTCAACCTCCTGAGTAGCTGGGACCACAGATGTGCACCAACATGCCCAGCTTACTTTTGTATGTTTTGTAGAGACAGTTTCACCATGTCACCCAGGCTGGTCTTGAACACCTGTGCTCAAGTGATCTGCTTGCTTTGGCCTCCCAAAGTGCTGGGAGTACAAGCATGAGCCACCGTGCCTGCCCAAATGTAGCATAATTCTTAAGGGCCCTAGGGTCTTCTGAATGGTAAATGAATATTAGCTTCAACTTAGTCACCAGCCACATTGTTGTCCCCTAAGAAGAGTCAGTCTGTCCTTTGAAGTCAGGCGTTGACTTTTCCTTTGTAGCTATGAAGGCCCTAGATGACATCTTCCTGCAACAGAAGACTGTTTCATCTACATTGAAAACCTGTTGTGTAATGTAGCCACGTTCATCTATTGTCTTAGCTAGATCTTTTGGATAACTTGCTGCGGTTTCTACATCAGCACTTACTGCTTCACCTTGCCCTTTTATGTCATGCAGATGACTTCTTAAACCTCATGAACCAACCTCTGCTAGCTTCAGACTTTTCTTCTGCCGTTTCCTCACCTCTGTCAGCCTCCATATAATTGAAGAGAGTTAAGGGCTTGCTCTGGATTAGGTATTGGCTTAAGGGAATGTTGTGGCTGGTTTGATCCTCTATCCAGACCACTAAAACTTTCTATCAGCAATAAAACTGTTTCCCTTATCATTTATGTGTTAACTGGAGTAGCACTTTTAATTTCCTTCAAGAACATGTCCTTTGCATTCATAGCCTGGCTAATTGGTACAAGAGGCCTAGCTTTGGTCCTACCTTGGCTTTCCACGTGAGTTCCTCACTAAGCTTACTGATTTTTAGCTTTTGATTTAAAGTGAGAGCCTTGCAACTCTTTCTTTCACCTGAACACTTCAAGGCCTTTGTATGGTTATTAACTGGCCTAATTTCAATAATGCTGTGTCTCAGGAAATAGGGAGGCTCAAGGAGAAGGAGAGAGATGGGGGGATGGCTGGTCAGTGGAACAGTCAGAACACATACAACATTTATTAAGTCTGCCATCTTATATGGATGTGGTTTGTTGCACTCTAGCAATTACAACTGTAACATCAAAGATCCCTGATAACAGATCATCATAACAGATATAATAATGAAAAAGTTTAGCTGGGTGCAGTGACTCACGCCTGCAATCCCAGTACTTTGGGAGGCCAAGGCGGGCGGATCACCTGAGGTCAGGAGTCTGCAACCAGTATGGCCAACATGGCGAAACCCCGTCTCTACGAAAAATACAAAAACTTAGCCAGGCATGGTGGTGGGTGCCTGTAATCCCAGCTACTTGGAAGGCTGAGGCAGGAGAATTGCTTGATCCTGGGAGGTGGAGGTTACAGTAAGCTGAGATCACGCCATTGCACTCCAGCCTGGGCTACAAGAGTGAGACTGCATCTCAAAAAAAAAAAAAAATTGATATATTGTAAAAATTACCAAAATGACACAGAGACATGAAGTGAGCACATGATGTTGGAGAAATGGCACTAACAGACCTGCTCAGTGCAGGGTTGCTACTGACCTTCAATTTGTTTAAAAAAAAAAAAAAAAAAAGGTGGGAGTAGGGGGCAGCCGGGCACGGTGGCTCACGCCCGTAATCCCAACTCTTTGGGAGGCCGAGGTGGGCAGATCACAAGGTCAGGAGTTCAAGACCAGCCTGGCCAACATGGTTAAACCCCGTCTCTACCAAAAACACAAGAATTAGCCAAGTGTGGTGGCGCGTGCCTGTAATCCCAGCTACTCAGGAGGCTGAGGCAGAAGAATTGCTTGACCCAGGAGGCGGAGGTTGCAGTGAGCTGAGATCATGCCACTGCATTCCAGCCTGGGTGACAGAGCAAGACTCTTTCAGGAAAAAGAAAAGAAAAGAAAAGGCAGTATTTGCAAAGCACAATAAAAGAGGTATGCCTGTATACTGCCTTTATCCATTTACCAATTGATGGACGTTAACTTTGGGCCCATAATGAATAATGCTGCTATGAACATTCATGTGTGAGTTTTTGTGTGGATATATGTTTTCATTTTTCTTGGGTGTATACCTATGAGTGGGATTGCTGGGTTATATAATGACTGCCAAACTGTTTTCTAACGTGATTGTACCATTTTATTTTTTATTTTATTTTACGTTATTTTTTTGAGACAGGGTCCGTCTCTGTCACCCAGCTGGAGTGCAGTGGTGCGATCTTGCCACACTGCAACCTCTGCCTCCTGAGTTCAAGAAATTTTCCTGCCTCAGCCTTTCGTGTAGCTGAGATTACAGGCATGCACCACCATGCCTGGCCAATTTTTGTATTTTCAGTAGGGACGGGGTCTCACTATATTGGCCAGGCAGGCTGGTCTCAAACTCCTGACCTCAAGTGATCCACCCGCCTTAGCCTCCCAAAGTGCTGGGATTACAGGTGTGAGACACCGCACCCAGCCTGATTGTACCATTTTACATTTCCACAGTATGAGAGTTTCAATTTTTCCACATTCTTACCAATATTTGTTATTTTCTGCTCTTTTGATAATAGCCATCCTAGTAGGTGGGAAATGCTAGTATCTCACTGTGGGGGTTTTTTAAATCCCCTTCCCTCCTCTCACTCTGGTTTTGATTTACATTTCCCTAATAAATAATGATGCTGAGCATTTTTTGTGTGTGTTTATTGACCAAAGAAGATATCTGTGTATCTACTTTGGAAAAATGTCTATTCTAATACCATTTTTAAGTTTGGTTATCTTTTATTGATATTTCATCATTGAACCAACATTCATTTCTGGAAGCAATGTCACTTGATATGTGTTATACTTTTTATGTATTGCTGGATTCAATTTGCTAGTACTTTTCTGAGTATTTTTGTGTCTTTGTTCATGCGGTATATTGGTCTGTTTTCTTTTTTTGTGATCTTTGTCTGGTTTTGGTCCTTTGTGTAGAATTAATATTATTTCACTCTTAATTTTTTTTTTTTTTTTTTTTTTGAGATGGAGTCTTTCTCTGTCACCCTGGCTGGAGTACAGTAGCACAATCTTGGCTCACTGCAACCTCCACCTCCCAGGTTCAAACAGTCCTCCTGCCTCAGCCTGCTAAGTAGCCGAGATTACAGGCACCTACCACTACACCTGGATAATTTTTGTATTTTTAGTAGAGATGAGGTTTCACTTTGTTGGCCAGGCTGGTCTCAAACTCCTGACCTCAGGTGATCTGCTCACCTCAGCCTTCCAAAGTGCTGGAATTACAGGCCTGAGGCACCTGCACCCAGCCTCATTCTTTTTTCTTTTTCCCTGAGATGGAGTCTTGCTCTTTGCCCAGGCTGGAGTGTAGTGGCATGACCTCAGCTCACTGGAAGCTCTACCTCCCAGGTTCAAGCAAATTCTCCTGACTCAGCCTCCCGAGCAGCTGGGACTACAGGTGCCCACCACCACGCCTGGCTAATTTTTATATTTTTAGGAGAGATGGGATTTTACCATGTTGGCCAGGCTGGTCTCAAACTCCTGACCTCATGATCTGCCCACCACGGCTTCCCAAAGTGCTGAGATTACAGGTGTGAGCCACCGTGCCCAGCCTATTTCTCAAATATTTGGTAGACTTCTTCACCAAAGCCTTCTGAGCCCTGAGTTTTCTTTGTTGTAAGATTTTAAACTATAGAATCAATTTCACTAATAGACTCCTCAGGTTATTTTTTTATGAGTGAGTTTTGGTATGTTTGTATTTCAAGGATTTATTTCATCTAAGTTGTCAAGTTTGTGAGCAAAAAGTTGTTCATGATATTTCCTTGTTGTTCTTTGTCTGTGAGATCTGTAGTGATTTCCCCTCTTTCATTGCTGATATTAGTCATTTGTGTCATTCTTTTTTCTTCCTCAATCTGGCAAGAGGTTTATAGATTTTATTGATATTTTCAAAGAATTGAATTTTTGTTTTATTTTTATCTACTGTTTTCCTTATATATTCTTTCAAAACATATACTGTAGATACCCTATGATAAGTAAATAGAATTATAGTATACATACTGTTTTGCTCCTTGATCTTTTTCACTGACTATGTCTTAAAGACTTTTTTCATATTAGTATACAGAGGTCCATTAGATTCCCTAACAGCTACATAATATTCTGTTATATTCATGTTTCATAGTTTAAATAACCAGTATCTTTTTGAAGGGCATTTAGGATGTTTCCAGATGTTTTGCTGTTGCAAATAGTGCTTTTAGGATGTTTCATTCTAAAAAGTATCCTAAAAGCTATTGCAAACAGTGCTGAATGTTTCCATCCCAAAAACTATCCTAAAAGCTATTGCAAACAGTGCTGGAATGTACATTTGTATATATCAATATTTGGTCATGTGTATATCTGCATGTCTGTAGGAGAAATAACTAGAACTGGATCAGTAAATGGTTGTCCTTTTTTTTTCTTTTTAAATCAACCTTATTGAATTTAAATACAACAAAATGAACTGATTTTAACTGTTCTTTGAGTTTTGACATGTATATACCTGTGTAGCCACCACCCTAAAAAAGATATAGAACATTTTAATCATCCCCAAAAGTTTTCTCTTACCTCTTTGCAGTCCATATCCCCCAACATCTTGCTTTAGATAGCAACTGATCTTTGTGCACTATAGTTTTACTTGTTCTAGAATTCCATTGTATGAAATCAAACAATAGGATGTGTGCCCTCTTTCATTCAGTATCATGCTTTTGAGGTTCATCCATGTTATGTAAATATGTAATTTGTTCATTTTTATTGCTAACTCATTTTCCGTAGTGTGAATATACCATAATTTTTCATCTGTTAATGGATGTTTGAGTTGTTTCAGTTTGGGGCTGCTATGAGCCATAAAACTCCTGTTAACATTTAAAATGCATGTATTTTCATGGACATATGTTTTCATTTCTCTTAGGTATATCTAGAAGTGGAATTATGGGTCATATTGTAAGTGTATATTTATCCTTATAAGAAATTGCCAGCTGGGTGCAGTGGCTCATGCCTGTAATCCTAGTACTTTGGGAGGCCAAGGCAGGGGAATCACTTGAGGCCAAGATTTTGAGACCAGCCTGGGCAACCTAACAATACTCCATCTCTACAAAAAAATTTAAAAATTAGCCAGGCATGGTGGTGCACGCCTGTAGTCCTAGCTACTCAGGAGGCTGAGGTGGGAGGATTGCTTGAGCCCAAGGAGATCAAGACTGTAGTGAGCTATGATCATGCCACTGCACTTCAGCCTGGGCAACAGAGTGAGACCCTATCTCAAAAAAAGAAAAGAAATAATTTAAAGAAAAGAAAAAAGAAACTGCCACACTTTGTTTTCCAAAGTGGTTGTACCATTTGACATCCCCACCAGCAAGGTATGAGAATTCTGTTGTCCTGCATCCAGCCAACCTGGTATTGTTAGTCTTTTTAAGTTCACATCTTGCTGTAGGCATCTAATGGTATCTCATTATGGTTTTAATTTATATTTCTCTAGTTACTAATGATATTGAGCATCTTTTCATGTTCTTATTGGTCATTTATGTATCTTCTTTTGTAAAACACCTTTTCAGATATTTTGCTTTTCAGATATAGGAGGGTGATGTTTGCCTTATTATGCATTTGTAGTTTTCTACATATTGTGAATACAAGTTATCAGGAACATATATTGGGAAAAATTTCCCCTGTGGTTTACCTTTTCGTTTTTTAATGGTATCTTTCTGAGATCATAGGATTTTAATTTTGATGAAATCTACTTATCAGATATTTCTATTACAATTAGTGCTTTTTGTGTTCTAAGAAATTTTTGCCTACCTAAAGATAGTGCTATGTTTTCTTCTAGATGTTTTATAGTTTTAACATTTACATCTAGGTTAATGTTCCATTTTTATTCAGTTTTTGTGTATGGGGTGACATAGTTGTCAAGGTTACTTTTTGCCATATGTATATTTAGTTGTTCAAGTACTATTTTTTAAATGAAGCTTATTCCTCATTGACTTACCTTGACGGCTTTATTGAAATTCAGTTGATCAGGCCGAGCACAGTGGCTCACACTTGTAATCACAGCACTTTGGGAGGCCGAGGCAGGTGAGTCATTTGAGTTCAGGAGTTCAAGACCAGCCTAGCCAACATGGTGAAACCCCGTCTCTACTAAAAATACAAAAAGATTAGCTGGGTGTGGTGCTGTGCACCTGTAGGCCCAGCTACTCAGGAGGCTGAGACAGGAGAATCGCTTAAAACCCAGGAGGCAGAGGTTGCAGTGAGCTGAGATCGCACCACTGCACTCCAGCCTGGGTGACAGAGCTAGACTCTGTCTCAAAAAAAAAAAAAAAAAAAAAATGCAGTTGATCACATATGTGCAGGTCTATTTCTGAACTCTGCTATGTTCCATTATAAGTCCATACTTACGCCACTACTACACTGCCTTGATTATTTTAGTTGTATAGTAAATCATGTTAGTAGGTAATTTAAGTCCTCCAGCTTTGGTCTTGTTTTCCAAAACTGTTTTGGTTATTCTTCATCCTTTGATTATCTATATAATTTTTTTTTCTTTGAGACAGCATCTCACTCTGTCATCCAGGCTGGAGTACAGTGACGTGATCTCGGCTCACTGCAACCTCTGCCTCCTGGGTTCAAGCGATTCTCCTGCCTTAGCCTCCCAAGTAACTAGGATTGCAGGCACGTGCCATCATGCCTGGCTAATTTTGTATTTTTAATAGAGGCAGGGTTTCACCATGTTGGCCATGCTGGTCTTGAACTCCTGATCTCAAGTGATCCACCCACCTGGGCCTCCCAAAGTGCTGGGATTACAGGCATGAGGCACTGCACCTGGCCTGATTTTTCTATATAAATTTTAGAATTGGCTTGTCAATTTCAACAAAAAGTCTCCTGGGTTACTGAATGGGATTGCATTGAATCTATACATTAATATGTGGAGAATTGATATTTTAACAGTATTTAAGTTTCCAACCCATGAACTTGGTATATCTCTCCATTTATTTAGGTCTTTAATTTATCTTAGCCATGTGTTGCCTTTCACATATTTTGTTAAACTTATTTGTATTTACGGCTTTTGATGTCATTTTAAATGGTATTATTTTTATTTTTTATTATTGTTTTTTGAGACAGAGTCTCGCTGTGTTGCCCAGGCTGGAGTGCAGTGGCGTGATCTCAGCTCACTGCAACTTCCTCCTCCCGGGTTCATGTAATTCTCCTGCCTCAGCCTCCTGAGTAGCTGGAATTACAGGCACACGCCACCATACATGGCTAATTTTTGTTTTTTTTTGTTTTTTTTAGTAGAGATGGGGTTTCATCGTGTTGGCCAGGCTTGTCTCAAGCTCCTGACCTCAAATAATCCGCCCAAAGTGCTGGGATTACAGGCATGAGCCACCACCGCACCTGGCCCAAATGGTATTATTTTTAAATGTTATTTTCCAGTTGTTCATTGCTAGTATTTTAGAAAAATGATTGTTATATATTGACCTTTTATTCCACGGTCTTTCTAAATTCACATTTTAGTTCAAGTGGCTTTTCTTTAGATTCCTTTAGGACTTTCTAACACGATGTGATCATGTTATCTGTAAGTAAAAGCTTTTTCATTTCTTCTTTTCTAACCGGTATGCTTTTGGTTTATTTTTCTTGCCTTATTGCACTGACTGGAACTTCTAGTATAATGTTGAGTAGAAGTAATAAGAGCAGACATGCCTTACTCTTGGTTTTAGGAATAGGGAAAAATTATTTTAGAGAAAATAGTTCAAATTTTCGTCATGAAGTATGATAACCGTAAGATTTTTATAGACGCCTTTTATAATGGTGAGGAAGTTCCTCCTTCTTCCTAGTTTTCTGTTTTTATCATGAATGCTTATTAAATTTTTAAAATGCATTTTTAGTATTTCTGTTTTTTAAATAATCTTACAGCCAGAAACTTTTTCAGTATTTATTGAATTTACATTTTTCTTAATACCATTAATATGAGTTGTATTTCAAATACCTTGCATGCCTGAGATAAACTCCACTTGTTCATAATGTGTTACCTTTTTTGCTGAATTCTGTTTGCTAATATTTTGTCAAGGACGTTTGCATCCATATTCATAAGGGTTTGGGGGCTTGTAGTTTTCTTGTGATGTCCTGCTTTTGCTTTCAGTGTAATATTGGCCTCATAAGATGATTGTGAATTGTTTCTACCCCCTATTTTCTGAAAAACTTTGGGTAAGAATTATATTATTTCTTCCTTAAACATTTGGTAGAACTTGCCAGTGGAACCATTTGGACCTGAGTTTTCTCTGAGAAAAAGGTTTTTAAATTGAGTTTCTTTATAAAGGGCTTATCTGATTTTTATTTCTTGTGTCATTTTTGGTAATTTGTTCTTTCAAGGAATTTTCCATTTAATCAAATGTTGAATTTATTGGTGTAACTTTTTTCATAATATCCTTATATCCTTTAATGTCAACAAGATCAATAATAATGTTCCTTCTTTCATTTCTATCATTGATAATTTGTATTTTCTTTATTTCTTGACTGTCCTAGCTAGAGGTTTATCAATTTTATTGATCTTTTCTTGTTTTTTTATTTTTAATTAATTTATTTTTTTTTTATTTTTGAGACGGAGTCTCGTTCTGTTGCTCAGGCTGGAGTGCAGTGGCACGATCTCGGCTCACTGCAAGCTCCACCTCCCAGGTTCACACCATTCTCCTGCCTTAGCCTCCTGAGTAGCTGGTACTACAGGTGCCCTGCACCACACCTAGCTAATTTTTTTGTATTTTTAGTAGAGACGGGGTTTCTCCTTGTTAGCCAGGATGGTTTCGATCTCCTCACCTCGTGATCCACCCGCCTCAGCCTCCCAAAGTGCTGGAATTACAGGTGTGAGCCACTGTGCCGGGCCGCGCCCGGCCTTGATCTTTTCGAAGAAAAGCTTCTCAAAGTATTTAGTTTAACTTTTTAAATTCTGTTTTTATTTTGATTTCTGCTTTTATCTCTATTCTACTCAGTTTGAATGTAATTTACTCCTCTTTTTCTAGCTTCCTAATGTAGAGGCTTGGATTATTAATTTTAAATCTTTATTTTCCAAAAATAAATACATAAAGCTATGAATTTTCCTCCAAGCACTACCTTAGCTTCATTTCACAGATTTTGATATGTTGTATTTTTTTATCTTTCATTTCCGAATGTTTTCTAATTTCCGGTTATTCAACCCATTGGCTATTGAAAAGTGTCTGGTTTAATTTCCATATATTCGGGGTTTTTTCCAGATATATTTTTGTTATTGTTGTCTAATGGTACTTCTTTCATGTCCAGAGGAGATACTCTTTATCATTTAAAATTTGAGAGTTGGTTTATGGCCCAGCATACATTCTGTGTTGGTGAATGTTTCATGTATCTTTGAAAAGAATGTGTGTATTCTGCCATTGCAGGATGTAGAGTTCTGTAAATGTCAATTAGGTCAATTCAGTTGATAAAGGAGGCTTGAAGATTTATGTGTTCTAAATCCATACTAGTTTTGTCTACTTCTATTAACTATATTGTATTGTAGTATTGAAACCCCTAACTATAATGTTAGATTTGTCTTTCTCCTTTTATTTCTGTTTTTGCTTCAAGTACCTTTAAACTCTGTCACGAGGCACGTGCACATTGAGGGGTTTGCGTCATCTTGATGAACTGACTCTTTTGTCATAGTGAAATTTTAAATATTATTTTCTAAAAATAAATTTTATCCCTGTCCAAAAATTTGCTTTCTAAAGTTAATAAGGCCACTCCAGCTCTCCTGTGATTGCTGTTTGCATGGTGTTTCTTTTCCCAGTCTTTTACCCCATTTGTATCACTATATTTAAAGTGTATTTCTTGCAGAAAACATATGATTGGTTATTTTATCTATTTTTTAATATTTAAAGGAGTTTTATTCTTGTTAACATATAATGAATCTTGCTTTTTTTATCCAGTCTGATAGTCTCTGACTTTTAATTGAAGTGCTAAGACGATTTTAATGTAATTATTAAATCTATTTTGCTGTTTTGTCTCATCTACTTTTCATTTTTTTCCTCCCTTCCTGTTGTTTTCAGTATTCAATTTTCTCTCTTCTATTAGCTCATAAGCTATTCACCTTTTTTTTTTTTTTTTTTTTTTTTTTTTGAGACAGTCTTGCTCTGTCACCCAGGCTGGAGTGCAATGGTGCAATCTCAGCTCCGCCTCCTGGGGGTTCAAGCGATTCTCCTGCCTCAGCCTCCCAAGTGGCTGGGATTACAGGTGCATGCCACCACGCCTGGCTAATTTTTTGTATTTTTAGTAGAGATGGGGTTTCACCATGTTAGCCAGGATTGTCTCCATCTCCTGACCTCATCATCCACTCGCCTTGGCCTCCCAAAGTGCAGGGATTACAGGTGTGAGCCACTGCGTCCGGCCTCACTTCTCTTTTCTTAGTAGTTGCTGTAGGGTTTACAGTATGCATTTTTAACTTACAGCAGTCTCCTTCCAAATAATTCACCACTTCAGCTGAACCCTAAGAAACTTAACAACAGTGTACTTCTGTTGTCTGTGCTGTGTCCTGTTTTGCTGTGTCATTGTGTGTACTGTGTCCTGTTTTACCTGTGATGGATGTAACTCTACAATATACTTTGTTTTCTTTATACAGTTTTTTTTAAATTTATTTTTTTGAGGCAGGGTCTCACTCTGTTGCCCAGGTTGGAGTGCAGTGGCATGATCTTGGTTCACTGCAACCTCTGCCTCCCAGATTCAAGTGATTCTTCTGCCTCAGCCTCCCAAGTAGCTGGATTACAGGCACGCACCACCATGCCCAGATAATTTTTGAATTTTTAGTAGAGATGGGATTTCACCATGTTGGCCAGGGTGACCTCAAACTCCTGACCTCAGGTAATCCACCCGCCTCAGCCTCCCAAAGTGCTGGGATTACAGGTGTGAGCCAACACACCCACCCTATATGGTTATTTTTAAGTAACATTTAAAGTGAAAAAAAAAAAAAAACCCAGCATCTTTTATATTTACTCACGTATTTATCTTTCTCTCTTCTTGCCTTTGTCTAGATTTGAGCCTTTATTTGGTATCCTTTTCTTTCAGCTTGAAGAACTTCCTTTAACACCTCTTATGGAGTAAGTGTACTAGTCTGTTCTCACGCTGCTGATAAGGACATACCCAAGACTGGGTAATTTATAAAGGAAAGAGGTTTAGTTGACTCACAGTTCAGCATGGGTTGGGAGGCCTCAGGAAACTTACAATCATGGTGGAAGGGGAAGCAAACATCTCCTTCTTCACATAGCAGCAGCAAGGAGAAGAGCAGAGCGAAGTTGGGTGAAAGCCCATTATAAAACCATCAGATCGCATGGGAACTATCACGAGAATAGGATGGGGGAAACTGCTTGCATGATTCAATTATCTCCACCTGGTCCCTCCCACTACATGTGGGGATTATGGGAACTACAATTAAGGATGAGATGTGGATGGGGACACAGCCAAACCGTATCAGTAGGTCAGCTGGCAACAAATTCTCACAGGTTTTACTTGTCTGAAAATGTCTTTTTCTCCTTCATTTTGGAAGGGGCTTCTAACAAGCTATATAGTTCTAGGCTTTTTTCTTTCAGCAGAGTGAAGATGCTGTTTCTTTGTCTTCTGGCTTACACGCCCTACTGCCCTTGCCCATTCCTTCTCAGAATCCCAGAGCGAAAGGTGCCCACCAGATGACCACGGGCCGGCACCTTTACCTCACAGAACCTCAGCACCCTTAATGTTAAAGGAGGCCAGAAGGAGAGCCCACAGCACAGGAGTGTGGTTACCCCAGGGGGACTGTCTTGCCAAATACTTAATGAACAGTAAAGTGACTCTGTGCTGTCAGCAAGAATGGTAGCTGTTGCTGGTGCTACGCAGGTCTCTGTCTTCAAGACCTGCTCTAAGAAAAGGGGCCTTTTATTCCAAGGCTCCAAGGCCCTCTGGTCCTAAGCAGCCTTTGATATTCCTCAGCACAGCCCTTCAAAGCCTCATGGCCCCCACTACATGCTAATCAGAGCTTGTCTCTTCTAGCGCTAGTAGGCCTGGGGCAAGGACACCAGAAAGTTCGCAGCCACAGGGTGACCTATTTAAGAGGAGGCCCATCCAGGCCATTATTGAGTTAATCTGAAATAGGTCTTAGGTGGAAACTTGGCCCAGAGTTGCTGGACCTCTGCAGACTGGTTGTAATTCAAGCCTGCCTGACTAGGAGAGTTCAGATTTTGCCAGGTCATTTTCAGCCATCATCATAGACGGCGTGGTATGTGCGTTGTTGGGTGTGTCCAGGTTTCTTCCTCATCCCTGTAGGCTATGTGAGGGGCCCCTGGGGAGTTGAGAGGAAGGTCCCAGCCAGGCTCTGGGGACCTGGCATTGCTTGAGCTTTGAGGATCCTCCTGTGGGCTGAGGGATCAGCTGTTGAGTAGTGGGGTCCTGAGAACTGGGCTAGAGAATCCGCTGGCATGGCCTGAGGTGGGCAGGTGGCCCCTACTCTAGCCCTGCTCTGAGATAAGGATCTTCTTTTCCTTCTTTTGCCCCCTACCCCTACACCCCTTCACCCCTCCATCTCTCCATTTCTGCCCCTTTTCTCTCCCTTGGCTTCACTGTGGCCTATCACCTCCACTATGCCTCCACACCAGAAGGTTCCTGAATCAGAATGTTCTGCCCGAGCACCAGCTCCTAGCCACTAGTCACTGAGACTTGGCAGTTGGAAACAGAGCCCTCCTTTTTTTTCCTTTTCTTTTCTTTTCTTTTTTTTTTTTTTTTTTTTTTTTTGGAGACAGGGTCTTGCTCTGTAGCCCAGGTTGGAGTGATGTCACCTCACTGCAACCTCCTCTACCTCCCAGGTTCAAGCAATTCTCCTGCCTCAGCCTCCCGAGTAGCTGGGACTACAAGCATGCACCACCATGCCCGGCTAATTTTTGTATTTTTAGTAGAGACGGGGTTTTACCATGTTGATCAGGCCAGTCTCGAACTCCTGACCTCAAATGATCTGCCTGCCACAGCCCCCGAAAGTGCTGGGATTACAGGCGTGAGCCACTGTGCCCAGCCAAAAGCCCTTCATTTTTAAGGAACAATTATTCACCTTTAGGTTTTTGAAAAATACCATCATATCTTAGAATTTCTCATTTTCATTTCTTTCAGAAAATAGAAAAAAATTATGAATTTATAGTAAAAAATGTAACTGCCAAGAACCCAGAGAATGAAGCCTACTGGCCCCTCAGGAAGCAGCTGGCCTCCCAGTGGCTGGGTGCGGAGGTGACCCAAGCAAGGGGCTGTCAGGCTGGGGCTGACATTCTGCATTTTCTCCCTCTCGAGGAACGGGACTGGCTTCAGTCCCACCTCATTTGTCTTTGGCTAAGCTCCTCTTAAGCAACTTCCTTCCTGAATGTGGTCTTTTCTGGAGCCTCATTATTTTGAGATTGATTTTTCTCCTTTGCAAAAACTGCTTGGATAGCTTTTCACCAAGCCATGCCCTGGAAGCTACCAGCCCACAGTAGTGATTGCAGCAGCCCTCCTGGCAGGGACCCTCTAGGCGATGGGGGTGACCACCCCCCCTCAGTCCAGCAGGCATGTGGGTGCAGGAGGTGGGATGAGGGAAGCAATGGTGGGCCTGGAGGGCTAGTGCTTGTGTTAGCAGCTGGGGCCTTGTTTACAGAGAAATGTGGGCTTGTTCCCTGGGAGCTCCTCCTTTTACAGGAGCAAACTCCAAGGCCCAGGAGAGGGTACCTGTGTGAAGTTACACAGCCTATTGGTGGACAGATGAATGCTTTAAGCTGAGAACCCCATTCTCTGCAGTGCATTTGAACGGGCAGGAAATAGTCACAACCGATATGGGACAGGTTGGCTGAGGTTATCTTGGCGAGAATCACTGGAGATTGTTTCTTTGCTACTTTGTGCTTTGCTTTTCTCTACAGAGCATTTTTATTTTTCTACCTTGAACGTGGGTCCATTTTATAGCCAAGTAACAATGGCCAATGCTTGTAGCCTCCTCATTGCGGGCCAGCCTCTGTGTTAAGCACTTTACAGGCATTAACCCATTTTACAGAAGAAGACTGAAGGTTAAGATGTTAAGTAATAACTGTGGGTCATGGGGTGGGAAATAAGGTGGGACTCCCAGGTCTGCTTGAGTCACGAAAGGGAAAGGCCTCTCTTACTTGGAGTAAACTAAGGAGGCCCCCTCATCCCCTATTCATTTAAGACACATGAATCTGCCTGTGGAGTAAGAGGTTTCCCCTCAGCAGGCACTGTGGGTCTCTTCCTTGCTCCCCGCAGAACTCGGCCAACCCAGCCTGTCAGTAAATGTTGCTGACAGGCCTCCTGGGGCACCTGCCCACTACACTGCAGCCAGAAGGGGCGGGAGGGTGTCCAGAGAAAGTGTGCCGGGGGAAACAGAGGATCTTTGCAGGCACTGCACAGCTAGGCCTGGCCAAGGGGGACCACTCATGGAGAGAATCACAAGATAATCCGGTTGTGATTCACTTCGTTTTTTACTCCTTTATTAGCTCAAGAGGCAGGGGCAGCAGAAAGAAAAACTCAAAACCTGTACTCTTCCTAACCCCACAGCACCCTTATCTTCACGGCAAATACCTGCACACTGCACAGTTTACAAAACCCTTTCCTGGCCAGGCATGGTGGTTCACACCTGTAATCCCAGTACTTTGGGAGGCTGAGGCAGGCAGATCACCTGAGGTCAGGAGTTAAAGACCAACCTGGCCAACATGGTACAACCCCGTCTCTACTAAAAGTACGAAAATTAGCTAGGTGTGATGGCGGGTGCTTGTAATCCCAGCTACTCAGGAGGCTGAGGCAGGAGAATTGCTTGAACCCGGGAGATGGAGGTTGCAGTGAGCCAAGAGCGTGCCACTGCACTCCAGCCTGGGCGACAAGAGCAAGACACAGTCTCAATAATAATAATAATAGTAATAAGCTTTCCCATTCTGATATTTCTCGTGCCATCCATTCATCCAATAGGTTCCTATTTAGCACCTCCCATACACCCAGCTCCAGGCTGTGAGCGTCAACCAGGCAGATACAGCCCCCACCCCTTCGGGGCCCCATGGCTCCTAGTGGCAGAACCCTTTCCCCGCCAGAGCCCTCTGTCTCAGCTTGCGCTCCAACATTGATACCTAGAGGCAGCCGCCTGTGGAAAATGGTTTAGTGTGATTACCAGGGCATCAGATGATTTCCAAGGAGAAGCCGCGGGGGCTGTCTCTAGGCCAGGAAAGTGGCATCCCATGCCAGTAGTTTCCAGTGACCTGCTCAACAGTCCTGGCACCTTCCGAGATCAGTGGCTTCTCCAGTGTGGGTCGCCAGATACTCACTTTAGAACAAAGTCCCTCTTACTCTGGCCTCGAGACAGGTGTTTGCATTGTGTCAAAGGAAATGCTCACATAGGCGGGTCTCTTCCTTGTCCACTAAAGGATCCTCCTCACTGGTCAGGGATCGCTGATCCTACAGCCATCAGCAGAGTGACCAGGTCTGCTGGTGCCTGGTGACTGGCTGGGAGAAGCTAGGCACCAGGCCATGTGGCGAGCCCATTGGTAGGGCCAGTGGTTTCAGAGGAGCTGGGCTAGGAGATGGGCCAAGGGCAGCACCTCTCCACACCAACGAGGGTTGAAAAACAGGGCCTTCTACGGCCCAAAGAGCTGGTGCCATGGGAGGCCATGGCCTATAGCCAGGTGGAATATGGGGCAGCCGCTAACAAGGAACCAAATCCTAGAGACTGGGAAAAGCATGATGGGCCAGATGAAAAAGTAAAACACCAAACTGAATTTGTGTTATGTGGACAAAGGCTAGACTTCAATGTGGAACAAAGGAAAGTTTAATTTCCTGAGATGTCAGGACCCTCGGAGAGCTTTTTCCCTCTCCTTTGGTTACCCAGGAGGCAGCACGGAGCACTGGAGAGGGGGCCCTGGAGCCAGGATGCCTGGCCACCGCCCCCGGCCCCTCTCTGCAGAGCTGGGAGGCAGCACCTGGGCCATGAGGGACAAATGTAGAGCAATGGATGGAGGTGGAATTTGCTATTATGGGGTGTTAAAGCTGGCAGGACCTGAGGTAGCATCTAACCCAGTGGATCTTACCTTGGCTACAGCATTAAAGTCTCCTAGAGAATCTTTTTTATGATATTGATGCCCGAATCTTAAATTCAGTTCATTAGTTAAAAAAAAAAAAAAAAACAATATCCTTCTACCCGCAAGTTACCAGGCAGTCCCATCTCCCAGGAGGCTGAGCCTGCAGGCAGGAGTTTCTGGTTATATCTCGGAGCAGATGGTGGGCAGGCAGATGGGTGGGTTGGGGTTTAGAGCGAGCCCTAGACAAGAGGAGGCTCTTGTCTAGAAACCAGCCAACCCAGGAAGCTAAGGCCTTGCTGAGAAGCAGGTGGACCGCTGGTCTTAACTGCAGGGGATCAGAGTAGGAAGAGGGAGCCCGAGTGCTTCAGCTCTGGGCCCCTTCCATGCTGTCACACAGGGCTCGGGGAGAAGCTGAGCATCTCGCCAGGCTCACTTCACACCGGAGGAGGGGGCTGCAGCCCCATGGCAGAAGCCCCAGGCAGCTTCCTGGGCCCAGCTGGCACAGGGTCTGTCCTTCATGCATCTGCTAGGCTGGGCCCGAGAACAGCTCTGTGGAAGTCCTGGCCTGGGCAGCCACCTCTCTACCTTGGGGTGAAACTCAAACCTGGACAGGGTGAGTGAGTGAGTCCACCACAGAGCTGGATCTAGGGCAGGCACCCTCATTCCTTTGAGACGACCCTGCGGAAACCCTGGTAGGGTGGAGGCTGTGGGTGGGCTGGGTGCTCTGCCGGCTGAAGGAAGCTGTGGGCAGCAGGCCGTCTTCAGCACCACGGCGGATGCCAGAATTGGAGCAGGCACCGCTATTTTGTGCTCCGTTTCTGCACCTGTGTGACTTTCCTAGCGTGGGCCTGGCTGCCCAATGCTGTCCATCATCCCAAGGACAGCCGAGCAAAGAATGCAGCTCTAGGTCACAGCCCTCTTCCGAGTGAGGAGCCGCCCTGGCTTGTCTCATGTGCCTCTATTGTTCACCCCTCATTTTGGTTCATGACTTTGACCATGTGCCCTGGTTCCCCCAGTGAAAGGGAAGGAGGGGAATTTCTTTATCCTCCGAGATTTGTGTGTGTTGAGCTCTCTAGCCAGCCCAGGGGTATTGGGAAGTGATTTCCCCTGAGAAGTCATGAGACTCAGCCCCACAGAGACCAGCCTACAGATTCATGTTTATTTTATTATTATATATATTTTTTGAGCCGGAGTCTCGCTCTGTCGCCCAGGCTGGAGTGCAGTGGCGCAATCTTGGCTCACGGCAAGCTCCGCCTCGCAGGTTCACGCCATTCTCATGCCTCAGCCTCCCGACTAGCTGGGACTACAGGCGCACGTCTCCATGCCTGGCTTATTTTTGTATTTTTAGTAGAGATGGGATTTCACCGTGTTAGCCAGGATGGTCTCGATCTCCTGACCTCGTGATCCGCCCGCCTCGGCCTCCCAAAGTGCTGGGATTACAGGTGTGAGCCACCATGGCCAGCAGATTCATGTTTGATGGGGTTTCTGCTGCGGCAGCTCCGGTGAAATGGAAGCAAAGCCTGATATTTATATGGCAGGCCTGGGTGCCCCATCCCACAGGCCCCACCCTGGCCTTGGTTATAGGTGACCCTCATAGGGCGGAAGCCCTGCACCAGTCTCCTGGGGAAGTTGTCGGAGAGCCCAGATGTTGTCTCCTCAGCTTCCCGCAATGCCCCAGGCACACTCAGCACTGGCTGCAGCAGGAGACGAGGGGGGAGGGGCTTACCGAGAGGCCCCGAGAACTGAGATGACCCTGGTGCTCTGGCTTGGGTTTTCCATCTGCCTGCCAGAGTTTCGTGATTTATTATTTTTTATTATCTGATTTTCCATCAGATTAGATCCTGACGTGCCTTCCAGCATCCTCGGGTTGAAATTCTGGGAGTCTCCAGCTGCCTGCCTCCTGTAGAGGAGCGGCGTCACTTGTCCAGTTACCCAGGGGTCTTTATTTTTTTAATGAATGATCCCTTTTGTGGCAGAAACTCCACAGGGCCCACTTTGGGTAAGGCAGATCTGTTATCTTTCTGGGTTCCCCAGTCAGGAAGGACTGGCGGTGCCTCAGGGGCGCTGCTCCTGCTCCCAGGGGCCCTCGCCACTTCTGTCTCCCACTTGCAGCTTCGGGGGGCTCAGGCTCCGAGCACTGGCCCATTCCACCTCTGTCCTGGGGCTCCTGCTCTTTCCTTTCCCTGGAGCGGCATCCTGCTCCTGTGCCACCCACCACTAAGTCATCATCCTGCACCAGCTGTAAAGCTGCCACCTCCTCCCAAAAGCCTTCTCAGAGCCCTACCTGCAGCCTGAAGTCATCTCCCCAACTCTCACCCAGTGGTTCCTGTATGACCACTCCTGTGTCTGCTCAGAGGCTCCCTGTGCTTTTTTTTTTTTTTTGAGACGGAGTCTCGCTCTGTTGCCCGGGCTGGAGTGCAGTGGCCGGATCTCAGCTCACTGCAAGCTCCGCCTCCCGGGTTCACGCCATTCTCCTGCCTCAGCCTCCCGAGTAGCTGGGACTATAGGCGCCCACCACCTCGCCCGGCTAGTTTTTTGTATTTTTTAGTAGAGACAGGGTTTCACCATGTTAGCCAGGATGGTCTCGATCTCCTGACCTCGTGATCCGCCCGTCTCAGCCTCCCAAAGTGCTGGGATCGCAGGCTTGAGCCACCGCGCCCGGCTACTCCCTGTTCTTTCAGAAGCTCATAGAAGACCTCTCAGACTCTCCTTCTCCATTGCCTGAGTGGGCAGAGCATTGGCAGCCATAGCCTGGAGGGAGGTGGGTCCTCCTCTGGTGCCACTCCAAGGCAGGGCTTCTGTTCCCCACCTGCCCACTCTAGGCCAGGCTGGAGGACACCAGCAGGCCAGGCTGGGCAGGGGGCCCACCTGGTCCCACAGCCCCTGGCCTAGCAGGCTGCTGTGGTCTCTTGGCCTCCAGGGCCATGGGGGTGGCAGGTGCCACTAGGCTGTCGGTAAAGATCAGCAGGCCAGGCACAGTGGCTCAAGCCTGTAATCCTGGCATTTTGGGAGACCGAGGCAGGCAGATCGCCTGAGGTCAGGAGTTCAAGACCAGCCTGGCCAATATGGTGAGACCCTGTCTCTACTAAAAATTCAAAAATTAGCTGGGCCTGCTGGCACATTCCTGTAATCTCAGCTACTCGGGAGACTGAGCAGGAGACTCACTTGAACCTGGGAGGTGGAGGTTGCAGTGAGCTGAGATCGCGCCACTGCACTCCAACCTGGGCGATAGAGTGAGACTGTGTCTCAAAGAAAAAAAAAAAAAAAAAAAAGACTAGGCACAGTGGTTCATAGGCTGAGGCAGGTGGATCACAAGGTCAGGTGTTCGTGACCAGCCTGGCCAACCTAGTGAAACCCCATCTTTACTGAAAATACAAAAAACTAGCCAGGCATGGTGGCAGGCACCTGTAATACCAGCTACTCTGGAGGCTGAGGCAGGAGAATTGCTAGAACCTGAGAGGCAAAGGTTGCAATGAGCCAAGATTGCGCCACTGCACTCCAGCCGGGTGACAGTGCGAGACTCTGTCTCAAAAAAAAAAAAGCCTTGGGGTCTTGGGTGGGCTCCTAACTCTACATGCCACCCTTTCCTCTTCTGGGGGTAACACTTGCAGAATACATGTAACATGTGGAAACCACCCAACAGCTGGAAGTGCGGAGGAGGCAGTCACCCAGCAACCGGGCTGTTCATTCTCAAACATGGTGACGTCACTTGATATCCCCTGGACTCCAGCCCCAAGCATTTCTCTCTGTTATCAGCATCTGGCTGATTGGATTCTGTGATCGGGCTCAGGCAGCTTAACAGCCCTCCCAAAATCTAAATCAAAGTCACCAAAGCTGCTGTAATTGAATGTTGGAGGCGCTAACCACACGGGCTGGGAATGGCTGTTTTCTGGCGAGGGTGCAGCGCCCCCACAGTCCACACTGGAAACTGACACCGTTGCACTGTTTCTCCTCAGAGCCCCCACGTGGGGGTGGAGTGTCTCTTTGCATAGCCAGACTGTAACAAAATAGGATGCATGCCCTGCTTGAAGTTGGTAGCGCTCAGGATGGAATGAACACCCTGCTCTGGGGGTCTGGAGACTTGTGATAGGAGTCCCCGAGAGCAGTGACCGCTTGAGGACGAGGTCATGGGCTGGAAAGTTTCCAGGGCTCAGGAACTAGGCCTTGCCCACTCCCAGTCCTGCATACTTGAACTTAGCTCTGCAGAGAGGGGAGGGATAGCAGTGCCCGTCTCCATTAATCACACTGTGGGCCCGAGGGAGGTCCACGGGTCAGAGCGAATCCTGCAGGTGACTGACAGTTGGATATCAGCCCCCGGCACAGCAGCCCCTACACTGCACTGATGCGGGCACACCTGCTATGGGGAGTGGGGAGCAGGGCAAGGTTTCTCTTTCTTTGCTCCCCCCAGGGCCCTGCCTGGTCTGTGGACATGTAGGAGATGAACAAGTTCTGAGCCATGTCCTCAAAGAAGCCACCACGTTCTTTTTTTTTTTTTTTTTTTTTTTGAAACGGAGTCTCTGTCGTCTAGGCTGGAGTGCAGTGGCACAATCTCAGCTTGCTATAACCTCTGCCTCCCAGATTCAGCGATTCTCCTGCCTCAGCCTCTCGAGGAGCTGGGATTACAGGTGCCTACCACCATACCCAGCTAATTTTTGTATTTTTAGTAGAGATGGGGTTTCACCATGTTAGCCAGGCTGGTCTCAAACTCCTGACCTCAGGTGATCTGCCTGCCTCGGCCTCCCAAAGTGCTGGGATTACATCACATTCTTTTAAATATTTGGACACCCCAAATGTGACTCCAGTTAGCCAGAGGTTGGTGAAGGGTCCCAGTGCTGGGGAGCCCAAAGGAGGGAACCTGAGGGCCCCAGGCACTGCACCATTGAAGTGACCCACACTGGGGCTCTGGCAGAGGAGGAAAGAAAGACATCCCACAATGCCTGTGTGCAGTGCGGCACAGGAGTGGGAAAGTGCCCAAGTCAGCACCAAGGGTGCAGGGTCTCCGCATGTGGCACTGGGATGGGCTGAAGAACCAGGAAGGAGAAAGGATACAGGGCGCTGGTAGGTGCTGCTCCAGCCTTGCTGGACATGGGCTGTCTGAATGTCCTTCCCCACCCAGGACCCTGCGAGTGCTCCCAGCATCCTCCACCAGGCCCCTGCTCTTGCCACTCCCCACCCCCAGGCCCCACCGGCCTGTCCCCTGCCAGGACCCCTCTTAGCAGCACGTCCCCCAAAACTCGTCCAGCCAGCACTGGGTGTGGGTGCAGTGAGCGGGGTGAGTGCCATCCTTCCACCCTTCAGGGCTGCTCTCCTCTCCAGTGACACGTGAGGGGATGGGTCCCTGTTGGACATCTGTGCCTTAACCCTGGAGGAGCTCATGGGCAGGTGAGGGCAAAGTTAGTTTCCCCGAAATAAGCAAGCAGTGCACAGAGGGTGGCCACAGGGCTTCTGCCCTAACACCACCACTGGGTCACCTCCTTCCCAATCCATAACCAGCCTAGGCAGCCTTTCAGGTTCTTGGTTTCAAAAAGCTGCCCCCAACAGGGCTTCCCCAATGAGAAACTTGATCTGTTTTCCTCCAAAGATGAGAAAAAAGCTCCACTTCTAAAAATAGCCCACCTGGCTCCCCTGCACTAGATGTTTCCATGGCAACCCACTCCTTCCTAGGAGCCTCCCGATGATAGAAGGGTCCCAGCCCTGAGGGGGTACCCTGTGGCCTCCTTAGCCAGATCCACCTATTGCAGGGGTCAAAGAGAGCCCTGAGTGGGGAACGGGGTGTGGGGGCACAGTAAACAAGGGCTCCCCTGGTTCCGAGCCTCTGTGATTTGAAGTAAACTCTAGACGGGCATGGTGGCTCACGCCTGTAATCCCAGCACTTTGGGAGGCTGAGGCCGGCGGATCACAGGTCAGGAGTTCAAGACCAGCCTGGCCAACATAGTAAAACCCCCTCTCTACTAAAAATACAAAAATTAGCCAGGCGTGGTAGTGCACACCTGTAATCCCAGCTACTCAGGAGGCTGAGGTGGGAGAATCGCTTGATCCTGGGAGGTAGAGGATGCAGTGAACCAAGATTGCGCCACTGCACTCCAGCCTAGGCGACAGCACAAGACTCTGTCTCAAAAAGCGGGAAAAAAAAATGTGTTGTTTCAAGCCATTGTCTTAATTTCCAGGGGCTGCCATAATAAATTACCACAGACAAGTGGCTTAAAACAACAGGAAATCATTCTCTCTCGGTTCTGAACTGAGACTTCTGGACTCAGGGTGGCCAGAGTTTACTAATGTGGAGGCCAAGCCCCCTCATTGTTCAGCTCTGCCTCTGCCTGGGCTTGGGGTGAGGCCCACACCCCTGTGCTCAGTGTGTGTCCCAGCATCCTTATCTTGCTGTGAGAACATGGGAGGTGGGTGACGCCACCTTCCTTGAGGGGTGGTGCGCGTGTGGGTACGCATGGGAGCGTGCCTGTGACAGGTCGTTCATGGCCTTGGAGCTGGGTGGGAGCCACCATCAGTGTGCCTGGGCTGGGTGCAGGGGTCCTTCCTGCCCAAGCCCACCCCTTCCTGGCCTCTCTGTCCCTCTCTCCGCCTGTGATTCCACCTGCCAGCAGTCTTGTCTTTCCCATGGACTGTGTCAACTGCCACATGCTCCCTTTTGCCAGAGGACAAAGGGCCAGGCTCCTTGGTCTGTGCCAGAAGCCCCTCACCTTCTCCCCTTTCCAACCTGCTCCTCTGTGTCCCACCCCCTACCCCCACCTTCTTCAAACCCTGCCTTCCTGTGTGTGACGCGCCAACCCCGGGAGGAATCCATGGGCCTAGACGGGCCCCGAAGCATTCATTCACTCGCTCACTCGTTCCCTCTCTTGTCCTACCCTCCCTCCTTCTCCTGATCTCTCCGTCCCTTTGAGGGGACCTCTCCCCGCCTGTCTCTGCAGAACAGACTGTGCTCGTGGGTAATCGCTGGCCCAAGTGCCTTCCCATCCTGCCCCAACAACATGGCCAGTGACCTGAGGCCAGAACAGCATGTCCCTGTGTCCCTGGGGACCTGAATTTGGACCTTAAGGGCTGCTTACTAAGGTGTACTGTTGAAAAGCAAGTTATACAGAAATGTGGCTACCTGCTTCCACCCGCCACACGGAAGGATGCTTATGGTTAGACTGACTGCACCTCTCACCAGCTCTTGCTTACAGAGCAGGGGTCACATTTGGGCTGACCCGCATCTGCGTTGGGCATGCCCCGTTGAGGCCCTCCCCGTGTTGAGCCGGTGGCCATTCCGATGGATAGGGGGCTGGCCGTTCTGGTTATTAGATGTACTGAACCTGGGGAGATGACACGTGCCTCAGGCACAGGTGGTAAGAGCACAGGCTCTAAAGCCAGAGGCCTGGCTGCTCAGGAATCCCCTCACCTCGTGGCCCTGGGCAATTTCAACGCACCTTTCTGCTCCTAGATCTACCTCGCCGGGTCATCGCAGGCATTAACTGAGGCAGCGCCTCACCCACAGCCTGGCACCTGGAAAGGTGTGGTACACATCAGCCATTAGAGCCTTTCTAAGGCCGATCCAGAGAGAGGAAGACTTGTGAACAGACAGAGCTGGACTCAGATCCCAACCCTGCCCCTGAATAGCTGGCACTAAGCTGGTGGTTTGGCCTCTCGGAACCTGCATTTTCTTGCCTGCAGGGAGGGAAGAATAGTCACTGTCTACTGACCTCCACTGTGAGGCCCAGAGCAACAACTGACGGAGCCGTGGCCCAGACCCTGGCCCAGCCGGTGTGGCCTCCAGATGTCTGGGGGTCACAGTTGGGCTTCTGTGTGCAGACACACTGTGGCCTCTCAATGGCCTTGCCAGGGTAGGGACTGTCCCATCCCCAAGCAATAGATGAGGAAATCGAGACTCTGAGAGGTGAAGCCATGCTCAGGCCGCCTGTCTGGCCACTGTCTTCCTTCCGGGCTGCTGGGGCCTCCGTGAGAGGGGCAGGCGGTCATTTGAATAACAAGTTATTGTCATTTGGGGGCTGCCGTTGTGATGGGAGGCTCCCTGCCTCCTGGCTGGATGCTGGCCCAAGGTCCCTGTGGCCAGAGGGGGACAGGGTATGCCGTGGGCACCCTCCTCAGCTCCCCTTGGCTCAGGCCCCATACAGCTGGCTGGCCTGACCCTGCCATGGACACCATGTGTGACTCAGCCATGTCCACCTCCGTGTACCTTGCCTGCCGTGGGAAGAAACATTCTCTCACAATACGCATTCTTTTTCAAAAATATCTTAAATCTTGGGTTACAGATTTTCTTCATCTAAAAAAAGTTTTTTGCTGATTATTTCTAAACAAGGCATTTCAGAAACCCCTTGGCAGTTACAGGCTCTGGGACTCATGGGGTGGTGTGAGCCTCTTGGTGTGCTGTGGCCCTAGGCCAGCTGCCTCCTGCCCCACCTACTGTGATGCACCACCCCACAGAGACACCCACAGCCCCATGCCCTTGGATGCAGGCTGGGTGGCAGGAAAGGGAGGTCAAAGGGCCCTGGGCAGCTGCGTGAGAGAGAGGTAAGAGGGGGCGTGGGAGCTGGCAGAGGGCACAGCCTGCCCCTCTCATGGAGGCCCCAGCAGCCCAAAAGGAAGAGGGTGGCCAGCCAGGCAGCGTGGGCATGACTTCACTTCTCAGAGCCTCAGTTTCCTCATCTGTCACCTGGGGATGATCTGGTCCCTACCCTGCAAGGCCACTGAGAGGCCACAGCATGTCTGCACACAGAAGGCATTCCATCAGTGAGAATGGCTGTGTTCCTGCAGGGAGATCAGTGAAGGCAGGGACAGGGGAGCCTCAACTGTGACATGGGGTCTTTTAGTAGACTTTGTTTTTGTTTGTTGTTGTGTTTTGGGTTTTTTTGTTTTGTTTTTTGAAACAAGGTCTCATTCTGTTACACAGGCTGTAGTGCAGTGGCACGATCATGGCTCACTGTAGCCTTCACCTCCCTGGGCTCAGGTGATCCTCCCACCTCAGCCTCCTGGGTAGCTGGGACCACCAGCATATGCCACTATGCCTGGCTGATTTTTCTGTTTTTTGTAGAAGACAGGGTTTTGTCATGTTTCCCAGGTTCTTTTGGCAGAGTTTGGACAGAAGGTGGCATTGGGCTGGCCCTCAAAGGGGTGGGTGGGGTGGGACCTCTGGTGGGGGCAGGTATGAGAAGGTTCCAGGCAGTGGGGACATGGCGGGAAAGGCCCCAAACAGGAGTGCTCAAGCCTTTGCAGGGAACAGCAGACAGACTGGTGTGGCTGGGGGATGGGCATGATCAGAGAGCAAAGTGAGATTGACTGGGTGGGAGGGATTGGCTTGGGGTAGGCCTGCGACACCGAGAAAGGAGCTTGGGCTCCATTCTAGAGGCCTCTGTGCCCACAGAGTAGTCTCCACCTCGCCACCCAGCATAGCCCATCCTTCCCTGCACACCACAACATAGGGAACTGGTGCCCTGCACGCAGGTGGGTGCCTGCAGTCCTGCGGCCTCCAAAGCCCAGTCCTGGCCCTGCCATTCAAGCTGGGCTCTCTTTACAGTCCTTCCCACTGACTCAGGTGGGCCCTTGCTCACCCCACCCTGGGAAAGCTGGGCCAGGCACCTCACCCTGGCCAGGAACAGGAATGGGCACCATCTCGGGGAGTGATGTTTTTTGAATGGCGCTATCCACCCTGCCCTGCTTGACCTGGCTGTGCAGACCTCTTGGTACCACGTCTGTTCGTAATGACCATAACAACTCTATTTTCTTCCACAGATGACTCTGGGGATGACGACGAGGCTACCACCCCAGCCGACAAGAACGAGCTGCACCACACCCTGAAGAATCTTTCCCTGAAGTTAGATGACCTCAGCACGTGCAATGACCTCATCGCCAAGCACGGCGCCGCGCTCCAGCGCTCCCTGACGGAGCTGGACGGCCTCAAGATCCCATCCGAGAGTGGGGAGAAGCTGAAGGTGGTGAACGAGCGGGCCACCCTCTTCCGCATCACATCCAATGCTATGATCAACGTGAGTACCCGCCCCCACCACCGCCCTGGCACGGGGCTCCCTGGCTCCAGCCCCGGGGTCCCTGAGCAGGTGACCAGGGGTGCTTGAAGCGTCAGCATTCCATTTCCTGCGGTTCCACGGTGTTTCCCAAAGCCAGCGCCCCCCCCAGCTAGCTTCCGGGTTCTCAAATCATCTCCTTCACTCGGCCGTTGTTGGGCAAGGACATTCTTCTTCACTGTCTGGAGGAAACTGGGGTTGGGTGTGGACTCTGGTACAGTCTGCAGTTACTTCCTGCCTCGATAAGGAAGGTCGGGGCCCCAAGTTGAGTAGCTAGCCCAGTGGGTCAGTTCTGCCCACACGGTAGGGACACAGCTGCCACACTGGCCCTCAGTGGCTGCTACTCCTCCTCCCTGGGTTCACTCCCCAGATGCAGTGGGAGCAGACGCTGTGCACAACAAGGGAGGGTGTGTGGTGGGGGCTGCGGTCGAGGGCTCCCTGAGCTAGAAGAGCCTCAGAGCTGAGCCTGCCGAGGTCGTGCCAACCTGATGGTAGACGAAGTGGGTAACCGCAGTTGTAAACTAAGCAGCCCCGCCGTGGGAGTCAGCCGCTCACCCCGGTCTGGAAACCACACGGCTATGACTGGGAGCCACGAGGGTGTCTCGATGGTGGTAGGAGGATAGTGCTTGGCCCTGCTTCCCTCTTTCTGTCTGGGGAGTGTTCCCCAGAAGTGTGCGTGCTCCTCCAGGCCTCTACCCTCCAGACACAAGTCTGACTGCGACAGCCTCCTCCCAGGACAGTCCCACAGGGTGGTACATCTAGGCCAGGGGTGCAGTTCTAGGAGCTTGGGGTGGCCTGCTGTGGGAGTAAGGAGACCAGAGCAGAGGAGCTGTGCAGAAATGGAGGCTGCTACAGAGGAAAAAGTGAGGTCCAGAGAAGGGGGTTCAGGAGAGCCATCTTGCTGGCTGGGGACAGTGGGCAGTGCTTGTGCCTGGGTGAGCTCCAGCTGGGGGACCCAGCCCCCAAACTAGGAGGTTAGACCAAGGCCGGACTGGGAGCTGGGACCAAGCTCCAGGCCCCACAAGAAATGCAAGGGCAGGGTGGGAAGATAGAGGCTAGAGCTCACTGCAGGCCAAGAGCCCAGGCTAAACCCTGGGCATCCAAGACCTGCCCCAAGCCTGCTTCACTGGCCTGTTGGCAGCATGATTGTGGGGTGGGAGGGCCACCCCACCACCCACACCTGCCCAGATATGCTCAGGCTTGGAGTACCCAAATGCAGCCTTGGGAATCCCACCCTGGGGCCTGAGGCTGGGCGAGGTGTGCCCACCTTCCCGGCTGCTGGGAAACTCAGCGTGCAGGTGCCCACCCGCCTCAGCTCAGCAGATGTGTGTGCCTTCTCCATCCCAGATCCCACAGTGCTGGGGGGTAGGGTGTAGTTGGCCCCATGTGCCAAGGATGGTGAGAGGCTGCTGGGCCACCCTGCATGTTGGCCCCATTGTCACCTGCACTGTTTTCCTACGTCCACCCTCTCAGGCCCAGTGTCCTCCTTACAGCCCACAGACCAGATTATGCTGTACTTCTACCAGGGACACACACACATGGGAAGCACTGAATGACATAATAATGTGTTTGTATTTCCCTGTCCCTCCTAGAAGCCACCGCCAGAGGCTTCCCAGGCACTGCCTCCCCACCCGAGACCAAAACTGCTTTGTCTTGAGTAAGCAGTTTTGGCTTTTCCGAGATAATGAGCGTCTCAGCTGGCTGCCGTCTTGCACAGTCTTTTATCAGACATGAGAGGCTCATCTGTGTTTACAAAGCCATCAAAACAGCTCCAAGTCTAAGTGCCTAATGAATTGTTTTATGAGAAGCACAACCCCCTGGGGTTGGTCACGATTCCTTTCTGCAGCTCCAGCATCCGGGGAACATGGCGGCAGAGTCAGCCCTAAGTGACGGAAGCTGTGCCCTGGGCTGGGTTCTGCCAAACCTGCTGGTGTTAGCCTGCCATGAGGGCCCCTCCCCAAGCTCCTGCTGTGAAATCAGGGGCAGGGAGGGCAGGAGTGCGGTGCTGCCCCGACAGACTGTGCCTGTAGCCCAGGCTAGCCCAGAGGCTCGTGCTTCCCCTGGGGACCCTTCCTGACAGCCACTCCTTGCTTAGCAGGAACTGGGGCAGTTCTGGAAAGGCTGTTTACATAGCTCTCAGACATCAAGGGTTCAGCCCCCACTGTGTGCAAAGGAGCCATGTAGGCAAAGCCAGCCGCTTGCCTGAAGGTCATGGGACACATGCGTTCCCACCCCTGGCCGGGCCATGGCTTCAGCACCTGTTAGGAGAAGGTGTTGGACCAGGGCTCTGTAACTAGGACATCCATGCTGCTCCCACCTCCAAACTTCCAGGGAGCCTATTCAGGTACCAAACCACTTACTCCTTCCAACAGCCTGGTTAGCACCTGTGAAGGATTGTTAGTGTCAGCGTGGAAACTGAGGCTCAGGGAAGTCACCTGAGCTGCTCAGCATAACCCAGCTGGTAGGTGGCCATGCCAAGATGCAAACCCAGGTCTGTGTGGCCTGCAAGAAAAGTGATGGCCTTCCTCTCGTTCCCTCAGGGAGGTAAGGGTGACCTCCTTGGAGAGTTGCAGAGGCCCCCTCCTGCGGTGGTTACATGCCAAGGCCAGGACACGGGGCAGCCTCACCTTCACCCTGGGCAGGATCCCAACCTCAAAGATCTCTGTAAGTCCCTGGAGTGTCTTACCTTTCAGCTTCAAATTCTGTGGTAACCGTGGCTGCAGCCCCACCAGGGCCCCTCCTGGGAAGCCAGGGACTTGGATATGGAAGCCACACACCGCGGTCCCCACAAGGTAGAAATCATCACCCCCAATCTCTCCCGATCTCACAGTGAGAGGGAGCTGCTGCTCCCACTGTGGGGACCCCACTGCATCTCCATCCCTCTCCCCAGCCCTGCCCTGACTGTGATGTGTGCAGGGATGCTCCCAGCAGCGCCCATGCCTGCATTGGGGAAATCTCTACTGCCACTGGCTCCTCGGACAGGGCAGACCCTCCTCCTGGTGAAATGCTGTGTGTTTTCCACCTTGTGGGCTCTGATTGAGCCGGATCATAGAAGTAGAGCCTAAAATGAGGGACGGCTGGCCAGACAAAGCCCACATGGAGGGTGTCCTTTTTCCTTCAGGGCACACTGGGGCAGGCAGCTCTCTTCCTACAAGGATAGGCTGGCTGCTCCATCTTCACTTTTCTCTAAGACCACAAAGAATCTGGGGTTGTTCCGGTTTCAGGAGAAAAGTTAGGGTGGTTGGGTGTAGTGACTCACCTGTAATCCCAACATTTTGGGAGACTGAGGTGGGCAGATCACTTGAGGCCAGGAGTTCAAGACCAGCATGGCCAACATGGTGAAACCCCGTCTCTACTAAAAATACAAAAATTAGCTGGGCATGGTGGCACGTACCTGTAATCCCAGCTACTTAGGAGGCTAAGACAGGTTCACTTGAACCCAGGAGGCGGAGGTTGCGGTGAGCCGAGATTGCGCCACTGCACTCCAACCTGAACAACAGAGTGAGACCCTGTCTCAAAAAAACAAAACAAACAAAAATTAGCCAGACATGGTGGTGCATGCTTGTAGTCCCAGCTACTCAGGAGGCTGAGGCAGGAGAATAATTTGAACCCAGGAGATGGAGGTTGCAGTAAGCCAAGATCACGCCACTGCACTCCAGCCTGGCAAAAGAGTGAGACTGTCTCAAAAAAAAAAAAAAAAAGAAAAGAAAAGTCAGGTGAGTTCTAAATTTCTTTCAAGTTTGGGAAAGGACATACCATAAGCCTTTAGGTCCTCAGATCCTAGAAGGGCAGAGAGGAGGGAATTCTGGATGATTCCCGAGAGCCCAGGACCCACGGCTAGTGGTGCAGGCCCATTCCACGCACCCACAGATCCTCGCAGGGTGCTGCAGCCATCCTCACCTCACATCAGGTATGGCTTCGGCCCCAGGTGTTTGAGGGAACAAGGTGCTCGGAGGTGGTTTCTAGATTGGGAATCTGGAACAGTGACACTGCGTTTCAACCCCCCATGCCTTTGCCAGTGCTGTACGTTCTAGAACACTCCTTCCTCATCCTTCAGGTACTGGCAGCTCCCTTGTCATCCTTCAGAACCCCACAGGGACGTCACCATGGCTTTCCAAGGCCTCTTTTGGGCAACCTTCCTCCTGGCTGGGACCCCAGCTCCCAGGCACCCTGCCGCGTGGCATTTAATCCATTGTTTCAACCATTCCCCACTGGGCTTTGTGCTCCCTGAGGTCAGGCTGAGTGTCTTACTCACGGGTGTCCCCGACAGTAGCCCTGTGGGAGTGCCAGCAAGTGATGTTTCATAGTGGATCTTGTGTCTCTAGATAAAGGACTCCAAGTGGCCCACGGCTCACATTTACCTGTGATGTTACCTTTTACAAAGCCCTTCTAGTCCCATTTTCTCACCTGAACAAGGTCAGTGAGGAAGTGGAGGCCCAGCCCCGAGGCCTCAGCCTGCCGAGGTCACCCCTGTACCCTGCACCCCCCTGCACTCCCCTTCCGGAGGGATCACCTGGCCCGGAACAGCATTTCATGGCATTAAATTGTACAGGTAACCACATTTTCCATGTGCACGCCACACTGGGCTCCAGCCTCCCTCTGCCTTGTGACATTTTGATTGGCAGGGTTCTTTCTTTTCTTTCTTTCTTTCTTTTTTTTTTTTTTTTGAGATAGAGTTTTGCTCTTGTTGCCCGGGCTGGAGTGCAATGGCATGATCTTGGCTCACCGCAACCTTGACCTCCCAGGTTCAAGCTAGTCTCTTGCCTCAGCCACCTGAGTAGCTGGGATTATAGGCATGCACCACCATGCCCGGATAGTTTTGTATTTTCAGTAGAGACATGGTTTCTCCATGTTGGTCAGGCTGGTCTTGAACTCCCGACCGCAGGCAATCTATGTTCCTCGGCCTGCCAAAGTGCTGGAATTACAGGAGTGAGTCACTGCACCCAGCCCTGGCAGGGTTCTTTCTAGCCAGACTCGGAGGGTGCACGTGGTGGGCCTTGGAAGGACCCTCTGGGGTCAGCATTTGAGTAAGTCAGTAGCCCCATCGTGAACTCAGGGCAACCCCTCTCTCATCACAAAGCTAGGAAAGCCCTGCCTGATGGGCATTTGACATCAGATCTTAGCAGCTGCCTCCTGATCTCTGCCCAGGCCTGTGCCAGACAGGGACTCACAGGGAACAGGCAGTCCAGCAAACTCTTAAAGTGATAGGCTGCCAGGCATGTGCTCATCGGTGTGACCTGTTCTAAGATGACCCAGGGCCGCCAGCTCACATGCCCACTTTTGAAGGCCAAGTTTAGGGAGAGCCCGGGAAGGTTCCCAGTTGGCAGGGAGGCAGATTCCTGTCCAACTGACCACAGCCCAGCAGGAGCTAGGGCAAGCCTTGGCTGGGCCTACAGAGGGCCGAGGCAGCAGACACAGAATGGGAAGTAGGCTTTCTCCCAGGCAGAGAAGGAAAATATTAATATTTTCCCTTCTGGGCTGTCATCGTGCACAGGTCTTTCTGCTTCGGCCGGGATGGGGACCTGTACCAGTTTGGCTCTGAAGCCCCTCTGTTATTCCCACCTGCCTACTCGGTTATCCTTCCTGGGCCTCTGGACAGTTCTCCAGTCATGGTGGGCCTGTGGGCAGGACCCAGTCATTGGGCGAGGCTTGCCAATTGTGTGAGTGGTGGCCTCGCTGCCCCACTGCCCGGAAAGGGGAGTAGACTCCTTGCCTTCCCGCTCAGGGAACCTGGAGAGATCAGCTTGGCTCTTGGGTTTTCAGCCATGAGACAGAACCAGGGTATGGGGTTCACACGATTCCTGAGCATCCCTGGTGGGCCCAGCAGCGTCTCCCCACCCATTCCCCACAGGCCACCTGTCCCTGGTTGCGTCTTCCTGCCCTGGTGGTAGTTCCCCCAACACCCATGCCCCAGCTCCTAAGGACTGGGCTATGAGAGGCTGGGACAGGCCCTGCCAGTGGCGAGCCAGGATGGGAAAGGGGATGAGTGTTCCATGCATTGAGTGGCATGCCGAACATTCTGCATGCACCTTCCCTGCCCACTCTGCAGGCTTGCGCATGGGGAGACCGAGGCTGAGGGGCTCGGGATCCCAGCTGAAAAGGATACGGGCCCATGTCTTCCTGATTCCAGAGCCCGCTACACTGCTGCATTATGGTAGAGAAATAAACCTGACCCTCCCCGTGATCGGGGTTAGGAGGTCAAGAAAACCTCCCCTGTCCACCCTTACCCTGCATCCCTGTCCTGGCACCACTGATCACCCACCTGCAGGCCTGCAGAGTCTCACAGATCTTTCTACTGCAGCATCTTGACCCTGTCCTTCCAGCAAGGGCAGGACACAGTATCTCTCACAATCCCTGTAGCCCTGTGGCCTCTATGCCTGGCTCAGAGCCCAGCACATGGGAGCCTCGGCAAATGAGAGAGAGAGAGGAGGGGTGGAGAGAATATTGTGAAAAATCACAGGGGCAAATGAATGAATCGCTTAGTGTCTGGCAAAATTCCCTAGTGGGTAATTTTTTTGACTCTGATAAAAGCCAGCCTAGCAGATCCTTGCTTGAATTACTGTTTTGGGTAACTGTGAATTCGCCTGCCATTTAAGAGAAACCCTGTAGCACTATTAAATGACTTTGGTTTTTAGAATGAGTCTTGAACCATAACGTGCCTGCGCACAGGTGCTCTGCCAGGCATGGGGTGGGGACATTCTCTCTCACAGCAGCGTCCTCCGTGAGCACCAGGGTGTACCTTGTACAGTGGCACTGCTTCTGTCACTTGGCTTAAGGTGGAAAATGATTGAGTTTGTACATATTACAAGCTCATGCTTGGAGTGTTAGTATCCACAAAGTGAAAAAGCTGCAGGAGCAGGTTCCGTCTGCAGGCCAGGGTAGCAGAGCGAGGCTGGGCCGTGTTCTCCCCTGTAGTCCTGAGCCCCCTGGGTGGGCCGGCAGCTGGGCTCCATCCTGCTTCTTAGCAGCCTGTGGGCTCGTTCCTGCTGCTGTCCCTCCAGTCCCTGCAGGCAGGTCCCAGCCCAGACCGACTGCACCTGACTCGACCCCCATTCCTGAACTTGGAAGGTTCCTCATAGTTGGTCACTCATGCTGGGCCCAGGACTTGGTCCTTCTGACCACATGACCCTCTGTGGCACTTGGGAACCTTGAGCTGTGAGGGTGAACACAGCCCCAGCCTTGTGGGCCCTGCACCCTCCTGTGGGAGCTGTAACCACATAGGTGATACGGGATGTCAGCGGCAAAAAGACCTTTAGAGGAAAGAGCCAGTGAGGTGGGATGGGGTGAGAGGCCACAGGCTGGGGGCTGAGCAGAGGCACAGGTGCCAGGCGCCCTGGAGTGTGTACTGGGAGCCACAGGAGGGGAGGTGAGAGTGAAGAGGAGGCCAGTCACAAGGGACCTCATGCTGACAGCGTTGTGCTCCCACTTGAAATGAGGGACTCAATGCCAAGTGACTCAATGCCAAGGTCAATGATTCAAGGCCAAATAAAATGATCCCACGTGCATTTTAGCGAGACCCCTCTGCTGCTTGGAGAATGTGCTATCCTCGAGGCAGGGGCAGGTGCTTGAGGCCCTGCGGGGGCTCTTGGGCAGTGAGAGTAGAGCTGGCGCCCATGAGAATGGGCGGTGCTGCTCTAAGCTGAAGGCAGGGACAGCAGAGTTGCTGTGTGGTTGAGAGAAGAGGCCATGGGGAAGGACCCCATGCTGGGGGCCTGGGCCCCTACAGAATGGGGGTCTTGCTGTTTGACGCCCAGTTTGGCCCACACACGGGTTCTGCAGGATGCAGGAGGGTCTTTCCCAGGAGTGGGTTTTGTGTAGCTAGTGAGTGGGCAGAGCTAGCTCGAGGTGCCCAGTGCAGGCAGAAAGCAGGGAGGGCAGGGCTGGCCAACAGAGGGTAGATGCTTACCAGGCCTGGATGGGACAGATGCCGCACTCTTGGTCCCTGGGTTTACCAAGGAAGGTAGTGTCCCTCAGGAGACACACTTTGGTGCCTGCCGCAGGGCTGGCTGGGCAGTATGGGGTGCCTGCGACATCCTGATGGCAAGGACATGGGAAACCCTGAGGAGGAAGGGCACCCGGCACAGCCAGCACTCGATGGAGTGGGCTCGGGGCACACTCCACTTGGGGATACTCCAGCTGCAAGGGCAAAGTACAAGGGGGAAGTAGGAGACACTGGGGGCACCAGATAGCCATAGTGGGCACCGGGGGTAGGCAGGGCTGCTGTGGAGAGGGTCACAGGAACAGAGACAGCAACCTGGGGCCCTCATACAGGGCTTCTGATGTGGGGCATCGTAGAAACAAAGACCCCTGTCGGAAGGGGCCCCCACTGCCAGAAATGCTGAGGTTTCTCTGAGGCCCCGCTTGGCTCATGGCCCAGGAGGTCACGTGGGGCTCCTTAGGCCAACCCAGGCGGGGGTGAGAGGCCCGGAGCTGCTCTCCGTTGTCCCTCTGGGGCCTGTGGGGCAGGTTTCTGCCCAGCTGACCACCGTCCTGCTCCTGACAGCTTGCTCATCCAGGACCTGGGGAGATGGGTAAAAATAGATTCCAGGTTTGTCTAAAATCAGTTGGCAAACTGGAAGCCAGATGGTGTTGGTTCCTGTGTGTGAGTGACAAACTATTTTGAATGTGGAGAGGCTATTTTGAAGTTTTAATTGGAGTGGAAAGCTGCTTCACCAGTGCCGAGAGTGAGTCACATCAAGGAGACACTCTGATCGACCCGCGGTGGGGACTGGGAAGGGCTGAGGCCCCTGTGTGCTACCAGCCTGTGCCAAGGGCTCCTGTGAGGAGCAGGCCCTGGGAGCTCAGCCTCGGGGGGGCAGGCAGGTGATGGAGACACAGCATGACAGCTTGGCTGGGCCAAAGGGATCCCTGGGGGAGCCCAGCACTTCCCCTTGTGGCTCCACAGGTCCCCAGTCTGGGTCTTAGACACTTAAGACCAGAATCACAGTGCAGTTCCTTCCTGCCTTTATGAGGCACCTGCTGAGCTTGGGTTTCATCCTGTGTAAAGTGAAGCCAGGCCAGGCACGGTGGCTCACGCCTGTAATCCCAGTACTTTGGGAGGCCGAGGCGGGCAGATTACTTGAGGTCAGGAGTTTGAGACCAGCCTGGCCAACATGGTGAAACCCTATCTCTACTAAAAATACAAAAACTAGCCAGGTGTGGTGTCAGGCGCCTGTAGTCCCAGCTACTCAGAAGGCTGAGGCACAAGAATCGTTTGAGCCTGGGAGGCAGAGGTTGCAGTGAGCTGAGATGGCACCACTGCCCTCCAACCTGGGCAAGAGCAAGACTCTGTCTCAAAAAAAATAGGTGAGGCCAGCCCACCACTCCTCAATGGCAGGGGAGGCAAGGTCCTGTTACTCCAGTGAGTCCCCTGGCCATGCAGAGGGGCTCAGGGAGACCATGACTCTCTGTGATCTCACCACTCATCACCTTCAGAACCACAGGCTGGTGAGAGGCAGAGTCTGTGGCAACAAGGGATGTGAGGATCAGCGTGGAGGGTGGGTAGACTTGGCCCTAGAAACCAGGAGAGCAGAGGGTCCTCCGGCCGCCCACCTGGGAGCCCAGAGCTGGAGGGCAGACACGTCAGATGCCTGGCAGGTCCTGGACCAGCCGCACTTTCTCCCATTATCCCTGCACCAGGGGTGCTGGGACCTCCTGCGTGTGCTAATGGCTGGAGCCAGTCGCCCAGCCTGGACCATCTGGGCATTTGACCAATCTCCCCACCTCCTCCATGAGCCCAATGGCTGCCCACATCAATGCCTAGCAGGCCTCTGGTGCCTCCCTCACATCCCTGTCTAGGAGGGAAGTTTCCAGGCAGCCACTGAAGGCCAGACAGGGTCCTGGCTCTGCATGCTCCCGAGAGCTTCAGAGGCTGCCCTAGGTCACACACAGGGGACCCAGGCTAGCTGACCTCACACCTTGCTCTCCCGCCTGTCCCAGGGAGCAGTGAGATCGCTGTCAGGATTAAGATTAGGAACAGCAAAAGCGATTAGAGTTTGTCCTCCTTTTCCTGGGGTACATCTGGGCAAAGGTTTCCAGGTCAGAGACGCTCAATGTCTGTCCCATGGGGCACCGGTGACCAGCAGCAACCCCCGCTCAGACCTCACATGGCATGGCCCCTGACTTGGTTTCCCCTGGGTGGGCAGCCCTTACAGCCTTCTTCCCCAGGCCGGACTTCTCAGTAGGGAGAGTCCCTGGTGGGCAAGCAGGGCCTGGACTCCCCAGGTGGGGCTACCCCAGGGTGGAGACCCCCCCCCCTTGTCTGTCGAGCTTTGTGGTTCTCACTCTGCTTGGGGGCAACTCAACAGGCTCCCTGCCCTCCCCATGGAGACAGGACCACACTGCTCAGGGGCCCTGCATCTCAGAGCACCCACACCCCCAACACCCCTCTCACCGGAACCCTCTGTGCAGCACTTGGGGGTAGGTGGAAGGGGCAGGCCTGGGAGACCGGAACTCTGTCCCCACGCTGAGGACAATCAACCTGACAGGTCACAGAATCAGGGACTCTGTAGAAGCCCAGGAGGGCGCCAGGAGATTACAGGCCTGTCCCAGGGTGGGCAGTGGGGTAGCACCCATGTGGGCCCAGGCACCACCTCCAGCTCCCACTAGGACCCCTCACTCCCCTCCCCTGAAACAATGCAGGACACAAATGTGTGGGCAGGGGCTTCAGGTCAGCCTGTCTCTCCTCCCGCTTACAGCTGAGCATGAGTCCCCTGGCCCCAGGTAGAGTTGTCACAGAGCCTCAGAGAAATGAGACCACGTTCAGGCCTGGGCTGGGTCAGCCAGGCCCCCCCTGGGCCCCTGGGGACCTCCCCCTGCCAGCCCCTCTGCTGGGCCCCAAGCCTAATCCAGCTTATTGAGCACACAGCACACAGCCCAGCTCAGCATTCTGAGAACAGCAGGGCCACGCCAGGCGCCTGCCTCTCCCCACAGCACAGCCAGGATGGGGCCTGGAGAAGGCTGGCAGCAGCAGAGGAGACCCTGGGAGTTGGGGATGGACACCAGGTGGGTGCATCTGGGCTGGAGGAGGTGGACAGGCTCTCTGCATCCACAGGGTGACCAGGGCAGCTCATCTGCTGTGATGGCAAAGGCCTTGGGTGCAGACACATAAGGCCTTTGATATTAGCACACAGCAGCTTTCACCCTGTCCCGCTTTTAGGTGACTGTGACACTCTATGACCTGCATGTGCCCAGCCTAGGCACATGTACCCAGATGAAGCCCAGCTGTCCCGGGGACTTCCTGTCTCCCTGCTGCACGATGCCAGCCGGCCCTTTGGTAGCCTTGAGGGGGACCGAGGTCACTCACAGCCAAGTTATTAGCCAGCAACCCTGGCTGTGTGAACAAAGTCCTCAGCTGGGGCTAAGGGTGCTGGGAGGCCACCCCTTCTCTCTGAGGCTAGGGCTGGGCTCTGTTGCTTGGACAGGGTTATTCCCAGGCAGCCTTGTTAGTATCTCCCAGGAACCTAACTCCACACCAGGAAGGCTCTGGGATCCCACAACATCCCTGCCCTCAAGGGGGTCCCAGACAGCAATCAAGACTTAGCCTTACAAAGTAAACCGTAACAGCACTGGTTCCGTGTCCTGGGAGACATGCAGGTGAGATGCTCAGGGACTTGGATCCTGGCCCTACACACACCTCCTCATGGCCTTGGGCGAGTCCCTCAGTCACCCTGAGCCTTCATTTCCTCCTCGGTCATGCACACTATATTTTAAAAAAATCTATTTCAGTGCTTGTAAGAATGCCTGCAATGGCCTGCCTCACAGTGGGCCTGAGGTGTGAGGGAGGTGGGGCTGGCACCAGAATCAGCAGGTGGGTTTGGATTTGAGCCAGGGAAAAGCAAGAAGACCTGGTGGGCCACACTCAGGTCCCTGGGAAGGAATGGAGCCCCAGGAGATGAGGCTGGAGAGGATTGGAAACCGTGTCTATGAGAGGCTGTCAGCTGCCTGGATCTCTGGAAAAAACAACAAATCCTCCATTTTCCCTTGAAGGAGAAAATGGTCATTTCTAAAGTACTGGAGCCCCTGTGAACAGCAAAGGTAGGACGTAGGGGGCCTAATTCATCTTTGTTCTCTTGTCATCTTTCCCTCTTTGCTTTTGCTGCTGGGAAGCCCAGGCACCCTCAGATGTGAGTTTGTGGGAATTCTTACCATGACCTTTGGCTAGTATTTTAAACTGCTGTTGTATAGCTCTTTTGTAAGTCTTGCTGTAAATGACATGAGGTATATGAAAACAAAGCACCCAACTATGTGAGAACTCGTGGACGAAGAGGACGATTCTGGGGGCTGTAGAAGATTGGCAGGAAGCGATGGTGCAGGGATGAGGGAGGGCGGGTGCAGAGGCCTTGTGCACCCAGATAGGTAAGAACTCAGAAAACCATGAAGCACCCATTCACTCTCACCATGCACAGCACAGCCCTGGCCTCTGCACCCCTGCTCGCATCAGGCAGGCGTGGGGATCGTGCCTTGTGTGGAGGTGGTCCTGGGGCCAGACAGACCTGAGATCCCATCCTGTTCACCCTGTGCTGACCTAATTAGCCCCTTCTCCCTGGCCCTCAGTCTCAGGATGCAGGGGACTTCCCTGAAGTGGCACCCCGGGAGATGAGGGTGCGCTTCCTGACTTGCACTCTGTACCTGCCATGAGACCAGCTCAACAGAGCCTGGAGACCTGCATGGGCCAGGGTCACAGCCGACCGGTGGCACAGGGGCAGGAGGGCAGCAGCGTCAGGGAGCCATGAACAGGTGGCTGGAACCAAGACTAACTTGACGAAGCACTGGGCCAAGCTTAGGGCAATGTGGGGAGGAGGGTCTCGTGGGAGCTGCAGCCAGGCAGGAGGTACAGCAAGCTCTCAGTTCAGGACCTGGGTTCTGGATCTGGCTCTGCCACCTCCTTGCTGGGTGCCCTCAGAGCCAGCTTTGCTGTCTTGGGATGGGGTGGGAGTCTCTGTCTACCCACCTCACGGGGCTTCTGTAAGGGTCTGGAACATTCCTGAGGCACCTAGAGGGATACTGTGCCCCCACCTCCACCACCGCCCTTACATCCACTGGCAGAAAACCAACAAAGAGGTGCCGTCTGGTCTGGCTGCTGAGATGCACTGTCTCTGAGTCTGTTTTCAGGGTCCTCACTCTAAGGCCTACAGCAGTGAGGGACAGGGCTGTGGGTGAAGCAGGAAGGCCACTGTAGGACCCCAGGTGGTGAAAGGCTCGGCTCCCAGTCACAAGCCAGGGAGCAGTGGAGTCAGGCCTGGAGCCGGGTCTCCCAGGACTCTCCCAGACCCACTATGGGGTCTACAAATTGCATGATGGACAGTGACTATAGCCCCACACCCAAGGGACAGCCTTATAGACCCATAAACTCAAAATAGCCCAGACCTTCAACATCCTGGACTCAGTCTCACACATCATCAGGATGACGCGCATGAGATAAGGAGGTTTCTTTCCTTCCTCGAGGAGACCTTTCCCCCTGCCTCAACCTGCGGGGAGGAGACCTTCATCTGTCCAATGGGGGTGATTGCATTCCTCCCACCTGGAGAATTTTGCTGGGTGAGCAGAGACAGGGCAGCTTGTGGGCACAGCATCTGTCGGGCACCACTGTCTGTTTCACAGAGAGGACGTGGGCTCAGAGGGGCCAAGGGGCTTCTGCTGGAACCCAGGTTTTCCAACTCCTGATAGTGCGCCCCTGGCCACCACACTCTGCTGGCTTCCTTGGGCAGACCATGCCGCATCTCTAGGCCCCATTTCCACATCCCCAGGATAAGGAGGCACGCCTTGCCCTGCCCACCCTGCATGGTGCTGTGAGGGAGATGGGGAAGGGAAGGTGCTCAGAGGAGGGCTTGTTCAAGGAATGGCATCCCTGGAGCAGGCTGTGCAGCCAGCGCTCTGGAGCAGGGGCGGGCTGGGCTGGGGACCCTTTCCACCAAGCCAGGCTGGCCACCAGAGCTCGGGCTCTCCCTGTGGGGTGGGCGAGACTGCTGAGCCCCCAGGCAGGGTGCCCCAATGCAGAGCCTTGGGGAGCCTCCCACCCTTGGAGGTGCTGGTCCATCCTCTCCTGAGGCCACCTCAGGACACCCCCAGCTCGCTCCCACTGCTGTCAGTCCCACCCCCCTGGTAGGTGTCATTCGGCAGCAAATATCTGGGAGCAGCTGCTGATTCAGGGCCATTCCTGGCACAGTCGCTGGAGAGACCAACCCAGTGGGCAGGCGTCTGAGTGGGCATGACTGAGGGAGCAGGCCATTTCCTGGGGGAGCGATGCTGCAGAGGTCTGAGGAGTGGTGGGAGTTAGCGGTCATGGGCCTGGGCACCAGGTGCCGGGGCAGATGCGGGAGGTGATCCACAAGACATATCTGTTGAGTGCTCCCTCGCCCCGCCTGCCACATCACCTCCTGATATTTCCTCAACAGCTGCCTTATCTCTGTGTCACAGGTGAGGACTGGTGTGCCCATCTTCCTCCTTTGGGGTGGGACAGCCTGCAATGTGCATAGAGCTCAGTGGGTGCTCCAGGTCAGCTGTGGCAGTTGGGTTGGGAGGGAGTGCTGGGGAGTGGCAGCTGGGGCCACTGATGCAGCTGTGGGCCAAGGAAACATCCCTTCCTACTGGGTTAAAGAATGTGTCCAGAAAGGGCAAATTCAGAGGTTCCTAGATTGGATCTCACTGGCCTCCATGGACAGCTGAAGCCTGAGCCATCCTTTCCACTGTAATGATGGCAGAACGACCATCCCCTGCTTCAAAACTGTGTGGTGCAACCACCTATGGACCTGGGAAGCTGAAAAGAATCCGGATGTCTTAGTAGACCACAAGCTTGAAGGGAAAACCTTAAAAGCAGTTATGTGATTCAGATTCTGAGGTAGCTTGGTAGAAAGTGCCAGTCACAGTTCTGCCAGACAAGACCAATTACCTCTCTGAGCTGGGTAGGATAGCAGAACGTGGCTTTCCTTCCTTCTGTGCCACGGCCAGGGACCGGCCCAGTGGTAGACAAGGGCCAGTGACAAACCTAAGGCCTAACACTGCAGGGAGGATGTGGCTGCAGAGAGCTCAGCCCCTGCCTTGATGAGCAATAGCAGCCACCTCAGCTCCAGGCGAGCTGCTGCTGGGGAGGCAGCGTGCACACCCGTGGCATCTGGCTTTGCTGCTCCCCAACTGGCATCCTGACCATGGGAGGCCAACCAGGGTGAGTGCTGGTTGCTGGGTGGGCTCTGAGGCGGCTATGGTTCCCACATCCCCATGGAGGCCAAAGCGGGCAGTGAGCATGTTTGTTACCATCCCAGCAGAGGGGGAAGCTAGACAGCCCCCAGGGCCTTCTTCACTGCAGGTGTCAACAGAAACAGACTCTGCAAAATATTTGAAAATATTTATTCTGAGCCAAATATGAGTGACTACGGCCATGACATAGCTCTTGGGAGGCCCTGAGAACATGTGCCCAAGGTGGTCGGGGTGCAGCTTGGTTTTATACATTTTAGGGAGGCATGAGGCAGCAATCAAATACATTTAAGAAATACATTGGTTTGGTTCAGAAAGGCAGGACAACTCAAAAGCAAGGTGGGGAGGGGCCTTCCGGGCTATGGGTTAAACATTTTCTGGTTGGCACTTGGTTGAGTCATCTAAAGACCTGGGATCAATAGAAAGGAAATGTTCAGGTTAAGATAAAAGATTGTGGAGACCAAGGTTCTTTTTCAGTCTTATAGTGGCTCCCCTTAGAGACAATAGATGACAGATGTTTCCTAATCAGAGCTTCAAAAAGGTGCTAAAACTCAATCTCTTCAGGATTGGCAGAGCCTGGAAGAAAACGATCTATGTGAATAGGGATTCTTTACAGATACACGTTTTCCCGCACAAAGGACAGCTTTGCAGGGCCACTTCAAAATATGGCCAAGAAGCATGTTTTGGGATAAAATACTTTGTCTTCCTTGACTCGTAATGTTATGCCAGTCAGGTTGGAAAGTAAGTCACGATATATAGGGTTAAATAAAACCCATCTGATGAGAATTTATGGTTTTTAGGGCATGACTCCCCAGACGCCTTACATAGGAATTTGGGCAAGATAAAAAATATCAGAGCTTAGTCCTCACAGGGAATGGCGGGGGGGTGGGGGGAGCAGATGTGTTATAGGAAAGGGGTCCTGATCCAGACCCCACAAGAGGGTTCTTGGATCTCGCACAAGAAAGAATCAGGGCGAGTCTGCAGTGCAAAGTGAGAGTTTGTTAAGAAAGTAAAGGAACAAAAGAATGGCTACTCCACAGACACAGCAGCCCCTAGGGCTGCTTGTTGCCTATTTTTATGGTTATTTCTTGATGATGTGCTAAACAAGGGGTAGAGTATTCATGCCCCCCTTTTTAGACCATAGAGGGTAACTTCCTGATGTTGCCATGGCATTCGTAAACTGTCATGGCGCTGGTGGGAGTGTAGCAGTGAGGACAACCAGAGGCCACTCTCGTCACCATTTTGGTTTTGATGGGTTTTGGCTGGCTCCTTTACTGCAACTTGTTTTAGCAGCAAGGTCTTTATGACCTGTATTTTGTATCTCATCCTGTGACTTAGAATGCCTTAGTGTCTGGGAATGCAGCCCAGTAGGTTTCAGCCTCATCTTACCCAGCTCCTGTTGAAGATGGAGTTGCTCTGGTTCACATGCCTCTGACAGATGGACCCCTGCCGGAGGCCAGGGTCTCATACCGCCACCCCTCCCTCCCCAGGCCTGCAGGGACTTCCTGGAACTAGCAGAGATACACAGCCGGAAATGGCAGCGGGCACTGCAGTATGAGCAGGAGCAGCGCGTGCACTTGGAGGAAACCATTGAGCAGCTGGCCAAGCAGCACAACAGCCTCGAGCGGGCCTTCCGCAGCGCCCCCGGCCGGCCGGCCAACCCCTCTAAGAGCTTCATTGAGGGTCAGTGCCTGGGCGGCCAGGGCAGGGCTGTCCCGTGACCTTCTGCCAGCTGGCTCTGCATATACAACTTCTGCTCCCCCACATGCATATCCCTGGCTGTGTCTATGTGTGGGCTGGGCTTGGCCAACTCTGGACTGCCTTTTTGTGCTTTGTATCTCCCGTGCCCATCACCCACTGGCAACAGTTTCTCTGCACCTAGGTTCACATTCTCAAGAGTTAAGTTTAATGAGCCCAGCTGTCCCTTGTGTGACAGGGGTGTCCTGGTGCCAGGTGGCCACCCACCTAGCCTTGGGTTGGGGGTCATGGGGATCGTGGACAGGGGTCCAACAGAAAGGGAAGCTGGGCCACAGAAAGACTGACCCACATGCTGGGAGATCGGGGGCGGGGGGGTGGGGGCTTCCAGAAAGAGGCCCCTGTGCAATGAATGTGTTGAAAGCACATGATTCTAGCAGAGGGAGCAAGGGTGGCTGCGGCCCAGGGCTGCCCAGGTGACTGAAGCAGGAGGAGAGTGAGGCCAGATGGGGGTTGAGGGAGCCCTTGGCTCTGGACTTAGGGAGGCAAGATGAGCCTTTTGTGAAGTTACAAACTAAAGCTCTGCCTATGTCTCTAGGAAGCCTCTTGACTCCCAAAGGAGAGGACAGTGAGGAAGATGAAGATACCGAGTACTTTGATGCCATGGAAGACTCCACATCCTTCATCACCGTGATCACTGAGGCCAAGGAAGACAGGTAAGGTGGCTGCATCTGGGCAGAGCCTCCCCCACCCTGGTCTTAGGCTGCATCTGGTCTTTTCACCAGCTATCTACTTGTTTACTTGGGGTTTTCTTTCCTTTAAATCTTGCTTTGGCCAGGCCCACTGGCTCCCAGCACTTTGGGAGGCCAAGGGTAAAAGGATTGCTTGAATACAAGAGTTCGAGACCAGCCTGGGCAACATGGCAAAACCCTTTCTCTACAAAAAATACAAAAACTAGCCAGGGGTGGTGGTACAGGCCTGCAGTCCTAGCTACTTGGGAGACTGAGGTGGGAGGGTCGCTTGAGCCCAGGGAGGTCGAGGCTACAGTGAGCCATGGTCATGCTACTGCACTCTATCCTAGGCAACAGAGAGACCCTGTCTCAAAAAATCAATAATCTGTCTTGCTCCAGATGGGATTTCATTGTTGTGTGAGCCTCATTTACACAAACCTAGCTGATAGGGCCTCCACACACCTGGGCTATATGGCACAGCCTATTGCTCCTGGGCTACAAACCTGTACAACATGCGACTGTACTGAATATTGTAGGCAATTGTGACACAGTGGTTAAGGATTTGTGTATCTAAACATAGAAAAGGTATATTAAAAATATAGTATGATAGTCTTATGGGACCACTGTCATATACACTATCCGCCAATGAAATGTTGTTATGCGGTGTCTGTCTATACACAGAACAGACGGCAGTGACCAGGACATTTACTAGCAATGAAAACGATGCTGTCTAGAGAGAGGATGGGCCAGGTCCCAAGGAGGCCTCGGGATTCATCAGTAACTTGCCTCCCGCTTTGTGTTTCCTGCAGAAAAACTGAAGGTAGTACGGGGACAAGTTCTGTGGACTGGAGCTCAGCAGACAATGTAAGTGAGAGGGAGCACTGTAAGGGCCGGCAGGCAGGCCCATGCCCCAGTCCAGGAGCGCCACCCTGCCCTTCACGAGCAGTGTGCCAGTTCTCAGGGTGGAGGGCAGATACCTGGAAGCTGAGGGGGCGCTCTGGCCTCTGCTGACGGGGGTGTCCCCACTTCTGTGGCAGGTACTAGATGGTGCCTCGCTCGTGCCCAAGGGTTCATCCAAAGTCAAGAGGCGAGTCCGCATCCCCAACAAGCCCAACTACAGCCTTAACCTCTGGAGCATCATGAAGAACTGCATCGGTCGGGAGCTCTCCAGGATCCCCATGCCGGTGGGTGGCTCGGGCAGGGCAGCCCCGGCAGGTCCTCTGGGGCTGCTTTCCTGTGCATGGATGAGAAGTAATGGCCTGTGTGAAGTACACACAGCCTTGGAGTGTCATTTTCTTAATGGCACCTGAGGAGCATGTAACTAATTATCTAATCGTGTACATAGGCATTCCCCAATCTTCCAAAGTACAGGGATCTTTGGGCTCTGACAGAAGGAGCCAGGGAGAAGCTCTGCATGGATCAGCAACCTAGGGAGCCCCAGAGCACCTCTGGATCTCACGGGGCCTTACCATGTCCTGGCTGTCCCGATCTGTAGATGGGAAGTGGCAGGATGGGGCTGTGTGTGGAGGGGTGGGCCCTCCTTCAGCTGGCAGCCATCCCTGGTGCCATCCCCAGGAAATGCAGACTCGGTGTGGTCACACAGTGGGCTGAGGGCAGAACTTGGATCTTCATGCCACCTGGCTACGGTGGCATCCCACCAGGCCAGACGGTTCTACTGTGTGACCCAGAACGAGTTCCTTCACATCTCCAGCCTCTGTGTCCACATCTGTGGAGTGGGGAGAATCACAACACCCCCTTCACAGTGTCCGGGAGGATGGAGCAAGATAACACAAGGAAGCTGAGACTCGTACCCGATGGCATCATGGTGGGGAGAGTGACCCTGCCCTATGTGACACTGAGACAGGGGCCCTGGGCCTAACCCATCCTGTGCCAGGTCCCATCACAGCTCAGAACATGGGGAAGACCCACTTCCTCCACCCACAGACTCATGTGCTCATTCACTCATTCTCTCACTGCTTCCTAAGATTCGGCACTGAAGATACAGCAGTGGGCCAGGCAGAACCCCTGGCCTTGGCGGGTGTCCATCTGAGCAGAGGAGAGCGACAGCAAACATGATAAAAGTGTGTAGGATGCAGCAGACCAGAAAGTGGGGAGGGCTATGAAGAAAACAGGCAGAAGGGACCAGGGAGGTGATGGCTTGGGGGCCGCAGTGTTGGGACAGGGCCATCAGAGGAGCCTCACTGTGAAGGTGCCGCCTGAGCAGGGATGTCCCTGAACATTTGAGAAAAGCAAGGGCACCATGCCAAGCCGGGGCTGGTGCCCAACCTGACTGCCCACCCACAGGTGAACTTCAACGAGCCCCTGTCCATGCTCCAGCGGCTGACAGAGGACCTGGAGTACCACCACCTGCTGGACAAGGCGGTGCACTGCACCAGCTCAGTGGAGCAGATGTGCCTGGTGGCTGCCTTCTCTGTGTCCTCCTACTCCACCACGGTGCACCGCATCGCCAAGCCCTTCAACCCCATGCTGGGGGAGACCTTTGAGCTGGACCGCCTCGATGACATGGGCCTGCGCTCCCTCTGTGAGCAGGTGAGCGGGCTAGGCTGGCGCTGGGTGGTGCCCGCCCACACTCTGGCCAAGCTGTTCCTGCCAGGCCCAAGGTGACAAATGGGATGCAGCCTCTGACCCCCACTGCCCATACCCAAGGGGCCATCAAACTGAGGTCCAGCCAGGAAGCACGGCCTCCCATGGCAGGGGCAGCACAGGGCCTCCTGGAGACGGTGAGAGGCATGAGAACACAGCATGGTGAGGACAGGGTCAGGCCTGGTTGCAGAGACCGGGAGGATAAGCTCCAGGCCAGGATGCTGTGGAGCAGAGGTGGAGGGGCATCTGTGGGCACTGCTGGGGAGGAGCATGGGGTCACCACCGAGCTGAAGGCAGCTGGCAGGAGGAGCCTGGGTGCAGTGGGATGGACTCTGCCCCAGCCAGTGACAGCAGCCTGTCCCCGCCATCCCTTCCCCAGGGAGACATGCCAAGACCCAGGCTCAGGAGCCTCAGTGGCAGCCCCATGCTGAACCTGGGCGTCCTGGTTGAAAACGAGGGGATTCCGTTGGTGCCAGCATTGCCCTGGCTCCTGGCATGAGCATGGGACGCTGGCCATTCAGATCCTGGTGCTAGTTGAAGAGGCTGCAGCTGCGGCAAGGCCCTGTTAGGAGGTGACTGCAGTGACCCACACAGGGGTGCAGTGGCCAGACCTGGGTGAAGGGGGAGGCCAGAACACTGGCAGCTTTTGAAGGATGAGCCAGCTGGTTTGCCGACGCTTTGGATATGGGGGTGGGGGGCAGTCAGGGTGATCCCAGGTCCTTGGCCTGAACCCTGGAGTGAATGTATTTCTCCATTCAGCAGACGTTAGATGCCCTCAACATGCCAGGTGCTGCTCAGGCATGGAGGTTTCAGCTAGGAAGTGAACAGACACGGCTCCAGTTCTCATGGGGCTGGGAAAGCAGGGCGGATACTGTGGCTGCTTCCAGCTCTTTTGGGTGGTCAAGGAGCAGCTTTGCTGATGCAGAGAGAGTGAAGGGAGGAAACGAAAGGAGGGTGGAGAAGCAGCAGCTGAAGGGGTGGTACACCTGGGGTGGGGCCTGCCTCCTGACCTGCCAGAGGAGCCCTCTCCCGTAATGGAGGGAGTGGCCCACAGGGAGGCCGGGGAGGTGGAGGTGGGAGTGGAGGGGGCAGATACTGGATGCATTTTGAAGGAAGGGCAGGCAGGCTTTGCTCAGGGTTAGAGGAGAAGCATTAGGAGAGCCATAGAGGCTGCCGAGCGTTTAGTGTGAGTGGTTGGAAGGGCAGGATGCTGAAGTGTAGGTGAGGAGGAGGAAGAGCTTCCCACGGGCTCTTGGGGAGGCATCAGCTGAGTTCAGGGCCAGCTCACCATCTCCCAGGGTGGTCTGCAGCTGGGCCTGCACTCCTGGGGCATAGGAAGCAAGTAGGCACCTTTTTCGGAGACAGGAAGTTAGGTGAGGCACACTAGGGGCAGCGGGAGCCCGGCTCTGCCCTGGTCGGGCTCTGCCTGTCTGAGGGGAGGTGTTCAGGGGCAGCTGGAGGCGAGGGGCAGGGCTAGGCTAGGGCTGCTGTCCTGGGGAGTGAGTAGACTCAGGAGAGGGAAGCCTGGGTCCCACGGCCAGAAGAGCATGGAATAAGGAAGAACAGACAAGGGAGGTTTGGTGGCACTGCCAGTAAGGCAGGGGAGGGCTGGGCCGGGGGCAGTGCACTGATGTGGATGCCTGCTCTGGAGCCAAGCTGGCCAGGGGCAGGGCCCAACTGCCCCTTGGCTAAAATCACACTGCCAGTCTGGGCCCCCTTGGTATAACACAGCACAGCAGCCGCACCTGGCATGTGGGGAGGATTAGATGAGAAGTGGACATGGAACCCTCGGCACAGTGTGACACCCTTTGTTTTATCAGTCTTCAGTGCACCTGTCACAGGCACATCTTTGAGGCATGATTTCACAGCCCAGGAGCCAGGCACTGAGAGGCTCAGGACCGCACCCGGATGCTTTTCTGCTCAAGGCAGTGCCTTCCTGGGAGCCTGCCTTGGGTCCATGGCCACCTGAGGAACAGCCAGGACTGCTCCTATGGCCACAGAGCTGTGCCTGCTGAGACAGCGCAAGCTGTCCCTCCCTGGCTGGGGGAGGTGGAACCTGGGCTCATGTCTGGCAGATGCTCACGTCCTGTGGGTCTGGTCTCAGGTGAGCCACCACCCCCCCTCAGCTGCGCACTACGTGTTCTCCAAGCATGGCTGGAGCCTCTGGCAGGAGATCACCATCTCCAGCAAGTTCCGGGGAAAATACATCTCCATCATGCCGCTAGGTGAGCTGGGGCCCGGTGCCTTCCTGGGACAGAGACATTCTGCCTAAGAGGGAGGATTCTGGTGATGCAAAAGCCAGCTGGGGGCTTCCAAGGGAGGCCTCCCTGTAGGCCTGCCTCTCCAACCCCCAGCCTGGTTCTCAAGACACCAGGCCTAAGGGCAGACTGGCCAGAGCCCTGCATGGGGGGCATGACCTCTGACCTGTCCCCCGCCTCCAGGTGCCATCCACTTAGAATTCCAGGCCAGTGGGAACCACTATGTGTGGAGGAAGAGCACCTCAACTGTGCACAACATCATCGTGGGCAAGCTCTGGATCGACCAGGTCAGGGTGCCCTTGGGGAGGGGGTGCATGGCCTGGGGGCTGGCCACTGACCACTGCCCTCCTTCGCCAGTCAGGGGACATCGAGATTGTGAACCATAAGACCAATGACCGGTGCCAGCTGAAGTTCCTGCCCTACAGCTACTTCTCCAAAGAGGCAGCCCGGAAGGTAAGCAGGACCAGCCACCTCTGAGCACCCCAGGGGGCCCAGGGCAGAGTGTGCACCTACGCTGGTCCTGCCAATGTCCACAGGTGACAGGAGTGGTGAGTGACAGCCAGGGCAAGGCCCACTATGTGCTGTCCGGCTCGTGGGATGAACAAATGGAGTGCTCCAAGGTTGTGCATAGCAGTCCCAGCAGCCCCAGCTCCGACGGGAAGCAGAAGACAGTGTACCAGACCCTATCAGCCAAGCTGCTGTGGAAGAAGTACCCGCTGCCGTGAGTAGGGCTGGCAGGGGCCCCGCCACAGGCGTAGGACAGGGGTCAAAGGAGAGGGAAGGAGGACAGTGGACAGAAAGCAACTGACAGGCACAGGAAGTCGGGAGGGTTCAGTCCACACGTGGGCAGAGAACAATATTATGCAGCCGACATCCCAGTGTGAAGGCAGATACCCAACAGTAAATAAATGTGAAACTATCAAACACTATGCACAGACTTTAAGTGAGGTGATAGGACAGAGCCCCTCCCTGTTACTCCCTACAAGAAATAAAAAACATACTTGAAAATAACCATAGGAAATAGAAAACTATAAAATGTGGCATAGGAAAGTCCAAATAAAACAAATAGAAATTTGACACAGAAAAAAAAAATAACTGAAATTGAGAACCCTATGGAATGGTTTAGTAGCTAGAATCTATCACCTGAACACAGGTCAGAAGACGCAATAGAACTGAATTTAAAGAGACAAAACCCAGAAAAGACAAGCAGCTACAGGCAGAAGACAGAGTGAGGTCCCTGGAGCAGGCTCCCTGGTCTCCACTGGGAGCTAGTTTGAGTGCAGAGTCTCCCGTCAGACCTCCTGCAATGGAATCTACATTTCTGTAAGCTTGCTCAGCAAGATTGAGAGCAGGGTTTGGCATACTTCTAGCAAGAGTCCCAAAAGGAAAGAGGGACTGTACCTGAAGATAAAATAACAAAGAACTTCCTGCACCTAAATCTATGCAGTGAAACTAAATCAGAGGAAACTATTAAGCAGCCAGATTTTAAAAAGACATCACTTTCCAAGGAGCTGTCCCCTTATCAACAGAAATGGGAGCTTGAAGACAGTCAAGCAATATCTTCCGTGAGCTGAAAGATGCACTGCCAGCCTAGAATTATACACCCAGGGGGACCATCTTTAAAGGATGAAGGTGAAATCAAGGCATTTTCAGGCAAACAAAAAGCTTAGTTTGGCACCAGCAGACCTACATGAAAGGATATACCTCAGGCAGGAGGAAACTGACCCCAGAGGGAAGATCTGAGACATACGAATGAATAACAGATACTGTGCACCTACATAAATGCTGAACAAACAAGAATAATGTGGGGTATAACATTTTAGAATGCGGCTGCACAGTAAGAAGAGGAATGAAGGGAGGGAAACTGCTCAAAGGCCCCCATGCTGCCCTGGAAGAGGATCAAGATGCACATTTGCTTGACTGTATGAAGTATGTTTAATTGCTATTCCTAGGGTAACCGCTAAAATAATCCATTTAGCTGGAATCCCAGAAGAAGAAGAAGAAAACAACGAAGAGGGAGATATAATGAAGATAAACTTCCCAGAGTAAAAGTAAAGGGATGAAAGACCCTGTACTGAAGTGTGCTCAAGACCAGATATAAAGAAAAATGTTCATCTAGATCATGCGATAGTCAAAATGAAGACCGAAGAAAAATATTCTAATAGCTTCTAGAGAGGAGCAAAAGATTTTAGTCAAGGATAAAGAATCAGACTGACATCAGATTTTTCAACAACCAACATTGGATTAGTATTTTCTAAGTTACAAAATTAGAAAGCAGAATTTTCTATTTAGTCAAAGTATCATTCACATATGGGGCCCTATCCTTTGGCATACAGCCTCAGAAGTTTTACCACACGAAAACCCACAATGAAAACAGTATTGGGCTGGGTGCGGTGGCTCATGCCTGTAATCCCAACACTTTGGGAGACCGAGGCAAGCGGATCACTTGAGGTTAGGAGTTCAAGACTACCCTGGCCAACATGGTAAAACCCTATCTCTACTAAAAATACAAAAATTAGCCAGGCATGGTGGTGGGCACCTATAATCCCAGCTACTCGAGAGGCTGAGGCATGAGAATCACTTGAATCTGGGAGGCAGAAGTTGCAGTGAGCTGAGATCGTGCCACTGCACTCTAGCCTGGGAGAAGAAAAAAAAAAAAAAAACACTGGACATAGTACTTAAAAGGGGGAATGGAGGAAGCAAGGATGTCACAATAGATGAATAAAGGGGTTTTGTTTGCTTTTTCATTGTTTTTTGTTTTGAGATAGAGTCTCATTCTGTCACCCAGGCTAGAGTGCAGTGGCATGATCTTGGCTCACTGCAACCTCTGTCTCCCAGGTTCAAGCAATTCTCTTGCCTCAGTCTCCCGAGTAGCTGAGAGTACAGGGGCATGCTGCTACACCTGGCTAATTTTTGTATTTTTAGTAAAGACGGGGGTTTCACCATGTTGGCCAGGCTGGTCTTGAACTCTCGACCTCAAGTGATCGGCACACCTCAGCCTCCCAAAGTGCTAGGACTACAGGTGTGAGCCACCACACCCAGCCTAAAAGTTATTTTTAAAATAATTGCTAGGATCAAAGAAAAAGAGAAAATATGTCCATAATAATGAAGATTTAAAAGTTTAGATAATGTTAGCATGATGGAATTTGAGGAGAAGGGGAAGAACCTCAGGGATGTGAAGAAATGCTAAGTTCTTATTGGAAGGAAGAAACATTTATAAGATTGTTAAAATAGTAAGAGAAAATTATAATGAAGCATTATTAAGGAAGGGAAAGTTGCTATAATAAAGGTTGAGTTCATCAAAAAGATATAATAGTTTTAAACATTATGCATATAATTAAATGCCTCAAAAATATACAAAGCACATATTGATACTTAAGGAAGAAATTGATAAATCCATCACCACAGTGGGAAATTGGGAGGTCAAATGGAAACAACTGAAAACAATCCAGCAAGTATATGGAAATTGAAACAATATAGGCTATACAGACTCATGGATGAAACTCTGAGAATGTATTTTTTTCTCAAGTATACATGGAATGTATGCAAAAATTGATTGTGTACTAAACCCTAATGGAAGCCTCACAGATTTACAGAGAGTAGCATACAGACCACAATCTATAAGACAATTAAAATAGAAGTTACAAACAAACTGATCAAAAAATCCCAAATATTTGGGAAAAAAAATTAAGTTGCTAAATAACAGGCAAAATAAATTAGAATGAAAAAATGCAAAATATGTAGAACTGAATGATATAAAAGATATTTGGCCGGGCGTGGTGACTCATGCCTATAATCCCTGTACTTTGGGAAGCCGAGGCGGTTGGGGGTGGGGATCACTTGAGGTCAGGAGTTCAAGACCAGCCTGGCAAACGTGGTGAAACCCTATTTCTACTAAAAATACAAAAATTAGCCAGGCATGGTGGCATGCGCTTATAATCCCAGCTGCTTAGGAGGCTGAGGTGGGAGAATCGCTTGAACCTGGGAGGCAAAGGTAGCAGTGAGCTGAGATCATGCCATTGTACTCTAGGCTGGGCGACAGAGTAAGACTCCATCTCGGGGGGAAAAAAAAAAAAAGACAAAAGATATTTAAACTGACTGGATGCAACAAAGGCAATGCTTCAAAGGAAATATATTGCCTTAAATCATTTAAATAATGTTGAGGCTTTCTCCTTTCTGAGTTTCAATTCTAATATTAGAGAAAGTTCAACATAGAAATCCAAAGAAAGAAGAAAAAATACTTTAAAAATAAGAGCAAGAGCAAAAGCCTGTGCAACATAGTAAGACCTCATTGCTACAAAAACAAAAAAAAATGTTTTTTCTTAATTTGCCAGGCATGATGATACATGCCTGTAGTCCCAGATACTCAGGAGGACTGAGGTGGGAGGATCACTTGAGCCCATGAGGTCGAGGCTGCAGTGAGTTGTGAACACACCACTGCACTCCAGCCTGTGTGACAGAGCAAGACCCTGTCTCAAAAAATAATAATTTTTGGCCGGGTGCAGTGGCTCACGCCTGTAATCCCAGCACTTTAAGAGGCCGAGACGGGCGGATCACCTGAGGTCAGGAGTTTGAGACCAGCCTGACCAACATGGAGAAACCCCGTCTCTACTAAAAATACAAAATTAGCTGTGCATGGTGACGCATGCCTGTAATCCCAGCTACTCGGGAGGCTAAGGCAGGGGAATTACCTGAACCTGGGAGGCGGAGGTTGCAGTGAGCCGAGATCACACCATTGCACTCCAGCCTGGGCAACAAGAGCAAAACTCTTGTCTCAAAAAATAATAATAATAATAATTTTGGCTAGACATGGTGATTCATGCCTATAATCTCCCGTATTATTCCATTTTCACACTGCTCTAAAGATACCACCAGAGATTGGGTAATTTATAAGGAAGAAAAGGTTTAATTAACTCACAGTTCTGCCTGACTGGGGAGGCCTCAGTAAACTCAATCATGGCGTAAGGCGAAGGAAAAGCAAGTACCTTCTTCACAAGGCAGCAAGAAAAGAGCAGAGTAGGAGAAATGGCCACTTACAAAACCATCAGCTCTAGTGAGAACTCACTCATTATCAGAAGAATAGCATGAGAGAAACCACCCCCATGGTCCAATCACCTCCCACCAGGTCCCTCCCCTGACATGTGGGGATTACAATTTGAGATGAGATTTGGGTGGGAACACAGCCAAACCCTATCATCCCAGCACTTTGGAAGGCTGCCGTGGGAATATTGCTTGAGTTCAAGAATTTGAGACCAGCCTGGGCAATATGGCAAGATACCATCTTTATATTAATAATAATAAAAGCAGAAATCAATAAAGTCAAAAGTTGATTCTTTGAGGCACAAAAAAACTGTTAAAATAGAAAACTACTGACAAGACTGAGCAAGACAGAAATAAATATTAATGAAAAAGGTTTAATATGACATATAAAGTATAAAGACATAATTAAAACTTAGATCGGAGGGACAAATCTTAGAAAAATATAACAAGAACTAACTCCAGCTGGGCACAGTGGCTCATGCCTATAATCCCAGCACTTTGGAAAGCAAAGGCAGTTGGATCGCTTAAGCCCATGAGTTCAAGACCAACCTGGGCAACAGCAAGACCCTGTCTCTACAAAAAAAAAAATTTTTTTTAATTAGCCATGTGTGGTGGTACATATCTGTAGTCCCAGCTACTCAGGAGGCTGAGGCAGGAGAGTTACTTGAGCCCAGGAGGTCGAGGCTGCAGTGAGCTGTGACTGCTACTCCATACCAGCCTGGGTGACAAAGCAGACTCTGTCTCAAAAAAAAAAAAAAAACAAAAAAGAAAAAGAACTGACTCTAGAAGAAATTAAAAACACGAATAGTCCTATAATAAAGTAACTGAAGCAATAGTTTAAAAATTACCATAAAGAAAACACAAGGCCCAGATAATTTTACAGGTTAATTCTCCCAATTTTTTCAGAAACTTATTATTCCAATTTTATATAAAGTGTTCCAGATCATAGAAAAAGGAAATATTCACCTCTCCTATACTGTGAGGTCAAGATAACCCTCATACCAAATTAGACTAAACTAGCAGTAGGAAAATAAAAGTTCTACCCGATTTCACTTATATTAATAAATACGTGGCCGGGCGCGGTGGCTCAAGCCTGTAATCCCAGCACTTTGGGAGGCCGAGACGGGCGGATCACGAGGTCAGGAGATCGAGACCATCCTGGCTAACACGGTGAAACCCCGTCTCTACTAAAAAGTACAAAAAACTAGCCGGGTGAGGTGGCAGGCGCCTGTAGTCCCAGCTACTCAGGAGGCTGAGGCAGGAGAATGGCGGGAACCCGGGAGGCGGAGCTTGCAGTGAGCTGAGATCTGGCCACTGCACCCCAGCTTGGGCGACAGAGCGAGACTCCGTCTCAAATAAATAAATAAATAAATAAATAAATAAATAAATAAATACATAAGCAAAACTCTAAAACAAGATATCAGAAAATCCAATCCAACAGTGTATAAAAAAGATAGCATTCTATAATCAGATTGAATCTATCCTGGGTATACAGAATGATATTAGAAAATTCATAGAGTAATCATATTAACAGATTTCAATAGATTCAGAAAAAGCATTTTAGGTGCCTAGATACAAGATTAATATACAAAAGCCAGTTGCACTTCAGCAAACAACTAGAAAAATGCAATTTAAGATAAGACACCAAGGCTGGGTGCAGTGGCTCATGCCTATAATCCCAGCATTTTGGGAAGCCAAGGCAGGCAGATCACCTGAGGTCGGGAGTTTGAGACCAGCCTGACCAACATGGAGAAACCCCATCTCTACTAAAAATACAAAATTAGCCACGCGTGGTGGCACATGCCTGTAATCCCAGCTACTCCAGAGGCTGAGGCAGGAGAATCACTCGAACCCAGGAGGCGAAGGTTGTGGTAAGCCAAGATCACACCATTGCACTCCAGCCTGGGCAACAAGAGCAAAACTCCATCTCAAAACAAAAAAGAAAAAAATACCAATTAACAGCATATAACATCAAGAACCTTGCAATAAATCTTATAATATATTCAAGACCTCTATAGAAAACATTATAAAACTTTAATAAGAGATACCAAACAAGAGATAAATAAATGGAGAAAGATATAATGTTCATGGATAGGAAGTATTGTAAAGATGTCATGATCTAAAAAATCAGTAAATCAAACAAAACCCCAATAGGGACTTTCATGGAACTTGATATTAGAATTTTTAAACTTATATTGAGGAATAAAGGGCCAAGACATTTCTGAAGAAGACCAAAGAGGACTTACCTACTAGATACCAGGATTTTTATTTTGAAACTCCAGTGGAACAGAATAGTAAGCCCAGAAACAGACCCATGGATATATGTACCTCTGATATATGACAAAGGTGGCATATCAGATCTTGTGGGAACATGGAATGGCTCACCAAATGGATATGGGTAAAAATGATTATCCCTATGGAAAAAGATGCACTTAATCCCTCCCTCACATTATAAAGAAAATCAACTCCAAATAATGGCCTAACAATAATATTAAGTTTGACTTATTGTAAACAATGACTTAATAAGTTTAAAAGGATAAATATCTTTTAGACCCTAAAGAAATATTAAGACACAAGCATTCATATATTTGACCATATTAAAGTACTTTTGTTCATTGAGAACTTTACTCACTAAAAGGCAATTTAAAGAAAGTGAAAAGACGATGCATAAACAAACTTGGAGAAGGTAATCATAATACCTACCTACACTTGACAGAGGATTATTATCAAGAATACAGAGTATTTTATCACAGTTAAAAATAATAATTTTTAAAAGATCACATAAAAAACTTTTTTTTGAGATGGAGTCTCACTCTGTCACCCAGCCTGGAGTGCAGTGGTATGATCTCAACTCACTGCAACCTCTGCCTCCCGGGTTCAAGCGATTCTCCTGCCTCAGCCTCCTGAGGAGCTGGGATTACAGATGTGCACCACCATGCCTGACTAATTTTTGTATTTTTAGTAGAGACGGGGTTTTGCCATATTGGCCAGGCTGGTCTCAAATTGCTGACCTCAGGTGATCTGCCCACCTCTGCCTCCCAAAGTGCTGGGATTACAGGCAAGAGCCACCATGCCCAGCCCACATACAGAACTTCTAATCAACAAATAATGTAAAAGTAATGGGAAAATGCACAAGAGTCATGAACAAGAATTTTGCAGAAAAAACATATATAGACAGTCACCATATAAAAACCATATATGTTGAAGAAGCCATAGATCTACAATATCTCTGATATATTGCTGCTGGCAACGTAAATTGGCACAACACTCGGGAAAACAGTTTGGCTTTACCTCCTAAAGATGAAAAATCCACCAGGCGTGATGGCTCACGCCTGTAATCCCAGCACTTTGGGAGGCCAAGGCAGGTGGAACACCTGAGGTCAGGAGTTCGAGACCAGCCTGGCCAACCTGGTGAAACCCTGTCTCTACTAAAAATATAAAAATTAGCCAGGCATAGTGGCACACACCTGTAATCCACATGCTACTCCAAAGGCTGAGGCAGGAAAATTGCTTGAACCTGGGAGGTGGAGGTTGCAGTGATCTGAGATGACACCACTGCACTGCACTCCAGCCTGGATGACAACAGTGAAACTCCACCCCCCCCCGCAAAAAAAGATGTACAATCACACAATCATAACACAGTAATTCTACTTCTAAAAATATACTCAAGAGAAATTCTTGCAAATGTACAACAGGACTTATGCATAAGACTATGCATGAGACTATTCTAATAAAAACTTGGAAACAACACAAATTTATTGAATGAATAACTGTGGTACGTTCATATGAAGGAATATGTACAGTAGCTAAAACTAAACCCTAGTAACATGAAGCAATATAGGTAAATCTTAGCAATATAATAAGAAAAAAAAAAAGCAGAAGGTGCTGCAGCAGTACTGGTGGCCATGGTTCCCGTAGCCAGAAGGAGTTGCCCACAGAGCCCCCCATACAATATACATAGGAAATCTACCTTTTAATATGGTTCAGGGTGATATAGATGCTATCTTTAAGGATCTAAGCATAAGGAGTATACGGGTAGTCAGAGACAAAGACACAGATAAATTTAAAGGATTCTGCTATATAGAATTCAATGAAGTGGATTCCCTTAAGGAAGCTTTGACATACGATGGTACACTGTTGGGTAATCGGTCACTTCATGTGGACACTGCAGAAGGCAGAAAACAAGATAAAGGTGGCTCTGGATTCAGAAAAGGTGGCCCAGATGACGAGGATTCAGGGATGACTTCTTAGGAGGCAGGGGAGGTAGTCACCCAGATGACTGGCCAACAGGCCCCGCAATGGGCACCCATGTCAGAGATGGTCCTCCCCTCCACGGATCCAACATGGATTTCAAAGAACCAACAGAGGAGGGAAGAGCACAAAGAACATGACTCCAGCTTAAACCTTGAACGGTTGTGATACCCCTCAATCAAGTAGCCAATCCCAACTCTGCTATCTTCGGGGGTGCCAAACCCAGAGCGGAATTCATCCACAAAGAGCAAGAATGAGCCTGCGGTTGGGAGGGAGTGGGACTTGGGGGGTTGGAGCAGGACCACAGCCTGGTGAGTCCCTGGGCTGTGTTCCTGCTGCTTCCACTTCTGCGCCTGCCACTGGCCTCCCCACAGTGAAAACACAGCTTGTTGAGTGCATGCCAGCTGTTAACAAGTGGTTTTTAGTACATGGTGGGCTTTGCTGTATCTATGTAGCGCCTGTTTGTGTGTTTTTTTTCTTTCTACCACTGCTTCCCCATTTTCCTTCTGTCCTCTTCCTCCCAGCTCCTTCTTTTCCTAGCAGCACATGGGGTTCACCGGAGGATCGGAGGTGGCTGTGTGGGGGAGTCATTTGGGCTGCGGTGCTGCATCATTTTTCTCCTTGGCTTTCTCTTTTTACCTTAGACACTGGCCCGACTCCAGGCGTTTCCTTTCATTTCTTCAGTGTTTCTCTTCTGACCTGCATGTTGAGTTCTGTATTGCGTTGGCTTCCAACAAAAACCAGAAGTCACTGACAGACTGAACTGCAGTATAGTATTCAGCTGTGATGGACATAGAGAATTGGAGGCACCTTGTTTTCACAACTAGGATAAAAATAGCTGTTAATCCTTGCAAGGTCCTTTCCATTTCTATTGAGAGGGAGCCCTGGCTCCATGACCCCTTCCCTAAGTGGACTGTCCAAAGGGATAGGCTCACATGAGAAACAGTGAGACCTGAAAGTGGAGACTGTGGAATAGTGGTAGGGAGTCCATGGAGAAGATACAGTGAATGTTCGTATGCGTTCACGTGTTTTTGTTCCTGCTCTTTCGAGGTTGTGTCCCAGCTAGTTCACTCCTTTCACCAGACATGGTCGAGGTTCCCCTCTCTGGCCAGCTGCAGCGAATGGCCAGATGGTTTCTTTTCTGCTGGGCCGAGGCACTTTGGGGGTTGGGGGTAGTGCTGGCACTGCACTTGGTTGACTGCAGTGCTGACACAGCGTTTCCCCAAATCCCTGTTGCCTGTGTGTTTGTGTTTATCTGTTCCTAATACAGACAACACAACGAGATACTGTGCTTCCCACCTCCCCTTCAATTCATAGCCAAAATGGTTCTAGAATCTGGTACTTTACTCATTTCCTTTGATAAATGAAATTGTACTATGCAGAGCTGTCAGGAAACTTCAGATAACCGTATAGGACTTTAGCTGTCTAGGTCTGTGGCTGCATCTTGGGGACACACTTGATTGTTCCCATGTGCAGGGTTCAGCACTTACCTGGGAGTGGTAGGGGTTAGGCTTTTGAGCTTGAATGCCTATGTGTGAACAGATTAAAAATGCTTCAGTACCCAAATCCCAGTCTTCCCTTTGAGGAGCAGTTGGGGGGTGGCTGGCAGCAAGGTCCTAGGAAAGAGACCCTTGCCGGGTGATGGCAGGGTGGGGCGCCCAGCGGAGTGTGCTTAGTTATTGGTCACCGGCTGTCATCCTTGGCTTCTCCTACTGTGTCTGTGTTACAAGTCCTCAGCAATCCACAGAACTGACTCTCTCCTTCCTTCCACCTGTCAGCTTCTCTGCTTCTGAGATAAGAACCATTTCTGTAACACCAGTACTTAAGAAAGACATGCATTATGTGGTGTAATCAAGCCTGATGCTTTCAGATCATCTACTTACATCTTCAATGTGGATAAGATAAAGAAACAAAACAAATGCATCTAAACTTCTGGGCAATCCAGTTGATTTTTAAATGTAAGAATGGAATTCCAAACACAACACATTCAGCTATATGACAGAAAGTAAATCTATGGATATGGTATTTTGTGAAGGATCTTTTCAACAAAAGAAACCCTTACGTAATTTACACACACACACACACACACTAGGAAAGATGGACTAACTACAACCCAAGTAGAGAAAATATGAACAAGGCCTGCTGGACAGTTACACAACCTTGCACTCAACAACTGTGGCAAATGCGTTCTCTTCAATCACATGGAACGTGTGCAAAAACTGCCCATATACTGGGCCATAAAGCAAATTTCAAAGGACTGAAATTATGCCAAGTATATTGTCTGACTCCAAGGCAATTATGCTAGAAAAAAATGACTAGAAAAATCCCCATATAGGCTGGGCGTGGTCGCTCATGCCTGCAATCCCAACACTTTGGGAGGCCAAGATGGGCAGACCAATTGAGGTCAGGGGTTCAAGACCAGCCTGGCCAACATGACAAAACCCCATCTCTACTAAAAATACAGTAAAATTAGCTGGATGTGGTGGTACGCCCTGAAATCCCAGCTACTCAGGAGGCTAAGGCCAGAGAGTTGATTGAACCCAGGAGGCGGAGGCGGAGGTTGCAGCGAGCGGAGATCAGGCCACTTCACTCCAGCCTTGGCCACAAAGTGAGACCCGTCTTTTTTTTTTTTTTTTTTTTTTTTTTGAGATGGAGTCTCGAAATGTCGCCCAGACAATGGTGTGATCTCGGCTCACCGCAACCTCTGCCTCCCAGGGTTCAAGCAATTCTCCCGCCTCAGCCTCCTGAGTAGATTACCTGGGATTACAGGTGCCTGCCACCATGCCCGGCTAATTTTTAGTAGAAACGGAGTTTCACTCTGTTGGCCAGGCTGGTCTTGAACTTCTGACCTCGTGATCCACGGGCCTCAGCCTGGCAAAGCGCTGGGATTACAGGCCTGAGACACTGCGCCCGGTGGAGACCCTGTCTTTAAACAATAAAAATAAAAAGGCCAGGCACTGCAGCCTGGGCAATAAGAGTGAAACTGTCTCAAAAAAGAAGAAGAAAAAAAAACAGAAAAGAAGAAAAGCCAGGAAATACTAAGCTAGGCAATTCCCAGATGAGTCTAATGTGGCAAAACCGCGGCAGGTTGGCCATGTGAGCATGGGAGGTGTGGGGAGCAGAAAGCAGTTGTTTGCAGCCACTGGGTTCCGCCGGGTGGGCTCACTTGGGTGGGCCCAAGGCCAGAGGGAGTCCTGGAGGCCGGGAGCTGGAGGGTGGGGACACACCGCCAGGCAGGGGAGGGCGGCCTTGCAGGTGTGGTCCCGCTCACACCTCCACCACCGCCACTGCCACCGCCACAGGGAGAACGCGGAGAACATGTACTACTTCTCAGAGCTGGCCCTGACCCTCAACGAGCACGAGGAGGGCGTAGCGCCCACCGACAGCCGCCTGCGGCCCGACCAGCGGCTGATGGAGAAGGGCTGCTGGGACGAGGCCAATACCGAGAAGCAGCGGCTGGAAGAGAAGCAGCGCCTGTCGCGGCGCCGGCGGCTGGAGGCCTGCGGGCCCGGCAGCAGCTGCAGCTCGGAGGAAGGTGAGGCCGGTGACTGGAAGGGCGCCCCGCACGGGAGGAAAGGGGTGCCCGGGTGGGGGTTCCGCGGGGACGGATTCCGGGGGAGCATGCCACCTGCCGACCCACCAGCCCACTGTGCCTGCCCAGCAGAGAAGGAGGCGGATGCCTACACGCCACTGTGGTTTGAGAAGAGGCTGGACCCGCTGACCGGGGAGATGGCCTGTGTGTACAAGGGCGGCTACTGGGAGGCCAAGGAGAAGCAAGACTGGCACATGTGCCCCAACATCTTCTGAGCGCCACCCCTGCAGCAAATACAGGCGCCTGCACAGCCCGGCCCACCTGTTTATTAATGCACTCAATTTAGTACTGAATGGTCTTTCTCCCAGCCCATTCCCAGCCCTTCCTGTTTCCTTTCCTATTTTTTTCCCCCCACACTTTCTTGGGACTCCCACCTTGGAAGGAGGAAGGGCTGACCTGGGTTCTCTTCAGCCCCCAGGTGCGCCGGGTCACCCGTGCCCCTTCATTATGGACCTGGGCCCTACTGGAACCCCTGCCCCAGTTACCACAACTCAGGCCGGCTGGCCCGGGCCACGGGCTGCGCAAATCACCAGCCCCCAACCCAGGGAGGAACTGGCCCCTCCTAGGGAGCCTCTTCGACTTTTTTAGAAAAATGATCTCCATTTCTTTCCAGCCATGATGTTTAGTAAATATTTTTAGTACCGCAGTTAGCAGACAGCTTTCCAAGTGTGCTTTCTTGCCACAAAAGTGTCCTGGCAAGAGCCCCTTATTTTTAAGACATCAGGAAGCCAGACCCCTTTGAGTTGGGATAATTTTGTAGCTCAACATATCAAGTCCTCGATGGTATCTGAGCTGCCCACACCCCCACCTGCCAGGGCCCCACAGAGCCCAAAACAGAAGGGGGCTGCCCCAGCCCAGCAGAGCACAGAGAGTTTCTCGAGCTCCCACCCACAGATGCGCGAGAGGGTACTGATGGCATCCCCCATGTGGATTTGAGGGCAGCAGTCCCTGGCCTCGCCCTAGCCAGCCCAGGTGGCTCCCTAGCCCCAAGAGGCCAGGAAGGGCTGGAAGGCAGGGCCTGCAGGTGCTCCCCGCCCTGAGACCCAGGCCCCAAATCAGCAATAATGAACAAACCCTTGGCCCAGCCTGGGCTGGTGACCCAGGCACCAGAGACCTTGCATCCCTCCTCATCCTAGGAGGCCCCTAGGGGTGCCCCATCTCAGTGCCCCCTGAACTCTTTATTTGCCTAATTTATATATAGAGAGATATATAAATATATATAAAATAGCTATTTTGCTTAAATTTCTACAGTATGTAAAAGTGAAAAAATGATGAAGACGGGCACACCTGTCTGAGTTTGGCCCTCATGTCAGCTGTGCCCTTCCCTCTCCTCATGCCCCCTTCCAGCGGCTTCTGCCAACCATGGGGGGCTGGACTACCATGGTCACTGACCCAGCCCCTCAGAATCTCACACTCCAATCCTTTCCATTTCAGTTTAGTCCTAAAAGTTCATCACAGGGTTTTTCTTTCTACTCCAGGACTGGTTTTGTTTTTATATATACATAAAAAAAAAAAGTGAAAACACCAATGTGTGAAATGCCTTACGATGCCCACTGGAGAGGCGGGGTGGGGTAGGGCAGGACGGCCCCACTGGGGCTCCCACAGAGCTGTGGAATGTACCTCTCCCCAACACTGTTTTGTTAGCAAGCACCTTTTGACCAGTAATAAAAAACCTTGGCTTTGGAGTTTTCCACTGCCCTGTCCCTCAGTCTCTCTGTGTCTGGGTGGAGGGGGCTAACATAGAAGGACAGGTGACAGCCTACAAGGTGGCATGGGGATAGAGCATGGGGTGAAACAGCAGGGGGGTCGGGGAAGAGAGGAGGTAGGAGACCCAGGAAACTGCCCAAAGGGCTGGGGAGAGAGTTGCAGCTCTGTCAAAGGCTGCCCTGATGCTGTGGTCACAGGGCTGACCTGAACCCAGCTCTGCCCTTTGGAAGGGCAGTGTTTCGGAAGGGCAGTGTTTTAGCCAGGTGGAGACCACCAGCATCCCCCTCCCGTGTTTCAGTTCCTGGAGCTGTCTAATGGGAGGCCTTCAGGGGGAAGGCCAGCCCTGGTGAGTTCCGTGTCACTTGACAGCAGCAGCCTGGGTTGCACTTCCAGGTGAGGGATGGGTGAAGCAGGGCACCCCAGGGTCATCAGGGCCAGTGCTCTCACCATCTGCCTCCACACCCTAGCCCTGTGGGATCTGGGGCTGGCCCTGCACAGCTCCTTCCCTGGCTAGGCTTCCCCATCTGTGGGGCGGTGGCCACTAGCAGGGGGTCCCTGCTGAGGAGCTGGTGGGGCAGGTCTCACTGGAATAGAAGTGAGATGGAACCTCAGGATGCACCTGACCCAGAAGGCAAGGGAGGGGACAAAGGCCAGTCTACTGAGGCAAAGAGAGGGTTCTGAAGAGCTTGAACAGGAAGTGACATCAGGGCAATGTTTTAGAAAGACTACTCTGACCAGCAGGACACAAGATCAACCTACACTCAGTGGTCCCACATACCCCAGCCATCGCTGAGTAGAAAATATAATAGAAAAAAAGATCTACAACATAGGCCATCTGACAAAAATACACAAAACCTGTAAAAGACCTTTATGGATATGACAAAGAGGACCTTAGTTAAGAGGGGAAATACATCTTCATAGATAGGTTCACATTCAGTTATGTTAGTCCCAAACCTATAAATTCAACATGATCCCTATCAAAATCCTACCAGTAGTTCAAAAGCTTGACAAGTTGATTGTGAAATTTATATGAGAAAGTAATTGTAAAAAAAAAAAAAAAAAAAAAAAAAAAGCGAAAAGGGGCCAGGTGCAGTGGCTCACACCTGTAATCCCCAGCACTTTAGGAGGCAGATCACTTGAGGCCAGGAGTTCGAGACCAGCCTGGCCAGCATGGCAAAACCCCATTTCTACTAAAAATACAAAAATTAGCCGGGGGTGGTGGTACACACCTGTAATCCCAGCTAGTTGGGAGGCTGAGGCAGAGAATTGCTTGAACCTGAGAGGCAGAGGCTGCAGTGAGCTGAGATCATGCCACTGTACTCCAGCAAGAACTCGGGGGACGATGAGGGGACCATGTGGGCTTGACCTGCAGATGCCCAAACAAGCTGGAAGCCTACTGGGGACACACAGCTTCCTTTTTCTCCACTGCACTCTGATCACCACCTGGCTGCCATATAGTGTATTTGTTGATGGTGTGCCTCCCTACCCCAATGGACTGTGAGCTTCATGAGAAAAGGAATCTGGTCTTACACATTGTAGCATCCCACTGCCTGGCACATGGTAAGTGCTCAATGAATAGCTGTCGAAAGAATCAACACCAGGCCAGGAAGACCAGCTACAGCAAACACTCAGTAGGACAACACCTGAGCAGTGGGGGGCGTGACTGCAGTACCATGTTGGGAGGAGACTCAGAAATGGAACTGGGGAAGAGCCACGCCCAGGGACCCAGGAAACTCCTGCCTCCCCCAAACTCTGGAGTCCAAATTGCTGCTCCTGACAGACTGTGGGATAGGAGTCAGATTCTGTAAGTGGGGAAGAGAAGGCCTGAGGTTCCCTCATCTCCAGGAACATGGCTCAGCATGAGGGGAGCTGGGAGGAGTGGACAATGGAGAGATACATTTCAAAGTGGAACACAGAACAGGACCAGAGACAAACTCAATGCTATTTAACTTACTGCTTTTATGAAGCTAGCCAGCATACATAACTTCAGCAACAAAGCCTGATAAAGACAGTGTGAAAATAAAGGGAATATATAGTTCAGTCTCATGGAAGAAAAGAATTTTCATAAATCCAAACAAGGGAATAGCAAATAGAATCTAGCCACATAGAAAAGACTGAATCTCAGGTTGGTAAGGCCATGCCCAAATTAGGTTTACTGCAGAAATGCAAGAATGGCTCAGTGTTGTGAAGCTTTCCATGGTAAATAATTCATTACATCAGCCAAAGGACTTCTCCTTCTGGCCATAGGTAAACTAGGTTCCTGGAAAACATTCCTTTGTGGAAAACTAGACAGGTTGGATAAAATTTCTTAAATGTTGGCCGGGCGTGGTGGCTCAAGTTTGTAATCCCAGCACTTTGGGAGGCCGAAACGGACGGATCACGAGGTCAGGAGATGGAGACCATCCTGGCTAACACGGTGAAACCCTGTCTCTACTAAAAAAAAAAAAAAATACAAAAAACTAGCTGGGCGAGGTGGCGGGCACCTGTAGTCCCAGCTACTGGGGAGGCTGAGGCAGGAGAATGGCATAAACCCGGGAGGCGGAGCTTGCAGTGAGCTGAGATCCGGCCACTGCACTCCAGCCTGGGCGACAGAGCGAGACTCCGTCTCAAAAAAAAAAAAAAAAAGGATTTTTTTACATGTTAAATGCATCCATCAACTGGAAACAATATGAGGAATACTCAAGTCAAAAACTAAGTGGGTATGAAAACCTGGAGAGTTAAGAAAAGGTCTGAAATATTTTATGTTGCAATTATTTACAAAGCCTAATGAACTTAACTGTAAGTTTTCACTGCCTCAAAAAAGCCTCCAAAGGTAGGGCATATAATAAGAGATTTGGGGCCCCCAAGGGCTATACCTTCAATGTAATGGTGAATCTAAAATAAAATACAAGAAAAATCACTTGTCTTAAAGGTTGGTCCTGAGCAGAGAAAAACAAAATCCCCCTAAGAATTTGTAATCAGGAGTGGACCCTCAGTTAGTTTTGTAGCCCAAATACACACTACCTGAATGGCCCAATGAAACCTCTGATAGAGAACGTAACATGGTCCCAAGCTGGCAATGTTCCCAGTCACTTGGGGGACGCAAACAAGTCCTCTCTGGAAGATATCTCCTTCATTCTAGGCCTTAGAGAACCTCAGATATGAAATTGCAGGGAAAATGAGCAGCTCACAGTATAAAATCTTCAAACACACAAGGCAACAAGCACCCACAAGAAAGGGCAACCAGAAATAACAGATATCAGAATCAGACAGAAAACTCTTCCACATAGTGAAATTATCAGATACAGAAGAGAAAATAAGCACGTTTAATATATTTCTAGAAACAGGCAGCTTGAAAACAAGTGAAGAGTAAATATTCAAAAATACTAAACAAATTTCAAGAAAACGTTTTAAAATCACTAAAAATAATCCAGTGAATAGTTTTACAACAGATTACACAGCTGAAGAGAGTATTAGTGAAGCAGAAGTGAGATCTGAAGAAATTTGGAATACAACACAGAGACATAAAGAGGTGAAACATATCAAAGGGAAGTTAAGACATGAAAGGTAAGATCCCATATATGTCTGATCTATTTCAAAAGGAGAAAATAATTTTTTATGGAACAGAAGCAATCTTTGAAGAGTCATGGCTAAAAGTTTTTCAAGAAATCATAAAAAACACCAATATATAAACTTAAGCTCAACAAATCCTAATTATGGTAAATAAAAAGAAATCCACAGCTAAATACAATATAGTAAAACTGCAAGATTACTAAGACAACAAAACCTTACAAGCAGATTTTTTTTTAATTACCTTCAAAGAGCATCAATTAGGCTGGGTGCAGTGGCTCACACCTGTCATACCAGCAGTTTGGGAGGCTGAGGCAGAAGGATTGCTTGAGACCAGCAGCTGGAGACCATCGTGGGAAAATAGAAGAGACCCCATCTCTACCAAAAAAAAAAAAAAAAAAAACTAAATTAGACATAGTGGCATGTGTCTGTAGTCCTAGCGACCCAGGAGATTAAGGCTAGAGGATTGCTTGAGCCCAAGAATTTGAGGCTGCAATGAGCTATGACCACACCACTGCACTCCAGCCTGAGCAACAGAGTGAGATCCTGAAAATTCATCTCCAAAGGAAGGCCAGTTAGACCGAGAACAGATTAGACTGAGAGTTAGCCTCCAAAGGAAGTCAGAAGACAAGTATTACCTCCAAAATAGAGAAGAAAATGTTAGTATTCTCCTCAGTCAAAATATATTTTCCACAGGCCACGTGTGGTGGTTTATGCCTATAATCCCAACACTTGGGGAGGCCAAGGTGGAATGATCACTTGAGGTCAGGAATTTGAGACCAGCCTGGGCAATACAGCGAGACTCCATCTCTACAAAAATAAAATAATTAACCAGGCATGGTAGCGTGTACCTGTAGTCCCAGCTACTTGGGAGGCTGAGGGGGGAGGATAACTTGAGCCTAGAAGTTCAAGACTACAGTGAGCTACACAATCATCCTGTCTCTGTCTCTGTCTCTCTGTCCCTCTCTCTCTCATATATACACACACACATATATGTGTGTGTGTGTGTATGTATGTGTGTATAACTAAATTTAACATACTAAACAGTGTATTAAAATATTTTTTAAAAATATATATATGTAGTGTCATGTGGAGTGAGACTATGAGTTAAGATTACATAAAACTTACCAGGTAATCACAGAAGGAAGAACAATACTAAATTACTTCCAAAGCAGTAGAAGAAACACATTGAATGCAGGGAGGAAAAGCTCAGTAAATCTAAAGAAGGCAAGAGAGGAGAGGAAAAAAGAATGTAGAATAAAAATCACAAATAAGAGAATTCATCAATAATACCTCAGTAATTACATAAAATTAAGCAATCTAAATGCTTCAAGGAAACAATATGGACTAAAAATCCAGCTATATGCTATTTACAAGAATACACCTAAAACATAAATATATAAACTAAACAGACTTAAAGGCAAAAAATATTACTAGACGTCAACTACTAGAATTTTTGAAGTCACTTTGTAGTGATAGAAGGTAAAACTCATAAATTTCTAAAACTCTTATGCACCTAATAACATCTCAAAATGTATAAAGTAAAATGGATAAAGAGAAAGATAAATCCTCTATGATAATGGAAGACTGTAATGTATTTCTCCCAGTAATGAGAGCTCAGACAACAAATTATGCTAATTACTACATTAACACACGTGATGTCATGGACACATACAGGGAATTACATGTGACTGCAGAATACGTATTTTTGAAATGCACACGGAACTTTTATGAATATTAACCACATATTTGATCCAGTCATAAAGCCTCAGCAAATTTCAAAGGACTGATACACAGACCACATTCTCAGACTTGCATGAAGACAGTTCAAAATCAATGACAATGACAAAAAACTGGGAGAAAAAACAGACTAGAACATTAAGAAACATATTTTGAAATAACTCATAGGTCAATGAAGAAAACAAAAGAAATCAGAAAATACAGTTAAACAAAAATACTACATATCAAAATGTACAGAACACAGGTAAAGCAGTACCTTGAGGAAAATTTACAGCATTTAAGGCTCATGTAAAAGACTAAAAGATTTTTAAACATCCAATTTGAGTCAGAAAATGAACATTAGAATAAACTCAAGAAAAGGACAAGAATGAAAATAAAGATTAGATATTCATTAAATAGGAAAATAATAAAAAGAATGAAGAAAGCTGAGGTTGGGCCGGGCACGGTGGCTCATCCCTGTAATCACAGCACTTTGGGAGGCCAAGGCAGGCAGATCACGGGGTCAGAAGATCAAGACCATCCTGGCTAACATGGTGAAACCCCATCTCTACTAAAAATACAAAAAAAAAATTAGCCGGGCGTGGTGGTGGGCGCCTATAGTCCCAGTTACTCAGGAGGCTGAGGCAGGAGAATGGGGTGAACCCGGGAGGCCGAGCTTGCAGTGAGCCAAGATTGCGCCACTGCACTCCAGCCTGGGCGACAGAGCAACACTCCGTCTCAAAAAAAAAAAAAAAAAAAAAAAAAAAAAAAAGACTTATAAAGACTTATAACCATTTCTTTTTAAAAATCAGTTAAAAGTAGTCCTAACAGGCCGGGTACAGTGACTCATGCCTGTAATCCCAGCACTTTGGGAGGCCGAGGTGGGTGGATCATGAAGTCAAGAGATCGAGACTATCCTGGCCAACATGTTGAAACCCCACCTCTACTAAAAATATAAAAATTAGCTGGGTGTGGTGGCACACAGCTGTAGTCTCAGCTACTCAGGAGGCTGAGGCAGGAGAATCACTTGAACCCGAGAGGCGGAGGTTGCAGTGAGCCGTGATCCACTGCACTCCAGCCTGGTGACAGAGCGAGACTCCGTCTCAAAAACAGTCCTAACATATACACACAAAATTCTACACAGATGACCAAGTAATAATTCCAATCTTAGAGAAACTTTCCCAGAGTAGAGGGAAAGAGAGAATACTCCCAAAATCATTTCTTGAAGCTAACATAACCTGCTCACAAAAACCTGACAAACAGTATGAGAATGGACAGTTACAAACTAATGTCACTTATAATGGTACAATTCAAAATAAAATATTAATAAATCTAGCAATATAGAAAAATAATTATTATTCCAAAAATACAAGGTTTATGCTGAGAAAAACTAAACAATATAATTCACCACATTAACAAATTAAAGGAGAATGCTACATAGTTATACTAATATGCAGAAAACACTTCAGGTAAAATTCAGCACACATCCATGATATTTAAAAGGAAAAAAAAAAGGCCGGGCACAGTGGCTCTTGCCTGTAATCCCAGCACTTTGGGAGGCTGAGGCAGGCAGATCACTTGAGGTCAGGAGTTCGAGACCAGCCTGGCCAACATGGTGAAACCCCATCTCTACTAAAAATACAAAAATTAACTGGGCATGGTGGTGGGCACCTGTAATCCCAGCTATTCGAGAGGCTGAGGCAGGAGAATCACTTGAACCTGGGAGGTGGAGGTTGCAGTAAGCCAAAATGGCACCACTGCATTCCAGCCTGGGTGACAGAGTGAGACTCTGTCTCAAAAAAATAAAAATAAATAAATAAAAGGTTTAGCAACAGGAACGGAAGAAAATTTCCATAATCTGATATCTACACACATACACACACGCACTTTTTCCTGTGAGACAGGGAGCAAAAAGAGATGCCCACTTTCCCTCTTTATATTCAACATTGTACTCAGAGCCAATGCAATAAGGCAAGAAAAATATTTATATAAAGTATGAGAATTGGTAAAATTATCACTGTTCACTGATGATGTGACCTAAAAAATCCAAAAGAATTCTGCAGATAACAGTCAATGGATATATAAAAATCAATTACATTTTTATATACTAGCAACAAACTATCAGAGAATGTAACTTAAAATTGTCATTCATCTGCAGTAGCATTACAAATCATCAGGTTCCAAAGATTTATCTAACAAAAGATATATGAGACCTCAAAAGGGAAAACTAATACTTTTTTTGAGAGACACTAAAGAAAGCTCTAGATTGAGAATTATACCATATTCATGGTTGGGAAGACTTACAAAGGTATACATTCTTCTCAGTTGAGGACAGATATAATCAATTCCAATGGAACCCCTACAGGTTTTCTCATGGAGCTTGATGATTATAAAATGTACACGAAAATGCTAAGACCTAACAGTAGTCAAGACACTATCAAAGTGGAAAAGTACCAGGTGTGGTGGCTCATGCCTGTAATCCCAGCACTTTGGGAAGCCAAGGCAGGTGGATAGCCTGAGGTCAGGAGTTCGAGACCAGTCTGTGGTCAACATGGTGAAACCCCATCTCTATTAAAAATACAAAAAAATTAGCCAGGTGTGGTGGTGCATGCCTGTGATCCCAGCTACTTGGGAGAATGAGGCAGGGGAATCCCTTGAACCAAGGAGGTGGAGGTTGTAGTGAGCTGAGATCACGCCACTGCATTCTAGCCTGGGTGACAGAGTGAGACTCAGTCTAAAAAAAAAAAAAGTAGGAGGACTGGCTCTACTAGCTATCAAAACAATGTAAAACTATAAATTAGTATTGGCATAGAGAAAGAGACAATAGACAAATATAACCAAATTAAAATTTCAGAAACAGATTAATACATAAATGAACATTTGATATATAACAGAGGTAGCACTGTAGATCAACAGTGAAAGAAAAGACTACTCAATGAAGGGTGGTGAGGCAACCAGGTATACATATGGATAGAAGGAGAGAAGAGGAAGGGAGGGAATGAAGAAGGAAAGGAGGACGGAAGGAGAAAAACTGGACCTCTACATCACACTATACATGAAAGTCAATTCTGGGTATATAAAGGTCTAGGCCAAGCAAGGTGGCTCATGCCTATAATCTCAGCACTTTGGGAGACTAAGATGGGCGGATCACTTTAGGCCAGGAGTTCGAGACCAGCCTGGCCAATATGGCAAAATCCTATCTCTATTAAAAATACAAAAAATTAGCTGGGTGTGGTGGCACATGCCTGTAATCCCAGCTACTCAGGAGGCTGAGGCAGGAGAATCACTGGAACCCAGGAGGCAGAGGTTGCATTGAGCCAAGATCGTGCCACTGTACTACAGCCTGGGCAACAGAATAAGACTCTATCTCAAAAAATAATTTGAGATAGAGTCTTTTTTTTAAATAATTAAAAAAAAAAAAATCTAGGCCGGACACAGTGGCTCAAGCCTGTAATCCCAGCACTCTGGGAGGCCAAGACGGGCGGATCACGAGGTCAGGAGATCAAGACCATCCTGGCAAACATGGTGAAACCCCGTCTCTACTAAAAAATACAAAAAACTAGCCGGGCGAGGTGACGGGCACCTGTAGTCCCAGCTACTCAGAAGGCTGAGGCAGGAGAATGGCATGAACCCAGGAGGCGGAGCTTGCAGTGAGCTGAGATCACGCCACTGCACTCCAGCCTGGGCGACAGAGTGAGACTCCGTCTCAAAGAAAAAAAAAAACAACTATACAGATGGTCCTCAACTTACAATAAGGTTATGTTCCAATAAACCCATAAATCAAAAATATCATAAGTTAAAAATGCATTTCATACTTCTACTGAACATCATAGCTTAGTCTAGCCTACCTTAAATGAGCTCAGAACACTGACCTTAGCCTACAGTTGAGTAAAATCATCTAACACATAGCCTGTTTTTTTTTTTTTTTTTTTTGAGACGGAGTCTCACGCTGTTGCCCAGGCTGGAGTGCAGTGGCGCGATCTCGGCTCACTGCAAGCTCCGCCTCCCGGGTTCCCGCCATTCTCCTGCCTCAGCCTCCTGAGTAGCTGGGACTACAGGCGCCCGCCACCGCGCCCGGCTAATTTTTTTGTATTTTTAGTAGAGACAGGGTTTCACTGTGGTCTCGATCTCCTGACCTTGTGATCCGCCCGCCTCGGCCTCCCAAAGTGCTGGGATTACAGGCTTGAGCCACCGCGCCCGGCCCACATAGCCTGTTTTTATAACAGAGTGTTGAATATCGAACACTGTACATTATAGAGTATCAAATGTTTACCCTTGTGGCTGACAGCTGCAGCTTGCGGCCACTGCCCGGCACCACAATATCTTACAGAATATTGCTAGCCTGGAGAAATACGAAAATTCAAAATTCAAAGTGCAGCTTCTACTGGTTATTGCTTTCACAACATCATAAAGTCAAAAAAAATCATAAGTCAAACCATCATTAAGGTAGGGACCATCTGTATATGAAAGACAAAACTATAAAGGCTTTAGAAGATAAAACAAAACATCTTCATGACTTCAGGGTAGAGACGTATTTCTTATTTTTGTTTTGTTTTTTGAGATGGAGTTTCGCTCCTGTCTCCCAGGTGAGTGCAATGGTGCAATCTTGGCTCACCGCAATCTCTACCTCCCAGGTTCAAGCAGTTCTTCTGCCACAGCCTCCTGAGTAGCTGGATTACAGGCGCCCACCATCGCGCCCGGCTAATTTTTGTATTTTTAGTGAGGACGGGGTTTCACCATGTTGGCCAGGCTGGTCTCAAACTCCTGACCTCAGGTGATCCGCCCACCTCAGCCTCCCAAAGTGCTGGGATTACAGGCGTGAGCCACCGCGCCCGGCCAAGAAGTATTTCTTAAACAAGTTATAATAAAACTATAAATAAAAGACTGATAAATTATAATTCTACATTTTTAATTAAGGACTCCTAGTCCTCAAAAAGACTCTGTAAAAAGAGAATAAAAAAGAAGGCATACCAGAGAACAGGAGAAGAAATCTGCAACACAGATAACTTATAAAGAACTTGTCTCCAGAATATACAAAATTCAAATCAGAAAATGATAAAATAGAAAAATGGGCCCAAATCTTGAGCAAACACTTCATCACAGAAACCTAAATGGTCAATAAGGCCAGGCACAATGGCTCACACCTGTAATCCCAGCACTTCGGGAGGCTGAGGCAAGTGGATCGCTTGTGTCCAGGAGTTAAAGACCAGCCAGGGCAACATAGCGAAACCCTGTCTCTACTAAAAATACAAATATTAGCCAGGCATTGTGGCACATGAGCCAGGGCGACATAGTAAAACCCTGTCTGTACTAAAAATACAAAAATTAGCCAGGCATTGTGGCACATGCCTGTAGTCCTAACTACTTGGGAGACTGAGGCAAGAGGACTCCTTGAGCCCAGGAGGTGGAGGTTGCAGCGTGCTGTGATCGTGCCACTGCACTCCAGCCTGGGCGACAGAGCAAGACCCTGTCTCAAAAATAAATAAAAATAAATAAATGGTCAACAAATATAAGAAAAGGTGCTCAACCACATTTTAGAAATCGGAAAAATCTAAATTAAACCACACTGAGATACCACTATATCCCCATCGGACTGGCAAAACATTTCAAGTCTAGCAATATCAAGCACAGGCAACAAAGTGGAGAAACAAAGCAACTATCGAGTGCCAATGGGTGTGAAAATTAACACAACCAATTCTAGCATTACCTTTTAAAGTGGAAATGGGCATGAACTATGATTCTGCAATTCTACTCCAAGGATTATATCCTAGGGCAGGGGTCCCCAACCCTCAGGCCACAGACCAGTACCAGTCTATGGTCTCTTAGGAACCGGACCACACAGCAGGTGAGCTGTGGGCAAACAGGCAAGGCTTCATCTGTATTTACAGCCGCTACCCATTACCCATTACTGCCTGAGCTCTGCCTCCTGTCAAGTCAGCGGCCGCATTAGATTCTCACAGGAGCAAGAACCCTATGTAAACTGCGCATGCGAGGGATCTGGGTTGCGTGTTCCTGATGAGAATCGAATGCCTGATGATCTGTCACTGTCTCCCATCACCCACAGATGAGACCATCTAGCTCCAGGAAAACAAGCTCGGGCTCCCACTGATTCTACATTATGGTGAGTTGTATAATTATTTCATTATAAATTACAATGTAATAATAACAGAAATAAAGTGCACAATAAATGTAATGTGTTTGAATCATCCCAAAAACCATCCCCTACCCCAGTCCATGGAAAAACTGTCTTCCATAAAACCAGTCTCTGGTACCAAAAATGTTGGGGACAGCTGTCCCAGGGAGAAAGTCCTGCATACATGCAACAGGAGACATAAACTAAACAATGCAGTTGCCAGTCTCAGAGGCATGCATTTAAAATTGTATTATGTTCAATTGCAGGTGTAATTCATTCATTTTCATTACTGTCTAGTATTCGGCAGTGATGTGGCAACCTAAATAACAAAGAGGCTCTCTAAAAGACAAGACATATATACATAAATTTGCAATGCTTTGTTCCCAAATAAGTATATTTTCTTTTGAGAACCTCTCTTTATTGTTATTTAGGTTAACAACCCGAATACTACACAGTAGTGAAAATGAATAAATTACAGTTACATCCAACAACATGGATGAGTTTCTGGAACACAATGTTGAAAAACAAAACAAAACTGCAAAACAGTAAATAAAACGTTGTGTCCATCTAAGTTCAAAAACAAAACAAAATAAAAGGGCAAAATAAAACAGGAATACACAGAGCTCATACAAATATAATGAAGAGTAAAGAAACACAATTATAAAATGAAACACCCTAAGAGTAATAAACACAATTCAGGATGATGGTGACCTTTGAGCAGGGAGACAAGGGGTCCAGGAAGGACACACAAGGATTTATAAAATAACGAACCAGGTGATGGTTGTTGGATGTATATTTTTTCTGCTTTACAATTTTTTTTTTTTTAAGACAGTTTCTCATTCTGTCACCCAGGCTAGAGTACAGCGGCACAATCATAGCTCATTGCAGCCTCCACCTCCCGGGCTCAAGCGATTCTCCCACCTCAGCCTCAGCACAAACCCAGCTAATTTTTGTATTTAATGTAGAGACGACGTCTTGCTATGTTGCCCAGGCTCATCTTGAACTCCTGGGCTCAAGCAATCTGCCCACCTTGACCTCCCACAGTGCTGGAATTACAGGCGTGAGCCACCGCGCCCGGCCACTTTACAAATATTTTATACAGTATTCTTTCATAGCTACTCAATGTCTAATGGAAAATAAAAACAGCAGCATAAAGGAGAAAACTATGTATTTTTTTATAGAAGGTGTAAAGACATTTGACAAAATTCAGCCAGTTTCCAGCGGGCACAACTCACATTTCATTATGTGTGACTGGTGCCCCCTGGCGCCCGACTCAGGCAGGACTGGCAACTACCGGTGAGTCCCAGCAGCCCCAAGAGAAACTAAAGGAAACCCCAACATTTTAAAAGCCACTTGCCGAAACTCTCACTGCTCAGCTCTCACATGTGGATTTCCACCCATATCAGAAACAAGCCTGGGATCATTACTCAACATTGTTTCAGAGGTTCTAACTAAAGCAAACTGACAAAATAAATTGGTATACCCTGCAAATTTATATCTATAAAAAACAGGCTTATTAAAACTACCAGAATTCCTAAGATAGAAAGTGAATTATATTAAATATTAGCTTTTCTTCATATTAATAATCAGTGAGCAATACAGATGGGAAAAAGTATTTCATCACAATAGACAAAAACCATAAAACACTTAGGAATAAATTTAACCAGAAAGTTATAGAACCCGTATAAAGAATTTATAAAATCTTATTGGAGGACCTAAAAGAAGTCTTGAGTAAATGGAAAGCCATTTTTATCCTCTGGGGGAGGATTAATATCATAAAAATGTCAATGCTCCCAAAACTTACATTTAAATTTAATGCAATTATAATTTAAATCCCAATGGAACACTTTCTTTTAGGCAGGGATGGGAGAGAACTGGATAGTGCGATTAAATATTTCATGTGAGAGAATAAATTCTAAGACTGGAAAATCATTTTTTAACAAGTGAGGGAGATTGATCTATTTAGATGCTGATGATGCCCACAATTATAGTTTCAGCCAGAACCTCACCCCTCACATCACACTCACTTGTGCAACTGACCACAGATGTCTCCACTGGGGTCTAAGGGGCATCTCAAACGCAACAAGTCCACACCTGTTGGTTCATTTAATAAGAGTCTCATTTAATAAGTAGGGCTGGAATGAGTTAATTTCCACCTGGGGGCAGGGGACGCTTGACTCTTTTCTTACAGCTTATACAAAATATATTCCATGAGGACTACAGGTTGTCTAGTAAAAAATAAAAAATAAACATTGCAACAAAATGTAAGAGAATATCGGGGGAAGGGGAGAAGAGAGAAGGGGATGGATTTCCCTAAGCATGATAGGAATCCCCAAAACTTTAAAACATTTACCTTTCAACAAACACCATAAACCAAGCCAAGGACAAACGCATAGAAAACAGACTAATGTTAAGTCCAAGAGGCTTCAGGCGCTCGGCCTCAGGTCCAAAGGCAGGCACACACCCATCCCGGCAAAAGGAAAAACACGCAGCTTCCTTTCCTAGTGTTTGTTCTTCCTTGCAAAGATAAAAGCGCCGACCCTAAGGACATCTGTTCAACGACTGTTTTCCCCAGTGACTCCCCAAAAGTTGGAAAACAACCGGGGGGGGAAAGATTTCATCTGCACTTTGACTTAATTAATGCTCAGCAGCTTGCAGGAAAAAAAAAAATCCTCGCTTTTCTGCTTGGGGTGTGAGTGGGCCCTTGCTCTCCTTGTAACTCCAGCTACTAGAGAGTCTGAGGCAGGAGAATTGCTTGAACCCTGGAGGTGGAGGATGCAGTGAGGCGAGATGGCGCCACTGCACTCCATCCTAGGTGACAGAGCGAGACTGTCTCAAAAAAAAAAAAAAAAAAAAAAAAAGAGAATCCCTGGAAGTACTTACCTAAAAGATGCGAAGAAACCCCCAAAGGCCACAGGTACCTGCAGCAAACCCTGAGCGCCGCCGCAAGCTCGCGAGGCTTCCAAAGCGCATGCGCAGGTCACGGTGCACGTGCGGCGCGCCAGCAAAACCGCGCAGGCGCCGTGTCGCTTCCGCCTCGAGCGTGCGGCGGGGTTGGGGAAGCCCTCTACAGTTCATAACCGTTGACTGGTATGAACCGTTCATAACGGGCGTTCATAACCACGCCGTGTTAGACTGAGCATGACCAGTCTACAGACCCGCGAAGCCTCTACAGAGATGGCCAAGTGCTGGAGTCCTGGCTGCGTCCTCTAGGCCAGGTGAGAATTTACAACCCACCCTCGGCCACGTGTTGTGCTGTGGTCGCTGATAATTAAGCATGAGGAACTTGGCCGGGCGCGGTGGCTCAAGCCTGTAATCCCAGCACTTTGGGAGGTCGAGACGGGCGGATCACGAGGTCAGGAGATGGAGACCATCCTGGCTAACCCGGTGAAACCCCGTCTCTACTAAAAACAAAACAAAACAAAACAAACTAGCCGGGCGAGGTGGCGGGCGCCTGTAGTCCCAGCTACTCGGGAGGCTGAGGCAGGAGAATGGCGTGAACCCGGGAGGCGGAGCTTGCAATGAGCTGAGATCCGGCCACGGCACTCCAGCCTGGGCGACAGAGCGAGACTCCGTCTCAAACAAACAAACAAACAAACATGAGGAACTCAAAAACTCTGAACCTTCTGACAAACAGGTTCCCCCCTACCCACTGCGGTGCCCCAAACCCAGCGGGACAGATTGGTTTACATGGTGTAGCATTGGGGAGGACCCAGAGCTTTCAATAAGGAAAGAAATGATGTGGGGAGGGATAGTAATCAAAGTAGGGGATTAGGCCGGGCGCTGTGGCTCCCAGCCCTTTGGGAGGCTGAGGTAGATGGATCTCAAGACCAGGAGTTCAAGACCAGCCTGGCCAACATGGCGAAACCCTGTCTCTACTAAAAATATGAAAATTAGCCAGGTGTGGTAGCACGCGCCTGTTAATTCCAGCTACTAGAGAGTCTGAGGCAGGAGAATTGCTTAAACCCTGGAGGCGGAGGTTGCAGTGAGGCGAGATGGCGCTACTGCACTCCAGCCTGGGTGACAGAGCAAGACTGTCTAAAAAGGGAAAGAAAAAAAAAAAAGTAGGGGATTAGAGCTGGCCACAGCTTCCCCAGAAACCTGCAGTTACTGGGGCAGGAAGGGGCCTTGGAGAATACCTGGAAGCATCTCAGTAGAATCCAGAGGGGACAAGAAAAGAGGAGGGATAAGGTCTGTCGCATCCTTCCCTTCTTATTGATCCAAGTTTGCCCTAGTGGTATGAACCCCCTTACCTTCCAGGCCTTGGTGGGCAGCTGCTGACATGTCCAGAGCCCCAGGAAGTGCTGAAGGCACCTGCGGTTCAGGCTCCATGGAAGCCCAGCCCTCCTCCATCCTTCAGGGACACTGAAACTGGCCAAATGGTTAGGCCATGAGGATGGCTGCTGAGTAAGCACTTTACCCCCACATAGGACAAGAGTAAGCAGCTGAAGGCCTACAGGTAGCAGGTAGGCGCCAGTGAAATCTTGGAAGCAAAGACGTGGGGGTCAAGAACAGCAGGGAGCTTTGGGCCCCCATCCCAGCTTCAACCAGAGCAGTTCCAGGACTCCTGGATTTCCATATGGGCTTCTGGATAAATTTTAGGTAGGTAACAGGCCCTGAGGCTGAATAAGCTGGAAAGCCTCTGCCATCACCCAACTCCCTTATTTTAGAGGAGGAACGGGGAGCCAAAATGGGCAGTGACTTATCTGAGGCCTTGCCAGCTTGAAGAAAGAAATGTCTGCTGAACCCATCAGTGGCCCTGGTAAGGCCTGGTGCATTGCAAGTTACTGGATGAAAATGGTGACTGGCCGGGTGCAGTGGCTCATGCCTGTAATCCCAGCACTGGGAGGCCAAGGTGGGTGAATCACTTGAGGTCAGGAGTTTGAGACCAGCCTGGCCAATGTAGTGAAACCCTGTCTTTACCAAAAAATACAAAAATTAGCTGGGCATGGTGGCATGCACCTGTAGTCCCAGCTACTCAGGAGGCTGATGGGGGAGAATTGCTTGAACCCAGGAGGTGAAGGTTGCAATGAGCCGAGATCATTCCACGGCACTCCAGACTGGGTGACAGAGCAAGAGTCCGTCTCAAAACAACAACAAAAAAAATGGAAACAACCCCAAATGTCCATAAATAGGAGACAATATATCAACACATGAAATGCTCTGTGGTTCATGAGAATAAAGAAGACCCATATGGGTTATTCTGAAGCAGGTTCCACTACACTTAAGCTACACTAAGTAGTTAACAGGCAGAAAGGGAACAGAGTAGAAGTGTGTTCACTTAGGAGGGATACTCTCCAGGGAGAATTCAGGGATTGGGTGGGAGAAGGGAGCCTTGCTTTTCATGGTCCAGCCTTTTAGACGGTTTTAATGTTTACCATGTGCATGTGTCACTTAAAAATCAAACACCCTAGGTGAGGCATGGTGGCTCACACTGTAATCCCAGCACTTTAGGAGGCCGAGGCAGGTGGATCACTTGAGCTCAGGAGTTTGAGACCATCCTAAGCAACGTGATGAAACTCTACCAAAAATACAAAAAAAAAAAAAAAAATTAGCCAGGCGTGATGGTGCGTGCCTGTGGTCCCAGCTAGAGAGGCTAAGGTGGGAGGATCACTTGAGTCTGGAAGGCAGACGTATCAGTGAGCCAAGATCGTGCCACTGCACTCCAGCTTAGGTGACCAGGGTGAGACCCCCATCTCAAACAAAACACCCTAGTACCCACTCCTCTCGGTCCTTAAACACCAGCGTTGCTGCCCTTCACTTTCTTGCAGCCTTGTGCAAAGGACCTTTTCACCACAGATCAGCCAGACCATCTTCCTCCTCCCAAGTCATCAAAGAGTTCCAAGCTGGTCACCTGTCCCTTGATGTTCCCAGGAAACTGGCAAAGAGGACCCCTGCATTTTATCTTCCCATTGGGAGTGGCAGGATCTCTGCCTGGGAAACAGGCTGCATTCAGCACAACTGTGGTAGCATTAACAAAGCACAGTGGGCACATCTAGAAGTTGAAGCTAAAACATTCAAGAACTCCAGTCTGTTTCTGTGGATGTTAGGGGGTGAAGATAAAACAATGGAAGTGATGAGGAATAACTTGAAGACCGTTTAAAGCCACAGTGGTACAAAGAATGAAGAGAAGGAAGGTGCTGAATTTTACTAAGAAGAAAACAGACCGAGTTCAGGAGTCTCACCAGTAGAAGTTTATAGTATTGCATTTTGATTACATGTGTGTGAATTTTAAAAATTGATTACCCTCCAGTAAAAATGCAGAACCAACTTGCATTTGGATTAAAACATTAGGTTTGGGGACACAAGTGGACCCCATGCTGCCTGAGATGAACAGAGACAGCAGGATGGCAGAGGAATCACCAGCTCAAGAAACCCCAAGACTTGGACAGTCTTCCAGCAGAAGAGGCCAGGGTCTCTCAGTGTACTACCCCAAACAGGCCTCTCCCAGAGATGTAGTCTGGGAAGGCCCAAAACCCACCAGACATAGGCACATCCAGTGGGGAAAGACTTCCCATTCCAGTGTGGCCTGCATCCCTCACCTCTGCTTCCAGTCTTCTGCTGGCCTCGGAGCAGCAGGGTAGCCATTGCTGATCTGGGTTAGGGAGATGCCAGAAACACACCCAGGTTTGAACCACAAGTTAGTGGTACAAAGTCATAGTCCTTGTGCCTTCAGAAAACCCAGAGGCCCCAAATCCGAGTGGGAAGAGAGTTGGGAAAAACTGAACCAGATTCTTCCAGTGGCCATTAAAGAGAAAATTCAGCAACCCTTGCCTTTGTCTTTGACCCTGAGAAGTTACAGGACACAGATTGTGGCACTATGATGGGACATGGAGGGAACGCATGGTGTGCTTCCTGCAGAGATGCCTCTGGAGTCCCTGTGGCCAAGGGACCTCACTGGCCCCCTCCTCAGGCACCTCGATGGGGCTCAGTGGGGCCCGGCCAAAGGGTAGAAGTAGAAAAACATCAACAGGCTGTCCAGATCAACTGGCACCATCCAGGGCCCTGCTGCACCCACACATGGAGGTCACTAGCTCAGCCCCAGGGGTTTTTTCACACCCAAGCTCCGTCCCTAAGGAGTCCTGTGGGGTTCCACACTCAGTGTGCTACCCAAATCAGAGATTCACCACAGATCTGTCTCCCCTTCAACCTGGACTCAAGTTACTGCGGTAAGAAACCTCACTGACCATGGTTAACTGAAGAAATCCCTCCTTCAGAAAGAACCTGAGTGGTAGATGAGGTGGTTAGACAGGATCTTTTTCCCCCAAGCTGTCTGGACAACGCCACAGCCAGGACCAACTCGGACAGCTGCGAGAGAGAGCCCCTCCAATGTGGAACCTCCTACACAGCCCCCCTTTTGGGTCCCTGGATCTGAGCCCCCAGCAGGACCACCACTCTGGGGGGAAGTCTCCCTCCTATCCCTCAGATCCCCACGTTGTTCCTCCTCTAGGAGAAACGTCAGCCCTGCCCCTGGAGCTTCTCTAAGATGGCACTGAACTCGCCGTTATCTTGAGGAGCCAAGAGCTGAAGTGACTCCGGCTTAGCAACCCAGTGTGGCCAAAGTGGAAAGGTTCTCTGTCCTTTGCAGTCACCAAAAAAGAAAAAAAAAAAGAAAAAGTATGGTCTCACAGGCACAGCATCTTCTTTTAAAAAATAAATATTTATAAACTTAAGGAGGAAGATTCAAAGAATCAGGGTATCTTTCCCTCCAAAAACACAAATGTCCCCTGTAAGTCAAACCAAGGTGCGACCACCAACCCATGAATGAAGCCCCCTTCCCCTGCAGCTACAGGGTTGAAGGGCAGGTGGGCAGGGGAGCTGCTCTCTCTCCCGCCTTCAGTCCCCCTTGGTGATGAGGTCCTCAATGTAGGCGTCCAGCTCATCATCTGTGTTGATGTCTATGTCCTGGAATAGAGCAGGGCAGGAGTCAACGGGGGGCCAGAAAGTGATTGGGGGGCCCACCTTTACACCTTCTCTCAGCTTCTGGGACAGAGCCTAGAGTCCCCTCCCCCACCTCCCACCCCACCCTGGATGTCAGGCTTCTGTCCTATCTTTATTCTCCCCTCCTCCATCTACTGTGCACGGATGATGCCCAGATTTCCTGTGCCCGCCGTGCCTCTACCCCATGTTCCCAGTTGTCTTAGATGTACGTTTCCCTCAGATCCTACAAATATGCCCACTTCTCTCCCTTCTGTCACTGCCCAAGGTCCAGGCCACCACTGTCTCAGACAGCTGTGGGAGCCTCCTCACAGGAGGCTCTGGTTCTAACTTTGACCCCTCCAGGCCTCCTCCAACCAACCAGGTAAGTGTCTTGAGACTGAAAACTGGATCATGCCACACCCCTCCAGTGATCTCCATTGTTCTCAGGATCAAATCCCCCAACTTTCAAGCCCTGCCTCTGCTCCTACTGCCCCCAAGTCCCTGCTCAGGCCTCAAGTCCTCCTCTTCCTTCTGCGTGGAATGCTCGTGTCACACTCTTTGCATGACTGGCTTCCAGTGTCTCCAAATGCCTAAGCCCCTGAACATTTTAGTCAAGTGGCCTCTCAACACTTTACTGTATCTCCTTAGGAACCACCATCAGTAATTCTGTCTCTTCCACCAAACTGGCAGGCTGTGAGAGCAGGAACCTTCTCTGGCTTGTCTTATTCATTCTGTATCCACAGGACAGGCACAGAGCAGGCCCTCATGCTTACTGCCTGGATGAAGGACCAACAAGCTAAGGAGCACTCCCCACTTCTGGGCTACCCAATCCCATCTGGGCGTCATGTGGAAAAGAACTTCATTTTTATGGCTTGGAGGGTTCTCAAACCAGGCTGTACCTCGGAATGTCTAAAGGGAAAAAGCCTGGTTCTATGGGTCTGGCTGGGCTGAGACCCAGGCAGCCACACCATCTCAAGCTCTCCTGCCAGGGTGCTGTGCAGCCAGGGTGGGAACCACAGATTCCTGTGAGTGGACAAATTCTTGTGAGAACAGGAACAGGTCCTAGGCCCCCCTCCCTGAGAGACCAGGTGGTCCAGCTGCAACAGGAAGGCTGCCGGGCTCACCTCCTGCACCTTTTGCAGGAGTGCCACGATGTTGGTCCTCAGCTTCTGCAGCTTCTCCTCCGTCTCGCGGAGCTTCCTCTCGGAGGTACGCAGGCTTTCCTCAGAGGCCTTGGCCCGGGAGTCAGCACGGCTCTGGTAGGAATTGCACAGGTTTTGGAGCCCTACTTCATATTGCTTGAAGTACTCTTTCTGTTGGGAGCACAGCAAGAGGGAGGGTACATAAGGGGCTGCCACAAGGAAGAAGACAGTTAGCACACAGGTGAAGCACTCAGCACAGTGCTCTGGCAGACAGCAGGCCATGAGGACACATGAGGGGTGATTCTTACCATTCCAAGTGGCAAAAAAGGTTGACAGAATCACTCTTCCATGCTCAATCATAACCTGTCTGACTTCAGTACAGCCCTGTGCCATCCACTTCCAAGACATACCCAACAATGTCAGCACTCATATCAGTTCTCTCTTCACCTACCAACCAATAGCAGATATCTTCAGCTCTGTGGAGCAGTATATACTTCTGCAGCATCAGAGCTTTTTACTATTTTCCCTGAGTACCTGAAACCTCCAGCGGGTGAGGTAGGAAACAAGCAGTTTTTCTAGTGGCTTTTGAAGCAGAATACTTGTTTTAAATGAAATGTCACATGGAATCTCAGTGTGAAAAACAATGTAAGTAGTATCTCTTTAGGTTCAATTTATTTTCCAAGTTCAAATTTATAAGATGACTTACTCGTAAATCACTGAGAATGATGAGGCCACTGTGATGAACACACACACCTCAACCAGCAGGTGCTAGCTGGCTACTGTAGTCTTATCAACTCTGGTGTTTACTTCTGTAAAGATGCATGAGCTGCCCAGCCTAGAGAGGCTTCTAGATGCCATTTTTTAAAACTGTTACTGGCAAGTATCGAACCGTGTCATTCACCTTATCCTACTAAAACCAAGATAGCAAGAGAAACTTCTACACAAAACAATAATTGCCTTGGCAGCACAAAATAAATGCTGGAGCAATCCCCAAAGTATTAAAATTCAGTATACAACATCTTGAAAGCAGACATGGTTTGTAATAATTTTTTTTAATTATTTTGAGGTAATTGTAGATTCACATATAATTGTTACATTCGTTTTTTTGCAAAATGATACTTGAATCTAATATTGCAGGGCTCCTGAGGCTCTATGGAACTCCTGATGAATACAGTATAAAGGACATAACTGACAAGGACATATTGAACAGTAGACTTTGTTTTATCCCTGATGCTAAAAAAATAGTTTGAGTGATGGCCGTGCGCGGTGGCTCATGCCTGTAATTCCAGCACTTTGAGAGGCCGAGGTGGGCAGATCACGAGGTCAGGAGATAGAGGCCATCCTGGCTAACACAGGGAAACCCCGTCTCTACTAAAAATACAAAAAATTAGCAGGGCATGATGGCAGGCACCTGTAGTCCCAGCTACTTGGGAGGCTGAGGCAGGAGAATGGCATGAACCCAGGAGGTGGAGCTGGCAGTGAGCCAAGATTGTGCCACTGCACTCTAGCCCAGGCGACAGAGCAAGACTCTGTCTCAAAAAAAAAAAGAAACTTTGAGTGGTTTTAGACATTACAATTAGCAGAACAAAGGTGATCCACTGGTATTATAGCTCCTTGTACAAAAAAAAGCTAATATACTTTTTTTTTTTCTTTTGAGACAGAGTCTCGCTCTGTCGTCCAGGCTGGAGTGCAGTGGCGCAATCTCGGCTCACTGCAGCCTCCGCCTCCCGGGTTTACGCCATTCTCCTGCCTCAGCCTCCTGAGTAGTTGGGACTACAGGCGCCGGCCACCATGCCCAGCTAATTTTTTTTTTTTTTTTTTTTTTTTTTTTTGTATTTTTAGTAGAGACGAGGTTTCACCATGTTTGCCAGGATGGTCTCGATCTCCTGACCTTGTGATCCGCCTACCTTGGCCTCCCAAAGCGCTGGGATTACAGGCATGAGCCACTGCGCCCGGCCTAATATACTTTTTTTTGACACAGTCTCACTCTGTCACCCAGGCTGGAGTCCAGTGGCACAATTTCAGCTTACTGCAACCTCTGCCTTTCCCCAGGTTCAAGCGATTATCATGCCCCAGCCTCCCAAGTAGCTAGGATTACAGGCCTGTGCCACAACATCTGGCTAATATTTTTTATATGTTGTAGTAGAGATGGGGTTTCACCATATTGGCCAGGCTGGTCTCAAACTCCTGGCCTCAAGTGATCCACCTTCCTCAGCCTCCCAAAGTGCTGGGATTACAGACCTGAGCCTCCACACCCAGCCTAATATACTATTTTTAGACACTCATGCAGACTTTGTTTTGGGCCCAGGCATTCAAGCCCACTGCAGAGATCCTGCTACACCTAGGCTCTACTCTGAGTTTGGCAATAACTTTAAGCTAAAATCAACAAATATGACAAGAAGATGCCTCCAGGCCAACCTAGCCACCCTATTAGCTGCTTGTTCCTCCTAGGATTTGCAGAGAGCACCTGCAGCCTAAACAAGGACGAAAGTTGAAGCGTGGATCTTTCTGTGAAGCAGCTGTGATTTCTGCACCTTCTAGCTCCCTCACTGAGCACCACCCCTTCATATCTTGCCAGGAGAGCAAGGCAGCATCGTGAACAGAGCAAGTCCTAAGAAGTACCTGGGTTCAAATCTGGGCTCTGTCACTGACCAACAGACTCTTTACTGAGCCTTAGTTTCTTCAACTCCCGCTTCATTTCACATTTTAAAAAGTAGAATAAAGACAAACACCATGTTTTTTTATCTCTGGCAAACTTTATCAAGCACACAACTGCCCCATGAGGATCCGACATCTTGAATATACTAATCCTAATCCTGCAGTTTCCATTCCAGTTGTCTTTCTCTAGAACCTCTTTCCTAGAAAACTTAGCTATTCCTATCATAGAAAAAAATCATCCCACTTCATGTGGACAATTCCCAGAGCCCCATCTCCAGCCCTGGCCTCCCCCTCCCTCCAAGTGCCAGTCCCTGATTTCCACCTGTACACTGCACATCACCAAAAACATAGTGAGGGCACTTCTGGCACTACACAAACCTCCACTCGTCACCTTCGTTGCACTTACCCATTTTTCTCTCCTAGTTAATAGCTTTGTCATCAACCTCCAGTTCCCACAGGCCTGAGTCACTTGCCTACAATCCATGATCAGTCTGCTGACAACCGCTGACACAACCCTTTCACCCCCAAGCCCACTGCCACCACACTGGCTCCTGTTCCCATTCCCTCACCTCTGACCTTTTACATAGGACCAGCCTCCTCGCCCCTGCATCTCCCATCCACCCATTCTACCCAAACACACTGCTACCCAAATTACCCTCTTAGGGGCAGGAGCAGCAGACTACAGCCCCTGGGCCGAATCAGCCTGCCAACTGTTTTTGTAAATAAAGCTTTACTGGAACACAGGACATCCGTTCCTTTACATATTGTCTGTGGCTGCTTTCATGCTATAATGGCAGAGTTGCCACAGAGACTGTATAGCCTGTGAACCTGAAATTACTTGCCAACTGGCCCTCTACAGAAAAAATGTGTTGACCGCTGCCCTAGATATGGTTTGGATGACAGTTCCTTCAGCTCAAAACTTTTGCAGGCTCTTCTCTTCATACAGAGTTTAAGCCAGTATGACAGACTGGGGATTCAAAACCCATCATATCCTGGCTTTCAGGCCCCTCTACCCTAAATGCTCACCACACAGCCTGCTGCCCTAACCCCACCCCCAGAGCCTTTGCTCACAGAAGTCCCCACCTCAAACACTCCTTTTCACTTACACAGGCAGGCACTTGGCAAAATGCACATTTTCTTCCAACTCAGTTGCTCTCTCTGCCCCCTAGGCCACCACAGCCCTCCATAGCCTTTCTATCCATTTTCTCAGCACTCACTGCTCCTGCCCTCATGTCCAGCTACCTGGTAACAACTCAGTCTCTACTGAATCTTGAGCCACTAAGGCAAGACTCTCTTTTGCTGCTCACTATGAGGTCCAGCAGACACCTGCTCGGGCAAGGCACCCCTTCAGCATTTGCTGGGTTAAGTAAGACCCAGTGCTTATGTCCAAGCTTCTCTGTACCTCCTTCTGAGTGTCAAGTTCTATGCACTTTGAGCCTCAGCTCTTCACTGTTGCCTGGGACAGGTTTACTCCCTCTGCTGGGGCAGAAGAAAGGGGGTATGCTTGTCATAAAATGTCAGACTACACCTGCTATCCCTAAGGGATGACTCAACTCCTAGCACCTGTGGTGGAAGGGGTTGGCTTTCTGCACACCAGAGTCATATCCAGCTAAGCCAGTTTTTTCCCCACATCATAAAGTCTCCTCTTCTTTCAGCAGAAGAGAGGCTGGCTGAGATGGAGCACACAGCTGAGAGCTAGCAACTGCACCAAGCATAACAATCACAATCACAACAGTTACAACAAATCCAGGGGGCAGGGGTGGGGCAATGAAGAGTGTGGAATCGAAGTTCAGGCCAGACTCACCAGAGGGAAAGATATTAGCTCATCTGAATTCATAGCACTCAGCTGCTTCTTGGAGATGGGGAAACTTGGAGGCAGGAAGTACCGTAAACAATTCCTGAAGAAGGCAGGGACAGTAATTCAGAATGGCATGGAGCAGACAGAGAGCTGCTGCTGGCCCTGGGGTGGGAAGACAAAAGACACATGTACCGGAGGATCTGGACGAGCAGGTCGATGGTCTCATGATTGGTGCTCAGGGCAGTGGTGTCAGGCTCAATGCGGAGGCATTCGGAAGTGGAGGGCTCTGCCACAGCTATGGCCTGTTGGGCCACAGGGCCTGCCTCCTCCTCCCCGCCCTCCTGCTGCGTGTCAAGGCTCTGATGTTCCGGAGAAGGGGGCTTCATCAGCCGCACATCCTCACTGCCTTTCTCCACCCTGTGGAAGACACACAGCTTATGTCACATCTGACCCGGGCTCCCAGGATGGGCTACTGGCAGGGAGGCCGGGGATACCTCCTTCAAGGAACCACTGCTCCTCCGTGATTGGGGCATTACCAGCGGTCTCTTGGTGTCGTGTCTGTGGGCACGTAGTCAAACTTCACCTTCCACCGCACCACATGCTTGCCCACCTCCACGGCTGTGACACGGCCCGTGTACCACTCCCTGTTCACACGCACCTCCACGTGAAGCCCTTTATCTGACAATGTAGACAGAGGTGCGAGTCAGAAAACTAGCCTATAGTCCCTCACTTGGCCGGGGCCACGTTGAGAAAGGCAGTTCCTAGGGTTTGGAGGACAGGAACACTTAGGTGCTTGCCCCCAATACACCAGGGACACAGAAACCAGGGACCAGCCACCATGGTCTCCTTCCCCATCTGTCATGAGGGTGCCAAAGAGCAAAAGAATGAGTGATTGCCAGGAGTGAACACCAAGGAATTAGTGTTAAAAATAACCACAAAGGGGTGATCCCTTCAGAATTCTGCTTAGGATTTGACTTGGATCCACTGCTGCACAAGAGCCCAGACCCAGGAAAGACTCCATGAGCCTTTGGTAAACTGCTGCTGGTAAGGGGCTCCACTTCCACTCCCACTCCCACCCCCGCCACAGGCTGCCAGGTCACTCCCCCAGCTCACCTTTCTGAGCTCTCTTGAGGTCAGCTGAGTCCTCTTCCCCAGCACTGTCTGAGAGCTGTGTGGAGAGCAGTCTATTAGAGGCATCCCCAGTGCCCCACAAGAGCAGACTTGTGCCTTACTGGCCATCAGCCATCTTCACGACTTCCTGTGCTACAGTTTAAATCACCAAGCCCTGCTGAGAGCCACACTCCAAAATCACTGTCCAAGGTACCTACCCTTCTGCCACCTTTATGAACAAGACAGCAGGCAAGGGACATAATGTGTTTCAAGTTTCCCTGATGTACGTCTGTGTGACTTCAGGCCTGTGGTTAAGCTAGAAGCCAGTCTCACTCAAGACCCTACCTGGCACCATGTGTAGTCACTTGTGTAACTGAGAGTCCTTGAGAGATCACTAGGCTTCTGGAAGGCTCATGACACAAATATAAACAGAGCTGGTGTAGACTGCTGGTGTGGGGTATAGACTGCTGGTGGGGGGTGTAGACTGCTGGTGGGGGGTGCAGGCCCTAGAGAGGGAGGCTCTTTTGAGAACCTCACCTCAACCACTCACCTCATTCGAGTCTTTCTTTTCCTCCTTCACAACAAATCTGCCCCGCTTGCATCTCTCCTTCCTCCTCTCAGCTTCTTCCTCAACTTCTTCCTCATCAGAAACCGCGACACTCCTCTTCCGACTAGGGGTAGCCTAGAGCAAGAGGAGCGTAAGGATGTGAGGGGCCCTGTTCAGCCTCTAGGGGGCAGGAAGATTTCATCTAGCCTAAAGGAGCTGTTCCAAGAGGAACTGTACTCCCTGCAATCCCTCCCTGACATTACTTGGAATGTACACAGGCAACCCACTGGCCCCTGTGCCATGAGAATCTTTGCTCAAAGCTGTCATAGGAGAAGCTTCTCAATTCCTTTCCCACCTTAGTCTGCCTGGCCAGCCAGCTGTCACCTTCCCAAGAACCACCGACCACTGCTGCAGCCCACTCGGGCTGTCAAATGATGACTGACCTAAGCCCACACTTCGAGAGCCAGTGGAGGTGACTCAAGTTTGTGGCAGACCAAAACTCGGAGGGAGCAGTGAAGAGCTCGCTGTACAGGCAACCAATGTGCTCTCTGGCCCTGAACAAGTCCATTCAGCTATCAAGGCTTCCCCTCCTCAGGGGCAGCAGCAAAGCTTTAGATTCAGTATCTTCCCAAGGCTCCCCCAGTACAGCTGTGACACTGCACAATTCCATTCCTACACTACTGACACTGGGTTGGGGGATCGACGAGGACAAGCCTCTCACCGGGGAGAGTTTGATGGGTGGCTCTGTCTTCTTCACCACTGGAGTCTTGATGACTTTGGGAGAAGGAACCTCCCGAGGGCTCTTGGAGTTGGGCAGTAAAGATGGTGGCAGTTGCTGCACCAGAGGGGCAGGTCGGGATGCAGTCTTAACAAGAGTGTTGGCAGGCTTTCGGGGTGCCTCAGGTGGCTGGAGCAGCCTGGATGTGCTGGCCTCCTCCCGGGCTGCCAAAGCAGGGGTTTTTGGGGTACTGCTGATAACAGGAGCCTTTCGGGGCTGGCTGGCTGGTCTAGGAGTTGGCAAAGAAGGGGGTCTGCTGGGGGCGTTCCTGATCACAGCAGGTAAAGGGGGCGACCGAGGACGCTGAGGTCTACGCACAGGTTCCTAAAAAAAGGCCCACAGAGAGTGAGAACACTGATCCTAGCATGAGACACCTGAGGAAAAGCCCTTCCCAGGCCCTGGACTTCACCTCAGTGGAAGGTCTGGTGGTCACTTCCAAAGGCAATTTCTTCAGGTCTGCTTGGGAGCGGATGGGTGTGGTTTTCTGCAAGGCAAACATCATGATGAAGTTGTTTGCATATTTTAGTATACTTGAGCAACCTTTTTGGATAGTGTCTGGAACCAGGGACAAATAAAATAGAAAACCATAGTCCTACTCTTACAAATCTCCTGTTCTCACTGGGGAGACACAAAATACATAAATACTCAACTATCAGCAAATTACAGGATACTGTGTGATTAATCCAGCAACTGAGAGACTGGCCAGGGAGGCATGCATAAGACATCATGGGTTAGTGAGAGCGTATCTGCACAGACACAGAAGCCAAAAAGGGAAATGGTTTTGTACTAAATATGATAAAGAGCTGATATCACAGACATATCTAGAAAAAAAAAAACAAAGAAAAAATAAAAATGTAAGTGAATAAGCAATTCTAAAAGAAAAGTGGACACATAAAAAAAAAGTGGACACATGAAAAATTATGCAATCTTAGAAATATTAAAGAAATTAAATTATAAAACATGCATCTTTGCCTATGAAATTTGCAACAACATTTAAAAATAATACTCTCATATACTGCTGGTAAATAATAGAAATTAACACATCTCTGGAGGGTACTTTAGAAATAGTTGCAAAAAGCCACAGAATTTTACAATGGACCTTTTAAGTCCTTTAAATTCACTTCTAGAAAGTCATCAAAACAATGATGCACTAAAAAACGTGTACATGTGTGTGTATTAATATAAAACATATATATGGCATTCTCTCCCTATTTCTATTAAAAAATATATATTCATGTGTATTATGTGTAGGTATTCATGAGTTCATGACAAGTTGGAAGGATGTATGGTTAATGATGGTTACCTCTAAGGCAGAATTTTTATTTTCTGGAGTTTTATAAATTCTAAATGAATTGGACCACTTTGAAATATATAAGCAATTTTTCTTAAGAATAAGCAAGGTGTTATTCTTAAAATAACACTGTTGGAAAATAGTACACGTGGACCTGGAGGTTGGGGTTGGAAAGCTTTGGCAAACACACACAGGTGAGCGGAGGGTAAAACTGAGCCTGAGGGAACAGGAAAGCTACTGAAGGTTCCTGTCCCAGGCAGAGCCCTGACACAGGCTGGCTCTGCCCACTGACCATGACCCACGTACCTGAAGGGCCTCCAGCTTCTCCTGCTGCTGGCGAATTTTCTCTGTCAGTTGTTTCTGCTTCTCTTCCTGCGTCTTCATGTCCTTTCTGAATGTTCCCAGGGGAACCTTCTGCTTTTGTTCAGAAGCCTCACACCTGTAGAGAAAAGGTACTAGGGAGGTCATGGCAAACAGAGCCCCAAGCTGGGCAAGGACCTTTCTCTTCAGCCAGTCTACACTGTCTGTCACAAGAGCAACTACCTCAGAGTTCCCAATGCACGGAATTATCATATGCCCTGCAGGACATACATCAATTCTTATTTCTTGGGCACTTATTAGGTATAGCAAGACAGAGATATAAGGTATGTGCACTGACCTCAAGAAACACAGTGAGTTATTTATCCCAAGAGTAGAGAGAACGGTGAGGGGCAAGGGAGAAAAGTACCCACAATCCCCTTGTTAGAGAATATGCTCACCGGTCCTGTTCAGGATCAGGGTTCATGGAGCAAACCCAGGTGTCAGGGTAATCTTTTTCCACAGAACTCAGCTGGAAGGGGAGGGTTCTCCATTTCAGACACAAATCTGCAGAGAACAAAAAAACCCCATACATCAGCCACCCCCACCAACTCTGTCTGTAATCTGGGCTTCTCACAGGCCCACCACAATGATGCCCCACACTTCGCAGGCAAAGATCTTCACTCAGGCTCCAACTCTGCCTATCCTTAGAGAATGCTAATTCTTCTCAAGGACACTGATTCCAGGAAGGATAGAAACTTAACATGGTGGACTCTTAACACTTCCAGCCCCTCTCCCTCCTTTATCAGGATCCTGGCCCAGTCATCCACGCACACCAGAAGCCATGTGGTACCAAACCAAGTAAGCCTGGCCTGGCTGCAGCTGGAGAGGTCTGGGAGGACAGATGACCTTCTTTCTCACACAAGAGGGACAGGTGAAACTCAGCAAAGCCTCAAGACTGCGCTCACAGGGCCAGCACCAAACAGACTTGGATCCCTGGTGGGACTGTAAGTCCATGAATGTCAGTCAAGTTAGGAGGCTGGCAGGAAGATGGAGAAAAGAAGCTTGCAGGCTGATAGAAATGAGTCAGGGGGATCCAACCACACAACTCACCGCACTGGATGGTGGTAGGGATTTCCATAGCTCTCCGGCGTTTGTAACGCAGCTCGCTGGATGGGGGCTGGTTCCAGTTGGCAGAGAGGTAGCCAAACTCATCCCAGAACTTGATGATTCCCCGCTGGGCTGGAAAGCAAACACCCACACATCATGTTAGGAGCCAGCCTCTCTCTCTCCCTACATTCAGGTGAAGAGAAAAGGCAGAGGCCCAGCAGCCCAGTCCCATTACCAATGGCAATGTCCTTCCAATACTGCGCCAGGTGTTCCCCCATTGCTCGGAGCAGGTGCCGGTACTCCTTGGCATCAGCAAAGTCCTGTTTGTTGTGTGTAGGCTCCAGGACTAGGTAGGGCACGTCAACAACCCCAACAACCCCGCCGCATGCCCTACAAGGAGAAAGAGAACAAGCTCTGTCACCCCACTGGCAACACCCTCCTGCCAACTATCCTGGGCTAGACAGCTCTCCGTGGGTAGTACTCACATGCCCCCTTCCAGCTGTGGGCCCACTTTCTCATACATTTTGATCAGCCGGCTACAGTTGTAGATGAACATGCCATCCAGGTCCCGGTGTTCAATGTTGACCCCAAAAACAAAATTCAGTTCCTTAGGTTCTTTAAGTGCTCTAAGAAGACAAAAAAATTCAAGCAGATCTACACATCAGCACACAAGCATCATGGTGTTTAAGATGTGTTAAGCTTAAGCTTAAACTTGAGACATGTTAAGCCAAAAGTTTTGTATCTCCATTCAATGTGTAACCTGTTAGACTTGATACAGACATGCGCTGGGCACCAACTCGAAGCATCTCTAATTAAAAACATGAATGTGACTTTTTGGCAACAGGGACGGGTATAAATATGAATGGGTTATTATGAAGCTGCTGCAAATCTGTGCAAAGACAATTATATGGTGGAATAAACAAGAGGTTATCGTCATACCTTCCCCCAAATTCCACTAGTATGACAGTAAATTATTATTATTTTAAAAGGTAAAAATTCACAAGAACAATAAGCATGTGCAAGAAGACACCATCATGTGATTACTGTCAACAAACTCTTGGAGCTGAAAAGCAGATGGATGAGAAGTGGACTGACTTGGAGAGAAGAAACCTGAAACCCATGCCTGCGCCAAGGAGGCCAACAAGAGGCAAAACTGTAAATCAAGCCACAGAGTCCAAAGTGGATCCAGACATGGAGGTGGGACAAGCAGATAACTTAATGATCCAGGACAAAGGATGGTTCTAAATGTAAAAGTATACAACACTCAATCTCCAGCATTATTCTACATATGTAACCACTGAGGAGAAAATGAGTATGACAAAATACATACGTAACATAAAAACTAGGGTAGTATCACCAGGTGGTAGAAGTATAAGGGAGTTTTAAAATGTTATTCCTTAAACATTTTATATTTTTCAAGTTTTATACAATGAGCATTTTATATATCCTTTAAATGAAAAGAAATCAAAAGGGAAAAAAAAGTAAGACAGTGCCAAAGGATGGTTTGGTGCTCGATCCGAGGCTGTCAGCCCTGCCCTGTCTTTATGACTCAAGAAAGGGCTGAGAGCTCAGATTAAGACCTCCCTCCTGCAGGGGGCATTTAACAAGCATTTGGCATTAAAACAAAGCAGTCCTGGTGACAGAATAGCAACCTATCAATAATCAGTCCAAAAGCTATGTCAGTTTAAAAGATCCAAGACCAGGCCTGGCACTCACCGCTGCTTGGCCTCCTTGATCCTCTTCTTGACATCAGCTTCTCTGCGCAGAGTGATGGCTGTGTTCTGGACCTGTCGCAACATCACCTGCACACACATTGGCATCAGGTGAGAGGAGGAGGCACCCTGGGCCACAGCAGGGAATATTGAAACATGACATCTAAAACTTCTCAATTTATCTCAAAGATGTGGAAATTTACTTCTTTCTACAGAAAATGGCCCTCACTGGGGACAAACTCAAAAGCTGTGTTTTACTTGACCAGGCTCATGGGACATGGGCTCCTAATGCCAGAAACGCTGGAGAACAGCCACCTGGGCCAGGACCTTACCCTGGAGTCCCGCGTGAGGTCTCCCCCTAAGCGTACTTCTAACGTCCGAGCTTTGCTCTCCGCCTCCCGCGCCTTCTCTTCAGCTGAAACCCAGAAGAGAACATGGAAAGGAATGCAAAGCTTCAAAACTCTTGGTCATCCCTCCTGGATCCACAGTACTGGACAAGAAGTGTGTATACCACCAAGGAAAAGAAGAGGTGGGGGAGCTATGACTGATGAGCAATATGAGGGCAGCCTCTGTGCCTGGACTGCAGTTAGTTGCAGAAGGAAAATCTAGCATTCAAACCTATCATAGAGGCCCCAAGGAAACTTTACAAATGAACCAGAACAGGTTTTAAAAAAAAACACCTAAGGCAACCAGTTAAATGCTCAGCAAGAGCTGGAAGCTAAAGAAGTCTTCAGCCAATCATTCGCCAACAAGCAGTCGAGAAACCCTGAGAAGCCCTGAACAGCGAGACAGCCCTTGAGATGTTTGCCCTGAAGTCAGGAAAAGCAATTTCACAAGTATTTGGGTCAGAGGACTGAGTGGGATAAGCCAAAGAGTTGACACTTTTAGGCCCTATAAATGGCTGAAGAAGAGAAAGTGGAGTCTAGAAAGAAGAAATGCTGAGGGAGTTGGCCTGTAGGGAAAGGGGCTGAAAAGGAACTGAACTATGCTTCAGGAGACCAGCCTTGTCCCTGAGCTGTGGACTCAGCCTTTTCCTGGAACCCCACTTTGCCGACAAGCAGCATACCCCAGATGCACCCCTCCCCCACCCCACTCCTGCACCCAGAGTGGCATTACCAATCCTTGCTACGTGCTCTGCTTTCTTCACCTCCTGCTCGGCACGGGTCTTGAAACGGCTTGACGTGTACTTGTACATCCTGATCAGTAGAAAAAGCAAGCTGAGAGCCCACGCAACAGTGGGGCAGGTGGCACACCCAAGCACAGGAAGCACCCTGTCTTCCTGCCTCCTCCTAAGCTATGCTGTCCTGGCCCCTCGCGATGAGACAAATCCAAGCTCAATTCAGCAAAAAGATGCAATTTCTTATTCCACTTGCCCTTAGCCTCCGGCTGTCTTTGATAAGCAACCTCACCATTCACCAGGGGTGTCATTCATCCCACAGCAGAAACAAACCTCGGGAATAAGCCAAGCCCACTGCTTTCCTATATAGTGCCTAAAGGCCCCTTGGCCCTGAAGCCGAGAGACTCAGACAGCTCACTGTGCCAGGCAGGGCACCCTCCCTGTCACAGAGGCACACACACTCAATGAGCTTAGCAAGCCACCTCCACAGCTGACCTGTCCCTCCCCTAGGACCCAGAACTGACCCCGTGACCAATCACAGGCAACTTAAAGCCCCAAACGTAGTCAGCACTGCCAGAGCCTCTCATACAGTATCCCTCCAACAATGCCCCAGAGGAACGCGGCCACATCCTCAACCCATGGGAGACAGCAGGCCAGGGTGCACTGGCCCCTACCTGGGCTTGTACAGGCAGCACGAGAGCCTCTTGGTCTGCACCTTGTGCCCATGGATGAAGATCCTCATCCGGGGATCAATATAGAGCACAGCGGCATAGGCACGGAATGAGCGCCGCTCTGGCTTCCTGGAGAAGGCAAGAACAAAGAAGTGCTGTCACCTGCTCCACAACAGGGCTGACCAAGGGCACAACATCCTCTCTGCAGGCTCTCCACCTTTCCATGTTAGGTACTGACTTCTCTTGCTGCCCTGAACCGGTGCTCCCTTAGTGTGAGCACATCCCGCCCCTCTCACGTCCTCAGCACAGGTACCCCACAGGCAACTGACCTCGCCCTACATACTACCGTACCACAGAACACTGGGCAATGAATGTGCTCTCCCCTCTTTCCCTGAAGCTAGCTCCTGAGAGCACAAACGCCAGTTCCAGGGCCTCCCTCCCTTCCCAGCCACACTCACGTGCCCTCTGGGGACGTCTCTGCCATCTGGATATCTCTTGGATTTGAGATTATGTCTAGTTCTGGCTCTCCATTATCCATGAGTTTGAGATTGAAGATGATCACCAATGTTCCTGAGAAACAGAAATCCTTTGTCCTGCCAGATCCCCTGGCCCACCCCTACACCACTTGTGATTCTGGAGCTCCCAGATTCTAGGGGCTACAGGCTCAAAGCCTACTTACCACTGTCCCCAGGAATCTTCATAAATTGGGTCATCACTTCCTCCTCAGTGCGGAAGGGAGAGTACTTGTAGATGAGTTCTGTCTCAATGGCAAATTTCTCTACATTGTCTGTGACAGGCTCCCGGGTCCGAGCATTCCAGGTGGGCAGTGGGACTATCACCTGTGGAGTAAACATGAGCAGGCACTTTAAGGGAAGCCCCAGAACAGCCTTCCTCCCACATGTGCATCTCTCTTGTGTCTCCCCATAGTAGCTCCACACTGCCCTGTAGGTGAGGCCCAAGCTCCACAGCCTGGCACCAGAGGCTCTGTGGGCTTCAGGGCCTCTGCCTCTTCCCAAGACTCAGCCACACAAGACTACTTCCTTCAGGATACGTTGGTTTATGTGCTTAGGGTCTCTGCATGAGAAGTTCCCTGCTTGGGATGTCTCTGGTCATTTTCTTAATTTGGTAAAAATTCTACTCTTACCACTAAGGAAAATATATTTGCAATTATCTAGTGAATCAGTAAATACACATAACATAACCTAAAACTCAGCAGTTCCACTCCTAAGTACATAACTTAGGAGAAACTTTTGTACATATGTACCAGTAAACATGTACAAAAATAACCCAGGCCGGGTGCAGTGGTTCATCCCTGTAATCCCAGCACTTTGGGAGGCCAAGGTGGGTGGACTGCCTGAGCTCAGGAGTTCGAGACCAGTTGGGGCAACACAGTGAATCCCCGTCTCTACTAAAATACAAAACATTAGCTGGGTGTGGCAGCGTGCACCTGTAGCCCCAGCTACTCGGGAGGCTGAGACAGCAGAATTGCTTGAACCTGGGAGGCGGAGGTTGCAGTGAGCTGAGATCGCACCACTGCACTCCAGCCTGGGCAACAGAGCAAGACTCCATCTCAAAAATAGATAAATGAGTAAATAAAAATAACCCAAATATCCATTCTAGAGTGGCCAAATTAAACAGTACAATGGAATACTACATAGTGATACAAATGAACTGCTTTTAGCATCAACATGGATGAACATCATAAACACAGTGTTACATGAAATAGGATACAAAAAATACCTACAGTAAGAGTCCATTTCTAAAAAATTCACAAATAGGCAAAACTAAACTATTATTTAAGAATGCATACAAGGGTGATAAACTATAGTGAAAACGAAAGAAATCATTATCACAAAAGTTACCTGAAGACAGTTCCTTCAGGGGCACAACAAGAAATGACTGATGAGGGCACACAGGACACTTCTAACATCAGTCTGATGGTGGCAACACAGGTGTTGGCTTTAAAATTGTCCTCTGAACTGCACAAATATTTCAATACTCTCTTCCATTTATGTGGAATTTAATTTTAATAATGTCTAAGTGATGTTTTAAAAAATCCTACTCTTTCTTCAAAAACCCAACCTCATATGCCACTTCCCCAGAGGCTCCTCCCTCCGTGGTTATGAGGCCGCAGACCTTGCAGAGCTCTGCAGAGCAAGCCAGGCTAGGTACCTCAGGGGTTCAAACCCTTTGGAAAAAGGGACTCTGTAACAAGTGCTGGGGTGATAAACCGTTAAGAGTCTGAGACATTTTGCCGGTTTTTTTTTTTTTTTTGAGACGGATTCTTGCTCTTGTTGCCCAGGCTGGAGTGCAATGGCATGATCTCGGCTCACTACAACCTTCGCCTCCCGGGTTCAAGTGATTCTCCTGCCTCAGCCTCCCAAGTAGCTGGGACTAGGCGTACACTGCCATGCCCTGCTAATTTTTGTATTTTTAGTAGAGACGGGGTTTCACCATATTGGTCAGGCTGGTCTTGACTGCGTGATCTGCCCGCCTCGGCCTCCCAAAGTGCTGGGATTATAGGCGTCAGCCACCGCGCCCAGCCCATTTTGCTGGTTTCTAAGAAGCTTTGTGCTGCAAGTATTCAACCCAAGGGCTGGTCTGGACACATTCCTCCTCAGCTGAAAATGATCTTATTTTGAAATCTTGGCTGAGTTTGCACTAGAGTCCAGTCCAAAATAGCGACCTTCTAGCACCAAGTAAGGAAAAAAATCTCAACCTAGCCTCTCCACCAGGGGAACTGAGTTCCATTTGTGTTCTATAAACCTGTACCTCACTCTACGCCTCCCATTCTTCACAGCAGTCCCAGGTGACAATGGCATCACTTTAAACATTGGCGTTCACTCCCATGGGCACCCCATCCCTCCCCTCAGGAACACTTCTCCTTTAGTTTCAATGGTACCACTTGCCCAGTTTTCTTCCTACCTTTCTGGCTACCCCTTTGTCCCTCTTCTCCTCTCCCCGACCTTTAGATATTGGCATGCTCTGGGTCCCAGGTCCTCTTCTCACTCTATTCTCTCCATTAGGTGACCTCATTTGCTACCAAGAATCCTGAAGCCCCAAGACTTCACCCAAACGCCAGACCCAGACTTCACTTTGCATGTCCAGAAGAAACTTACTCTTCCCCTCCATACTTCCCCTCTTCATTCTTCCCAACTCCAGAGACCCCACTCCCCAACTGCCACAGCAGAACCTATGAGTCATCCATGACTCCTACCCTTCACTTTCGCCTTCTACTAATCAGTCAATCATCAAATCTGTGGGTCCCACATCCTAAGGAGATGGAAACTCCATGTATTTCTCTCACCTCCCTTGGGCGAGTACCACCAAGCTACACAGAGCCTGGGCCTCTCAACTGGAACACTTCAACACTCACCCTAACCTTTCCAACCCAATCACCACACAATCGCCACATGGACCTTCTTAAAAGAATCTGATACTGGCATATCCTTGTTTAATAAAGCCCCACACATTCATCAAGGCCCTGAGGTCGAGCCTAACTTGGCCCTCTTTGATCTTCAAAGGCCACCACCTTTCTCCAGGTGGCCCTGCAGCCAAGTCCCCTCCCACAGCCCTCAGGGCCTTAAGCAGGCTGCTTCTACTGACTTCTATACCCTCCTGTCACCATCCTCAGTCCTATATCAGGAAACATTCCTGAAAACCCCAACCCAGGCTGTATTTTCCTGTCCTACTTCTCCTAGAAGCCTGCTCTTTCCAGCTGCCACGCTTCTCTCAAGTATGCAGAATGAACTCACATACCACACCAAAAATGCAAACAAACCCACTGGCTTGCTATGTAATGATGGAAGGCCTACCATTCCCTACCTGAATAAGTTTGCTATGATTAAGGCTCAGATCTAAACAGAACCAGAACAAGTTTCATCACAGCTAATCAACACAGATGAATTAAATTGTAAGTTTGAATTAAACTACCTGCTTCTGTGGAAGTTGTGGATTTCTTTCTACAGAACCTCTTAGCCCCCTTCCTTCAAGCCCTGGCCTCCATGTCTTAAATAAGAAAGGAGATAAGAGCCCAGTCTGAGGCTGGCTAGACCACAGAGCTGCCCTGATCCCCGACAATGATGGGGCATAGACCTCACCAGAAACAGCTCTGTAGATATCTGAGCCACAAGGACAATCAGCCAAATATGTGTTTAGCTTACACAGTCGATTACCAAAATGATTTAAACTCAGAATATTCTGGATTCATTAGTCCTTCCTTCCAGCATAGCAATAATCACTGGGGCTGTGTAGCAGCTATTCCCAAGGTGAGACCCAGAGCATCAGCTCTATTTTCCTGTTTTCCATACACTCACCTGCTTTACTACCTGCCCAGGCTCTCTCTAGGTATCTGAGTCATAGTTTCTGACATAGAGTAACACATTTTCTCAAAAGGAAAATGAGCTCATAGCACATTCCACAAAATCACCATCAAATAGGAAAGACACACGATCAGGGAAGCCCAAAATACTTCCCCTGATAAAACAATTCTCCACGGTAACACTCCCCCCAAGATGGAATTCAAGTGGCAGATCTAGAGGAGCTGCAAATCCAACTCTTAATTCCTGCCACTTGACAGTCTCATTATCAAAAACAGTTGTTCTCTGAAGTGCTCTGAGATTTTGCTTCCTCTCACATTAAAGTTATCTACCTTAACCCCTCAACCAATTCATCCAGCCAGCTAACTGAGTAACAGTTGGGGGAATGTGCTCCAATCCCGCAACCCCAAAGAGTCTAGCATTGCAAACAACCTATGAAAACTGCCTGCGGATACTCAGGAAATGGGGACTGGTGATTCAGACCATGAGGATGGGACCTACTTCATCAATGCCTTCTTCCTCATGAAAGGTGCGAGACAGGAAGAGGCAGGTCATGGTGTCTTCCTTCTTGGTGAACAGGATAAAATCCTTCCCAATGCGCATTGAGCCCCTGAAAAGGAAGCAGAAATATGTTATTCTCTCCTAAAGGCCTCCCCAGGTCCCAGGACTGTGCACTGAGTTCCATAGCCCTTATTCCCTCTCCATCCCCCAACACTCCTTGCTCTGCTTTTCCACAGGCCTGTAACTCCTTAGTCTTTACTTACAACTTTCTCAACCACACCATACAGGGCAGGCTCATGGCAGACCACGAGCCCCAGGTTAGTCTCACTCCCCGCCACAACACTAAAGAGTAACCCTGCTGTCTTTGAGCTCTGGGTTCATCCCAGCCACAACAGGTGCTGTGCCCTCTGACTGTACCACCATCAGACTTTAGTAGCTGGTACCCTCAACACGTCATCTTCCATGCTGACCACACCCAGTTCCCACCATGTCCTTCCTCAGCTGACACAAACTCCCCTCCATTCACGAAACAGCAGCAGCACTGTCCAGTGAAAAGCCCAGTGCCTATACTCACAAGCCTGAAAAAACGCCAGTATGAACCCAAGGCGCAGCTAATAAAATATAATTCTTGACCACCAGGATTCAAGGATGCCTGTAATTAGCTCAGCTCATGTCCAATAACTAGAGCCATCTCCTGTCCCAGAATTGTTTTGCCACCTCAAGCTCATTATGACACAGGCAGCTCCCTGCTTTTGGATGCAACTGGTTTCTGGGAACTGTGCCTTGAGGCTGATTTCCAAAAGGCAAAAGTCTGAATGGAATCAACTGCTTCCTTCCTCTGTTTGGCCACGTTAAGCCAGCTAAGGGGCAGGCAGAGACAGGCCTTTCCAGGCAATGCAGGGCAGGGCAGAAGTGTGAAGCACCAGCACAGGGACTGCTCTCTGAACAATGGGGCTGTTCAGCTCCTTTCTTCCAGCAGCTTCTGGGGCTTTATGGCTATTATCTCATTAGTCTTCATAACACTCCAGGGAGATGATGGAGGTGGAAAGCCTCATTACTCTCTTCTGTGTACCAATACAAACCAGACTGGCATGCCAAGCACACAAATGAATGTCATGCCCCATTTCCCCACTCAGGAAAACTCCCAGGACACTATTCAAAGATACCCTGGGGGCTGCCAAGTCCTAGTTCTCCTCCTCCAGTACCCAAAGTGCTGGCAATGCTCCTTGCCCTGACAATTTCACACACCACCTCCTCCTCCTTCTCTAAAGCATATGGGGAGCAAGTAAGGCACGTTATCTTGCCTTCTGTCAAAGCATGCCCTTGCCCTAATTTGGCAAAAACTCTCACTTTGTGCCTCTATCTTCCTTCTGTCTTTGATTCTGACCTTAGCCTCTGAATAGCAAAAGGCCCAAACATCACTTCTCTACTGGCTTCCTTGCTTCTCGGCCCTATTCTCCCCACAAATCACCTTCTCCTGAAACTTAACTTCTGAACTGGTTTCAAGATGATTTGATTGTCTACTCTGAACACTAGATGGCTCCATCTCAATGGGACCTTCACAAAAGTCTTCCCCTGAAATATGCTAATAACACTCTCAACTTCTATACACTTTCCTTCCCAGTCTGCTAACCACTTTCAGAGTCACATTTCATTTGCTTCAGAACCTCACTCTGAAAGGACAATGTCAGAGATTAGAACCCCATTTTCTAGATAAAGAAACAGACATTCAGGAAGGTGAAATGGCTTGCCTGAGGCCATTAAGAAACAGACATTCAGAGAGGTGAAATGGCTTGCCTGAGGCCACAGAACTGACAGAACCAGGTAGGAGGAGGCTGACCTACAATCTAGATGAAAAGTCAGGGCCTCCCCTGATTCTAAGAGACCTCAGTTTTGGGGGATTTAGATCACCTGCATCAGAATCATATGATTACAGGTGATTCATTTCATCTGTGAAAAACAGATTCCTAGCCCCTACCCAGATCCAATGAATCAGGCCAGCAATCTGTCATGGAAACATCACAGGAGGAGAAATAAAGGCAGAAACCAGGCTCTCACAGCAACAATAGCATGTAATTATTAACCTACTTGGCATGCATTATCATCTCAATTTACAAAGGAGGAAGCTGAGGCTTAGAGACGTAGTAGCTGAAGTGAGATTTGAACCTTAGTTTGTCATTTAAGTGAAATGCACAGCAGCTCCATTTTGCAGTCAGAAAGACCTGGTTTCTACCCTAGCGCTCTACACATAGGCATTTTTATGTCTTTGGGAAAGTAACTTCACCCCTATAAACCTCAATTTCTTCATCTGAAAATGAGAATAATAGTACCTACAACCTCATAGGGCTATCATGAGGATTAAATGAGATCATTCGTGTGCCTGGCACATGATTACAGTGCCTGGCACATGATAAGGATCTGTTATTACCATTTGGTTCCTGCCCTGAAAGAAAAATCACAAAGTCCAGGTACCAGGTCCTGCTTTCTTCGGATGTACTCTCTTTCTTCTCCATACACCCAAAGCACACTGCACATAAGGCCCAACTGATGCTGCTGACTGATCAAACCACCACCCTCCCTCAAACACAACACGTTTCCACAGCAAGACTGGAAACGTGACTCACAATTCCATTTGCACAAACTCCAATTCCACTAAATCTTATTCCATCCAAAGGTATGTACAGCTGGAAGTGAGCATTTCAGAAATAGAAACCTTTCTCTTGGGGCTTCACTCAAAACCAGAACAACACATTCCAAACACTAACCAAGTGGGAACCAAGGCTAAGAAAAAGTCCCATGGGATTTGAGGACATTAGGTAGGACCCTGCTATACGGGCCTTGCAGTACATTTAGCATCCTCTGGGACCGAGGGCTCACATCTCTCTTCCTTACCCTGGATCCCCAGTGCCTGGCACAAAGCATGACATGTAGCAGGTGCTCAGGGAACACAGCTGCACAGTAAGGCAACCCCTTCATCATCTCAGATACATCCCAACACCACAAGAGAATCACTCACATCCTTGACTACATGGTAAAAATAAGAATTTTCAACAGGACAGGTGCAGTTCTAGAGCACAGTGCCAAGAGAAACGTACAGCCTCTCCTGCCCTGTTTTTGGATGTTCATACTTTTCAATCTATGGAGCAAACTCACCTGGGAACAGCTGGTAAGCTACTCCAAAAACCACACTTTCTGACTTTCTTCCAGTTCCAGAATTACAGTCAAAAGACGGACAAGGAGAAGGAAAGTTTTTATCTAAGAGAAGCAGGACAGCACTGCTGGATTTTGTTTGAGCCCTGTGACAAGCTTCTAATATACCTACGATTTTAACCCATTCCCGTACTGCCCAATCTGAGTGGACTCAGGTGTTCGCTTGGCCGACTTTCCAAACTGGATCACACTGGCAGCATCACCTGAAAGGGCAGACACAAGAGAAAGTGAAAAGTTTGCATTTCTTTCCCGGGGTCCTCAAAGTCAAAGGTCTGAGCCTTGTTAAATCCAAGCAGGGTGTGTGTCTACTGAAAATCTCTCTCCAAGGAAATTCACTACCATGAAGCAAATGGAGGCACAGCTTTGCCTGGCCTGTCGATACCTCCATCACTGTGACCTATGTTCTATTTCCAGAATGTGGTAAGACAGCCAGGGGAGGCCTCCGTAGTTCCAGCTCGAGAATGTTGTGCAAGCTGATAAATACAACGCCAAGAGACAGGTAATCTGATTGACTTAAGATTGCCTTTCAGATCCTATCTTCCATGTTAAGACAAGACCTGGCAAATACATTAATAGAATTAAGCCTGAGATGTTGCAACAGACTTCTTACTCCCCAGGTAGATCTTCTAGACATAACATTGCAGGCAACAGAAAAACAAGTTCACATAATAAGTATTTTGTAAAAATGGTTACATCGCCACCCCTCCACCCCCCACACAAAACAACAATCTCATCACTTACTTGGATCCATTCCTGCTCCATCATCCAAAAAGCAAAGCATAAATCCTCCTCGAAGGTCCTCTCGTCTTTCTGTAAAAGAAGCAGCTGCCATTACTGGGCCATTACCCACGAGAGGGTAGCAACATGCCTATGATCAGAAGGCAGATCAATGTGAAGCTTGGTCCAAAAAGGTCAGGTCAAGCCTAAGCTTCTACACTAGTGTGAATTAAACTTCAGGGTCCTTAAGGTTGCAAATTCCCATCCAAGGTTCTCCAATGCTTTCTAGTTCATGACAAAGCTTGGGAGAATCTATGAAGGCAGGAATATCTGGTCTAGCATCTAATCACACCTGCCACCACTGAATATGCACATACCTCACACATATCTCAATCATCCTATCCTTCTGCTGGCTCCACCTGGATTACTATCACTTCTGCCCTATGCCATAGACCCCAAGCACTAAAGTACTCCAACTACTATACCCCGTACCTTATCAATACTGCTCAAACTCAACAGGATGCCTCCTTTGTGAATTAAGTCTGGGGTAGCCTTCAAAGTGATGAAACCAGACATGGTATGGGCACAGCAGTGGAAGCTGCTATCTAAAAGATGAAATACTGTGTCTATACATGACCATCCCCAGGTTGACTGGCATTCTGGGCTATCTGCATTTACTGTCATATCCCCTGCTAGCTATGGTCCTTGAAAGGGCTCCCAACCCAATAGTGAGAAGGCGCATGGTGCAGTGGGAGGTGCCTGGTTCCTAGCTGGACCTGCCTGATGGGAAGAGGGAATGGTCCTTTGACAGTAAGATGCACAGCAGCTGTGGCGGGGTTTCCTGGCCAACAGAAAAGGAACACAATAAACTATGGTTGCCATTCCAGGGAAAAGAACCTCTTCTCTGAGCAGTTCTCTTCTGCAGCAGCAAGTGGTAACTGAAAGTGGCCTGGGTCCAAGCATGTCATGGTCAATGGAGAAGCGATTCCCAAATATGGAAACAGGCTATACTAGTTTCCAAGGTGCCTTTTGTCCCAATGATGAGGACTAGGTGAGCAAAAGAGAAACCAGCCTTGGAATCAAGGAAGTTGGCAGACATGAAGAAGAGAAGGATGTGACGCAGAGGTATAGGCAGGAGACCCACACAAGCCAAGCAAGTCAACTTCCCATATAGATGCTGTTCAGTCTACTGACTGGCACGGGGACAAAGGTAGCATTTCTAAGAGGAAAGAGGTCTGTGTAAGGTACTACAGGGGTAAGCCCAAGGCTGCTCTGGAGCCTGGTCCCTGATGATTTTTTAATCTCCCCCAAGCTTCAGTTCACCAATTTTGTACAACTATCTAAGCTGAGAAATCTGTTTTAAATGCTCTTTGTCCTTTCTTCAGGCTAAAAATTCAAGTGAGTAGGGACGGTCCCCTGTTAAACAGACTATTAACGTAAATTAAAATGCTAAAATGCCTTTTTTTTTTTTTTTTTTTGAGATGGAGTCTTACTCTGTCACCCAGGCTGGAGTGCAATGGCATGATCTCAACTCACTGCAACCTCTGCCTCCCAGGTTCAAGCGAGTCTCTTGCCTCAGCCTCCAGAGTAGCTTCAGCAAGGCTATAAACCACAGAGATTTTCAAGTACCACTCAGTGTTCAGGAAGCTGAACATTAATCACAAGTGCTTCTTGAAAGTACAAGGGTGAGGATCTTCCTGGAGGTACTATTGGTTAGATAAAATTTATCCTGGTGGCAGTGCCTCTAATCAGAGTTTGGAGAATCCAAATGAGATGTGGCAATCAAGAACAAGTACACTAAAAGTCCAAAAAGCTTCAAAATTTCCATCTGGAGGACACCAAGTGTCATATGGAGACTCAAACTGGGTCAGATACAGAGAATGGTAAAAGCAGCATTCTAAACCTAGCCAAGAGCCATTTGCGGTACACTACAGTCATAAAATGTGCATGAAGACTCTGCTTTGGGATCTAGAAATTGATTCAAGCGAAGCACCTCTGAAAAGTTCCAAGGACTACTGGCATTCTTTGGACACTGCCTAAGAAGTTACTTTCTAGGCCCTTGTGTTAGGACAGAACTCTCAGGCTGCTTTAGCACACAATCATCACTTAACAGTGGGGCTGGCATCCTTTTCTGGCTCAAGGACTTCATTTCAAAGCTTTTTTGTGTAGTTTAAAGGCTTAAGAGATGACACTAGGGGGATCCTCCTGGCTACATAGTATAACTGACAGCCTGTAAATGGCTAGTAGTGTCTAGGTCCATGGTCACATGCAATACTGCCTCAGGAACAAGACTAAGACAGCATTGACTTCTTCAACTGTAAACAGACAGTGTGGTCTCTTCACCTTGTTCTAATGCTTACGCCAATCACTTGTTTATTTAATGACTACTTAAGTGATCAGCTCTTCTGTGCCTGGTTATGATGAGGACATGGGCAGTGAATAATACAGATGGGATCACTGTCTTCACAGAGCTTACAGTCTAATGGATTCTACTGCCTGCAGCAGATAAGCTAGGAAGTAAAGGAGAGGGGGGTTTAAGCTGAAGGAAGCTGAGAAAAGTATTGGCTAGAGCAAAATGTAGTATGGCTAAGAATTATCCAAAGAGCTTGTGAAAATACAGATTCTGGGCTCCCCTTGGAGAGTCTAGGTAGGTCTGAGGTGGGGCATTTGCATTTCTAACAAGTTCTAAGACGATATTGACAACGTCCGTGGGTGGACCACCCTTTGAGAAGCACTAAACTAGAGCAAGCAAGAACTTGAAGGCTTCCTTGCTCAAAACTATCTCCTCATATATTCCACCATAGAGAAAGATTCCTATCACCTGATATTTAATCAGTCAACTAAGTGATATCTGAAGCCTCCAAAGATAAAGGAGGGGGAATTCTGGATGAAGAAGAGTCTAAACAGCTGGAGGTTGTATGTTCCCTGCCTCCCATCACACATCTTGAAAGCAAGACAGAGAAGGCAAAGCCGAACTGCCTGCTTTGCAGTTGTGCTTCATATCCTGGGAACAGCTCCGTAAGACTGTCAGAGCCAATCTGAAAGTCTGTACATCTCCCAACATGGCCAAGTCTGGCTTCTCCAAGCCAGACATTCCTCATCGAACTCCCCCTGGGAAGAATAAAGAAAGAAAGCAGGAAAAGACAAGAGATGTCAAATGGAGCTATACATCCAAAAGTCAAAGGTGATAAAATAATGGTGTCCCTAGGAGAGGCTGTAATAAAATGACATCCAAGTTTTTCGTCATACTCTGCAATCTGTTTGAGCAGTATTAATTGCAGTTTCATTTGCTCCAATTTTCCATGTGTTAATCATTGCCCTGGCATCACAAAAAGGATCTTTCTTCCAAGGAGGTGGCACTACCTACCCCAGAAGGTCAAGAAAGTCAACAAAAACAGTCTGCTTATGACAGGCATATTATGGTCTATAATAATAATAATCCAACTAATAATAATACGCTTTGGGTAAATGAACACCTCTACACTTTGAGAGGCTGGCTCCTTTTTTGCCCTTTTTAGGTTTAAAAACAGTCCTTAAAATGTGACTTTGTGGTAACTTCAAACTACATCTGATGTTTGGGAAGATTTCCAAGTCCAAGTTACCAATTTAGTTTCAGAAGTGGAGATAAGAAAATACTTTCCCCCGTGAACTACCAACAAGAACTTTATAGTATTAAGATTATTACTGGCCACGCGCATTGGCTCAGCCTGTAAGTCCAGCACTTTGTGGGGGGCCGAGGCAGTCGGATTACTTGAGCTCAGGAGTTTGAGACCAGCCGGGGCAACATGGTGAAAAAATATGTATATAAAAATTAACCAGGCATGGTGGTGTGCGCCTGTAGTTCCAGCTGCTCGGGAGGCTGAAGTAGGAGGATCACTTGAGCCCGAGAGGCAGAGGTTGCAGTGAGCCTAGATAGCACACTGCATTCCAGCCTGGGTAAAAAAAAAAAAAAAAGATTCCACTGATGATTTATTTCTCCTGTTGAATGTGTTAATAAGGCCCTGTCGTAGAAAAGTGTAGGGTTAAAGATCCCTCAGCCAAGAATCCCAGTCTCCTGGTACTTGAAGTAAATCAAGTCTTTTTCCAAAATGCTAGGGTGCTTAGTGCTTCTATCACACCATTTAATCCTTAACTGTCTTGACTGTTCCCTCAAGATCTAGTTATTGTTCTCCAATTATCTGTAGTGCACTAATTGTCTCTCCAATTAAAGACTAAGTTCTTAAAGCAAAGACCCCCATCTCATCCTCCCTGGACTTTTCCCAAAGCATAACAGGAGTTGTACTGAGCACACAATAAAGACACTGGGTCCTTTTCATTTAAATTGAGATCCAACTTCATTCTGAGTGTCAGGAACTAAATTTCCTTACTGAAATTCACCCACCAAGTGTAGTAGGAGAGAGCAGAGATGATCTTTTTTTAAAAAACGTCTTCCAAGAAGACTTGACTGTTATGATTTGTACCTTCAGCATCACTTGAAGAAGAGGCCCATTCTCTGCTTTATCATCTGTGCATTGATTAAATGAGCCCCATTTTTCCAGCGGTAGCTGTTGCCACTCCTGAGAAAGCACACTCAGATGTAAGATACAAGCTTTAGCTTGGAAAGGCACCTCCATCTGGCCTGAGCACTTTTTAAATTTTTTTTATTTTTTTATTTTATTTTATTTTTTTTGAGATGGAGCTTCACTCTTGTTGCCCAGGCTAGAGTGCAATGGTGCAATCATGGCAACCTCCACCTCCTGGGTTTAAGTGATTCTCCTGCCTCAGCCTCCCAAGTAGCTGGGATTACAGGCATGTACCATTATGCCTGGCTAATTCTGTATTTTTGGTAGAGATGGGGTTTTCCCCATGTTGGTCAGGCTGGTCTCAAACTCCCGACCTCAGGTGTTCTGCCCACCTCCGCTTCCCAAACTGCTGGGATTACAGGCGTTGAGCCACCACGCCCAGCCCTGGCCTGAGCATTTAGTAATCATCTTCTAACATTCTTTACCTATGTGCCCCTATTTCCTGTTACTTTCTTCTAGAAAGAAAAGAAGCCTTATTTTCACCACTTTGGCGGAGCATTTTGAACAAAAGGCTTTCAGAATTGAAGCAGTACGGCTGACTTTTAGCTGCTCTGAGGATTTTCTTTGCTCCAAAGTATAGCAGACATGAGAAATTCATCAAATCTGGAGCAGATTCTTCATAATTATATGACATTAGTGGTTCTGAGAATTACTACTTAGTTGTGTGCTTGTTCCCATTCATCAAAAGGGTCCATGAGAGGGGTTATTTCATTCCCATATAAACATACACACTTTTCAGAACCTAGTCCATGCTACTCAAAATATCACCTCACACATTTCAGAGGATTTCAAAAAAGTCTGTCAGAAAAAAAACACATCATACAAGTCAAACTGTATTTAAAAGCTGTCTTCCGGCCAGGTGTGGGTGGCTCACGCCTGTAATCCCAGCACTTTGGGAGGCCGAGGCGGGCAGATCACCTGAGGTCAGGAGTTTGAGACCAGCCTGGCCAACATGGTGAAACCCTGTCTCTACTAAAAATATAAAAAATTAGCTGGGCGTGGCGGTGGGTGCCTGTAATCCCAGCTACTTGGGAGGCTGACACCAGAGAATCGCTTGAACCTGGGAGAAGGAAGTTGCAGTGAGCCAAGATGTGCCACCACACTCTAGCCTGGGCGACTGAGTAAGACTCCCTCTCAAAAAAAAAAAAAAAAAAAGCTGTCTTCCTCCATTCTGCTTTCAAATTTTTAGTATTCAAATGAGTAAAAAAGGTGCCAGTACAAATACCAGGCAGAAAGCAAACTATTAAAATTAATTAGTTAATTAATTAATTAAAAGGCCAATGACTGTTGCACTTACTCTAGGAAAAGGAGAAGATCTTACTACAAAACAGCAGAGCCAAATAAGCAAAATGAAATAGGATGCTGACAGGTGTAAATTCCAAGCCAAGCAGCCTTCCTTCCTGACACCTCTGAGAACAACTCAGCAAACCTCAGAGCCAATCCAGTTACTGGTATTTGCTGCAACTGATACCAGCAATTCTCCAAGTTGAGACGAGTGCTCACCAAGAGTTCAAAACAAAGTGGCCTCCAACAAGATCTCTCCTTGGCTGCCGGTACCACAAACCTCATTCACCTATTAACTCCCACCAGTAAAATAACTTAGTCATTTCACTCTCTACTGTTCTACTCCATCACTTCCATAACTCTACCGATAGCTATTTGCACAGATTTGGATACCTTGTGTTAGTTTCTCGAAATTAGTATTCTTGGTTTCTATGCCTGACCAGAGTTGACCATACCTGACTACGGCTGCCCCTTTTCTACCTATGACCTGGAATAATCATGCCATCTTCCCAGGCTCCAGAATCCAGTTATTTCCAACTTGATTCTTCTTAGGCACAGTAATAAATGCATTAAGATGAACTAGACATTAGAAGGACTAAAGCCTGACTTACCTGCATAAATATCTATTCTGGTGGCATCAGCATCTCTGCAAAGTTAAAAGAATCACGTGAATTAATATGAAATATCAACCATCAAAATGCATAGTGATTTGAGTAGAATGCAGAGTATTTCGAGTCTGTTTTCAGGAAGCCATACAGAAATTCTATATACATTTAGAATTTTTTTACTTTTATACTTGACAACACAATTTTCTTTATATACTTGTAAAACATTTCCAAAGCCCCAAATTACTATAATCACATGACATGGGGCCTGGATATTTTTTTTTAATCCTGATTTTGTGGTAAAAACATCTATAGGATAATCAAGAATATTTCCCTTTATACCCTAAAAAATGATTCAAATATATGTTTTTCTCACTCATTTGATTGCAATCATAAAAAGATGTTCCAATAACTTGTCCATTTTTTCTTCTCAAGATTTTAAGAAAAAAGGAAAACAATAATCTCCCACAAAACCTGTGAAAAATCATCTCGTGGTATACCACCGCAGTCAGCAGACCAATTCCTGAGCCCATAATCTTAACCTCCCTAACCTTAAAAGGAAGCTGGGATACCCCTGCCCCATTAGACTCCAACCATTGGCTGAAGTCATACAGATTTAGTTATCAATGAAGACTTCCATAAAGGCTCAGAAGTAATTTAGTCCAATTCTGCCAATGCAGGCAAAGAAAATGAAACCGTTTCATTGGTTTTACGTGCAAAAAATCCGTGCAGCTCTACATATACCTATTCTCGAATATCTAAAACATTTTCAAATATGAGAGATACTGGCCAAATGTATACACAAGTAGGAACACGTACTTCTAAGAATCTCTATTTTACCATATGATACACAAAAAAGCAGCCTGCCACCGCACATCATGGTCTCACTAAATTAACAAGTGGCAAATTCAAACATAGTTCCATTAACCTATATTTTTTAATTGAATGGAAAAATGACGAGTCAACCAGGATTGAAACAAAATGGGAGTTTTCTGGTTAAACAACTAGCACACTTCCATGAGCAGTCGAGCTAATAACAATAACAAAAGTAATTAGAATAAGTTTATTGTATAGACAGAGGTAAACAGGAAATTATCAGCAAGCACATTAACTGGAGATCTGTTTGAAAGTACTTCTGCTGTCAATTTTCATCCTCTTCTTCCTTCATTAGTCATCAAAACCTGGTCAGTAAATGATATGTCTGAATTTTACATTTGCATTCAGGAGTAAGACTGAGACAATATTTTCCTAATTATAAACAGAATCTTGATATGGACTTGGATTTATATCAGAATTAACCCAAACTTCTATTCAGTCTTACACAGTAACATTTATATGTTTCTATCACTAAGAACTCAGTATAAGACAGTGCTGACCAATGATTCCTTCCAAGCACAGCTGCTAACAATGAAAGACACTGTGATCATTTAGTTATCTGACAAACACACAATTTGAGAAGACACAGAACTTTAGCATAGTTTTAAAGACATTAGATGGTGTACTATCCTGGTAGCACAAATTAAATCAGAGCCTGCCTGTCCCATTAATATGATTCCTAAGTGTCCATCTTAATTCCCTGCATTTTACTACAATTATCTTGCTCTAATACACAAGGGAAGTGGTTTTGGAGGTGATAATTCACTATTTTTAGGCTAGAATACAAAGAACAATTAGTGAATTTAAGTAAGAAAGTGGAAGTTATCAAGCAATGTGCTATTAAAAATATTTTTTTTCAGTAAGAGGCCTCTTAGGAGTTACAGAATGTCTACATGCTACAGAAATGTCTTCCTCTCAAGTCTTCAGAAAGCAAAGGTCACAGCTACCTAAAGTGTTTCCACTTCAAGCACAGATTGTATGCCTGAAGACTACATACCTTGCATTATCAACCAGTTCAGCAAGAGCACCAAACAAGAATTCATGAGTGGTTCTGAAATGATAAATACTAAAAGTCAGCAAAAGAATTATGAGTTGAAGTTATAATTCCTAATAAAAAGCCATGGTTATACAATATTTGTTTTTTGAAAAAATCTTAAAACCACCATTCACATTGTTGATTTATAGTACTCAAGGCTTTCCAGAGCTCCCAAAGTGTTAATCTTTATCAAGTCCTGCCATCTATTCAGAAATGTTTATTCTTCCTATTTTGAGTTGGGAAACCCACCCTGAAGCATTGAGAGAGTCCTACGTGTAGTAACTGCTAAAAGTGTTTTTCACTATTCATATTCTGCCTAGAAAAATGCCTGTATATTTTATTTTTCATTGCCTTAACCACTGGTCAGTTTCTGTGTATCTCAGAGCAAGAATTGTAAGGATATATCTTATGCAGACATATTGAATTTTTTGTTTTTTCTTTGAGACAGGTTCTCGTTCTTGTCACTCAGGCTGGAGTATAGTAAGTTTTGAATAACATGGTTAACTGTGTATTTACTCAATCCAAACTTTAAGCAGCCTCCCAGAGGAGATGACCACTGGTTCCCCTCCTTGAAGGGGTTAATGTTAACAGGGGCCCTAGGTGACCACACCAAGCAAGTTCCTGTCATCCTAGAAGGAATTGTTGGAAAAGGTCTTGGATTACTTTCTTTAATGGAGAGAATGTTCTGGTTTAGTCAAAATCTGAGAAAGTCATAAAATCAGTTATTCTCTTTTCCTTCTCTTTCAAATGGGATATTTTTGCTTATAAATTACACAAAAGTGTATCAGTTTCCTTTTTTCACTTGTAGATGACACACAAGTATTGGTAAAACAAAATGCTAACAAGTTATACATTGAGCATGTGCAATTTATACTGTTTAATTTGTGGTCTTTTCCACAACAGTCCTCATGAGATATCAAATTAGGATGTGTCCACATAGAATCACCTAAAAAAAAAAAATTTGACTTTTGATTAGAGAAAATACAAAATTAACCCATATAATACATGACCATCAATTTTAAAATATCCATGTTACTCCAACTTTTTTTGCATAGAGTTTCAGCCAAAGTAAAAAGTTTAAGCCAATTTTCAGTTAAAGTAAAAATTTTAAAATGAAATATATCAATATTAAATAACCAGCATCTAGGATCTCTAATCACTTACCATACTGTAAACAAAATGTAAAACATTTATTAAATATCCATAACTAAACTCTCCAGGAATATTGTTTTTTCCTCCTCAAGTAACTCCAAATTTTTCAAATGCAATTTTTTATTTTATTATTATTCTTTTTTTGAAACAGAGTTTTGCTTTTGTTGCCCAGGCTGGAGTGCGATGGCTCGATCTTGGCTCACTGCAACCTCCACCTCCCGGGTTCAAGTGATTCTCCTGCCTTGGCCTCCAGAATAGCTGGGATTACAGGCATGCACCACCACACCTGGCTAATTTCATATTTTTAGTAGAGAGGGGGTTTCACTATGTCGGCCAGGCTGGTCTCAAACTCCTGACCTCAGATGATCTGCCTGCCTCAGACACCCAAAGTGCTGGGATTATGGACCTGAGCCACCGCACCCGGCCTACAAATGCAAATTTTGAATTAAGCTATCACTTAATGGAATTATAGGAAGACCTTTCCCCCCGAAGATCAGTGAATATATATGTTGCTAATCCAAAGGCAACACTGATAAATATGCTATAACCAAAAGAAATTTTATCATCAATTCACCTAGGAAATAAGAGCTCAAATTCTTCTGGATAAAATCTAATTAATTATACTACATGGAAAAGACAGATTTCTTATTTTTTTTTTTTTTTGAGATGGAGTTTTGCTCTTGTTGCCCAGGCTGGAGTGCAATGGCACAATCTCTGCTCACTGCCACCTCTGCCTCCCAGGTTCAAGCGATTCTCCTGCCTCAGCCTCCTGAGTAGCTGGTATTACAAGCATGGGTCACCATGCCCAGTTAATTTTTTTGTATTTTTAGTAGAGATGGGATTTCTCCATGTTGGTCAGGCTGGTCTTGAACTCCGAACCTCGGGTGATCCACCCGCCTTGGCCTCCCAAAGTGTTGGGATTACAGCCGTGAGCCACTATGCCCAGACGGTAAAGACAGATTTCTAAAAAAAAAAAAGTGCATAAAACAGCCATATGGTTTTTTTGTTTTGTCTCACTGTGTTGTCCAGGCTGGAGTACAAGCAGTGCGATCTCGGCTCACTGCAACCTCCGCCTCCAGGGTTCAAGCAATTCTTCTGCCTCAGCCTACTGAGTAGCTGGGATTACAGGCGCCTGCCACCGTGCCCGGCTAACTTTTTAAATATTTTTAGTAGAGACAGGGTTTCACCAAGTTGGCCAGGCTGCTCTTGAACTCCTGACCTCAGGTGATCCACCCGCCTCAGCCTCCCAAAGTGCTGGAATTACAGGTGTGAGCCACCGTGCCCGGCCCATATGTTTAATTATTTAAAACATCTGTCTTGTGCCCCCTCAGTAAAAATTTAAAAAAAAAAAAATTAAAGAACAAAAAATATTTATGTCTCTAGAATTATCACTTTAAATTCTTCAAATTACCAACTGAATAAACAAAAAGTATTCTGTAAACTACCCCACCAAATAGGGAGAAATAAGCTTAAAAATTAAGGTGACTTGCCAAAGGTAATGTTGGTTAAAAGTGAATCTAATATTGGTTCTCAAACTTTCAACCAGTCATTTTCCTATCAAATGTTGAAGTGACTTAGAAACTTACAAAGTGAATTCATTTTATATACCCTAAATATTTTTAATTTTGAGGATTGTTATATAGAAATATAAAATAACCAATTTTATCCCAATACTTCTCATTTCAACATGAGTTTGTACTTTTAATGTAAATCAAGGAATCTCAAAAACACAGCTACCAGAAAAACACAAGAGCACAACCATAGTAAGCATGAGACCACATCTTGCATCAGAATGTACTAACTTCAGAATAAATAATGAAGTTTCCAGTCTTTGGCAGTGAGAATGGTCAATATGAATAATCTGGAAAACTAATTTTGATACCCTCTGCCATTAGGACAAGAAAACCAAAACAGAAATCGCAACTGCTTCTTAGCAATACATATTTTCTGATAGCATCCCACAAGAATGAGAAATTTAGAATCAAATAAGCAGATCTCAAAAGGGCAAGCACAAAGCACCTGCCACACAGTGCTCGGAAATGTGCCTTGCATAGTGGTTCACACCTACAATCCCAGCACTTTGGGAGGCTGAGGTGGGTGGATCACCTGAGGTCAGGAGTTTGAGACCAGCCTGGCCAACATGGTGAAACCCTGTCTCTACTAAAATTACAAAAAAAATTATGTGTGGTGGCAGACACCTGTAATCCTAGTTATTTGGGAGGTTGAGGCAGGAGAATTGCTTGAACCCGGGAGGCGGAGGTTGCATGCAATGAGCCGACATTGTGAGATCGCGCCATTGTACTCCAGCCTGGACAAGAAGAGCAAAACTCCGTCTCAAAAAAAAAAAAAAAAAAGAAAAGAAACAAAGAAATGTGCCTTGCATATTTAGAGCTTTCAAAAAATTCTAAATGGGCAGGGTGCAGTGGCTCACACCTGTAATCCTGGCACTTTGCCCAGGCCAGCAGATGCCTTGAGCCCAGGAATTTGAAACCAGCCTGGGCAACAGGGCGAAACCCCCATCTCTACAAAAAGTAAAATAAATTAGCCAGGTGTGGTGGTGTACACCTGTAGTTCCAGCTACTTGGAAGGCTGAGGTGGGAAGATGGGTTGAGCCTAAGAAGTGAAGGTAGCAGTGAGCCAAGATCGCGCCACTGCACACCAACCTGGGTGAAAGAGCCAGACCCTGTCTCAAAAAAAAAAAAAAATTCTAAATGGTCTTTGCTGTTCCACACAGTCTCAGTGCTGTTCCATGCATACATATTTCAGATAAGCTAATAGTACCCTTTACAATGTAGCCAAAGGGTACTTTTGTGATGGCAGTATGTACCATAAAAAAGGGCTTTTGTGATCACTGTTGGTAAAGTCAGAGATAATACTCAGAATCTCTTCCAGACCTCCAACTGATTAAAGATAGATCTTCTAGATGCTAAAATCGAGTTCTAAATATTTCTTAAAATCGTAAGAATCAAAATTATACCAACTGCATAAATTCTTCTTTCCCAAATAACATTCCAAGACTATACTCATTGCTAGCTAGCATTTGGGATAGAATAAATATCAAAATTCTTTTCTTCACAGACCTAAACATCCTTTGCATGTGATCCAATAAAAGTCAACTGGAAAAAGACAAAGATTTTTTGAAAATGTGTTCACTTTCAACTGATTACGGCTTTTTTTTTTTTTTTTTTTTTTTTTGAGAGATGGAGTCTTGCTCTGTTGCCCCGACTGGAGAGAAGTAGCATGATCTCAACTCACCACAACCTCTGCCTCCTGGTTCAAGCGATTCTTCTGCCTCAGACTCCCGAGTAGCTGGGATTACAGGCAAAAGCTACCATGCCCAGCTAATTTTTTGTGTCTTTAATAGCAATGGGGTTTCACCACGTTGGCCAGGCTGGTCTAGAACTCCTGGCCTCAAGTGATCCGCCCGCCTCAGCCTTCCAAAGTGCTGGGATTATAGGCATGAGCCACTGCGCCTGGCTGATCACGGCTTTTATATCACTTGTGTCACAGTATAGTTTGCAGCTTAGCATTTCCAGGGACAAATTCACGTGTAAATTAGCTTGTTATGTAAGGAAAATGGTCTCCCTATTTATACTCATCCTGAATGTAAACCAATAGATCATCCATAGGCCCATCACACAGTGATAGCTTCTGCTAAAATCCTAGACGTGCTGACAATAGTTAATTGCCTTAATTGCTAGAAAATAAAGCTAAGAAATTCTGGAGCAACCATTTTACATTTAAACGGCTTTAATATATTTAAGGTATGAGCTTACTCAACAGGCTTAAAGTAATAAGTAAGCTAAGCCTCTGAGTTGCCAGGCTCCTCTACATTCACTTCACATACCCATAAAATTCAGAAATAGGGCCGGGTGCGGTGGCTCACATCTGTAATTCCAGCACTTTGGGAGGCCGAGGCAGGCAGATGATGAGGTCAAGAGATCGAGACTATCCTGGCTAACACAGTGAAATCCCGTCTCTACTAAAAATACAAAAAATTAGCTGGGTGTGGTGGCACACGCCTGCAGTCCCAGCTACTTGGGAGGCTGAGGGAGGACAATCGCTTGAACCCGGGAGGCAGAGGTTGCAGTGAGCTGAGATGGTACCACTGCACTCCAGCCTGGGTGACAGAGCAAGACTCCATTAAAAAAAAAAAAAAACAGAAATATATGCCCAAGATGTTAAGTGACTAAATGTGCCAACAAAAATAAATAGCAGACATCTTATATCTAAGCATCCTGCTCTATCAGACCACTTAGCAGTACTGCAAACAAGGTGACTTAATATACCCATCTTATGCCAAAGGAACATCACTACCCCCACTACATCTGAAGTAACAGTCACAAAACCCACCACCAAAGAGAAGTAACAGCATAAAACTCCTTTTACTTAAAAACCCTAACTTTTATCATCTCATACTAGCAACATCTGATACTAAATTAGCTCAAGACTTTCAGGTTATCATGAGAATTTATTTCCCAGGCCTGCGTTAAGCCTTATAAAGCTGATGTAACCAAGAGAATAACCATCAAAAGTTATCAAAGACCTGATACAAAAAAAAGAGAGATGTTGTCTCCAATAGATGCTCCAGAATTTACTAAGAACTGATCTGTCTAATGACTAGCACCAAACAAGTTGCCACCACACTGACCAACTTCTGGTTTATATAAACTAATATTATAGAGTAACACTCACCATTCACACAATGTTTACTGTGTATCACCGTATGAGCTAAGAACTTTATAAACATCATTTTACATAATCCTCGTAAAAACTGTCAGATTAGCCCCATTTTATAGATGAAGAAACTGAGATTCAAGAAGTTGACCTGCCCAAAGACAGAGCCAGGAAACAGTCAAGTCCAGGTTTGGCTGGTTTGCAAGCACATGGTCTTTTCACTGCACTACATTGATTTCCACCCTGCTCGTCTGGTCACTGCTTGTAAGTCTACATTAAATGATGAGTAAGCAAAGGACCATTTATTTCCTAATTCACAATACTGTACATGTCAGACACCATGAAATGGTCTCGTGTTCCTAAGATTTTAACAGAACAAAGGAGAAGACAGAGACAAATCTTCCCTTCTCTGAAAATGACTTATTGAACCACTTTACACAGAGGTGGTTCATCTTTCATCTTTATGAGCTACAAGTCACCTCATGTGAGAATTTTAAAATTTATTTTCTGTATAAATGAACTTTCAATTAGGTCACCACAATGTTTTAAAAATCTCCTGAAATTAGAAATAAAAAACTTATCTTGTTGGTTTAGGGTTTATACTTTCTTCTGGTAGGACTAATACATCAAAAAGTAGAACAACTTCTAAGGTCGAATTTGTGATCCAGGTAAGAAATTCCAGAGCTTCCAAAATGATACTCCAACCCTCAAATGTTCATGCAAGCAGGTGGTTCCAATTCAACATGGGTAAGTCAAAGTCCCAGAAAATTCCCCAACTTAAAACAAATGACTTAACTGGTTTCTTTCTTTTCCTTGGCACTGCCAAGTATCTATCATTAATAAACTATAAAATAGCAAAGGGGAAAAAAAGAAGGGAGAAATATCCCAGAGTCCTTAGAGGTTCATTGAGATAAACTAAAATTGAAGACTTTCAAACTGTGAAGTAAGCCCTTTGCTTTACAGTCAAGCAAATAGGCTCTTGAAGGTAAAACTGACTAAAGTAGGCACTGCCTAATGGTTAAAAGCACCAACTATGGTAGTCAGATAAATCTTACTGACTTAAATGTTGGCACCGTTTAAGTCTGCCACTTAGCAGCTATATAGCCATTACCATGTAATTTAATCTCTTTGAACCTCAGTTTCCTCAAATACAAAATAGGAATAATCCTTACCCCAAAGGCTTCCTGTAAAGATTGCTTTGGACAATGTTTAAAATAGTGACTGGCATGAAGCAATTAACTGTTGTTACTATTATCATCCCATAAAGTCTCTGGTGAAGCTGGAACAAGAACTCAAATTCTGAAGTCCAGTTCATGGTCTTCCAAGATTATCATAAAATCTGTAATTCCAGACTTGCCATCATTCCAAAATTCAGAGCTGAGATAACCATTTATCAAACACAGTCATCCAGGAACATTTAAGTGTCCTTCAACTGCTTGTTCTTAATATGGCAGTTCAAATATTAAAAAGGACACTAAAGGTTTTTCCCAAGGCTATGCTAGCTGAATAATCACTAATCAGCAACCTCACCTAACTGTGTTTCAGGGCCATCATACTTAAGTGTGAGAATTCAGCCTAGGTGACTGCTACAGGCCGGCCATGGTGGCTCACGCCTGTAATCCCAGCACTTTGGGAGGCCAAGGCGGGTGGATCACCTGAAGTCAGGAGTTTGAGACCAGCCTGGCCAACATATAGTGAAACCCCATCTCTACTAAAAAAAATACAAAAATTAGCTGGGTGTGGTGGTGCATGCCTGTAGTCCCAGCTACTTGGGAAGCTGAGGCAGGAGAATCGTTTGAACCTGGGAGGTGAAGGTTGCAGTGAGCTGCACCACTGCACTCTAGCCTGGGCAACAGAGCAAGACTCCGTCTCTCAAAAAAATAACAAACTTCCTAAGCAAAATAAGACCAGGCTCTCACCATTTGACAATTTGCTTCACTACGTGGCAAAATTTTATTCCCTTTAAAGGAAAAATAGCAAAAATATTACAGACATTATGGTATCACAAACATGTTGTCTTTTCCATAAAAAGCTAAAAACCATTGTACTATTACTACATAATGGAAGTCTATACTCTCCTCTGAAGGGGGTTCTTCAGAGACTGGACCATTCATGTAGCTGCTCATCTCCTCTCCAGGTACTAGAATGGTAGAACACTTACCTTCATCTCAAAAGTAACAGGTGAATGTATTTAAAACACTAAAGAAGTTTTGACTCTACTGGACAACCTCCAAGAGAGTGGGCATTATGGATTAAACCTGCAACATTTCAGACCATGTTGGAGTGATGAGATTACTCCTTCATGAACTCAAGAACCATGAACACTGGTTTCTGTGGAAATTCTGGGGAAAGACTATCTAAATCGAGATATAAACAAGTTGTCGTTTCCTGCTTAGCATATACAAATAACATTGGATGTAGGGAGCACTTTGCCAGGAAGATAAAGCCAACTGCTGAAAAAATAAAAATTTTCTTCTTGAAAGTTGTCATTTAAATGTCTTCTGTTTTCTTGTTAGAAAGTAAATACTTGCTATAAACCTGTTTAGGACGTTGTCACTAGAGAGGGGAAACGGTTGATACTAAAATAGTCCAACACTTGGCGATCCAATAGAGTAGTACTTGTTGGATTCCTATAAACACTTGAATGAAACAACTCAACATATTGACTTCAAATAACTAAAGTTTGCATTTAGAAAATTTTGATCCAATAAACAAAAATCAGATTCTTCTGGATTAGCAACTAGTATTTCACTGATCTCAGTTCTTCAATACAGAGCTCAAGATATCCAGTGATACATTTCACTCCAGTGGGATACATCTCAAAAAGCAAAAAAGCAAAATTTTCTGGGGAAACGATTTCCATATAATATCACGGAACGAGTTACTGGTTACCTCAGTGGCACCTAAAGGATACTTACGAATTTGTGTGCAGATATTCAAAGGTTAGCTGGGCTCGATTCAGACTGCTGTAATTTGTGAAAGCCATGACTGCAATGAGGTCTCCACTAACTGGGAAATATAACCTTATAATGAAATCAGTTTCCCAGGATTCCGTCCAGTAAAGCTTCAGTAAGTCTGTGCTCCTTAATGACAGTTAAAAGTAACCTAGTAACTATCCAAAATATATGCAAAGAGATGTTTAAAACTACAATTCCTTCAAGTGTTTTTTTTAATCTTCTCAATGATTACGATGTAATATTTTGGAAGGAACTATGTCATAAATCTGTAGTTTTAAGGAGCTTTTAGCATTAAGTTGTGATAGCTCAATTCAGACAATCTGAGTCTCGTGCGGATGGTCCTGAAGGAGATGGTCCTTGAGTGGGCGGTTTATGACTGCTCCATCTTCATGTTCTTCGAGCCTTTTTTGGTTCCCTGAAATTTCCTGTCAGGAAATTTACCAATCCGGAAATTTACCCACTTCTGTTAGAAAACTGATCAGCCATGTCTTCGCCACACGTGATGCCAGGATTCTTAAACAGGCCCAAGACCGGCGACCAAGATCTCGATGGAGTGTTATACGGCGCAAGTCGCAGCTTCACCACCTCCCAACTGAAAAAGTTCCTAGGCACTGACGACTTCTTTTTTCAAAGCCTTCTTTTTTCAAAGCCTGACCAAACCCAGTTCAGGGTGGGGGTCAGATTACCTCACACTTGGCCCACAAAAACACCTCACAAATGACCCGCCCACAGCACCTCGGGCAGGCCGCGCCCTGCCCCCACGTCCCTCAGACAACAGCCTCAGCCTCCCAGGCCCTTCCCGGGCCTCGGTCCCGTGGCAGCCTCCTCACGAAGAGGAGCTACTCCCGGTTTTCAAGGACCGGATCGAGGGCAGTGGCGAGCGCACCACCTGACCGGGCACTACCCGGATTTCACAACTGCCTTTGTCCCTCCCCGCGGAATTGGAACCCAACAGCCGCAGCGCGCTCTTGGAACCATGTGCTGCTGCTGCCGCCTCCGCCGCCGCCGCCGCTGCCTCCGCCGCCGCCCGCGCGCCGCGCTAGATGAGATGGTGACAGGACTCAGCAACACGAAATTCGGCGTTTAGAGCTGTTCTGCCGCCGCCGTCACAGACACCACAGACACCGCTTTGTCTCCGCTAGTGCACACAGCCCCGGCCACCTCGCACACTCCCCGACGCCCCAAGCCCCCGAGGCCTCAGCGGAGCATTCAGCCAATCACAAAGCTGCAGCTCCTCCCGCCCCCGCCCTGATGTACAGCCTCCTGATTGGCGGACTGCGTGTCCCCATGTGACCGGATCTTGGTTGGCCGGTCCCGCCCCTGTCACGTGAGAGCGTGAGCCTCTCTTCCTGCTTTCCTGACCCTCTCCGCCATTTAAAGAAACAGTACCGGGGGCGGGCCGAGCGACGCAGCCGGGACGGTAGCTGCGGTGCGGACCGGAGGAGCCATCTTGTCTCGTCGCCGGGGAGTCAGGCCCCTAACTCGAAGAAGCCCTGGCGCGCCCTCCCCCCCTCCCGGGTCTGGTAGGGCGAAGGAACGGGCGTGCGGTCGATCGAGCGATCGGTTGGCGGCTCTTTCTCCTGCTCTGGCATCCAGCTCTTGGGGCGCAGGCCCGGCCGCCGCGGCGCGCGCCCGGTGGCCGTTGGCGCTCGCGCCGCGTCTTTCTTCTCGTACGCAGAACTCGGGCGGCGGCCTATGCGTTTGCGATTCGACGAGGAGTCGTCCGGGTGGTCGGCGGCGGCGGGCAGCTGCTCCGCCCCGCTCCGGGGGAGGCGGCGGCGGCAGCGGCCGCGGGATTTGGAGCGGCCGGGGAGGCGGGGGTGGCCGGGGCCGGCTTGGAGGCCTGGCGCCACCCTTCGGGGCCTGCAAGGACCCAGTTGGGGGGGCAGGAGGGGGCCGGAGGATGGTTGGTTGTGGGATTTCTACTTTGCCTTTTCCTTCTTATGCCGCCTTAGTGAGGGGCGGGAGCTCTGGCGGCAGCCCCGGGGTGGGGAGACGAGCTCCGGAGTCGGAAGAGGTGGGTTTGCTTCCGGGCCTAGCCACCAGCTGGCGGAGTGACCTTAGGCGAGTCACTCTGTAATTTTTCTGCGCCTCAGTTTCCTCCTCTGCCTATCAATGTGTGTGGGGTTGAAAGCGCTTTGTAAACTCTAAAGCGTGGATGTACGTAAAGGATGGTTATTGTTTGTATTTTTTTTTTGAGTTGTAAGAAAACTTAGCAGTTCCCCAATCCTTGGGTTTTGAACCTGGAAACCTTGGATTGGAGTTGGGGATCCCCAAACTCCCTGAAATTGTGGGAATGTGTGGTTTGGGGGAATGATGGGAATTTGTGGGAATGTGCGTTTTAGGGGAATGATGATCCATCGCTAGCAAGTTTTCCAAGGGGGCTGTGACCCAGAAGAGTTAAAAATCACAATTTCTTTATGCTACAGAGAGGAAACTGAGGCCTAGATGTCATTTGGGACCCTTCACAACCAATTTGAAGCCCCTGTTTGAGTCCCTGGGATATGTGAGCTGTTTCTATGCATAATGGATATTCGGGGTAACAACAGTCCCCTGCTTAGCTTCTATTCTGAATCCTTTTCTTTCACCATGGGGTGCCTGAAGGGTGGCTGATGCATATGGTACAATGGCACCCAGTGTAAAGCAGCTGCAATTAGGAGTGGATGTGTTCTGTAGCATCCTATTTAAATAAGCCTATTTAATCTTTGGCCCGGCAACTTTTTTCTGCTGCTTGTACCGGTGCCTGACTACCTTTCTGACTCTCATTGACCATATTCCATGACCATGGTTGTCATCCGTTACTTGATCCTACTTTACGTGTCTAGTCTGTGTGGTTGGTGGTGAATAGGCTTCTTTTCACATGGTGCTGCCAAGCCCAGCTAATTAATGGTGCACGTGGACTTTTAGCAAGTGGGCTCACTGGAAGAGACTGTACCTGGCATGGAATTCCTGAAGATGTTTGGGGTTTTTTTCTTTCTTAATCGAAGGTTAACATTCTCTGAAAAGTTTTGTTAGAACTACTGCGGAACCTCAAAATCAGTAGATTTGGAAGTGATTCAAAGCTTAACTTTTTAACCTTGGCCCTCCTTGTGTTCTAATTGCTTGCAAGTGTAATACTAAGATGTCCAAGATGCTAGTTTTTGCTTCTTTGTTAATTGTCAGCTGCTTTTATCAAATTTTAGGCCATTATCCAACAAACACTATAAAAATGTTTGAACAATTGGATTTCAAACATTTTCGTTTTGTGGAGTGGTGCTCACCGAGTGGTACAGCCCTAAGCAAGTGAACACAAACACATTTAAGTGTATTTTGTCTGATTAGATGTTAGCCGGTTATGCTATTTCATTCAAATGTCTGAAAAAATCAATTGACTATTCCCTTTTCCTAAAGGGCAGAGACAAATAATCTCACTTCCAGAGAAATGACTGTTTTGGAGGAAAAAAGTGTTGGTCTTTTTGCTCTTTTGTAATTAAATCTGGATGTACCTCAAAAAACTCTTAAGACTGTGGTGATAAGATGCTTTCCTCAGCAGAAAGGAGGAAAAAAAACAACTGGAACTCAAAGCTTGAAATTCTGTGGCAAAACATGAGATGTCCAGGATTGGAGATTGAAAAGATTTCACTACAGTGTTCTACAATAGTTGGAGCAGATAACTTTCAGTGTAGCCACAGCCGTGGACTCCAGATTTCCAGATTTTCAAGAACTGGACTTGGAACCCGAAAGAGCTTATCGGGATGTGGCAGGAACACTGGAGGTAGATATTTTTTTTATTTTTGAATTTTGGGACTGTTGACCTTGCTGTGAGAAAAGAGACAACGACTGAGCAAGCACTACCACCAGCACTGTTACTGGGAATTAGAAGACCTGAGTTTCTGTCCAGACCCTCAGTGGAAACTGAGGACACTCCATCCAAAGTGAATTATGGTACTTGCCATTTTCCAAAATGCCTTTTTCTTTACCATCTCTGCACTTTTGTTCATACTCTCTTTCTACTTTGGAAATGCTCCTCTCTGGCTTTTCATCTGTCAAAACTGCCATTTTCTTAGTATCCAACTCTTATGGTCTCTTTTCCATGAGTCTCCTAACTAGCCAGAATAGAACTTTTAAGTTTTATGACATTTTGTTATGTATCCTCTATCTGTATACAGAATCCTGTAAAATAGTTACTTGCCTGCATTTTCTGTCTTTGCAGATAGCAGACTCCTTGAAAGCAGAGTCCTTGTTTAGTGCATCTTTCCCACATACTCCATAACATACCATGAAACATTTATTAGGAAGGAGGAGTTTAGAGAGCAGGCTATCAGAATAACCACTCAGTGTTTTCTTAATTGCTGTGTGATAACTAAAATTACTCTTAATGAGAAGAAAAGTCGCTAGATATGGGTCATGTTTCTTTATGTTTTAATGTTTTTTGATTCTAAATTTTGATCCAGGGAGCCCTCAGACATAAGGAGAAACCAATATATTGAATGGGGTGTTACATACAGAAGGACCAAGACCTTATTTTCTCCTACTTGAGATGAAATCTTGTTAAGGTGAAAGGACAGCTTTTTAAAAGGAGACGGTCATAAGACAATTTGAGGAAGGCATTGGAAGAGGAAGAGGGGCAATTATCTCCTTTGTTTTATTGTTGGTATATAAATTTAAAATCTCACTTCTTTTTATGCCACTTGTGGAGCCACTTCTTCTCCCCACCAAAAAATGCCCAGCACCCTGAATCCAATCAGATTAGTTTCCCAAAGTATGAGGCTTAGTTTTTGTTTGCTGCTTCACTGAGACAGTTGCCACAAGTTGAGAGTGTTAATCAGGCTTTTGTGTGTTCTTTTTTGGATTGTTGTTGTTTGTTTTCATTTATCATTTGTCTTTGCCTAAGCCAGGCTCATCAAGAATTAACAGCCATCAGGCTACTGATGTGCTGACAGCAGACCCACTTAGAGTCCTGTGTTTGTAATTCCATGCATTTGTTATCTTACCTGTTTTGTCCCTGCCCCTTCTAGTCCTGTGCTTCCTGATTGCTGAGTGTTCACCTGGACCTTCTGACTACCTTCCCTGTGCTATTCCATCAGCCTACAGACCTGGTACCTGGATTTTTGCCCAAGATGATTCCTACCACCTTACTACTGAAGAAGACACCCATTCCAGTGGACCACTGTGACCCAGGAGGCATTCAGCCATCATGATGTGGCCTTTACCTCCACTCCTGTCCTGTTCTACCCAGATTCAGCACAGCCCTTTATAGTGAAGTCAGAGTCCTCAAGCCAAATAGCTAAAGCTGTTTTATCACAACAAAGGCCTAGTTTGTTCCATGAGTGTGCATTTCATTTCTTCAGTTAAAGCCTTCAGAGACACATAATAAATTTGGACCAGGGGATTTTTTAGTTATTAATGCTCTCTGAAGAAAGGGAACATCTTTTTGAGAGCAGCATTGGACCATACCCCACAATCTCAAATGATTGAAATTCATGAACATCTAGGATCCCATGAAGGTCACTGGACCCTGTTTTTTCTACTTCAAATCCTGTAGTAGCCTACTGAATGAGAAAACATATTCTGACCCATTGGGATCAAATCAAAGGCACAGTGAACTCCTCATAGCATCTTCTTTGGAATTACTCAGGAACCAGAACTTTTTACACAAATGTAAGAAATTCTACCAAGGAGTCCCCTTACCTAAGCATCTCACAAGGCTGCATCAGATTCCAGAAAAGGCTTCTCTTGATACATCAAGGTAGAACCTCTATGGTAAATCCCTTCTGTTTATAATGCACTTTACAGTTTCAAAGCACTTGTACATACATTTATCTCAATTGTCAAAATAAGAGTGAATTATAATCTCTCTTTGCAAGTGAGGGAATGTAAATTTTAAAACTTAAGCAGTTATCGAAAGTGACACAGCTGTGAAAGTGGTAGAGGCCAGGTTTTCTGACTCCCAGTCCAGTATTCTCCTTGGAATTACCCACAGTGTTAAAATGACTGGGTATTGGGAACCTCAGGAAATTTTCCAGCTTCCTGGTGCCCCTAGTCACATAGTATGTCTTAAGTGTGATCACATGATAGCTACATCTAGACCAGAATCCCATGGCAATATCCCATGGTTTAAGGGCATTTAAGACATTAATACTCCTGGGCCCTAAAAGCTTATCTATGGTCCTATCTCTGCCAACTAGTATTTACACAAAATGAGCCACCTGGGTTTTTTTAAAGGTAGTATTGTTTGTGTGTGTGTGTATAAATATGACATAGAGAAAGGTGTTACCTGCTAAGATAGTGAAGTATGTAAGACATGTCCCTTCCGCCAGTCTACATTGAGGTGTAGTGTATTAAAGGATCTCAGGAGACTCGCAGCAAATTACTACTGCTTCCGTGCTTAAATTCAGAAGTCTAATAAAAAAAAAAAAAAGACTTGTAGCAAAGAGTTCCATTTTGCTGTTTAACCCATTGTGTCCTAAGTTTAATCAAACACAAAAGGGTATTTTTTGCATCATTCCATCTAATGGAATGCAGAAACTGCTTTAGAGCAGTATAGCCAGTGCTTCCTGATTGCCAACAGATTGCCCTGGACACCCCAGAATAAATAGCATCTTCAAAATCCCCCTTTCTCATACCTTGTTATTAACTGCTTGAATTAGTATGTCTCTGTCATCTGAGAGTCTTGCATCTTGACAATTACCTTTATTTTCTGTCAAGGGAATCTCTAGAAGATGTGTGGGGAGACATAGGAAAGGAATGGAGGAAAGTTAATTCACCCCAAATTGGATAAATTCTATGACATTTAGCAATATACTTCTGTGTCCCTAGAATTGTACCATAACTTTAGTTCAAGGGCATTGCATCTCAGGTGGGTTAAGGAGGTTGGGAAGGGGAGAAAAGGGTTAAGGAGATATTTTCTTCAGATTTATCACCGTCTGAGAAGTCATCCAGCCATGGACTTCTTGGAGTAATACTTACAAAGAATTGGATGCATTTTGCAACCTTGGGCAAAAACCCCAGTGCTGTTGCAACTGAAAATCATTAGCCTTATTCTCTGATAGTTACAAGCCCAATTGCAGGCAATCAAAATTTATAGCCGATGAGCTCTAACTCCAACCTGTAATGTGGTCCATATTAGGGAACGAATAGGAAAACACCTTGGTTTACCATAGGCTTTGCTTACAGTTTCTGCTTTCTGTGACCTATTTTTTGTATTTCAGCATTTTGTGACCGACATATTCTTAGATCATTGGTTTTCCAGAGGCTTTGTGGCCATGAAGCCCTTTGAGTGAAAACTGCAGAAGCCCAGAGTAAAAGTGAAGCTGCTCTGGATGAAGCAGTGAAGCAAGAGTAGGGGCCTGAAGCCTGCTACAACTATCTATCTTCCTTTACCACCGTGGTGACACCTAAGGGGACTTCCTTACAACAGCTTGAACTCTCCAGAACACAGTTTGAAAACCACTGCCCCAGACAGCAATATGTTTGACCTGAATGGCATTCCAATCTTTTCTGTACCTCCACTCAGCACAGTTCATGTTCAGTTGATGCTGAACATTCTTAGAAATACTGTGTGTGAACTTAGAAAAGTGCAAGAAGACAGGCATGTCTTTGACCCCAGGAATGATCATGGGCTGAAAGTGGTGTCAAGTGAACCTAGATTAACAGCCCTCCACTCCAGATGGATATCCAGTGATTCCTAGAATGGGATATAGCCAGAGAACAATTCTATGCACCCTACACTGACAGACTCCCTTAAGCAACTTCTTTCACAAACACCAGATGCTCTACTGGTACTTGAAGTACATGACTTTGAAGTCTTGACCCTCCATGGATACCTGAATTGCCAGCAAGCGGGTTTTGAAGCTGGTGCCTCATTGAGGGCATATTAGAGCAACTTGTACATTTGACCTCTTGTTGTCAGCCATGGTACTCTACTTCGTGTACAAGAGATAACTATGAAAGCCGAATTCAAATACTGGCAACATTTCCTAAAGGGGCTCAATATCTATCATCATCTTTTCCAAACTACACATCACTGTATGACTCAACCAGTAGCAGTTATATTGCCCCTTGGTTTTTATTCAGTTTAACTACTGTTTCCAAGATAAATGAGCTAATAACCTTAAAAAAAAAAAAAAAACAATTATTTTTTCTTCATCACTGGCATATCTGCCTATTCTCCAGAATTATTATGACTACTCAGCTCACTTTTAACAGTTGATCTTCAAGAGACAATCTTTGAACACCCCCCCCCCATGTGATTTAAAGTGAAACCATTTGGAAAAGTTTCTTCTAGCCAATAATAGATTTTTTTTAATTGCTCTGCCTTGTGCCGAGAGATGTTCTTTTAAGATGAATCTTTTGATGTCTGATACCACCAACTGTAGGTGGTAGGGATAGTTGGAGGCTGGCCCTTTGAGCAGGCCATGATAGCTTACTTGCTGGGCATTTCAGATAGCTTATTGCCTACCCTTTTGCTGGAAACAGACTGATTTGAAAAACAAAATCTATGAAGACTGCAGCTAAGGATTTTATCAGTAGACTTAAGAGCTTTTGTCCTTGTGGATATTTTAGTGGAACCACAACAGTCTTAATACTGTCATTTTACACTGACTCAGAGCAGCTGACGTCATTCCTTGCCATGATATATATTTAAGGCAGGCATTGTAACAGACATTAAGACAACTTATCTGTTTCAGCAGGAAGGATTCAGTTTATGGACTCTCAGACCGGATCATGTTGAACAAGGAGATTTTGATATGTGTCATGAGAAAACTCATCCTTTACTTCCCAGTCAATTTAAAGGCCAGCTATCCTGAGCTACTCGAATGAATGCACTGGTTAAACATTGGGGATAGTTTATATCCTCTCTCTCTAGGCCAGTTGTGATTACATGACTCCACTCTATATCTTGTCAAACAAGGCCTAAGTCTGGTTGCTGTAGACTGCTCACCCTCAACAAATAAAATCTGGATGACTAGCCTGCTTGTATATACAAATATTATTTGTTAAGAAGAAATTATCTTCAATTTTCTACTATCTTCAAATTGTCAGCTTTTTTCCTCTCTGATTTTTCCTATGCTTTACAGAAAAAGACATTGATCTATACTGCCAATCCCTCTAATCCTGCCAACTCATTCAAAATGAATGACTTAAGATGAAGATGATCATCTGCTCAAGAGTCTAAAATATACATTGTATATAAGAATTGGTGATTAGAAAAGCAAAAAACCTAAAACTTAAACCTAGGAGTTTGCCTACTATCTCCATGTCTCCATGCTTCAGATCTCATCTGAATCTTTGAACAGCACCATTCAACCAATCTGAGGCCTTGGCTTGCTTGTAAGATGATTCTCAGAGATCGGCTGAGTTAAAAAAGATGACGACTTGATTACCAAAGAAAGTAGGGCCAACTTTGACAAACCTGGCTCTGCTGACCCTGTCATTCCCAGATGTAGCATAGACTCCTAAACAGAACCTCAAGTCTGATTGAGGATAAGGCCTTCTCCTGAGCTGAAAGTTCTTTGGCAGATGAGCAAGAAACTGAAAGCTGATATACCTGACTGGCTCTGTAAGATCAGAAAACTGTATCCAGAATAAGCCCTATGGATTAACCCCTGAGTACCCAGGGTAAAAACTAATTTACAGAGCTTCCTTGTTGATCTGCCTGTTCTTCCAGATCATATTCTGGCTATTGGTATGGCTGGCCTTTCTGAAGCTGCCCTGCTTGTCTATTTTCGTGACTCAGCTCTTGCCTGCCCTTTTCACATGTTGCTGCAGTTAGACTCACTGACCTTGAGAAGACTACAGCCAATTTTAGTCTATCTTGTGCCCAATACAACAAGGATTTTTAATAGAAACAACCCACACCTCACCTGCTAGGACTCAGTGTTCACAACAGGAAGGACCATGTTGTATACTACTTGACCAGCAGCTTTTTTAAAGATATTTTTAAGTGCAGAGTTAGCCTCTATTCCTGTATGTATTTGATCATTTTCAGCACCTGGAACCTCATCTATCAGGTCTAGAAGGAATACAGCAGATCGAAAGCTGTGTCCATTTCTCTTCTTCAGTAGTACAGAAATAAGTCTGATTCACCAGTACACACAGAACTGTACCAGTTCAGCCTGGCAAAAGAACAGTTTCTACTGTACTTAAAATTTACCACCGACTCAAATTGCCTCACAGAATTATTTGATATAGGAGGCTAGTTGTCTTGCTTCACATCAGCAGGACAGTTGGACTCTCAGACTCATGACCACTGAGTTTACTTGTATTGAAACTGTGGTTTCATCTGAAGTATGCTATTGGACTTGATTATTATCTCATTCAAATGGATTACAGACTTACTGAGGACAGGACAAACTTATCTCTCATGGTGTTTTTTTAGAATACTTTTATAACCAAGGAAGAAACCATGCCAGCTGTTACCATTCAACTTCTTAAGCAGAGATTAAGCTTTTTCATATGTGTTCTTATCCTAGACATTTTCATATCTGTTCTTATCCTGGACATCAGTAGTTTTTAATTGCCCAGCATCCGTTCCATCTCATTGTAACAACTCCCTGATGTTTCTTAAAACCACCTCTTCCTATTTTCAGTCTGTGGTTTGGACAGTCTGACCCAACCTTGAGCTTTGTGGGTGGACGTGTAATTCAGACCTCATCAATCAGCAAATCCATCTGAACTGTGGAGGAGAAGCTCTCTTTACTGAGGTGCTTTAGCTTTGTAGGATGAAAACCTCAAACCAACAGAGCCTGCCATGTAGAGAATGAAGCCAGTGCAGGGGAAAGTAGAGCCAAAATATGGAGAGACTTGAATCCTGATGACAACGTTTGTGCCCCTGGATCCAACCGTGCCTGAAGCTAGTATATCCCCTGGACTTTTCAGTTATGTGAACCAATAAATACCCTTTTTTGCTTAAGTTACTTTTGAGTTGGGTTTCTATTACTTGAAATTGAATCCAGACTGATAACATCTACCAACTTTGAAACTTGACAGATCCAAGTATTTATTAAACTAGAGGTCATGGTCCCTGAAATTACTTTCCAAAGTGGAAGACAAAATGAAACAGGAACTGAGAGAATATTTAAGATACCACAGAAGCATAAAAATGACATAGTAGAAAGTAATAGAAAACCTAAATGTCTGTCGTTAAAGGATAGGTTAAGGTATGGTTTAGCCATATAGGAAAATCTTGTATCTATTAAAATGAATAAAGTACATTCATTGTGTATGGAAAAATGGCCATGATACATTAGGTGAAACAAGCTACTGATAGAAAAGTGTACAGTGTGAAATCATTTTAAAATGTGTGTGCTTATGTTTATAAATGCATAAAAAAGTCTATTCACAGCTTTCTTTGAACAGTGTAGATTACATGACACTTTCAACTTTATACATTTCTGTATTAATATTTTACACTACCCACATTACTTTTAAACTTTATTTTAAATAAAGAATTTTTTTAATTAAATATAGTGCTTACTGTTTGACCTTGGCAAGTTATTCAACACTGAGCCTGTTTTATCAAATGATTAAAAATACCCACTTTTATGTTCGTAAATATTAAATATAAATCATTCATTATTCAAGTTGACAGATTGCTATACCTTTACTTGTTTGAAAAACTCAGAGCTCAGTAATTATTCCTTAATCTTTTAAGCATGTCTCCTTCAAGTGAGTTTGTTTGGATTACCAGAATTTTAGGATTTTAAGGTTGATCAAAGATTATTCTAGTTCTTGACTGATGTTAATCCAAGACTCTATTGCAGTATCCACATTAGGCAGAGAGCAGGGGGAAGTCACTTTTTTAAAAAATCCTTGAATTATTCTGATGTCACTGCAATTAAGGTCAATAGTGACCTTTTCATTGGTAAATCCATTACACATGCATCTTATCTGAACTTTCAGCAGCACAGATAACTCCCACCAGCTTCTTGAAACACTCTTCCCTTAAGTGCTATAATAATTTTCATTTTCTTTTCAACTTGCTGACTACTCCTTTATTGTAGGTTCTTCTCCCCATCATGTAAATATAGGTATAGTGGACATCCATTGCTTTGGCTTGCCAAAAATCACTTCCCCTTTCCTTTAATGATACATCCCCACTTATCCTTTAGAAAGCTGCTCCTTCGTATTTCATGTGGTGTCACTGGAATTATAGATGATAGTACTCCAGCCTCATGCCCTGTGGCTGAGGTTTGAGCAATGCAAGCTCGTTCTGTCCCACCAGGACTTTGATTCTTAAGAGAGGTGACCACCACCGAGCAAGACTTCATCTCAAAACAAAACAAAACAAAAATAGCCAGGCATGGTGATGGGTGCCTGTAATCCCAGCTACTCTGGAGGCTGAGGCAGGAGAATCTCTTGAACCTGGGAGGCAGAGTTTGCAGTGAGCTGAGATTGTGCCACTGCACTCCAGCCTAGGTGACAGCAAGATTCTGTCTCAAAAAAATAATAAAGTGGATAAAGCAGGCCAGGACCACTGAGTTAAAATGGTTACTTTGATGCATTCGCTATTTTTTTAATTGTATTTTTATGTATATATATTTTTGAGACAGTGTCTCACTGCAATGCCCAGGCTGCAGTGCAATTACACCATCTCAGCTCACTGCAATATCTGCCTCCTGGGTTCAGGCGGTTCTCCTGCCTCAGCCTCCCGAGTAGCTGAGATTACAGACACATGCAATCATGCTTGACTAATTTTTGTATTTTTAGTAGAGATGTTGGCCAGACTGGTCTCGAACTCCTGACCTCAGGTGATCTGCCTGCCTTGGCCTCCCAAAGTGCTGGGATTACAGGCGTGAGCTACCGCGCCTGGCTTCATTAGCTATTTTAAAGTGAAGGGCATCAGCTCAAACCCAGAAACTGACCTGTGGGCATAGAATAAAATACAGGGTCTTTTTGTGTCCAGGATAAGTGAATCTCTGTGCTTAAATCCAAACTAGTACTTGGAGATTAATTATTCAAATTGCAAAATTACAATGCTGGTTGAATTTGTAGCATTACTAAGGTCTCTTTTGTGAGAGTTAAGGTATTAATCAGAAAAGAGACTAAATTATGTATAGAGTGCTGATATCAGAAGATTTAGAGAATCCCAATCCTCCAAATATCTCAGGAATGAAGGTTTGGGTAACCCTATTAGTCAAAAATCCCTGACTGAATGAAACAAAAAAGTATAGTCAAAAGAGGAAGAAATAAATAGCAGCTATAGACTCATAACCTTTGGAGAAGTAAGATCTGTAGTCTAACCTGTATCTCTTCGTTTGCCTTATTTTATTTCCCCCTCTCCTCTTTATTCATTACAGTATTCTGCCCTAACATTTCCTGGCTGAAGTTTGAGCATGATGCTAGTTAATCCAGTCAGATTTCTTCTCCATTGGAGCTGAGCCATTCTAATGGCAGTGTCCCCTCATTGATGTGTATGAGTGTGTTGGTGATGCTTAAATATATCAGGAAATCCGTAAATTGCAGATTATCAAGATGGGGTTAAGAACTAGAGAAGAATGAGCATCACCCGGAAATCTTAGGCTTATAACTAGAAATTATTTTAGGTTATCTCCCTTTAAGAGGGAGATCTCCCTTTAGAGGGGATTATGTTGAGTGAAGGTATTAAGATTGTTCATGTTGAAGAATGCATGTCCACATAGTGTACGTTTTGCCTACCCAATGTTATCTTTTTCCCCTCTAAGAAAAACTTCACTTTTCCTTTGGGAAACTACCCCTTTCCCATGCCATGTGAGCCCAGAGGATAACGTGTAAGAGGTATATGAGTTTCTGAGAGCAATATGAGAGGCCTTCACCTGCCCAGATTCCTGACTTTAAGTCTCCTTGCCCTGTAGACTCTGAAAAATCTCATCCGTTCCCATGGCCTTGGTTTCTAACTCTATGTTGATAACTTCCAGATTCCTACCTTTGGCCTTGATACGTGTCTTGAGCTCCAGATCTGAATGCCCACCTGTATCTGGATGTCCCCTGCTTGATTAACACAAAGATACTCTCACCCAACATAATAAACGCTGACCTCTTCGTTTTTTCCTTACAATCTGCTCTTCCTCCAGTGTTCCCTTTCATGGTAAATGGCACCACCCTCTACTCTGTTTCTCAAACCAGAACATGAGAGTTATTCTCGAAGCTTCCCTCTCTCCCAGAGTCCCTGTTAGTCATTAAATTGTCTTGGTGTTAGCATGTAAATATATACCTTAAAACTATCTCCACTTCTATCACTTTGTCCAAGGGAACATATATCTGTTGCTATAAGTATTATAATGCCTTTCTAGTGGTCTCACTGCCTCTGTTATTGTCCCACTACATACAGTCTTCTCTACAGAACAGCTGAGTACCGCCCCCCGCAAGAGATAGGGTATCACTGTTGCCCAGGCTGGAGCGCAGTGGCAATCATAGTTCACTGCAGCCTCAAACTCCTGGCCTCAAGCATTCCTCCTGCCTCAGCCTCATGAGTAGCTGGGACTGCAGGCATGTACCACGATGCCTGGCTGGCCATTTATTTAGTTATGTATTTTGTAGAGACATCATGTCGCTATGTTGCCCAGGCTGGTCTTGAACTCCTGGCTTCAAGCAGTCCTCCCACTTTGGCCTCCCAAAGCACTAGGATTACATGTGTGAGCCACTATGCCCAGCCTACTTAATCTTTTAATAGTTCCCCCATCATTTCAGAATAAAATCTAAACTATCCTGGTTTACAAGACTCTTTAGCTCTTCATTATCTTATTCCTCAAGATTCATCTTTCACCACTTCAAACGGGAACAACTCAATTTTGTATATTGGAATTTCCTGTATTCATTTGAAAAAAAGTTTCCACTTTTTCTTTTTTTTTTTTCTTTTTTTTGAACTGGAGTCTCGCTCTGTCACCAGGCTGGAGTACAGTGGCACTACCTCAGCTCACTGCAATCTCCACCTCCCAGGTTCAAACGATTCTCCTGCCTCAGCCTCCCAAGTAGCTGGGACTACAGGTGCACACCACCACACCCGGCTAATTTTTTGTATTTTAGTAGAGACAAGGTTTCACCATGTTGGCCAGGATGGTCTCAATCTCCTGACCTCGTGATCCACCCACCTCGACCTCCCAAAGTGCTGGGATTACAGGTGTGAGCCACCGTGCCTGGCTGGCTTCCACATTTTTTAAAGCAGAGGAGATGGGAAGTTTTCATTAAAAGAAAAAAAGATTGAAATGATTATTCAGAACAACCCAAAAGCCTATTGCTATGAATACTGTAACTTATTTTCTTCCATATTTCTTTCCATGAAATTTTTTAAAATCTTATATTTGTAACTATGATACCGAGAGCTACAGTAAGGTGCCTAGAGAGCAACCAAATCCCTACCTAACATTTACAAAGATAAATACCAAAAGGACTACAGATTTAAATCTTAAAATGAAACACTAGAAGAATATTTAGGAAACTATTTTTGTAATCTTATGACATGGGAGATTTTCATAAAGCAGAAAACCTACAAGCCATAAAGGAAATTACAGACATATAAGACTACATGAAACAAATCTTGGTTCTGTAAAAGATGTGATTGGAGAGACAGTTCCAACATCAATGACAGATTCGGGACTCATATTGCTAATACAGAGAGTTCCTACAAATTTATAACTAAAGTAATAATTGCCATTTATTTGGTGTTTCATACTAGGCATTCTTTCAGGCACTTTATAAGTGTTATTTAATCGTCACAGTTTATGAGATAGGCAATATTATTCCTGTTTCACAGCTACAGGAAACAGGCTCAGAAGGATAAAGTAACTTGCCCATGTCACACAATAGGTGATAGAGCTATGACTCAAACACGGTTTGTTAGTCTGTACTTTGAAATGTTGATGCTCTTCAACATTTCAGTAAGCATGTGAAAGACAGTGAGGTCAGTGAGATGTGATGTACATCAAAGCAACGAAGTACCATTTGCCACCTATCAGATGGCAGAATTTAAAAGAGCAGTAGCATACGGTGCTGGCAAGAATTAGGGTAACAACTTTTATACATTGTTGGTGGGCACGTAGATTGTTCCAATTTTTTTAGAAGATCCTGGCAATATTGTTGCAAATTTTTAAATATACACTTTTGGACCCAGCATTTCTACTTTAAAGACTCTCAAAGAATTAAAGCACCAAGATAAAAGGACATCAGTATGAGAAATTTACAGCAGCGTAACCTGTGGTAGCAAAAAATTTAAAAAGGCATCGATCAAAGTGGAGTGGTTGAATCAGTTATAGGACGACTATACTGTGGAATATTATGCAACTGTTAGAAAGACCTCTAGGCCAGGCGCGGTGGCTTCAGCCTGTAATCCCAGCACTTTGGGAGGCCGAGACGGGTGGATCACAAGGTCAGGAGATCGAGACCATCCTGGCTAACACAGTGAAACCCCGTCTCTACTAAAAATAACAAAAAGTTAGCCAGGCGTGGTGGCGGGCACCTGTAGTCCCAGCTACTTGGGAGACTGAGGCAGGAGAATGGCGTGAACCCGGGAGGCGGAGCTTGCAGTGAGCCGAGATCCGGCCACTGCACTCCAGCCTGGGCGACAGAGCGAGACTCCGTCTCAAAAAAAAAAAAAAAAAACAAAGAAGACCTCTAGTTCTTAGCCTGTGGCATGTCCATGATGTATTAAGCAAAACAAACAAAAATTACAGAGTAATGTGTATCATAATAGCCCATTTTATGGGGTGAAGGGCTGGAAGCCCTACAAATGTATCTAAATGAACATGAAAGAAAAGTGGAAGGATACACCAAATTGAAGGGTTTGGAGAAACTTGGTACTTTATACATACTGACATTGTTTCACTGGTTGTGGGAGTACATCTTTTTTTTTTTTTTAAGAGTTCAAGGGAAATAATTTTTTTTTTTTTTTTTTTTTTTTTTTTTTTTTAGATGGAGTCTCACTCTGTTGCCCAGGCTGGAGTGCAGTGGCGCAATCTCGGCTCACTGCAACCTCCACCTCCTGGGTTCAAGCAATTCTCCTGCCTCAGCATCCTAGGTAGCTGGGATTACAGGCACACATCACCACGCCCAGCTAATTTTTGTATTTCTTTTTTTTTTTTTTTTTTTTTTTTTTAATAGAAACAGGATTTCACCATGTTGGCCAGGCTGGTCTTGAACCCCTTACTTCAAATGATCCACCTTCCTCGACCTCCCAAAGTGCTAGGATTACAGGCGTGAGCCATAAATATAAGATTTAAAGCGATTAAATTGCGCCTAGACTTTTTCAAGTTAGCATATGCTAAGGGATCAAAAAAGAGGCAACAGGCCGGGCGCGGTGGCTCAAGCCTGTAATCCCAGCACTTTGGGAGGCCGAGACGGGCGGATCATGAGGTCAGGAGATCGAGACCATCCTGGCTGACACGGTGAAACCCCCGTCTCTACTAAAAAATACAAAAAACTAGCCGGGCGAGGTGGCGGGCGCCTGTAGTCCCAGATACTCGGGAGGCTGAGGCAGGAGAATGGCGTGAACCCGGGATGTGGAGCTTGCAGTGAGCCGAGATGTGGCCACTGCACTCCAGCCTGGGCGGCAGAGCGAGACTCCGTCTCAAAAAAAAAAAAAAAAAAAAAAAAAAGGCAACAAAGAGTAACAGCTGGTTAACTCTTTTATATTCAGGGTTGCCTTTTGTAGATGCCTGGGTTCCAGGTGTCTGGTCTTCAGCCTTTGAATAGGCCACTCCCTACAACAGAGAAAGGGTTGTCCACTAGGGTGCCACTTCTAATAAAGATGTGTTGTCTCCCTGTATTTGTTCTTCCCAGAATAAACACATTTTTCAGTATCCCTGGCAGGTATAACCCACTGACTAAATTTTAGCCAGTGGGACCTGAGTAACTTCTAGGACTTATACTTAAAAAGGAGTGAGCCTGGCCGGGCGCTGTGGCTCAAGCCTGTAATCCCAGCACTTTGGGAGGCCGAGATGGGCGGATCACAAGGTCAGGAGATCGAGACCATCCTGGCTAACACGGTGAAACCCCGTCTGTACTAAAAAAATACAAAAAACTAGCCGGACGTGGTGGCGGGCGCCTGTAGTCCCCGCTACTCCGGAGGCTGAGGCAGGAGAATGGTGTAAACCCGGGAGGCGGATCTTGCAGTGAGCTGAGATCCGGCCACTGCATTCCAGCCTGGGGGATAGAGCAAGACTGCGTCTCAAAAAAAAAAAAAAAAAAAAAAAAAAAAAGGAGTGAGCCCATCTCCTTCCTTCACCCTCCTGACTAGAATGTAGTCTTCACCCCGCTGACTAGAATTCCATGACTGGAATTTGTCACTGTTGGACCATAAAGGAGAAGGCGCTCTGTGCCAATGACGATGGAGCAACAAGTTAGAAGGAGCCTAGATTCCTGATGAATGTGAAGCCACCTTACCAAGCCTGAACTGTTTATCTCTGGACCTCGTTTACAAAACTAATTTCTGTCCACTTGACATCATTAGTATTTGAGGTTTTTCTCTCCCTCACAACTGAGCCTAGTCTGCCCATAAATATTTTGCTGGAAATATTTCTTAGGAACATCTAATTCCAGCTGTTCTGATTTTATACTACTGAATCAACCTGCCCCTAGCTGGACTCACTAAGAGTAGATAACTGGTTGGGTCATGAACCAGCCACATTATTATCTTTAGTCATAAATTAATAGGGCCAGGCACGGTGGCTCATGCCTGTAATCCTAGCACTTTGGGAGGCCGAGGCGGGCAGATCACTTTAGGTCAGGAGTTCTAGACCAGCCTGGCCAACGTGGTAAAATTCCGTCTCTACTAAAAATACAAAAATTAAGCCAGGTGTGTTGGAGGGTGCCTGTAATCCCAGCCACTCGGCAGGCGGAGGTTGCAGCGAGCCGAGAGCGCACCATTGCACTCCAACCTGGGGAACAAGAGTGAGATCCATCTCAAGAAAAAAAAAATCATAAATTAATAAATTGGTCTCTTTATTAGTTTCGTGGCCCTCCTTTATGCTCTCAGAATTCCACTGTTATGGACATCCATTGCTTTTGTCTGCTCAGTATCTATCTTCACTTCTTTTGATAAGAGAATATTAGTTGCTCTCTGAGTTTCCAACCCTCCTTCACTTTCTGCCTGTTCACTACCCCTGGCTCCAGGACTAAGGATGTAACTCAGACCAACCAGAGCACTGCAGCCCCTTGGTCAGGGTAGTTGGATATGGAGTGAGTATATTAATCTAAGCCAAGCCAGTTTTACACAAATACAGCTAATGGGGGTGAGGGAATTTCCTTTTTAATCTATTGAATTTAGAACTGTAAGGTTGCAAGGCTGGCATTATTGACAGCCCTCTTGCCACTACAAGGAGATTGCTCATTTGAGAGTGGAATCTGTGTAGGGGACTAAGAATCCTAAAGACATTGTTATCCTCTGGATCTAGCCATGCCTGAAGCTCACCCTGGACTCTTTTGCAAGCCAGTAGATTTGCTTTTTGCTTATTCGGTTTGAGTTGTCCTCTGTTTTTATGAAATGGACAGAGTCCTAACTAAACTATCCCCATTTCAACTTATTACCAGCACCTAACACATAGAAGGTGTTGAGGAAATAATATGAGATCAGTTTATAAGAGGCAGAAACTTAGAACCTGTCAATTCCAGTAGATAGAGCCAAGCAAGTTTCTGCAATAGCAAAGCCAAGGAGGCTGACAAGCTACTTAACCTCTCTGACTCTGTTTCTTTATTCATAGGAAAAGGAGTGGTAGCTGGCCTTGGTAGCACATGCCTGTAGTCCCAGCTACTCAAGAGGCTGAGGCAGGATTACTGGAGCCCAGGAGTTCAAGGCTGTAGTGCACTATTATTGCTCCTATGAATAGCTCCTGCACTCCAGCCTGTGCCACATGGCAAGACCCCATCTCAAAAAGGGGAGAGAGGGTAGGTAAGAAGTAGTAACAATCTCTACCTCAAATATTGTGAGGATTAGGGAGTGAGATGTGAACACACAGTGCCTGGCATGTAGTTGGGATTACAGGTACCCGCCATCATGCCTAGCTAATTTTTATATTTTTGTAGAGATGGGGTTTCACTATCATGCCTCAGCAAATGGCAATTGTTAGCAATAATGCTGTTAAGGTAACAATATCCTGGAAGACTTAGCTCAGCCAGCCATTCCCTTGACATTTTTAACCACAGCCACAAACTGCTGGTGTAAATGACATGCACATGCTATCACATTCAATTTGTTTTATAAGGAAAAGCAATTTCTTATTTACCCCACCACCCTCAGGAATGCTGTTGACAGAAAAGCATGTCACATTCCATTTCTCTCATGGACTGAGGTCCTTGGATGCCACTCATGCCAGTTGGCCAGTTAGCAAATGTGGTAGGAGGCCTGGATTAAGAAGGTCCATGGCCGGGCGCGGTGGCTCAAGCCTGTAATCCCAGCACTTTGGGAGGCCGAGACGGGCGGATCACAAGGTCAGGAGATCGAGACCAGCCTGGCTAATACGGTGAAACCCCGTCTCTACTAAAAAAATACAAAAAACTAGCCGGGTGAGGTGGCGGGTGCCTGTAGTCCCAGCTACTCGGGAGGCTGAGGCAGGAGAATGGCGTAGACCCGGGAGGCGGAGCTTGCAGTGAGCTGAGATGCGGCCACTGCACTCCAGCCTGGGCGACAGAGCGAGACTCTGTCTCAAAAAAAAAAAAAAAAAAAAAAAAAAAAGGAAGGTCCAATTCTCATTCATAGAAATACAGCCTTTCTTGAGCAGATCACTTGAGGCCATGAGTTTGAGACCATTCTGGCCAATATAGTGAAATCCTGTCTTCACTAAAAATACAGAAATTAGCCAGGTGTGGTGGTGCACACCTGTAATCCTAGCTACTTGGGAGGCTGAGGTAGGAGAATTGCCTGAACCCAGGAGATGAAGGTTGCAGTGAGCCAAGATTGCACCACTACACTCCAGCCTGGATGACAAAGTGAGACTCCCATCTCAAAAAATTAAAAAAGAAAAAAGGAAACATGACCTTTCTCATCTCTATCAGAGCAGGTGGACAGTCCTGGGAGGCTGGGCACACTCCAGAGGGATAAATGACTTACCACTGCACTGACTGCATCAGATCAAGGTCCCATACCCTCGATTGCTACTTGATATTAAAAAAACCACAGGTTTATTTAAGTCAGAAGAGTCCTGGTCCTTTACACCAACAATAATAAAAGGTGTTTTTCTGCTTAGGTGTAATTCTGAACAATTAAAATATCCCAGAAGCCCTCACAGTTTTATCCCAGGTTGCCATCCCAAACCAGCAGATCTCCACGTCTTAAAGTACCTGAAATAAGACCCAGTCATTAGGTCAGGGAAATGGGCTGAAGCTAGATCAACACTTATATCAAGAGTGAAACCCTGAGAACCTTAAGGACTCCTGGGCTTATCTTTGCCATTCTCCTGAGTCAACAGAAGAGGAACAGAAACAGCAGAATCAGGCCAGGTGTAGTGACTCACTCCTGTAATCCCAGCACTTTGGGAAGCCGAGGCAAGCAGATCACCTGCGGTCGGTAGTTCAAGACCAGCCTGGCCAACATGGTGAAACCCCATCTCTACAAAAATTAGATGGGCATGATGGCAGGTGCCTGTAATCCCAACTACTTGGGAGGCTGAGGCAGGAGAATAATTTGAACCTGGGAGGTGGAGGTTGCACTGAGCCAAGATTGCACCATTGCACTCCAGCCTAGGTGACAGAGCGAGACTCCATCTCAAAAAAAAAAGAGCAGAATCACGTTTGCCTGATTCAACACTCGGCCTCTTTGGACAAGAGTCTGATTTCTCAAGTTCAGATGATGCCTGGAACTCTTTGGAATTGGAGAGAAGATGGTTTGGCCAGAGAAGATCAGAGGCTGTTTTAGGTCTTCTAGGACTCAGGAGACATACATAGAACATGGCTTCCATGGAGCTGGGGAGACAGGAGAACCATCGAGTTCAGGCTCCAGTCATAAATATTTACTGGTATACTCAACAACACAACAATGATGGTCCTCAAAATGACATTCAACTTGCATCCTATCCTAAGAGTGCACTATGAACTGGAGTGCACTATGAACTCATGTTTTAAATCTCTGTTTGCCTTGTAACCAGCACAATTATACTGCAGTGTACTCTGTGTGTATTTTACAATATTCATTTTCCAATGTGATCACTTAAGTTATACCACAAATTTTGGAAAGTGTATGAGAAATCAAGAGTGAAATCAAGAGGTCAGAGCAACACGTAAACATGCACATGCACACATGAGACAGCCCTGGAAACCAGCCCCAGAGACAGGGCCTAGAAGAGGTCTTGATGAAAGGCAGCTTGTAGTACAACAGGCTTCATTGCAGGTCCTACAGAAGAACTGGGTTGAGTTACACAGCTTCTCCCATCCCTTTCTGGCCCAAAGCAAGCCCCACCCCCAACCACTTTGAGATGCTACGTTATGTTTAACTATGGGAAAACTCACAGTGATAAAAAATGACTGTGGAAAAGTTTCAAGAAACCTCAAGTCTATAATAGCAAGTATCCTTGGCTTTGGCCGAAAAGCAAATTGATACCAAGTTGTTCTTAGCACTTCGCCAAATGGATTGCTATTTCCTTGTGCCTGGAGCACCCAAAAAGGGAATGACGGCTGAGGCTGCTGTGTTTATAGCTCTTTGCCAAGATACCTCTCCCAGTACCCTCTCTTAAGACAAAGAACCCTGCTCCAATAGCATTGTGTCCTGACAGCCCTGTGGACCCCTTTGATGATAACCACATACTCTTGCTTCACCTCTGTGCTTGTCCTTAGGACCCTAACAGCCTAAGAAGGAGAGGCAGAACCTGCTTGTTCCCTTCTTTCCTTGCCTTTCTCATTTCCTGTTCTTTCTTCCACTTGGAAAATTTGAGTCAGACTTCCATGTGTCTTCCACATAGGCCTTCCACATAGGCCACTTCTTTTATACATCTTTGGGTGCCCTGTGTGGAGGGGATCCTCACACACTCTCCCTGGCTCTGGCTCCTTCCCCTTCCCCTAAACCTGTCATGTCCATCTTCTACCCCTGCCTTGTGAAATTTCGTAAGGAGGAAGGTTGCTCAACATCTATCAAGACTCATAGAAGATAAAGGGCTGTAAGAAATTCGGAAACTTCACATTCAGTTTGCTACTAAGAACTGAGATCAAGATGTGGTATACAAGGACATATACATAAATTGTTGGGTTTAGTGCGAAATGAAAATGCAGGGTCCCTTGTTCAAAAATTATTAAGAAATTCAAGATGAGCCAGGTGCAGTGGCTCACGCCTGTAATCCCACCCAGCACTTTGGGAGGCCGAGACGGGTGGATCACAAGGTCAGGAGATCGAGACCATCCTAGCTAACATGGAGAAACCGCGTCTCTACTAAAAATATAAAAAATTAGCCGGGTGTGGTGGCGGGCACCTGTAGTCCCAGCTCCCTGAGAGGCTGAGGCAGGAGAATGGTGTGAACCTGGGAGGCAGAGCTTGCAGTGAGCCAAGATTGCTCCACTGCACTCCAGCCTGGGCGACACAGCAAGACTCCGTCTCAAAAAAAAAAAAAAAAAATTTCAAGATGGTGACAGCAGAGCACAAAACAAATGTGAGGCCCTTCTGGGAGCACGGCCCTTTTAAGTATGGATACTTGTGTGACTCCACAGGTTGCATGCCCAGGAATCTGGCCCTGATTGTATATTTTGCTCAAATATCCTTGGTTAAGCATATAAACATACCCATACCACCCCGTCTCCCAGTTCTGGATAGCATTCAGTAACATTATTACAATACATGATAATAACTGATTGGGGCTGGGAATGTAAGATCTCTGCTTTTATCCACTGTATGAGGATCTCTTCCATATAGAGGACCCACAGATGTGTAGTCAGTTAATACTCAGAGCACTGCCGAGGAGGAAAACTAGAGTCTCCTAGGTTGTAAATGATCTTCTACGCAGGCTTCTAACCAAAACCTCATCCTCCGAGCCATATATCTTTTTCAGCGTGGAAAACAATGGACCCATGATGGTGGATGAATAAGAACAGAGGCTTTTTAGGCACTCAACTAGGAGATGTTGATAACAGAATAGTAGCTTTCTTTTATCAAACCCTTAGCATGTGCCAGACACACTCTGCAATTTATATACGTCATCTCATTTGACATGTTTCGGGTGTGAATTTTATTCCATAGCCCTAGCGCAAGAAGTTTCCCATACCTTTATCATGCCGCCCTGAGTCTACTTGCTCACGCAGCCCTAATCCCAGCCATGACTCTGTGATGACAAAAAACTAAGGCACCTCCCTTGGTGGTCACCACATAGAAAAAAAGCACCTCCTTCACCTGCTATTAGACATCATGCCCAGGACGCTTCCTTCTGGTGTCCAGGGACACTGGCTTTTCCTTCATTCCAGTCCCCCAACTGACTTCAGATATACACCTGGACGCTCACCTTCTCTGGCTGTAAGGACAAGCAAGAATCAGGTCTCCTTCATGTTTTGAACATCCTCAAATCCTGTCCCCTTCTTATTTCAAACCTTTGCATGACCCTGCAACACGGAGTATTTCTGGAGGCTGGAAATCTGAGATTAGGGTGATCAGTTGCCTTGGTTTCTGATGAGGGCTCTCTTTCTGGCTTATATATGGTTGCCTTCTCAATATGTCCTCATATAGCTTTACTTGGTGCATGCACATAGAAAGAACTCTTCTTACAAGGTTACTAATCCTATCAGATCAGGGCCCCATCCTTGTGACCTCATTTAATGTTACATTCTTAGAGGCTCATCTTCAAATATAGTCACACTGCAGGGGTAAGAGTTAGGGCTTCAACATGAATTTTACTGAAATATTCAGTCCATAACAACACCTTTGTGTCATCCCTTCCTTTTCAGTTGACTTCCCCTTGAGGTGGGTTTTATGATTTCCTTTTAGAAAACAGTGTCTTGGCTGGGCATGGTGGCTCACGCCTGTAACCCCAGCACTTTGGGAGGCCAAGGCAGATAGATCACTTGAAGTCAGGAGTTCAAGACCAGCCTGGCCAACATGGTGAAACCTTGTGTTTACTAAAAATAAAAAAAAATTAACTGAGCATGGTGGCATGTGCCTGTAGTCCCAGTTACTTGGGAGGCTGAGCCAGGAGAATTACTTGAACCTGGGAGGTGGAGGTTACAGTGATCCAAGATCATGCCACTGCACTCCAGCCTGGCCTGGGTGACAGAACAAGACCCTGCTTTAAAAAAAAAAAAAAAAAAGGGTCTTGCTCTAGAAGCTCTCCTTGCTGGTTTGTTAAAGAAAGTGGACATGTTGGGAAATCCCAAATGGCAAGAAACTGTGGGTATGGGTAGCCTCTAGGATCTGAGGGTGGCTTCCAAGCAAAGGACAGCAAGAAGTTGGGGCCCTCTGTCCCACAGCTCCAAGGAAATGAATTCTGCCAACAACTTGAGTGTGCTTGGAAGTGGATTCTTCCCCACTCATACATCCAGATGAGAACACAGCCCACTCAACATCTTGAGTGTAGCCTTGTGGGTCCCTGAGCAGAGGACTCAGCTAAGCCATGCCTGGACTCCCAACCCACAGAAACTGCGATAATGTGTGCTGTTTTAAGCCACTAAGTTTGTGGTAATTTGTTGTATAGCAAGGGAAAATCTATAAATTAGAAAACCCTGCAGTCTTCACCCACAAGGCTGCATGGAGGTTTCCTCTCTTTTTTACTTCTACCCAGAAGCAACTTGTGTACTTACTGAGCATGACAAAGGGCATGTGCCAAAAGGCCTGCTTTTAAACTTTTTTAATTTCTTGATTATCAAAAGTAATAGATGTTCACTGTAGAAAATCTGGGAGCACACCAAAAACAAAATAAAAATTACCCAGAATAATTTCCTCCTGCCGACTCAGATAACCACAGATAACACATTGGCAAGCAGCCTTCACCACCTTGGTTCTATACAAGGAGGCTGGATAAAGTTACAGAGAATGTTCTGTATGCCACTGTTTTGTAACTTGCTCTTTCCACAGTGTTAGCCCACATTTTCTGAAGAATTTGAAGCATCAGAGGGGTAAGTTTATTTCCGGCATTTTGGGGCATTACCAGATTCCATTTTTAATGACCTCAGGTTTTTCCCAGAGTGGGCTCTGGCAAAGGAGACTCATTAAAAGGAAACTGAGGCCAGAGAGGGGAGGACATGCACAAGGTCAGATAGGCTGTTGGCACCCAGAGAGTTCCCTCCTTCCAAATTCCTCATAACATCGTAGCTTAGCTGCTGTATTCCCAAAACCCACACAGTGCCCCGAAGCTTTACCCTTGGAATTATTATCAGACATAAGTTCCTTAAAGCCACAACCTCATCTCCAATCAAGGGAGGTGCTTGGAGGGACTTGGAATAGGAAGAAGCTAGAACCCTCTGACTGAGATCTGGCCATCCACCATCCATGAGGCCCAATTCTTCCCTGGTCCCCTAAGCAACTGAAATCAACTCCTGGAGTATCATTTCAGAACTCTGAGCATTTGGGCTTCTTTTGTTTTATTTTATTTTATTTTATTTTATTTTATTTATTTTTTGAGACAGGATCTCACTCTGTCACCCAGGCTGGAGTGCAGTGGCATGATCTCAGCTCACTGCAACCCCCACCTCCCAGGCTTAAGTGATCCTGCAACCTCAGCAACCCTGGTAACTGCCACCACACCCAGCTGATTTTTTATTCTTTGTAGAAACAGGGTTTTGCCATGTTGCTCAGGCTGGTCTCGAACTCCCAGGCTCAAGGGATCCACCAGCTTTGGTCTCACAAAGTGCTGGAATTACAGACATGACCCACTGGCCCAGCCTTTTCCTTTTAAATGTGAGTGGGAAGATAGTAAGGAAAGAGAAGGAAGGAAGAAGGAAGGCAGGAGTCATTTTATTCAATAAACTTTCATCAGGCCTCTGGAAGACCAGACCCCTATGCTAAGTAGTAGAGCTATTGAGATGAGGTAGCATGAGGTCACTTTATTTGCTTATTTATTTATTTATTTTTTTGAAACAGGGTCTCACTCTGTTACCCAGGCTGGAGTGCAGTGGCACGATCTTTGCTCACTGCAAACTCTACCTCCCGGGTTCAAGCGATTCTCCTGCCTCAGCCTCCCGAGTAGCTGGGATTACAGGCATCCACCACCATGCCCAGCTAATTGTTGTAATTTTAGTAGAGATGGGGTTTCACTTTGTTGGCCGGGCTGATCTCAAACTCCTGGCTTCAAGTGATCTGCCCACCTCACCCTCACAAAGTGCTGGGATTGTGGCCGAGGTCACTTTCAATAATTAGTTTAACATTTGTAAACTATGATTGTTCCAGTTGTTTATTGCTGTATCACAAACCACCCCAAAGCTTAGTGTCATAAAACAACAAGCATTTTATATACTCATGATTCTGTGGGTCAGGAATTGGGCAGGACACAGTATGGATAGTTCATCTCTGTTCTTAGATACCTAAGACGTCAGCTACAGTGCAGTGCAGTGATGATGGCTGAAGATGGCTGGGACAGCTCAACTGGGGCCATGTGCCTGGGGCCTCAGTTCTTCTCCACAATGCGTCTTCTAGGGCGGTGTATTAGTTAGGATTCTCTAGAGGGACAGAACTAATAGGACAGATGTATATAAAAGCAGAGTTTATTAAGGAGTATTAACTCACACAGTCACAAGGTGAAGTCTCACAGTAGGCCATCGGCAAGCTGAGGAGTGAGGAAGCCAGTCAGGGTCCCAAAACCTCAAAAGCAGAGAAGCCGACAGTGCAGCTCCCAGTCTGCATCTGAAGACCTGAGAGCCCCTGGCAAACCACTGGTGTAAGTCCAGGAGTTCAAAAGCTGAAGAACTTGGAGTTCAAGGGCAGGAAGCATCCCACACCAGAGAGATGAAGGCCAGAAGACTCAGCAAGTGAAGTCCTTCCACATTCTTCTGCCTGCTTTATTCTAGCTGCACTGGCAGCTGCTGGGTGCCCACCCAGATTGAGGGTGGGTCTGCCTCTCCCAGTCCACTGATTCAAATGCTACCATCCTTTGGCCACACCCTCAGACACATCCAGGAACAATACATTGCATCCTTCAGTCCAATCAAGTTGACACTCAATATTAACCCATCACAGGCAGGAAATGTTCAAGATGGCTCCTTCACTTCCATGTCTGGTATGTGGGCTGGCAACAGCTGGGTAGCTGTGGGCAAGGTGATGCTGTCTTTTCACATGGCTAGCTTGGACTTCCTCTTAGCATGGCAATCTAAGGTTGTTAGACTTCTACATGGCAGCTGGCTTCTCCCAAAGCAAACATTCCACAAGAGAAAGTGGAAACTGTCACCCCTCTTAAAGGCAACCCAGAGGGAAGCCACAGTACCTTTTTATGACCTGCTCTTCAAAGTCATATACCATTACTTCTGCTTGATTCTGTTCATTAGAAGTGGGCCACTAAGTCTACCTATACTTGAGGGAAGGAGAATTAAGCTCCAACTGTTGAAGAGAAGAGTTTCAAAGAATTTGTGGACATACATTTTTCAAAAGTACCACCACAACAGCACAGTCCACTTCACATTGAGTAGTGGACCCCCCTCTTTCTCTCTTCAACCCTCTGCTCTCTTGGAACCGGTACAGATTCCTCCTCTTGTCTCATAATGAGCAGTGTAACTGATTTCCTTTTCCTCCAGGTCTCTCTGAAACACTCCTGCCTTTATCTTCTACCCACATGAGCTTATCAGTGTATTTTTTTCATCCCATAGATAATCTTTTCCCTTAGATGAATTTTGGTGCCGGTTATTAACATAATGAAATTTCCATTTGTTGTATTAACCTTTGTATAGAGAAAATTATTTTGAAAGAAATTTCCATATCCTAATCTAGCAAATGTGGAGGCAAAAGGAGACATTTGAAGACAAGCAGGGATTCTGAAACTTCCCTCCCATGCACTCTCTGGAAAAAAAAAAAAATTACTTGAGGATATGCTCCAACAAATTAATAAAGGAATCCAGGGAAAAGATTTGGGAAGCAAGAAACAGTGGAACTAAAGCAAGAGAGAGTTGGGAAAAAATCCTAACTTGATAGCTATGCAGCAGACCTAAGATGCAATCCATCAAAACTAGAACTGGAAGTAAGAGGTCTCAGGGATAAAAACTTGAAAGAAGGCCAGGAATGGTGGCTCACGCCTGTAATCCCAGCACTTTGGGAGGCCAAGACCGGCAGATCACGAGGTCAGGAGTTCGAGACCAATCTGACCAACATGGTGAAACCCCATCTCTACTAAAAATACAAAAATTAGCCGGGAGTGGTGGTGTGTGCCTGTAATCCCAGCGACTCAGGAGGCTGAGGCAGAAGAATCACTTGAACCTGGGAGGCGGAGGTTGCAGTGAGCCGAGATCACGCCACGGCACTCCAGCCTGGCAACAGAGCAAGACTCCATCTCAAAAAAAACAAAACAAAAAAAACTTCAAGAAGGAAATAGATGCTTCATTTCCTGTGGAGGAGAACAAAACAAACAACAACAAAAACAAAACACAGAAAAGAAAATAGATGCCATTGCACAAATTGAATAGGTAAAAATCTAGAAGTTCTTAAAGATGATATCCAGACAAAGGCTCCTTTGCTACCAAAAAAGGAGAGTGCATTTAGAAGCTTTGTGGGGACAAAAGCTATGCTAGAAAATCATGGTCAAGCTAAAATGCATATGGTTTCAGAAAACTAGTGAGTAAGAAATAAAGACCACTAAATAGCCATCTAAAACAAAGCTGAATTTATTGCCTTCTTCGCAAGTGAAAGCCATGTCACTCAAACACAAGTTTGACAGCAAAAATTAAATAGGAGTGAAAAAAGGAAGTGCACTAAATAAGGCAAGATTCTGAATTTTGGCCTGCAAGTGACTCACAAAGTAGATTGTTAAGTCGTCTTCAAGTTCTCTGTAACTAACACTAGGAACTTAATTTTAAGCAAGTCCAAGATAGATTATAAAAGATTCCACTAGACCTTAGGTCATTCATCAGAGGTGCTTAATGTGCATGTTCAAAACTTAGCAAGTTTTTTGTTGCTGTTGTTATTTTAAATAAGTATGAAATAGTGCCTAACCCCTAGTAGACAAAAACAATAAGGAAGGAGTAAGATTAATATTCTGAATTAATGATTTTGTTGGATTTATAATAGATAGTAAATAGATGTGTTTTCCATAAGTATCTTTTTTTTTTTTTTTCCTACAAGCAATTTGTCGTTTTTATTGGATGTTTTTCTTGGAGATCAGCCTTTGTTTTTATTACCTTCTCCTGAAGAAAGTGTACTTTTTTTGTACTCCTCCTTGCAGAGCAGGGCAATTCCATAGACAATGTGCCCAGAGTAGCCTGTAGCCTAGTTCAGGTTTTACATTTTGTTCCTGTCAATAAGTTTTTCAACTGTGTGTGGTGTAGTGTGTGTGTGTGTGTGTGTGTGTGTGGTCTGTTTGGCCATCATTAGTCTCTTCTGATTTTAATTTGGCAGGTGACAAAATGTTATTGCATGGAAATTTAAAGACATGCCTATTGAGAAAAACAAAGTTTAACCAAAATTACGATGTTCCCATGCTCTTACTATTTCACAATCTGTTTTTAAATTTAGAAGAATAGAGAGAGAAGGGGTGCTTTGGTTTCACTTCATTTCTTTTTCTTCTATTAAATTCTAGTAAAATAAATATTTTAAAAAACTGATGGCTGGGCCTGGTGGCTCATGCCTGTAATCCAGCACTTTGGGAGGCCGAGACGGGCAGATCGCCTGAGGTCAGAAGTTCAACACCAACCTGGCCAACATGGCAAAACCCCACCTGTACTAAAAATACAAAAATTAGCTAGGCATGGTGGCATGCATCTGTAGTCCCAGCTACTCGGGAGGCTAAGACAGGACAATCGCTTGAACCTAGGAGGTGGAGAAAAAAAAAAGAAAGAAAAACTGAAACTCAGTGTCTCATACTGATGGAATTAAGGATGATTTTAAAATTTTCATCTGTATACATTATGCCTTTCTGTAACTTAAAATTTTAACAACAAATAATGCATTACAGAATGTCATTTAACATCGTAGTTAGGTTCTTGGAAACCACAACTTTAAGTGAAATAACTAATGTACAGCGGGTTCTCCAACAACATTTACTTCAACGTCCTTTCCTTCTAACGTTGATGACGAAAAACAAAAAAAAAATAAAGTTTTCATGATATGTTGTTTCCCTTAAATTAGCAGTTGATACCTACCAGGTTCGTTCTGCTCATGCGCAGTAAACAAGTAACTGTGACCAGATTTTGGAAAACAGAAAAGGTTTATTCACAGGGCAGCCCAGCAAGAAGGTAGGAGAATAGCTCTCAAGTCAGCCTCCCTGAAAATAAGGTTTAGGAATGTTTATGGGTTAGAGAAGCAGAGTGGTCTAAGGCATAGAAAGAGGTGATTGACACTGAGGAAAAATGAATTGGTGATCTGTGCAAGTGTAGTTGGGGTCATGGCTTTTTATAGGATGCATGTTCAGAAAATGGCTGCATTAGCATCATCAGAGGGTAGAGTTTTTGTCCCCGTGATGTCAGAAGGCTACCTTATGGCCATTTGCACATGCCAAGTTGAAGGGTTAGTGGTCTCAGCCAGTTTGAACTGGACAGGAGCTGTCCCCAAGTTCCTGAAAAGCAACCTAAGCAATCATTAATTACCATGGCAACATATACCTCAGAAATGTTATCTGTAAGGAAGCCAGTGAAGGATGTTACTGTGTTAAGCAGTGTGGCTTTTAGCCACCTGGGTAAAATAATAATAAACAACAGCCAGGCACAGTGGCTCACGCCTATAATCCCAGCACTTCCAGAGGCTGAGGCACTGAGTGGGTCCCTTGAGTCCAGGAGTTCCAGACCACCCTGGGCAACATGGCGAAACCTATCTCTACTAAAAATACAAAAAAGTACATACTTTATAAACTTTTAAATTATAAAAATTTCTGTATTTATATATCTTTCTAAATAAATATATATTCATATAACACTATTTTTAATGGTTCCATATAGTTAGACATTCAAGTTTTTATAATTTAATTTTTTTTTTTTTTTTTGAGACGGAGTTTTGCTCTGTTGCCCAGATTAGAGTGCAGTGGTGCGATCTCGGTTCACTGCAAGCTCCACCTCCCAGGTTCACGCCATTCTACTGCCTCAGCCTCCCGAGTAGCTGGGACTACATCGCCCACCACCATGCCCAGCTAATTTTCTGTGTTTTTAGTAGAGACGAGGTTTCACCATTGCCAGGATGGTCTCAATCTCCTGACCTCGTGATCCACCCTCCTCAGCCTCCCAAAGTGCTGGGATTACAGGCATGAGCCACCACGCCTAGCCAAGTTTTTATAATTGTTTATAATTAGGAACAGTCTTACACACAAACCCTTGTTCATGTTGCCATTTGATTCTCACTGGAATTCATCTTAAATGGGAAAAGAAAGGATATGCATTGTTTAACAATATATTTGTGGCTAGGTGCAGGAGCCTATAATCCAAAAATTAGCTGGGCATGGTGGTGCATGCCTATAGTTCAAGGTACTTGGGAGGCTGAAGTGGGAGGATTACCTGAGCCCGGGAGGCCGAGGGTGCTGTAAGTTGTGATCACACTACTGCACTTCAACCTGGGCAACAGAGTGAGATCCTGTCTCAAAAAACAAAAACAAAAAAATATATATCTTTGAGAAGATAAAGCAAAATAATGTTTGAAAAGAACTTTACTTCTGTAGCACTTCTCTTTGTCACAGGCCTAGATCCCAGGTCTGAAGAACACTGAAGGTCAAACAAGTATCTGGGCTCCATTCCTGTTGCCCCAGCATCAGCTGGCTCCTGAATGGGGCATGAACCCTGACCCTGACCTAAAGAAACTCACAGTCCAGAGGAGAAAACAAACATGGATTACTGCAAAACAGTATAACTCATGCTACAATAGAAACACACAATAGAAGACCTCTCGAAAGTTAGCGTACACATACAACACCTGGGGATCTTTTAAAATGCAGATTCAGGCCGGGTGCAGTGGCTCACACCTGTAATCCCAGCCCTTTGGGAGGCCAAGGCCGGTAGATCACCTGAGGTCAGGAGTTCAAGATCGTCCTGGCTAATACAGTGAAACCCCGTCTCTACTAAAAATATAAAAAATTAGCCGGGCGTGGTGGCAGGCGCCTGTAGTCCTGGAGGCAGGAGAATGGCCTGAACCTGGGAGGCGGAGCTTGCAGTGAGCCGAGATCACGCCACTGCACTTCAGCTTGGGCAACAGAGCGAGACTCCGTCTCAAAAAAAAAAAAAAAAAAAAAAAAAGAATACAAAAATTAGCCGGGTGTGGTGACGGGAGCCTGTAATCCCAGCTACTTGGGAGGCTGAAGCAGGAGAATTGCTTGAACCCAAGAGGCAGAGGTTGCAATTAGCTGTGACGGTGCCATTACACTCTAGACTGAGCAATAAGAGCAAAACTCTATCTCAAAACGTAAAATAAAATAAAATAAAATGCAGATTCAGAAGGTCTGGTGTGGAACCTGAGATTCTGTATTTCTGCCAGTTCCCAGGTGATGCCAAGACCACTTATTTGCAGACCACACTTTGAGTAACAACAGTATAGATAGAAGTAAGCAAAGTTTTACAGATACCTAAGCAAGTTTCAAGAGATGAACAAGAATTTCCGAGACAGTTAATGAAGGGAACAGTATACTCTAGAAGAGGGACTATCCTATGCAGAGATGCATAGGCATGACATGGCCTGGTTTGTCTGAAGCCCCAAGCTCAAAGGGTGGGAAGAAGATGAGAAAAATTTCCCCCGAGGAGCACTGATGGTGATGGGTCACAGGATGTGGAGACATCAGGGTGAATCCACAGGCTGGATAACTAACTGGAGGTAAAGGGAAGTGAAGGAGGACATGGGTGATGGAGGAGGCATGCCCTCACCAAACCAATGAATAAAGAACCAAGTGCATAGCTGGTGCAGTGGCACATGCCTGTAATCCAGCACTTTGGGAGGCCAAGGCAATAGAATTGCTCGAGCCTGGACAACTTGGCAAAACCCTGTCTCTACCAAAAATGCAAAAGTTAGGTGGGAGTGGTGGTGTGTGCCTGCAGTCCCAGCTACGCAGGAGGCTGAGGTGCGAGGATCGCTGAGCCCAGGAGGCTAAGGTTGCAGTGAGCCATGATTGTGCCATGGCACTCCAGCCTGGGTGACAGAGTTAGACCCTGTCTCAAAAATAAAAAGCAGCAGCAGCAGCAGCAGCAAGTGCAGGTCTGAGGGGAGAGGTAATGAGTTCAGGTTGGGATTCACCAAGTTAGAGGTGGGGGAAGAATGAGCAGGCAGGGGACTTTAGGTGAGATGTGAGTGGGGGCACTTCAAGGGGAAGGCTGCTGAAGAGACAGTCAAGGTGTCAGTGTGCTGAGCAGTCTAAGCAATGGGCTGGGAGAGGAAAAGAAGGATTATTCAAGCCTGTGAACCTCAGAACCACCACTATACAACTACAAGCCTGTGAATCATGTTTCTCATATGACCCTTGAGAATATGAATCAGCAAGAGTGAAAACCAGGATCCAAGGTCCCCCAAAATTACCAGCATTTCACACAAAAACCTGCATATGAGTCGGACATGGTGGCTCACGCCTGTAATCCCAGCAGTTTGGGAGGCTGAGGCGGGCAGATCACTCGAGGCCAGGAGTTTGAGACCAGCCTGGCCAACACAGTGAAACCCTGTCTCTACTAAAAATACAAAAAAATTACCTGGGCATGGTGGCACACCATGTAATCTCAGCTACTTAGGAGGCTGAGGCAGGAGAATCTCTTGGACATGGGAGGTGAAGGTTGCACTGAGCCGAGATCACGCCACTGCACTCCAGCCTGAGTGCAACAACAGCGATAACTCAAAAAACAAACAACAACAACAACAAAAAACAAATCCCAAGCACTTTGGGAGGCCAAGGCGGGTGGATCACAAGGTCAGGAGATCGAGACTATCCTGGCTAACACGGTGAAACCCCGTGTCTACTAAAAATACAAAACGATTACCCGGGCGTGGTGGCGGGCGCCTGTAGTCCCAGCTACTCGGGAGGCTGAGGCAGGAGAATGGTGTGAACCCAGGAGGCAGAGCTTGTGGTGAGCCGAGATCACACCACTGCACTCCATCCAACCTGGGCGACAGAGCGAGACTCAGTCTCAAAAAAAAAAAAAAAAAACCGTGCATATATTCATAGTAGCTTTGTAATTGCTAAAACTAGAAGCAACAAAGATGTCCTTGAATAGATAAATGGATAAACAAACTGGTATGTCTATACAATGAAATAGTATTCAGCAATATAAAAAAATAAGTGGGCTGGGTGCAGTGGATAACACCTGTAATCCCAGCACTTTGGGAGGCTGAGGCAGGGGATCTCTCGAAGTCAGGAGTTTGAGACCAGCACATCACTTGAAGTCAGGAGTTTGAAACCAGCCTGGCCAACATGCCGAACTCTGTCTCTACAAAAAATTAGCTGGGCATGGTAGTGTATGCCTGGGAGGCTGAAGCAAGAGAATCACTTGAACCCAGGACGCAGAGGTTGCAGTGAGCCGAGATCGCTCCACTGTACTACAGCCTGGGTAAGCAAGTGACTCTGTCTCAAAAAAAAAAAAAAAAGAAAAAGAAAAGAAAAGAAGATAGTGGCCAGGTGTGCAGATGTGGTGACTCACACCTGTACTATGAGGCGGACATGGTGGCTCACGCCTATAATCCCAGCACTTTGGGAGGCTGAGGTAGGCAGATCACTTGAGGCCAGGAGAACTTTGGGAGGCCAAGGCGGGTGGATCACTTGAGCTCAGAAGTTTGAGACCACCCTGGGCAACATGGTGAAACCCCACCTTTACAAAAAATACAAAAATTAGCCAGGCATGGTGGCATACACCTGTAGTCCCAGTTCCTTGGGGGGCTGAAGCAGGAGGATTACTTGAGCCAAGGAGGCAGAGGTTGCAGTGAGCCGAGATCACACCATTGCACTCCAGCTTGAGTGACAGGAATGAAACCCTATCTCAAAAAAGGAAAAAGAAAAGAAATTAGCTATCAATCCATGAAAAGACATGGAAGAACCTTAAATACTTATTACTAAGTGAAAGAGACCAGTATGAAAAGGCTATATATTTTACGATTCCAACTATATGATATTCTGGAAAATACAAAACTATAGAGATGATAATCAGTGGAAGCCAGGCATGGTGGCTCACGCCTGTAATTCCAACACTTTCGGAGGTCAAGGCGACTGGATCACCTGAGGTCAGGAGTTCAAAAACAGCCTGGCCAACATGGCGAAACCCCATCTGTACTAAAAATACAAAAATTAGCCGGGTGTGTTGGCAGCCACCTGTAATTCTGACTACCTAGGAGGCTGAGGCAGGAAAATTGCTTGAACATTGGAGTTGGAGGTTGCAGTAAGCCAAAAGCATGCCACTGCACTCCAGCCTAGGTGACAGAGTGAGACACCATCTCAAAAAAAAAAAAAAAAATGGATGCCAGGGGTTCCATGGGAGTAATAAATAATAAAACACGGTGGATTTTTAAAGCAGTAAAACTGTATAAAACCATAACAATGGATAAAATTCATTATTACATTTGTCAAAACCCGTATAACTGTACAGCACAGTGAACTTTAATATGCAAATTTTTAAAAATTGTTTAGGAGGTTGGGAGATCCTAGGAAAAAATGCAGAGTGTGATTATAGCCGGGAGTGGTGGCATGCAGTCATAGTCCTAGCTACTCAGGAGGTTGAGGTGGGAGAGTCGCTTGAGCCCAGGAGTTCAAGGCTGCAGGGAGCTATGATTGCATCACTACACTCCATCCTGGGCAACAGAACATGTCCTTGTCTCTTTAAGGAATTTTTATGATTGTATACAACAACTTCCCTGAAGAGGACTCCAGGGAAAGGATTAGGTGTTGACCTAAGGAAATTTTTGGAATGAGTTAAGTCTATAGACTAAAGGCAAAAGGAACTGCACATAAGCACTGTACTCTAGTTGATAAAGTTGTTACCTATTGGCTACAGATTAATTTTGATACTACTTTACATACATAATGAAACAAAACAAGTAAGTAAGTGGATGTCAGATTGTGGGAGTCAGGTTTCTCACTGTTGGAGTAGAAATTTACAGATAATCCAAGTGAGAAGGCTAGAATGAACCATGTGGTAATGGATTCAAGTTGAATGCATCAGTATGAACTCATGTTTAGCTTAATTTAGATACAGATGGTTACACATAGAAATATTTCTAGATATGTGTATATACTTGGATAAGTAATATGCATACATTTTTTGCTCTGCCAGCTGAGAGGACCTAAAATAAATGACATCTCAGTAACCATAAGGAGTTTTAGTGCCCAGATCTTGGTTTCTAATGCCATTTACCAGTAAAAAGAGCTCTTGGGGGGAATCAGTGATTCTAGGAGTCAGGCAGGAAATATACAAGATGAGCCTAGAGCATCTTGTAGTACAAGAAAATAAGGAAGTGCTCAAAAAAAGTTAATGAAGGTGTGTCACAGGAGCCAACTGGAAGAGCTCCCAATGGCCAAAGATGAAAAACAATTTGAGTAAAAATATAATATTGGATTATAACCCAAAATATGAAACTAAGTATCCACTAGTCCATTGTATTATTCTGTTTGCATCCTGCTATGAAGAAATACCCAAGACTGGGTAATTTTTTTTTTTTTTTTTTTTTTTTTTTGAGACAGAGAGCATGGTCTCAGCTCACTGCAACCTCCACCTCCCGGATTCAAGCGATTCTCCTGCCTCAGCCTCCCAAGTAGGTAGGATTACAGGCATGCACCATGACGCCTAGCTAATTTTGCATTTTTCGTAGAGAAGGGGTTTCTCCATGTTGGTCAGGCTGGTCTCAAACTCCCGACCTCAGGTGATCCACCTGTCTCAGCCTCCTAAAGTACTGGGATTGCAGGCATGAGCCACCGCACCTGGCCAATATTTGTATTTTTAGTAGAGACGGGGTTTCACTATGTTGGCCAGGCAGGTCTCGAACTCCTGACCTTGTGATCCACCCGCCTCAGCCTCCCAAAGTTCTAGAACCACAGGCGTGAGCCACCACGCCCAGTGACACTAGGTAATTTATAAAGAAAAAGAGGTTTAATGGACTCACAGTTCCATATGGCTGGGGAGGCTTCACAATCATGGCAGAAGACTAAGGAGGAAGAAACACATGTCTTATATAGCTGCAGGCAAGAGAGCATATGCAGGGGAACTGCCCTTTATAAAACCATCAGCTCGGCCAGGCACAGTGGCTCACGCCTGTAATCCCAGCACTTTGGGAGGCCGAGGTGGGCAGATCACAAGGTCAGGAGATCGAGACCATCCTGGCTAACATGGTGAAACCCCATCTCAACTAAAAATACAACAAAAAAAAAATTTAGCCGGGTGTGGTGGCATGCACCTGTAGTCCCAGCTACTCGGGAGGCTGAGGCAGGAGAATGGAGTGAACCCGGGAGGCAGAGCTTGCAGTGAGCCGAGATTGTGCCAGTGCACTCCAGCCTGGGTGACAGAGCAAGACTCCATGTCAATAAATAAATAAATAAATAAATAACCATCAGCTCTTGTGAGACTTATTCATTATCACAAGCATAGCACAGGAAAAACCTGCTCCCATGATTTAGTTACCTCCCACTAGGTCAATCCCATGACACATGGGGATTATGAGAGCTACAATTCAAGATGAGATTTGGGTAGGAATACAGCCAAATCATATCATCCATAATGATATAAATGATTGGATAAATTACTAAATGAGGGGAAAAAGACAAATCTCCCACGCAGAACGGAGTGAGCTAAATAGTGTCCCCCCCAAAATTCATGTCTACCAGAATCTCAGAATGTGACCTTATTTGGCAGTAGGGTATTTGTAGATGCAATCAGTTAAGGATCTTGAGATATCATACTTGGATACCTACTTGGAGTAGGCCCTTAGTCCAGTGATTGGTGTCATTATAAGAAGAGGAGGCCGGGTGTGGTGGCTCACACCTGTAATCCCAGCAATTTGGGAGGCTGAGGCAGGCAGATCACCTGAGGTAAGGAGTTCGAGACCAGCCCGACCAACATGGTGAAACCCCATCTCTACTAAAAGTACAAAATTAGTCGGGCATGGTGGCGCATGCCTAAAATCCCAGCTACCCGGGTGGCTGGGGCAGGAGAATCACTTGAACCCAAGAGGCGAAGGTTGCCGTAATCTGAGATCGCGCCATTGCACTCCAGCCTGGGCAACAAGGTTGAAACTCTGACTCAAAAAAAAAGAACAGAAATTAGAAGGCCCGGGTGCAGCGGCGCACACACCTGTAATCCCAACACTTGGGGAGGCCAAAGCTGGCGAATCACCTGAGGTCAGGACTTTCAGACCAGCCCAGCCAATATGGCGAAACCCTGACTCTACTAAAAATACAAAAATTGGCCGGGTGCGGTGGTTCACGCCTGTAATCCCAGTATTTTGGGAGGCCGAGGCAGGCAGATCACCTGAGGTCAGGAGTTCAAGACCAGCCGGGCCAACATGGTGAAACCCCGTCTCTACAACAATACACAAAGTCACCGGGCGTGACGGCGGATGCCTGTAATCCCAGCTACTCGGGAGGGAGAGGTGGGAGAATCGTTTGATCCCGGGAGGCGGAAGTTGCAGTGAGCCGAGATTGTGCCATTGCACTCCAGCCTGGACGACTGAGCAAGACTCCATCTCAAAAAAAAAAAAAAAAATACAAAAATTAGCCAAGTGTGGTAGCATGCACCAGTATTCCCAGCTACTCAGGAGGCTGAGAATTGGTTGAACCTGGGAGGCGGATGTTGCAGTGAGCTGAGATGACATCACTGCTCTTTAGCCTAGGTGACAGAGTGAGACTCAGTCTCAAAAAAAAAAAAAAAAAAAGGACTTAGAGATACACAGAGAGGAAGGTCGTGTTCTGAAGGTGGAGGCAGGGATTTGAGTTATGCTGCCACATGCCGAGAAACACCTGGGGGCACCAGAAGGTGAAAGAGGAAAGTAAGCATTCCTTCCTAGAGTCTTCAGAAGCACAACCTTGCAGACACCTTGACTTATCAAGCGCTGATAGGGTTTGGCTGCGTCCCCACCCAAAATCTCATCTTGAATTGAAATCCCCATAATCCCCATGTGTCAAGGGAGAGACCAGGTGGAGGTAATTGAATCATGGGGGTACTTTCCTCCATGCTGTTCTCGTGATGGTGAGTTCTCACAAGGTCTGATGGTTTTATTTTTATTTTATTTTATTTTTTATTTTATTTTATTTATTTATTTATTTTGAGACGGAATTTTGCTCTTGTTGCCCAAGCTGGAGTGCAATGGTACGATCTTGGCTCACTGCAACCTCCACCTCCCAGGTTAAAGCGATTTTCCTGCCTCAGCCTCCCGAGTAGCTGGGACTACAGGCATACACCACCACGCCTGGCTAATTATGTATTTTTAGTAGAGACAGTGTTTCTCCATGCTGGTCAGCGTGGTCTTGAACTCCTGACGTCAGGTGATCCACCTGCCTCGGCCTCCCAAAGTGCTGGGATTACAGGCATGAGCCACTGCGCCCGGCCAGATCCGATGGTTTTATAAGTGGTAGTTCCTTTTGCTTTCATTCCTGCTGCCTTATGAAGAAGGTACCTTGCTTCCCCTCCACCTTCTGCCGTGATTGTAAGTTTCCTGAGACCTCCCCAGCCATGCCGAACTGTGAGTCAATTAAACCTTTTTCCTTTCTAAGTCACTCAGTCTCGAGCAGTTCTTTATAGCAGTGTGAAAACAGAGTAATAATACAAGCATCCTACAAAATAACTTAACCAGTACTTCTTGAAACTGTCAAAGTTTTCAAAACAAAGGAAAATACAAGAAACTGTCACAGCCAAGGGGAACCTAAGGAAAGATCACTAAATGTAATGTGATATCCTGGATGGAATACTCAAACAGAAAAGGGATATTGGGTAAACTAGCAAAATCTCAATAAACTATGGACTTCAGTTAATAACAACCTATCAATATTGATTCATTAATTGTAAACACATGGATTATACTAATGTAAGGTGTTAATAGGGAAATTGGATGCAGAATATATAGGAACTCTTCATACTGTCTTCTCAATTTTTCTGTAAATCTAAAGCAATTTTTTTTTCTTTCTTTCTTTTTTTTTTTTTTTTTGAGACAGAGTCTCACTCTGTCACCCAGGCTGGAGTGCAGTGGTGCGATCTGCAACCTCCACGTCCCGAGTTCAAGCGATTCTCCTGCCTCAGCCTCCCAAGTAGCTGGGACTGCAGGTGTGTGCCACTATGCCCAGCTAATTTTTATATTTTTAGTAGAGACGGGGTTTCACCATGTTGGCCAGGATGGTCTCGATCTCCTGACCTCATCATCCACCCATCTCAGCCTCCCAAAGTGCTGGGATTACAGGTGTGAGCCACCACACCTGGCTAAAGCAATTCTTTAAAAAATAAAGTATATTTTAGCTGGGCATGATGGCCTATGCCTGTGTACCCACCACTTGGGAAGGCAAAGGTGGGCAGATTGCTTGAGCCTTAGAGTTAAAGACCAGCCTGGGCAACATGGCGAGACCCTGTCTCTATAAAAAATACAAAAAATTAGCTGGGTTTGGTGGCACACCACTATAGTTCCAGCTGAGGTGGGAGGATCGCCTGAGCCTGGGAGGCCAAGGCTATAGTGAGTCATGATGACGCTACTCCACGCCAGCCTGGGCAACAGAGTGAGACCCTGTCTCAAAATAAATAAATAAATAAATAAATAAATAAATAAAAATAAAGTATATAGTTTTTAGAAACCTAACACTAAAGTGTAGGAAGTTATTTCTCTTCTGTGTTGAATTCCTAATCCTGAGAGATAACCATTAATAAATCTGGTGCATATCCAAATGAAGAAAATTTATCAACAACATCTCCCAGTACTGTGCCCCAGTAGGCCATGGTGGTTGTCTCTGGCATCAGTCTGAAGTGCCAGCTACATCCAAGCAATTCTCGCCTGGCTGCATGAACAGATGACCCTGTCAGTCAGTGGTAGCCAAACCTCTGATTCTCAGAGAGTCAGCACCCAAGAGCCACCTGCTGAGATGACCCTCTCTGATCACAGCTGATTGGTCCAGGAGTGAACATCAAATTTCAGCTGAACCAGTGAGATTCTGTCCTGGGACTTCTTTATTCCCTTGAAAGTCAGCTCCAGACAGTAAGCTGAGGTGAAAACAAAAACCTCGGCAGCAGCCAGGCTCAGTGGCTCACGCCTGTAATCCCAGCACTTTGGGAGGCCAAGACGGGCAGATCACTTGAGATCAGGAGTTCGAGACCAGCGTGGCCAACATGGTGAGCCTCCATCTCTACTAAAAATACAATAAGTAGCTGGGCATCATGGCAGATGCCTGTAATCCCAGCTACTTGGGAGGCTGAGGCAAGATAATCACTTGAACCCGGAGGCGGAGGTTGCAGTGAATGAAGATTGTGCCGCTGCACTCCAGACTGGGCAACAGAGTTAGACTACATCTCAAGAAAAAAATAATTAATTAAAAAAAAAATACAAAAATTAGCCAGGCATGGTGGTGCATGCCTGTAATCCCAGCTACTTGGGAGGCTGAGGCACGAAAATCGCTTGGTCGTGGAAGGCGGAGGTTGCAGTGAGCTGAGGTCACACCACTGCACTCCAGCCTGGGCAACAGAGCGAGACTCTGTCTCGAAAAAAACCCAAAAAAAACAAAACAAAAAAAAAACACCAAAAACCTCAGTAGCCATCTGCTGCCATGTATTGGGCAGGCAGGGAGAAATTGTCAAGAGACCAGGAATCATTGGAGGGACAAAGAGTTCCTGTCCCACTGCATGGTGGAGAGGAAGGAATCTTGTTCCTGGCAACCAAGTGATCTGCAGCAAGGCTCAGCAACATGGCATTTTACAGAGCATGTGTACTGTTTTTACATGGAGAAAACAATAGTTATAACCATTTTGCTTTGAAAGAAAACCAAAAGATCCCTTCACAAAGGGATTTCCAAGAAAATTTAGTGTTGGTTGGCTTTTTGTAATCAGTAATTTTGAATGTGTTAGGGAGAAGTTAAAGAAACAAACTCTTGAACCCAGCAATAGTATTTTACGATAACAATAATGATAGCTGGCACATACTACTTCCTAGTTACATTTACAGGAAATAGACTAAGTATATGAAATATACTGTCTCATTTAATTGCCCTATGAATTAAGCACTGATATCATCCTCATTTTACACTCTAGAAAATCAAGATGCAGAGAGTTTGAGTATGTTGCCCACAGTCATATAGTATTTAACTTCAGAATTTGGGTCTATTTGATCCCAGGGTTCATTCCTTTGACCCATGAAGACCTCTTGGAACAGCTCATTGGATATGGTAGAACAGAGAGAGCAGTACATGCAAACTCCTTGCCTCAGTTTCCTCATGTGTAAAAAATTTCCCATGAATATCTGCCTTGTGATCATTAAGTAAAATACAGCCTATAAAATACCTTCAAAGTGCTTGACGTATAATAGGCACTTAAGAAATCCATATTCCCAATGTTGATTGAGAGTGAGATCCAGCCAGCAAAAATCTCATTTGGCCCAAACAGAGGCTGTCGGGGGAGTGGGGGACTCTTTTGCATTCCTAGGTCTTTAGGTGTTTTTGTTCTTTTTTGAGACAGCATCTCATTCTGTTGTCCAGGTTGGAGTGCAGGAGAGTGATCACAGCTCACCAAAACCTCATCCTTTGGGTTAAAGCGATCCTCCCACCTTAACCTCCCAAGTAGCTTGAACTATAGCCACACACCATCACACCTGGGTAATTTTTTTGTTTTTTTGTTTTGTTTTGTTTTAGTTTTGTAGAAACAGGATCTCATTATGTTGCCCAGGCTGGTCTTGAACTCCTGGGCTCAAGCAGTCCTCCCACCACGGCCTCCCAAAGTGCTGGGACTACAGAGTTGAGCCACCATGCTGGGTTTCATCCTAGCTTTGATGAGGGGATTTAAAGAATTAATACATGCCATGCTGTTGCCATGCTCTTGCTATGAAAAGCCACACAAATTTCTTAAGATTTTGAATTTACAATATTTCAAATTCAGGAGGTCTCATGTAAAAATATGGATTTCCAGTTGCTTTTGGCAAGTTGAAAGCTCTGGAATCACTGGGTGCATATTCCACGGTGCTACAATCACTGGAGCTGAGAGACCCCGTTTAGACAGAGCATGTGCCCTCTGTGAGCATGTGCCACAGCCCCCACCACTCCCCACTGTTCCCCATCATAGAGGCCAATGAACTGGCTTGCAGGGTGTTTTTAGAACTTTTTATTGGCTGGCCACCATGCCTCACGCCTGTAATCCCCGCATTTTGGGAGGCTGAGGCGGGCAGATCATGAGGTCAGGAGTTTGACACCAATATGGTGAAACCCTGTCTCTACTGAAAATACAAAAATTAGCTGGGCACAGTGGTGCACGCCTGTAGGGAGGCTGAGGCAGGAGAATCGCTTGAATCCAGGAGATGGAGGTTGCAGTGAGCCGAGATCGCGCCACTGCACTCCAGCCTGGGTGACAGAGCAAGACTATCTCAAAAAACAAAAAAAAAACAACAAAAAAAAATACTTTTTATTATGAATAATTTCAAACATGCACAAAAGTAGAAATAATAGTTACAGAGCCCTGTACTAATTTCTTAAAGCTGACATAACAAATTACCACAGATTAGGCGATTTAAAACAACAGGCTGGGCGCAGTGGCTCACGCCTGTAATCCTAGCACTTTGGGAGGCCGAGGCAGGTGGATCACCTGAGGTCAGGAATTCAAGACCAGCCTAGCCAACACGCCTGTAATCCCAGCTACTTGGGAGGCTGAGGTAGGAGAATTGCTTGAACTTGGGAGGCAGAGGTTGCAATGAGCCAAGATCACGCTATTGCACTCTAGCCTGGGCAACAAGAGCAAAACTCTGGCTCAAAAAAAAAGAAAAAAAAGGATGAGTTTGGCCCCTTTTGTCTCACTCTCGCCCTCTCTTTGCACTTCTCGCCCTCTCTTTGCACTTCCACCATGTGATGCCTTCTGCCATGTTATGATGCAGCAAGAAGACCCTTACCAGATGCCATTACCTTCAACTTGGACTTCCTAGCCTCTAGAACTATGAGAAATAAATTTCTGTTTATTATAAATTACATTCCCGTCAGCAGTGTATAAGTGTTCTGATTTCCTTATATACCCACCACCCCTTGTCATTATTTGACTTTTTTATTCTAGTAAGTATGAAGTGGTGTTTCATTGTTTTGATTTCCATCTCTCTGATGACTAATGAATTTGAGCATCTTTTCATGTGTTTACTGTTGGTATATCTTTAGAGAAATATCTGTTCAAGTCCTTTCCCCATTCTTTGAGTTATTGATCTTTTGTTATTTATTTATTTATTTTTATTTTTATTTTTATTTTTGAGACAAGGTCTCACTCTGTCACCCAGGCTGGAGTGTAGTCTCAGCTCACTGCAGCCTTCGGGGCTTAAGCGATCCTCCCATCTCAACTTCCAGAGTAACTGGGACTACAGGCATGCACCACCACCCTCAGCTAATTTGGTTTTTGTTTTGTTTTGTTTTGTTTTGTTTTGTTTGTTTTTTTGTTTTGAGACTGAGTTTCACTCTGTCACCCAGGCTGAAGTGCAATGGTGTGTTCTCGGCTCACTGCAACCTCTGCCTCCTGGGTTCAAGTGATTCTCGTCCCTCAGCCTCCCAGGTAGCTGGGACTACAGGTGTCTGGCACCAAGCCTGGCTAATTTTTATATTTTTAGCAGAGATGGGGTTTCACCATGTTGGCCAGGCTGGTCTCGAACTCCTGACCTCAGGTGATCTGCCCTCCTCAGCCTCCCAAAGTGCTGGGATTACAGGTGTGAGCCACTATGCCCAGCCGACGTCCAGCTAATTTGTGTATTTTTTGTTGAGACAGGGTTTCACCATGTTGCCTAGGCTGGTCTCAAACTCCTAGGCTCAAGGGATCCACCCACCCGCGCCTCCCAGAGTGCTAGGATTGTAGGTGTGAACCACTGAACCCGACCTAGTTTTTTGTTTTTTTTTTTTTTAGTTTTCATAGAGACTAAGTCTTGCTATGTTGCCCAGGCTGATCCCAAACTCCTGGCCTTAAACAATCCTCCCGCTTTGGCCTCCCCAAGCACTGGGATTAAGTAAGCCATGCCTGCCCAACATTGTCCTTCGAATCACAAAAGTTTTTAAATTGGATTAAGTCCATTTATCTATTTGTTTTTCCTTTTGTTCCTCATGCTTTTAGTGTTGTATCTAAGAATCCATTGCCAAATCTGAGTTCAAAACTATTATTTTCTACAAACAGCCTTGGCACCCATATTGAAAATCAATTGATCATAGACAGGTGGGTTTTTTTTCCCCTGGACTTTCAATTATATTCCATTCATCTATATGTTTTTCCTCATGCTAGGACTGCACTGTCTTGATTATTATTGCTTTGTAATGTTGGGAGTGCATGAGGAGTGGCATGCACTGTGGGCTGGGGCTTGTCTAGTTCTGTCCAGGCATGCCAGAGCAAGCTAGGACAACTGATTTGGAATATATATATATGTGTGTGTGTGTGTGTGTGTGTGTGTGTGTGTGTGTGTGTGTGTGTGTGTGTGTATGTGTATATACACATGTGTGTGTGTATGTGTATATACACACATATGTGTGTGTGTATATATGTGTATATATACGTGTATATGTGTGTGTATATATACACACACACACACTAATAGTGGCTAGCCATCTTATGGTAAGAAGTTGTGACTTTTGCCGGGCACAGTGGCTCATGCCTGTAATCCCAGCACTTTGGGAGGCTGAGGCAGGCAGATCACCTGAGGTCGGGAGTTCGAGACCAGCCTGACCAATATGGAGAAACCCCATCTCTACTAAACATACAAAATTAGCCGGGCGTGGCGGCACATACCTGTAATCCCAGCTACTAGGGAGGCTGAGGCAGAAGAATCGCTTGAACCTGGGAGGCGGAGGTTGCAGTGAGCTGAGATCGCGCCATTGCACTCCAGCCTGGGCAACAAGCGAAACTCCGTCTCAAAAAAAAAAAGAATTGTGACTTTTTATAATCTTTGAAGAGCTTTCCCATTTCTCACAGTAATATGTTTAGAAATCAGGAAGTGTGAGTCTTCCAAATTTGTTCTTTTTCAAGATTATTTTGTTATTCTGAGTCCTTTGCAATTACATGTGAAATTTAGAATCAGCTTGTCACTTTCTCCAAAAAAGCGAACTGAGATTAATCCGTTCATGAGGGCAGAGCCCTCGTTACTCAATCACCTTTTAAATGCCCAACCTCGTAATAGTGTTACAGTGGGGATTACTTTCCAGCACATGAACTTTTGAGGGACACATTAAAACAGCAGCATTTTGTCCTAACCTCCAAGATTCATGTCCTTCTCACGTCCTTCTCACATGTAAAATACATTCCTTCTATCCCAATAGCCCAGGCTGGAGTGCAGTGGCACAATCTCTGCTTGCTGCTGCCTCAACCTCCCAGGTTCAAGTCACCCTCCCACCACAGCTCCCCAAATAGATGGGACTACTGGTACGTGCCACCATACCCAATTAATGTTTGTATTTTTTGCAAAGAAGAGGTCTCACTATGTTGTCCTGACTGGTCTTGAATTCCTGGACTCAAGCAATTCTCCCACCTCAGCCTCTCAAAGTGCCGAGATTACTCCAGGCATGAGCCATCTCACCTAGCCAGCCCTAAAGTCTTCACTTATTTCAACATCAACTCAAAAGTCCAAAGTTCCAAGTCTCATCTAAATCAGATATGAATGCAACTCAAGGCACTATTCACCTTGGGGCAAATTTCTGTGAAAGCAAATTACCTTCTTCCAAAATGCAGTGGTTGGACAGGTTTAAGACAGACATTCCCATTCCAAAAGAGATAATTAAGCAAGAGGAAAAGAATAACTGGCCACGAGTAATCCAAAACCCAATAGGGAAAAACAACACTAAATCTTAAAGCTCCAGAATAATCTTCCTTGACTTCATGTCCCACTTCCTGCAGCATTACGAAGAGTAGCATGCACGCTGGTCGCACTACAGTTCTGGGTCTTGATGGCATTGCCGCTCCCATGGTTGCACTAGTCCTGGTGGGGACTTTCTGCAGCAGCCCCGGCCCCACATTTCCACTCAGCATTGCCCTAGTCGGGGCTATCTGTGGTGGCTCCACCCCTGTGGCAGGTTTCTGCCTGAGATTTCATGCTGTTCCAATACATCGTTTGAATCTAGGTGGAGGGCTGAGTGCGGTGGCTCATGCCCGTAATCCCAGAACTTTGGGAGGCTGAGGCAGGCAGATCACTTGAGGTCAGGAGTACAAGACCAGCCTGGCCAACATGGCAAAACCCCATCTCTACTAAAAATAAAAAAATTATCTGGGTGTCATGGCACACACCTGTAATCCCACCTAATCGGGAGACTGAGGAAGGGGAATGGCTTGAACCCAGGAGATTGCATTGTAGTGAGCTGAGATTGCACCACCACACTCCAGCCTGGGTGACAGAATAAGACTCTGTCTCCAAAAAAGAAAAAAGGGCCGGGCACAGTGGCTCATGCCTGTAATCCCAACACTTTGGGAGGCTGAGGCGGGTGGATTGCCTGAGGACAGGAGTTCAAGACCAGCCTGGACAACATGGTGAAACCTCATCTCTACTAAAAATACAAAAATTAGCTGGGTGTCATAGCACATGTCTGTGATTCCAGCTACTAAGGAGGCTGAGATAAGAGAATCGCTGGAACCCGGGAGGCAGAGGTTGCAGTGAGCCGAGATCGCACCGCTGCCCTCCGCTCCAGTCTGGGCGACAGAGCAAGACTTGGTCTTAAAAAAAAAAAAAAAAAAAAAAATGAAATCTAGGTGAAGGCTGCCATGCCTTCATAGCTCTTGCATTCTGTGTGCCTGCAGACTTAACACTATAAGGACGCCACGAAGCTTTATGGTTTATGTCTTCCAGAGGAACTGGTCAAGCTGAGCCCGGGGCCCTTTGAGTCAGGGTTAGGTTGTCCTGTACTGGAATGCAGGAAGCAAGAGTTCCAAGGCATCCCCGGGCTGCAAACCCATTGAGAGCACTCTGGGCCCATCCTACCATTCTACCCTCTTACTACTGTAGGCCAGTGAGGGAAGGGGCAGCCTTGAAGATCTCCGCAATGCCTTCAGGGTTTTTCTCCTGTTCTGATGATTAGCACCTGGCCCCCTTCTAGCATACTAATCTCCGTAGCAAAAGGTCTCTGGGACACACCCTTGGTATTCTCTCCTGAATGACTTTTTCACTCAGACTGAGAGTTTTCCAAATCTTTCTGCTTTGCTTCCCTTTTGAAGTCTGTCATTAAGTAATTTTTTTCCCCTCGCAAAGCTTAACATAATCAGTTAAAAGTAGTCATGCATGGCAGGACACATGTCTGTAATCCTAGCACTTTGGGAGGCCAAGGCAGGAGAACTGCTTGAGTCCAGGAGTTCAAGACTAGCGTGGGCAACACAGTGAGACATTGTCTCTCTCTCTCTCTCTCTCTCTTTTTTTTTTTTTTTTTTTTTGTAAGTAGACTGAATGCTTTGCTGCTTAGATATTTCTTCTGCCAGATAACCTAATTCATTGCTCTCAGGTTGTACATTCCATAAAACCCTCTGGCATGGATAAAATCCAGCCAAGTTCCTTGCCAATTTATAACAAGGATGGTCTTTACTCCAGTTTCCAATACCTTGTTTATCTTTCTGTCTGAGACCTCATCAGAATGGCCTTTACTGTCCATATTTCTTTTTTTTTTTTTTTTTTTTAGATGAAGTCTCGCTCTGTCGCCCAGGCTGGAGTGCAATGGCACAATCTTGGCTCACTGCAACCTCTGCCTCCTGGGTTCAAGCAATTCTCCTGTCTCAGCCTCCCGAGTAGCTGGGATTACAGGTTTGTGCCACCATGCCCAGCTAATTTTTTTGTAATTTTATAGAGATGGAGTTTCACCATGTTGGCCAGGCTGGTCTTGAACTCCTGACCTCAAGTGATCCATCTGCCTCGGCCTCCCAAAGTACTGGGATTACAGGCGTGAACCACCGCACCTGGCCTACTGTGCATATTTCTTTTATTTATTTATTTTTGAGACAGAGTCTTACTCTGTCGCCCAGGCTGGAGTGCAGTGGTGCGATCTCAGCTCACTGCAACCTCTGCCCCCCAGGTTCAAGTGATTCTCCTGCCTCAGCCTCCTGAGTAGCTGGAATTACAGGTGCCCGCTGCTATACCCGGCTAATTTTTGTATTTTTAGTATAAACGGGTTTTCACCATAATGGCCAGAGTGGTCTCAAACTCCTGACTTCAGGTGATCTGCCCGCCTTGGCCTCCCAAAGTGCTGGGATTATAAGTGTGAGCCACTGTGCCCAGCCCCTACTGTCTATATTTCTAATAGAATTCTAGTCATGACCATTTAAATAATCTCTAGGAAGTTCCAGACTTTCCTTAGTCTTCTTGCCTTCTTCTGAGACCTTGCCAGAATTGCCCTTAATGCTCCTTTCATGGCAATACAGGCTTTTTCTAGTCTGCTCCTTCAGATCCTTCCAGCCTCTACCCTTTTTCCAGTTCCAAAGCCACTTTCACATTTTCAGATTATTTATTATAGCAACAACCCCACTTCTCAGTAACAGATTTATCTTAGTCCATTTTCTGTTGCTATAACTGAAGAGCTGAGACTGGGTAATTTATAAAGAAAAGACATTTATTTCTTATAGTTCTGGAACTGGGAAGTCCAAGGTCAAAGGGTTGCATCTGGTGAGGGCTTTCTTGCTGTTGGGGACTCTGCAGAGTCCTGAGGCAGCATAGGCCATCACGTGGTAAGAGGGCTCATGAGAGAGGGCCAAACTGACTTTTTATACCCACTCTGATAGCTAACCCCCTCCAATGATATCCTGTTAATTCATTAATACATGAATTAATTCATTAATACATTAATCCATTCATGAGGGCAGAACCTGCGTTACCCACCACCTCTTAAAGGCCCCACCTTTCTTTTTTCAGAGACAAGATCTGGCTCTGTTGCCCAGGCTGGAGTTCAGTGATGCAATCATGGCTCACTGCAACCTCAGCCTCCCAGGGTCAAGCAATCCTCCCACCTCATCCTCATGAGTAGTGGAGACCACAGGCACATGCCACCACACCCAGCTAATTTTTTTGTATATTTTGTTTCACTGTGTTGCCCAGACTGGTCCCAAACTCCTGAGCTCAAGCCATCCACTCACATCAGCCTCCCAAAGCACTAGGATTGCAGGCCTGAGCCACAGTGCCTGCCCCCGCCCTGTTTTGTGTTTGTTTTTGAGATAGGATCTCACTCTGTCACCCAGGCTGGAGTACAGCAGTGTGATGATGGCTCACCGCAGCCTCAACCTTCCAGGCCCAAATGATCCTCCTCCTCCTTCAGCCTCCCGAGTAGCTGGTGTTACGGGAAAGGGGTCACAATCCAGACCTCAAGAGAGGGTTCTTGGATCTTGCACAAGAAATAATTTGAGGTGAATCCATAGAGTCTTACTCTATGGAAAGCAAGTCTGTTAAGTAAGTAAAGGAATAAAAGAATGGCTACTCATAGGCAGAGCAGCAGCATGGGCTGCTCAGCTGATTAGACTTATTTATTTATTTATTTATTTAGAGACAGAGTCTCACTCTGTTGCCCAGGCTGGAGTGCAGTAGCGTGATCTCTGCTCACTGCAGCCTCTGGGGTTCAAGTGATTCTCCTACCTCAGCCTCCCAAGTAGCTGAGATTACAGGTGTGCACCACCATGCCCAGCTAATTTTTGTATTTTTAGTAGAGACAGGGTTTCGACTTGTTGTCCAGGCTGGTCTTGAACTCCTGACCTAAAGTGCTCTGCCCACCTCAGCCTCCCAAAGTGCTGGGATATAGGCATGAGCCACCACGCCCAGCCTATTTCTTGATTATGTGCTAAACAAGGGGTGGATTCTTCATGAGTTTTCCAGGAAAGGGGTGGACAATTCCTGGAACTGAAGGTTCCTCCCCCTTTTAGACTATATAGGGTAACTTCTGGACATTTCCATGGCATTTGTAAATTGTCATGGCACTGGTGGGAATGTCTTCTAGCGTGCTAATACATTATAATTAGCATATAATGAGCAGTGAGAACAACCAGAGGTCACTTTCATTGCCGTCTTAATTTTGGTGGGTTTGGCAGGCTTCTTTACCGCAATCTTTTATCAGCAAGGTCTTCGTTACCTGTACCTTGTGCCAACCTCCTATCTCATCCTGTGACTAAGAATTCCTGGCCAGGCGCCGTGGCTCATGCCTGTAAACCCAGCACTTTTGGGAGGCTGAGGTTGGCGGATCAGAAGGTCAGGAGTTCGAGACCAGCCTGACCAACGTGGTGAAACTCCGTCTCTACTAAAAATACAAAAAAACTAGCCAGGCATGGTGGCGTGCACCTGTAATCCCAGCTACTCAGGAGGCTGAAGCAGGAGAATTGTTTGAACCTGGGAGACGGGGGGTGCAGTCAGCCGAGATTGTGCCATTGCACTCCAACCTGGGCGACAGAGCGATTGGTCTCCAAAAAAAAAAAAAAAAAAAATTCCTAACTATTGTAGGAATGCAGCCCAGTAGGTCTCAGCCTTATTGTACCCAGCCCTTATTCAAGATGGAGTTGCTCTGGTTCAGATGCTTCTGACAAGGAGAGTAGAGGCGTCCACCACCATGCCCAGCTAAGGCCCATTCTCTTAATACTGTTACATTGGGGATTCTGTTTCCAACACGCGCACTTTTTGGGGATAAATTCAAATCATCGCATGGGAAAGCATCCAGTCCTTTCTGCCTTAAGTATGTTAGCTGTAGGTTTTTCATAGATGCCCTTTGTCACTTGAGGGAGCTCCCTTCTAGTCCTACTTCATGTGTGTTTTTGTCATGAAAGAATGTAAGAGGTTGTCAGACGCTTTTTTCTGCATCCATGGAGATGACTGTGTAGTTTTTATAATTTATGCTATTGATATTATGTGTTGTATAAATTGATGTTTGGGTGCTTAGCAAACTTGGCATGCTGTGACATATCCCACTTGGTCATGTTGTATATGTTGCTGGGTTCTAGCCATTTATTTATTTATTTATTTATTTATTTTTCAAGACAGAGCCTTGCTGTGTCACCCAGGCTGGAGTGCAGTGGCTTTGTCTCGGCTTACTGCAACCTCCACCTCCCAGGTTCAAGTGATTCTCCTCCTTCAGCTTCCTGAGTAGCTGGGATTACTGGTGCACACCACCACGCCTGGTCTAGCCCATTTTAAAACTGGGTAGTCTTCTAATTATTAAGTTGTAAGATTTATTTGTATATTGTGGATACAGTCCCTTATCAAATATATTATTTGAAAATATTTTCTCCCAGGTTTCACTTTTCATCCTTTTATAAATGGGCACAGTGGCTCATGCCTGTAATCCCAGCACTTGGGGAGGCCTAGGCAGGTGGATCATCTGAGGTCAGGAGTTGGAGACCAGTCTGGCCAACATGATGAAACCCTGTCTCTAATTTAAAAAAAACAAAAAACAAAAACCAAAAATTAGCCAGGCATGGTGGGTGCCCGTAGTTCCAGCTACTCAGGAGGCCGAAGCAAGAGAATCGCTTGAACCTGGGAGGCAGAGGTTGCAGTGAGTCGAGATCACACCACTGCACTCCACCCTGGGTGACAGAGTGAGACTCTGTCTCAAAAAATAAATAAATAGCCAGACGCAGTGGCTCATGCCTGTAATCCTAGCACTTTGGGAGGCCGAGGTGGGCAGATCACTTGAGATCGGGAGTTCGAGACTAGCCTGACCAACATGGAGAAACTACTAAAAATACAAAAAATTAGCCAGGCATAGTGGCGCATGCCTGTAATCCCAGCTCCTCGGGAAGCTGAAGCAGGAGAATCTCTTGAACCCGGGAAGTGGAGGTTACAGTGAGCCGAGATCGCGCCACTGCACTCCAGCCTGCACAACAGGAGTGAGACTCCATCTCAAAAAAAATAAATTAAAATAAATAAATAAATAAATAAATAAATAAATAAATAAATAAATGAGTCTTTTACAAAACAAAAGTTTTTCATTTTGTTGGAGTCTAATTTATCATTTTTTTTCTGTTACGGATAATTTTTTTGTCATGTCTAAGAACTTTCACTAACCCAATGTCACAAACATTTTCTGCTGTGTTTTCTAGAGATTTTATAGTTGCTGTACTTAAATATATGTCTGTGATTCATTTTTAGTTCATTTTTCTGTATATTTTGAGATAACAGTGTAAAATTCATCCTTCTGCATTTTGATACCCAACTGTCTCAGAAGGATTTGTTGAAAAAACTCTTTTCCTTATCAAATTGCCTTCACACTTTGTCAAAAATAAATTGACCATAATTGTAAGGGTTTATTTCTGGACTCTTGATATTGTCCCATTGATCTATGTCTAGCTTTTCACCAGTACCATATGGAACTTTATAGTAAGGTTCGAATTTGGATTGTGTACATTTCCCCAGCTGTTCTTCATCCAATTTTTTTTGGCTATTTTAAGCCCTTGCATTTCTATATGGATTTGGAGATCTATTAGACAATTTCTACAAAAAAAAAAAAAAATTCCTGCTGGGATTTTACTAGGGATCATATTGAATCTGTAGATTAATCTGGGAAGAATTGCCATTTTGACAATATTGAGTCCATGAACATGAATATCTCTCCACCTATTTAGACATTCTTAAATTTCTCTGTGACATTTTCTAATTTTTAGTGTACAAGCCTTACCATCCTTTTCATACGGTATATCTAAGTACTTTATTTTTTTATTTTTATTTTTATTTTTTTGAGACTGAGTCTCGCTTGGTTGCCCTGGCTGGAGTGCAGTGGCCGGATCTCAGCTCACTGCAAGCTCCACCTCCCAGGTTTACGCCATTCTCTTGCCTCAGCCTCCCGTGCAGCTGGGACTGCAGGCGCCCGCCACCTCGCCCGGCTAGTTTTCTTTGTGTTTTTTAGTAGAGACGGGGTTTCACCATGTTGTCCAGGCCGGTCTCGAACTCATGACCTTAGGTGATCCACCCGCCTCAGCCTCCCAAAGTGCTGAGATTACAGGCGTGAGCCACCACGCCCAGCCTCTTTTTTTTTTTAAAGAGCGTTTTGCTCTTGTTGCCCAGAGCTGGAGTGCAATGGCACAATCTCAGCTCACCACAACCTCTGCCTCCCGGGTTCAAGGGATTCTTCTGCCTCAGCCTCCCAAGTAGCTGGGATTACAGGCATGTGCCACCTTGCCCGGCTAATTTTGTATTTTTTTTCAGTAGAGACGGGGTTTCCATGTTCGTCAGGCTGATCGTGAACTCCCAACCTCAGGTGATCCGCCCACCTTGGCCTCCCAAAGTGCTGGGATTACAGGTGTGAGCCACTGCGCTCGGCCTTTTCTTTGTTTTTGTTTTTGTTTTTGTTTTTTAAGACAGGATCTTACTCTGCAACCCAGGCAGGAGTGCAGTGGCGTGATCTCGGCTCACTGCCACCTCTGCTTCCCGGGCTCAATCAATCCTCCCTCCTCAGCCTCCTGAGTGGCTGGGATCACAGGTGCGTCCCACCATGCCTAAGTAATTTATGTATTTTTTGTAGAGACAGAGTTTTACCACGTTGCCCAGGCTGGGACACTCATAGCTTTTATTGAAAAACAACCTGTGTATACGTGCACCCACGTAGATCAAACCCATATTGTTCAAGGGTCAACAGTATTATGAATAAAGCTACTATGAACATTTGTGTACATGTTTCTGTAAGAAAATAACTTTTAATTTCTCTGAATATATACCTAACAGTACAATTGAGGCCGGGTGCAGTGGCTCACGCCTGTAATCCCAGCACTTTGGGAGGCTGAGGAGGGGGGATCACCTGAGGTCAGAAGTTCAAGACCAGCCTGACCAACATGGTGAAACCCTGTCTCTACTAAAAATACAAAAATTAGCCGGGCGTGGTGGCGCATGCCTGTAATCCCAGCTACTCAGGAGGCTGAGACAGGAGAATTCACTTGAACCTGGGAGGCGTAGGTTGTGGTGAGCCGAGATTGCGCCACTGCACTCCAGCCTGGAGAACAAGAGCGAAATTTCATCTCAAAAAAAAAAAAAAGTACAATTGTTGGGTCATATGGTAAGTCTATTTTTAGTTTTAAAAGAAACTGCTAAACTGTCTTCCAGAAGGTCTATACCATTTTATATTCCCACCGGCAATACCAGTTTCCCCACATCCTCAACAAGCACTTAGTGTTATCACTATTTATTGTTTTATCCATTCTTTTACCTATGTAGTGTTAGCTTATTGTGGTTTTTATTTGCTTTTATTTAATTGCTAATTGTGTTGAACCTTTTCATATGCCTGTTTCCCATCTGTATATGTCCCTTTTGGTGAAATATCTGTGCATGTCTTTTGCCAATTTTATTTCTTTTTTTTTTTTTTTTTTTTTTTTTTTTGAGATGGAGTCTCACTCTGTCGCCCAGGCTAGAGTGCAGTGGAGCGATCTCCACTCACTGCAAGCTCCGCCTCCCGGGTTCCCACCATTCTTCTGCCTCAGCCTCCCGAGTAGCTGGGACTACAGGCACCCACCACCATCCCTGGCTAATTTTTTGTATTTTTTAGTAGAGACGGGATTTCACCATGTTAGCCAGGATGGTCTTGATCTCCTGACCTTGTGATCCACCTGCCTCGGCCTCCCAAAGTGCTGGTATTACAGGTGTGAGCCACTGTGTCTGGCCTGTCTTTTGCCAATTTTCTAATCATATTGTTTAGTTTGTTTTGTTTGTTTGTTTTTGAGACAAAGTCTCTATCTGTCCCCCAGGCTGGAGTACAGTGGCATGATCTTGGCCCACTACAACCTCCGCCTCCTGGGTTCAAGGGATCTCCTGCCTTAGCCTCCTGAGTAGTTGGGACTACAGGCACCTGCCATCACGTCCGGCTAATTTTTGTATTTTTAGTATAGCTGGCGTTTCACCATTTTGTCCAGGCTGGTCTTGAACTCCTGACCTCAGGTGATCTGCCCACCTCAGCCTCCCAAAGTGCTGGGATTATAGGCATGAGCCACTGCACCCAGCCCAGGTTGTTTAGTTTTTTAATATTCAGTTATGGAAGTTCTTTATATTTTTTATTTTATTTTATTTTATTTTTATTTTTATTTTTATTCTTTTTTTTTTTTGAGACAGAGTCTTGCTCTGTCACCAGGCTGGAGTGCAGTGGTGTGATCTCGGCTCACTGCAACCTCCGACTCTCAGGTTCAAGCAATTCCCCTGCCTCAGCCTCCCAAGTAGCTGGGACTACAGACGAGTGCCACCACGCCCGCTAATTTTTGTATTTTAGTAGAGACAGCATTTCACCATGTTGGCCAGGATGGTCTCGATCTCCTGATGCTGTGATCTGCCTGCCTGGGTCTTCCAAAGTGCTGGGATTACAGGTGTGAGCCACTGCGCCCAGCCTATTTTATTTGTTTATTTATCTTTGTTGTTGTTGAGACAGGGTCTTGCTCTGTCGGCCAGACTGGAGTGCAGTGGTGCAATTTCAGCTCATTGTAACCTGTGCCTCCTGGGTTCAAGCAATTCTCCTGCCTCAGCCTCCCGAGTAGCTGGGATTACAGACATGCAGCACCATGCCTGGCTGATTTTTGTATTTTTGGTAGAGATGGGTTTTCGCCACTTAGGCCAGGCTGATCTCGAACTCCTGACCTCGGGTGATCCACCCACCTTGGCCTTCCAAAGTGCTGGGATTACAGGCATGAGCCACCACACCCAGCTGAGTTCTTTATATATTTTAGATGTGATTGTTTTGTCAGATATCTAGTTTGCAAATATTTTCTCCCAACCTATAATTTGTCTTTTCATCCTCATTGGTCTCCCATAGAGCAAATTTAAAAAAAAAAAAAAAAAAAAAAAAAAAAAAAAAAAAAAACAATTAAGGTAGGAAAGAGGAAGCACTTTATTTTTTTATTTTTATGTATTTATTTATTTTTTGAGACAGAGTCTCGCTATGTCACCCAGGCTGGAGTGCAGTGGCGAGATCTTGGCTCACTGTGACCTCTGCCTCCTGAATTCAAGTTATTCTCCTGCCTCAGCTTCCCTAGTAGCTGTGATTACAGGAGCGCCACCATGCCCGACTAATTTTCGCATTTTTAGTAGAGAGGGGGTTTCTCCATGTTGGCCAGGTGGGTCTCAAACTCCTGACCTCAAGTTATCCGCCTGTCTTGGCCCCCAAAGTGCTGGGATTACAGATGTGAGATACCGTGCCTGGCCTAAAAGTTTGATGAGATCCAGTTTATCAAAATTTTCCTTTTATGAATCATGCTTTTGGTGTCAAATCTAAGAATTATTTGCCCAGTCCTAGGTTCCAAAGAATTTTTCCTGTGTTTTTTTTCCTAGATGTTTATAGTTTTATTTTACACATAAATTCATGACTTGACTGGGCACAGTGGCTCACACTTGTAATCCCAACACTTTGGGAGGCCGAGGCAAGCAGATCACTTGAGTTAAGGAGTTCAGGACCAGCCTGGGCAACATGACAAAACCCTGCCTCTAGTAAAAATACAGAAAAATTAGCTGGGCGCGGTGGCCTGGCACCTGTAGTTCCAGCAACTTGGGAGACTGAGGCAAGAGGATTTCAAGCCTGGTGAGATCACACCACTGCACTCCAGACAGAGCTCCTGTCTCAAAAACAAAGCTCCTGATCCATTTTGGGTTAATTTTTATAAGGTATAAAGTTTAAATTGACATTCCCCTTTTTTTGGCCATTTCAGCACCATTTGTTGAAAATTATCTCTCCTCCGTTGAATCGCTTTTGCTCTTTTCTCAAAAAGTATTGGGCATATTTGTGTGGATATGTGTGTGGGTTCTCTCTTCTGCTCCATTGGTCTGTGTGTCTATCTCACCACTTCTTTCTGTGGCTGTTTAGTAACCTTCACGCTGAGAGCAGTGATTCCTCCCACCCACCTTATTCTTAAAATTGTTTTAGCTATTCTAGAGTCCTTCCCTTTCCGTATGAATTTTTGAATAAACTTGCTTCTATCTACAAAAAAATTACTGGAATTTTGACAGGAATTTTGTTAAACATATAAACAAACATAGGGATAACTGTCATATTTACTCTGTTGAATCTTCTAATCCATGAACATGGAATTTCAATCCAAGAATTTAGGTCTTCTTTAACTTCTTTCCTCAAAATTTTAAAAACTTTCATCCAGCAGATACTGTTCATGTTTTGCTAGACTTATACCCAAGTATATCATTTTAAAATGTAATGGTGGATTGCATTAATTGACTTTCAAATAATGAAGCAGCATTGCATACCTGGAAAAAAATCCACTTTGTCTTGGCATATTATTTTTATACTCTGTTGGATTTGATTTTTTTTTTTGAGGATTTTTGTGTCTAAATTGATGAGAGATATCAGTGTATGGTTTTCTTTTTTGAGCTTTGTTTATGTTTGGTATCAGGCTAATACTAGTCTCATAAAATGAGTTAGCGACCTCTCGACTTCTAATATTCTAGGAGATACTGTGTAAAGTTGATGGTAATTATTCTTTGAATATTAGTTTAAAAAATATTCTGGTGAAGCCATCAGGGCCTGGAGTTTGGTGGATTTTTGGAAAGTTTTAAAATTATAAATTCAATTTTTCAATAGTTATAGAATTATTAAGGTTATTTATTTCATCTTGAATGAGTTTTAGTAGTATGTGATTTTCAAAGAATTGGCCCATTTCTGTTAAGTGCAATAGTGTACAGTTGCTTGTAGTCTTATTATCCTTTTTGTAGCTACATAATCTGCTGTGACATCCCCGATTTCACTCTAATATTGGTGATTTATCTCTTTTTTGTCACTATTGTTAGAGGTTTGTTAATTTTTTTATATTTCTCCAGAGAAACACATTTTGGTTTCATTAATTTTTTTTCTATTGCTTTTCTGTTTTCAATTTCATTCGTTTCTGCTATTATGTTTATTATTTTCTTTACACTGTTTGCTTTACATTTATTTTTCTCTTCTTTTTCTGGTGTCTTGACATAGAAACCTATATTATTGATTTGAAACCTTTGCTGTTTTGTTTTTTGTGTTGCTGTTGTTGTTGTTGTTGTTGTTGTTGTTTTGAGACAGGGTCTCACTCTGTAGCCCAGGCTGGAGTGCAGTGGTGCGATCTCAGCTCACTGCAACCTTTGCCTCCCAGGCTCAAGCAATTCTCCTGCCTCAGCCTGCCAAGTAGCTGGGAATACAGGTGCACGCTACCATGCCCAGCTAATTTTTGTATTTTTAGTAGAGACAAGGTTTTAGCATGTTGGACAGGCTGGTCTTCAACTCCTGGCCTCAAGTGATCTGCCCACCTCAGCCTCCCACCGTGCCTGGCCCTTTGCTGTTTTTTTAAAGTAAACATTTATTGCTGTAAATTTCCCTCTCAGCGCTCTTTTAGCGATATCCCACACATTTTCACACACTGTGTTTTTGTTCTCGTTCAGTTCTATTTTTAAAAAAAATTTCGGCCGGGCACAGTGGCTCACACCTGTAGTCCCAGCACTTTGTGAGGCAGGCGAATCATGAGGTCAGGAATTTGAGACCGGCCTGGCCAACATGGTGAAACCCCGTCTCTACTAAAAATACAAAAAAATTAGCTGGGCGCAGTGGTGGGCACCTGTAATTGCAGCTACTCAGGAGGCTGAGGCAGGAGAATCGCTTGAACACGGGAGGCAGAGGTTGCAGTGAGCCGAGATCGCGCCACTGCACTCCATCCTGGGCGAAAGACTCCGTCTAAAAAAAAAAAAAAAAAAAAAAAAAAAAAAAAAATGGTATTTCTTCTCTAACCCATGTATTATTTAAAAGTGTATGGTTGGGCCGGGCGCGGTGGCTCAAGCCTGTAATCCCAGCACTTTGGGAGGCCGAGACGGGCGGATCACGAGGTCAGGAGATCAAGACCATCCTGGCTAACACGGTGAAACCCCGTCTCTACTAAAAAATACAAAAAAAAAAAAAAAAAAAAAAAAAACACTATCCGGGCGAGGTGGCGGGCGCCTGTAGTCTCAGCTACTCGGGAGGCTGAGACAGGAGAATGGCGTAAACCCGGGAGGCGGAGCTTGCAGTGAGCTGAGATCCGGCCACTGCACTCCAGCCCGGGCGACAGAGCGAAACTCCGTCTCAAAAAAAAAAAAAAAAAAAAAGTGTACGGTTGGCCAGGTGTGGTAGCTCATACCCCTAATCCCAGCACTTTGGGAGGCCAAGGTGGGTGGATCACCTGAGGTCCGGAGTTCGAGACCAGCCTGACCAATATGGTAAAACCCCATCTCTACTAAAAATATTTTAAAAATTAGGCAGGCATGGTGGCACATGCCTGTAATCCCAGCTACCTGGGAGGCTGAGGCAGGAGAATCGCTTGAACCCGGGAGGCGGATGTTGCAGTGAGCTGGTATCGTGCCACTTCACTCCAGCCTGGGCAATAGGAGCAAAACTCCATCTCGGAAAAAAAAAAAAAAAAAAGTGTGCTGTTTAATTCCCAAGCGTTTGGAGCCTTTCTGGTTGTCTTTCTGTTACTGATTTCTAGTTTGATTCCATTATGGTCAGAACGAATATGCTGTATGATTTGGATTTTTTGTTAATTTGTTACGGTTTGTTTTATGACCCAGGATATGGTTTATGTTCCTTGGTAAATGTTACTTGAGCGCTTGAAAAGAATATATATTCTGCTGTTGTTGGGTGGACTAGTCTATAAATTTCCATTAGATTCTTTTGGTTGATAGTGTTGTTTAAATCTTCTTTATCTTTGATTTGCCACCTGGTAGTTCTAGTAATTGCCAGGAATTTAGATGTTAAAGTTTCTAGCTATAATTATGGATTTGCCTATTTCTCTTTTCAGTTCTGTCAGTTTCTGCTTATATATTTTAAAGCTCTGACACATTTAGGATTGCTATATCTTCTGGTGGATCGACCCTTTTATCATTACATTACATAATGTCCCTTTTTGTCTCTGGTAATTGTCTTTGCTCTGAAGTCTACTTTGCCATTAATATAGCCATTCCTGCCTGTTAAAAAAAATGCATAATATATATTTTTTCATCCTTTTACTTTCTTATTTTATTTTATTTATTTATTTATTTATTTTGAGACGGAGTCTCACTCTGTTGCCCAGGCTGGAGTGCGGTGGCGTGATCTCAGCTCACTGCAAGCTCTGCCTCCCGGGTTCACGCCATTCTCCTGTCTCAGCCTCCCGAGTAGCTGGGACTACAGGTGCCCACCACCACACCTGGCTAATTTTTTGTATTTTTTTGGTAGAGACAAGGTTTCACCATGGTCTCGAGCTCCTGACCTCATGATCCGCCTGCTTCGGCCTCCCAAAGTGCTGGGATTACAGGCGTGAGCCACCGCGCCCGGCCCATCCTTTTACTTTCAATCTACCTATGTCATTACATTTACAACGAACTGCCTTTACACAGTATATATTTGGATTTTTTTTTTTTTTTTTTTTTTTTTTTGAGACAGAGTCTTGCTCTGTCGCCCAGGCTAGGGTGCAATGGCACTATCTCAGCTCACTGCAAGCTCCACCTCCTGGGTTCACGCCATTCTCCTGCCTCAGCCTCCCGAGTAGCTGGGACTACCAGTGCCCGCCACCACGCCCGGCTGATTTTTTGTATTTTTAGTAGAGACGGAGTTTCACCGTGTTAGCCAGGATAGTCTGGATCTCCTGACCTCGTGATCCGCCTGCCTCCGCCTCCCAAAGTGCTGGGATTACAGGTGAAAGCCACCGCGCCCGGCCATATTTGAGTAATTTTTTATCCAGTCTTGCAATATCTGTCTTTTAATTGGTATATTTAGACCACTTACATTTAAAATAATTATTGATGTGGTCAAGCTCAAGTCTGCCAGTTTATTATGTGTTTTTTTGTTTTATCCCTCTGTTTATCATTATTACTTGCCTTTGTGTGGATTATTTTATTTAAACATTTTTTAGAGTTCCAATTTGATCTGTTTCATTGGTGCAAAAGTAATGCCAATTTTTACCATTGGTTTTGGTTTTAATGTAATGCCGTTACATTAAAAATAATGGCAAAAACTGGCCAGGTGGGGTGGTTCATGCCTGTAATCCCAGCACTTTGGGAGGCCAAGGCAGGCAGATCACTTGGGGTCAGGAGCTCGAGACCATCTTGGCCAAAATGATGAAACCCTGTCTCTACTAAAAATACAAAAAAAAAAAAAAAAAAAAAAAAATTAGCTGGACATGGTGGCACATACCTGTACTACTTGGGAGGCTGAGGCACAAGAATCACTTGAACCCAAGAGGCAGAGGTTGCAGTGAGCCAAGATTGCAGCACTGCACTCCACCCTGGGAAACACAGCAAGACTCCATCTCAAAAAACAAAAAGTAATGGCAAAAACCACAGTTGCTTTTGCATCAACCTAATATTTATAATGTTTTTTGAGTGTATTGCATTGTATTGTTTGCTTTGTGATTATTGTTCTAGGCATTACCATATATTTATATAATTCATCACAGTCTACTGGTATCAAAGTTCCAATCTGAGTGAAGTGTAGAAACCGTACTTCCCAATTAGGTCTCTTAATGCTCCCATTTTTAAAGTATAATTGTCTTAAGGATTTCCTCTACATACATTGCACACCACATCAGAAGGATATGGTAGCTTTTGCTTCAACCATAAAATATAATTAAAAATCATGAACTGGCTGGATGCAGTGGCTCACGCCTGTAATCCTAGCACTTTGAGAGGCCGAGGGGGATGGATCATGAGGTCAGGAGATCAAGACCATCCTGCCAACATGGTGAAACCCCGTCACTACTAAAAATACAAAAATTAGCTGGGTGTGGTGGTGTGTGCCTGTAAATCCCAGCTACTCGGGAGGCTGAGGCAGGAGAATCACTTGAACAAGGGAGTCAGAGGTTGCAGTGAGCTGAGATCACACCACTGCACTCCAGCTTGGTGACAGAGTGAGACTCCATCTCAAAAAAAAAAAAAAAAATCATGAACTGAAGGATAGTTTACTTCTATTTTTATCCATTCCATTGTACTTTCCTTTTTAGAGGCCCTAGCCTTCTTTTCTTACTATTTTCTTTCTGACTGGAGAACTTCCTTTAGCCGTTCCTTAATGCTAGGTCTTCTGTTAACAAATTATCTTGGTTCTTATTTTTCTGAGAATGATTTTATTTTTTTCCATTATTCCTGAAGGATAATTTCACTGGCTACAGAATTTGGGGCTGACAGTTCTTTTCTTTCAACACTTGGGAAATGCTGTACCATTTGCCTCCTGTCTCCATGGTTTCAGATGAGAAATCTACTGTCATTCAAATTAGTGTTCCTTTAGAGGAAATGTATCATTTCTCTCTGGCTGCTCTTAATATCTTTCTTTGTCTTAGGTTTTTTGTTTTGTTTTGTTTTGTTTTGTTTTTCTTTTTTTTTGAGACGGAGTCTCGCTCTGTCACCCAGGCTGGAGTGCAGTGGCCAGATCTCCGCTCACTGCAAGCTCCGCCTCCCGGGTTCGCGCAATTCTCCTGCCTCAGCCTCCCGAGCAGCTGGGACTACAGGCGCCCGCCACCTCGCCCGGCTTATTTTTTTGTATTTTTAGTAGAGACGGGGTTTCACCGTGTTAGCCAGGATGGTCTCGATCTCCTGACCTCGTGATCCACCCGTCTCGGCCTCCCAAAGTGCTGGGATTACAGGCTTGAGCCACCGTGCCCGGCTTGTTTTTTTTTTTTTTATAGACAGAGTCTCGCTCTGTCGCCAGGCTGGAGTACAGTGGTGCGATCTCGGCTCACTGCAACCTCCGCCTCCCAGGTTCAAGCGATTCTTCTCCCTCAGCCTCCCGGGTAGCTGGGACTACAGGCGCACACCACTGTGCCCAGCTAATTTTTGTATTTTTAGTAGAGATGGGGTTTCTCCATGTTGGTCAGGCTGCTCTTGAAATCCTGACCTCAGGTGATCCACCTGCCTCGGCCTCCCAAAGTGCTAGGATTACAGGCGTGAGCCACCTTGCCCAGCCTCAACTCCCTTTTACAAATGCATACATTAGTTGGGCGTGGTGGCTCACGCCTGTAATCCCAGCAATTTGGGAGGCTGAGGTGGGCAATCACTTGAAATCAGGAGTTTGAGACCAGCCTGGCCAACATGGTGAAACCCATCTCTACTAAAAATACAAAAATTAGCTGGCATGGTGGTGCACATCTGTAATCCCAGCTACTGGGAGGCTGAGGCATGAGAATCGCTTGAACCTGGGAGGCAGAGGTTGCAGTGAGCTGAGATTGCTCCGCTGCACTCCAGACTGGGTGACAGAGCCAGATTCTGTCTCAAAACCAAACAAACAAACATATATTAGCAATTTTAATTCATCCTAATAAATGATGGCCACAATGAAATTATGAGTTTGGAGGGTCAGTTTTAAATCTTCCTCTAAGACACATGGAATGATTGATAGGAAAAAATGTTTATCCTCGAAAATCACTACGTGAACGTCTAAGACCACTTTGGGAGACTGGGCCAATAGCACAGTGAAGCTTGGTATGTCCTGTCTGACAATGGCGTGAGTAGAAATAAACTCCCAACTATCTAAGGCCATGTGCTGAGAACCCTCTAGAAAGCGTTTTGGATGTTGTCACTTCACCATATTGCAAGCTGAAATGATAACTGGGTTAAAATTCTGAAAGGAGCCTAGGTACTCATTAGTGCAGCCTGTGGAAGCTGCATGTCTCGCCTCAAGCAGCAGGTCAAATACATGCTTGCACACTTACCTGCTTACATGGTGACCCACTTATGTGATCATCTGCTCACACACACGTCTTGCACACTTACCACTTATGTGATTGCCTGCTTACATGTATACTCATTTACAGAATTTCTGTCCAAGTGCGGTGGCTCATGCCTATAATCCCAGCACTTTGGGAGGCCGAGGTGGGTGGATCACCTGAGGTCAGGAGTTCAAGACCAGCCTGGCCAACATGGCAAAACCCCTATCTTTACTAAAAATACAAAAATTAGCCAGGTGTGGTGGCAGGCGTCTGTAATCCCAGCTACTCGGGAGGCTAAGGCAGGAGAATTGCTTGGACCCAGGAGGTGGAGATTGCAGTGAGCCAAGATTGCACCATTGCACTTTACCCTGGGCAACAGAGCAAAACTTTGTCAAAAAAAAACAAAAAACAATAACAACCAGAATTTCTGCCTACACAATTACATACCCCTGACCTGGTTGTATGCTTACCCACTTACATATTTACACATTCACCTGTTTGTACGTTTCCCTGCTTACTTGCTGCATGCTTACCTCCTTACACGTGTCCCTTTTATATCAGTCTCACATAGTAACACAATTACATGCTTACTTGTTTATCTCGTTTTACATGCTCGCTTAGTCCCTTACATAGTCACACACTTACCGTTTACACATACTGACATAATCACACACTATATGATTACAAGTTTACACAATGACATGCTTACCCACTTATACAGCTCCAGATCTGCCAGCGCCCAGCTGCAAAGACACCAAGGGGGAAATGCAAGGGGGTTGGATTTCAGAGAAGGCAGGCTCTTAGTTAGCAGTCAGGCCCACTCTCATCCCTGGCGCCTGACTCACACCAGCTTTTCTTGCAAGAGCCCCTGTCCACACCTCCAACAGTTGCCAACAGATTTCCCACGGTCTGGACGTTTTTGTGGGATTTTTTTTTCTTCGTCTCCACGTATGTCTCGTTGGAAGGAAAACAGCCAGCATTTGAGGAACTTGTGTATTCATGGCCTTGTGTGTGGCACCGTGTGTAGATTCTCTCCCCCAGCCTTTTGGTGACTGGCTTGATCAGCTTCACGTGGCTCCCTCTGGTGTGAGCCAGAGCTGATTGTGAAATTGGAGGGTGCTGGCTCCATGGAAGACAGGGATCTCCCGCAGAGAAGAACATCCTGAGTGTGGATGGTGCAGGGAGGGGAAAGCACTGGATCAGGAGTCCACAGACCTGAATTCAGTATCAGGATGAATCTTTTCGGAGCTGTGCAACCTTGTGGGAGTCACTCTTTCTCTCTGAGTCTCCGTGTCTTCATATGGGAGAGGTGGGTAACTGGGGACATAGAGAGGCAGAGACTGGGTCCTTCTGCCTTTGTCTTTTTTTTTTTTTTTTAACTTTTTTTTTCTTTTTTTTTTTGAGACAAGGCCTTGTTCTGTCACCCAGACTAGAGTGCAGTGGTGCAATCTTGGCTCACTGCAACCTCCACCTCCCAGGTTCAAGCAATTCTCCTGCCTCAGCTTCCTGAGTAGCTGGAATTACAGGCATGTGCCACCACCACACCTGGCTAATTTTTGTGGGTTTTCTTTTGGTTTTTTTGAGACGGAGTCTGCTCTGTTGCCCAGGCTGGAGTGCAATGGTGCGATCTCAGTTCACTGCAACCTCTACCTCCTAAGTTTAAGCAATTCTCTGCCTCAGCCTCCCGAGTAGCTGGGATTACAGGTGCATGCCACCAAACCTGGCTAATTTTTTGTGTTTTTAGTAGGGACGGGGATTCACCATCTTGGCCAGGCTGGTCTTGAACTCCTGACCTCGTGATCCACCTGCCTTGGCCTCCCAAAGTGCTGGGATTATGGGCATGAGCTACCGCGCCCAGCCTTTCCTCTGTTTTTTTGAGATGGAGTCTTGCTCTGTCGCCAGGCTGGAGTACAGTAGCGCAGTCTCAGCTCACTGTAACCTCTGCCTCCCAAGTTCAAGCGACTCTCCTGCCTCAGCCTCCCAAGTAGCTGGGACTACAGACGTGTGCCACCACACCCAGCTAATTTTTATATTTTTAGTAGAGACAGGGTTTCACCATGTTGGCCAGGATGGTCTTGATCTCCTGACCTCGTGATCCGCCTGCCTTGGCCTCCCAAAGTACTGGGATTACAGGCATGAGCCACCGCGTCCGGCCCTGATTTCTGTATTTTTAGTAGAGATGGTTTTCACCATGTTGGCCAGGCTGGTCTGGAACTCCTGGCCTCAGGTGATCCACCTGCCTCAGCCTCCCAAATTGCTGGGATTACAGGTGTAAGCCACCACGCCCAGCCCTTCTGCCTTTATCTTCTATCCCCAGGTTCCGGCACACAAAAGAAAAAGACCCTCAATGAATGCTTTTCAGGTGAAATAAGACTTGTCAAGACATTTCTACATCACTGAACACTAAACAAGTGGCAAAAAAGCCAATGAGCACTATTCTCAAAGTGGGGTCCCTCTATCTGCATTAGAATCATTACAGTGTTGGTTGAATACAGACTCCTGTACTTGAGGTCAGGAGTTGGAGACCAGCCTGACCAACGTGGTGAAACCCCATCTCTACTAAAAATACAAAAATTAGCTGGGTATGGTAGCACACACCTGTAATCCTAGCTACTCAGGAGGCTGAGGCAGGAGAATCACTTGAACCTGGGAGGCAGAGGTTGCAGTGAGCCGAGATCACGCCACTGCACTCCAGCCTGGGTGACAGAGCAAGACTCCATCTCAAAAAAAAAAAAAAAAAAAAAAAAACAAGAAAATGTGGCACATATACACCATGGAATACTATGCAGCTATAAAAAAGGATGAGTTTGTGTCCTTTGTAGGGACATGGATGCAGCTGGAAACCATCATTCTTAGCAAACTATCACAAGAACAGAAAACCAAACACCGCATGTTCTCACTCATAGGTGGGAACTGAACAATGAGATCACTTGGACTCGGGAAGGGGAACATCACACACCGGGGCCTATCATGGGGAGGGGGGAGGGGGGAGGGATTGCATTGGGAGTTATACCTGATGTAAATGACGAGTTGATGGGTGCAGCACACCAACATGGCACAAGTATACATATGTAACAAACCTGCACGTTATGCACATGTACCCTAGAACTTAAAGTATAATAATAATATAAAAAAATAAAAAAAATACAGACTCCTGTGCCTTAGCACCACTGGGGATAGGACCTGAGAGTCAACAGTCTAACAGCTTACATACAGTCACTCGCTTAGAGTCATGCGAGGCAATTTCTGCTGCTCCCTTTTCTCTGTGTGATGGGTTCTTGTTCATCCTTCAAGGTGAACTCCAATATCACCTCCACCACAAAGCACTCCTTGACTGACCTCAGAACTAATTGCCTCATTCTCTGTGGGCTCATAAGTGAACTATGTTATTCACATTTGTGTCCCTGGCACCTAGCCCAGGACTTAGCACATAATAGATGCTTATGTTTAAAAATAAAATTCCAGGCCAGGTGTGGTGGGTCACACCTGTAATCCCAACACTTTGGGAGATTGAGGTGGGAGGATCACTAGAGCCTAGGAGTTTGAGACCAGCCTAAGCAACATAGTAAGACCCCATCTCTACAAAAATAAAAATAAAAAATTAGCCTGGTTTGGAGTCGTGAACCTGTAATCCCAACTACTCGGGAGGCTGAAACAGGAGGATCACTTGAGCCTCAGAGGTTGAGGCTGCAGTGAGCTATGATGGTGCCACTGCAAGTCCTTGTCTCAAAAAATAAATAAATAAAAATAAATAAATAAAATTCAACCTCCCATCTCCGGCCCATGAAGCCCTCGGTTATCTGATCCTCCCCTTCCTACCACGCTTCTACACCGCCCAATTCACCTCTCCCTACTCTGCTTCTCATTATCCATGCTTCTACCACAGTGGCCTTCATTCTGTTCCTTAAACTAGCCAGGCTACATCCAGCTTCTCAGGCTTTGCTGCCTGAAGAAATTGAAAGGGCCTCCCAGTGACACCCTTTCTCATCATCCCGTTTTATTTTTATCACACGTGTATCATTATCTAATCGTTTCACTTTTTTTTCAATATATTTATTTTCTGTTTCTCCTCAGGGAACATAGGCTAATTGATGAGATGAGAGATCTTTATGAGTCTAGCTCAGTGTTTCTTAAGCAGGTTTGATCTTTACCCCCAGAGGGCATTTGGCAGTGTCTGGAGACACTTTGGGCTGACACACCCGGGCGCTGCTACTGGCATCTAGCGAGTAGAGACCAGAAATGCCACGAAACATCCTACAATACAGAGAACACCACATAGAATTATCCAGCCTTGAATAACAACAGTGCCACAGTGAAAGTAACCCTGGTCTAGCTCGTCTCTGATGCCCAAGCGCCTGGACCGGCGCCTAGCAAATCGTACGTGGCTCAAGCTCAAACATTTTTGCTGCATGAACGAACGAAATGTTTGAATTACGTGTTGGATTTAATTTTAAAGCTGGAAAGGTCCTTAGAGAGCAATTAAACCACAAGTTTTTATACTCTGCTTCTGGAAGCCTCAGGCTATGGGGCAGAGTTTCAAGAATTCTGCTTGCCAGGAAGAATTTTTAGCTCAACGCTCAAGATGTAAACTTGGGACTGTGGTCTGTTTTATATATTGAGGTCCCAGTAAAATTGTCTGACAAGTTCTACCGCTTAAACAAACTGGACAAACTATTGTTCCAGACCAGCCCCTTCATTTCACCGAGCTGAAAGGAAGCTCCCGGAGAAGTTGGGGGCTCCTCGGTGACACGCACAGAGCCAGGTTCAGGTCTCCTTGAGCGTCCAGCTGGCCTTGGTCACAGACTGGCCATGGCTCTGTGATTCACCAAAGACACAATTTAGGAGCAAGACAATGTGGTATAGCAGTTACTAGCCCAGCTTCAGAGCAAGACAGGGTGGGTTTTCATCCCGGATCTGCCTCCAACCAGCTGTGTGGCCTTGGAAGTCCACTAACCCTCTCTGAGCCTGTTTCCACTGAGGATCTGTGAGATGGAGATAATAATAGTACCCTCTTCATACGGTTGTGATGCAGATTTAAAAAGTTAGTTGGCCAGGTGCCATGACTCACACCTGTAATCCCAGCGCTTTGAGAGGCTCAGGCAGGAGGTTCACTGGAGCCCAGGGGTTGGAGGCTGCAGTGAGCTATGATCACGCCACTGCACTCCAACCTGGGTGACACAAGACCCTATCTCTAATAATAATAATAATAAGACCGGGCGCTATGGCTCACGCCTATAATCCTAACACTTTGGGAGGATGAGGTGGGAAGATCACCTGAAGCCAGGAGTTTGAGACCAGCCTGGCCAACATCGTGAAACCCCATCTTTACTAAAAATACAAAATTGGCCAAACGTGGTGGCACGTTCCTCTAATCCCAGCTACTCAGGAGGTTGAGGCAGGAGAATTGCTTGGACCCAGGAGGTGAAGGTTGCAGTGAGCTGAGATTGTGCCACTGCACTCCAGCCTTGGTGACAGAGCAAGACTCTGTCTCAAAAATAATAATAATAATAGTAAAATTAAAATTAAAAAATAAAATTAGAGTATGTCAACAATGTTTGGAACAGTGTTGAGTGCATAGTAAGTGCTATATGTGGGGTGACAAATTCATCCCAATTTGCCTGCGTCCTTCCTGGTTTTAGCACAGAAAGTCCTGCATCCCAGGAAACCCCTCAATCACATAAAGCAGGACAGTTTGTCATTGTAGCCATATATGTATGTTTGACATGTTTTGTTTTGTTTTGTTTTAAGAGATGGGATCTTGCTTTGTGGCCCAGGCTGGAGTACAGTGCCTCAATCATAACTTACTGTAGCCTCAAACTCCTGGGCTCAAGCAATCCATCCACCTCAGCCTCCCAGGTAGCTGGGACTACAGATACAATGCCTGGCTAATTTTTTTAGGGAGAGATGGGGTCTCACTATGTTGCCCAGGCTGGTCTCAAACCCCCGACTTCAAGCGATCCTCCTGCCTCACCCTCTGAAAGTGCTGGAATGCTAGGCGTTGAGCCACCATGTCAGGCCTGATATTTTAAACAAAACTGTCTACATTACTGATCAGTAGATGTCTCTATTAACGTTCAGTTTGATTTTTCATTACTTGGTACCTTTCATGAAGGAAGGATTACTGACCAATTACTCACACAGATGAGAGAGCAGGGAGTATCTTTAACCTACTTCCTAATAATGAAGTTGGTCATTTTCTGTCCATTCACACAAGAAGGCACACAGCACCTCTATTTGGAAAACACTTTCTTAGCAGTTGGTTTGTTACTAGATCGCCTCAAACAAGAGAACTCTTGTTTCTTTTTTCAAAAAGTCTACTTTTCAAACAGTTGCCAACTTCAGGCTGAATTTTCCCCGGTAAGATAGAATCTTAGGCTTGAAAGAAGTTTAGAAAATGTCTAATCCAGCCATGACATTTCCCAGATGGGACAAGTGAGGCCCAGAGAAGGTTACTAATTTTCCTGGGGTTACACAACAGCAAAGGATGGCTCTGAGACTCAGGGCCAGGGTTTGAACTCCTGGGCCAGGGCTTTTTCAGGGGTTCTCAAACTGGGTTCCACCCCCAATGGCAGGTTTCCTAGAGAAGTGGGTAGTGAGGGAACAAGAGGGAAGCTACGTCACTGGGCAACCCCTAGCCCTCCTCCTTCCATCCCATAAGCTCCACTTTGACCATTTTGTACATCGACCTTCAACTTAAGGAGCCTCTGCAACAGGGCTCATCTCTGGAAAAACTCTTTTTTGAAAGCCACTCAGTTATAACGTAGGATTTACAGATTTTCTTCCCTGGAAAACTTTTGTTCCCATGGAGAGAACTTAACTTTTTCTTTGAACCACATTCTCCTCCTCTCTAATGGATTTTTACATATTTGGAAAAACAGAGGCATGCATGGGCCTTTTAAAAGCCAGCAGTTAAACTGAAAGGCTCATTCACTTGTGGGAGAGCTGGGTGACTCAGGGCGTCAGTAACAACTGGCCCAGATGTGAAATCTCATGCTCATTGCTTAGAAAAATGTTTAGAAAAATGCTGCTGTTTGGGATCACTGGACGGAAGCTGCAATGAGGGCCCAAGAGAGCCCCAAGGTCTACAGTTCCAAGGGAACAGGATGGAGGGGGGCGAAGGGTGGTGAGACCGTCTAGAACCCAAGGCTAAGCAGTGCAGGGGGCTGATGGTAAGATATGCCTTTCCCCAAGTGTCTCATTTTAAGCTGAAACAGACAAGATCCAAAGCCAGGAAAACATCCGGGATGGACCCCCAAAGAGGGAGAAAGACAAGAAACACAACGAAGCCAAGGGCACAGCCTTTGTCCATAGGAATCCTGGGCTCTCCATGGAGTGAGTCTAGGCTTAAAGGAAGGGCCAGGAGGTACCAGCTGATTCCCCAAAGTGGAAGGATGAAAGCCTGGACTTGATACTCGATGGAACTGGATTTGAATCCCAATTCAGCTACTCACAAGCTGTGCAACCTTGGGCAAGTTATCCAACCTCTCTGAGCATCCTTTTCTCATTGGTAAAATGTAGGTTGTCCTGGTACCTACCTTATAGTGTAGTGAAGGGTTAGAAAATAGAAGAGTACTGCTCCTTACAATGCACCTGTGCCAAGGAAATAGTTGTAGTCACTAATTATTTATTTATTTATTTATCTTTTTTTGAGATAGGCTCTCTCTCTGTCACCCAGGCTGGAGCACAGTGGTGCCATCACAGCTCACTGCAGCCTCAAACTCCTGGGCTCAAATGATCCTCCCACCTCGGCCTACTGAGTACCTAGGACGACAGGTGCACCACCGTACCCTGCTAATTTTGATTTTTTGTAGAGATGGGAGGGGGTGGGTCTCACTATGTTGCCCAGGCTGGTCTTGAACTCATGGCCTCAAGCAATCTTCCCACTTCGCCTCCCAGAGGGTTGAGATTACAAGTGTGAGCTACCATGCCCGACCTTCTAGCCATTATTTATGAAGGACCTACTAGGTTCCTAACTGTGTACACCTGAGCCTGAGTTCCTCCCCACAGGCCTGCTCAGCCTCTGTTTACCAGAGATTCTCCCTGATGCTGAGGGATGTTTAAAGTAGGGCTGACACAATTCTTATGTGAAGCCAAAATAGATTTGGGTCAGAGGGCACCCTGGGACACTCAGCCTTTTGACATAGGTGGCTGTTTGGCCAGCTGCCAGCACACAGTAGGGGCTCAAGAAATATGAATGAGTGACTCCATGGAAAAAAATTAAAGACTGAATGTTGATGAATGTCTCCTTCTGGATGGTGAAAAAAAAAAACTTCAAGAATTCATGAACATAATGTTGAAATAAGCCAGACACAAGATAATTTGCTATGTGGTGGCATTTGTATAAAGTTCTAGAACAGAAAAGATAAATCTATGATGAGAGGAGTCAGAACAGTGGTTGGCTAGGGGCTGGAAAGAACAGACAAAGCTGTTCCTTACGTGCCCAATATTTGTTCCCCACTCTCTTGCCACTAGTGTAACCACTTCATAAAGTTCTGGTCAAGGAGATGTATGTGGAACTGTTGGGTGACAGTTGGAGAAAGCCTCTTATAAGGGCTAGTTCATACTGTTTGCCCCTTTGGCCTTATCTTCCTCCATCCTGCCCTCTGAATATAGATGTGATGGCTGGATCCCTGGCTGCCACATTGGATCATGAGGACTACGGCTGTAGCCTAAGGTTGGAAGAGCTAGGAACTAGCTCCCTAACAACTCCATGAAGCTATCATACCAGCTCTGAACAGCTCACTGCTCTACTCCGGACTTCCTTTGTATGAGAGAGAGACATGGATGTCTCTCTTGGGTGAGCCACTACATTAGGCTGGGTTTTGTTTTGTTTTTACATTATTACAAAGGAATAACTGAGACTGGGTAATTTATAAAGAAAAGAGGTTTAATCGGCTCACGGTTCTGCAGGCTGTACAGCATGGCACCAATATCTGCTCAGCTTCTGGTGAGGTCTAAAGAACTTACAACGATGGCAGAAAGCAAAGTGAGAGCAGACATGCCACATGGCAAGAAAGTGAGCAAGAGAGATGGGGGAGAAGGTGCCACACACTTTTAAGAAAGCAGATCTCGGCCGGGCGTGGTGGCTCAAGCCTGTAATCCCAGCACTTTGGGAGGCCGAGACGGGCGGATCACTAGGTCAGGAGATCGAGACCATCCTGGCGAACACGGTGAAACCCCGTCTCTACTAAAAAAATACAAAAAACTAGCCGGGCGAGGCGGCGGGCGCCTGTAGTCCCAGCTACTCGGGAGGCTGAGGCAGGAGAATGGCGTAAACCCGGGGGGCAGAGCTTGCAGTGAGCTGAGATCCGACCACTGCACTCCAGCCCGGGCGACAGAGCCAGACACCGTCTCAAAAAAAAAAAAAAAAAAAAAAAAAAAAAAGAAAAAAAGAAAGCAGATCTCACATGAACTCATCACCAAGGGGTTGCTACTAAGCCATGCCATTCATGACGGATCTGCCCCCATGATCCAAACAGCACCTCCCACCAGGCCCCACCTTCAACACTGGGGATTACACTTCTTTTTTTTTTTCTTTTTCTTTTTTTGAGATGGAGTCTTGCTCTGTGGCTCAGACTGGAGTGCAGTGGCTTGATCTCGGCTCACTGCAACCTCTGCCTCCCATGTTCAAGCAGTTCTGCCTCAGCCTCCTGAGTAGCTGGGATTACAGGCACGTGCCACCACACCTGGCTAATTTTTTTTTTTTTTTTTTTAGACAGAGTTTTGCTCTTGTTGCCCAGGCTGGGGTGCAGTGGCACGATCTCGGCTCACCGCAACCTCTGCCTCCCGGGTTCAAGTGATTCTCCTGCCTCAGTCTCCTGAGTAGCTGGGATTACAGGTGTGCGCCACCATGCCTAGCTAATTTTGTGTTGTTGTTGTTGTTTGTAGAGATGAGGTTTCTCCATGTTGACCAGACTGGTCTCGAACTCCTGACCTCAGGTCATCCACCTGCCTCAGCCTCCCAAAGTGTTGGGATTATAGGCATGAGCCACCGCTCCCCGCATCTTTTTGTATTTTTAATACAGACAGGGTTTCACCATGTTGGTCAGGCTGGTCACGAACTCCTGACCTCAAGTGATCCACCCGTCTCGGCCTCCGAAAGTCCTGGGATTACAGGCATGAGCCACCGTGCCCACCCTAGGGATGACATTTCAACAGGAGATTTAAAGGGGACAGATATCCAAACCATATCAGCACCATCATTTGGAGGTTTTCTGACACATGCAGTTGAACCTGTTCTCACTGCCCAACAGCCCAGTGAGGTTAGTAGTATAGTACCATTACTGTTGTACAGAATAGTCACATAGCTGGAAATCGGGAGAGCCTGGGTGTGAATCCCAAGTCATGAGGGTTGTTGAGGGCATTCCTTCCATGGAGGTGACTGGGCACACATCACTGTCTTCTCATGTCCAGTTCCTGGAGTCCCCAGACAGCACAGTTCATTATCACAGGACTAAGGGAGTCACAATCATAGCCCCAACAGTTGAGCCCTCACCCACATGATGTCATTGACCTCTCCCAGAAAGAATGGGAGGTGGAGTTGCTTCCCTATTTTACACCTGACAGAATTGAAGCTGAGGGTGCTGAATTCACTTACCCAGAGTCACAGAATTAGGAAAGGGCACAACTGGGGTTTGAACCAGGGGCCCCTGCCAGCAAAGCCCACTTTCTTAAGCCCTCAGCCACATTACTAGCTCAGAAGCCATGGAGCCTAATTTTCCATGAGACCTTTACATCCTCTGGAAATGACTGGCCAGCCTTTATTTGGTCTTGAATTCCTGACCTCAGGTGATGCACCCCACCTCGGCCTCCCAAAGTACTGGGATTACAGGCATGAGCCACCATGCCCAGCCACTATTCCATTTATGTCAAATGTCTTGGTGGGGAGCGGTGGCTCACACCTATAATCCCAGCACTTTGGGAGGCCAAGGCAGGCGGATCACCCGAGGTCAGGAGTTCAAGGCCAGCCTGGCCAACATGGTGAAACTCTGTCTCTACTAAAAATACAAAAATTAACCAGGCGTGATGGCGGGCACTGTAATCCCAGCTACTCAGGAGGCGGAGGCAGGAGAATCACTTAAACCCAGGAGGCGGAGGCTGCAGTGAGCTGAGATCACACCATTGTCTCCAGCCTGGGTGGCAAGAGCTAAACTCTATCTCAAAAAAAAAAAAAAAAAATGTCCAGAAAAGGCAAATCCATATAGACAGAAAGTAGATTGGGGTGCCTGGGGCTGGGGTGGGAGTGGGAATTGACTTGAAAATGGTTATTTGTTAGGGGGTTGGAAAAGGTCTGAATGTTCTAAATGAATGCTAGTGGTTGCACAACTTTATACATTTACTAAAAAAATCACTGAACTATATACTCACAATGAATGAGCTACATATTGTATTAATTATGGCTCAGTGAAACAGTTTTGTTGTTGTTGTTGTTGTTATTGTTTTTTGAGATGGGTTCTCACTCTGTCAGCCAGGTGGTAATGCAGTGGCAGTATCTCTGCCCACTGCAACCTCCACTTCCCAGACTCAAGTGAACCTCCCACCTCAGCCTCCCCAGTAACTGGGACCACACCCAGTTAATTTTTGTATTTGTTGTAGTGACAGGGTTTCACCATGTTGCCCAGGCTTGTCTAGAACTCCTGAGCTCAGGTGATCCACCCACCTAGGCCTCCCAAAGTGCTTGGATTACAAGCATGAGCCTCTGTGCCCAGCCAAAACAGTTTTGTGAAAAGGAGATTGAGACTGGATGCGGTGGCTCATGCCTGTAATCCCCGCACTTTGAGAGGCTGAAGCAGGCAGATGACTTGAGATCAGGGCCAACATGGTAAAACCCCCATCTCTACTAAAACATACAAAAATTAGTTGGGCGTGGTGGCACATGCCTGTAATCCTAGCTACTTGGGAGACTGAGGCAGGAGAATCACTTGAACCCAGGAGGTGGAGGTTGCAGTGAGCTGAGGCCGTGTCAGTGCACTCCAGCCTGGGCAACAAAGAAAGACTCCATCTCAGGAAAAAAAAAAAAAAAGTAAAAAAAGAGATTGATATGAGAAAAAGAATAAGACATTAAGTGGCCGGGCGCGGTGGCTCACGCCTGTAATCCCAGCACTTTGGGAGGCCGAGGCGGGCGGATCACAAGGTCAGGAGATCGAGACCACGGTGAAACCCCGTCTCTACTAAAAATACAAAAAATTAGCCGGGCGCGGTTGTGGGCGCCTGTAGTCCCAGCTACTCGGGAGGCTGAGGCAGGAGAATGGCGTGAACCCGGGAGGCGGAGCTTGCAGTGAGCCGAGATCGCGCCACTGCACTCCAGCCTGGGCGACAGAGCCAGACTCCGTCTCAAAAAAAAAAAAAAAAAAAAAAAGACATTAAGTGAAAAAAAAAAAAAAAGCAGAATGCCAAACAAAATATACCATAATTCCTTTTTACGTAAAAAGGAAAAACCTCCATAGGAACATGAGTACATATACTGATAAATGCAGAGAAACCTGTCGTGAAAGCTCTACCCCATACTTTTGGGAAAGGGAGCAGGAATGGGTGGCTGGAAAGGGGGACATTTACTTTACAGTGAAAGTTAATTATTTGGGTAATTTTTTTAATTAAAAAAAAAAAATCGGCCGGGCGCGGTGGCTCAAGCCTGTAATCCCAGCACTTTGGGAGGCCGAGACGGGCGGATCACGAGGTCAGCAGATCGAGACCGTCCTGGCTAACCCAGTGAAACCCCGTCTCTACTAAAAAATACAAAAAACTAGCCGGGTGAGGTGGCGGGCGCCTGTAGTCCCAGCTACTCGGGAGGCTGAGGCAGGAGAATGGCGTAAACCCGGGAGGCGGAGCTTGCAGTGAGCCGAGATCCGGCCACTGCACTCCAGCCTGGGCAACAGAGCAAGATTCAGTCTCAAAAAAAAAAAAAAAAAAAAAAATCTAGCCCCCAGAAAGAAAAAGAGGCTGGGTGCCGTCGCTCATGCCTGTAATCCCAACACTCTGGAGGTCAAGCTGGACAGATCACTTGAGTCCAGGAGTTCAAGACCAGCTGGGGCAACATGGTGAAACCTTGTCTCTTAAAAAAATAATAATAATAAAATTAAGAAAAGAAAAAAAATGCAAAAGATAGCAGTAGAGACTGCACTCCATCCCCAGCACCTTCTTTTGTAATTATTGAGCCCACGGATTTAGGGAATTGGTATTTTGAAGAAGTAAAAATGTGTGGCTGTATCTAGACATAGGAAGGACTTAAGGAATGATCTAGTCCAGTATATTTATTCTGTAGGTGAGGAAACTGAGGTCCAGGGAGGGACTGGGGCCTGTTCAACGCCAGAGCTCATTGGGCCTGGGCTGAAGTCCAGGTCTCAGACGAAGCTCCCAGCTCTGCCCCCGCACTGCACTCTGCACAAATTGTTTCGTGTCTCCAGGAAAGGGGAGTTTATAAATTTGGCCACATTTTGGAACAACAGAGCCATAAATGGACATGACCGAGGGAGGCTGGGAGGTATCTGACCTTTGAGGCTGGGGGCGGGGATGGGAAGAGAGGACAGGGCAGGCAGGCTCAGCCACAGCCCAGATTCCTGCATCCAGGGGAAAATAATGTGGAGAAAGGAGCCATTCCAGGGGGAGGCTGAAGTGAAGCTGGTGAATGTGGAGGGCCAGGCCAACCAGGTTCAAACACCGGCCTCTGCCCCCACCCCCACCACCTACAGACTTTGGGTAAGTGCCTTCACCTCTCTGAGCCTCAGTGGTCACCAAACCTAGTGAATGGCAAGGATATCTGGCAAGTGTGTGAAAATGGCAGATGGCCAGGCCCCAACTCCAACTTACGGAGAATCAGACTCTTCTAGGACGGGGCTGGAATACTCTGATGTAGCTAGTGAACTGGAGTTCAGGAGTCAGTGACATTCAGGCACTTCAAACAGGCTTTGCACATCATTATTATTTTATTATTATTATTATTATTGAGACGGAGTCTTGCTCTGTCACCCAGGCTGGAATGAGGGGCACAATCTCGGCTCACTGCAAGCTCCACCTCCCAGGTTCAAGCAATTCTCCTACGTCAGCCTCCCAAGTAGCTGGGATTACAGGCACACACCACTATGCCTGGCTAATTTTTTGTATTTTTAGTAGACACAGGGCTTCACTATGTAGCTCAGGCTGGTCTTGAACTCCTGACCTCAGGTGATCCACCCGCCTCGACCTCCCAAAGTGCTAGGATTACAGGCATGAGCCACCGTGCCTGGCAACCGGTTTGTTCTTTTTTTGAAGCAGGGTCTCACTTTGTCACCCAGGCTGGAGTACAGTGGCTCAATCACACATCTTTGCAGCCTCGACCTCCCAGGCTCAAATGGTCCTCCTGCCTCAGCCTCCCCAGTAGTTAGGACTACAGGCATGCACCACCACACCTGGCTAGTTTTTTTTTTTTTTTTTATTAGAGACTACGTCTCACTATGTTGTCCAGGCTGATCTTGAACTCCTGAGCTCAAGCGATCCTCCTGCCTCAGCCTCCCAAAGTGTTAGGATTACAGGCATGAGCCACCACACCCAGCCCCAAAATCCTTATTTTGATTAGACTCTGTTGCCTGTATATGGAAATCCAGACTGCATAGCCTGGCATTCAGGACTTCACAGCAACCTCCTGAACAGTCATAAACTTCATACACTACCTGACCATCCCTCATCCCTCAATTCCTTCAACAAGCACATGGATAGTGCCCTCTCCGCAGCCCCAGATAAAATCGGGTCTCTGCCTTCCCTGGGGGTCCTAAGTGGGAATAAATTAAATTCCACACCCCAAGGTTTTCTTGTTTTTCCAAACACTTTCTTGCTCACACCTTCAAACCCCACTTTCATAGGGGAAAACCGACCAACAACCCCTCCCACCTAAAGCTTTCCTGGTTCTCTGCACCCCCTGGCTGGGTCACCATTTACTGTGGGTTCTACCCTTCTCATGAATGAATGAGTGAGTGAGTGAATGAATGAATCCCAACTAACTTCCCTCTGGTCCCTAGCACTCAGTTTGTGGCCAATAATGTTTATTGAAATACAATGGAATATGGATTTTCTAAGCCAGTTTTGATCTGAATGCAGCAAACACTGAGAAACAGTGTCAGTCGACAAACATTTATTGAGTAGCTACTATGTGCCTGGCACGTGGAAACAAAGCAGATCATTCCAAATATAGTAAGAGTTACAAGTGCTACGGGAGAGAGAGAGAGACTGAGAGGTGCTGTTTCATATGGAATGGTCAGGGAAGCCCTTTGGAGGAGGTGGCATTTGCGCTGGAGACCTGAAGACTGAGACAGGTGGCCTGCAGAGCCCTGGAAGGGTGACTTGATTTGGGTTTGAGCAGAGCTTTCTGACTTCTGGGTGGTGAATGGAGGTGGGGTGGAGGCAGTGGTCAGAGCCAAGTGACATGATGAACAGTGGTGTGGAGAGGTGGGGCCCAGCCGTGTGAAGACAGACACCACAGGGGGGCTCTGCTGCTTGGGTGGGATCCCCGGCCTTCTTCCAAGCTTTACATTATTTGATTCTCTGAGCCTTATCTGTGTTTTAAACACACACACACACAAGCAAGTAAAGAAAACCACCCCCGCCGCCCCCCCCCCAGCCTCAGAAGTTGGCTAAAGCCCGCAGGGTTGTTTGTTTGTTTTGTAAAAAATATGTTTTCCACTGAATCTTCAGTTTTTTGTTTCCAGCAGCTGGCACCCACCCAAGGGAACAAGTTAGCTGGGACAAACGGGGCTTCCGTCCCTCTGTCATTGTCCTCTGGATCACAGCTCGTGGCCGCTAAGAGGGTCATTTCCTGTGGCCGAGAGGCAGGGCTGAGAAGGTGAAGTGTGGGGGCCAGGCCTTCCCACGGATGCAGCTGGGTCAGCTGCATTTCCCCAGAGGACACTGCTTCAGGGGAGGGAGTGGGGCAGGAGAAAGGCAGCCCCTGAGGTCAGGCTTGCAGCTCTGGCCCAGCAGTTCAATATTAAGTCAGTTACTTGAGGTTTAACAACACCACGGAGCAAGGCTCCCAGGCTAGCCCTCAAGAAGAGCCTATTGCACAGATATTGGAAAGTCATTTGTTTTGTTTGTTTGTTTTGAGACAGAGTCTCTCTGTGTCACCCAAGCTGGAGTACAGTTGCGCGATCTCGGCTCACTGTGCCATCACTTGAACCCCCTCTGCCTCCCGTTTCAAGCAATTCTCATAGCCTCAGCCTCCCAAGTAGCTGGAATTGCAGGCTTGCACCACCATGCCCAGCTAATTTTTGCACTTTTAGTAGAGACAGGGTTTCACCATGTTGGCCAGGCTGATCTCGAACTCCCAACTTCAGGTGATCTCCCCGTCTCGGCCTCCCAAAGTGCTGGAATTACAGGTGTGAGCCACAGCACCTGACCTGGAAAGTCACTTGTGTGGGATGAGAGGTACCCAGCCCATACACAAGATGGTCGGGGCACACGATTTGAAAACCCATCAAATTCAGGTCACATGACCTGAGAATGAGGTGAGACTGAGCTGTGTCTGGAAGACAGAAAAGCCCTTCCCCCACTATAGACCAGAGCAGGGGGCGCCAGGCATGGGGACCACTGAATTCCATGTCCCTGCAAGCCACATATATACCAAAATTCTGTTGAATTTCTAGGCTCAGCCCCTCCTGGTTATAATCTGGTTTCTCAAACTGGCTCTCTGTCCCCAGAAAGAGGAAGAATGGTGCCGGGGCAGTGTCCAGCCCATATCCATCTAACTCCTCACACACTGATATTGTTTGGCTGTGTCCCCACCCAAATCTCAACTTGAATTGTATCTCCCAGAATTCTCATGTGTTGTGGGAGGGACCCAGGGGGAGGTAATTGAATCATGGGGGCCGGTCTTTCCCATGCTATTCTCGTGATAGTGAATAAGTCTCATGAGATCTGATGGGTTTATCAGGGGTTTCTGCTTTTGCTTCTTCCTCATTCCTCTTGCTGCTACCATGTATGAAGCGCCTTTCACCTTCCACCATGATTGTGAGGCCTCCCCAACCACGTGGAACTGTAAGTCCAATTAAACCTCTTTTTATTCCCAGCCTTAGTATGTTTTTATCAGCAGCGTGAAAACAGACTAATACACACACCTGTGAGTTTTACATAAAGATCATGTGCCTTCCTCTCAGGCCATTCAGCCTCACTTATAACCTTCAGTCACCATGGCCCACTTCAGACTCCTCCTTCCTGCCTCAGGGCCTTTGCCCATGACTTCCTTTGCCTGGATCTCAAGTCAAAGTGCTCAAGACACCCTAAACTTTTCCTCTCAGAGCTAACTCCCAACTGACAATAGTGATTTGTGTAGTCACATGATATTGTCTTCCTCCAAAGCACCATTGAAGACATTCTAAAAAGTGAGACAGGCACAGTGGCTCACGCTTATAATCCCAACTATTTGGAAGGCCAAGGCAGGAGGATTGCTGGAGCACAGGAGTTTGAGACCAGCCTAAAAAACATAGTGGGACCTTGTCTCTACAAAAAAAAATAAAGAATAAAAAATTAGCCAGGTGTGGTGGTGTATACCTGTTGTCCCAGCTACTCAAGAGGCTGAGGCTGGGATGATCACTTGAGCCCAGGAGGTGGAGGCTGCAGTGAGCCATGATCATGCCACTGCACTCCAGCCTGGGTAACAGAGTGGGACCCTGTCTCAAAAAAAAATTAAAAAGCGAGAAAAAGCAAAAGGAAGTGAGTGGTTGGTTTTTATGGACCAAGCCTGAAAACAGCACATGTCCCTTCTGCTCACATTTCATTGGCTGGAATCAGTCACATGGTCCCCTAACAGCAAGGTAGGCTGGGAAATGCGGTCTAGTACAGTGTTGAAGAGGAGGATGTGGACCACAGTGGGGTAAGGTGGTTCCTCAAAATGAGAAGAAAGGGGTGATGGGGGCCTGGACAGGCAAAAGGCCCACTATGCACTCCACATGGCCTCTATAACCCTACTCAGGGAGGGGAAGGCGTGTCTCCTGGGCCTCTGTCTGCCTTTTCCTGTGGATGGAAAACTCATTAGTGGTCAGCCTCTGGAGCAGATACCACCCATATGCCCCTGATGATACTTCTACCCGTCAAAGGCTTCTTACTGTGAATGTAACTGCTTGACTGTGTTGTTCTGACCTCGGGAGCACACTTGGGCCTCTCCTCGGGCAAGCAGGAAGGCTGAGTTCCAGAAGCATCCCTCAACCAGTGAAAGATGAGATGTTGGTGGCTAGATACTCCAGCTGCCTTGCTCCTTGGTTGGGATGAATGTCTCTGAGCTTTCCCTAGTGGGGTTGAGCTGCAGTTGCCTATTGCGGTATGCTTTCAATTTATTTATTGAATTTATTGGCTGCTTTCCTTTCCCCATCCCCACTCCCCTGCAGGGGATTCCCTGGGACCACCTCCCAGACAGATCACTTGAACTTAAAATACTTGTCTTAGGGCCTGCTTATGGGAGGACCCAAACACAGGCAGCTCCCCAACAGCGGGGACAAGGGACAGTGACGTGGACTCTTCTCCCCTACCTCCTGTCTTGTGCTTCATGCACACACAATCATTCTTTCTTTTTTTTTTTTTTTTTTTTTTGAGACAGGGTCTCACTCTGTTATTGAGGCTGGAGTGCAGTGGTGCGATTTGGCTCACTGAAACCTCGACTTCCCGGGCTAAAACAACCCTCCCATCTCAGCCTTTCAGGTACCTGGGACTACAGCCGCGCGCCACCACACCTGGCTAATTTTTTGTATTTTTTGTACAGATGGGGTCTCACTGTGTTGCCCAGGCTGGTCTCAAACTCCTGGGCTCAAGCGATCGGCTCACCTTGGCCTTCCAAAATACTGAGGTCACAGGTGACAGCCACTGTGACTTGCCAATCATTCTTTTTTTTTTCTTTCTTTCTTTTTTGAGATGGAGTCTCGCTCTGTCGCCCAGGCTGGAGTGCAGTGGCGCGATCTTAGCTCACTGCAAGCTCCGCCTCCCAGGTTCTCGCCATTCTCCTGCCTCAGCCTCCCGAGTAGCTGGACTACAGGTGCCCGCCACCACGCCCGGCTCATTTTTCGTATTTTTAGTAGAGACGGGGTTTCACCGTGTTAGCCTGGATGGTCTCGATCTCCTGACCTTGTGATCCGCCTGCCTCGGCCTCCTTCATTCTTTTTTATTACTGTTTAGAAACACACAAAACACATGTCAATGGGTTGATCATCTTGGCTAGAACTGCCGCAGACTTACCAGGGAGAGGACCTCACGCACTTGGGAGAAAAAGCCTTGGAGGATTTATCTACTCTTCCTGTTTCTTTCCCACACACAGGAAATCCTGGGCAGGCAGAGCTTCCTGACCCAGGGGGAGCTGGTAGCAGCGTTGGGTCAAGAATCGCTTCCTGAAAGGAAATGTTTGGGTGGTCCTAGGGAATCCACACTGCCTTCCTCACAGCCTAGAGAAAGGGAAAGTTCAAAGTTCTGGATTCTAATCTCCACTCTGCCACTGGTCTCCTATGCTATTCTAGGCTGTGCCTTCCCCACCCTAGGGCCTTAGATTACCATCTATGAAGTACAGAGATAACAGAATAAATGTGCTCTGGAGTATCTTAGAATTGCTACATTCTGGCTTTGCACAATGGCTCACACCTGTAATCCCAGCACTTTGGGAGGCTGGGATTACTATCTCAAACTTTCTGTGGGTCAGGTATTGGGAATGGCTTAGTTAGGTGATTCTAGCTCAGAATCTCTGAGTTGATTTGTGGCCAGGTTTTTTTTTTTTTTTTATTGGGTTTCTTGTTTGTTTGTTTGTTTGTTTTGAGATGGAGTCCCGCTCTGTCTCCAGGCTGGAGTGGCGTGCTGCGATCTCGGCTCACTACAACCTCTACCTTCCAGGTTCAAGCGATTCTCCTGCCTCAGCCTCTGGAGTAGCTGAGACTACAGGTGCACGCCACCATGCCCAGCTAATTTTTGTATTTTTAGTAGAGACGGGGTTTACGGACTTACAGTTCTGTAAAATCAGAGGTATAGCATGCCAGGTGGGGCCACAGGGAGAAGCACTAGCATCAGTAGAAAGGCAGAAAGGAATAAGGAGAAGGCATAGCCACAGGTTTATTGTGGTTTCCACGGGAAAGGCAAAGCAGGGTGTGGTAAACAGTTTAGGACTGCCTAGTTTGAATCATTCCAGATAGCTGTGGGGAATAGGGGCTGTCCCTAGTTGTCCGGTACCTGGCCCTAGACTGATTTAGGGCAGGATATATGAGAATTGGATAAAGGAGGTTGAGGGTATGGACTTGAAATTCATTGGTTTGTGTATAAAACGTGGGCTCACTGACAAGTTGTTCACTGTCTCTAGAAATTACCTACCCCTAAAAGCAGCAGTCTCTTTCCAGTCGGCAAACCCTCCCTTAAATATGTCAAAAACAACATAAAATATGAGAAAATGTCCAGTGTGACATAGATTTAATATAAACAGTGGTGCATTAATACTCACACCCCAAAAGAAGTCCCAGATGGGCTGTTTTTATCCCTTAAAACACACACACACGGAAACACGCACACTCGAAGAAAATGAAAAATGATGGGGGGCAGTGGCTCACATCTCTAATCCCAGCACACTTTGGGAGGTTGAGGCAGGAAGACCACTTGAGCCTGGGAGTTCAAGACCAGTCCGGACAACATAAGGAGACCCCCATCTCTACAAAATATTTTTAGGCTGGGTACAGTGGCTCACGCCTGTAATCCCAGCACTTTGGGAGGCTGAGGTGGGCAGATCATGAAGTCAAAAGATCAAGACCATCCTGGCCAACATGGTGAAACAACGTCTGTACTAAAAATACAACAAGTAGCTGGGCGTGGTGGCACGCGCCTGTAGTCCCAGCAACTAGGGAGACTAAGGCATGAGAATCGCTTGAACCTGGGAGGCAGAGGTTGCAGTGAGCCAAAATCACACCACTGGCAACACAGCGAGACTCTGTCTCAAAAAAAAAAAAAAAATTATCAGGCATGGTGGCAGGTGCCTGTAATCCCAGCTACTTGGGAGGCTGAGGCAGGAGAATTGCTTGAACCGGAGGTGGAGGTTGTAGTGAGCTGAGATTGTGCCACTGCACACAAGCCTGGGTGACAAGAGCGAAAACTCGGTCTCAAAAAAAAAAAGAAAAATGTTTTTAAATTAGCCAGGCATGGGAGTGGGTGCAGTGGCTAACACGTGTAATCCCAGCACTTTGGGAGGCCGAGGCAGGCAGATCACCTGAGCCTGGGAGTTCACGACCAGCCTGGCCAACATGGCGAAACCCCATCTCTACTAAAAATACAAAAATTAGCCAGGCCTAATGGTGTACATCTGTAATTCCAGCTACTCGGGAGGCTGAGGCACAAGAATCACCTGAACTTGGGAGGTGGAGGTTGCAGTGAGCCGAGATTGTGCTACTGCACCCCAACCTGGGTAACAGAGAGAGACTCTGTTGCCAGGCATGGAGGTGCATGCCTATAGTCCCAGCTACTCAGGAGGATGAAAGAAGGCTCACTTGAGCCCCAGAGTTCCAGAGTGCAGTGAACCATGATCATGCCACTGCACTCCAGGCTGGGCAACAGAGCAAGACCCTGTCTCTAAAAAAAAAAAAAGAAGAAGAAGAAACTGTGCACGGTGGCTCACACCTATAATCCCAGCACTTTGGGAGGCTGAGGCAGGCAGGCCACGAGGTCAGGAGTTCGAGACCAGCCTGACCAATATGGTTAAACCCCATCTCTACTAAAAATACAAAAATTAGCTGGGCGTGGTGGCACACGCCTGTAATCCCAGCTACTCAGGAGGCTGAGGCAGGAGAATCGCTTGAATCCAGGAGGCAGAGGTTGCAGTGAGCCGAGATTGTGTCACTGCACTCCAACCTAGGTGACAGAGTGAGACTCCGTCTCAAAAAAAACAAAAGAAAAAGAAAGAAAGAAGAGAGGAAGAGAGAAAGAGAGGAAGGAAGGGAGGAAGGAAGGAAGGAAAGAAGGAAGGAAGGAAGAAAGGGAGGGAAGGAAAAGAAAAGAAGGAAGACAGGAAGAAAGGAAAGAAAGAAAAGAAAGAAAAAGAAAAGAGAGAGAAAAAAAGAAAGAAAATAAAAATATTAATACAGGCATATTTCTGGTTTATGCTGTTGTCAGAATGTTGGCCCACGCTGCAGTCATTCAAAGGCTTGCCTGGGTCTAGAGCCACTTTTAAGGTTGCTCACTCACATGCCTGGCAAGCTGGGGCTAGCTGTTGATGGGAGGACTTAGTTTCTCCCCATGCAGGCCTCTCCATAGGGCTACTGAGTATCCTTACAACATGGCATCAGGCTTCCCCTAGAATGAGTAATTTAAGAGAGCAAGGCAGAAGCAACAATGGTTTTTATGAGCTGCCCTCAGAAGTCACTCTTTGAAATGAATCACTAAGTCCAGCCTACTTTCAAGGGGAAGGGATGAGTCTCCACCTTCTGAAAGGAGAGATGTCAAGGAACTTGCAGGCATAACTTAAAACCATCAGATCTGCTGGGCCCAGTGGCTCATGCCTGTAATCCTAGCACTTTGGGAGGCCAAGGCAGGAGGCTCACTTGAGGCTAGGAATTTGAGATCAGCCTGGGCTGATCAGATGGGACATAGTGAGATCCCATCTCTACACATTTTTTTTTTTTAATTAGCCAGGTGTGGTGGCATGCACCTGTTGTCTCATCTACTGGGGAGGCTGAGATGGGAGGATCTCAGCCACAAGTTCAAGGCTGCCATGAGCTATGATCACATCACTGCACTCCAGCCTGGGCAACAGAGTGAGACCCTGTGTCTATAAAAATAATAATAATAATAACCATCAGATCATTTCTTACTACAAGGGAGTTAGGGAAAACAACAGAGAACAGGATTGTCATGACTAGCTTAGACCAATCACAGTTCACCAACTGGGACACACTGGCACCACAGACAGAAATCAGGGCTCAGTTATCAAGGAAGGAGAAGGAAGGTTAATGGGGAGGCAGTCAAGAGTATCTGCCACAGTCAGGATGATGCAGGAGGAAGAAAATAGGGTTACTCGATAAATGTATATCCTGATACTCCATGGGACGTAAACTAAAACGTTGTTTATCTGAACTCAAATTCAACTGGGTATCCTACATTTATATTGGCTCAATTTAGTATCCCTAAGTGAGAAACAAGCTTCAGCAGCCATTGCAGGAAGTCAGCAAGGACGGGGACTTCTTTGGAAAGAGAAACAAAAGAAGACCTAGGGTGATCTGGGGAGGAGAGGCAAGTCATTGGGACAGAAAAAGAGGAGGTGGCCAGGCACAGTGGCTCAGACCTGTAATCCTAACACGTTGGGAGGCCGAGATGGGCAGATCACTTGAGTCCAGGAGTTGGAGACCAGCCTGGGCAATGTGGCAAAACCCAGTCTGTACTAAAAGCACAAAAAATAGCTGGGTGTGGTGGGACATGCCTATAGTCCCAGCTACTCTGGAGGCCAAGGTGGGAGCATCACCTGAGCCTGGGAGGTCAAAGCTGCAGTGGGCTGTAATCACACCACTGCTCTCCAGCCTGGGCAACAGAGTGATATAGTCATACCCTGCAGTCCAACCTGGGCAACAGAGCAATACCTTGTCTCAAAAAAAGAAAGACAGGAGATTGGGGAGGTTGAGGTCTCTTGTTTTCTTATTCCCTGCTGCCACCCCAACACCACATATAGACTCCACCATCACCACCACAAAAAAAGTGTCCACATTTTTTTTTTGTTTTGAGACAGAGTCTTGCTCTGTCGCCCAGGCTAGAGTGCAGTGACACCATCTCGGCTCACTGCAACCTCTAACTCCAGAGTTCAAGCAATTCCCCTGCCTCAGTCTCCTGAGTAGCTGGGATTACAGGCGCCCACCACCACATCCAGCTAATTTTTGTATTTTTAATAGAGATGGGGTTTCACCATGTTAGCCAGGCTGGTCTCAAACTTCTGACCTCAAGTGATCCGCCTGCCTCAGCCTCCCAAAGAGCTGGGATCACTTGTGTGAACCACTGTGCCTGGCCCCTGCCCCGCATTTTTTTTTTTTTTTTTTGAGATGGGGTCTCACTCTGTCTCCCAGGCTGGAGTGCAATAGCCAATCACAGCTCACTGCAGCCTCAACCTCCCAAACTCAGGTGATCTTCCTACCTCAGCCTCCTGAGTAGCCATGACCATGGGCACGCACTACCATGCCCAGCTGATTTTTACAATATTTTTGTAGAGACGGGGTCTCCCTATATTGCCCAAGCTGGTATGTTCATTCTTCATCTCAAAACATAGCCAGGAAACTCTAGCCAGGAGCACTTCTCTTTCCAACACCCTGAAAAACAGCTCATAAAGCTGAAATGGGGGCTGAGGGGCGTGCTGCAAAATACATCCCAGGGGTATGGGAACTGGGAGCCTCACTACGTGACCTCAGGCAAGGCCCTTCCCTCTCTGGGCCTCCTTTTCCTTGGCTGTATAATGAAGGATTGATCTAAATTGTCTCCGAGGGCCCTGTTACTTGGACTATGTGTCTCCCTCCCAAAAGGAAAACCTAGAGGGAACCAAAAAGATATGGGTGGTTTCTCTTGTTCCATCTCCAAGCCCCAAATTTGGACGAAAATATCCAGTGTGACATAGATTTAATATAAACACTGGTGCATTAATACTCACAAATACCCCAAAAGGAGTCCCAGATGGGCTATTTTTATCCCTTAAAACACACACACACACACAGAAACACACAACACTCCAATCCCCGTCATCCGCACTGGGTCAGTATCTCCAGTCGGTTTTTACGAGAAGAGAGAGTTCCAGTTAAAGGGAACTAATTAAACAGCTTTGACTTAGGGCGGGAAAGAGGCTGTCGAAAGCCTCCTCGCTGGGCATGATGTCACCACAATTGTGCATTTCTCATGACCCAAGAATGTGAATGTGTTTGCACTGCACATCAGAGCCAGAGCCGGTGATGCAAGCACAGCCTGGTAAACAGGCCCCAGACAGGCAGGCCCTGTGAGGAGCTGTGGTGCAGAGGCCTGGCAGGGGCCCAGCTAATGTTTAACTCCTTCCTGGCAGAACTGGCTGCTGGGCCAAGGTTTGGTCAAGGGGCCTTCTCCACCCAGTCCCTGCTTCTCTCTGAGGCACGGTCCCAGTTAGTGGCAAGCCCTCAATCTGGAGACACCAAGACCTGCATTCCCACCCACCTCATGTTTTGCTTGCTCGGGAGCCTGAGATAGGTGACTGTCTGGTCCCGAGTCTTAGTGTCTCAGTTTTCTTATCTGTACAATGGGAAGAGGAATCAGGCCCTCAGTCTCATACCTGCAGCTCCAAGTCCAGAAAATTCAGACAACCAAAGGCTTTTCTGCACACTTAGTGAAAACTTATTCAGGAGCAATATCTGACCTGGATTGACTGAGGCTGTGCAATCTGTTCATTTCACTTAGAGTCAATACTCACAATTCGAGCTACAGAAATATTCATATGTTTCATTGGAGATGGATGGATCCAGACTCCACTGGATCACATTTTAAAGTCTAAAAAAAATCCTGAATTCTCAGGCTGGGAGCAGTGGTTCATGCCTGTAATCCCAGCACTTCGGGAGGCCAAGGCAGGAGGATCACTTGAGCCCAGGAGTTTGAGGTTGCAGTGAGCCATGACTGTGCCACTGCACTCTAGCCTGAACAACAGATTGAGACCCTGGATCAAAAAAAAAAAAAAAAAAAGAATTCTGAAACCTATCCAGCCACAAGTGTGTTGATCAGGTCTCATGGACCTGAGGCACCTGCCTCTAGCCTGTTGGGACACTTACTGAGCGACTGCCTTCTGCTAGAATGTCAGCCCCCAAGGACAGGGCTTAACTCTGTTTCCAATGTGTCCCCAGCAGCCAGTGCAGTACCTGGCACGTAGCAAGCACCCAAACAATAGTTCTTAAATCTTTAACCGAAGTTATTCATCCCGCATACATGCCATGGTGATGAATATGGGAAACTGAGGCCCAAGCCTCTGAGCTGGCCTGCCCTGGATCTTTTCCCACAGATGATGTTCTGACTTTCCCCAAAAAAGGTAGCTGTTCACATTTCTCTGCCAGCAGCTCACAAACAGCTTGATGACCCCCCTCCAACATTCCAGGGCAGCTGGCTGGTTTTGCGGGCACCGATTAGTTTTCTTTGGCCAAAGGTTCAGCTGATTAAAAAGGGGGGCCCCCATGCATTAAAGCTGGGGGTGGGGAATGGGCAGTCACAGAGTAGAGTAGGGGCTGAAGGTGTCATTAAAGCTTGGGCGGGGGGAGTGGAAATAGAATCTGCTAACTGGCCTGAGACTAAGAACCAATCCCCGGATTCTTCCAGAGGACTGTGAATGTGCTAGTCAGGCTCTGCCTTAATCCTAAAGCTGGAGAATTATCCAGACCCATGCAGAGCTGCCAGGAAGAAAAAAAGCCTCCCCAATGTGGTCTGCCCTACCCCCACCTGCCATGGGGCCCTGAGAAACTCCCTTTTCCTCTCTGGGCTTCAGCATGATGGAGTTGGAGAATCCAGGACAGTGGATCAGAGCTCCTGAGATCATGGACTTAGACTCAGGTTCAGGCCCAGACTCTTCCTCTTGCTGGGCAAGGAGCTAGGGCAAGTAAATTTCAAGCCTTAGCTATCACATCTGTAAAATGGCACTAAGTTATAGGGATATTATCCAGATGAATGTGTCTGGTACATAGTAGCAATAAAAAAGACGTTAGCTGGCCAGGCACAGTGGCTCACGTCTATAGTCCCAACACTTTGGGAGGCCAAGGAGGATGGATCACTCGAGGCCAGGAATTGGAGACCAGCCTGGCCAACACAGTGAAACCCTGTCTCTACCAAAAATACAAAAATTAGCTAGGTGCGGTGGTTTGTGTCTGTAATCCCAGCTACATGGGAGGCTGAGACGGGAGAATTGCTTGAACCTGGGAAATGGAGGTTGAAGTGAGCTGACATCGGGCCATTACACTCCAGCCTGGGCAACAGAGCGAGATTCTGTCTCAAAAAAAGAGAAACATTAGCTAATATTACCCTCAGCATGGATACTCATACCAGTCTGATGTTCTATTTTAGGCACTTAGTACCATAATAGCCTCATTGTTGGAGCACTCACTGTGTTCCCGGTACTATGCTAAGTGCTTCACAAGCGTTTTTTCATTTCTTCCTCCCAACATCTCTCAAATAGGTACTAGCACTGTCCTCATTACTCAGGGGAGAAGTCTGCGGTTCAGCGCGGTGAAGTGATTCCTCTAAGGCTGCATAACTTGTAAGTGGCAGAGCTACGACCCGTCAGACTCTAAGCGCTTCATACCACACCTACAGGAAATATCTAGCAGCCAGTTCTTTTTTTTTTTTTTTTTTTTTTTTTTGAGACGGATCTCGCTCTGTCGCCCAGGCTGGAGTGCAGTGGCCGAATCTCAGCTCACTGCAAGCTCTGCCTCCCAGGTTTACGCCATTCTCCTGCCTCAGCCTCCCGAGTAGCTGGGACTACAGGCGCCTGCCACCTCGCCTGGCTAGTTTTTTGTATTTTTTAGTAGAGACGGGGTTTCACCATGTTAGCCAGGATGGTCTCAATCTCCTGACTGCGTGATCCGCCCGTCTCAGCCTCCCAAAGTGCTGGGATTACAGGCTTGAGCCACCACGCCCGGCCTCTAGCAGCCAGTTCTATGCTCAGTCTCTTGAAGCATGAGATTCCAGGCCCCTAATATGGTGTGTGACTGTGGGCAGTACGGAGGCCTCAATTCTCCCATCTGAACCACGGGGAAGGGCCCCCCTGCCCTGAATCCTCTACAGGGCTGAGAGGAGGGCTCTGGAAACCTTGAAAAGGACTTTGCAGACTCTGAGCTGGGATGGGCACCCTCAAAGGCTTGGTTAGGAGGGAGACAAGAGAAAGAATTAATCCGCTTCCTGCCAAGGAAGCCAAGACCTGAAGGAGAAATGGTCCCTGTCCTCCTCCAGGGCCTGCCCCTCAGCATAGTTCCTCCCTCTGTTAGGAGTGGGGCAGAACCGCCAGTGGTTAAGAACTTGGCCAAGTCTCAGCTCCACTCATCTCTGGCTGTATGTTCTTTATACTTCCCCTCTCTGAGTGTCAGGCTTCTCAACTGTGAAATGGGGGTGATAATGATAACAGCCTTACCAGGTCTGTAGTAAGGACAAGCCTTGGCCCATTGGTTCATTGTCTTACTTAGCCTATTCCTGTTGTTATAACAAAATACCTCAGACTCGGTAATATATAAACAACAGAAATATGTTGCTCATATTTCTGGAGGCCAAGAAGTCTAAGAACAACGTGTCAGTAGATTGGGTGTCAATGAGGGCCTGTTCCTCGTAGATGACGCCTTCTATGTGTCCTTACATGGTAGAAGGGGTGAACAAACTCCCTCAGGCTTCTTTTTTAAGGGCACTAATCCCATTTATAAGGATGGAGCCTCATTAAGTGATAGCCCCCAAAAGCCCCACCTCTTAATATCACCACATTACAATTACATTTCAACATATAAATTGGAGGAGACACATTGAGACTATACCACCCATTGATATTGATTGAATAATTATCTTTTTGTTTCTTTTTTTTAAGATAGAGTCTAACTCTGTTGCCTAGGCTGGAGTGCACTGGCACGATCTTGGCTCACTGCAACCTCTACCTCCTGGATTCAAGTGATTCTTCTGCCTCAGCCTCCAAAGTGGCTGGGGTTACAGGTGCACGCCACCACGCCTGGCTAATTTTTGTATTGTTAGTAGAGACAGAGTTTCACCACGTTGACCAGACTGGTCTCAAACTCCTGACCTCATGTGATGCACCCACTTTAGCCTCGCAAAGTGCTGGGATTACAGGCATGAGCCACCATGCCCGCCCTGAATAATTATCTTTTGACACCTGGTCTGCAATTCTCATGGAGTTTCCAGTCTGGAAGAAGAGTCTGTATCTAATGTGCTTGGCACAGATAGGTGCCCAATGTGTGGGTGGATGGATGGATGGATGAGATGAGTGACTTACTGCAGGTCTCACAGTTATGAAGTAACTCCTCCTGATACCTCACACTGGCCACCAAAGACACATTAAGCATTGATTAGAGAAGTACTCCGTGGACCACATTACATGAGTAAAGTCTTAGAATTAGGAATTATTGCAGTACTAGTCAGCAGAGTGGCGCAGCGGAAGCATGCTGGGCCCATAACCCAGAGGTCGATGGATTGAAATCATCCTCTGTTATGAATTTTACAGCTAAATGCATGCGAAAAAAAAAAAAGTCCCTAGGAATTATTGCAGCATGGATGAGAGACACTCATTTTATGTTCTCTTTTACTACTTTTCCCAACAAGATCTGCCAGAGCCCCCTGGAGCAGAGCCAGGAGGTTGAGTAGGGAGTAGCGCCCCACAGCCCAGATGAGCAGGCAGGAGCAGGCCAAGCCTGAGGGTCGGGCCTCAGAGGGCCTGGTCTGGCCATATTTGGTTTTCAAGGAACTGGAAGGCTTCTCACCTCCTCTGCTGTCCAGGCACAGAAGCAAGGCCACCCACAGTTGCTGAGTCAGGGAGGCCCCTAGGGCAGGAACAGAGGCCCCACAATGGGGTAACTTGAACACAGTGGTTCAGAGCCTGGTCTCTTAGTGTCAAGAAGATATGATGCCAGGAACAGTGGTGTGTCCCTGTGGTCCCCGCTCCTCGGAAGGCTGAGGCAGGAGGATAAGCCTAGGGATTCTTGAGCCCAAGAGTTCTAGGCTGTAGTGTGCTATATTGATCGAGAGTCTATGCTAAGTTCAGCTTCAGTATGGTGATCTCCTGTAAGCAGGGTTGTCTAAGGAGGGTTGAACAGGCCCAGGATGGAAATGGAGCAGGTCAAAACTGTGCTATCAGTGGTGGGATTGTGATTGTGAATAGCCACTGCATTCCACCCTGGACAACATAGTGAGACTCCGCCTCTAAAAGTAAATAGGCTGGGCGCAGTGGGCTCACGCCTGTAATCCCAGCACTTTAGGAGGCCAAGGCCCTGCGCCCGGCCTGTAACCAACTCTTATGCAACCTTCAGTGCTCAGTGTAAGGTATCCAAAAAGTTACTTCCTGACTCTGAGACTTGGATTTCCAAATTAGGAAATCCAATCCTCTGAGGCACAGAGGGTGAGATCACATTCAAGTAAGAGACAGAGCTAGAGGCCGGGCGCAGTGGCTCACACCTGTAATCCCAGCACTTTGGGAGGCTGAGGCAGGCAGAACACGAGGTCAGGAGTTCGAGACCAGCCTGACCAACATGGAGAAACCCTGTCTCTACTAAAAATACAAAATTAGCTGGGCATGGTGGCGCATGCCTGTAATCCCAGCTACTCGGGAGGCTGAGGCAGGAGAATTGCTTGAACCTGGGAGGTGGAGGTTGCCGTGAGTCAAGATCACGCCATTGCACTTTACCCTGGGCAACAAGAGTGAACTCCGTCTCAAAAAGAAAAGACAGAGCTAAGAAGTGCTTACAACTTCCTCACACTTATCTACATTTCCATTTCTTTTACTGAATCTTTTTTTTTTTTTTTTTTTTTGAGACAGAGTCTCGCTCTGTCGCCCAGGCTGGAGTGCAGTGGCCGGATCTCAGCTCACTGCAAGCTCCGCCTCCCAGGTTTACGCCATTCTCCTGCCTCAGCCTCCCAAGTAGCTGGGACTACAGGCGCCCGCCACCTCGCCCGGCTAGTTTTTTGTATTTTTAGTAGAGACGGGGTTTCACCATGTTAGCCAGGATGGTCTCGATCTCCTGACCTTGTGATCCGCCCGTCTCGGCCTCCCAAAGTGCTGGGATTACAGGCTTGAGCCACCGCGCCCGGCCACTTTTACTGAATCTTTTCCCCCTCAAATATACCCTATCAGCTTCTTTTTTTTTTTTTTTTTTTTTTTTTGTGATGGAGTCTTGCTGTGCCGCTCAGGCTGGGGTACAGTGGTGTGATCTTGGCTCACTGCAACCTCCACCTCCCAGGTTCAAGCAATTCTTCTGCCTCAGCCTCCTGAGTAGCTGGAATTACGGGCACACACAACCACACTGGGCTAATTTTTGTATTTTTAGTAGAAATGGGGTTTCACCATGTTGGCCAGGCTGGTCTGGAACTCCTGACCTCAAGTGATCCACCCACCTCAGCTTCCCAAAGTGCTGGGATTATAGGCATGAGTCACCACACCTGGACCCTAGCAGCTTCTATAACACAACACTGGGCGGCTGTCCTTCAGTTCCTCCTTGCCGCCTCCTTCAGTTCCAAATTGCCACCAAAGCCTTATTCAACTCTCTGCAATAGCCCTGTGCAAAAGGTAGGCTAGATATCATCCCCATGTCACAGATGGGGAAATTGAGGCTCAGAGAAATGAAGCAAGTTGCTTGAGGCCTTGCAACCAGCAAGAGGAGAAGACATAGGTGGACAACAGTGCTGTCTGACTCCCACTCCAGTGCTCTTTCCCCACCACAACAAGCTGACCCTCGACCTTTCCAGATGGGAGACTTCATCTCAACTCCCACACCTACACAGGAGATTCAGATTAAAGAGAAAATAAATGTGAGATCAATTTGAAAGGAAGGGCCCTGCAGGACCAGTAGGGTATTTTGCAAATAAGTAAAAAGATAAAAATAAAAGTGAAAAATAAGCCTCCTTTAAAAATCGTAAAAGAATTGGGGGAATGAATAAGCTGTAACTGTTCTAAATCAGATCGTATTCCTACGAGACGCAGGAGACCAGAACAGCTCTCTACAGCCATTAGCTCATCTCACTCATTTACAAGGCTCTCTGCTGAGAGCCAAGAGGGGGCCCCCGACCCAGAGGAATCATTACCTGGCCAGCACTTCACTGGGATTTCATGTCCCAGTAAAGTTTTTTCCTAAATTGGGGTACACAATCGCCAACGTCTTGTTATTTGTCAAAGAATATTAAAAGGAAAAATAAATTGCTACTTTCTGCTGTTACCATCATCTCATAAAATCCAGTAACAAGGACTAATCCCAGAATTTGGCAATTTTAAAAATTACCTATGTAAGTGACTCACTATGTTGTCCTAGTTTTCTCATTAGCCTTGGACCAGTGAGAACTGTATCTAAGATGTGCATTTGGCAACCCTCAGATGAATAGGAGAGAGAAAACGTGTATGCAAATAACTCAGAGTAGCTCATTGCAACTTGGGATGAGAGCCGCATAAAACTCTTCTAATTACCTTAATTAAAAAAAAAAAAAAAAAGATTTATTGGAAGAGGGCTTCACCAGAAGATTTTTTGGATTCTGGGGGTTATGTAGTGAATAGGGATCAACAAAACAACCACTCTTGGCAAGGACAGAAAACTTCAAGAACACGTGGAATCAGCCCATTTGCATGTGCTCTCTCTTCTCTCTCTCTCTCTCTCTCTCTCTCTCCGCCCCCCCCCCCATTCTGTGTCTCTGCTTCTCTCTGTGCGTTAGCTGTCTTCTCACTCTAGTTACAGACAGGGTTACTTCATGTGGCAGAGAACATGGTGGCTAATGTTACCAGAAAAACTCTGAACTGGTATGATGGCAAAAGCCTGTAGTCCCAGCTACTTGGGAGGCTGAGGTGGGAGGATCGCTTGAGCCCAGGAGTTTCAGTCCAGTCTGGGCAACATAGCGAGTCTCTACCTCTAATTGGGGGGCGCGGAGGGGACACTTTAGGCAAATTAAATTTAACAAAGTGTAACCGCAGAAAGAGCAATTCACAAATCCGGCGCCTTGCAGAACCAGAATAGCTTCACAGCAACTCGGAGGCTGCCACAGGGTCAGATTACATTTATGGACAGAAAAAGGAAAGTTACATACAGAAAACAGAAGTGAGGTACAGAAACAGCTAGACTGGTTACGGTTGGCATTATTCGTATACTGTTTGAACTGTGGTCGGCCTGCGATTGGTTGAAACTCAACAGCTGTGATTGGATGAGACCTAGCCACTTGTTACAAGAGTAGTTTACGGTCTGTTTACATACCTAGTTAGATTACAGTTCACAATGTATGGAGAAACCTTTAGACCCAAATTAATATACAACAGGTAAGAAGGAGGCTTTAGGCTAAACAACTCAGTTTCAGTGAGAAAGAAAAAAGAAAGCAACTGCCACAAAAACAGGAAAGGTGTCTGATTGGTCCAGCTGGGTCAGATGTCTACTTCTGGGCCAATCAGCTGTGGGGTCTGTAACAACATGGCAGCTCCCATGAGAACTGCATGGTTGGAGTCAGAAGAGGAAGAAGCAGAACTGGGCAGGTGAACTGGGAAGAGAACACCATAGATGTCCACTATGGAGATGATAAATGCCGTAATAGATGTGCACAAAAAATGTCATGGGCATTTAGGGGATGAAGACAAAATTTCTAGCCGTGCAGCTGTGGTGGTCAGTTAGAGCTTCTTGAAAGAGGTAGCATTCCAGCTGGGCCTTGAAGCCCAGAATCATCTGGAACATACAGAACTTCTAAATACCGTCTCAAATTTGAAGAGAAAGATGAGCACTGGTAGTGGAGAAGACAGCATCCGAAAGAATTAAATATTAATGCCTCATTTTGTCAAGATTTTATAGGTTTTTTATTTTTTTATTTTTACAGATGATGTCTTGCTCTCCCTCCCAGACTGAAGTGCAGTGCAATCATAGCTCATTGCAGCCTTGAACTCCTGGACTCAAGCGGCCCTCCAGCCCCAGCCTCCCAAGTAGCTGGGACTACAGGCATGCACCACCACACCCAGCTATAGTTTTCAAAATTTAGGTATGATTCATATATAAATTATATTTTATAGTTATTTTGGTGTTTTATTTTGAAATAATTTTAGACCTACAGAAATGTTGCAAAAATAGTTCAGAGTTATCCTAAACTCTTCATTGCCTATACCTTCACCTAGCTTTCTCTGACAGGAACATTTTACCTTACCTTAGTACAATTATCAGAACCAGGAAGTTAACACTGGTACAGTAACCTACAGACCTTATTTGAATTTTAGCTGTTTTCCTTTTGATCTAATCCAAGGTCCTACATTGCACTTAGTTGTAATGTCTTCTTAGTCTTCCCTAATCTGTGACAGCTCCTCAGTCTCTCGCTTTTTTTCTCATATGACCCTGACACATGCTGTTCAGTCATTTTATAGAATATCTCACAATTTGAATGTATGATTTTTTTTTTTTTTTTTTTTTTTTTTGGCGATTAGATTGACCTTATGCACTTTTGGCAAGAATATCACAGGAGTAATGTGTATGCCCTTCTTAGTGCATCATATCAGGGGCTACTTTCTGTTGATATGACTTATTACTGGGCATGTTAACACTGATCATGTGGTTAAAGAGGTTATCTGCTGGGTTTTTCTTTTGTAAAGTGTCCTTTTGTAATTAGTAAGTATCTTGTGGGGAGATATTAAGACCATGCAAAAATGTAAATTTCTTAACATTTACAGTATGTTTGTTTTTTTGAAATGGAGTCTCGCTTTGTTACCCAGGGTGAAATGCAGTGGCGCCATTTCGGCTCACTGCAACCTCTGCCTCTTGGGTTCAAGCGATTCTCCTGCCTCAGCCTTCTGAGTGGCTGGGATTACAGTGCCTGCCACCACGCCTGGCTAATTTTTGTATTTATTAGTAGAGACGTGGTTTCACCATGTTAGCCAGGCTGGTCTCAAACTTCTGACCTCAGGTGATTTGCCTGCCTCGGCCTCCCAAAGTGCTGGGATTACAGACGTGAGCCACCGCACCTGGCCTACATTTTTTTTCTTAAAGTGCTGTCAAATGCATACCTTCTACTTTTCCTCAATAAATGTCAACTCTTTACCCATGATGTGCCAATCCCTGTGGGGTGTGCCAATCCCTGTGGGGTGTGCCAAGCAGAAAAAGCACTGATCTAAGATGTGTGGCTCAGTTACGTGTAGCTCCATGACCTTGCTGGGCTTTAGGATCCTTATCTATAAAATGGATATCATTATATCTTACCAGTAAGAACTGCTGAGGATTAAGGCAGACTGTACTTGTGAAAGTGTTCTGTAATACAAACTAGCGTTGTTCATTCTCCTTCTGCAGCGCTCAGCTCTGGCCTCACCTCTCCTGTTTGCATTTTCCATTTCCTTCCTGCCTGTGTTCATGCCTGCAGACTTCTGTCTGTCCGCCCTAGCCTAACTCCCTTATCCTACTTGCCAAGCCTTACTTGTGATGTCATTTAATACATTTTGGAGACACAAGGAGAGCCTCGTAGAGATGGACAATTTCCTTCAGTAGTCTCCTGCTGTTTTTGGAGTTGCCTCCAGGTGCCTGGGCCTGTGGGTGGTGGGTAGGAGAACCTTCCTCCCATGGCAGAAATAGTGGGAGAAGTAGGGATTGCCTTCCTCCAATAATAATGCTTTGGTCCTAAAAAGGAAACTCTTGAACCCCATAGAATATTTTATTTTATTTTATTTTTTTGAGACAGAGTCCCGCTCTGTTGCCCAGGCTGGAGTACAGTTGCAGAGTCTTGGCTCACACAACCTCTACCTCCCAGGTTCAAGCGATTCTCGTGCCTCAGCCTCCCAGGTAGCTGGGATGACAATGATGCACCTCCACGCCTGGCTAATTTTTGTATTTTTAGTAGAGATGGGGTTTTCACCATGCTGGTGTCGAACTCCTGGCTTCAAGTGATCAGCCCTCCTTGTCCTCCCAAAGTGCTGGGATTACAGGCGTGAGCCACCATGCCCGGCCAAACCCCATAGAATATTGCAGAAGCCCAAATGGATACTTGTGTCTTACTGAGTGGACACACTTTAAAGTAACTTCAAAACATGAAAGGATGACTTACGCCATATCAAACCTCCTAATTAATCCAGCAGCTATTTTATTTTATTTTATTTTATTTTTTGAGACAGGGTCTCCCTCTGTTGACCAAGCTGGAGTGCAGTGGCACAATCACAGCTCACTGCAGCATCAACCTCTTAGGCTCAAGTGATTGTCCCAGCTCAGTTTCCTGAGTAGCTGGGACTACAAGTGTGCGCCACCATGCCTGGCTAATTTTTGTATTTTTTGTAAAAACAAAGTTTTGCCATGTTGCCCAGGCTGCTCTTGAACTCCTAAGCTCAAGCAATCACCCACCTTGTCCTGCCAAAGTGCTGGGATTACAGGTGTGAGCCACCACACCCGGCCTGCAATTTTATCTAAGGCAGGATGTATTTATTTATTTATTTAGAGACAGAGTCTCTCTCTGTTATCCGGGCTGGAATGCAGTGGTGTGATCATGACTCAGTGCAGCCTTAAACTCCTGGGCTCAAACAATCTTCCTACTTCAGCCTCTTGCACACCCCACCATGCTCAGAATTTTTTTTTTTTTTTTTTTTTTTTGACATAGGGTCTTGCTCTGTCACCAGGCTGGAGTGCAGTGGCATGATCTTGGCTTGCTGCAATCTCCGCCTCCCAGGTTCAAGCGATTCTTCTGCCTCAGCCTCCTGAGTAGCTGGGATTACAGGCGCACGCCACCACACCCAGCTAATTTTTGTATTTTTAGTAGAGACGGGGTTTCACCATGTTAGCCAGGATGGTCTTGATCTCTCGACCTAGGCCTCCCAAAGTGCTGGGATTACAGGCATGAGCCACCATGCCCAGCACACCTGCTTACCTGCTTCTTTTTTTTTTTTTTTTTTTTGAGATGGAGTCTCGCTCTGTCGCCCAGGCTGGAGTTCAGTGGCACGATCTTGGCTCACTGTAAGCTCCACCTCCCGGGTTCACGCCATTCTCCTGCCTCAGCCTCCCAAGTAGCTGGGAGTACAGGTGCCCGCCACCACGCCCAGCTAATTTTTTTTTTTTTTTGGTAGTTTTAGTAGAGACGGGGTTTTACCATGTTTGGCAGGATGGTCTCGATCTCCTGACCTTGTGATCCACCCGCCTCAGCCTCCCAAAGTGCTGGGATTACAGGTGTGAGCCACCGCACCTGGCCCACACCTGCTTCTTTTTTTTTTTTTTTTTTTTTTTTTTTTTTTTTGAGACGGAGTCTCGCTCTGTCACCCAGGCTGGAGTACAGTGGCCAGATCTCAGCTCACTGCAAGCTCCGCCTCCCGGGTTTACGTCATTCTCCTGCCTCAGCCTCCCGAGTAGCTGGGACTACAGGCGCCCCGCCACCTCGCCCGGCTAGTTTTTTGTATTTTTTTAGTAGAGACGGGGTTTCGCTGTGTTAGCCAGGATGGTCTCGATCTCCTGGCCTCATGATCCGCCCGTCTCGGCCTCCCAAAGTGCTGGGATTAGAGGCTTGAGCCACCGCGCCCGGCCCACAGCTGCTTCTTAAAGGACCAAGTCCTAGCTGGGCTCGGTGGCTCATGCCTATAATCCCAGCACTTTGGGAGGCCAAGGTGGGCAAATCCCTTGAGTCCAAGAGTTTAAGACCAGCCTGGGCATAGCGAAACCTCATCGCTACAAACGATTAAAAAAATGTTTTGGCCAGGCATGGTGTCTCACATTTGTCATCCCAGCACTTTGGGAGGCCGAGGCGGGCAAATCACCTGAGGTCAGGAGTTTGAGACCAGCCTGTCCAACATGGTGAAACCCCACCTCTACTAAAAATACAAAATTTAGCCGGGCGTGGTGGCGGATGCCTGTAATCCCAGCTACTCGGGAGGCTGAGGCAGGAGAATCACTTGAACCCAGGAGGTGGAGGTTGCAGTGAGGCAAGACTGCTCCATTGCACTCCAGCCTGGGTGACAAGAGTGAAACTCCATCTCAAAAAAAAAAAAAAAAATGTTTTAAAGGGACCAAGCCCTTTTAGGGGGGCTTCTGATCATTTAAATCTCCTCCAATAACAGAAAAGGTTTTCAAATGTTACCCCGGGGATTCCTCATTGCCCGCTCTCAATATTTTCCAAGAAAGACCTGAAGCTCCTTTCTGAGCTTCATTCCCTTATTCTCCTCCCAGCCCCTCAGCTGTCTTTTGTACCAATTAGGTAGTTATTAATTGCTTCCTAATTGCAAATTGGCTGCCTCCTTACTGGCTCCCACCCACGCTGGCTGGCTGACCCAGGGGTCACATGCATCCTTCAGGGAAAGGTGTTTTGTGAATCCAGTGGTTCATTTGTTCCACACATGTGTGTTAAGCCCCTTCGTTGACGCCAGATCCTTTCTAGGTCCTGGGGACCGTGTTGAGCGAGACAAACCCAAGTCCCTGGCTTCTCAGAGCTCACAGTCTAGCAGGAGACAAACAGCAAAAAATAAATCATTTCCGATCGTCAGTGCTGGGACAGGGGAGTAATTACAGTACAGAGTGATTTTGGGGAGCTTCAGATACGTGCTCTGGGAAGGCCTTTCTAAGGAGGTGACATGTGAGTTAAGATCTGAATGGTAATGCAGAGCCAGCCAGAGTGAAGAGGAGGTGGAAGAGCACAGTCCAGGGGGAGAAGACAGCAAAGGCAGAGGCCAGGTGAGAGGAAGCAGCATGGCCTCTCTGAGGGGCATTCATTTCATCTATGAAGCCCTAAGGGATTCAGAAGTCAGCCATCAGGTTGGGGCTAGTTGTAAGGTTTAGGGCAAAACACCCCTCCTTCTCCCTGTTGTTAGAGACTGGAGGTGGGGTTTGGCCCCACCTGGCCCTGCCGCAGAAGGAGGGGTTATTATACATCGGATTGAATCAGCTTCCAGGATCCTTATTGGTCCTTGGTGGTAATTAGGGCGCTCCCGCTTCAAAGTCCCAAATTCAGCCGCCCCGCTGGGCACTAGAGCGGAACCACTCCCCACCCTACCCACCCCAAGCTCAGAGGTTGGAGAAAACTGCCGTCCCAAAGGAACCCAAACCCAGGCTTGAGACTTTGCAAAGAGACACAAGACGCGGATTGCCATGTGAAGTTTCCAGATTTTTAAAAATGTTAGAACGATGAATTCGCAAAGCTTTAAAACACTATACAGGCCAAACAACATGTCTATGGGCAGGACCTGGCCAGCCGGCCTGGGTGCGGTGGGGCTTGGTGAACGCCTGGAGGTAGGGACAAGGGAGAGAAGGAGTCAGGAAGGATGCTAACTGCATCCTGGATTCTGGGACACCCATGCCCTGGCAGAGATGTGCCCTAAGAGGAACGAACTCACTGCCACAGGCAAAGATTGAGCACCTACTGTGTGCATGGCTCTGTGCTAGGATGGAGGATACAAAACACTTCATAGGACTGCACCCTTGCCCAGGGCTGGGTGGGCGGACCTCAGGAAACCTGGGTTCCAGCCCTGACTTGCTCTCCTATAATTGCTGTGTGAACTTGGATTGATTCATCAGCTCTCTGGGATTCAGCACACAGCCTTTGTTGACATTAGATTAACTAAATCCAGTAAGGGAAGATTTTGAAGGGCCTCTGGGTGTCTGGATAGGGAATCTGGGCTGGGTCTGATAGGAAGTAGGAACCACCCCAGGTTCTTGAGCATGTTCAATAGGAAAGTGAAATAGGCCACCTGTGCAGAGACACACATCATCCTGGTGTGGGGTAGTGAGGACAGCAACTAAGGCTTAGGCAAATCAGATCTGATCACCTCTAGCCCAAAACCTTCCATGGCTCCCTGCAGCCCTCACATCAAAGCCTTTTCTTCTTACTATGGTCCATGGGCAGGGCCAGCTTTGTGTAATGAAGGGTCAGTGTAATGCTCTGCTGTCACTATCTTGAAATACTTAATAATTTTTGAACAAGGGACTCTTTTTTTCCATTTTGCACCAGGCCCCACAAATTAGGAAGGGACCCACAGGGACCCACCCTTCAGTCTGGCCCCTTTTCCGCTCTCCTCATCCAAACCGCACTTCTCCCTTACCCTTCATACTTCAGTCACATTGGTCTTCCATCAGTTTCTGGAGATTGTTCCTGCTTTGGGACATTTACATAGTCTGTTCCCCTTGCCTGGAACACCCCCACTCCCACGTCGAGACCAACTTAGTTTTTTGTTCAACAATTCCTTCACAATTTCTTCTTATCTTCCAGACCTGAGCATAATTATCTCCTGAGAGATAATTCCTCTGTCCTTCCAGAATTACCTATTCAAAACAAAACTTTAAAAATTATTTAAGCCAGCCGGGCACGGTGGCTCACGCCTGTAATCCCAGCACTTTGGGAGGCCCGGGTGGGCAGATCACTTGAGGTCAGGGGTTCAAGACCAGCCTGGCCAACATCATGAAACCCCATCTCTACTAAAAATACAAAAATTAACCGGTGGTGGGTGCCTGTAATCCCAGCTACTCGGGAGGCTGAGGCAGGAGGATTGCTTGAACCTGGGAAGCGGAGGTTGCAGTGAGCCGAGATCATGCCATTGCACTCCAGCCTGGGCGACAGAGTGAGACTCTGTCTCAAAAAAAAAAAAAAAAAAAAAAAAAAAAAGGTTTTAGCCTGGGTGCAGTGGCTTACTCCTGTAATCCCAATACTTTGGGAGGCAAGGCAGGAGGATTGCTGAGGCCAGGAATTCCAGAGCAGTCTGGGCAACACAGTAAGATCTCATCTGTACAAAAAATAAGAAAATTAGCCAGACATGGTAGTGTGTGCCTATAGTCCCAGCTACTTCGGAGGCTGAGGCAGGAGGATTGCTTGTGCCCAGGAGTTCAAGGCTTCAGTGAGCCATGATTGCGCCACTGCACTCCTACCTGTGCAACAAAGCTAACCCCTGTCTCAAAAAAAAAAAACCAAAAAACAACAATGGAGGCATTTCAGACATCTGTCAGCAGCCATAGGTGATCAGGGACTTTGTGCTTATAAAGGCTTGTTCAGTAACAAATATTCAGCTGGAGCAGGCATCATGGCTCACACCTGTAATCCTAGCACTTTGGGATGCTGAGGCGAGGCAGGAGGATTGCTTGAGCCCAGGAGTTTGAGACCAGCCTGGGCAACAAAGTGAGATCTGATCTCTACAAAAAATAAAATAAATAAAATTAGCTGGGCATAGTGGCATGCACCAGCTGAGGTGGGAGGATCGCTTGAGCCCAGGAGGTCGAGGCTGCAGTGAGCTGTGATGACGCCATTGCACTCCAGCCTGAGCGACAGAGTGAGACCCTGTCTCAAAAAAAATTAAAAATGAATTAATTTTTTAAAATTCAACTGGGGAAATATTTCTAGCTCTCTTTCTCTTTTTTTTTTTTTTTTTTGGAGGCAGAGTTTCACTCTGGCACCCAATCTGGAGTGCAGTGGCAAGATCTCGGCTCACTGCAACCTCCACCTTCCAGACTCAAGGAATTCTCCCACCTCAGACTCCCAAGTGGCTGGGACTATAGGTGCGTGCCACCACACCCAGCTCATTTTTGTAGTTTTTGTAGAGATGGGGTTTTGCCATGTTGCCCAGGCTGGTCTTGAACTCCTGGACTCAAGCGATCCTCCCACCTCAGCCCTGCAAAGTGCTGGGATTACAGGCGTGAGCCACCACACTTAGCCATATTTCCATCTCTTAATGAAGTAAGCAAAACCATTTATACCACAAGAGATAGAGGGAAGGGATAGGATTTGTCCAAAACATAATAAATCCCCTTGGCCAAATTCATGGACCCTGGCAGGGTAAGATCAGCCATAGCATCATTTCTGCCTATGTGGCTGACATTCATTATGTAAGTCCCATGTACCAGGATCCCCCTCCCATGCAAGCTCCCTGAATGATCATTCCCAACCTTATAAAGTTGGAAGTATTATTCTCCCCATTTTGTGGATGAGGAAACTGAGGCCTAGAGAAATTGAGTAACTTGCCAAATGTGACACAGTAAAGAATTGACAGAGTTGGGATTTGCACCTAGATCCGTCCAACTCCAGATCTCCCTGAGCCCTTCACTACCCCAAAATAGCTACTCAGTTGGCTTGCTGTATGATTTTGGGCAAGTTCCTCAACCTTTCTGAGCCTCAGATTCTTTTTTGCTTTTTCGTTTTCTTTTTCTTTTTGAGACAGAGTTTCCCTCTTGTCGCCCAGGCTGGAGTGCAATGGCATGATCTCAGCTCACTGCAACCTCCGCCTCCTGGGTTCAAACGATTTTCCTGCCTCAGCCTCCCAAATAGCTGAGATTACAGGTGCCCACCACTAGGCCTGGCTAATTTTTGTATTTTTAGTAGAGACAGGGTTTCACCTTCTTGGCCAGGCTAGTCTCGAACTCCTGACCTCTGGTGATCTGCCCACCTCAGCCCCCCAAAGTGCTGGGATTACGGGCATGAGTCACTGTACCCAGCCTCTTTTTCTATTTTTAAGAGAAGGTCTTATTCTGTCGCCCAGGCTGGAATGCAGTGGGTAATCTCTGCTTACTGCAGCCTCAACCTCCTAGGCTCAAGTGATCCTCCCAATTCAGCCTCCCAAATAGCTGGGACTACAGGCGTGCAGCACCAGGCCCAGTTAAGCTGAGCCTCACATTCTTTACCTATAACTTGCCCCTTATTTAAGCTAACACATGGTAAGTGCTGATTTTAGTGCTGAAGTTGATTCTCTCTCTCTTTCTTTTTTCTTTTTTCTTTTTTTTTTTTTTTTTTTTTTTTTTGAAACAGGGTCTTGCTCTGTCACCAGGCTGGAGTGCAATGGCATGATCTCGGTTCAGTGCACACTCAACCTCCTGAGCTCAAGTGATCCTCCTGCCTCAGCTTCCCAGAGTAGTGGGATTACAGGCATGCACCACTGTTGATTCTTTATAGATGTTAATTCTCTGCTTAACACACACACCCCTCCAACTCTCACCACACCTACAGACACACACACACACACACACACACACACACACACGCATGCACGCCAGCCCCACAACAGGAGGAATGTAACAGAAACAATGCTTTGTGTTCTGTAACCTGTTTCCTTTTCCTGGACACACAGGAAGGTCATGTTCTCATTTTTCCTGCAGTTAGTAGAGTCATGTGACTACATAAAGGCCAATGAAATTACATGTGACCCCTGTGCAAAGGCAGTGAAGTGTGGATGCGCCTCCTTTGATTTTCTGATTCCCTTTCCACATGCAGAGGATTCAGGAACAGATTCCAGGGAGAGCCTGGGGTGAAGGCAGGATTGGGGGGCAAGGTCACTGTTTGGAAAAGAGCTCCCTGGGAGAGCCCCTACCTATATCAGTCTTTGCAGGAGTGAGAAATAAACTCTGATTAATGAGAAATAAACTCTGAAATAAACACTGAGATATTGGTTTGTTACAGCAGTCAGTATTAATTACACTGAATAAAATTGTGCATCAGTTATCAATTGCCACAACAATGCTACATAACAAACCACCTCAAAACTTAGTGCCTTAAAACAGCAACCATTTTTTTAGCTCGAGATTTCATGGATTGGCACTTTAGCCTGGGCTCAGCTAAAGATTTTTCTGGTCTCAGTTGGGCTTACTCATGTATCTGTGGTCAGCTATTGGATTAGCTGGTGACTGACTAGGACAGCCTCAGCTAGGACGACTAGTCCCTGTTCCAGTGGTCTCTTAGGCAGGATAGCCCAGGCTTGTTCACATAACAGCTGCGAGAGTTCCAAGAGAATGAGTGGAATCTCTGAAGGCCCAATCTCTCAACGCCCAGGCTTGGAACTGGCAATGCCACTTCCATATAGTCTGTTGACCAAAAATAGTCACATGCCTGGCTGGGCACAGTGGCTCACACCTGTGTAATCCCAGCACTTTGGGAGGCTGAGGTGGACAGATTACTTGAAACTAGGAGTTCGAGACCAGCCTGGAAAACATGGGGAAACTCCATCTCTATAAAAATTAGTCGGGTGTGGTGGTGAGTGCCTGTAGTCCCAGCTACTTGGGAGGCTGAGGTGAGAGGATCACCTGAGCCCAGAGAGGTCAAGGCTGTAGTGAGCCATGATCACACCACTGCGCTCCAGCTTGGGTGACAGAGATATCCTGTCTTAAAAAATAATAAAGAGCTCAGCCTCTAGAATCACAGCACTGGGCTTAAGTCCTGACTCACTTGCTATTGATTTTGGGCAAGTGCCTTCCCCTCTTTGAGACTCACATTTCCCTTCTATAAAACAGGTGCTGGGGCTGGGCGTGATGGCTCACACCTGTAATCCCAGCACTTTGAGAGGCCAAGGCGGGCGGATCACCTGAGGTCAGGAGTTCAAGATTACCCTGGCCGACATGGTGAAATCCCGTCTCTACTAAAAATATAAAACTTAAAACTTAGCCAGGCGTGGTGGCGCACGCCAGTAATACCGGCTACTCACTACTCAGGAGGCTGAGGCAGGAGAATCACTTGAACCCAGGAAGCGGAGGTTGCAGTGAGCTGAGATTGTACTATTGCACTCCAGCCTGGGCGACAAAAGTGAAACTGTCTCAAAAAAACAAAACAACAACAACAACAAAAAACACAGGTGCTAGAAGAGGGGAGTCCTCATGTTGGGGGCTATTGTGAGAACTGACTGAGGGAATGCACCATGGAAATGTGTGCCGTAAATTACCTATTTTATTACACCCAAGGTGGGCTTAATAGCTGCCAGGGAGTCTTAGTATTATCTCAACCAAACCCCCAATTTACAGAGGAGAAAACAGAGGCTCAGGCAGGTGATGTGACTTGCCAAGGCTGCATAGCTAAGGAGCAGTGATGTCCCCACCATCCTCAAGTTTGTCTGTTTCCAGAAGCTAAGGTCTTAGCCTCTCTAAAGTTAGAAAGTCCTAAGTTTGAGTCTCGACTCTGTCCATTATAGCCGTATGACCTTGGGCAAGTCACATTCCTCTCTGGGCCTCATGTTTTTCTTCGTCTAAAGGAATTAACATCTGTCTCATAAAGCTATGGGGAATCAATGGGAAGATACAAAGAAAGTGCTTAGCAGAGTGCCAAGGAGGGACAGTGTGCACGCTCAGCAACTGAAGGCTGCCAAGTTCCTGTTATCATCAGGTGCAGTGTTCCATCCATCAAAAGGGCTAAGGATAGTCTTAGCTCGGCCAGGTGTGGTGGCTCATGCCTGTAATCCCAGCACTTTGGGAGGCCGAAGCGGGTGGATCACCTGAGTTCAGCAGTTCGAGGCCAGCCTGGCCAACATGGCAAAAGCCTGTCTGTACTAAAAATACAAAAATTAGCCAGGCGTGGTGATGGGCCACTGAAATCCCAGCTACTTGGGAGGCTGAGGCAGGAGAATCACTTGAAGCCAGGAGGCAGGGGTTGCAGTGAGCCGAGATTGTGCCACCGCTCTAGCCTGAGTGACAGAGCAAGACTCTGTCTAAAAAAAAAGAAAAAATAGTCTTAGCCCATGGGGGTGGTGTGAGGAATAAGTGAGTTACTGTGGGCTAAGCTTTAGCGCAGTGCCCAGCACATATTACAAACTTCATAAGCAGTTGCCATTACTTTTAAAGGGTTTTTGTTTTGTTTTGTTTTTGTTTTTGTTTTTGAGACAAGGCCTCGCTCTGTCGCCCAGGCTAGAGTGCAGTACTTTTAAAGTTCTGAACCCTGTTGGAGGCCAACATGAGACCATGGGGGACCCCAGGCCCCAACTGGCAGTGGCTCTAGGCACTGCCTCCTCTGCCATTTGGCTATTATTAGGTCCGGTGTCCTCATTTCAAATCCAGATGGGGAGTGAGAAGGGCGGGCAGGGCAGGGCCTGGCTGGTGGAAGGCTGGGAACACGGCTTGGAGGCTGGGTTTGGGTTTGGGCCCCACCCTGCCCGCCTTCCCTTGCTTGCAGCTGGTTCAGCCCGCCACGTCTACACTTGGCTCTGAGGTTGGTGCAGAGCACTCCCTCCCACTGTGGCCGCCTCCTCTGGGAAGATTCAGAGACCTTCTGCAGCCTCAGCACTTTTCTGCCTGCCCCAGAGAGGCCAGGCCTGCGTGGAAACTGAATTCGACACTGCGCGCCTTCAGAACTGCGTACCTTCAGAACCGGCAAAGGAGCCATCCACCCTGCTGTCTACAGGTCTTCATGCCTCCAATGAGATTTACTGGATCTTCTGAAGGGGAAGGGCCTATACACCTGGGTTCGAATCCCTTCCCTACCAGTAACATGCAGTGTCAACTTGGACAAATGACTTCCCCTCTCTAAGCCTCAGTTTCTTTGCCCATAAAAGGGACAGAACATTAGCATCTGCTTTACAGGGCTGTGGTGATGGTTAAACAAGTGCATGGTATGGAGTAGGCACTCAATATGTGTCGGTTATTTCATGTTTGAGTGTGCCAGGCCCTAAGGAGGAAACAAAGTTTTGGGAGGTTGAGAATCTGGGGTGCAGAATGGCTCTGCTCCTGATTTGCTACGCTACCTGAAACCTGTCCCTTGTCCTCTCTGGGACTCAGTTACCTATTTGAACCATAATAGGTAATGTGATACCAAGTAATGTGAACCATAATAGGACTCTGTGATACCAAGATTCAGGTGCTCCATTCACAAGTAGAGAGAAGGGTTTGCTGGGATCCCACACTGACAGGTTGGCGAAATATTCATTCTCGGACCGGGCTCTGGAACCAAAATACCCTCGGCCCCTGAGCTGCTCCAGATACTCCCTACTCTGCCAGTCCAGGGCTGAACCTGGAAGAATCTAGACCCTTCTTATTAAGTCTCTTGACCTAGGAGGGCCTGAAGAAAGCCAGTCAAACCCCCTCATTTTAAAGATGGGCAGACTGAGACCCAGGTCTCCCCAGTGCTCAGGCTTCATTTGAGCGGAGCTTCCAAATGGTGGATGATAGAATATGGTGATTAAGAACAAATGTTCTGGCTAGGCGCAGTGGCTCACACCTGTAATCCTAGCACTTTAGGAGGTGAAGGCACGCAGATTGCTTGAACCCAGGAGTTTGACACTAGCCCTGGCAACATAGGGAGACCCCTGTCTCTACAAAAAATAAAAAAATTAGCCGGGCATGGTGGCACGTGTCTGTAGTCCCACTGTGAGCCTGGGAGGTCAAGGCTGCAGTGAGCCATGGTTGTGCCACTCCACTCCAGCCTGGGTGACAGAGTGAGACTCTGTCTCAAAACAAACAAACAAACAAAAACCAAAAGAACGAGGGTTCTGAACCTATCTCCTTATCTGTGTAATAGTGGTACTACCTCACAGGACTCAAGCTATGAAGGTCATAGTGGTAACAAAATTGCCACACATGCATTATAAACATGATCAGGAGCCAGTGTCCAACCCATCAGGTGGCAATTACATAATACCCCACCATGAGCCTAGACCCCCCACTCCCTGCGCCCAGGCATCAGGGACTCCCAGAAGTCTAAAGAGGTCCAGGCTGGCACATCCAGAACTCTCTCCTTCCTGTCGCAGCCCTTTGCCTCTCCTTTGTCTGTAAGGCTGGGTCTCCTGGAATTCATTGCTGCCCGGTGGGCATCTGAGGCCCCTTCTCCTTCTCCAGGGCCGGAAGTTTGCCTGGCACTGTTGCCCAGAGAACACAGCAGCTGGATGACATCATGGAGATGATGGCCTTGCCAAACTGGTTTCCCAACAGGTCCTCAGTCGCACTCCGAGGGCTGCTGGCCATGACCTAGGGCGCATCCAGTTCTGCACATAAGAAGGAAGGTCATAGCCCTTGGATCCAGTCAACCCCAACAAGAATCATTCATCTCTAGCGACTCCATGCTTCAGCCTCACCTGCCTGTCTGTTGCCCAACAAGGTCCTCAATCCTACTTCCGTTCCCTTGCTCGTGCTGTTCGCATCTCCAGAATGACAGTGCTGTCCTGAGGAGAGGAGGCTTAGAGAACCCAAGGCACAGCTCCTCCATTGTGCAAATGAGCAAGTTGAGGCTCCAAGAGGGCCAAGCCTTACCTAGGGTGGAGCCAGGGGTAAGACACCCATCACCCTTCTTGCCTCCTGACCCCAGGCCTGGGCTTTCTCTGCAGGACCCTGACTGGGTGGAAGGTTAGCCAGGGTGACGTAGGGATGCAACGCAGACAGCTTCGTAAAATAGTCATTCTCAGACTTGGGCTCTGGAGCAAAATATGACCCCTAGCCTCTGAGCTGCTCCAGCCACTTCCCATTCTGCCTTTCCAGGGTTGAACCTGGAAGAACCTAGAGTAGACCCTTTCTGTGACAGCCCCTTGCCCTAGGAAGGCCTGAAGCAGGCCAGTCCAATCACTTCATTTTACAGGGGGCAGGCTGAGGCCCAGGCCTCTCTGGTGCCCACAAGATACATTCACCCTGCTCACCTGGCATTCAGAATCCTTCACAAAGAGAACCACCTACATTTCCTGCTCCACCCACAGCCTGTCCTCCTCCTTTTCCCAGATTACTGGTCTTTGATCACACTCTTCCTCTGCCACAAATGCTCTTTCATGCCTTTCTCCCTTTTCTATGTGGGGTGAATTTTAAAACTTAGCTGGGCGTGTGGTGTGTGCCTGTAGTCTTAGCCTCTTGGGAGGCTGAGATGGGAGGACTGCTTGAGCCAGGAGTTTGAGGCCACAGTGAGCTGTGATCTTGCGAAGGCCACAGTGATCTGTGATCATGCGACTGCACTCCAGCCTGTGGGTCACAGCAAGACCCTGTCTCCAAAAAAAAAAAAAAAAAAGGGCTGGCTGAGCGCGGTGGCTCGCGCCTGTAATCCCAGCACTCTGGGAGGCCGAGGCGGGTGGATCACAAGGTCAGGAGTTCGAGACCATCCTGGCTAATACGGTGAAACCCCGTCTCTACTAAAAAATACAAAAAATTAGCCAGGCGTAAGTGGCGGGCCCCTGTAGTCCCAGCTACTCAGGAGGCTGAGGCAGCAGAATGGCGTGAACCTGGGAAGCGGAACTTGCAGTGAGCCGAGATTGTGCCACCGCACTCCAGCACTCCAGCCTGGGTGACAGAGCAAGACTCTACCTCAAAAAAAAAAAGGGTGACAGTTTATATGCCACTTCCCTAAGAAGTCTTCCAGAGCTTCCCCCATCCTAGTGGCAGCAAAGTGGAGGGAAAAGTCTTCAACATCAGGCAGAATTCCACTTTAGTCTGAATGCCTTTACTAGCCTTCACCGCCCAGAGCTTCAGCTTCCTCTGTCAAATCAGAATGTAGCTATCCTACACAGTGGTCACCTGGCAGTAGTGGGAGCCCCACGTCTGACATGCAACAGGTGCTCAGCAAATGCTGGGGCCCTCATCACAGGATGTTTACTCTTTCCTCAGCTGTAGCCATAAACTTCCCCAGCACTGTACCAGACTGCCCTTTGATCTCTAGATCACCCCCTCTCCCTTGCAGAGAGGAAGACAAAGAGGCAGGCGGGTATGTCTGGAGGTGGACCCAGGCACTAAGGACTTGAGGGGGCAGGACCCACACATCCCTTCCATAGGGCCAAAGGCTAGTGAGGGCATGTGCCAGACAGTAAATCTAAGCATGGAGGAACTCACCGGTACCATTCCTCCTAGCCTACAGGAGGGCAGGGAGAAAGGAGTGTGTTAGCACAAACCAGGCCATTCATTGGAGCTGGTGACTGCCATTCAGGTAGGCCCTGAAAATCAGAGGTGGCCTAGGTGTGCCCTGCATGAAGGGGAGGTCCCAAGGGACGCGCGAATTTTAAAGTATTCAGAATTGGCCTTAGAGGGCGCCTGACCCTCGTTCTGGATAATAACATGGCATCTCGCCCAGGTAGAGAAGGCCTAGGACATTGAACCATGTCCTCCAAAGTGAGCTCTGTTTGCCTCTCCTGCTGTGTAGCCTTGACAAGTCGTTTTCTTCTGTGCCTTGATTTTCTTTTTTCTTTTTTTGAGATGGAATATTGCTCTGTCGCCTGGGCTGGGGTGCAGTGGCACAGTCTCAGCTCACTGCAACCTCTGCCTCCAGGTTCAAGCGATTCTATTGCCTCAGCCTCCCAAGTAGCTGGGATTACAGTTGCACACCACCTGCCAGCTAATTTTTGTATTTTTAGTAGAGATGGAGTTTTGCCATGTTGGCCAGGCTGGACTTGGGTGATCCACCTGCCTTGGCATCCCAAAGTGCTGGGATTACAGGCGTGAGCCACCGCACCCGGCCGGTGCCTTGGTTTTCTGATGTGTAAAATGGGACCACTTCTCAGGGGTGTGGGGATGAAATGAAATGACACATGGAAAAGACTCTCAATGTGGAGACTGGGCCTTTCCTTAGATGGGGGCCGGGGGTGTCACAGAGGACCTGAACCAGGGCTCTTCTGGGGCAACAGGCTGAAACTACCTCCCCAGAATCCCACATTATACTGGTTAAAAGCAGAGTCTGGACTCAGAAGGTGCTGCGTAGGAATCACAGCTTTACTACTTATCAGCTGTTGTCCTCATCTGTAAAATGGGACAGTAGTCATGGTCTTATGTTCTTGCTATGGGCATTTTATGCCTGGTACATGGCAAGTACAAAATAAATGATTTGTTACTGTTTTTATTTGACAGGACTCCAGACCCCATCCTCCTAACTCCACCCACTTTGGTCTCCATGGAGATCTGAGGGCGGTTTTAGGGCCTGTGGCACTGAAGATGGAATAGCTTTCCCTTGTGGGTCTGACCTCCTGGGTCCCCTGGCTGATTCTTTGTTTGGTCTTGGACATATCAGCTTTCTCTGGGCCTCAATTTCCCATATTTGCTGAACGACAGCCTGGACTCCATATTCCCTATTTAGGACTCCAGCGCACCTAAAGGCAGACTCTCAGGGCTTGGAAGGTAGAAGAACACTACAAGAAGGCAATGTCTGTTCAAAGGTGTGTGGGCTGGGGGAGGTGTGCTGTGTGATTGATCCTGCTCCACCTGAGATGGTCCCGGCACTCCAACCGGCACTCCAACTCCAAAGGGTCAAGGTGCTGCCAGTCACTCAGTCCCTGCTCTGAGGTGGCTCAAACCAGGTGTCCTGAAAGCAGCCTAGGGACGGCGGCCAAGCTTAAACACTGACGCGAGAAAGGGGTGGAGTCGAGGGAGGGGACGTGGTCTCAGGAACAAAGAGGAGGGCGGAGAGGGGCTGCCCTGAAGGCTCTGAGACTCCTACGACCCCAGGAAACTTACCTCGGCTTGGGGCGCCCTCCCCGACTTGGCGCAGAGCCTGCGTCCCCCTGCCGATGCCCACCCGACTCGCTAAAGCCACCGAGGCAGACGACCCCAAGACTACAATCTCCAACCTCCCTGGACTGCGAGGGGCGTGGCCGTCAAATTGAATTTTCCCAATGGCGCACGAGAGTGGGAGGTACCCGATCGAGAATTGGCTGGCGCGTCGGGGCGGGGCGGGGCCAGCCGGGAGGCTGGCGCGGCTGGACGGGCAGCTCTCCACAGAATCCAGGGGACGGTTGCTGAGCGGGACTGGGACACCGGGTCGCGGCGCCTCCCGCCTGCGCGTGTCTAATCCATCTGTCTGGTCCCGAAAGAGCTAAGCCGAGCCCGCGCCGGACGGGTGGGCTGGACTGAGAGGTGGGTGTGCGGACCGCGGGGGGGATCCTGATGCTGCCCCAACGTGTTCGGGGGTGGAACCCGGATGTCTAGCCAGGAGTTCTGGAACGTCCAGACCTAGGAGCCCCCACCCATACGAGAGCTCTAAGCCATGAGATAAAGTTCTGAGACTGTTGGGGGAAGACGCCCGCGGATTCCTAAGGGACCCCACGCCCCACAGGGGCGCTAGTCTGTGGCGGCAGAAACCCTGGGGAAGCTGCCACAGAACCCTGAGGCCCCTCACAATGTCCGGCGACCCCAGACTGTGTGACAGGGAGCCATGGGATTGGAGAAGGGCAGCGGCAGGGATCTTCTTATAGTCCCGTGGGTGTCTAAATTAGGCATTGGGGGACACCTGCCCCTTAGAAGAAAAGACATGGGGGGAATCAGAATGTCCGCAGAACCTAAGGCTGGTGACCACTGTACAGTCTTGAAAAGGTTTAACGCAGACAGAGTAACTAGGTAAGAGGCAAGAATCCTAACAGGCAGAGATTGGGAGGTTGACACCTCTGAGCCTACCAGGATGGGAGGAGGAGCAAGCAGTGACTTAAACAGGCAGGGACCCACATACCCCAACTGTGTGGAGCTGTAACCCTCACCCCCTACCCATGCACTGGATGGGGTGACTTCCCAAGTGACTGTTCTGAAGAGAGGGAAGGGATGATTGAAAGATGAATCAACAGGAGACAGGGGGGCAGTCCTGGGGCCATACATTAGTCAGTCACCATACATTAACTAAGCATCCAGTGTGCCAGACCAGGGCCCCTCAAAGTCCAGACATTAGTTGGGGCTACAGGAGGAAGAAGAGATATACGCTGGGAGGCTGGGCCAGGATTTAGGAGTCCATTCTGATAGGCAGCACTGGGGCGAAATGGGGCTCTTGCCTCTGTCACTGAGAGTGTTCCAGGCCCTTGAGGGCACTTTGGAAGGGAGCTTCGGAAGCCGGAGATGACGAAGATTTTGATTACATCCTTCTCTGCCCTCTAAGTCTTTGGCTTCCTCCTTGCTTAGTGACAAATCCTTGGCCCTCTTCAATCCTCTCAGTTTGCCTGAAATCCAGAGGTTGGGCAGGTCAGCTTCTGAAAGCCCTTCCAGGTGGGGAATTGAATTCTGTGTGAACTGGCAGGAGGTGCTGGGTGCCTGGACACCTGGCTTCAGGAGGTCTGGACAGCAGAGCTGGCTCCAAGAATTGGAAGACAAAGTGTACCTTCCTATACCTGGGGGAATGACAGTGGTGGTGGCAGCGAGAACTATGGGTTCAGCCCACAGCCAGAGGCTGAGCCTGGAGAGTGGGTGGGGGCTGGGTAGGCCCTGGGGATGGGTGGGTGGGGCAGGAAACTGGAGACTGGAGTGCACCCCCTGGTGGTGAGCACAGCTTGGGTGGGCCTTGCCCGGCTCTGGCTTCTCAATCCAGGTCCCTGCCCTCCCTGTTTGAGGTTTAGACAGGATGAGAGTCCATCCCAGGCCACACAGCAGACTGGTGGCCAAGCTGGCAGGGCTGGAACCAAAGACCCCCTACGCTGGGTTTGCTGAGTTTTCCAGCAAACCACCCTAGGGCAGAGGGCAACTTCCAGCCAGGAGCCACATTACAGGATGGGACAGTAATGGACGCTCCTAGGTTAGAGAGGGAAAGTAAGGCACAGAGCCTAAGGGTCTGTGGTTTCTAGAAGCCCCAGCATGCCTGATTCATGTCTGTCCCCTGCAGAATCCTCTGAGCTGGTGACAGGTGCCACAGGCACTGGGGATCTCACCAGAAAGGAACCAACGGAGCTAGGGGCCAGTGAGATGGCAGACGAGGCCTTAGCTGGGCTGGATGAGGGAGCCCTTCGGAAGCTGGTAAGTGGCCCCATCACCCACTGTGGGGACAGGAAAGCCAAGCCAGAGAGGCAGGGTCAATCCAGGATACTTCTCAGCTAACAGGAAGAAGTGATGGGGGAAAGGTCAGGAGGAGGGGGACACGGGAACAGAGGTGGGCCAGTTCCATGTGGCTGATGCAGAGGCCCTTGTGGCATGTGCCTGTCCATGCCAGGTGCTGAAGCCTAGTCCCTCCCAGCCCTCCATGGCCACCACCTGTTTAAACAGTAACTGCTGTGGACTCGCCCATGTGCAGCCACAGGTGTGGTGAGGCTGGATATGCCTCTCCAGAGCAATAGCTGGGGCAGTGCCCACCCCTGGAAGCTGGCCCAGTGATAATGGTAGCAGCAATGATTAACAATGCCAAGGCCTGGCAGGGGGCAGGCTGGGTACTGGGTATATATACCATGTCACAGAATAATTACAGCAGCTCTGAAAGCCTGGGCACTGCAACTCAAGAGAGTTAAAATCACCTGCTCAAGGACACCCATCTAAGAAGGAGCTGTGCCAAAATCCCAACCCCATAGTGGGCCACGGGGGACCAGAGTCCTGGGAAAGTCAAGGCTGGACGAGGCCATAAGAGAGAAACAGGCTTTGTGGGCCCTTATGGATTCTGTGGCTTCTCATCTCATTTTTCTACTCCTGAGTCTCAGTTCCTTTACCTGTAAAATGGAGGGAGGGAGGGAGATGTGTGTGCACACAAGCTCTAGGTCTTAGAGTTGGCATGGGTACAGAATGAGGCATGGACCCAGATCTCAGGTAGAAGAAAGATGAGCCCACTCCATCCCCTTTCTTGTTCCTCTTCCTGAGAGCCCTGTCTATCCCCATGCACAGAGAGGCTGTAGGGCAACCCGGTGGGGCAGGGCTCCTCCCCCAACCCCCAAGACCAGGCAGCCTGACCTGGAGGAGGGGCCAGAGGAGCTCCAGCTCCCCAGTCCCTGAACCTTGTCCATGGGGGTAAATTAAAGATTTACCTTACCTAGAAGACAAGTGACCCACCCCCGTCTCATGCCTTCCCCTGCAGGCAGAGGCTGGAACCAGCTAGCGTAGCCCAGCCACTGGGCAGTGCCCAGCTGCTGCCATAACCTCCCCAAGGCACTCCTGCCTGTATGTTCTCAGACCAGTGCATTAGACTCTCTGGGTGTCTGCCTCTCCACTATCACCGCAGGATGTGTGCAGCCTGGAGGGGATGGGGTTGGGTTTCCAAAGGTGCCCACCAGTCAGCTCGACCTCCCCTCAGGAAGTCCAAGTCCCAGTGGGAGTCACAGAGTCTGCGCAGCCCAAAAAGAGGGAATGCTAGGCCAGGTTCCCGCGCATCCTCATCTCAAGGTGTCCACAGTCAGGCTCAGAGTTCTTCAGCCGCCACCTCCCTCTCTCATGCGAGGCTCGGGCGGCGCTGAGAAAAGTTTCGGAGAAGAAGCTGGAGCAGTGGTTGAAGTCAGTCCACTCACGCCCCAATTTCTGGGAAAGAACAGATGAGAACCTGCCCCGGTCTCAGGCTTGGTGCCGCTCGAAGTCTTTCCGACCCCGGGAGCGGCTCCTCCAGCACCCGGCGCCCGCCATTACTGCGCCCCGCGCGCCGGCCCGGCCCCCGCTGGCCTCGTGGCAAGAACGGGGGCGTCCCGAACCGGGCTCCTCCCCGCGGGGCCGGGCCTTATAAGGAAAAGCTGGGCCCGCTCCGCCCGCCCTGCGCCCGGCGTCTGGCCGATTTGGGGATGCGGGCAGTCGCTTCCGGCCCCGGCTCCCGCACATTCTTGAGGATTGGGCGGGGAATGGTCGGAATGGGGGCGCCTGGGGACTTGCACGCCGCGTGCCCCTCCACACCAGCCGGGACGCCCTCCCCTCGGTCCCGAGTTCCAGTTCGACCTCCGTCACTCAGCTGGGTATCCTGGGGACCTTGGTTTCTTCCCTTTAGGTCGGGACACTGAAGCAGGCGGTAGCGGGGGTCTTCATATCTGGCTCCCCCTTCGGCGCCTAGCGCGAGGCGGGGTGGGCCAGGCGAGGGCGGCACCCTGCGAGGGAGGCACCCTGCGAGGGAATGCGGTCGCAGAGCCTGCGGGCTTTCAGCGCCCCCTGGCGAGGCCTCGCGCCACCGCCGGCGGGACCCCCATGGGCAACTGGGGGAGCTGGGATTGGGAGAAACCCTGGAGAGTCCCCTACGTTGTGCTGTTGGGGAGACTGAGGCCCAGCGAGACCTCAGGGCCTGCCAGGCTTCCCAGCAGCGAGGGCAGAGAGCACACGGAGAGCCGGCCCCCCAGGGGGAGGAAGCACCCTCTTTCCTCCCGGGAGAATTTCACTGGGCAGTTTCGGAAACCGCCCCATCCCCTTCCCCTTCCCCCTCAGTAGACAATGGCGCTTTGTACTTCCTTCCCTCCCTCCCACAGCTCCCTCCTTACACAGCGGTGGGGCCTGGGAGGGTGGAACAGAGGAGACACTGTGGTCCAACCTTTGCCTCCAGGCCCAAAGGTAAGGGTCGTGCCAGAGGGTGACCAGTGGAATGAGGTTGTCAGTCCCCAGCCTTGCCCACCCACTATGGGGGATCAGAGGGAGGCTCCCATTTTCCAGATGGGGACACTGAAGCTCCAGGGGTTGTGTTGTAGAGGTGGCCAAGTTCCTACATCAGACTTTTGTCAGGGACAAGGACCCCATCTCAGAGCGCAGAGCACTGAGAATGGGGACCTAGGAGACAAAAGGCTAGCCCTTGCCCCTCTGGGCCTCTTTACCCTCTGTACAGAAGAGGCTGGACTCTGTCCCCTCCAGCCCCCAGTCTCCAAATGTACCACAGGAGGCTCTAGGCCTGAGACACAGCCAGGACCGGGGGCTGGGGAGTGAGCCTCATTCCCCCCGCCTCTGCTATAAGGTCTCCTTAGGCCTCAGAGCATCTCTAGTCCAGGCTAGAGGGGTCTCCAACACAGTGCCAGGATCCCTGAGGTCCCCACCATGACAAACAGACCCCAATAGCAGAGCTATCCTCAGTCTAGTGCAGGCCCTGGAGTCAGAGAGACCTGGGTTCAAATCCTGGCTCAGGTCGTTTGACCATGAGCAAATCACATCTCCCTGGACCTCAATCTCCTCATCTGTCAAATGGGAATAACACAGTATCTAGGGTTTTTGTGGATTTAGGACAAGTAGGGGGCTCAGCACAGGGTTCAACTCACAGGCTCTCCATAAATGTTACTGATGCCTCGAGATATGCTGCCCTTCCTCTTTGCCCTCTCGTCTCTCTCCCTTCCCCTGACTGGCTAGAACCAAGTATGGGGGTGATGCTTATTGCAACTCCAGCTATGTACAGGAGAACCCAAGTCACTGTTCCCAACCCCACCCACTGGCGAATGAGAAAACCAAGACGCAGAGAGTTTAAGGGTTATGCTCCTAATCACCCAGCCAAGCTGGAACCAACTGGGGGCTCTGGCCTGAGTTTCGGGGGGCCTTCTCATAATTCCTCAGGAACGTGGACCCTGGAGGGCTCTTCCCCCAAGACTCTCCCTGCTCTCTTCAGACTAGGACAAGCTGGCTCATGGCTGAGTTGGGCCAGCCCACACTCCCTGCTGAAAACTATCTCCATTCCATCCCCACCCTTGCCACCTGGCCTTCCCACTAAGCAGAAAGGAATGATGGGAGGGTGCTAAAAAGGGAGATGATAGAGGGTTCTTTGGCCCTACCCCTGAATGATTTGGGGGGTGGGGACAGAGGAAATCACCCCACCTTTACTGGCTCCATCTGGTTATCAGACCCACACTGGAGGCTTATCTCTGCCACTATCTTCCAGGGGAACCCTGGGCCAGTCCTCTTGAGGACTGAGGATCTGTAGGGGGTGGCTCTACATGGTGGAGGTGTGGGGGAGGCAACAGGATTGGCTGACTCACTCCAGAGAAGGTGTTCTTTCCTGAACCTGGTTAGACCAGTCACCCCCAATTTCCTGGGAACTGAGGGGCTGAGAACCTGGTAGGAGCACCTGTCACCCAGGGATGCACTCTCTAAGGCCCTGGGGTGGCCCCTAGTGCCAGCTACCTTATATGTCTGGGGAATTGGTCCTTCCACTCTGCGCCCTGGCTCCTTCAATGGTGGCTAGGGCCAGGCCAGTGCAGTGGGAACAATAGCCCTCAGCCAGGCAGGACTCCTGAGCACCTGCCCTCACTTTCCCCATCTGTGGATGAACCAGTCAACCCCCAGGTGGGCTGTGGTGTTTGGTCACTAGACCATGGGAGCCTCCCTTGCTCAGAGGGTAGACTTCAGCTCTCACCTTTCCCTTTAGGGACCCTGTTAGTGGCTCATAGGGTGGCCTTCCTCCTCCTCCTCCTGCAGTAGCTCCCTGGCTTTTGGGGATCTGGGCTCTGAGGGGCAGGAATCGAGTTGTAGAAAGGAGTGCCTGGCTTGGCATTTGGCACAGGTGGGCAGTTTCTGACTGTCCACTCAGTCGTGTGCTCTGTGAACCACAATGCAAAGTGGGCTCCCCAAGAGTCCTGAAACAGTGGGCTGGGTCTACCCCCGAGACCCTGCGTGGGCAGGCAGGCACGTGAAGAGCTTGGGACAGAGGGAGTGGACACAGGCCACATATTGTGCCCCAGGCAGAGCCCGTGGGCAGCTGGTGCCAGCCCTCCGCCCCTGGCAGCCAAAATGACTTGCCCCTCGCCCCCGCTGCAGCTGGAGGTCACAGCAGATCTGGCAGAGCGGCGGCGCATCCGCTCAGCCATCCGGGAACTGCAGCGGCAGGAGCTGGAGCGCGAGGAGGAGGCCCTGGCATCCAAGCGTTTCCGTGCCGAGCGGCAGGACAACAAGGAGAACTGGCTACAGTGAGTAGTGGGGGATGGAACATGCGAGTGAGAGGGTGAGTGTGCGCCCCAGCTCAACTCATGTGTGCAGGCAGGCGTGAGCACAAGTGTATCTGTGGACTGCATGTGCCAATGGCGGTACGTCCACACACGCTTCTGGAAAAACAGGGATGTTTGTGGGCATGGAGCATGTCCTGATTGTGGCGTCGCGGCCGTGCTGGTGTAGACGGCACGTCTGAGTGCGTGGTATTAGTGCCCATGTCCATGGGCATATGTGTATCAGTGTGCAGTCAGAGGGTGTGCACAGCCACATGCCCTTCTGCCAAGGTTCTGGGTACTCTGTTCTGACTCCTCCCCTTAGCCCACATCCTCCACGACCTGGCCATGGCGGTGGTGGTTACAGTCATGATGTCTCTGCAGCTCTCGGCAGCGGGAAGCGGAGCAGCGGGTTGCCCTGGCACGGCTGGCAGGGCAGCTGGAGTCCATGAACGACGTAGAGGAATTGACTGCACTGGTGAGGCCCAGGCTGGGGCAGGGGATGGGGGCAGGGCAGGTGAAGACCTGGATTCCACAGCCCAACACCCGCAGCCTGCCTGTCACCCACAGTTGCGAAGCGCTGGTGAGTATGAGGAGCGCAAGCTGATCCGAGCTGCCATCCGCCGCGTACGGGCTCAGGAGATTGAGGGTATGTGGCCTGTCCCGGCCCCACCCCTGCCCTGCTGTCTGCTGTCCACAGCACCTCCCCACTACTCACCTCCCACTTGCTGCTTCCCTTCCAGCTGCCACCTTGGCTGGGAGGTTGTGCAGTGCGCGTCCCAACAGTGGCTTAAGAGAGGACAGCAAGGGGCGAGTGGCACACAGGCTGGAACAGTGTGAGGTAAGGAGGGTGGGAGGGTGGCCCAGTGTCCTGTGCCCATGGATGCCAGTAGCATAGAGCACCTGTGTGTCTTTGCTAGGCTGGTATTTGACTGTAAGGGGCCCACCCCTGCCTTCCAGCCTCTATTCAGCGGCCAGAGGGATCTCCCAGAAATGCAAATCCGCCCCTGGCACCTCCCCTGCTTCAACCCATCCCAGGGCTGCCCCTCACCCTCAACACAGCCCACATCTTTACCTTGGCTTATGGGGCCTGCATGTCAGACCCCAGCTGTCTCACAGTTCACTCTGTTCTCCAGAGAGTGTGGGTGAGAGGTCAGGCCATGCAGGTTCCCTAAGTGGCCAGCAGAGGCCGCTGGGTCCACAGTCCTGGCAGGACCCCACTCCCACTCCAGATGAACCAGGCTGAGGCCAGGGGTCAGGAACCTCCACTCCAGGGATCTATTAAGCTCTCGTCCCCAATAGGTCTCCTGCCATACCCACCCACTGACATCAGGACCGGGTTCTCTCTGAACCCCTTTGGCTAGGTAGTGCCAAGAGATTGGGAAATGGGGATCAGAGACTGCCCTTAGCATATCATTGCCAGTGCTTGCGCAGGTGTGCCTACAGGAAGCCATGCCCCACCACTCTGCTTTGCATGCCCTGCCCTGGGCACTTGCCAGCCTGGCCCTCAGTGGTGGGGTTGGCACTCGAGGCCTAGGGAGCCTTGGTTATATCCTATGGGTCCCTTACAGGTGCCAGAGCGAGAGGAACAGGAACAGCAGACAGAGGTCTCAAAGCCAACTCCCACCCCTGAAGGCACCAGCCAGGATGTGACCACAGTGACACTCCTGCTGCAAGCCCCACCTGGGAGCACATCCAGCTCACCTGCCTCAGCCAGCAGTTCACCCACCGCTGCCTCTCCTGAGCCTCCATTGGAGCCTGCCGAGGCCCAGTGCCTTACAGCCGAGGTTCCAGGCGCCCCAGAGCCACCCCCCAGCCCACCCAAGACCACCAGCCCTGAGCTTCAGGAGTCTCCAACGCTCACCAGCACTGAGGGCCAGGTGGTCAACGAGGTGAGTCTGGGTGAGGGGCAGGGATGCCAGGCAAGTGAGCAGGTCTGGGAGTCAGGCCTTGCTCATGCTGTGTTCTTCCCCCTTGCAGCTTCTGTCTGGCCCTAAAGAGACCCCTGCTGCCCAGAGCCCCACCAGAGGCCCTTCTGACACCAAGAGAGCAGGTGAGGGTCCCAGCAGGGGTAGTCACAGGCATCTGCCTTCTCCTCCCCCAGCCTCCCTTTCCCTGCCTAGAGAATGGGCTTTTGTGCCAGGCAGCTCTAACTTCCTCAGGTCGAGGCAGTCCCTGATACTGCACCCCACCCCTGAAGTGTCCCCGCCCCCAGCTAGGCCCACCTCCCCCTCCACCCCCATGGTTAGAGGCCTCCCCTGCAGCCTTGAAAGGCAACAGGCCTCAGGCACATTCTTCTCCCCAATAAGGGAGTCCACCCATCTCCCAGCTGGAGCTGTGGGCAGCACTGGCCAGGGGGGCTGTCCCCCCTCCCCATCTGCAGGAAGGATCTGGGCATCCTTCCTCCAGCCTAAGCCTCGCCCGGCCCCCAGGAGTGTCCCAAGTCATCCTAGGGTCAGTGTGGGAGGGGAAGAGGTGCCTGTAGGAGAGACGCCACCGAGTGGGGATGCCGGAGTGTGGGAGATCCAGGAAGGGATGGAGAGGTGGAGTGGGGGTTGAGTATAGGAAAGGTGGGAGGCTAGGGAGGTGTAGAGGAGAGGATTATGAGAGTTGGACCCCCACTATCCCCTGTCTTTTCTCTTTCCCCACATGGCCATCACCCCCTCCCCAACCTGCCAGACGTGGCTGGACCCCGACCCTGCCAACGCTCCCTGTCGGTGCTCAGCCCCCACCAGCCAGCCCAGAACCGAGGTACTACTTATTCTCACACTGCCTAGGACCTGGGCAGACCCTGTCCCACCCAGTTGCTGACAGCCCTCCTGTTCCTTCTAGAGTCCACCCCCCTTGCCAGCAGACCTTCCTCGTTCCAGCGGGCTGGCTCTGTGCGGGACCGTGTCCACAAGTTCACATCAGATTCTCTTATGGCTGCTAGGCTCCAGGATGGCACACCCCGGGCTGCCCTAAGTCCCCTGACCCCCGCAAGGCTCGTGGGCCCCTCCCTCACCAGTACCACCCCTGCCTCCTCCTCCAGCGGCTCCTCCTCTCGGGGCCGCAGTGATACCTCCTCCCGGTTCAGCAAGGAGCAACAAGGAGTAGCCCAGCCCCTGGCCCAGCTTCGAAGCTGCTCCCAGGAGGAGGGCCCCAGGGGGCGGGGCTTGGCTCCCAGGCCCCTTGAAAACGGAGCAGGGGGGCCTGTGGCACGTTCAGAGGAGCCTGGTGCCCCATTGCCCGTGGCCGTCAGCACTGCCGAGCCAGGGGGCAGTATGAAGACTACATTCACCATCGAGATCAAGGATGGCCGTGGCCAGGCCTCCACAGGCCGGGTGCTGCTGCCCACAGGCAACCAGAGGGCAGGTAGGCCCCCCAACTGCCTCCCCAATGGGGATGAGTGCCTGCAACCGCACTTCTGCATACAGGACAGGTGCTGCGGCCAGAGCTCAGGGTGTCTCCAAAGGGTGTGCTGGGAGCGAGGGCACTATCAACCTTGTCTGGCACTGTCCTCACTCCACCTAATCCTCCTGACAGCTGCCTTTCTCCCCACTCAGAACTGACACTGGGGCTGCGGGCGCCCCCGACCCTACTCAGCACCAGTAGTGGGGGCAAGAGCACCATCACTCGTGTCAACAGCCCTGGGACCCTGGCTCGGCTGGGCAGTGTCACTCATGTCACCAGCTTCAGCCATGCCCCCCCCAGTAGCCGAGGAGGCTGCAGCGTCAAGGTGAGCCCCTCCTCACCCCACCAGTCTCACCATCCGTCAGCCTCACATACACTGCTTCAGGGTGTGGGGTTAGTAGGGTTCCTCTGCTCCTCCCCTACTGAACACACAGAGAAACCGAGGCCCAGAGAGGGAAGGTGGCTGCTCACAGACCACAGCCAGTTGGTGGCAGAGCTAAGGCCAGACCCTAGTGTATCAGCCCCTAAGTGTGTCGGAAACTTACTCTGTACTGGCGTTAAACTTCCTGGATGCTGATCTCTGATCCTTAGTCCGAAATTGGTTGGTTCATTCCTGGTGAATAGATGGGGAAACTGAGGCTCAGAGGGTGGTGAGGGCTTGCTCCCCTCTTCCTGTGGCAGCCCCAGTGCCCCTGCGCCCACCCACACTGGACATCAGCCCTGAGGTATAGAGCAGCTCATCTGCTCATCCAAGATCAGCCTGGCCCATTAGGAGATTGGAGATTAGTGATTAACATCTGCGTCAACCCCCCTGTGGGGGTTGGGCAGAAGCTGGGACAGACAGGCAGGGGGGCGCCAATCAGGTGAGGCAGCAGCCTAGCAGGTGCCTTGGGAACTGAATACGCAGCACGCTTCCATTATTAATTCCCAAGCCCAGGATCCACTAGCTGGGAGCTCAGTCGGGGAAGGGATCCCCAAGCGGGCCACCCGGCTGCCCAGGTAATGCCCTCTGTGCTGAACCAGGGACTGAACAGGACTTTGGCTGAGGTGAGATGGCTAGGGCCAGCTTTGGGCCTTCTCATGGGAGACAGGGAGAGAGTGAGGGAAATAAAGCACCCTTCCTTTCCAAAAAAGCAGGATCCAGCTGCCTTCTGACAAGGGATTGTGTAGGGTGGAGTAGGGGGACCAGCTGAGGCCCTTGAGGTGGATGGGAGGTGCTCCAGTGAGACCTGGGTCTGACACCACCAACTTGCCTCAGTTTACTCATCTGGAACCAAAGAGGACAGGTGATGTGCTATAACGTGCTTGCTCAAAGCCTGTGGTTGGATGTGAGCACCATAGGCAGGCCAGAGGGCTTTTATGTCAGACCAAGACACTTTTTGTAGCAGATCACTCAAAGTCCTGCCTCCCTGTGCCTCCATTCCCCCATCTGTTCCAGCTGTCTAAAACAGCTGGAGTTAGGGTAAAGGGTAAAGGAGTGCAGGCTCTGGAGTCCAGCAGACTGATTCTCACAGCTAATGTACATGGTGGCTCAGGTCTATTACCTGTTCCCTGCCTCAGTTTCCCCACCTGTGAGGCATGGGGCCCTGATCTCAGTGATCTTCAGAACCCAGGCAGTCTTACTGTGCTGCAGGCCTATGATTTCTGCAGGGCTAGAGCCAGGCCTGGCGATCTGCCTGCTTGGGCATGCCCCCCTCCCCCACTGCCCCTTCCACGGAGGAGCCCAGAATAGGTTTCTATTTGGGCTGCAGCTCCAGCTGGCTGGTGGCGGGCTGGGAGGCAGGGGCGGGGCAGGCCCGCGCTGCCCTTGCCTTTGCCCTCGGACCAGCTGCAAAGACTCAGACACTGTCAGCCAGAAGCAGCAGCCCCTGCCACTGCCCCACCATTACCCCCCATAGCGTCCCCACCAGCACCATGCCGGGGGTACCAGGGCCTGGGCCTGAACTGGCCTCAGCCCTTGAGGAGCAGTTGGGCCGGGCACTGGAGGAGCTGCGGGCGGTGGCTGAGGCAGGCCGGGCGGCAGTGACCCAGGCAGCCGAGGTAGCTGTAGCCACCGTGGAGCCGGTGGCCCGGGCAGCTGAAGAACTGCGGGCAGAGAGAGCAGCACTGAGCCGGCGGCTGGATGCACTGAGCAGGCAGGTGGAGGTGCTGAGCCTACGGCTAGGGGTCCCACTTGTGTCCGGCCTCGAGCCTGAGCTGGAGCCCAGCGAGCTGCTCCTGGCTGCCGCCGACCCCGAGGCCCTCTTCCAGGCTGCCGAGGATGCTGGGACCCCTGTGGCCCACCCACCTGCCTTCAGCACCCGCCGCCGCTCCTCCACCTGCACCACCCGCAGCACTAGTCTTGTAAGTCCCTCTGGGTTGGTGGGAGGGGAAGGGTTTGAGCCAGGCTCTGCCTCCGCTGTGACTTTAGATATGTCACCACCTTCTCTGAGCCTCAGTTTACCTATCTTGACAGGGGACTGGGGCACTAGTGCTCTAAGACTAGGGCAAGAGGGTGCCAGGCTCCAGCCCTGAGGCACGCATGGCAGCTGCCCTGGCAGCCCCTGGCATGACCCAGGCCCCAGCCCCCAGCTCCCTGCCGCCCTGCACCCTGGCTAGACCAAGCCTCCCTGAAACAGCTGCCACCTCAGCTCTCCTTACCCTTATAGCAGACAGAGAGGCCCTGCCAGGAGAGGAAGGGCCATAATAGTTGGCCTGGGGCCTTGTCTTCAAGGGGCTAGGGAGATGCCCTGGGAGCGCTACAGGGCTGGAGACTCCTTAGAGGATGGTTTCCAGCAGGGGTGAGGCATGGGGAGGTGGTACAGAGGAGAGCTTCATAGAGGTCTTGGCTCAGGGCAGCCCCAGTCAGACACCTGGTCAGGAGGCTACGGGCCCCGGGCCAACCCCCTTGGCAAGGTGGCAGGCAGATGGGGGGCAACATGTGCTGCCTGGGCACTGGCCCAGGAGGACCCAGGCCTCGGGAACTGGCAGCACAGAGCAGAGCCTGCCTGGGAGGGGGCTGGGAACAAAGCAGCAAAATGAACTGAGGTTCAGGAGTTAGGCTACCTTCAGCTCAGATCCCAGGCTGTGTCATACTTAGAGAGAGACTGTGGGCAAGTCAGTTAGCTGCCCTGAGCCTCAGTTTTCCCTTCTGTGCGTGTGTGTGTGTGTGTGTGTGTGTGTGTTTTGTTTTGTTTTTTCTGGTCTTGTTTTGTTTTCGACAAGGTCTTACTCTGTTGCCCAGGCTGGAGTGCAGCTATGTGATCATAGCTCTCTGCAGCCTCTAACTCCTGGGCTCAAGTGATCCTCCTACCTCAGCTTTCTGAGTAGCTGGGACTATAGGTGCACACCACCATGCGTAGCTAATTTTTTATTTTTGTTTTTGTAGAGATGTGGTCTCGCTATGTTACCCAGGTTGGTCTCAAACTGCTGGCAACAAGTGGTCCCTCCCTCCTCGGCCTCCCAAACTGTTGAGATTACAGGCATGAGTCACTGCGCCCAGCCTTCCCTTCTGTTAAATAGGGACAGTAAAATCCCTAGTGCTTATACAACGTTACTATGGACTGGAAATCATCATTACTATTACTATCCATTGTATTAATACAATTCTGAGTACATGGGAAGCCCTACAACAAGGCTGTCAGTGTCTCTTCCCTGACTGACACTGACATGGCCATCTTTGGGCAAGCAGGCTGGCAGGCTAGCGGTTATTTCCAAGGCATGCCAGCAACCCTAGGATCTGCTCTCCTATCCATTGGGGGCATGGATACCCCTGCCCCTGCTTAAAGTCCATGCCCTCTCCCCACCCTGCAGATGGAACCAGAGCCAGCAGAGCCTCCCTCTGCAGCAGTGGAAGCAGCCAATGGGGCCGAGCAGACCCGAGTGAACAAAGCACCAGAGGGGCGGAGCCCTCTGAGCGCTGAGGAGCTGATGACTATTGAGGACGAAGGAGTCTTGGACAAAATGGTATGGCCAGATCTGGTGGGCTGGGGGTTGGCAGAGGCCAGCAGGCACCAGGTAGCCAATGACGGGCTCTATATGCAGCTGGATCAGAGCACGGACTTTGAAGAGCGGAAGCTCATCCGGGCTGCACTTCGTGAGCTCCGACAAAGGAAGAGAGGTAGAGAGCCAGTTGCCCTACCCTAGATCCAGCTGCCCCATTCCCCAGCTGCTCCCCTCATACTCTGGGGTCCATTTGTGGATACCCCAGCTTAATAACTGCCCTACCCAGCTTCTCCTTCTCTAGATCCAGCAGTTCCCTTGGCTATTCCCCGCTGGATCCAGCTGTTCCCTTCCCTAGCTCCTTCTTTCCTTCTGGCGACCCCAGTTATTCTTCCCAACCAGCTTCTCTTCTCCTTCCTAGACCCAGACACTCCCTCCCGCAGCTACTCTCTCCTTGGATCCAGTTGCCTCTCAAAGTACTGTCAACGACTCCTTCCCTGAATCCAGATATTCCTTCTCCCTGCTGCTCCTCTCTCCCTGAAGTCCATTGATGGCCATCTTAGCCTCTGCCCCATCCAGCTTCCCTTTTCCTGGACACAGCTACTTCCTCCCCCAGATAGTTCTTCCCTGGACACATCTGTTCATTCCCTTAGATTCTGGGTTCAATTGCTTCTCCTCTCAAATACTCGCAATTACTCTTTCTCTGAATCTAGCTGCTTCTGCCAGGGCCCACTGATGGCCACCCCAGTCTCTATCTCTACCCACCTACTTCTGTTTTAAGCCCAGTTAACCCCCTTCACTAGCTTCTCTCCCAACTACTCTTCCCCTGGATCAGATTGCTTCTCAGCTCCCATCAATTGCTCCCTTCCTGGATCTAAATATTCCTGCCTCTCCAGCTGCTCTTCTCCAACCAAAGACCCACTGATGGCCCACTCAGCTACTTCCTCATTCAGCTTCTCCTTTCTTAGACTCAGCTACCCCCTCACTAGATCTAGATACCTCTCCTGACTTAGCTACGCATTTCTATAGAAACTCCCTTCTTGGATCCATACCCCTTTGAGTTTAGCTATTCCGTATTCTCTAGTTTCTGCCTGAGTCCATCAGCCCCTTCCCACACTCAATTCCCTGTCAAGTTATGGCTGTCCCCTCACCCCAGCTGTTCCTAGAGAGGCCCTTGTTACCTGTGTCATTCATGTTTCTAACAAGCCACCCTCCACCCCATCTTGTGTGCCCCATGCACCTGTGCATCCGTGCTGTGTGGGCGTTGGTGGCCCTTTTGTGCATGCACGGGGCATCCCCTGCCCAGACCAGCGGGACAAGGAGCGGGAACGGCGGCTGCAGGAGGCACGGGGCCGGCCAGGGGAGGGCCGCGGCAACACGGCCACTGAGACCACCACGAGGCACAGCCAGCGGGCAGCTGATGGCTCTGCTGTCAGCACTGTTACCAAGACTGAGCGGCTCGTCCACTCCAGTAAGGGGCCAAATGGGGCCCAGGACTCAGGGTGGGAACACATCCTCCCCCGGCTCCCTATGCCTTTCACATCCTTCTCATCCCCTGCCCCTGCAGATGATGGCACACGGACGGCCCGCACCACCACAGTGGAGTCAAGTTTCGTGAGGCGCTCGGAGAGTAAGACCACCTGGCGTCGCCCTGTGCCTGCCTGCCTGTCCGCCTACCTCCTCCGGCTCTTCCTTGAGCTCTCTCTCCGTGTCTTCAACTGTGCCGTCACTTTCTTTTCTCTGCCTGCGGCTATCACCATCCTTCCATACAGCCTCTCATCCCATCTCCTGATGTCCAGCCCCAGCCCTCACCCGGTGCCCCTTCCCCTTTTCTGCAGATGGCAGTGGCAGCACCATGATGCAAACCAAGACCTTCTCCTCTTCCTCCTCATCCAAGAAGATGGGCAGGTGAGCACCAGCACCCAATCCCTGACCATAGAGGAGTCAGTGCCACAGGGGACCTAACTGCAAACCCATTTTACAAAGGGGTAGGCCGGGCACAGTGGCTCTTGCCTGTAATCCCAGCACTTTGGGAGGCCGAGGCAGGTGGATCACTTGAGGTCAGGAGTTCGAGACCAGCCTGGCCAACATGGTGAAACCCCATCTCTACTAAAAATACAAAAATTAGCCAGGCGTGGTGGCAGGCACCTGTAATCCCAACTACTGGGGAGGCTGAGGCACAAGAATCACTTGAATCCGGGAGGCAGAGGTTGCAGTGAGCTGAGACCACTCCACTGCACTCCAGACTGGGCAACAGAGCGGGACTCAGTCTCAAAAATAAATAAATAGACAAACAAATAAATAAAGAAAATAGAGGGGTAGACTGGGATGCTTGGAGGTAACAGGTCTGTAGCCAGGGAGGGACAAAGTGAGAGTTAAGGATCCTGCTCGTTTTGGGATCTCATTTTATTCTCAACCACACCACAGGAGAGGTGGATGTTCAGGGAGGCCAGTGAGTTGCTTAGGGGTTCACATCTCTGAGTGGCCACAATAGCATTGAAGCCTTAGAGAGGCCTACCTACCACACTGAGCTGCCTGGTGGCACTGCCACTTGCCAGTATCTGCAAACCATGTCCCAGGTCACAGAGCACCTTTATACCTTAGCCCCATGAGGAAGGAGGGCACCCGCATGTAACAGAGGCTGTTGGGGCTGGCAGAAAGCAGGAACAGGATCAGAATCCAGGATGGGAATCAAAGGGGTCCAGGGACTCTGAGTCAGAGAGACTGTTCAAGTTCTAGTTCTGGCCATCACGTCCTCTGAAATCATAGGCAAGTTACTGCCGGGGGTCTCAGTTTCCTCACCTTTAGTGGAATTGGTAAGGCCCCTCCCTGCTCTTGTGAAGTTTAAAATGGCACACAGGAAAGGATCAACAGAGATGAATTATTACTATGTTAGTCGTCATTTTTATTAGCGGATAGTGCCCAGAAGCTGAACTCACCTGTAACTTGAGGGTACAATGAGCCTTCTCAGAGAGCTGCTCATGGGTGGGGGAGGGGGAGGCGGAAACCCGTTGAAAACCTTGCTGTCATTTGAGCCTCAGTGAACTCTAAAATGGGTGTGATAAGGACGCCTCCCTCCCTGGCAGGCGTTTGTGGCAGTGGAGATACTAGTGTGCCACAAGACACCCCCTCCTCCTCGCGAGTGGTGGCCCAGGCTGGGGAGCAGCCCTCCTCTCCCTGCCTAACATGCATCTCCCCAACCCCTAGCATCTTCGACCGCGAGGACCAGACCAGCCCACGGGCCGGCAGCCTGGCAGCGCTTGAGAAACGCCAGGCCGAGAAGAAGAAAGAGCTGATGAAGGCGCAGAGTCTGCCCAAGACCTCAGCCTCCCAGGCGCGCAAGGCCATGATTGAGAAGTTGGAGAAGGAGGGCGCGGCCGGGTGAGCTGCAGAAGTGGGCTGGGCAGTGGGGGGCGGGGCTTCATAGTTGGCCCGGCAGAGGCGGGAAGAACGCACGGCTAGATCTGTGGTGCAAAGGCCCGAAGGTCACGGAAGGCGGGGCCTGGGATCCACTGGGTGGGCCCACTGAGGCACGCCCCTTATAGTCGTGTGACCTGGTCCTGACACCGCCCCTACAGCAGCCCTGGCGGACCCCGCGCAGCCGTGCAGCGATCCACCAGCTTCGGGGTCCCCAACGCTAACAGCATCAAGCAGATGCTGCTGGACTGGTGCCGAGCCAAGACTCGCGGCTACGAGGTGAGCCCCGGGAGGCCAGGGGGCCTGGAGGCCTCCCCAGACCCCAGCTCAGCACCCCCCTCTTAGCAGAGCTCCTTTTATTCCCCAGTACACTTCCCGCCACTGTGTGGCCTCACAAGGAACATGGAAAGGCTCTTGGGGTGAGGAAACTGAGGCTCAAAGAGGACACAAGACAAGCCCTAGATTCCAGCATCAGTGATGAAGTAACAGGGCCTCTTGGGTGGTGGGCAGGGTTCAAGGCCGGATCCCACTCTTGGAGTCCCCTCCTTGTTGCTCTGTAGGAGGCCCTGAGTCAATTTCTCTAAACCAGGGAAGGAGTGATGAGGCATGACCATGGCCTTAGCTGCGTGGCGCTGGGCCTCTCAGTAGCTCTGTCCCTTGAAATCGCAAATATGGGAGTTGACAGACTCACTTGGAGGAGGCTCGTGTTCCAACTATTCACTCATTGTGCAAGCTACAGGGCTTCTCTGTGCCCAGTGCCCTAGGTCTGGAATACCAGAATGCTGAGGGGTAGACAGCAGCGGGGAGTTGCCCCCAGGGTCCTGACCCGTCCTCTTACGGCTTATAGCATGTCGACATCCAGAACTTCTCCTCCAGCTGGAGTGATGGGATGGCCTTCTGTGCCCTGGTGCACAACTTCTTCCCTGAGGCCTTCGACTATGGGCAGCTTAGCCCTCAGAACCGACGCCAGAACTTCGAGGTGGCCTTCTCATCTGCGGAGTAAGTGTGGGCCCTGGCCCTGCTAATGTTGCTGCACATCTGGGGCTGGACATCGGGACCAGGCCCAGTTGCCCTGAGAACCCCTGGAGCGGGCTGGCCACTTGGTCAGTCAGCGGCTGAGACCCCCTTCCCCAGAGAGTCCCCGTCCTTCTCCATCCCCGCCCACCCGCTGCTGAGCGTGCCAGGTGCCCGCCGGAACGAAGGAGCCACAGGCCGGCCTACCAGCCCGGGCCAAGGCCCACCAGGTGGCCCTGTCCATATCCCCTCCATCCTCCCTCTGCCCCCTTCTCCCTCTCTCTCCCTTTCTCTGTCCTGCTCTCCTCCCACTATCACCAGAGCTTCCTGCTCCCACGGGATCCCGGCTGGAGATTCCAAAAGGAGGCTCCTGGCCCGGGCACCGTGCCCGCCCAGCCTATATAGTGCTGCCAGAGGCTTATATAGGACTTCAGCAAGCCCTCCACTTTGGAATCGTTGCCCCGTCTGCTCACCTCACCCTCAGCACCCTTCTCCATCTGTCTTCCCTTCTCTCCCCTTTTCTTTCTGGTTTCTCTCAAGTTTCTTCCTCTTCCTCCTTCTCCTCCTCCTCCTCCCCCCACCTCCTCTCACGCCTCCCTCACCCCCTCTCCCTGGGGCACAGCCCTCCTCTCCAACCTTGGTGCCAACGCCGTTTACCCCACCCCGCGTTCCCGCTTGCCCCTAGAGTTCTCTGCACCTGTGACTGGTTTGGCCCCCACCCCTGTTTGCATTGCACACCATTAGTGATGGGTAGTGAGCGGCACGTCCACAGTGGGGAGGCGGCATGCGGGGGGCTGGCAGACTGCAGCACTGGAATCGTAATTGAACTCATGTCTCTGTGTGTGTGTGTATGTGTGTGTCTCTGTTTCCTCCCCTCTCTCTTCTCTGCCTCTTCCCTCTCTTCCCTACCTGGGGCCCTGGCCTCCTGCCCCCATCCCCCACCCCTTCCCGGCCCCCTACCCTCCCCAGGACCCATGCGGACTGCCCGCAGCTCCTGGATACAGAGGACATGGTGCGGCTTCGAGAGCCTGACTGGAAGTGCGTGTACACGTACATCCAGGAGTTCTACCGCTGTCTGGTCCAGAAGGGGCTGGTAAAAACCAAAAAGTCCTAACCCCTGCTCGGGGCCCCACGGTGAGAAACGCCGCCTCTCCCATCTGCCCCATTTCACCAGAATCTGCTCAGCAAGGCACAGAGAGGGTCCAGGGAGGCGGGTGGGAGAAGTAAGGGGGGCATTTAGTCAAGCCAGAGGAGCCAGACATAGCCCTGTCTTCTGGCAGTTCAGGGCCCAAGGCGAGACCATTCTGAATGGGCGGTGATGACCCAGGTGAGCAGCACTGTGATGGGGGAAGCCCAGGGGAGGTGCCTGACCCAGGTCTGGGCCCTCCATCTGAAAAAAGTGCAAACTAAGCTGGGATCTGAACAAGTTCAGGCTAAAGGAGGGAGAGGGAGTTCCAGGCAGAGGGATCAGCCTAGGCTTAGCAGGGCAAGAGAGCTGAAGAGCGCAGCACACCAGGAAGGGAAGAAACTTGAGTCTGGATATGAGGGAGGAGGAGGGGGCCACAGTTAGAAGTTTGACCTTCAGGCCGAGCACGGTGGCTTATGCCTGTAATCCCAGCACTTTGGGAGGCCGAGGCGGGCAGATCACAAGGTCAGGAGTTCGAGAGCAGCCTGGCCAACATGATGAAACCCCATCTCTAGTAAAAATACAAAAATTAGCCAGGCGTAGTGGCACACGCCTGTAATCCCAGCTACTCAGGAAGCTGAGGCAGGAGAATCACTTGAACCCAGAAGGCAGAGGTTGCAATGGGCCGAAATCGTGCCACTGTAGTCCAACCTGGGTGACACGGCGAGACTCTGTCTCAAAAAAAAAAAAAAAAAAAAATTGACCTTCCTCCTGAGGACAACAGGAGTCATAAAAGGTTTCCAAACAGAGGAGGGATGGATGTAGCATTCTAGGACCTTCCTTGGATGAGGCTTGGATGAGAGACGGGATGGACTAGATGGCTGGAATAGCTTAAGAGCGAGAGAGACAGGCTTCCCAATAGATCTGGTTTGGAGAGGGAGAGGGAAGGTCAAGAAGTCTGCCAGGCTCCTATGTGGGCACTGGAGAGTTGGTGGTGCCATACTCCAAAGTGGGGAGCTCAGGGGCAGGACCAGTTCAACAGGAAGATGTTTCTGGCTGGGGGTTCTGGATCCTAAGCCAGCTGTGGCATTTCCTCTCTGGTCACCTCACCTCAGTACCAAAGTAGAGAATTCAGATCCTGAACTAACTACCCCATTACAGACAAGGAGCTCAGAGAGAGAGAGGGGCTAAGACTGTCCTGGGGGTGGGAGGGAGAGGGAAGATGGTTAGTTCAGAGGTGGGGCCAGAAACTGAGACTCCAGACTCCCCACTTAGTGGCTGTTTTCCTTGCCCCATCACTGCGTTCCCGCCCATTTTGTAGAGAGGATTGAAAATAGAGGCCCAGAAGGAGCAAGGGGATTGGCTGAAGGAATGTGAGTCAGTGACAGGTAGGGGCACACTCAGATGCCCCTCGGGGCCTATAGCCATTATGGGGGGCAGTCCACACGTGCACACACACACTCAGAGAAGGAGCGCAGATGAGGGGAGGATGGGCTTGGTGCTATCTCCAGATCATATATGGACTTAGGAGCTGCTGCCCAACAAGCCAGCTTGGAGGGAGAGGGGCCCAGCCCAGCCCTGATCCAGTTGGAAAGTGTGACTCAGCCGTTCTGTTGCTCAAGTTGCCTGGTGTTTGGCCTGTCACTGGGGCAGCCTGAGCCCTGAGCCCTGAGCCGTGAGCCCCAGTGTAAACAATGGCTTTATAAGGTCTCCAGGGAAGGGAGTAGGGGCGGGAGGGAGCACCAGGTTGGAGAGGGAGGTCAGGATCCCTGGGACGATAGCCACAGCTGGAAGAAGCTTCAGAGAGAGGCTGCCTCTGCATCATGGTATAGCTCGGGAAACAAGCCCAGTATGGGATAGGGATGACCCCAGGGGCACGTAACTCATCAGCAGCAGACTGAGAACCCTCTCAGTCATCCTAAATTCTTGTAAGGTCTCAAATGAGATAGGGAATAACTGTCCTGTTCTAAAGAGGGGGAAACTGAGTCACAGAAAAGGGCCTTATCTAGCACCCACAACTGGTTAGGGATAGAGTCTGGACTAAAACAGAGGTGTTCTGCCTCCCAGGTTTCTTCTTTGAAGGAGTCCAGGTGAGTTGGGAGTAGGCCCAGCCCTACCACAGTTCTGAGTTTGTCCATAAGGGCACAAGATGGGAGGTGGTCTTGGGTTCTCAGGTGTCTTGAGAATAAGGAGGAATTCTTGCCATTATGCCTTCCCTGCCATAGGAAACTCATTCTGCAACATTGAATGCTTGCTATGTGCCAGGTGTGGCAGATAGGAGAGAGCAAACAGGGATCAAGACAGAAGAGGTCTTGCTCTGGGGGTTGAGGGACAGGGGAAAGGGAGCCAGAGAGCAGACTCCAGCTTCAGAGCTCTGGGGGCTGTCAGTTGCTTAATAGGCACAACCCACTCACTCCAGAGTGGGGAAAAGGCTTTGCCAACACCCAGAACTGGGGGCCTGAGTCCCATGCGGCCTAACCTGCACTTACTAAACCGTGGGGCTTGAAACAAGTCGCTCCTCTGCTCTGTCACTCAGTTTCCTTATCTGTGAAGGGCAACTAGCATTCTGAAGGATGGCCAGAAGGGTGGTCCCACCCCTGAGCATGATGTAGATGGTCCATTGGTATTGGCTGGGATCCTCATCTGCCTCCCCTGCTCTACCCAAGGCAGATGATAAGGGTTAGAGAACCCCTCTGCTGCCCACACATTCCCTGGCCTCCATCTCCAGCAGCAGGGTTATCCCTACCCCCTGTCAAAGAACAGGTGTCTGGGCCTCTCAACAGGAAGTACCGGGTCAGGGAGCTAGCAGACAATCATCAGGGGACCACAGGCTAACTAGAGTGAGAAATGTCCATAGAGAAAGATTGGCCAGTGATGAAGCCCATTTGGGTGCAAAGGCCCAGCTGAGAGGCTTCTACCAACTGAAGTGTGCCAATGAGGGTGAGCAGAAGGCGGTCTCCAGGGAGAGCACGGGCAGGGTTTGGAGCCAGCTCCTCCCCAGAGTTGGAGGAAACAGACCCAGGACCTGCCTGACTGGGATGGGGCTCTCTTCTGCCATCTCCGCCTCCACCTGCCTAGCTCTGCTCCCCCGCCCCGAGGGATACCTCTAGGCTTGGGTAGATGAAGCCAGGGGCTTCCTGCCTTCCTGGAAGGCTTTTCCCTGCCTGGAGTTTATTAAAGACCAGCAGGCAATGCGGCAATAAACAAGACCTTGGGGTAGAGGGGCGCCACGAGAGGCGGGGCCGGTGCTGACATCCACCCCCGTACCCCCTCCCTGCAGGATGCTAGTGGACTGTGTGCCTCTGGTGGAGGTGGAGGACATGATGATCATGGGCAAGAAGCCTGACCCCAAGTGTGTCTTCACCTATGTGCAGTCGCTCTACAACCACCTGCGGCGCCATGAACTGCGCCTGCGCGGCAAGAATGTCTAGCCTCCCTGCCCGCATGGCCAGCCAGTGGCAAGCTGCCGCCCCCACCCTCCGGGCACCGTCCCCTCCCTGTGCGCCCACCCACCGCTGCCCTGTCTGTCGCGACACCCTCCCCCCACATACACGCAGCGTTTTGATAAATTATTGGTTTTCAACGATTCTGACTCCTCCCTGCGTCTCCTGGGGGTGGGGAGGGGGTTTGAACGGAAGGCGGCTCTGCAAGGTCTCCAACTCCAGCAGCCAGGCACTTGGGAATGCGAGGTCCCGCTGGGGTCCTCAGAGGTTCTTCTTCCGACCTCCCACCCCATCCCCCCGCAGCAAGCAATGAAGGAGTCGAGCCTCAGTTAAGGCAGGAGGGAATTTAGTGGAGCTGGGGAGGGAAGAAAGTGGGGTTGGGAGAACCTTTCATCCCTGCTGGCCTGGGGACGGGGCATCGGCCCTCAGCAAGAGAGGTATTCCCGGGATGCTGAGCGCTTCATTCTGTCTCCAGGACTCAGGCAGGGTGGTCCCAGCTCCGCCACGCCCCCGGACCTACAGGTCGGCGTGGTCCGAATTTTCCTCCGGGGGCCTAGCGGGCGCCCACACGTACTCGGGGGGCACCTGCGCGTCGGGCGCCGCCTTGCGGTAGAAGCCGAGCTCCTGCACCAGCGCGTTGATCTCTTCGCGGGTCATTTCACTGAGCGGTATGCGCTGAGGCGGAGGAGGAGCGGGGTCAGCAGACTGGGTCTCACCTCTGGCCTTGCCCCCAGCCCGCCTCCCACGGCCTCACCTCCAGTTCCTCGTAGCGGCGGCCCAGCAGCACGAGCTCAGGGTCGGCCCCAGGGAGGTGTTTCATCACCAGGTTGTGACTGGAGGTGGTGTTAAGGAGGGTGGTGGTGGGCAGAGGGAGGTAGTGGTTCCCGCAGCCTTACTGATGGGAACAGCATTGCCTCCATTGCTGAGCGCTTACTCTGTGCCCGGGTGGGGCCAGGGTCTCCGCTTATACGTGAGAAAATTAGGGTTCATTCTGTGGCAGTCATCACTAGTCAATCTCTCTTGCCCACCCAACATGGAGACCACCTCAGAATCCTCTGGGCGGCCACTACCAATCAGTTCCACTTGTCAGTTGAAAACCATCTGCCACCCCTTTCTTAAGTTAAGTGGAGATTCTCCCAGGTGCCCAACCCATTTCCCCTCCCCCAGAACAGAAGGATACTAGAATGGAATGTCCTGGGTGACGAAAGCCTTCACCTGGGGAGGAACCAGAGCATCAGAGACCATGACCCCAGTCTCCTCGAGGTACAGATGGGGCACTGAAGCCCAGTGAAGTCATAAAGCAAGTCAGGTGCAGGCTCCTGACTCTTAGCCTAGGGATCCTCCCCCCAGCCCCAGTCATTAGGACCATGTTGCCCACTCCCCAAGAGGCTCAGGGGGAACAGAGCTAGGGACCTCTTCCTTCAAACTCACCTCCTTTAGGCGGTTCAGCTGTCATCCCCCACAGGTCTGGAGGGGGATAAAATGGGATAGGTCAGAAGTCCTTCACATTTATACCAGCCACATCCCCAAAGCCATACATCCTTATCCCTGAGTTGGGTGGGTCTGTGAGTTATCCCTGGATCAGCAGTTCCCAAGGTGTGAAGGAAATGCTGGCCCCTTGTGGACAGAAGGGGGAACTGTGTATACAGCTGGGGAGACTCAGGCCTACAGACACCAGGGGAAAAGAGCAAGGCCAGAGACCCACAGTGTGCCTGCCAGCCTTGGGGCCTGTACATCCTACTGGCTGTTGACTGACTCCCAATGCCCAGGGGAAATGATCACCCTGCTTCTCTTAAGCAGTAGAGACCTGGGCTTGGCCTTTGATCCCTGAAATCTCACAGTGGAGGCAGACCAGAAGGAAACACCTCAGAATGGCCCTGGGGGCCCCCATTAGAGACACCTACCATCTGGTCCCTACTCTACACAGGCAGACCTCACCCTGCCTGCCACCTGCGGCCCAGCCCCACAGACCATCTGCTTGCTTCCCTGACATGGGAGGGTGGGAGGACTCCTCCCTGCCTTCCCTGAGGAGACACCACCATCCAGCAGGAGTGCAGACCCCAGGACCACCCACTCCAGCCCTCCTCCATCCTACCCTCAGCCCTTTCCTTAGAGACAGGGTCTCACTATGTCTGCCAAGCTGGTCTTGAACTCCTGGGCTCAAGCAATCCTCCTGTCTTGGCCTCCCAAAGTGCTGGGATTACAGGGGTGCACTACCGGCACCCAGCCATTCTACACCTTTTTGTCAGAGCTGACAAAAAGCTCAGAGGAGGCCGGGCACGGTGGCTCAAGCCTGTAATCCCAGCACTTTGGGAGGCCGAGATGGGCGGACCACGAGGTCAGGAGATCGAGACCATCCTGGCTAACACGGTGAAACCCCATCTCTACTAAAAAATACAAAAAACTAGCCGGGTGAGGTGGCGGGCGCCTGTAGTCCCAGCTACTCGGGAGGCTGAGGCAGGAGAATGGCGTAAACCTGGGAGGCAGAGCTTGCAGTGAGCTGAGATCCAGCCACTGCACTCCAGCCTGGGTGACAGAGCCAGACTCCATCTCAAAAAAAAAAAAAAAAAAAGCTCAGAGGAGGGCTGTGATGGTCAAAGTCACATAGCAAGACGGGGACTCCGAAAGGGAATTTCCTGGTAGGGGGAGCATGGGAGGCGGCTGCAGAGTAAATGTTGACAAACAAGTTCCCAACTTGGTTCCCCCTCCGAGTTGGCCCCCTTCCCTGGCTCCTGCATATGGAAGGAGGCACCAAGAAACTCTTCTCTCCCCCTAGAAGAAGGAAAAGAGACTTTCTGGAACCTCAAGCCCTGGAACTGGGTGGGGGAGGAATTCCAGGAACATGAAGTGATGGGGGATGGGAAGTTGGGACAGGATTGGGAGTCATAGGCCACGAGAAGAGTTAGGAGACTGCTCTCTCAGTGTCTGGGTGTCCGCTGGCGGGCCGGGTAGGGGGAGCTGGGGAAGGGTTCGGAGTTCCAGGCCCCAAAGTCGGTGTCTCAGACTTCCACGGTGGATGCTGGGGTCATCTGGGGCTAGGGAACAGGAGGGACGGTCCCGGCGCAAGGGGGAAAGCAGGGACTCGAGGTTCGAGGTGGTCCTGGGGCCAGGGCAGACGGTGCTCCCATGGGGCCGCAGGGTTGGGGGACGGTAGGGTTGGGGGACGGTAGTGTTGGGGCTGGAGGCCGGCGTTCTCACCTCTACCCGGGCGCGGGTCAGGCCGCTCAGACGATTCCAGTCCGGCCGGTAGGCAGTGGCGGCTGTGGCTGGGGCCACAAGCGCCGCGAGAAGCAGCAGCAGCGCCAGCGGAGGCAACAGGAGGCTCATCGGGACCCGGCCGCAGGTGATGCGCAAGCTGGAGGCGAACCTCCGAGTCCCTGCGCCACGTCTGGGCCTGTAGGCTGGCCCCGCCCCCGCCCCCGCCCCCGCCCCCGCCCCCGCCCCCGTCCCCGTCCCCGCCCCCGCCCCCACTCCCGCTAGAGGCCCAGCCCCGCTGGAGACCACGCCCCCAGCGATCGGTCTCCGCCCCACGGCTCCCCGCCGTTACCTCGCGCTTGCTCAGGGTGAGGTCCCGGCTCCTCCCTGGCCTTTGGGCCTTCACTTTCCCAGGTCCGAGAGTGTCCACGCTCCTTTTGTAGAGCGAGGATGTGGACGCTCCCACAGGATGCGGCCAGGCAGCGCCACCTCACGCCGGCAGAGGGTGCCGGCGAGACGCTGAGGGACACGGGAGTTTCTGAGCCAAACCTGCCACTTTAAGATAGGGAAACTGATAGGACACCCAAGAAAAAAAAAAAGGAAAAAAGAAAGAAGAAAAAATAAGATAGGGAAACTGGACTTTCTGAGGACTCCTCGCTTTGGAGCGTGGGAGATGGAGAGTGAGGTTCCGTAGAGGGGGTGCGGCTTCTGGGAGCCACTGAGACCTACCAGCGTGCATTCTACCATCCACAGCTACTGCTGAGCAGACTCTCTGTCCTGGGGTGAGGAAAGGAATTTGTTACTCAAAGGTGGGAAAATGCAAAGAGGGTTACAGCTGTTAGGCCACAACAGGGTCTTAAATCAGCTGGGTTATATTTACGGAATCAGGATTTACTTTTTTTTTTTTTTTAATGTGGCTATCTAATTCAATTAAAAATCTTGTCTTTTTCAGTGCTACTCTGCAGTGTTACCTCTGTTATATATAAATAGGCAACCATGGCTGGGCGTGGTGGCTCACACTTGTAATCTCAGCACTTTGGGAGGCCGAGGCGGGTAGGTTATTTGAGGTCAGGAGTTCAAGGCCAGCCTGGCCAACATGAAACCCCATCTCTACTAAAAATACAAAAATTAGCCAGGCGTGGTGTGGGCGCCTGTAATCCCATCTACTTGGGAGGCTGAGGCAGGAGAATCACTTCAACCTGGGAGGCAGAGGTTGAAGTGAGCCAACATCCTACCACTGCACTCCAGCCTAGGCGACAGACACTCTGTCTCAAAAATAAATAAATAAGCAACCATATAAATATCTGGGAGTCTACTTATGAATATTGTACCCTATTCTACTCCTCCAGTGCATTTGTCTAACTATGCTGTCTTATTAAGTATAGCTTTATAGTCAGACTTGACATCTGGTTGTCTGTTAGTCCTCTAGCTTTGTTCTTTCTGCTTTTTTTTTTTTTTTTGAGATGGAGTCATTCTGTCGCCCAGGCTGGAGTGCAGAGGCCCCATCGCGGCTCACTGCAACCTCCGCCTCCCAGGTTCAAGCGATTGTCCTGGGCGCCACCATGCCCAGCTAATGTTTTTTGTATTTTTAATAGAGATGGTGTTTCACCGTGTTAGCCAGGATGGTCTTGATCTCCTGATCTCATGATCCACCTGCCTCAGCCTCCCAAAGTGCTGGGATAACAGGTGTGAGCCACTGCACCTGGCCCGTTTTTTTTTTTGTTTTTGTTTTTGTTTTTTTTGAGACAGAATCTTGCTCTGTCGCCCAGGCTGGAGTGCAGTGGCTCAATCACAGCCTGAACCTCCAAGGCTCAAGCAATCTTCCCACCTCAGCCTCCTGAGTAGCTGGGACTACAGGCATGCACCACCATGCCCAGCTGATTTTTTTTTTTTTTTTTTTGAGATGGAGTTTCCCTCTCATTGTCCAGACTGGAGTACAGTGACATGATCTGGACTCACTGCAACCTCTGCCTCCCGGGTTCAAGTGATTCTTTTGCCTCAGCCTCCCAAGTAGCTGGGATTACAGGTGCCCGCCATCATGCCCAGCTAATTTTTGTATTTTTAGTAGACATGGGGTTTCACCATCTGGGCCAGGCTGGTCTCGAACTCCTGACCTCAAGTCATCCACCCACCTTGGCTTCCCAAAGTCCTGGGATTACAGGTGTGAGCTACTGTGCTGGCTTTTTTTTTTTTTTTGGGGGGGGGGGACAGAGTCTTGCTCTGTCACCCAGGCTGGAGTGCAGTGGCTCAATCACAGCCTGAACCTCCCAGGGTCAAGCAATCCTCCCACCTCAGCCTCCTGAGTAGCTGGGACTACATGCATGCACCACCGTGCCCAGCTGATTTTCTTTATTTTTTATTTATTTATTTTGAGACGAGTTTCCCTCTCATTGTCCAGGCTGGAGTACAATGGCATGATCTGGACTCACTGCAACCTCTGCCTCCCGGGTTCAAGCGATTCTTTTGCCTCAGCTTCCCAAGTAGCTGGGATTACAGGTGTCGGCCACCACACCTGGCTAATTTTTTGTCTTTTTAGTAGAGACGGGATTTCACCATGTTGATCAAGCTGGTCGCGAACTCCTGGGCTCAAGTGATCCTCCTGCCTTGGCCTCCCAAAGTACTGGGATTACAAGCATGAGCCATCATGCCTGGCCTATGGCCTACATTTTCCTGTGGTGAGAGCCATGTGTAAGCCCACAGCCTCAGTGAGCCACCGCAGGCAGTCTAGCTTTGTTCTTCTTGAAGGCTGTCTTGACTATACTCGGCCTTTCGCACTTCCAGGTACAATGTAAGGCCAGCTCGTCAACCTCCACAGAAAAACCTTCCACGTTTCTATCAGGATTTCAAATTCCCATTGGGGAAATCAATGTGGGGAGACTCTACAGCTTTACATTATTGTGTTTTTTCTACCACGAACATGGTAAATCCCTCCCTTTCTATAGGTCTTCTTTAATTTCAGTAACATTTTGTGATTTTTAGAATAAATATCTTGCATATCTTTCATTAGATTTATTCCTAGATATTTAATTTTTTATAGCATTACAAACTCTATTGTTTTTACATATTCATTTTCAAGTTGCTTGGCAGTAGCATATAGGAAGACAATTGATTTTTGCATATTAACCTTGCAGCCAGTGGCCTCACTGAATTGCTTACTCTAATAGTTTAACTGGAGATTTTTAAAAATTTTCTACATATGCATATTATATCACCTGGAAATAAAAGTGGTTTTCTTCCTTTCTGATCCTTATACCTTGGTTTTGTTTCATTGCACTGTCTTAATTGTACTGTCTGGGACCTCTGGTACAATGTTGACTAGAACTGGTCATCGTCTTTTTCCAGAGATCATCTTTTTTTTTTGAGATGGAGTCTCACTCTGTCGCCCAGGCTGGAGTGCAGTGGCACAATCTCGGCTCACTGCAAGCTCTGCCTCCCGGGTTCACGCCATTCTCCTGCCTCAGCCCCCGAGTAGCTGGGACTACAGGCACCCGCCACCATGCCCGGCTAATTTTTTATATTTTTAGTAGAGACGGGGTTTCACCGTGTTAGCCAGGATGGTCTCGATCTCCTGACCTTGTGATCCGCCCTCCTCGGCCTCCCAAAGTGCTGGGATTACAGGCGTGAGTCACTACGCCCAGCCCCAGATGTCATCTTTAAACGATCATGTTTGCTGTAGGTTTGTTACTGATGTGTTTTATAAAAGAAAGTTTTCTATTTCTATTTTTCTTAGAGCTTTTATCTTGAATGAATGTTGAACTTTGTCAAATGTTTTCCTGCATCTATTGAGATGATCATGTGGTTTTTCTCCTTTATTTTATTAAATGTGGTAAAATACATGAACTGATTTTCATATGTTAAACCTTGCATTCCTATAATAAACCAATTTGGTTGCATAAAAAAAGAGATAGGAAAACTGAACCCTAGGGAATCCTTGTTTGCACTATTTGTTTATTCAGCAGATTACGGGGTCTTGTTGCTGACTAGGCTGGTCTCGAATTCCTGGCGTCAAGTGATCCTCCTGCCTCAGCCTCCCAAAGTGCTAGAATTACAGGTGTGAGCCACTGTACCTGGACTTTTTATTTCTTTGGACAAAAATTCCAATCAAGATTTTTATTTCCCAGAGCACACATTGTGGTGATGGAATATTGTGTACCCTGTGGGGGTTGGCAGGATAAAGGGATTAATACATATAAAGCTTATTAGAACAGGACCTAGTACAGGACGGGCGCAGTGGCTCATACCTGTAATCCCAGCACTTTGGGAGGCCAAGGAGGGTGGATCACCTGAGGTCGGGAGTTTGAGACCAGCCTGACCAACGTGGTAAAACCCCCTTGCTACTAAAAACACAAAAATTAGCCGGGCATGGTGTGCATGCCTGTAATCCCAGCTACTCGGTAGGCTGAAGCAGGAGAATCACTTGAACCTGGAGGCGGAGGTTGTGGTGAACCGAGGTGGTGCCACTGCACTCCAGCCTGGGAAACAAGAGCAAAACTCCGTCTCAAAAACAACAACAAATATATATATATATATATGTTAGCTGGGCATAGTGGCGGGCGCCTGTAGTCCCAGTTACTACAGGCTGAGGCAGGAGAATCGCTTGAACCTGGGAGGTGGAGGTTGCAGTGAGCCGAGATCGCGTCACTGCACTCCAGCCAGGAGATGGAGTGAGACTCTGTCTCAAAAAAAAAAAAAGTACCTAGTACAGTGTTCGCTTTCATTATCAGTTCCCTCCTTACCTCATAAAGACCCCGTGAACTCCATTTTGCAGGTTAGAAAACAGGCTCACAAAGGTGAAATGAGTGAACTGTGCATTTGGGACTTGAACCCAACATGTCTCTGCACTCATCTTGAGAGTCGGGAGTTTCTTCCTTAGAGTGGGTTCGTGGTCTCACTGACTTCAAGAATGAAGCCGCGGACTTTCGCGGTGAGTGATACAGCTCTTTTCTCTTTTTCTCTTTTCTTTTTTCTTTTTTTTTTTTTTTTTTTTTTTTTTTTGAGACGGAGTCTCGCTCTGCCGCCCAGGCTGGAGTACAGTGGCCGGATCTCAGCTCACTGCAAGCTCCGCCTCCCGGGTTCACGCCATTCTCCTGCTTCAGCCTCCCGAGTAGCTGGGACTACAGGCGCCCGCCACCTCGCCCGGCTAGTTTTTTTGTATTTTTTAGTAGAGACGGGTTTCACCGTGTTAGCCAGGATGGTCTCGATCTCCTGACCTCATGATCCGCCCGTCTCGGCCTCCCAAAGTGCTGAGATTACAGGCTTGAGCCACCGCGCCTGGCCTCCTCCCCTGCCCTCCCCTGCCCTCCCCTCCCCTGCCCTCCCCTGCCCTCCCCTCCCCTCCCCTCCCGTCCCCTCTCCTTTCTTTTTTGAGACGGAGTCTCGCTCTGTCACCCAGGCTGCAGTGCAGTGGCCGGATCTCAGCTCACTGCAAGCTCCGCCTCCCGGGTTAACGCCATTCTCTTGCCTCAGCCTCCCGAGTAGCTGGGACCACAGGCGCCCGCCACCATGCCTGGCTAATTTTTTATATTTTTTAGTAGAGATGCGGTTTCACCATGTTAGCCACGTTGGTCTCGATCTCCTGACCTCACAATCCACCTGTCTTGGCCTTTCAAAGTGCTGGGATTACAGGCTGTTTCAGCTCATAAAGGTGGTACGGACCCAAAGAGTGAGCAGCAGCAAGACTTACTCTGAAGAGCGAAAGGACAAAGCTTCCACAGCATGGAAGGGCACCCAAGCAGGTTGCAGCTGCTGGCTGGGGGTGGGCGTGGGGGGGGTGGTGGCCAGCTTTTATTCCCTTATTTGTCCCCGCCCACATCCTGCTGATTGGTCCATTTTACAGGGTGCTGATTGGTGCATTTACAATCCTTTAGCCAGACACATCGCACTGATTGGTGCATTTACAATCTTCTAACTAGACAGAAAAGTTCTCCAAGTCCCCACTCAACCCAGGAAGTCCAGCTGGCTTCACCTCTCAATCTCAGGCATAAGCAGATCGCTCTTTCTGCCATCTTTATGTGCTGCCATAATGGTGTGCATGAATGTCCTGGCTGATGCTCTCAAGAGCACCAACAATGCCAAAAGAGAGGCAAACACCAGGTACCTATAAGGTCGTGCTCCAGTGTCATCATCTGGTTTCTAACTGTGGTGATGAAGCATGGTTACATTGGCGAAGTTGAAATCATTGATGATCACAGAGCTAGGAAAACTGCTGTGAACCTCACAGGCAGGTTAAACAAGTGTGAAGTAATCAGCCCCAGATGTGATACGCAACTCAAAGATCTAGAAAAATGGCAGAATAATCTGCTCCCATCCTGACAGTTTAGTTTCATTGTACTTACAACCTCAGCTGGCATCATGGACCACAAAGAAGCAAGACAAAAACACACAGGAAGGAAAATCCTGGGATTCTTTTTCTAAGGATGTAATATGCATTTGCAGATAAAATGCCTACAATTAAAAAAAAAAAAAAAAAAAAAGAACAGATCACCAGATTCGGATGCCAGTTCTCTTCTTCATGCTTTCTTCAGCAAACACACCAAGTCCGTCACTGTCCTCTTTTCCCTTTGAATCTAGGGACTCCTTCTCAATACTGAGCCAAGGCTGCATTATGACTTTCATGGATGCTAGGGTTTTCTCTTTTTTTAATTTTTATTTTTATTTTGAGATGAAGTCTTGCTCTGTCACCCAGGCTGGAGTGCAGTGGCGCAGTCTTGGCTCACTGCAACCTCCACCTCCTAGGTTCAACCGATTCTCGTGTCTCAGCCTCCTGTGTAGCTGGGATTACAGGAGCATGCCACCATGCCCAGATAATATTATTTTTAGTAGAGACAGGATTTCACCATGTTAGTCAGGCTGGTCTCAACCTCAAGTGATGCGCCCACCTCGGCCTCCCAAAGTGCTGGGGTTACAGGCATGGGCCACTGTGCCCGGCCTCTTTTTTCTTTTTTTTAGAGCCAGGGTCTTGCTGTGTTGCCCCAGCTAGTGTTGAACTCCTGACCTCAAACAATGCTCCTGCCTTAGCCTCCTGAGTAGCTGGGATATGGACACATGCCTCCATTAAATATACATAATATACATAAATATTATATATATATTTGACTTTCAATTGCTTTGGTAAAAAGATAACTATAATCTAGGCTGGATTCATTATTATTAGTATACGTTTCCTTTTTTTTTTAATAACGTTAACTTCCCAGTGTATCCTTCTCATTTTAAAGGATATTAAAAACATTTTCGGCCAGGCGCGGTGGATCATGCCTGTAATCCCAGCACTTTGGGAGACTGAGTCGGGCAGATCATGAGGTCAGGAGATTGGGACATCCTGGCTAACATAGTGAAACCCCTTCTCTACTAAAAATACAAAAAATTAGCCAGGCGTGGTGGCAGGCTTCTGTAGTCCCAGCTACTTGGGAGGCTGAGGCAGGAGAATGGCGCGAACCCGGGAGGCGGAGCTTGCAGTGAGCTGAGTTCACGCCACTGCACTCCATCCAGCCTGGGTGACAGAGTGAGACGCCATCTCAAAAAAAAAAAAAAAAATTTCATGGACCCCCTAAAAGTATGGTGGGCCCTAGACAATGAGCCTACTGTGCCTTCTAGAGAAGTCAAGTCTGCACTGAGTCTTTTGTTTGCACCCTGCTAACTTCCCCTTCACTAACTTGATTGTAAAGATATAAAAATAATAGGCTTGGCTGGGCATGGTGGCTCATATCAATAATCCTAGCACTTTGGGAGGCCCAGGCAGGGAGATCACTTGATGTCAGCAATTCGAGGCCACCCTGGCCAACATAGTGAAACCCCTCTCTACTAAAAATACAAAAATTAGCCGGGCATGGTGGTGTGTGCCTATAATCCCAGCTACTCAGGAGGCCGAAGCTGGAGAATTACTTGAACCTGGGAGGCAGAGGCTGCAGTGAGCCAAGATTGTGCCACTGCACTCTAGCCTGGGTGATAGAGCGAGACTTTGTCTCAAAGAAAAAAAAAAAAAAAAAAAAAAAAAAAAGCTTAGAGCTGTTATTTAATGTCTGTTTTCTATAAATATTTGAGTATATTGTCAATATGATTGGTCCTGTCCAAACTGTTCACATAGTAAACTATCTCTAATACTCTGTTTACTGCTGTGGGAATATGAATTCACCCTGGCTTTCTGAAGGGCAAAATCAAAACCCTAAAAACATTTTTTGACCCAGTAATTCCATTTTTCGGAATTAGCCCCAAAGTAATCATCAGAGAGAGGACTGTTAGGTCAAGCTTGTTTATTAGAATACCATTTATTGTGGTGAAGAATTGGGGATACAACCTAAGCATGTCACAGCAGGGGATGAGTTAAATAAATGAGAGTACCTCCATAGGATGGAAAACCATGCAATTGTTAAAAATGATGCAGCAGCCTGGGCATGGTGGCTCACACCTGTAATCCCGGCACTTTGGGAGGCTGAGGTGGGTGGATCACCTGAGGTCAGGAGTTTGAGACCAGCCTGGCCAATATGGTGAAGCCCCGTCTCTACTAAAAATACAAAAATTAGCCGGGCATGGTGGCGGCTGCCTGTAATCCCAGCTACTTGGGAGGCTAAGGCAAGAGAATTTCTTGAACCCAGGAGGCAGAGGTTGCAGTGAGCCGAGATCACACCCCTGCACTCCAGCCTGGGCGAGTGAGACTCTATCTCAAAAAAAAAAAAAAAAAAAAAAAAAGATGCAGCATAGATTGACAGACATGGAGAATGTTCGTGGTTATGGTATTCAATAGCAAGAAAAAAGCAACAAAAGCAGTAATATAGTAATATCAATTGGGAGTTGTGATGCTGTGGGCTGCAAGTCACAGAAACCCCAATTTAAACTGGCTTAAACAATAAAGGGAGCTGGTTGTGGTGGCTTGTGTCTGTAAACCCAGCTACTCAAGAGGCTGAGGCAGGAGGATAACTTGAGGCCAAGAGTTCCAAACTACCCTGGACAACATAGTGAGAACCCATCTCTAAAAAAACATATTTAAAATCTAGCCAGGTATGGCAGTGCCTGTAGTCCCAGCTACCCCAGAGGCTGAGGTGGGAGGATTGCTTGAGCCCAGGAGTTGGAGACTACAGTGAGCTATGATGATGCCACTGCACTCCAACCTGGGAGACAGAGTGAGACCCCATCTCCTATAAAAAATAAAAAATAATGCAGTGAGCCTAGATCGCATGACTGCACTCTAGCCTGGGCAATGTAAGACCCTGTGTCAAAAAATAATAAAAATAAAGGGGCAGGGCCCAGTGGCTCATGCCTGTAATCTCAGCATTTTGGGAGGCCAAGACAGGTGGATCATTTGAGGTCAGGAGTTGGAGACTAGCCTGGCCATCATGGTGAAGCCCCCTCTGTACTAAAAATACAAAAACTAGCTGGGCATGATGGTGCACACCTGTAATCCCAACTACTCAGGAGGCTGAGGAAGAGATTGCTTGAGCCCGGGAGGTGGAAGTTTCATTGAGCCAATATTGCGCCATTGCACTCCAGCCTGGGTGCCAGAGCGAGACTCAGTCTCTAAATAAATAAATAAATAAATGGAATCTGTTAGCTCAAATAATTTTAAAAGTCCAGGCCAGGTGCGGTGACTCACGCCTGTAATCCCAGCACTTTGGGAGGCTGAGGCGGGCAGATCACCTAAGGTCAGGAGGTCCAAACCAGCCTGGCCAACATGGCGAAACCCCGTCTCTACTAAAATTACAAAAATTAGCCAGGCGCAGTGGTGGGTGCCTGTAATCCCAGCTACTCAGGAGGCTGAGGCAGGAGAATTGCTTGAATCCGGGTGGCAGAGGTTGCAGTGAGCCGAGATTGCGCCATTGCACTCCAGCCTGGGCGACAGAGTGAGACTCCGTCTCAAAAAAAAAAAAGAAAAAAAAAGTCCAATGGCAGGTAGGGCTTCAGGTGAGGTTTGATCCAGTTAATGATCCACCGAAACCTGGTGTCTCTCCATTCTGCTTTCCATAATGTCAGTTTATCAGTAGGCCAATTTTCTGCATGGTGTCAAGATGGCTACCAGCAGTAACTAGAGCCATTGAGCTCTTCATTTACATCTAATGGAAGGGAGATCATCTTTTTTGGCAACCTCCTCAGGAGAGAAAATAAGCTTCCTTTCCCAAAAGCCCTGAGCAAAAATTTCCTTATATCTCACTAGTCCATTCATGATCTAATCATGTGCCTGGGGAAATGGGAATTGCTCACTGGCTTAACCAACTGGGACCCATTCCTGAAGCTGTGGGTGGGGTCCACCATATTCCAGTTCCTGTTAAGAAGGAGATGGGCTGCAACCTTAACAGGATCCTAACCCTAACCCTAACCCTACTGTGTTGCTGGACATTGTAGTGGCAACACAGTAACCAACCAATTTTATAAAGCATGTATAGGCCCAGTCTTGGTGGCTCACGCCTGTAATCCCAGCACTTGGGAGGCTAAGGCAGGTGGATCACTTGAAGCCAGGAATTCGAGACCAATCTGGCCAACATGGCAAAACCCTGTCTCTGCTAAAAATACAAAAATTAGCTGGGCATGGCGGTGCACGTCTGTAATCCCAGCTATTCGGGAGGCTGAGGCAGGAGAATTGCTTGGACATGGGAGGTGGAGGTTTCAGTGAGCCGATCATGCCACTGCACTCCAGCCTGGACGACAGAGTGAAACTCTGTCTCAAAAAATAAATAAGTATATATATAAAATATATAACATGTATATGTAAATATACATATATATAAATATATATGCATATTATATACAACATGTATATATAAATATATATGCCTAGACATCCCCACCAAAAAATGTCTATAAGGAAACAGTCCAAAAAGTCAGAACGATTATTTCCTGGTGGATGAAATTATAGGTAAATGTTTTCCTTCTGTGTTTTATATAATAGGCATGAATTACCTAAACACAAACAGTAAACTTTGTTTACAAAAATAATGGAACATATCCCCCTGTTTCCTTCTACTCCAACCCCTACCCCAGTAAGAGCCTCAGAGTAACTGAAGCCAGACGCCCCATGGAGTTGTCGTTTTTTCTGCTGACAGAGCCAAACCCCAGTACCCCATGGGCCCTGGTTGTTTGCTGGACAGATGCCACCAAACCACTCTCACTGCATTAGCCCGGATGCTGTGGCCCCTAAAGGCCACAGCTTGGGCTGCTTAGGATTGACCAACCAGCCAGTGGAACCAGTGGTGGAGACTGACCATAATAGTACCAGGAACATTGTGGCATCAGCAGCATGGGAAGCCCAAGATCTCCCAAGACAGATCTCTGCCCGTAATCCATGCCTCTTATGTGGCAGCATGTAATTTAGGACAGTAGTCTTCCTCGGGTGGGCTGAGGTTGGGGATTAGTCTGTGACAGGGTCAGGCTCAGACAGGGTCTAGGTCAGCCCTTAGTTGACTAATCTGTAGCCTAGGGCTAGATTCAGGGCTCAGTCCATGATTGGGCTTAGTCTTCAGTCTGTGACCAGGAGCCAGGCTCAGTCTGTGACCAGGGTCATGGCTCAGTCAATGACTAAGTTCAGGGCTCAGTCTGTGACCAGATTCAGGGCACAGTCTTCCGTTAGGGCTCAGTGTGTGACCAGAATTGCATGATCCAAGGTCAGAATTCAGTCTATGGTCAGAGTTCAGTCAATGATTAGACTCAGGACTCAGTCTTTGACCAAGATTAGGCCTCAATCTTCTACCAGAGTCAGGTTTAAAAGGTTAGTCTGACTCTTCTTCCAGAGTCAGTCTAAAAGGTTAGTCTGAGCTGAGGCTATAATTCAGTCTGTGACTAAGACTCAGTCTTAGAGTAGGATAAGGGCTTGATCTGGGCCCAGAACCAAGGTCTTAAGTTGGGATCAACCTAATTCAGGCTTAGATCAGTGGGTGATTAGAGTCGGGGTTCATTCTAAGGTGATGTCAGAGCTCAGTCAAGAGCTGGACTAGTGGCTCAGTCAACAGCAGGAGTAGGGTTCAAGAGGGAGGATCAGGACCATGACCAGGGCTTTATTTGGCTCTATGCTGTGTTCTGAGCTCCAATAAAGAAGTTTTTGGAGGCATGGGAGCCCAGAGCAGGTCAGTCTACAAGAAATGAGAGCCCCGAGGCAAGCTTAGCAGGGTCTGGTGGCTACAGGAACCTTCCCCTGGCCTGCTGAGGCCGGGTGTCCTAGAGCCTCTAACCTACATGGCTCTGCTGCTTGAGATCCCCTCGCACCAGAATAAAAATAGCCACTCACTTCAGAGCAGCTGACAGCGGGTGCTGGGCTGCCTGGGAGGAGGGGGAGCCAAAGAGAAGGAGGAGGGAGGCCTGAGCTCAGCCCCAGCTGTGTGACCTTGGGAAAGTCACTCCTCCTCCTCCAGCCCATTTCCTGAGTGGCAGAATGGGGAGTGAGGATGACATCTGCCTCAGAGGGTGAGAATGAAGTGCTGGGGACATAACATGTGACACTTGTTACCAACAAGAAACCCTGGAGTGAAGTCTTGGGAGAAAAAAATGCTCTTTTGTGCCCTGTATACTTCCTTCTCAGGGAAGCTCTCCCTGATAACCCCCTCTTTCACCTTCCCACAATATCCTGTATCACCCTCTACACCTTCGCAGATGGTAGCCACAGCACGACCTCCCTCCTGGTGGGCCTGGGTCAGGGTGACCAGGGAGAGAAAGGAAGGAGGACAGACCCTCAGTACCATTGCCATCCTTGGGTGCCCCTGGAAAGTGAACTGAGGAAGAGGAGGAGGAAAAAGACTTCTCTCCCTTCCCTGCTCATGGTATGTTTACTCCAAGCCAAAGGGCCGGAGGGCACATGTCCAAATTTCTCATCCTTTCACAGCCAGAACCTTCCTTCCCCATCCATGCTTTGTACCTGCTGTTCTCTCTTCTTTCCAGCCAGGGCGTTTCTCTTCTTCAATTTGGCAACACGGACTCTCCTTCAAAGAAGGGGTTCAACAGTCAGCTCCTCTGTTGGGGAGAATTATCCACTGCCTCTCTAGGAGCTCCATGCTCTGTCCTCTCTCTACTCGCTGTGTAATCCCTGGGCCTCGGTTTCTTCCTCTGTCCAATGGGGACCTCACTACCAACCTCACAGGGTTACTATGGAGAGTAACTGGAATACTCTGTCTATCGTTAGCATCCTCCCTTCCTATCCCTGACCCACGCAGCCTGAAGGACAGCACTGAGTTTCCAGGAGTGGGCTGGATGAGCCCTGGCCCCTGCCTCAGTACACCCACCCTCCTCCCCCACCAAGAGTGAGGGCAAGGAGGGAGCCAGAAAGGGCTTCCGGAGACAGCCGTCTCCAGGGGGGCGGTTCTCCCTGACGGCGGTTCTCCCTGACAGCGGCCCCCAGCCTGCCGCCCTGAGCCCCAGAGCCTGTTATCAACCTCCTTAGTCATCACACCAGGAGCTCAAATATAGCTCCAACTCACTCCCTTTTCAGCTGGGGTCCGCCCCCCACCCCCTTCTCCTGACAAGGCCAGGCTTAGATCTCAGAGCCCCTTCCTTGTCCTCCCAGGAGAGTAACCACTCTCAGCCTCAGTTTCAGCATCCACCACATGGGCAGGCTGAAGTCGATGGTGATGATGATGATGATGATAAATACAGAGCAGCCACCTTTATGGACAGCTTGCTGTGCCAGGCTCTATGCTAAACATTTCATATATATTATCCTGTTGAATCTTCACCAGCACTCCTAGGAGGTGTCTGCTGTTTTAATCTCCCTTACACAAATTGGGAATCAGAGTGACCTCCTCAAGTAAGTCAGTGGTAGGGCCAGAAACAAAGTGCCCTGCAAGGTCTGAGCTCAGGGAGCGGGTGGTGGGAAATCCTGGGGTGCCCTCCTGAGGCAGAGGAGCCCTCTGCAGACACATTTGCATGACATTTGCCTGGCTTCCAAAGGGCACCGATGCCCCTGTCTCAGCCCTAGATGGCTGAGCCCTAGCACTGGTCCCAGAGGCCTGGATCTGCCCATCATTTCATCCAGGATTACATCAGAAGCTGGGTAGTCTTGGGGGCTCCCATTTTCTTTTTCTTTTTTCTTTTCTTTTTTCTTTCTTTCGTTCTTGTTTTGAGATAGGCCTCACTCTGTCGCACAGGCTGGAATGCAGTGGTGCGATCTCGGCTCATTGCAACCTCCACCTCCCAGGTTCAAATAATTCTCCTGTCTCAGCCTCCCAAGTAACTGGGACTACAGGCATACACCACCACACCCAGCTCATTTTTGTATTTTTAGTGGAGATGGGGTTTCGCCATGTTGACCAGGCTGGTCTCGAACTCCTGACCTCAGGTAGTCTGCCCACTTCAGCCTCCGAAAGTGCTGGGATTACCGGCATGAGCCACCGGGCCCGGCTCAGGGGCTCCCATTTTCTTATTTGTAAAATAGGAGTCAGAGGATGAGACAGGATGAGTTCAAATCTTCCTTTTTCTGGTAACCTTAGCATCACCACCAGGTCTACTCTCACATCCTCCCTGACTGCCACCTCCAACTCCAACACTATGTCTTTCATTAACACGACACCATTATCAGTATTGGTACCATCATCACCTCTACCTTTGCCATCACCATCACCTCCACCACCTTCACCACCACCACTGCCAGCCCCCTACTTCCATCATCATAATTAAATACATCATCACATCCACCACGACAATCGCCTTCCCCGTCACCACTGTCACTATCTCCACCGTCACTGTCCAAAGACCTTTCTACCCCAACACCCTAATATGGCCTGAGTCTCTGCCCCTGCAAATTCCAGCAGAGATGCTGGCCTGAAAATACAGACTAGACCTACAGACAGTCAAGCAGAGGTAGGAAGTGCCTTCAGGAGAGGAAAGAGAGGCATCTGCCTTTGTGTAGGAGACTGCACAGGCCCATGCAGATGCTCCATGTTGGTTAACAAACACTCCCGTGGGCCTGTTGGGGACTATGCCTTGGGCTGGGTCCTGGCTGTAGCAGTTCTCAGGCCTGTTTTTAACTCTCTTGCCAGTCTCTTACCCCACTGCGGGGCCCTTCTCCACCCAAGTTCCCTTCCCCCAGATACCCCAAAGGGCTGGTGCTAGTCTTAGGGTCACTAAGTTTTCTCACTGAAACACAGGAGACCTTCTCAGTCCACAGGTGACCTTGAGCAAGTTCCCCTCCCAAACCACACCCAGTGAATACTGGAGAGAGGAAAACTGACAGAACCCGAGCTGGGTCAGGCCTGGCTGTGGGGACATCTGAGGGCAGCTAGGTGTCTGCAGAAGAGGAGGAGCTAGTGCTGAGGCCTGAGGTGGGAAAGGGCTGCAGTGGCTGGAGCCTGAGTGTCTGGTTCTGGGTTGGGAAGGCTAGAGCCTGGGACTGACAGTAGGAGTGGTGGGGGGTGGTGGCACCAAGACCTGAAAATGGGGCAAGGGTGGGGGCCGGGGCAAGCTCTGAGCTGGCAGGGATTCAGGAAAGTCACAGGATCAGGGCAAGAACTCAATTGTCTCTGAGGCCCTGGAGAGGATGCTGACCTCTGAACCACCTGTCCTACCTTAACGCAGGTGTGTTAATGCCCGTCCCTGGAGCAAAGGGCTGGCGAGGCCTACAGCAGAAAGGTGGGGGTAGACAGACAGCCTCCTTCATGCTACCAGTTGGGACCTGGGCCAGGCAGATGGGTACACTCTCCCCTCCCCACCCCATGGCTGTTCCAGCCTCAGCAACCAGTTTGAAGGATTTCCAGGGGGTAGCCACCTTGCTCTGGCCTCTTCCAGGCTGGAAGTGGGAGCCTGTGCCTTTAAATTCTCAGCAGGTTGAAATGGCTGATGACATCACTGGTTCCCGGGAGCGGTAGAGCTGGAGCCGGAGCCCGAGGGAGCCCAGGCTGCTGGGGGCTGCAGACATGGAGGGCCAGAGCAGCAGGGGCAGCAGGAGGCCAGGGACCCGGGCAGGCCTGGGTCCCCTGCCCATGCCCCAGGGTGTTGCCCAAACTGGGGCACCCTCCAAGGTAAGACCCCTGAGACCCAGTCCCCCCCACTTTCCTGATCCCTGGTTCCACACCCCCCCCAACATACACTGCAGGCACCCTGGTGCTGACTGAGGGGCTGATACTTTCCTGTGCTCGGTGAGCAGGGGCTAGGTAAAGAGAGCACCCTGGGGGCTGAGGGGCAGTGACAGGATGCCCGGAGACAGATGAAGTTAGCCATCACCAGAACCCCTTGGGAGAGTCCTGGACTGGGTATCAGAGGACCCAGCTGAGCTCCAGCTTTGCTGTGTGACCTTGGGCAAGTTGCTTTTCCTCTCTGAGCCGATGCAAAATGAGGGGGCTTGTCACTGGAGACTGAAACTGTGACATCTGGGATGGCTAAGTTGTTAGTGCTGGAGGCGGTGTGATAGTTGGGGGGAAGCCGGCACACAGTGTGACACTTGGAGCCAAGGAGGGTGCCTAAAATGCAGCCTCAAAGAGCTGAGTTTGAGAAGGGAGGCGGAGATGGAGTTTTAGGTACTCTGAACTGAGGAGGATACGGGACAGAGACAGAACTGCGTCTCCAGAGGCAAGGCTTCCCTGGGCCCTGTTACCCTACCCAGGGCCACCCTGGGGCAAGTATAGACCTTCTTCTGCCCTCCTTGGCAAAGGACACTTTATCCTGTCTTCTGGAGACAGGGGACATAGAGAGAATAGATGGAGAAGGAGGAGAGGTCGCTATGGGACTCCGTGACTCCCCGCCCCTCCCACCTGCCGGACACAAAAAGGATACCTGCTTGCCTGTCCTTTCAGGTCAGGGAGAAAGTGGAGGATGTAAGAGGGCACAACCTGGGCACAGAGAGATGTGACACCAGGATCAACTTAGAATCCTGGACTTGCTCTGAATGCTAGATTCACACTTGGTGAAGATGGACTCTTCCACGGGGCTGGATGGAATTCTAGCAAATGTTGGGTTCATAAATGCAGACAATGTGAGACGAAAATTCCCCAGAATATAATGTGGCCAGGGTCCCTAGACCCCATCCCTTCATTTTACAACAGAGAAACTGAGGCCCTGGGCAGAGAGATACTTGCGTAAGGTCACCCAGAGCTGGGCTTTGAATCTACACAGCCAGTCTCAGCTCCCAGCTCTTGCTCCTGAGTGGAGCTCTGGGAATGAGTAAGAGAACAGAGAGGGCTGTAACCAAGGGATTTGGATGTTTAGGGGCTGGTGGAGAACTGAGGGTTTCTGGGCATCATGAAGGAAGGGGGGGGTATTTAACAGGCCGCACCCATAGGTCTATATTTTGGCAATAGAAAAAGAAAAGAAACAGGCTGCCCCCAGTGTGCCCAGACCTGGAATGTCAGGTCAGTAGCCGTGGCTGGGAGAGCTTCAGGGACCGCAGTGGGAGGGTTGCCCAGGAAAGCTGCCCAGAATGGGCAGGATGTGGGTACCAGCCAGGAAGGCAAGGCAAGTCATCAGGTTCAGGTTCACACTCTGCCTCATTTGAGTCAGGGTCTTAGTTTCCCCGTCTGTGAAAGAGGTTTCAGACTTAAAGGAGGGGTTAGGGTTTTGTGTCCTATCTCCTCCAAGACAGAAGTTGACCCGCAGCAGAATAGATTGAGGTGAGATAGTAGGAAGAACTTCCTTGGAAAGATGTGCCTTTCTTAGTTAGATGAAATCTGCCAGGGTCTATATGGAAGTTGGGGCCCAATGCCCTTGTTAGGGTCACTCTGAATCTTTGACTTGTCCTCCACAAGGTGGACTCAAGTTTTCAGCTCCCAGCAAAGAAGAACGCAGCCCTAGGACCCTCGGAACCAAGGTTGGCTCTGGCACCTGTAGGGCCACGGGCAGCTATGTCAGCTTCCTCAGAAGGACCGGGGCTGGCTCTGGCATCTCCCCGACCAATCCTGGCTCCACTGTGTACCCCTGGAGGGCAGAAAACAGCTCCTGCCCACCCAACATCTGTGGGCCAGCTGGTGATGTCTGCCTCAGCTGGACCAAAGCCTCCCCCAGCGACCACAGGCTCAGTTCTGGCTCCGACGTCCCTGGGGCAGCTGGTGATGTCTCCCTCAGCGGGGCCAAGATCTCCCCCAGCCACCCTGGGGCCCAGTCTGGCCCCAACCTCCAGAGACCAGAAGCAGGAGCCACCTGCCTCCGTGGGACCCAAGCCAACACTGGCAGCCTCTGGCCTGAGCCTAGCCCTGGCTTCTGAGGAGCAGCCCCCAGAACTCCCCTCCACCCCTTCCCCAGTGCCCAGTCCAGTTCTGTCTCCATCTCAGGAACAGGCCCTGGCTCCAGCATCCACGGCATCAGGCCCAGCCTCTGTGGGACAGACACCAGCTAGAAAGAGGGATGCCCCAGCCCCTAGACCTCTCCCTGCTTCTGAGGGGCATCTCCAGCCTCCACCTCAGACATCTGGTCCTACAGGCTCCCCACCCTCCATCCAAACCTCCCCAGACCCTCGGCTCTCCCCCTCCTTCCGAGCCCGGCCTGAGGCCCTCCACAGCAGCCCTGAGGATCCTGTTTTGCCACGGCCACCCCAGACCTTGCCCTTGGATGAGGGCCAGGGTCCTCCAGAGCCTGGCAACCGCTCCCCTGGACTTCTGTCCCCCACCTTCCGGCCTGGGGCCCCCTCAGGCCAGACTGTGCCCCCACCTCTGCCCAAGCCACCCCGATCACCCAGCCGTTCCCCAAGCCGCTCCCCCAACCGCTCTCCCTGTGTTCCCCCAGCCCCTGACATGGCCCTCCCAAGGCTTGGCACCCAGAGTACAGGGCCTGGCAGGTGCCTGAGCCCCAACCTTCAGGCCCAAGAAGCCCCAGTCCCAGTCACCACCTCCTCTTCTACGTCCGCCCTGTCATCCTCCCCTTGGTCAGCTCAGCCCACCTGCAGGAGCGACCCCGGCTTCCGGTGAGAGAGCCCTCTCCCAAGAAAGGTGGCTGGGCTTAGCTCTGAGGTTAGCCATTCTTCCAGGGGGGATGGCCTGCTCTACTTCAGCTTCCCTCTCTGAGGAAGAGTCTTTGGGGAGGGGCTTGCTGGGCTCCCTGTCTCTGAAACTCTCAGAAGACAGCATCCCCTCCTAAGGAACTTGCCACCTCTCAGTTGACCTCCCCAGGGAGAATGTGGCAGGGGGACAAGATGCGGGGTCTCCTGTGGGTCCTTCTTAGGGCTTTGGCCCACACCTGCCTCCATTTAGTTCCCCAGGGAGTCCTGTGAAAGGAAGCTTGAGGGTGAGGGAGTGGTGCCAGGACTACACCCTCATATGCCCCTGCCTGCAGGATCACTGTGGTCACATGGAACGTGGGCACCGCCATGCCCCCAGACGATGTCACATCCCTCCTCCACCTGGGCGGTGGCGACGACAGCGGTGGCGCAGACATGATCGCCATAGGGTGAGGTGGCAGGGCATGTGGACCCCCTCCTGAGCCCCTCGGGCCTTCCAGGCTCTCCACCCATGGCAGGGGCTTCCAGGGTGCCTCTCTAATCCCATGGCCACCCCGCCCCCATCCCTCCAGGTTGCAGGAAGTGAACTCCATGCTCAACAAGCGACTCAAGGACGCCCTCTTCACGGACCAGTGGAGTGAGCTGTTCATGGATGCGCTGGCGCCCTTCAACTTCGTGCTGGTAACGCACCCCTCACCCCCTGGACGGCAGAGACCCTGCTGAATTCCTGGCTCCAGCTGTACCCTGGCTCACTGTGGGGCCCGCTGGGCCTCTGTGGCCGGGTCCGTGACATGGGTGGGTGGAGGAGCAGACCTGAAGGTGGGCGCGAGGGCGGGGGAGTCGTGTTCTGTCCCCCAGCCGCGTGGCCTCCCACTGCAGGTGAGTTCGGTGAGGATGCAGGGTGTCATCCTGCTGCTGTTCGCCAAGTACTACCACCTGCCTTTCCTGCGAGACGTGCAGACCGACTGCACGCGCACTGGCCTGGGCGGCTACTGGGTGAGCCTTCGAGCTGTCCCAGAAGGGGATGGGACATGACGGGGGCCTTAGATTAGTCCCCTGGCCCCATACACCAGAAAGGTCCCCTTCCCATCCTCCACCCTTTACCCTGCGGCCCACCCCTCCCCATGAACCGCCCAATACCTCATCCTATTCCTCTAGTATCCCAGTGTTGTCCCTCATTTCCCTAGGACCCACCCACCTTCCACCCACATCTCCTCTCGACACCCCCCCCAACCTCCCCCCACCTCACCTCCTGGCCTAAGCCCCGCCCATGAGCCACCCTACCCTGCCTCCCTAGGGTAACAAGGGTGGCGTGAGCGTGCGCCTGGCAGCCTTCGGGCACATGCTCTGCTTCCTGAACTGCCACTTGCCCGCACATATGGACAAGGCGGAGCAGCGCAAGGACAACTTCCAGACCATCCTCAGCCTCCAGCAGTTCCAAGGGCCAGGCGCACAGGGCATCCTGGATCATGAGTATGGGCTGGGGTGGGGCCAAATGGAGCTTGGGTGGGGCTAGTGATGGGGGTTTTTGTACCAGCTTAGGTGGGGCTTATGGAGAGAGGCGGGGCCTATGGGGGTGAGTGCCCACCCAGACTACTTGTAGGAACATGAAAGCAGAGAACAGTTGGCTGGGGAGGGGCGGAGCCTATGGGGTGGAGCTTTGCTGAGGGGCAGGGCCTTGCTGAAGGTCAGAACCTAATTTCCTGTAGACGGGTGCCCCGATCTTCCTCTGCTCTTTAGCAGGCTGGAGGCTCTGGCACTAATCACCCACTCACTACATCCCCTCGGGTTGGATGGGGCCTGGAAAGATCTGGGCTGAGCCCTTATCCCCCATGGACCCGTTGACACCCCCCACTGCCCCCCACTTCTCCACCATCCCCCACCCCAAACAGCCTCGTATTCTGGTTTGGGGACCTGAACTTCCGCATTGAGAGCTACGACCTGCACTTTGTCAAGTTTGCCATCGACAGTGACCAGCTCCATCAGCTCTGGGAGAAGGACCAGGTGGGGTCCTTGTCCCCAGAAGCACACAGAGCTAAGCCCCGCCCATGAGCCACCCGACCCTGCCTCCCTAGGGTAACAAGGGTGGCGTGACCATGCACCTGGCAGCCTTCGGGTTGCCAGAGCATGTCCCAGGACATGCCTGTACCTTAGGCTATGGTCCCTGTCCTCACCTACCCCACCCCTCCTCGGCACAGCAGAGCCCAAGCTGTTGTCCAATCTGCTCTCCTGGACCCCCCACAGCTCAACATGGCCAAGAACACCTGGCCCATTCTGAAGGGCTTTCAGGAGGGGCCCCTCAACTTCGCTCCCACCTTCAAGTTTGATGTGGGTACCAACAAATACGACACCAGGTGAGCTCAGTCCGAGGAGGGATGGGGAAGTGAGCTGAGGTCTTCTCAAAAAGGGAGACTTTGGGAAGAGGGGCAGGAGGCAAGGTGGAGGGTTGTGCCTTGATCCCCAGCCCCTGAAACTTGGGGTACCCCTGCTCACTGCAGTGCCAAGAAACGGAAGCCAGCTTGGACAGACCGTATCCTGTGGAAGGTCAAGGCTCCAGGTGGGGGTCCCAGCCCCTCAGGACGGAAGAGCCACCGACTCCAGGTGACGCAGCACAGCTACCGCAGCCACATGGAATACACAGTCAGCGACCATAAGCCTGTGGCTGCCCAGTTCCTCCTGCAGGTGAGTTCTGGCCTCATCTTCCCTGCATAATATCCCCAGACCCAACTTGGCACACCACTGCCCCTCACCATTACCCTTTGTATAACCCCTTGTACCTGCCCTCAGCAGCATCCATTTGTTGTAACAGAGTGGGAATGGGGTTGCGATCTCCATTTTCAGATGAGGAAGCTGAGGCTCAGACACATGGCATCACTTGCCCAGGGTCACACAGCTAGTAAGAGAAACAGTTAGGATTTGAATCCAAGTGAGTGTGGTTTCAGAGTCCATGCCTTTTCTTTTCTTTACTTTTTTTTTTTTGAGACAGAGTCTCGCTCTGTCACCCAGGCTGGAGTACAGTGGCACAATCTTGGCTCACTGCAAGCTCCACCTCCCGGGTTCAAGTGATTCTCCTGCCTCAGCCTCCCGAGTAGCTGGGATTACATCACCCGCCACCATGCCCAGCCAATTTTTGTATTTTTAGTAGAGACAGGGTTTCGCCATGTTGGCCAGGCTGGTCTTGAACTCCTGATCTCGTGATCCACCCACCTCGGCCTCCCAAAGTGCTGGGATTACAGGCGTGAGCTACCGTGCCCAGCCAACTTTTTTTTTTTTTGAGATGGAGTCTTGCTCAGCCACCCCAGGTTGGAGTGCAGTGGCACAATCTCAGCACACTGCAACCACCATCTCCTGGGTCTAAGCGATTCTGCCGTCTCAGCCTCCCAAGTAGCTGGGATTACAGGCACCTGCCGTCATGCCCAGCTGATTTTTGTATTGTAATAGAGACAAGGTTTCACCAAATTGGCCAGGCTGGTCTTGAACTCCTGACCTCAGGTGATCCACCTCAGCCTCCCAAAGTGTTATGATTACAGACATGAGCCACTGCGCCCGGCGCCTTATTTTTTTTTTTTTTTTTTTTTAAATGGAGTCTCACTCTGTCGCCCAGGCTGGAGTACAGTGGTGTGGTCTTGGCTCACTGCAACCTCTACCTCCTGGGTTCAAGTGATTCTCCTGCCTCAGCCTCCTGAGTAACTGGGATTACAGGTGCCTGCCACCACGCCTGGCTAATTTTTGTATTTAGTAAAGATGGGTTTTTGCCATGTTGGCCAGGCTGGTCTCGAACTCCTGACCTCAGGTGATCCGCCCACCTTGGCTCCCAAAGAGCTGAGATTACAAGGTGTGAGCCACCACACCCAGCCTTAGAGCCCATGCCTTTTCTACTAATCTCTAACTCCTGTCTTCTGAGAAAGGTTTAGAGCAATTTATCTTAAAATTCACTTACAGGCTGGCACAGTGGCTCACACCTGTAATCTCAACACTTTGGGAGGCTGAGATAGAAGGATTGCTTGAGCTCAGGAGTTCAAGACTGGCCTGGGCAAGACAATGAGACATCTCTAAAAAAAAAAAATCAAAAAAAGGCCGGGCATGGTGGCTCACGCCTGTAATCCCAGCACTTTGGAAGGCCGATGTGAGCTGATCACATGAGGCCAGGAGTTTGCGAACAGCCTGGCCAACATGGTGAAACCCATCTCTACTAAAAATACAAAAATTAGCCGGGCGTGGTGGTGCATGCCTGTAATCCCGGTTGCTTGGGAGGCTGAGGCACAAGAATCACTTGAACCTGGGAGGCAGAGGTTGCAGTGAGCCAGTATCGTGCCAGTGCAATCCAACCTGGGTGACATGAGCAAGACTGTGTCTCAGGGAAAAAATAAAATTTAGCTAGGTGGTGCACACCTGTATTCCCAGCTATTTATGAGGCTGAGGTGGGAAGATCACTGGAGCTTGGAATATCTAGGCTGCTGTGAGCTGTGATCATACCACTACACTTCAACCTAGGCAAAATTAGCCAGGTGCGGTGGCAGGCACCTGTTGTCCCAGCTACTCAGGAGGCTGAGACAGGAGAATGGCGTGAACCCGGGAGGCGGAGCTTGCAGTGAGCTGAGATCCGGCCACTGCACTCCAGCCTGGGCGACAGAGCGAGACTCCGTCTCAAAAAAAAAAAAAAAAAAGAAAAAAAAAAATCACATATACATCGTAGTTTTCACTACTAGTGTCTTAAAAATAACAAATAAGATATAAAAATTCGCATATATAATAAGACCAGCAAAATCAAACTCCATGTAACATTCATTCATATTCATTCATTCATTATTTACTGAGTACTTACTGTCTTACCATATGCCAAGCATTATGAGAATGTGTAGTGATGGGGAGGGAGAGCAAAGATATAAAAAAATACAAAGCTAAACTCTAAGTAGTTACTATAATTTAGTATTGTATTTAGGATTGAGGTTCCTGGTTGCTGACATCAAAAGGGGAAATTCTAGAATCTCAGAACCAGACCTGTGAGACCATGTAGTCCAACTCTCTTTTTTTCTCTGGTGGGATCTGAGGCTCTTCGTGGGGTAGGCACATGCCCCAAACCATATACAGGCTCTGCAGTGGCAGGGCAGGGTAGATCCCATCTTTTCAGCCCTGAAACCCAACTCTGGGCTCTTCGAGTCTCTTGATCTGATAAGAGGGAGCCCGGTAGGCCAGAAAATGTTTTTCCTGGTAACTTTGTCACATGGCCAGTCAGTGGGACATTGGCCGATATCTTTAGCTAGGAATGGAAATATCCCCACGCTTGGCCTGCCATGACCTCTGGCAAAAGGGTCGGGCATGAAGATTTAACCCACAATCAGGGACCTCGCCTGGAAAATCACTTCTTTTGAACCCCACCGTGTCCTTCCCACCTCCTCCAGGACTGTGTCCCTTTAAAAACATTTCCCAGCCAGGTGCAGTGGCTCACGCCTGTAATCCCAGCACTTTGGGAGGCTAAGGCAGATGGATCACTAGGTCAGGAGTTCCAGACCAGCCTGGCCAACATAGTGAAACCCTGTCTCTACTAAAAATACAAAAAAAATTAGCTGGGCATGGTGGCGGACACCTATAGTCTCAGTTACTTGGGAGGCTGGGCAGGAAAATGGCGAGGACCCGGGAGGCGGAGGTTGCAGTGAGCTGAGACTGTGCCACTGCACTCCAGCCTGGGTGACAAAGCAAGACTCCATCTCAAAAAAAAAAAAAAAAAAAATTACCATTGAATGAGTACCTACTACATGCCAGGCCTATGTCGTGTACTTTACATATGTCATCCCTTTGAATGCCTCAGTAGGCCCTGAGATGTCCCAGTTCTCCTCTCTGTTTTACTGATGAGGGAAACTGAGGCTCAGAGAACTTAAATCTTTTACCCAAGGCAATGCAGTCAGAATAGGGCTCAGTAGGGGTTTTGACGCTGCAAGTCCTTGGAGGGCTTTTTCAAAGGTCTACCCTTGCCTGCCCCTGCTGTTAGGAACACAGGAACAGGGAAAGAATGTGCCAGTTACTTCTGGAACAGCTTGGCTCGGAAGCTGAGGGAGGGAAACCTGAAACTAGGTAAACAGGGGATCAGACAAAGATCTGGAATTGGCACCAACTGAGCCCTTCCCTGAGGGACAGAGGTGGGGCCAATATCCTGGCAGCCTGCCACCTCAGCAGCTCCACCCATTCAGGTGGTACCCCTGGTGGGTCTGGGTTGACCTTGGGGAAAGGATATTCATGGTTATAACTTTCCTTCATGGACTGACGACAAGGTAATAGTAGCCACTTAGTACTTAGACTCAGTTGGAGAAACTGAACCTTGGGATGGTTAGAGCCTGCCCTGAGGTCACATAGCGAGTTAGTGGTAGAGCCTGGAAGTGGACTGAGGTCTCCGTCCTCCCACTCAGAGCTCTTCTTGCCTGCTCAGGAATATTCAGCTTACCCCAAATACCTAGTGCATCATAGGATTTTACTGGTCTTCCTTGCTAGTATAGAGATAAATCATTTATTGAACACTTACTGGTATACTGGGAAATTTATGGGATGCTTTGCAAATGGTATCTCACTGAATCTGCTGAACAACTCCAAGAGTAAAATAAGAGTCTCTGAGTTTGGCCGGGCACGGTGGCCCATGCCTATAATCCCAGCACTTCGGGAGGCTGAGGTGGGTGGATCATTTGAGGTCAGGAGTTCAAGAACAGCCTGGCCAACACAGTGAAACCCCACCTCTACTAAAAATATGAAAATTAACCAGGCATGGTGGCGGTGCCTGTAGTCCAAGCTACTAGGGAGGCTGAGACAGGAGAATCACTTGAAGGGATTGCAGTGAGCCGAGATCACACCACTGCACTCCAGCCTGGGTGACAGAGCCAGACTCCGTCTCAGAAAAAGAAAAAAAAAAAAGAGTCTCTGAGTTTACAGATGAGGGCCCTAGCATTCAGAGAGGCTGAGGAACTCACCCAGCCTGTCAACGCAGAGCCAGAGCCAAATCCAGGATCTACCAGCTTCAAAGCTGTGTTCTCACTCACTCCCTAAGGAGGCTGTGGGCAGAAGGAGCCCTGGGCTGGGAGGCAGCACAGGGCTTGGTATTTATACTAGACCTGTTCTGCCTCAGTTTCCCAGTCTGTAAAGTGGCCCTTTGTCTCAGGCAATTTGTGCTAAGACCCAACAGCCCTCAGTGTGTGGGATACTAGAGGGTCTCCCCTGATGTGGCCCCTGCCCCTGCCTTGCCTGGACAGTTTGCCTTCAGGGACGACATGCCACTGGTGCGGCTGGAGGTGGCAGATGAGTGGGTGCGGCCCGAGCAGGCGGTGGTGAGGTACCGCATGGAAACAGTGTTCGCCCGCAGCTCCTGGGACTGGATCGGCTTGTACCGGGTGAGAGGGGCAGTGGCGATCAGCGACTCAGGGAAGCAAGGGGCCTGGAGGAGCGGCTGAACAGCATGGTGGGGTCACTGGCTTGTCCAAATCTTGATGCCACACTGGGAGACTGCTGGGATCAGACATTATAGGGTCACAACACTGATTCCACAACACTGATCCCCCAGGTGGGTTTCCGCCATTGCAAGGACTATGTGGCTTATGTCTGGGCCAAACATGAAGATGTGGACGGGAATACCTACCAGGTACTTAAAAGGAGCAAGAGTCAGGGGAAGTCCCTGTTGCCTTTGGGACCTCAGGACTCGCCTTGGGGTCTCTCAGGTGGCCTCCCTGACCCCCAACTTAGGCTTATACCCCTGGGCCCACCAGGTAACATTCAGTGAGGAATCACTGCCCAAGGGCCACGGAGACTTCATCCTGGGCTACTACAGCCACAACCACAGCATCCTCATCGGCGTCACTGAACCCTTCCAGGTAAGTAGGCCAGACTGCTGGGCTGGGGGTGCCTAAAGACTTTTGTCAAATGCCACAGCCCTTACCTTCTGCTCCTTGAGCTCAGACAAATAAACTGACCTCCCAAGATCTGCCAACAAGAGAGGTAGATCTCGGGAGGTCAGGCCTCAGTGGCTGGGTTGGGGAGCAGGGTGCCCCAGTGACCAGCATTTCCCCCAGATCTCGCTGCCTTCCTCGGAGTTGGCCAGCAGCAGCACAGACAGCTCAGGCACCAGCTCAGAGGGAGAGGATGACAGCACGCTGGAGCTCCTTGCACCCAAATCCCGCAGCCCCAGTCCTGGCAAGTCCAAGCGACACCGCAGCCGCAGCCCGGGACTGACCAGGTTCCCTGGTCTTGCCCTACGGCCCTCATCCCGTGAACGCCGTGGTGCCAGCCGTAGCCCCTCACCCCAGAGCCGCCGCCTATCCCGGGTGGCTCCTGACAGGAGCAGTCATGGCAGCAGCCGGGGCAGTAGTGAAGAGGGGCCCTCTGGGTTGCCTGGCCCCTGGGCCTTCCCACCAGCTGTGCCTCGAAGCCTGGGCCTGCTGCCCGCTTTGCGCCTAGAGACTGTAGACCCTGGTGGTGGTGGCTCCTGGGGACCTGATCGGGAGGTCTTGGCCCCCAACAGCCTGTCTCCCAGTCCTCAGGGTCATCTGGGGCTGGAGGAAGGGGGCCTGGGGCCCTGAGGGTGGGGCAGGCAGATGGGCCAAGGTGACCACCGTTCTGCCTCAATCTTTTGCAAGCCCACCTGCCTCTCTCCTGCTGCTCCTCTAGCTGTATCTGCACCTGCCTCTCTATCCTGGCCAGGGGTGGACAACTGGGGTCCCCCAAAGCTCAGTCCTGGCACCTCAACTGTGACAATCAGCAAAGCCCCGCCCAGGCCCCCATCTGGGATAATGGGGGAGCTCTGGCAGATTTCCCAATCCTGGAGGTCATCCGTTAGGAATTAAATTCTCCAGCCTCACTCTCGGCTCTTTCCTACTTGTTAGTAGTCTTGGGATGGGGGTAGACAGAGGCAGGGACTAAAGAGGTGAGGGAATGACAGAATCGATATTTACCAGGCACCAGTTGTATATATTACACATGCCATCTCCTTTAGTTTGCACTGCAACCCTGTGGGATCAGTGCTGTTCTTAGACCTATTTCACAGGTAAGCAAACTGAGGCTTTTAAGAGGTTATATCAACCTCTCAAGATCAGACAACAAACCATAGTTCAGCCAGGTGTCGCGGGGAGGGAATACTTACTAAGTGCTAAGCACTGTATATGTATTGGTTCACTTAGTCCTCAACAACCCTATGAGGTAGATCCTGTTTAGACACCCCCTTTTTTCAGGGGAGGAAACTAAGGCTTAGAGTACAAGAGGGAGGTCCTTTGCTCAAGGGCATGGAGGAGATTTGAATTTAGGTTTAGGGCTGCGCCAGGAAGGGCGCAGCAGCTGTTAAAAGAAGGGGCCCCCCTGGAAGGAGGGAGCTGAAAGCCCTCTCCAACACCCACCCCGATTCTGGATTCAGACACAGACATTTCTGTGACATCCTAACTTCCCATCTGCTACCCCAGGCCACAGCACCCAGGCACTGGGGCTCCCCTAGGCAGGTTTTTGAGGCATGTATTATTTTTGCAACATGGACATACATGTACCTCCTCCTGGTAGTGCCTGGGTCTGCTGCAATAAGTTACCCTTTCCCCATTCCCATCTGTATGGGAACTTCACATTGCAGCAGTCACCAAAGCCTAGGGCATCTGAATGAGCTTCCTGAACACCACATCCAGGCAGAGAAGAGTTGTGTCATAATGTGCTCCAGCATTTGGGCCTTGAGATCCCCTCATTCAGCCTCTTGATTGTCCACAACAGCCTCTGCCATGCTTCAGTCTAACCTATGGAAGGAAGGCTGAGATTCCTAGCGCCTGGCAAAGCCACGGGCAAGGTCCAGGCTGGTACCCAGGAAAGCTGAAACTGAGGTCACTGGCTCCAGGATTTCTGCTGCCCGTTGGGTCTCCTGGCTGCCTGGGTTAGCTGCAGGCACTGGTTGTAGAATGACACGGGGCCTCTCAGGGGCCCGGAAGGCCATGCCTGCCTCTCGTCTGTGCCTTTATGCTGGAGCTGGCGTAGCCTCTGCTGAAGCCTCCGCAAGTGCCGGGCTGACACCTTGATGGCCCTAGGGTCTCTGGAACAGCTGTAAGGAGAGAAAAGTGGGGCAGATGATCAGGGCTGACAAGGATCCCACCCTACTCTGCAGACAGGGGGGCTGAGGCCCAGAGAGAGAGAGGGCTGGAGCCAGAGTCACCAGCAAGGCAGAGAGGGGTGAGTTTCACGGAGAAAGGGTATAATAAACCACGCTGGTACCTGGAGGCCTGGGATCTGCCACTAGCTGGCTGTGGAAACCTGAGCCAGAAGCCTCAGTTTCCTCATCTATGAAATAGGAAAGTTAAGAAGGAACTGGCTTTGAGAATCAGAATCCAAATGAAAGCAGGGCACCGTGGCTCACGCCTGTAACCCCGGCACTTTAGGAGGCTGAGGTGGGAGGATCGCTTGAGTCCAGGAGTTCAAGACCAAATGAGATTGTGGATTAGGAGTGAGTTAAGTACACATTTTGCTGTGTGCCAGGCAGGGATTGACCTACGTGCATCCTGCCATTTCCTTGGTTCCTACGACCATTTTACAGACAAAGACGTGAAAACTTGGAAAGGTGAACCAATTGCCAAGGTCACGTGGGAATCAAATGACATAGCCAAGATGCAACCCACAGAGGCCAACTGCAGCGCTGGACCTGGGGCAGCAGGGGGTAGAGGGATGAGGCTATGGATGGGAGCTCAGAGGTCTCCCGATCCCTTCCCTTACCCCCTTGGCCCAAACACCCAAAGTGGGTACAGGCAACCTATCCCTTGAGAAAAGCCCCCCATCCCTCCTGGCTCTGACATCACTTACTCTTTGCCTTCCACACAGTCCAGTGGAGGGGCCAGCTTGAAGCAGGTTGTGCCCAGCAGCTCCCAAAGCATGTTGGTAACCTCGGATGGGCTGTGGAGCCTCAGGAAGCGTGCCAGACTGAGAACAGAGGCAGGCTCAGGCCGGGGTAGGGCCTTGCCAGCCAGGGGCCCCTTCCCATGCCTGGCAGCAGGCAGCCCACCCCACAGGGGTTCAAAGGGGCCTCACCGGCGCGTGCAGTTGCAGTGGAAGAGGGGCTCTTGGGCGCTGTTGAGCAGCTGGAACTTGATTTCCTGGGGTCCAATCTGGTGCTCACACTGGTCCAGGTGGCGGCGGAAGCTGCGGCAGACCCGGCGGGCACCTGAGGGGTGGGTGTGGTGTTGATGGGAGCCCAGTCCACCAGGGAGGCCCCACCAATGCCTGCGCCATCCAGGAGAAACGCCAGCACATGTGCTCAGTCACACACACAGCCTCCTTCCATTTCATGCCTTCTGAGAGACTCTGTGCCCTCAGTGTGCTGCCCTTGTGGGAGTGCCTCCCTAACGCCAAGTCCCCAAACAGTAGTACTGCCATGGGGGACGCCCAGAATACTGATGTTAGTCAAGAAAGGCTTCCAGGAGGCAGAGGCTGCTAAACTGAGGCTGGGAGAGAAGAGGAGGAGAGGAGGAACAGCATGTGCAAAGGCCTCGTGGTAGGAGAGCCTCGTGCTTTTGAGGAACCAAGTGAAGTTCATGAAACTAGAGTTTTGACTGGGGGTAGGGTCTGCGGGGCCAAGGCTTGAGGGCCTCCGGGTGTCGGGACATCATTGGCCGAGATGAGGAGTGGTGGTGGGTGCACAGTGGGGCGTGATGTGGTCACATTTGTGGATTATGAAAATCCAGTGCTGCAGTGCGATTTGATGGGAGAGGTTGGGAGATCCCAGGAGGAAACTGGGGCAGGAAAAGAGGCAACACATGGCTACCCCCGAACAGAGGCAGGGATACCCCCTCAAGTCAGGAACCCCCAAGCTTAGGTTCTGAGCTCACCCTGAGGTTTTAGGCCACCCTGTGGGCCCTGGAGGCCTGTGGGGGCCACATCAAGCCTGGGAGAGACCATAGGGTCCTGGAGGACTGTGGTGTTGGCTTTGCTGGGGCGCTTGGACCCTTTCTGCTGTGGTGGCCACTTCTGAAGGTGCTGCTTCTGTCGAGGCTTGGGAGGGGCTGGGCTCTGGGAGCTGGGAGTTGGGGAGGTGGCCCAGGAACTCCAGGAGGCATTGTAGAAGGTCCTGGGCTGAAGGCGAGCGAGGGGCACTGTGCCATATGTCCTACACCTGGGGGATGGCAGTTGGTGGCAATTGGTGACTAGAAATCCCTCCTCCCAGAAGCCCCCAGGGTCATCTCCACGGAGACCAATCCCCTGCCGGTCCCATTCCCCATCCCACTGGGTTGTGGGGGACACCCAAGAAGGGTCTGCATCCCGGGCCCTCAGGAGAGGACATACAGAATGGGACATCATTCCCTGGAAGACAGACAGACAGATAGATCTCCCTCACCAGGTTTGGAGCCTGGGATCCCTCTCTGTCTGGAAAGGGACTCAAGGGGGTGGCCACATACCCGCCCCACCAGTACCACGCCACACACGCCTCCTGCTCCTCCAGCACAAAGCAGGGGATCTCCAGCACGTTGAAGAAGGCCACGCCCACGATGTCGGAGATGGAGTCGCGCTGGTTCTGCAGGCATTGCTGGAACCTGCCCAGAGCAGATACTCAGGACCGTGGGGCATGGAGGGCTGTCTGACTCCTCCCCCAGCCCACCCTGCCACTACCAGCTGGGTGGTTTGGGGTCCAAGCGTCCCTTCTCTCTGGCCTCAGCTTTCCTACCTGCACTGTGGGGTCCAAGCTGGCTGACCTTTAAGATCCTCTGCAATCCCAATGTCTAGTTACCCAGGGACTGGGTAACTCTGCCCTGTCCCTGAGCTCTGTGCCCTCGCTGCCTGCCACCAACCTGGTGTCACAGTCACAGTGGGAGATGGTGTGGAATCGGTAGTTTCGGATGCCATAGTTGTACTGCAAGGGTGAGATGTTCTGTGGGCAGCGGTCATGTTCCCGGCAACAGAGATCAGGTCCCTGGAAGACCCCTGCAGGGAGGGGAGGGGGCACCAGCTCAGCAGGGTCCTAAGCATCACGCACCAGCTATGCTCCCCTGGTAGCAAGAGGGTAGAGACCTGGTTCTCATCCCAGCCCTGACACAAATGCCATGGGGGTCCTCAGACCAGTCACTCTCCCTTCTGTGGGACTCTCAGAGTTTCAAAGTTGGAAAAGAGAACCCAAGCTGCAGCCCCTGTTGGGCAACTCTAAATGCCAGGCAGGCCACCCATAAATACATGGAAAGGTCTTCCTCGGGGGAACTGGAGTCTGCCTCCAGAGTTCCCAAGCCCGCGCCCCAAATAAAATCCAAAATTATGAATGTGTGTATGACGAAATGGCAAACAGGCAGGGTGCAACCTTTCTCATTGGCATAAGGAGGTGTTGCCAGGATGCCAACCTGCTCTGACTCAGGTGCCACGTCCTCCCCCAACCCTGCACACAAATGCACAGACATCTGTACTGAAAGTGTAAGAAATTCGTCTATGTTTATTACCATCTAAGCAATAGCACTCTTTACTAAGCATTTTCCACATGCCTGGCACTTCCCATATCCAGGCTCACAGCCAGCCCTGAAAAGGAGGTATCACCTTTACAGGTGAGGAAACAGGCTCAGAGAGGGGAAGTGACTTGCTCAGCTTGTATGTGCTGAGTTGGGATTTGAAGCCAGCCTTTGGTCTCAGCATCCATTCCACTGGGAACCCCGTGCCCACGAAGCCTCCTCCAGGGTAATGACTTTTTGGCTCAGTTGAGCCTGGATGCTCCCCCAGTCTGCCCAGTCCCTTGGATGGTATTTAATGAGGACTCCCAGGTTTGAATAAGACCTTCCCCAACCATGACCTCATTTAAGCACCCCATGAGGAGATTTGTGATTACCCTCACTTTATAGATAAGGAAATTGGGGTTCACCATGGTCAAGTCACTCTCCCACGGACACACAGCCTAGGAGAGTAAGGGCTGGGGCTAAAGAAACCTTGCCTCCCTGATCAGAACCCCCAGCCCACACACCCCTTATGGCTCACCCAGCTCTGAGGAGTTCCCAGCAGAGTCTCCAACTCCACACCACAGTGTGCCAGGCATGGTCCATCCTCTCTTCTCTCGCTGGTGCCCTCCACCAGGGACTCCACTCTGCCCTGCTGCTCGCTTCTTCCTAGCCCCTGCTGGACTCTCCTCAGGCCCTCGGCATGCCTCCCACTGACTCGGAAGAGTGGCCAGTGCTCTCTGCAGCTCAGGTCCAGGGGCGTGGATGAAGGAGCTCCGGGCAGTGTCATGAGAACAGAGGGCACCGTAGGCTGCAGTGAGCTCCGGCTCATCTTCCCAGCTACATGCCTGCAGCCTCCTATGCGCATCCCAGCGGGCATGGATCAGGGTCAGTCCCTGAGCATCCTTGGCCAGGAAGCTCAGGGACCCCAGTGGGTTGCCAGGGACGGGCTCGGTCAAGTGGCAGGAGGTCCTGTACCAGTGGAGGGCAGGGGAGCCCCCCAGGGCCACCCCCAGGAAGCCCAGCATCCCGAACAGCCCTTCCAGAACCCCCATTCTGCACTGGCCCAGTCCAGTCAGACAAAGCCCCTGGGATGCCTGCCCTTGGTGGCCCCACGAGGCGGCAGCTGAGCAGTGGAACGGAAGCGGAACCCAGCAGGCCCGGTGCAGCGGGACCAATGAATGGAGCTGCTGGAGGAGGAGGAAAGAGGCTGGAGTATGGGGTGATCTTGGGCTTGTAACCGAATCTACCGGCCGGGCAGGATGCTGATTGGCTGAGGAGTGCACTTGCCAGGGCCCACGCCCCCATTCTGCCTGCCCTTCCCAGCGCCATCCAGTCACCTGCTGCCAGCCCTGCCTGGATGGGGACTGTGGGAGCCAAAGCCTTAAGCTGTGGGATGGGGACCAGGTGGGGGCTTTCGCATCTCCTTGAAGGGAAGGAAAAGGGTTCAGGAGCTTGGGGGAGTCCCCTAGAACCCACCCTTGTCACCCTTACCACTGTCGTGGCTGCCACACCCACCTCCATCAGGTTGGCAGGGGGCCATGGGCCTCTGCCAGAGCTGGGTGAAGGAGGTGAGGGCAGGGCTGGGGCTCTGAAGCTACCACTCTGGGAGCTCCCAAGGCTTCTGGGAAAGGGAGTGCCACCTGAGGTGCTCCCCTGCCAAGTCCTGGTTATTAGAAAGGCATACTCAGGGGACAGGGCCCCAGGGCTCCCCACTTCCTAGGACTCCAAGCATGGGTCTAGCCTTGCAGCAACCCTCCTGGTCTGATAACTGGGGGAGACACAGCGGGAACAGGCCTTGAGAGCCGCATAGAGCAGGGCTGATGCTCTGGATTTGAAGGAACTATGGTCCCCAGAGTGGCAGAGAGTGGCCCACGGTATATGTCTGTGGCCACCTCCATTGCCGGCCACCTGGGGGACACAGCAGGCATCGTGTGTGCCTCATGAGACAGGAGTCTCTCCATCAGGAAGGGGCTATACCCAGGGCTTGTTCCTGGGTCCCAAAGCCCAGCTTCCAACCATCTAGTAAGGCCAGGGTGCTTACACCCATAGTGCAGATGAAGAAACTGAGGCGCAGTGAAGGTGGGAAAACCTCAGGTGACAGGCTTCAGCTGAGGAGGGCTTAGAGGATGGGAGTGTAGTTCTTGGGGGTCTGGCTGGGAGTCAGGGCTGGCCAGGACAGTGACTTGTCTGTCATCTATCTGCCCATTAGCCTGCTGCTTCCCCAACCTCCCCCTGCCCCAGGTTCCATCTGAGTCTCTTCCAGGGGATGACCCCAGTGAGGTAAAGCCAGAGGCAGAGCTGGGGAAGGGGAGCTCACTGTGTGGCAGAGGTGGAAGGGGGCTGCAGGATTGGCAGGTCCATCTCTGTAGTTTCAGAACCAGCCTGGGCCTGTGGCTCAAAGGGTCTAGCTAGGAACAATGAAGAGAAGGGAAAGAAGTTAGGGGTAGTCCAGGGGCCAAGCCCCTTCTCCCCAGAGGCTGAGAAAGGGGGTGTGGAGCACAGCGACTGGTGGCAGAGAAGGTAGACTTGGGATCCCCGAGGGCAAGGATGTAGCTGAACAAAAGTGAGTCCCTCTGCAAAGAGTTCTGATGTTTGAAAACCCATCATGCTGAGACTTCCTCCCATCATAGGAACTGCCACCCACCTCTGCCTCCTTTTCCACATTGCCGAGCGCTTCCCTGCCCATCACCTGGGGAAGCTGGGAGGTGTGACACCAGGAGCCCAGCTTTCGAGGTCATACAGTTCCAGCTTGGGTTTCCGCACTGACCCTAGGCTTGGAAATCTTCATTTCTCTGAGTCTTAGTTTCCTCATCTGTATCATGGGCATAATCACAGTAGTCACTTCACAGGATGTTGGGTTAGATTCCCAGCACAGTTCCTGGCGCCCAAAACACCATCACTAAAGCCTCAGGATACCCCTGGTCAGGAAGCCATTTACTCAGGAGAAAGCAAGTCCCAAGATTTTGGAGCCACAGCATCTGTGATATCTGAGAGCTCGGGCTAGATGGCAACTGTGGGAAGAGTGGCCAGGACTCTACCTGCCTGGGTCACTCCAGGCTTGTCCCTGTCCCTTTCTGGGACTCAGTTTCCCCCTCTGTACAGTGAGAAGTACAATGGAGTTGACCTTTGAGGTCTTTTCCAGTCTGGGTCCCAAAGAGCAGCAGGCTGGAGCTTGCCCAGGCCTTAAGGGAAGGTGTCACTGAGCTTTCTGTCCAGACTCCACCCAGAGACATGTCAGTCAGCCACAGGACAGGCTCAGAATCCTGCCTGCCACCTGGGTGTCCCTCAGAGGCCCCGGAGCAGAGGGCCCAAACCAGCAAGACAGGAAGGCCTGGGTCCTGCAGATGGAAGGGGGTCTGAGGCTTTTCTCTGGCTCTCCACCTGTCTGGGTAGGGCAGGGTGCAGTAGGAGCCAATGGGGAGTAGGGGTGGGGGTTCATGAGAGAAGGAGGGGTCCTGCCTTCCAGGAAGCCTCCCAGCTTCCTCCCAGTGTGATCGTCTATCCCTGTCTCTCGCCATCCGTCCCCAGCATGCATTGTCTCCTTTTTGGCTTCTCTCCTATCCCTCTGTCTCTTGGTCTCTTTCTCTCTCTGGCTTTGATTCTCATTTTTTTCTACCTCCTCCAAGTCTGTTCTCTCCATGTTTCTGTCTCCCTCTCTAACTCTCCATCTGATTTTCTCTCCATTTTTTTCTGTCTCTCTCTCCTCTTTCTCTCTTTACAGTTTTTCATTGTCCCATTCTGCTTCATTCTCCCTCGCCTCTCTCTCTCTCTGTGCCTTCTTACCTCCCTATTTCTCTTTCTCATGTTTCTGCCCTTCCATCTCTATGAGTATCTCTCTGTGCTTCTCTCTCTCTTTACCTCTTTTACCCATTGCTTTTTTTTTTTTTTTTTCTTCTGAGACAGAGTCATGCTCTGTCACCCAGGCTGGGGTGTAAGGGCTCAATCTTGGCTTACTGCAACCTCTGCCTCCTGGGTTCAAGCGATTCTCCTGCCTCAGCCTCCCAAGTAGCTGGGATTACAGGCGCCTGCCACCACACCTGGATAATTTTTGTATTTTTAGTAGAGATGGAGTTTCACCATGTTGGTCAGGCTGGTCTTGAACTCCTGACTTTGTGATCCGCCCGCCTCGGCCTCCCAAAGTGCTGGGATTACAGGAATGAGCCACCGCACCCAGTCTTTCACATTGCTTTCTTAATTTCTCTCTTTCCCTCCCTCATTTCCTCCCCCATCTCTCAGTTTTCCTCTTTCTGTTTCATTGTCTTTTGGTTTCTCTCCTTTTTTCCCCTCACCGCCTCCTCTAGCTCTCATTTCCTTCCTCTCTGTCTCTCATTTTTTCCTCTGTCTTTTGTTTCCCTCTCTGTGTGTCCGTGTGTCTGTGTCTGGGTCTCTCTCCCTCTCTCCTTCTGTGTTTCCACCTCTCCCTCTCTCCTAATTCTTCTCTCTTCTTCCTTTCTCTGCTCTGTCCCCTCCACACCGTGACCCCAGGCCCAGGAACACAGAGGGCAAACCCCCTAACCCCATGTGCCCTGCCCTTTCCCATTCATGTTTTCCCAGACATGACTTCACCTGAAGCTCACTACCCCTGCCCCTCCCTGGGGAGACAGGCAGGGTGGGGCTTCTCATCCCATAGTTGAGAGGTGTGGAGTAAGGCCCAAGAAGAGGAGTGGCTCACCCAGCAGATCCAGAGAGAAGCCAGCTTCAACTTCCCCTGGCGTGTGGGGAGGGCCTCTCTGGGGCCTGGGAGACTCTTGGATCTCCCACAGCCTCCCAGCTTCAGGCCTTCCTTCCCCAGTGGCCTGAAGGGTGCCTTCCCTCTGCCCCATAGAGCTGGCACTCCCAGCCTTACCCAGGGGCCTCTCTGTGGCTCTCTATGCCAGGAGAATGGGGCGGGCTGTGCCTAGCTCCAGAGTATTCTGTGTTCATTCAAAAACAAGTAGTTACTGAGTCTACTATGTACCAGGCACAGGTTGAGACTCTGGACACAGCCTGTGAAAGAGAGAGGAAGGGAGAGGGAATAGAGCAGTCAGAAGGGGTGGAGAGGGAATTCATGTCCCCGGGGAACTGGGATCTGGCAGCCACAGAGAGGGGCCAGGGCCTGGATGTCAGCTGGGTCCTCTAGGAAACTGCTGCCAAGCTAGAGTTAGAGGTGCAAGAGATTTATCGGAGGAAATGTCTATGAAAGATAAAGGGGGAAGAAGCAGGACTGGGCAGGGAAAGCCTTCCGACCATGTTTCAGATCTGACATCTATGGGAAGAGAGGGGAAGGAGGGTTGGTTGAGAAGAGCCTCATGTTGCAGTGCCATTCTGAAAAAGTCTCAGCCCGCCAACAGGGAGCTCTGGTGCAAAGACTGCCTGTAGAAGAGTCACAGTTGGGCAGAAATGGCCAAGCCCTAGTGTCCCAGCTGTGACCAGACTTTGGCTGGGGGGCTTCCCAGGAAGACAGTGGCTTCTGCTCTGCAGATCCTGATGGTGCTGCGACTGGAGGTTGTTAGAAGACTGCTGCCACATCTGGGAAAGTACCCACCCATTTGCTGGGGCAGTCTCCACTGCAGACCAGGAGAGGAAACCCAGTAAGACAGACAGAGTCAGGCCTCTGGGGAGGAAGCCCAGAAGGCGGTCTTCTTCCAGGAGATCCTAGGGTTATAGAGTACAAATCTATGGCTATAGGACCATGCCTGTAAGATTTCCAGGTAGTTCAGCCTCTAGCATACCTGCCATCAACGAAGCCCAGCCCTAAGTTGAGGGAACAAAGAATGAGACGCAAATTGTGTCTAAAACTAAACATCTCAGTAGATGGGAAGAAACACATTATTCAATTCAATAGCATATTAAACTAGAATGAAAGAGAGACAGAGAGAGATGGGGAGTCATGGACAATACAGAAATCATTCTAGGTCACAGAGCAACATTAGAAGCTGTGGTGGTTTAAAAAGATGTGCAGAAATTCTTTGATACTCCCCCTTTCAAACGGTGGAGCCTAATTCCCCTACCTTGAGTATGAGCTATATTTAGTGACTTGCTTCTAACAAATAAAATGTGGTGGAAGTGAGGTAACTTCTGAGACTAAGTCATAACAGGCATTGTGCCTGACTTCTTGCTCTTCTTCCTGGATGACTCTGTGGAAGCCAGCTGACATGTCACAAAGACATTCAAGCAGGACCAGGTGTGGTGGCTTACACCTGTAATCCCGACACTTTGGGAGGCTGAGGCAGGAGGGTTGCTTGAGACCAGGAGTTTGAAACCAGCCTGACTAACATGGCAAGACCCCGTCTCAAAAAAACAAACAAACAAAAAAAACAAAAACAAAAAAACAACGAAAGAAAACAATTAGCTGGGCATAGTGGCACACACCTGTGGTCCAGCTATTTGGGAGGCTGAGATGGGAGGATTGCTTGTGCCCTGGAGGTTAAAGCTCCAGGGAACCATGATTGTACCACTGCACTCCAACTGCAACAGAGTTGCAGGATCTCACTGCCTCAAAAGCAAGGCAAAAGAAAAACAAAACAAAAAACAAAAAGGACATTCAAGCAGCCCTATGAAGATGCCCATGTGGTGAGGGAGGAATTGAAGCTGTTAACATCCTTGTGAGTAAGCTACTTGGAAGCAGACCCTTAAGCCCCAGTCAAGCCTTCAGATAAGTACAGCCCCATCTGACTTTTTTTTTGGTAACAGAACTTTTGAGACGCAATTCACATACCATACAATGCATCCATTTAAAGTATACAGTTCAATGTTTTTTAGTATATCCATAGTTGTGCAACCATCACCACTATCTAATTTCAGAACATTTTCATCATCCCAAAAGGAAATCCTGTAAGTCACTCTGCCTTCCTCTCTCCCCCCATCCCCTATAAACCACTAATCTACTTTATGTCTCTATAGAGTTGCATATTCTATACATTTCATATCTAAAGAAGTGTACAATGTGTGGTCTTTTGTGATTGCCACTTTTCATTTAGCATGTTTCCAAGGTTCATCTGTGGTTGTAGCATCTATTTGTACTTCATTCCTTTTTATGACTGGATAATTTTCCATTGTATGGATATACCACATTTTGTTTATCCATTCATCAGCTGGTGGACATTTGGGTTGTTTCCACTCTTTGGCTATTATGAATAATGCTACTATGAACATTCATGTACAAGTTTTTGGACATATGATTTTAATTTTTTTTTGTTTTTTTGAGATGGAGTCTCGCTCTGTCACCCAGGCTGGAGTGCAGTGGCATGATCTCGGCTCACTGCAACCTCCACCTCCCAAGTTCAAGCAATTCTCCTGCTTCAGCCTCCCGAGTAGTTGGGATTACAGGCGTGTGCCACCATACCCGACTAATTTTTGTATTTTTAGTGGAGATGGAGTTTGCTCTGTTGCCTAGACTGGAGTGCAGTGGCACAATCTCAGCTCACTGCAACCTCCACCTCCTGGGTTTAAGCAATTCTCTTGCCTCAGCCTCCCAAGTAGCTTGGATTACAGGCTCCCGCCACCACGCCCACCTAATTTTTGTATTTTTAGTAGAGATGGGGTTTCACCATGTTGGCCAGGCTGGTCTTGAACTCCTGACCTCAAGTGATCTGCCTGCCTTGGCCTCCCAAAGTGCTGGGATTACAGGCATGAGCCACTGCGCCTAGCTGCAATTATTTTTTTAGTTACCTGAAATTCTAATTTAACTGCACATCCTGTGTTTTTGTTTACTATACCTGGTAACCCTGCCCAGCAGGAGTGAAGTGAAAACACCCAGGAACTCTTCACCTCATTTCACAATGGAGGCCCCAGGAGGAGATCACATTTGCCCAAAGCTCTTGCGACACATCCATCCACTCTTTTGTTCTACGCAAGGTCCCTTGGCTGAGGTTTAAACATGGGCTGTTTGTGTTGGCTCTAACTCAGAGAACTTAGCTTATATCCCTTCCTTCCCTCTTGGGGCTGGCCTGGGCCTTGGGGCCCTGGAGAGTCTCTGGGAGTCTAACTCACAAGATAGAATGAAGAGGGTGGGTGGACAGGCAGCATTAAAGGAGGATCAAGAGGCTCAGCAGGAGATCTAACTATAGAATGTGGCTCCTGGTAGACTAATAATGCCACTTCCATTTCTACAGCCAAAGACTCAAGTTCTCAAGCAATTTTTTATCTGTGAATTTGCCCAATGTCAATGGCAGAGGGGAAATGGAGCTAGGGCTAGTCTCTGAGCCTCCTGACACCCAGGGCTCTCCTTGCTGCTCTGGGGTCTGGAGAAGAGGGTTAGGAGAGAGGCACTCTGATGCCCAGACCAGGGAAATGGAAAGAGGAAGGCTTGTGGAAAAGCAGGGTGGGTACTGCTGGAAGCCCCTGGAGTTTGGACCAGCCTCTGCTGTCACCTAGTGGACACCCTGTGCCCGTGCCTCCTTGACACTCCTGAACAAGGCTGCCTTTGCCCCTTTCCTGGTCCATTGTGCCTGCCCGCCAAGTCCTTCTTGGCCAGGCCCTACCCCCTCTGATTCGCTCTATGACCCTGAACAAACCCTTTTCTTCTCTGGTTCTCCATTTTATATCTTGGAACAGGGGTTCTCCAAACGGTAGCAGGCCCAATCTTTCTAAAACACAAACATAGCCAGGTCTCTCCACTGTCTATATCTGTCTTCTGACCTCTCTGGCCCTCATGTTGAAGCCTGTTGGGCGCTGCAGGATCTGAGCCCAGCTGACCTCACCTACTCCCCACATCTCTGTTCTAACCACACAGAACTACATTAATATCCTCAATTAACATGCTCTCTAAGAGCCTTTGCACATGCTGTTCCCTTTGCTCAAAACACTTTTCCCCCTCCTTTACCTGGCTTGTTCTTACTCATCCTCGAGATGTTGGCTTAGCCATCCTGAAACCACCTTTGCAAAAACTGTAAATGAGGAAATCATGACAGTGAAAGAAATCAGACCTAACTGACTCCATCTTGCTTCTAACCTTTAAGCTGTCCTTGTTCATTCCTGGACACAAGCCAAACTAATTTTGGGAAGGAATTCAGTTAATCGTTTGACTCTGAAACAAAATTGGTAATAGCACTTTTCCAAAAAGACCCCTTTCTTGCCTGGTGGGGACCAGTCTGTTTTTGCAAAACTAACAGATGAGCTACAAGATTAGAAATTACAGTTTAGGGTCATGCAGCCTCTGGCTCCAAGAGTCTGAACCTCCCCAAATTGCTCCTGGGGATAACATCACTATTGTAAAACCTAAGAGCAGTGCTTAAGGTATTTTGCAGACCCTGAAGTGGATGGATCAGCTGACACCACCCAGACTGGTAATGTGGCTCACCCAGTTCTGCCATCCCACCCAGGAACAGAAGACAGCAAGAAAAACTCCCTTCGGCCCCCTGTGATTCCATCTCCAACCTGACCAGTCAGCATTCCCCACTTCCCAAGCCTCTACAAATTATCTTCAAAAACTCTGATCCCCAAATGCTCTGGGAGACTGATTTGACTGACAATAAAACTCGGATCTCCCCCACAGCCGGCTCTGTGTGAATCACTCTTTCCCCGTTCCAATTCCCCTGTCTTGATAAATTGGCTCTGTCTAGGCAGCAGGCAAGGTGAATTTGTTGGGGGGTTACAATCTCATCCAGGAAGCCCCCGTCCCCACCCCCACCCCCACCCCTAAGTCCCCACACTAGGATGGGCAAGCATACCTTAGGTCTCCACTGAGGGTTGGTTGTGGTTTCAAGAGGGTATATGATTCTGGAAGAGGTCAAATGTCAGCCCAGGGGACTGACGGGGAGCCATGGGCTCAGGGTTCAAAATAACCTGATTTCCCATCCCACTCTGCCACGGTATGACTATTAGCCAATGACTCCACCTCTCCAAGCCTATTTTACAGATGAACAAATCAGACCATGTCTACACCCACACTGGTCAACAGAATTCCAATGCTAGCCACAAATGTAATCTGAAATTTTCTAGCCATCAAGAACATAAGAGAAACAGGTGAAAGTAATTTTAATAAGACATTTTATGAGCTGGCCCTGGTGGCACGCCCCTGGTGGCTGAGGTGGGAGGATCACTATGAGCCCAGGAGTTCAGGCTGAGGTGAGCTTTGATCCATCCTGCCACTGCACTCCAGTCTGGATGACAGAGTGAGACTTGGTCTCAAAAAAAAAGATTAATAATACACTTTATGTGATCCAATGTGTAAAATATTTCAATATGTAATCACTATTTTTAAAAATTATTAACAAGCCATTTTACTCCCTTTTTTGGTACCAAGTTTTTGATATCCTGTGTGTATTTTATTTACACTTACTGTGCATTTCAATTTGGATTCCACTTCAAGCACTCAGCCACTTGAGGCTAAAGACCACTGTTTTGGATAGCACAGCTCTACATGTAGTATTGGGGAAACAAGAATGATTCCCAGGTTTTTGGCCTGAACATGGATGGACAAAGGATAGGGCAATTTCTTGGTATGGGGGGAGGGTGAATAAATGTGGTACAGGGTTGGGGAGAGTCTGAGGGCCATTGTCCCTTTAAGTCTTCATTGCCCTAGGCCCTGGGAAAGTTTCTAGACACCTGTCTGGGAGCTGTGTAGACCTTGGTTTGTGTAGACCCTGGTGACCTGGTGCTAGTGCCTGGGCCTCCTCCTTAAGGCCTGAGAAGGGGTCGCGATGTCGCTCTCACATCTCTCCCAGACCCCACAGTCCTAGGCTCTGCCCTTTTATGCTGTCAAGGTGTAGGCATTCCCTCTACCAAAGATTTAGCAAAAAAGAAAAGTCATCAAGGTAATTCTGAATTTTAGATAAACAACATATAATTTTTTTTTTTTTTTTTTTTGAGACAAGATCTTGCTTTGTTGCCCAGACTGGAGCGCAGTGGCACAATCATGGCTCACTGCAGCCTTGAATTCCTGGGCTCAAGTGATCCTCCCACTTCAGCCTCCTGAGTAACTGGGACGATAGGCATGCACCACCATGCCTGGCTAATTTTTAAAACTTTTAGTAGAGATGGGGTCTCACTATGTGGCCCAAGCTAGTTTCAAACTCCTGGCTTCGAGCGATCCTCCTGCCTTGGCTTCCCAAAGTGTTGAGATTACAGGCATGAGCCACCACACCCAGCGTAATAATTTTTAAATGGAAGTATGTCCCGGGTGATATTTGGGACATATTTATATTTTTAAAAATTTGATGTTTATGTGAACTTCAAATTTAATTGGGCAATCCTGTATTTTATCTGGCAACTCTACTTCTAGTTCATCCTTCTGGACTTAGAGGCACTGAATTTGGCTCTGTTTCCTTGTTGTGTGACCTTGGCCACATTTCCTCACCTCTCTGAACTTCAGCTTCCTCCTCTGTAAAGTGGCCACAAATAATTATTTCCTCAGTGAACTGTTAAAAAAGACTCACTGAGAAAAGTATGAGAAAAGGACCTCTAGGAGTTTGAGACCAGCCTGACCGACATGGTGAAACCCTGTGTCTACTAAAAATACAAAAGAATTAGCTGGGCGTGGTGTGGCGCGCCTGTAATCCCAGCTGCTCAGGAGGCTGAGACAGGAGAATCACTTGAACCCGGGAGGCAGAGGTTGTAGTGAGCGGAGATTGTACCACTGCACTCCAGCCTGGGCAACAGAGTGAGATTTCATCTCAAAAACAAAGAAAACAAGAAAAGGACCTCCCGGTCAGGCACAGTGGCTCACAGCTATAACCTCAGCACTCTGGCAGGCCAAGGCAGGCAGGTTGCTTGAGCCCAGAAGTTCAAGACCAGCCTGGACAACATGGCAAGATGCTGTCTTTACAAAAAATATAAAAATTAGCTGGGCATGGTGGCACATGCCTGTAGTTCCAACTACCCAGGAGGCTGAGGTTGGAGGAGCACCTGAGCCTAGGGAGGTTGAGACTGCAGTGAGCCGAAATCGCACCACTGCCCTCCTCCAGCCTGGGTGACAGAGTAAGACCCTGTCTCAGAAAAAAAAAAAAAAAAAAAAAAGGGAAGGACCTGCCCATAATACCTGGCACATACTAGGCCCAGAGCAAACATCTGCCCTTCCTTCAGTCTCCCAGATGTGTAAGGCAGCTCCACTGTCCAATGAGTACCCCACCTCCCTCCCTCTCCACACTACCCAGGATCCCATAATTCCATAATTTCTCAGTGCCTTTTCATATTCTCCTTCTCTTCACTAGTATTTCTTTTCCTGGTTTCCAGAGTTTTTTGTTGGTGGTGGTGGTTTTTTTTTTTTTTTTTTTTTTTTTTTTCAGAGTAAAGGTCTGACTCTGTCACACAGGCTGAAATGGAACGGCATGATCATAGCTCATTGCAGCCTGAAGCTCGTGGGCTCAAGTCATCTTCCCACCTCAGCCTTCTCAGTAGCTGGGACTACAGGTGAATGCCACCATGCCCAGCTAAAGTTTTATTTGTAGAGACAGGGTCTTGCTACATTGCCTGGCCTGGTTTGAACTCTTAGCCTTAAGTAATTGTCCCTTGTTGGTCTCCCAAAATGTTTATATTACAGATGTGAACTGCTGTTCCTGGCCAGCTTCCCGAACTTTTGGCCATGCCTCATCTTTGCTAGGAATATCCTAGAATCCTCTGGAAAGAGCCTAATTCCCAAGAATAGAGTTCTGCTGACCTAGGTCTCAGAAGATCCCAGAATACGGCTCAGATACTACCTGGTGGCCATGTATCTAAACAAAAAATACTATCACTATCAGACCTGAATCTGAAAGGTCAAGCTGGTTCACTCTGCTCCTGAACATCAGGGCCACCGTGAGGGCAGAGCCCTGGGCCAAGCCCCAGTAGGAGACAGAATAAATGGACCCTGAGCTGTCCTGGGGCAGGGAGCTTGATGGCAGGGGTGCAGTGGGCTTCAACGTGACCCTAGCACCCATACACAGAGAATGAGAGGAACCTGAGGCCCAGGGGTGGGTGGCCTGTCTGAGGGCACACAGCAAAGATTTGTCTATTTGCTCCAGATCTGGGGACTAATGAGGCCATGCTCCTAACCTGGCCACTCCTCTGTGGAAGCACTGGGATTTAGGAGAATCAGGGAGTACTTTCTCTGGCTTATTCTCACTTCTGTCTGCAGACATGGTCTTCCTCTCTCAGCCTCCTGTACCTATGAGGAGAGACTAATGTGGGGTAGGGGCAGTAAACTGGCCAGGTCCAGGGAACCTTCTCCCCCATGTCAGGCGAGGAGACTCGAGGAGAAAATGATGCTACCTCCTCACCACCTACCAGAGCTGGTGCTCCCTGGGATACTGGAATCCTCTCTCTCTCCTTGCATTGAACAGATGATAAAATTGGTCCCCAAGAAGGGCAGGGACCTGTGAGTCCTAAAAGATCAAATAGGGCTGGCTCATGCCTATAATTCTAGCACTTTGGGAGGCCGAGGCAGGCAGATTGCCTGAGCTCAGGAGTTCGAGACCACCTGGGCAACATGGTGAAAACCCATCTCTACTAAAAATACACAAAATTAGCTGGGTGTAGTGGTGAGTGTCTGCCTAGTTCCAGCTACTCGGGAGGCCGAGGCACGAGAATCGCTTGAACCCAGGAGGCAGAGGTTGCAATGAGCCAAGATCGTGCCACTGTACTCCAGCCTGGGTGACAGAGGCAGACTTTGTTAAAAAAAAAAAAAAAAAAAAAAAAAAAGATCGCATGGGCCAGAAGGTCTCCCAGACTTCTTGCCTCTCTTCACTTGGCAAGTAAATACCTGTGGCGCTGTCCTTAATCATGCCCTTCTCCCACCTTATAATTTACCCACTCTTTGGTTGGTTTTTTTTTTTTTTTTTGAGACAGAGTCTCACTCTGTCGCCCAGGCTGGAGTGCAGTGGTGCAATCTCGGCTCACTGCAAGCTCCACCTCCCGGGTTCATGCCATTCTCCTGCCTCAGCCTCCTGTGTAGCTGGGACTACAGGCGCCCGCCACCACACCTGGCTAATTTTTTGTATTTTTAGTAGAGACGGGGTTTCACTGTGTTAGCCAGGATGGTCTCGATCTCCTGACCTTGTGATCCGCCCATCTCAGCCTCCCAAAGTGCTGGGATTACAGGCGTGAGCCACCACACCCGGCCCTGGTTGTTTTTGTTTTGTTTTGTTTTGTTTTGTTTTGGTTTGGTTTTTTCTGAGACAGAGTTTCACTCTTGTCGCCCAGGCTGGAGTGCAATGGCGTGATCTCGGCTCACTGCAACCTCTACCTCCCCAGCTCAAGCGATTGTCCTACCTCAGCCTCCCAAGTAGCTGGTATTACAGGCACCCGCCACCATGCCCAGCTAATTTTTGTACTTTTAGTAGAGACAGCGTTTCACTATGTTAGCCAGGCTGGTCTCGAATTCCTGACCTCAGGTGATTGGCCTGCCTCAGCCTCCCAAAGTGCTAGGATTACAGGCATGAGCCACTGCGCCTGGCCTAATTCACCCACTCTTCAACCTTCCTGGTCCCCCAAACTTGTGGCTCCCCCTGAGGTTCTACAGGGGCCTTCTATTTGGGTTGTGTTCCTAATCTCCACCCCTTCCCTCTGCCCTCTGGAGAGGGTCTAAATGTCTCTGAATGGTCTTCCATTCCCACCAGGCCCACCCACTACCCCAAGCCCTTCCTTCCCTGCCAGCGTATCCCTCCCTCCATCCCTTCACAGACCCTACTCTTTGTGCCAGGGTGGTGAAGCAACATTTCAACAGGAGCAGGTTTTGAGAGCAGATTCCAATTTGGGGCCTGATTCTTACCAGCTGTGTGGCCTTGGGCATGTTGCTTAACTTCTCTGGTCCTCTAGCGTCTCATCTGTAATAAGACTTCCTTCACAATCCTGGAGTGAGGGTTAAATTGTATAAAGCCCTTGGCACAGTATGCAGCACATTATAAACATTCAATAAATATTAGCTACTGTTATTATTAGAGGAGTAAAGGCAAAGAAGGGGAGGAGGCAGTGGGACTCATGAGCAAGCAGAGGAAGAAATCAGAAAATGTATATTTTTAAAATTATTCCCCACCAGAATGAATATTTTTTTATTCAGCACAACGTGTTGTGGGCGTCAAATAATATTAAATCTATGCTGGGTTCTGGCAGGATAAATGCCAACATCACCAACAGGGCTTCCAGGGACTATAAGTGCCTTAGTGTGCTAAAGCAGAGAAGATACTACTTGATATATTTTTGAAGCTGAAGTGCTTCCAAGTTTTGTAGTTTCAATTCTGTTACTTCTTGGGAACGTTTTAAATAACAAGAACATGAAGAAATAAACAGTGTTGGTTCCCTGATGTTAAAGTTTCAGGAATGTGGTTATTGCTTTCCAGAAAAGACCATGAGAATGACCTCATTCCGACTAAGGAAAAGTTGAACTCTTTTCCATTTTTTCCACCTTATGAACCCAACAAAAAGAGCAAAGAGGAATATAATCAATGAATTTATCTTAATGAAAGCTGATGGCTTCAATATCTTTTTTCCCACAGTTTAATTGTTTTAGGCATTTATTATTAGCTATGATTAATGCAGAAAAAAGGGACAAAAAGCTCACAAACAGGACACAGTTTCACAAGATGCATTGTAGGGGGAAAAGTGACTGAGATGGACCAACAGTATCCTAGGGTCTTGGTGGATGCGTTCCTGGTGGAGGGGGTCTCATTCCTGGAGGGGGCATGCCTATTGGCATCCCTCCAGCAAGGGGAGGCCCAATTGGTAGGCCCATGGGTGATTTCATACCAGGTGGAGGAAACATAATGCCTGGAGGTGGGGCTGCTCTGCCAACAGGTGGGGGTGGAGTCCCCAGTCCTGGTGGGTACTGTGTTGGGGCTCCAGTAATGCTGTTCTCTGTGGAGTCATTACCTGCTGGGATGGTTCCTCAACTTCTGGGACAGGGCCTGCTAATCTAGCAGGAGCCTGGGAAATTGATACACCAGCTGATACTCCTCTACCAGCTGCCCTAATAACGCCAGGGCCTCCTGCAGCTCCAGCAAGTGGTACCCGAGCAATGCCAGTATCTTGGTGGGGTAGCCCCTCCACAGTCACGGACACCAAGTTCTCCCCATGCAGCAACACCAGACCCCAAAAGTGCTTTTCTTTGAGCTCTGGTTGCTTCACATTCTTTGGCTTGATCTTTCTCAACTCATCACAATCGCAAAGGATCAAATTCACATGCTTGTCAAACGCCTTAAAGGCGCCAAAGAAGATTCTGCCTTCCTGTAGGATGCATTTCATTCTATAGTCAATGTGCTGCTGCAGTCTTGCTACTCATGCCCACAGTCGTGACTGCTGCTCCACCAAATCCCATGTCCACAGTTAAAACTTCGTGCTTCTTAAGACCTGGGTGAAGGCTACAGATAAAGGTATGGTGCAGGTTCTTCTAGAAACAATGCAAGCTGAGGAGGCAATGTGGTGGCACATGCCTGTAATCCCAACACTTTGGGAGGCTGAGGAGGGCAGATCACCTGAAGTCAGGAGTTCGAGACCAACCTGGCCAACATGGTGAAATCCCATCTCTACTAAAAATACAAAAATTAGCTGGGTGATAGTGGCATGTACCTGTAATCCCAGCTACTCAGGAGGCTGAGCCAGGAGAATCGCTTGAGCCAGGGAGGTGGAGGTTGAGGTGAGGCGAGATGGCATCACTGTACTCCAGTCTGAGTGACAAGAGTGAGGTGCTATCTCAAAAAAAAAAAAAAAGAAAGAATTTTTAAAAAGTACATTGAAAGCATTGGGTGAGGTGGCTCATGCCTGTAATCCCAACAGTTTGGGAGACCAAACTGGGAGGATCCCTTGAGGTCAGGAGTTCGAGACCAGCCTGGGCAACAGCGAGACCCTGTCTCTACAAAAAATTTAAAAATATTAGCTGGTGTGGAGCGTGCTTGTAGTCACAGTTATTCAGGAGACTGAGGTGGGAGGACCATTTGAGCCTGGGAGTTGAAGGCTGCAGTGAGTCAGGATGGTGTACCACTGCACTCCAGTCTGGGCCACAGGCTGAGAACATGTTTTTGTTTTGTTTTGTTTTTTGTTTTTTGTTTTTTTTTGAGACGGAGTCTCGCTCTGTCGCCCAGGCTGGAGTGCAGTGGCATGATCTCGGCTCACTGCAAGCTCCGCCTCCTGGGTTCACGCCATTCTCCTGCCTCAGCCTCCTGAGTAGCTGGGACTACAGGCGCCCGCCACCTCGCCCGGCTAGTTTTTTCTATTTTTTAGTAGAGACGGGGTTTCACCGGGTTAGCCAGGATGGTCTCGATCTCCTGACCTCGTGATCCGCCGGTCTCGGCCTCCCAAAGTGCTGGGATTACAGGCTTGAGCCACCACGCCCGGCCGAGACCATGTTTTTTTTTAAAATAAAAAATAGATAATGGATTGACTGATAGAGAAAGCTCACTCTGTGCTGAACTTGTTCCAAGTATCCTCATAACAACCTTTTGAGGTAGGAAGAAATTGGAACACACCTGTGGTTAAACAAATTGAGTTTATCACTTGTTATGGGGTAAGGGTGTGAGGACAAGAATCATGAAAAACAATAGGGCAGCTGGGCTTGGTGGCTCACATCTGTAATCCCGGCACTGTAGAAGCCCAACATGGGAGGATCACTTGAGGTCAGCAGTTCGAGACCAGTCTGGTCAACAAGGTGAAGCCCCGTCCCTACTAAAAATGCAAAAATTATCCGGGTGTGATGGTGGGCACCTGTAATCCCAGCTACGCGGGAAGCTGAGGCAGAAGAATCACTTGAATCCAGGAGGTAGAGGCTGCAGTGAGCCGAGATTGCACCACTGCACTCCAGTCTGAGTGACACAGTGATACTCTGTCTCAAAAACAAACAAACAAACAAAACAAGGGGACATCTCAGTAACAAAGTGTTACAAAAGACACATAGGATTTGGGCTTGCATTAGGTGATTTGGAGTAGGGTTTAAGAAAATGAGGTTTTCTGGATTGGATGCTGTCTATGAGCGAATACCCTGACAAACGTTATTTAGAAGGAGGGGGCTGGGTGCAGTGGCTCATGCCTGTAATCCCAGCACTTTGGGAGGCCAAGGTGGGCGGATCACGAGGTTAGGAGATTGAGACCATCCTGGCAAACACAGTGAAACCCCGTCTCTACTAAAAATACAAAATATTAGCCGGGTGTGGTGGCGGGCGCCTGTAGTCCCAGCTGCTCGGGAGGCTGAGGCGGGAGAATGGCATGAGCCCAGGAGGCAGACGTTGCAGTGAGCCGAGATTGCGGTACTGCACTCCAGCCTGGGCAACAGAGCGAGACTCCGTCTCAAAAAAAAAAAAAAAAAGAAAAGAAATGTTTGGCCATTTTTGTAGTTTGAACAATGCTCATGTTTTTTCTGGGTTCAGACATGATTCGAGTGGTTTTGTTATTGTCTTGATCCATCATGGTCACATAGTGGTCTTGTTTGATGCTGTTCTGTGAAGTTTTTATGTTCAATAAGAGAACACACTAAGGTCTATTTGTGAGTTCCAGACCATCTCCTGAATATCAGGGGCTGTTTTTCTTTTAGAGCCTGGTTTCGAATCCAGGTTTGTGTGACTGGAAACGTCCCCTGTATTACTTCTTGATCACAGGAACTTGAGAAGGTGGCTGGCAGACTAGGAATTTCATCTATGAGCTTATTTCATCTACTTTTTTGTGTGTGTGACGGAGTTTTGCTCTTGTCACCCAGGCTGGAATACAATGGCGCAATCCTGGCTCACTGCAACCTCTGTCTCCTGGGTTCAAGCAATTCTCCAGCCTCAGCTTCCCAAGTAGCTGGGATTACAGGCACCCGCCACCATGTCCAGCTAATTTTTGTATTTTTAGTAAAGACGGGGTTTCACCATGTTGGCCAGGCTGGTCTTGAACTCCTGACCTCAGCTGATCTGCCTGCCTCAGCCTCCCAAAGTGCTGGTATTACAGGCGTGAGCCACTGAGCCCGGCCTTTATCTACTATGTTCACCTCCTACTCAAGTCCAATCCCTAACAGTTCCTGGGTAACTGTAGGCATTTCATAATATTTGTTGAATGAATGAAATGGCTGTCAAGAACTCCAATTATTGCTTGAGTGCAAGTCACAAGCTCCATCACCTATCAGTATGTGATTTGATACAATATGTATTAACAGCTAATCCACAATCCATATTCAAATTTCGTTACTTGTCCCAATATTGTCCATTACAACTATTCCACCACCACCACCACCACCCCAGTCCAGGGTCCTATTTAGAATCACACACCATGTTTTGTTGTCATGCCTCTTTAGTCTTCTTTAACTTCTTTAAACTGGAACAGTTCCTCAGCTTTTCTGTTTTTCATGACAATGAATTATTTTGTAGAGAGTGTCCTTCATTTGGGGTTCTCTAGCGCTTCCTCATGAGATGTGCACGGTGCACTTCTGACAGAAATACCACAGAAGAGATGTATCCTCAGTGCATTTTATTAGGAGGCCCTTGATCTGACCCACTAACTAGTGGTGTTAACTTTGATCACTTTGATCCGTTTGTTCTGCTAGGTTACACCTCTGTAACATCACCGTTTTCCCTTTGTAAATCAATAGGTAATTTGTGGGAGACACTTTTACTGTTTTAAACATCCCATTTCTATAGTTCTACCACACATTATTGATTTTCTAATTCCACCATGTTTTGTCATACCCTACCTTGTTTTAACCTGATGGTCTCTCTTAGCTGAGAGAGCCAGACAGACTCCATTTTAGTTCCTTCACTTACAGCCCCTTTACCTCCCTCCCTTAAGGGCATAACTAGAGTAAACTGACTCAAAGCATGTCCAGAAATGCACTTACTGATAAGATACTGAGGCAAGCTGCACCAGCAGCTCCTGGGGATGCGCTCCCTGGATGGCACCCAAAGCCCCTGCATTTCTCTCTTTGTGATAGTTTAAGCCCCTGCACCTCGAACTGTTTATTTTTTTGTAACTGCTTTTGTAACCAATTAATTTTTTAACTTTTTGCCAGTTCTGCTTCTGTAAAATTTTTAGTAGAGACAGGGTAAAAATTGCTTCAGCTAAACTCCCCCCTCCCCTATTTAGACCACGGTATAAAAACAAAACTAGCCCCTTCCTCGGGGCCGAGAGAATTTCGAGCGTTAGCCGTCTCTCGGTCACCGGCTAATAAAGGACTCCTGAATTTAGCTGTCTCTCGGTCGCCGGCTAATAAAGGACTTCTGAATTCGTCTCAAAGTGTGGCATTTCTCTCTAACTCACTCGGTTACAACAGTTTATTAGTTGGCATTCTACTAAAAGGAAGACTTTCCCTTCACCCATTAATATACTCACTTCTTTATGTCTGTAAAGACTCATGGATTACTATTTTATTCAATTAGTTATACTGTATTACTATTACTCCATATTTTGATTCTGAAATTGCCCTGACTTGGCCAGTGGGATCTCTTTAAAGACAGCTCCTGTGTTCTTTGACATATTCCCATGATTCTTATTACCATCATCCTTATATTCTGGTGTAACAAGATGTTCCAAGTTTATCTGGTACTTTCCGGAATGTTTTCTTCCTTTCTCTTTCTTTTTTTCTTTTTGAGACGGAGTCTCGCTCTGTCGCCCAGGCTAGAGTGCAGTGGTGCGATCTCAGCTCACTGCAATCTCCGCCTCCCGGGTTCAAGTGGTTCTCCTGCCTCAGCCTCCCAAGTAGCTGGGATTACAGATGTGCGCCACCACGACCGGCTAATTTTTGTATTTTTAGTACAGAGGGGTTTCACCATGTTGGCCAGGCTGGTCTCGAACTCCTGACCTCATGTGATCCATCCTGCCTCGGCCTCCCAAAGTGCTGGGATTACAGGTGGGAGTCACTGCGCCCGGTCGGAAATCAGTTTTTTTCTTTCAGGAGCCCCGAACCCAAGTTCTTTGAAAAGCTGCCAAAGAGCTCCAGGGTTCCTCCGCTTCCTGCCCGCAGGCGGAACCTTAGAGTTTAGGACATGGAGATAAACCTCTTCCGGTTGGGGCCGGAAGTCCCTCCGAGAGAGGCGGCTTCGCGTCATGTGACTGGAGTCCGCGTAGGAGGGGTCAGAGGTCCTACCCAACAGATTGACGCGGCGATAGTATTGGCCGTGTAGCCGAAAAACTGATTGACTGGGCGGCCTCCCACGGCGTTAACTGCGCAGAGGCAGGTATGTGAGGGGCTGGGGTTGGGGCGGGGACCGCCAAGGTTTAGGGACGGGGGCGGGAGACCCGGGTCCGCCTTCCCGGGACACACGGGCTTCAACATCTGAGCCCAGGGGCCCAGAGACAGCAAGACCGGTGGTGCCTCTGGTCCCCGAAAAGAGGACGGGCTGGCGTTGTGGTTCTGCGTCCCGTGATTACAGATTGGGGAAACTGAGGCCTTGAGAAAGAGAAGAGCTCCCACAAGCTCTCCTTTCGAGGCATGGGCACTGATTCCCATTCTGTCCCCCGTGCGAGGCCGCCTGTATCATCTGGGAGTGCATTTCACGAGTTTGCCCTGAGTGGAGAAGCAGAGGCCGGGGAGCGCGGTGAACAGAGTTGGGCTGAGAGTAAGAGACCTGGATTCGAGACTTCTCCACCGACAATTTTGCGTTCTGGGCCAAATCTCTTTCCTGTGCTGGGCCTCAGTTTCCTCGTGTCTAAAACGGGGCAGTGTTTCTCAAAATATGGTTCTTACACCATCTGCTTTGAAGTGCCGGCTTTACAGTGCGGGACTCACTTCAGACTTCTGGTTTAGAATCTGAACTTATGCCTAGGAGGGTCCTGTATATACTGATGTTTGAATCTCATTGATTTTAAGTGCTTTCCTGCTGTGAGCACTAGATATCCATTCTTCGCTTTGAGGCAGCTGGTGCCAGGTCAGGAACTTTGAAAGAACTGGAATGGTTAGCTCAGTAAAGACAGCACTGGAAGGGAATTAACTTTTTAAAAATTGAAAATAGGCCGGGCGCGGTGGCTCAAGCCTGTAATCCCAGCACTTTGGGAGGCCTAGACGGGCGGATCACGAGGTCAGGAGATCGAGACCATCCTGGCTAACACGGTGAAACCCCGTCTCTACTAAAAAATAGAAAAAACTAGCCGGGCGAGGTGGCGGGCGCCTGTAGTCCCAGCTACTGGGGAGGCTGAGGCAGGAGAATGGCGGGAACCCGGGAGGCGGAGCTTGCAGTGAGCCGAGATCACGCCACTGCACTCCAGCCTGGGCGACAGAGCGAGACTCCGTCTCAAACAAAAAAAAAAATTGAAAATATTGTTAATGGCAAAGGGGACTTCCACTTCATCTTTAGGCTAAAAGAGGCAGAACTAGGACTAACAGGTGAATTCTACAAGAAGACAAGATTTTTGCTTAATAGAAGAACTTAAATGGAAGAATCATCAGAGTTGACCAGCGATGGAGTGAATGGATTGCCTCCGTGCCTCCTTTCGAGAGAGGTATATAGGTATTAGATGAAGGTCCTTTCCAATTTGAAAGTCTGTGATTCTAAGGAGTTGTTCTGCATCTATCTGGTGCTGACTCTGCCCTTAGGGCAAATGTGACTTTTTTCTTCTCTCTTTTCTTGACACTTCCATCACTTTAGCCTACATCTCCTGTAAATAAGGCCAATGCCTCTGACCTTACGTAATCTCTTCCTGGTTGTCCTGGGCCCCATCCTTCTTTTCAAGGACTTTGATTTGATAGACGCACCTTAAATGTTTGTTGAATGAATAAGTAAACTGGGTCCCACCCCATGGGTTAGTAGCTTTTTTCTAAGAACAACTTGGAAATGCCTCTGAAGATTTTATGTTTGACCAGGAGAAGCCAGTGAACTCTCAGTCACAAAATTGAGGACTCCCAGTTGGGAGGACCCCTTGAGGTTGTTCAGACCAGCCTTCTCCTCCCTGAAACATAATCCCTGCTTGAATCCTCTCTTCAGCAATATGTGTATACATGTGAGAGAGTTTTTGCAGTCTGTTGGCTAGCTTTCCGTGCATCATATAAAAACAGTCCTCTTATAGACTTGACTTGCCAGTTCGCACACACCACCAGTTCCAGCTAATTTTGTGTGTGTGTGTGTGTGTGTATTTTTTTTTTTTTTTTTTTTGAGACGGAGTCTCGCTCTGCCGCCCAGGCTGGAGTGCAGTGGCCGGATCTCAGCTCACTGCAAGCTCCGCCTCCCGGGTTCACGCCATTCTCCTGCCTCAGCCTCCCCAGTAGCTGGGACTACAGGCGCCCGCCACCTCGCCCAGCTAGTTTTTTTTTTTTTGTATTTCTTAGTAGAGACGGGGTTTCACTGTGTCAGCCAGGATGGTCTCGATCTCCTGACCTCGTGATCCGCCCGCCTCGGCCTCCCAAAGTGCTGGGATTACAGGCTTGAGCCACCGCGCCCGGCCGTGTGTGTGTATTTAGTAGAGATGGGGTTTCACCATGTTGACCAGGCTGGTCTCGAACTCCTGACCTCAAGTGATCCGCCTGCCTCAGCCTCCCAAAGTGCTGGGATTACAGGTGTGAGCCACTGTGCCTGGCCTCTAGCATACCTTTAGTTTTCTAATCAAACATTATTATGTCCTTATTTTGTGCATTACAGAGCTCGCCTAAGTCACTTTTTCAACACCTGCTAGAATGCTTAGGAATGTTTATGTTATCTTAGGGAGCAGAGGCTCCATATTATGACCCAGTTCTGCTGACTTGCTCCCCTGCCCCCACAAAAAAAAGGTTAGGGTTGAGCCAAAACTTCCTGCCAGTGTTTATCGACTTGTATTTCCCAAGATTAAAAAATAAAAAAGTTGTGAAATGCTTATTCAGATCTTATCCAGGTACTGGGTAAAATGATCTTAATTTGTTGGAGTTTTTAGAACTTCTTGATCTAAAAGTTTCCTTTTAAAGAAGCATCTGAATTAACATTCTCATAAGTGTGTTCTTCAGGCCACTGGTCTGAAGAAATGGCTCTGAAAAAAGGATTTGATGCTAACAATAAGTTTGAGAAAGCCACATACCATTATTCTTTCTTGAAGCTTCTCAATATGTAATACCACATTAAAAGCACTGAGAGGTCCTGCAATAAGGAAATGTGCTTTATAAGCCAAGATAATAACTTGTTTCATTTGTTTAATCTACTTGATGTAGAATCTTTTTTTTTTTTTTTAATTGAAGCACACATTAGCAAATTCTGACCTAGAGTGGGGATCCTCTTACTGTATATAGCCTGTGAACCAAACTTGGACCTACTGCTTGTTTATATGGTCTGTGAGCTAAGAATGCTTTTTACATTTTTCTTTTTTTTTTTGGACGGAGTCTCTCTCTGTCGACCAGGCTGGAGTGCAGTAGTGTCATCTTGGCTCACTGCAAGCTCCGCCTTCCGGGTTCACACCATTCTCCTGCCTCAGCCTCCTGAGTAGCTGGGACTACAGGCGCCCGCCACCACGCCTGGCTAATTTTTTGTATTTTTAGTAGAGACGGGGTTTCACCGTGGTAGCCAGGATGCTATCGATTTCCTGACCTCGTGATCCACCCGCCTCAGCTTCCCAAAGTGCTGGAGTTACAGGCTTGAGCCACCGACATTTTTCTTTTTTGTTTTGAGATGGCGTCTGGCCGTGTTGCCCAGGCTAGAGTGCAGAGGCGTGATCTCAGCTCACTGCAAGCTCCACCTCCTGGGTTTGCACTGTGTTAGCCAGGGTGGTCCATCTCCTGACCTCGTGATCTGCCTGCCTCGGCCTCCCAAAGTGCTAGGATTACAGGCATGAGCCACCATGTCTGGCCTGCTTTTTACATTTTTAAATGATGGGAAATAAAAGAATAATAATATTACATAGGTGACAATTACAGGAAAATAAAATTTCAGTGTTCATTTCAGCCACACCCATTTATTTATATTTATACATATATATTTACATATTTTCTTTGGGTACTTTAATGCTACTCAGTGGAGTTGATTAGTTGCCATAAAAACCATATGGTCGACAGAGTCTAAAGTATTTACTCTGTGGCCCTTTACGGAAAAAAATTGCCAATTCCTGACCTGCATCATGTACTTTTTTTTTTTTTTTTTTTGAGACAGTGACTCGCTCTGTTGCCCAAGGTGGAGTGCAGTGGCACAAACGTAGCCTACTACAACCTTGACCTCCTGGGCTCAAGCCATCTTCCCACCTCAGCCACCTGAGTAGTTGGGACTACGGGCACATACCACCACACCCAGCTAACTTTCAAATTTTTTGTAGAGACGAGGTCTCACTATGTTGCCCAGGCTGGTCTCAAACCCCTGAGCTCAAACGATTCTCCTGCCTCAGCCTCTCAAAGTGCTGGGATTACAGGTATGAGCCACCACTCCCAGCCATATATTGTTTTTCAACTTTTTATTTTATTTGTTTATTTATTTATTTTTGAAACGGAGTCTTCCTCTGTCTTCCAGGCTTGAATGCAGTGGCGCGATCTCGGCTCACTGTAACCTCCACCTTCCGGGTTCAAGCTATTCTCCTGCCTCAGCCTCCTGAGTAGCTGGAACTACAGGCGCACACCACCTCGCCTGGCTAATTTTTGTATTTTTAGTGGAGACAGGGTTTCCCATGTTGGCCAGGATGGTCTCGATCTCCCGACCTCGTGATCCACCTGCTTCAGCCTCCCAAAGTGCTGGGATTACAGGCTTTAGCCACCGTGCTTGGCCCCTTATTATTATTTTTTAGATGGAGTTTCACTCTTGTTGCCCAGGCTGGAGTGCGATGGCACAATCTCCGCTCACTGCAACCTCTGTCTCCCAGGTTCAAGCAATTCTCCTGCCCCAGCCTCTCAAGTAGCTGGGATTACAGGCATGTGCCATCACACCCGGCCAATTTTTATATTTTTAGTAGAGATGGGTTTCACCATGTTGGCCAGGCTGGTCCTGAACTGCTGACCTCAGGAGATCCACCCGCCTTGGCATCCCAAAGTGCTGGGATTACAGCCGTGAGCCACTGCGCCCGGCCCTTTTATTTTGAAATAATTTTAACCTTATACTAAACTTGCAAAAATAATCCACAAACTTTCTGTGTGTTTGTCATCTAACTTCACCTAATGTCAAAACTGTACATAATTATATCAAAATTATCCAAACAAGAAATTTAACATTAATACAATATTACTAGCTAATCTAGAGACTTTATTCAAATTTTGCCATTTGTCCTACTATATCCTTTTTCTGTTTCAGGACCCGATCCTGGATCCTACATCACATTTAGTTATCAAGTCTCCCTGGTGTCATCAGATATCTGAGACAGTTCCTCATTGTCTTTTTTTTTTTTTTTTGAAACGGAGTCTCACTCTGTCACCCAGGCTGGAGTACAGTGGCACGATCTCAGCTCACTGCAACCCCCCACTGCCGGGTTCAAGCGATTCTCCTGCCTCAGCCTCTGGAATAGCTGCGATTACAGGTGTGTGCCGCCATGCCCAGCTGTTTTTTGTATTTTTAGTAGAGATGGGGTTTCACCATGTTGGGCAGGCTGGTCTTGAACTCCCAACCTCAGGTGATCCACCTGCCTCAGGCCTCCCAGAGTTCTGGGATTGCAGGTATTGCCACCACACCCGGCCTGCATTTGCACTAAAATTTATTTTCTTTAAATTTTTTGTCTGTTTGTTTTTGAGACAGAATTTCACTCTTATTGCCCAGGCTGGAGTGCAGTGGTGCGATCTTGGCTCACCGCAACATCTGCCTCCTGGGTTCAAGCGATTCTCCTGCCTCAACCTCCCGGGTAGCTGGGATTACAGGCATGCACCACCACGCCCGGCTAATTTTGTATTTTTTTTTTTTTTAGTAGAGACAGGGTTGCTCCATATTGGTCAAGCTGGTCTTGAACTCCCGACCTCAGGTGATCCATCTGCCTCAGTCTCCCAAAGTGCTGAGATTACAGGCGTGAGCCACCGCGCCTGGCCATTTGCACTCAAATTTATGAGGGTTCCAGTTTCTCCGCATCCACAACAACACTTGTTATTGCCCACTAAAAAAATTATCTCTCTCCTAGTGGGTGTAAAGTGATATCTCATTGTGGTTTTGATTTGCATTTCCTTAATGGCTGACGATGATGATGATGTTCTTATTGATCATCTGCATATCTTATTTGGAGAAATGTCTGTTTAGCTCTTTTGCTCATTTTGTAATTGAGTTATTTTATTTGTTATCATGTACAACTTTGAATGTAGGTATTCAAAGAGTTTGCAGATCCCTTGAAACAACTCAATGATCTGACCTGCAAATTCTGAGGCAATGCCAGTATCTCCCTGATCTGAATGTAGTTGGATCTGGACATACTGAAGCACAAAGTAAATTTCCATTTGAGGCTACTGACCACGCAGAGCTTGACTCAAACCCAGCCACTTCTGGCCATGTGGAGTTGGAGTGGCCATGGTCAAGTGAAAGAAAGGGTACTGTTTGTGTCCAGAAATGAGGTTGTCAACCAAGATATGATAAGACCAGTTGGGGAGCCTTCATTTTGGGTGCTACTCTGGTGTATGTCTGGTTATAGGCAGGGAGTCGAGGAGTCAGTGGTGTTTTGAATGCTCAGGACTAGCTGCTCATAGCTACATAACTACAGTGCACCTAGGCCTATCTTGATCCTACAGCATTCATCTGTAACCAGACCATCTTGGACATGTACCTTGAAACAAACAAAAACTTCAGTAATGTAAATTGTGAAAGTAATATATGCTTATTTTATTATTATTAATTTTTAGAGATGGAGTCTTGCTCTGTTGCCCAGGCTGGAGTGCAGTGGCACAATGCCGACTCACTGCAGCCTCCATCTCCTAGATTGAAGCAATTCTTGTGCCTCAGTTCCCGAGTAGCTAGAATTACAGGCACGTGCCACCATGCCCGACTAATTTTTGCATTTTTAGTAGAGGGGGGTTTCATGATCTTGGCCAGGCTGGTCTGGAACTCCAGACCTCATGAGAGTGATCCACCTGCCTCAGCCTCCCAAAGTGCTGGGATTACAGGCATGAGCCACCATGCCCCGCCAATGTGCTCATTTTAGACATTTTGGAAAATGCAGAAAAATCTTCGTCTCCCCACCCTAATCATCCCTAGCTCTAGTATCTAGAGAACCTTTGTTACAATTGCTATATTTCCTTCTTGTTTCCTGCCACGGGGCACATTTGTTTTTTTGTGTGGTTTTTTTTTTTTTTTTTTTTTTTTTGAGATGGAGTCTCGCTCTGTTGCCCAGGCTGGAGTGCAGTGGCCGGATCTCAGCTCACTGCAAGCTCCGCCTCCTGGGTTCACGCCATTCTCCTGCCTCAGCCTCCCGAGTAGCTGGGACTACAGGCGCCCGCCACCACGCCCGGCTAATGTTTTGTATTTTTAGTAGAGACGGGGTTTCACTGTGTTGGCCAGAATGGTCTCGATCTCCTGACCTCGTGATCCGCCTGCCTTGGCCTCCCAAAGTGCTGGGATTACAGGCGTGAGCCACCGTGCCCGGCCCACGGGGCACATTTGTAATAGTTGGAATCACTCACTGTACACAGTTCCATATCTTGCTTTTTCTTATTAAAATCTAAAACTGAAGAAAAAACACATTTTAATGTTAATGTCTCCATGTTTTTGCCAGCCATCTCATAAGCATTACTTCTTTTTTTTTTTTTGGCGGGGGGGGGGACAGAGTCTGGCTCTGTTGCCCAGGCTGGAGTGCAATGGTGCGATCTCGGCTCACTGCAACCTCTGCCTCCCGGGTTCAAATGATTCTCCTGCCCCAGCCTCCCGAGTAGCTGGTATTATAGGCACCTGCCACCACACCCAGCTAATTTTTGTGTTTTTGGTAGAAACGGGATTTCACGATGCTGGCCAGGCTAGTCTCGAACTCCTGATCCCAGGCGATCCACCCACCTCAGCCTCCCAAAGTGTTGGGATTACAGGCGTGAGCCACCGCGCCCAGCCTATAAGCATTACTTCTGATGGCCTGCATAGATTTCCATTTCCTTAACTGTTCATTTATTCAATAAGTCTTATTATGTAGACATAATATGTATAATAAGCACTTGGTATGTTCTTAGTGGGATAGAAATGTAGTTTTGATTTTTTTAAATAAGGAGCATAGATTTTCTTATATTTTTTTTTATTGTGGTAAGATGTACATAGCATAATATTTACCGTTTTAACTAATTTTATTTATTTAAATTTTTTTGAGATAGGGTTTCACTCTGTGGCCTAGGCTGAAGTGTAGTGGCAGCTCACTGTAGCTTCAACCTTTGGGGCTCACGCAGTCCTCTTGCCTCAGCCTCCTAAAGTGCTGGGATTACAGCAGTGAGCCATTGTGCCTGGCCATTTTTAACTATTTTTAAATGTACAATTCAGTGGCATTAAGTAAATTCACAATGTCATATAACCATCACCACTATTTCCAAAACTTTTTCAGCTTACCAAACAGAAACTCTACCCATGAAGCAATAACTCCTTATTCTCTCCTCCCCCCAGCTCCTGGTAACCTCTGATCTACTTTCTATCTCTATGAATTTGCCTATTCTAGATATTTCCAATAAGATTCTAATAAGAAAATCATACAATATATGACCTTTTATGGAAATGTAGGGTTTTTTTTTTCCTTTTTTTTCTTTTTCTTTTTTTTTTTTTTTTTTGAGACAGAGTCTCACTCCGTTGTCACCCAGGCTGAGTGTAGTGGTATCATCTCAGCTCACTTCAACCTCCGCATCCTGGGTTCAAGCAATTCTTGTGCCTCAGCGTCCCAAATAGCTGGAATTACAGGCGCTTACCACTACACCTGTCTTATTTTTGTGTTTTTAGTAGAGATGGGGTTTTGCCACTTGCCCAGGCTGGTCTCGAACTCCTGACCTCAAGTGATCTGCCCGCCTTGGCCTCCCAAAGTGCTGAGATTACAGGCATGAGCCACTGTACCTGGACCTAGTTTTTTTAATTGTAGTGAAATTCATATAAAATTTACCATCTTAACCATTTTTTAAGTATACAGCTCAGTGGTATTAAGTATGTTCATATTCTGGAAGCATCACCACCATCTACCTCCAGAACTGTTTTCGTCTTGCAAAAGTAAAACTCTGTGTCCGTTAAACAATAACTCCCTATTTCTTTTTCACCCTAGCCACTACCAACCACTATTCCACTATCTATGATTTTAAGTACATCATATAAGTAGAATCATACAAGTAGAATCATACAGTATTTGTCCTTTTTTTTTTTTTGAAGATGAGGTCTAACCGTGTGGCTGGTGTCAGACTCTTGGGTTTAAGCGATCTTTCTGCCTCAGCCTCCCAAGTAGCTGGGGTTACATGTGGGCACCACTGCACCCAGCTTAGTATTTGTCTTCCTTTGACTGACTTATTTCACTTAACATGATGTTCTTGAGGTTCATTTATGTTGCAGCATATGTCAGAATTTTTCTTCCTTTTGAAGATAAAATGATATTCCATTGTATGTATTTTGCTTATCCATTCATCTGTTGATGCACACTTGGATTGCTTCCATGTTTCAGCTATTGTGAATACTGCTACTCTTTGCGACCTTGCTTTCAATTATTTGGGTACATACCTAGAGGTAGAATTGCTGGATCATATGGTAGTTCAGTTTTTAAGTTTTTTGAGGAACCTCCGTGCTGTTTTCCACAGCAGCTGTACCTTTACATTCCCACCAACAGAGCACAAGGGTTCCATTTCTCTACATCCTTGCCAAAACTTGTTATTTCCCGGTTTTATAAAAATAGTAGTCATTCTAATGGTATCTCATTGTGCTTTTGATTTGCATTTCCCTAATGATTAGTGATGTTGAGCACACTTCTGTGTGCTTTTGGGACATTTGTGTATCTTCTTTGAAGAAATGTCTCTATTCAAGTCCTTGGCCCCCTCCACCCTTTTAAAATTTTTTTTTGAGACAGAGTCTGTCTCTCTCTTGCCCAGGCTCGAGTGCAGTAGTGGAATCTGGGCTCACTACAACCTCTTGCCTCCTGGGTTCAAGCAATTCTCTTGCCTCAGCCTCCCAAGTAGCTGGAAGTACAGGTGTGTGCCACCACACCTGGCTAATTTTTTTGTATTTTTAGTAGAGACAAAGTTTTGCTGTGCTGCCCAAGCTGGTCTCGAACTTCTGACCTCAAGTGATCCGCCTGCCTCAGCCTCCCAAAGTGCTGGAATTACAGGCCTGAGCCACCATACCTGGCCCCACTTTTGAATTAGGTTGTTTTGTTGTTAAGTTTTAGGAGTTCTCCGTATATTCTAAATATTAATTCCTTTTCAGATATACGATTTGCAAATATTTTCTCCCATTCTGTGAATTGCCATTTACTCTATTGGTAGTGTCTTTTTATGCACAAAAATTTTAAATTTTTTTTTTTTTTTTTTTTTTTTTTTGAGACGGAGTCTCGCTGTGTCACCCAGGCTGGAGTGCAGTGGCACGATCTCGGCTCACTGCAAGCTCCGCCTCCCGGGTTTACGCCATTCTCCTGCCTCAGCCTCCGAGTAGCTGGGACTACAGGCGCCCACAACCGCGCCCGGCTAGTTTTTTGTATTTTTAGTAGAGACGGGGTTTCACCATGTTAGCCAGGATGGTTTCGATCTCCTGACTTCGTGATCCACCCGCCTCGGCCTCCCAAAGTACTGGGATTACAGGCTTGAGCCACCGCGCCCGGCCTAAAAATTTTAAATTTTTATGAAATCTCATTTGTCTACTTTTTCTTTTGTTACCTGTGCTTTTGGTGTCATTCCAAGAAATCATTGCCAGAAATACAGTTTTTAAAGTCATGACCAAGTGGCTGCTGGTTTAAAATTCTCAGAGGTGGCCCTAATTGCTGCCTGGTTATCATACCCTACTTCTCTTTTTTTAATTTTTATTTTTTTAAAGACAGGGTCTCTCTGTCGCCCAGGCTGGAGTGCAGTGGCGTAATCTCAGCTCACTGTAACCTCTGCCTCCCGGACTCAAGCAGTCCTCCATCTTTGCCTCTTGAGTAGTTGGGACCACAGGCATGCACCACTGCTCTTGGCTAATTTTTGTATTTTTTGTAGAGATGGGGTTTTGCCATGTTACCCAGACTGGTCTCAAACTTGTGGGCTCAAGTGATCTGTCTGCCTCCACCTTCCAAAGTGCTGGGATTACCAGCTGAGCCACCACGCCCGGCCTTCAAACCCTACTTCTCTACTCTGCTGTAGATGACATGAGTCCATCTCTTCATTTCACTGGTCATTGGGAACAAAGCATCCTGTCTTCCAGCTGGCCTAAGGACATGCAAAGATTAAAAGCAGCAATTCTATGTTCATTGAGCCAGATTGTGTCTGCTTCTATGGAAATGGCCTAGGGGACTGACTGGCCATTCTGTCCTGGGTCCAGTTGCCAGGTTAATTCCTATGATAGTTTCTATAGCACCTGACTCTGATACTCACTCTCCCAGTTGCTCCTCAGAAGTGCCTTGTGATGTAACAATGATGTGGTTTTTTTTTTTTTTTGAGACAGAGTCTAGCTCAGTTGCCCAGGCTGGAGTGCAGTGGCGCAATCTCGGCTCACTGCAAGCTCCGCCTCCCAAGTAGCTGTGCTCCTGCCTCAGCCTCCCAAGTAGCTGGGACTACAGGCGGCTGCCACCACTCCCGGCTAAGTTTTTTTTGTATTTTTAGTAGAGACGAAGTTTCACCATGTTAGCCAGGATGGTCTTGATCTCCTGATCTACTGATCCGCCTGCCTCGGCCTCCCAAAGTGCTGGGATTACAGGCGTGAGCCAGCACATCTGGCCAGATGTGGTCTTTATTTTTTGTTTATTTAATTTATTTATTGAGACAGAGTCTCACTCTGTCACCCAGGGTGGAGTGCAGTAGCACGATCTTGGCTCACTGCAGCGTCCACCTCCTGGATTCAAGTGATTCCCATGTCTCAGCCTCCCAAGTAGCTGGGATTACAGACATGTGCCACCACGCCCAGCTAATTTGTATTTTTTGGTAGAGACAGGGTTTCACCATGTTGGCTAAGGTGGTCTCGAACTCCTGACCTCAGATGATCCACCCACCTTGTACTCCTAAAGTGCTGGGATCACAGGTGTGAGCTACCACGCTTGGCCAGGTTTTTATTTTTTAATATTTATTTATTTATTTTTGAGACAAGGTCTTTGTATGCTGCCCAGGCTGGTCTGAAACTCTTGGCCTCAAGCAATCCTTCTGCCTCAACCTCCTGAGTAGCTGGCATGTTCCACTGTGCCTGGCATGGTGGGGGTTTTTAAAGATGATCAGGTCTCTGAATACAGGAGTGGATCCTGGGCAAAGCCCAAGGAAGTTTCTTGTGTTTTTCTTAACGCTATCATCTCTGCCAAGGTACTTCTTAGTGTGATAAGCTTTTTGTTTTTTAATAGTTACATTCTGACTTGGTTATAAACTCCTTGAGCACAGGAACCAGGACCTTCTCTGATTTATTTATTCATTTGTTTATGAAACGGGGTCTCACTCTGTCGCCCAGGCTGGAGTGTAGTGGCACGATCTTAGCTCACTGCAACCTCCGCTTCCTGGGCTCAAGCGATTCTTCTGCCTCAGCCTCCCTAGTAGCTGGGATTACAGGCGCCCACCACCAAGACCAGCTAATTTTTTTTTTTTTTTTGTATTTTTAGTAGAGATGGGGTTTCACTATGTTAGCCAGGCTAGTCTTGAACTCCTGACCTCAGGTGATCCACCTGCCTCGGCCTCCCAAAGTGCTGGGATTACAGGCGTGAGCCACGGCACCTGGCCCTCTGATTTATTTTTATCATGGGCCTAGTAGTTGGCATTCTCTGAGTGTTTGCCAAACAGCACTGGTAACAAATATAATGGAGGTGGCTCAAGGCACAAGACCAATTTGTAAAAGTCAATATTATAGACTTTTCAAAATGGTATCATTTTGGTTTTCTCTTTATCACAGTTGGTCCTAGTCAGGACCTCCTGTTGAAAGAAGAGAGAGGCTGGGCGCAGTGGCTTATGCCTGTAATCCCGGCACTTTGGGAGGCCGAGGCAGGCGGATCACCTGAGGTCAGGAGTTTGAGACCAGCCTGACCAACATGGAGAAACCCCGTCTCTACTAAAAATACAAAATTAGTCAGGTGTGGTGGTGCATGCCTGTAATCCCAGCTACTCAGGAGGCTGAGGAAGGAGAATCTCTTGAACCTGGGAGGCAGAGGTTGCGGGGAGCCGAGATTGCGTCATTGCACTCCAGCCTGGGCAACAAGAACGAAACTCCATCTCAAAAAAAAGAAAGGAGAAGTGAGATCATTGTTTTGTCAAGTATATACAGGGTATTAAAATCTAAAGTTTTCTACTTAATTGGTTGGATCTTGTTAGCCTTATTGTTTTTATACTCTACCTTCAGAATATTTTAGAGGTCTTTAGCTCAACCTCAGGTAAAATATTAATTAATGACATTTTATAGAATCTGAATTAATGAGGTTTCACTGACAGTGTGAAAATAAAAGTTAAACCTGTCCAGGTGTGGTGGCTAATGCCTGTAATCCCAGCATTTTGGGAGGCTGAGGTGGGCGGATCACTTCAGGTCAGGAGTTCAAGACCAGCCTGGTCAACATGGGGAAACTCTGTCTCTACTAAAAATACAAATAAATTAGCCAGGCGTTGTGGTGCACACCTGCAATCATGAATTCAGAATATTAATCTTACTGCTTCCTCCTTAGTTTCTTTGTCTAATGGGGGTAGGCACTGTTTCATACTTATTTAAAATAATAACAAGGCTGGGCGCGGTGGCTCATGCCTGTAATCCCAGCACTTTGGGAGGCTGAGGCAGGCGAATCACCTGAGGTCAGGAGTTTGAGACCGGCCTGGCCAACAAGGTGAAACCCTGTCTCTACTAAAAATACAAAAATTGGCCGGTTGTGATGGTGCACACCTGTGGTCCCAGCTACTCGGGAGACTGAGGCAGGAGAATCGCTTGAACCCAGGAAGCGGAGGTTGCAGTGAGCCAAGATCTTGCCACTATACTCCAGCCTGAGCAACAGAGTAAGACCCCATCTCAAAAAAAAAAAAAAAGCAGAACCCTTATTTTGTAGATTTTTCTCATGACAAAGGGATGGCAGGAACAATTGTTCCCCATTTGCAGGTAAGGACACTGGCATAGTGAGTGACAGACCTGAGCCTTAGGCTAAGTCCTCTGGCTCCAGATTATTCCTTTCACGGTGTTACACTAGAAATTCACAGCCCTTAATTGTTGTCTGTGCAGTCTGAAGAGCTTTTCTTTAAAACACTGTTTTCCTCAGCTGTATTGGTTTGATTGAAATTAAATCCCCTTCATTCATTCACATACCTTAATCAAACATCTACTTCCTGTCAGGCACTGTGCTGTTGGCCCTAGGAGGTATCTCACTAGAGCGGGTAATAGTTCAGTGGATAACCAAAACTCTGTGTATGTTATCTTTAATGGCGGCGGGGGGGTACCAATTTGAGAAAACTTGAAACTTCTAGTTGCAGATCCCTGAATTTTTTTTTCATTTGTGTAAGAGTTTTGGGTAATACTTTAAAAAAAAAATGACTCTTATGTAACATTTCCAGTTCTGAACAGCGTGTTTTGCTCTTGTAGGATACTGATTTTCCACAACTCTAGTTGGCTATATTGAGTTATACAGTTGTAGTTGCTCCTGGGCATCAGGTCTGTCCACACACACACACACACACACACACACACACACGGATATCAGGTGCTCCTGAGGCACCTAGCCCTGTGCTGAGTAAGGAACCTGGAAGCTGGGTATCCGCTTGAGGAGACGCCCAAGAACAGATCATTGAGTTACCATTTGTTAAGGACATTGGCTTGGGTTGGGAAGCTTTGCCTCTGACTAAGTCTTTGACCATGGACAAGTGACCTAACTACTCTGAGCCTTTATTTAACATCCCAAGCGATACTAATGATGATACAGTGGTGTTTACCTAAAGGCCATAAAGATTAAATGAGATAATTCATGTAGAGGGCTGAGCAGAGTGTTAGCTGATGTTACTTATAGTGATAAGATATATAACAAGTGTCCCCTAATTTTAACACTTGGGGAAAATCTGATTTTCTCTGGGTCAAATTGTGTCTAATTTTAGATTTCCTCTCAGCTCATAAACATACACAGTTCTGATGTCTCATTTATTCTACAGTCAAGGAACGATGCTCATTGAGAAAGGAAAGTTGTGACTCATTTACTCAGCAAATTAACCGAGTACCTGCTGGTTGCATGTCTCTATGAGGAATATACAAAAACAGTTTACCTTCAGTGAACTCAGAGAGACCTTAAAAAGGAGGGGGATTAACATTTCATGAGTACTTAACCTATGTGCCCGGCAGTATGCTAGTCCCGTACTGTTTAATCTCTGTTTTGTTTTTTTTTTTTTAGATGCAGTCTCGCTTTGTCACCCAGGCTGGAGTGCAGTGGTGTGATCTTGGCTCACTGCAAGCTCCGCTTCCCGGGTTCACGCTATTCTCCTGCCTCAGCCTCCCGAGTAGCTGGGACTACAGGCGCCCGCCACCACGCCTGGCTAATTTTTTGTATTTTTAGTAGAGACGGGGTTTCACCGTGTTAGCCAGGATGGTCTTGATCTCCTGACCTCATGATCTGCCCATCTCGGCCTTCCAAAGTGCTGGGATTATAGGCGTGAGCCACCACGCCCGGCTATCTCTCTTTTTTAGAACTGTCTTCTGAGGAACGTATTAGCCTCATTTTAGCAAATGAGAAAAACAAAGGCTCAGAGAGAAAATAACTTGTCTGAAGTCACAGAATAAGTTGCAGAGCTGAGATTTGAACTCAGCCATCACATTCCTCTGTGTTGTGCTAGTTTTTAAGGAAAAAAGTTAAGGAACATTTTATGACAAGGCAACTTCTTGGATGACACTTAAAAGTTTGTGCCAGTGGTAGTACAAATCCCATTTCACTCTTTAAAAAAAAATTTTTTTTTTAATTTAAGAAACAGTCTCCTTCTGCCTCCTAGGTTGGAGTGCAGTGGCATCATCATAGCTCACTGCAGCCTTGAGCTCCTGGGCTCAAGTGATCATCTTGCCTCAGCCTCCCAAGGAGCTAGAACTACAGGCACACACCACCATACCTGGCTAATTTTTAAAATTTTTTGGTGATGGGGTCTCACTATATTGTTCAGACTAGTTTTGAACTCTTGGCCTTAACTGATCCTCCTGCCTCGGCCTCCCAAAGTGCTAGGATTACAGGAGTGAGCCACCATTCTTGGCCTCCATTTTGTCCTTTTTAAAAAATGAAACCTGGTAATTTTTCAAAAATAACTGAAGCTTAAAACCCAACAAATGAGGCTGGGCGCGGTGGCTCAAGCCTGTAATCCCAGCACTTTGGGAGGCCGAGGCGGGCGGATCACGAGGTCAGGAGATCGAGACCATCCTGGCTAACACGGTGAAATCCCGTCTCTATTAAGAAATACAAAAAACTAGCCGGGCGAGGTGGCGGGCGCCTATAGTCCCAGCTACTCGGGAGGCTGAGGCAGGAGAATGGCGTGAACCTGGGAGGCGGAGCTTGCAGTGAGCTGAGATCCGGCCACTGCACTCCAGCCTGGGTGACAGAGCGAGACTCTGTCTCAAAAAAAAAAAAAAAAAAACCCAACAAATGATCAAAACATTCTCTGTATTTGAAAATAATGGAAGAGGCCGGGCGCGGTGGCTCATGCCTGTAATCCCAGCACTTTGGGAGGCCGAGGTGGGCGGATCACCTGAGGTCAGGAGTTCGAGACCAGCCTGACCAACATGGTGAAACTCTGTCTCTACGAAAAATACCAAAAAAAATTAGTTGGATGTGGTGGCGGGTACCTGTAATCCTAGCTACTTGGGGGGCTGAGGCAGGAGGATCGCTTGAACCCAGGAGGCGGAGGTTGCGGTGAGCCAACATCACACCATTGCACTCCAGCTGGGCAACAGAACGAGACTCTGTCTCAAAAAAAAAAAAAGTAGTGGACGAAAATGTGAAAAAGTAGGAACAACTGAGTCTAGAATCCCCATTCAAATATGTGTTATCGCTGGGCATGGTGGTTAATGCCTGTAATCCCAGCAATTTGGGAGGCCAAGGCTGAGGCAGGTGGATTGCTTGAGCCCAGGAGTTCAAGACCAGCCTGGGCAGCATGGTGAAACCCCATCTCTGCAAACAAACAAAAAAAACTAGCTGGGTGTGGTGGCACACACCTGTAATCTCAGCTACTTGGGAGGCTAAGGTGGAAGGATCATTTGAGCTTGGGAGGTGGAGGCTGCAGTGAACTGAGATTACACCATTGCACTCCAGCCTGAGTGCCTGAGCGAGACTCTGTCTCAAAATATATTTATGTGTGTATTTGTGTGTGTGTATGTTTAGAAATTGTCCTATCTCTAAGGCCTGGCACAGTGTGTGGAACGTAATGAATCTTACTAGCAAGTTAGTGAATTTAAACTATCTTCCCAGGCTGCCAAAATTATATTTCTCGTTTCACTTAACTTATATTCTCCGGCCCAGGCACAGTGGCTTACACCTGTAATCCCAGCACTTTGGGAGGCCGAGGTGGGTGGATCACCTGAGGTCAGAAGTTCAAGACCAGCCTGGCCAACATCGTGAAACCCTGTCTCTACTAAAAATACAAAAATTAGCCGGGCATGGTGGTGGGTGCGTGTAATCCCAGCTACTCAGGAGGCTGAGACAGGAGAATTGCTTGAACCCGGGAGGTGGAGGTTGCAGTGAGCCTAGATCATGCCATTGCACTCCATCCTGGGCAACAAGAGTGAAGCTCTGTCTCAAAAACAAAACAAAACAAAACAAACATATATTATCTTTTGGAAAACATACATGTTATTGTCAGGGACATAGGGAAACAAATGTCTTACGTATTTCTCATAGGAATATAAATTGGCACATCTTCCCTGGGGGTATTCGGCACTATCTCAAAGTTACAAATATAAATACTTTGACCCTGCAGTTCTACTTCTGGGATTTATACTAATGATATAGTCAAGCAGTCTCGAAGGTAGAGAACAGGTATGTTGGGTTTCAGGAATAAGGAGAGACTTTTCAGCCTATATCCTTTTGTTGTACCTGTATACATGTTACTTATTAAAAAAAATAAAATTGTTAAAATTTCTGAGATAATTAATATTCTAAGGACCATTCACACCTCAGTTGTGAATGTACTTAATTCAGATTGCTTTCCTTTTTGTCCTCTACTGAGATCTGAATATATTGGACCTTTCACATCTTTTATTTTGTAATTTGAGATGAGATCTCTCTGTGTTGACCAGGCTGGTCTCGAACTCCTGGCCTCACGCAATCTTCCCATCTTGGCCTCCCAAAGTGGTAGGATTACAGGCGTGAGCTACCATGCTTGGCCTATTTTTTCCTGAGTATTAACACAGTACTCACTATGGAAAAGGTGGCAAGTACATGTAAGTTTTTTTTTTTTTTTTTGAGACGGAGTCTCGCTCTGCCACCCAGGCTGGAGTGCAGTGGCCGGATCTCAGCTCACTGCAGGCTCCGCCTCCCGGGTTCACGCAATTCTCCTGCCTCAGCCTCCCCAGTAGCTGGGACTACAGGCGCCCGCCACCTCGCCCGGCTAGTTTTTTGTATTTTTTAGTAGAGACGGGGTTTCACCGTGTCAGCCAGGATGGTCTCGATCTCCTGACCTCGTGATCCGCCCGCCTCGGCCTCCCAAAGTGCTGGGATTACAGGCGTGAGCCACCGCGCCCGGCCGTATTTTTTAAAGCTTAAGAAATTTGTCCATAAGTCCACTGTCCAGAGACTACTACCATTAATATTTTTGACCTCTTTTTTTGGTATCTTTTTAACCTGCTGATAACAAATAAATTCAGTTTTTTAAAATTTTTTGAGACGGAATTTGACTCTGTCGCCCAGGGTGGAGTGCAGTGGCGCAATCTTAGCTCACTGCAATCTCTGACTCCTGGGTTCAAGCTATTCTCCTGCCTCAGCCTCCCAGCTGCTCGAAATCCTGGGTTCAAGCAATCTGCCTGCCTCAGCCTCCCAAAGTGCTGTGAATGTAGGCATGAGCCACCGCACCTGGCCACATATATATTCAATTTTGTATACAATTTTACATCCTGCTTCCTTCTTTTCCCTTCCTTCCTTCCCACCCTCCTTCCTTCCTTCCTTCCTTTTTTTCTTTTCTTTCTCTCTCTCTCTCTCTCTCTTCTTTTCTTTTCTTTTTTTTCTTTCGAGATGGAGTCTTGCTCTGTCACCCAGGCTGGAGTGCAGTGGCGCGATCTTGGCTCACTGCAAGCTCCGCCTCCTGGGTTCACGCCATTCTCCTGCCTCAGCCTCCCGAGTTGCTGGGACTACAGGTGCCCGCCACTACGCCCGGCTAATTTTTTGTATTTTTTAGTAGAGATGGGGTTTCACCATGTTAGCCAGGATGGTCTCGATCTCTCCTGACCTCGTGATCTGCCCGCCTCGGCCTCCCAAAGTGCTGGGATTACAGGCGTGAGCCACCGCGCCCGGCCCATCCTGCTTTTTTCACTTAACATTATGTCATGTAATTGAAATTCCTATGTCAGCAAAATCTCTGTGGAAGCATTATTTTTAGTGGCTATGTAATCTGTTACGTGGATGTACCAGTTTATTTAATGGGAGCTAGATGGGGAGAAAAAGAGACGTTAAAATCATGGAGCCCTTTGGAAGGTTAGGCAGATCTGGGTTAGGTACCAGATAGGGTATGTGGGCCCGGCAGGCCAGGGCTGAAGGGCACTAAGAATCAAAGGCTTTTCTTCTTGCCTTAGTCCCAACCCTTGCTGCCTTACCATCCTTATATATGCCCTGGGCTTCGGGTACACTGAACTCAGCACAATGAATTATGCACTTGTTTCTTGTGCTGTGTCTACATCTTTCCCAGCATTCTCTGTCTTCAGGTACCATGTACACACTGTCAGTTCCCAGTATACTGGGTTGCCTTTGTTGGTTTACTTGTTTGTGTCTCCCTTTAGACTGAAAAAAAATGTTTTATTTCTGTATCTTGAATGCCTGGCAAATAATAGGATCTTCAATGAATCTTTGAAGATTCATTCTTATCTACTAAGTAGATAGGAAGATTAGAGGGAACCAGAGAAAAGGACCAGTGCAGCCCCAGTGAAAAGAAGCCAGTCCTTTCAGTCTTCTCTGTGCTTCTGATCCTATATTTGAGGGCCAGATCTCCGTGGGCTAGCCTCGGGACCTAAACACCACTTAGACTTTAAAATTTCAAAGCTGGTTTCTGTGTGTTCTAAGTTCCAATAAACTTATTCAGAGTTCTTCCCATTCCAGCCTTCTGTGAGTGTGATGTAGACATTCTTGGAATGCAGGTCCCATTTCTGCCTACGTGTGGTCCAGCAGCAGTCTAATGAGTGGTGCAGACAGGCTCAGGCACGCCAGGGTTCCTGGCAGAAAGCTTCCATGTGAATAAGCATGTGCCCACAGAAATGAGACCTCTGCTGGGATCGTGCAAGTTATTTATCACCCAAATTCGTAATCTTCATACCGAAGATTAACGTTTCTAGGTGTCTCGCTATACCCTGGTCTAGAAATTCTTGGAGTTAAAGGGGCAGATAAGGCAGATTATGAATTCCTACAGTTCTCTAGAACTTGATAATTGAATTTAAGAATGCTACAGAGTGTAATCCCAGCACTTTGGGAGGCTGAGACGGGCGGATCACAAGGTCAGGAGATCGAGACCGTCCTGGCTAACACGGTGAAACCCCGTCTCTACTAAAAAATACAAAAAGCTAGCCGGGCGAGGTGGCGGGCGCCTGTAGTCCCAGCTACTCGGGAGGCTGAGGCAGGAGAATGGCGTGAACCCGGGAGGCGGAGCTTGCAGTGAGCTGAGATCCGGCCACTGCACTCCAGCCCGGGTGACAGAGCGAGACTCCGTCTCAAAAAAAAAAAAAAAAAAAAAGAATGCTACAGAGAGATTTCCTCATGAGATCAAGTTCCCTGGTGGTTCCTGCAGGGATATTCAACTCTTGTGTTCTCTTTCTTGCTCAGTTCCTGTGAGGTGAGCCAGGCCAAGTGGACCAAAGGCCAGCTCTGGGAAGGTAATATATTGAAGATACTGGGTCAGTCAACTTCAGCCGCCAGGCTCTGTGTTCCTAGAGGATCATTAAGTACTGCAAATCTGCCTTAGTCCCAGCACCACATGTATCGCCCTGGACATCTCAAAGTTAGGGCTGTTTTTCAAAACTAGGTGTGAACTTATTTCTTAAAATGATCAGCTGTGTTCCAGTTGGACCAAATGCTGATTGATCTGAATTTAGCAGATTTGTCCCTTACCCCCCAAGTTTATCTGACCTCTCTGTAGTCCCTGTGGCTTGTAGCTGGGTAGGCCCTGAGGTTTCTGTCCCTCTAGAATAGTGTATTTTGTTGGTATTGCTTTGTGCTATTGATAGAGCTGTACCCTCTTCTAGAGCTGGGTTTCCAAAACTCTGTTAATTAGAGAATCGTCTAGGGTAGAAAGTGAGGGCTACATTAAAAACATACAGATTCTTAGGCCTGATCTAGGTCCAGATCCTGTTTAAATCTCTGAAGGGATCTGGGAACCAGATCTTTTGGGGGGAGGGTGAGAGGATGCTTTGTTTAAGAAAAACAGGCAAAAACAACAACAACAAAAGAAAAAACAGGTGAGTTTGATGGAACCTCTTGTTTAGAGTTCTTAAAATTAACCTATGTGCCTTTAGCTCCTGTACTAGACTCCAAGACCTCAACTTGGTCTTGTTCTTCTTTGTAACTCCTCCACAGTTGGTAGCACCAGACCTCAAATGTAGTTGGCATTGGAAAACTGTTGGTTGGTTGAATGAATAAATGGATGAATGATTAATTTACTCTGCACTCATTTCAAAGGGCACAAAAGTTACAACATTACACAATAAATTTGAGGGAAGACAAAGACCAGGTATTTAATTTTGTAAAGCAGTAATAGAGTAACATAGGAATGAAGAGAGTGCTGATGTTCTGTTAGGAAGTCTGAATTTGGTACTGCATGGTATCCTGGCCTTAGGCAGTCCTCTAATGTCCCTGGCCCAGTGTCCTCATCTGTAAAATGGCATGAGTATAAAATGCAGTGATAGATGTGAAATGCTTTGAAAACTAGAGAGTGGATTCTGGTCAGGAGAAAAGAATGGTCAGGGTAGGGACAGGGGCATAGAACTAGCCACAGCCAGGTTGCTTTGTGGTCAGGTCAAAGTCTGTAGCTTCTACAGGGACCATGAGAAATTTTAGCAAGACGGCCATATAGGTATGCTCAGGACCTGATTCTTTTTCTGCCTAGTTCCTGAGCCAATCAGGAACCTCTATGTTTTAGATCACTGTCCCAGTCCTGGCAGGCCCATATGGTTCTGTAGGTGCTCAGTAAACAATCCCCAGGAGAACAGCTGTGGGGCCCAAATATGTTACAAAGAAAAGTTGGTGACCAGCCAGCTAGGAGTTGACCAAAGTCAGTCATGTGTGCCCATCCTCACTCAGCAAATATTTGAGTGCCTGCTAGGATGAGGCTCTAGAGCCTGGGTGGGGACCACATGGTGTCTACTAAGAATTACAAGGAGAGTGATACGGCCTGCCTACAGTTGGGACATGCAGGCCTGTCTCAGTGCCTGGCCTGGCACAAGGCTGCCACTCCCTGCAAACTCTGAACTGACCTGTTACTGTCCCTTAACCATTCCTACTCCAACACCTACCTTGATCCTGGTTGTCCCCTTATGCCTGTGTAGGAGTATGGGCCATGCACAGCTTTGTTAGGTCCAGGAAGTGGGTTGGCAGTGGACCAGGTTACATGGTATGAAATGTGTGCCTCCCCAACAGCAACAGCCCTGTCCTGCCTTGGTGGGCCCTCCAGGTCACTGTGTTATTTCATAGGGCCACCTCAGTAGCCCTGTAGGAGGCATGATACTCTCGCTTTTCAGGTGAGAAAAGAGATTCAAATCATCAAGGGATCTACCATGGCCATATGGACAGGCAGTGATGGAACCAGGACTTGAACTCAGAACATTCAGGATTGGGGAAAACTGGAACATGGGGGGGGGGGGAGAAATTTTATGTATTATTATTCTTTTGACTGATTTCAAAAGTAATACATGTAAAGGCCAGGTACAGTGGCTCACACCTATAATCCCAACACTTTGGGAGGCTGAGGTGGGTGGATCACCTGAGGTCAGGAGTTCAAGACCAGCCTGGCCAACATGGCAAAACCCTGTCTCTACTAAAAAATACAAAAATTAGCTGGGTGTGGTCATGATCACCCATAAGCCCAGCTACTCAGGAAGCTGAGGCAGGGAGAATTGCTTGAACTTGGGAGGTAGAGGTTGCAGTGAGCCGAGATCACATCACTGCACTCCAGCTTGGGCGACAGAGTGAGACTCGTCTCAAAAAAAGAGAAGCAAAAAAAATAATACATGTAAAAATGTCAGTAATACATGTAAAAATAATAATACATGTAAAAAAAATACATGTAAAAATGACCTCTATATCCTTACTGATATCGAGATAATCGCTATTAACAGTTGAGTATGTTCTTCTACATTGTACATTCATAGCTCTCTGCATCCTCAAACTCCTGGGCATAAGTGATCCTCCTGCCTTGGCCTCCCAAAGTACTAAGGTTATAGGCATGAGCCACCATGCCTGGCCTAAAGCCATTTTCTAATACCTGTATTCATTATTGTAACATATGTAATATACTTCACATTTTATGATTTCCTTTTTAAAAATGTTCTTGTGAAAGTAATACTTGTGGCCAGGCGCGGTGGCTCAAGCCTGTAATCCCAGCACTTTGGGAGGCCGAGGCGGGCGGATCATGAGGTCAGGAGATCGAGACCATCCTGGCTAACACGGTGAAACCCCATCTCTACTAAAAATACAAAAAATTAGCCGGGCGAGGTGGCGGGCGCTTGTAGTCCCAGCTACTCGGGAGGCTGAGGCAGGAGAATGGCGGGAACCCGGGAGACGGAGCTTGCAGTGAGTTGAGATCCGGCCACTGCACTCCAGCCTGGGCCACAGAGCAAGACTCCATCTCAAAAAGAAAAAAAGAAAGTAATACTTGTTTGTTATAAAACATTGAAACAGGATAAGAATATAATAATTCAATGTCTCCTAGCCCTTATAGTCCCAGAAATAACTGTTGATGGTTTAATGTGTATTTTCTAGGCATTTTCTGTGTGTGTGTGTGTGTGTGTGTGTGTGTGTGAGTGTGTGTGTGTCTGCCTGTCTGTGTATGGATCCACATACATACATACTCATATACATACTTAGTTTTTACCCAAATAAGTTTATATACATACTCTTCTACAGCTTAATCTTTTTAAAAAATACCTTTTATTAGAGCTAGCCGCAGTGGCTCATGCTTGTTTTCTCAGCACTTTGGGAGGCTGAGGCAGGAGAATTACTTGAGCCCAGGAGTTTGACTACCCTGGGCAACACAGACCTCGTCTCTACAAAATAATTTAAAAATTAGCTGAGCATGGTGGTGTGCACCTGTAGTCCTTGCTACTTAGGAGGCTGAGGCAGGGGATTGCTTGAGCCCAGGAGGTTGAGGCTGCAGTAAGGTGTGATTGCACCACTGCACTCCAGCCTGGGCAACAGAGCGAGACCATCTCAAAAAAAGAAAAAAATACCTTTTATTGTAATTTTCAAACACACACACAGACTATTACAGTGAACCTCCATTCATCACCCAGCTTCAACAGCCAACTTCCTTGTTCTTGTTTCATCTTTTCTCTCCATTTTTATTTTTCCCCCCTGGAGTATTTTAAAGCAAATCCCAAATACTTTATTCCTTCAAAAATATGTGTCTCTATCAGGTCAGGTTTTGTTTAAAAAAAAAAAAAGATATCATTATCATACCCAACAAAATTAACAGTAATTCCCTTTTTTATGTATATATATATATTTTTTGAGACAGGGTTTCTCTTACTCTGTCACCCAGGCTGGAGTGCAGCAGCACAGTCGGCTCACTGCAGCCTCCACCCCCCAGGCCCAAGTGATCCTCCCACCTCAGCCTCTTGACTATCTGGGACTACAGTTGTGTGCCACCACACCCAGCTATTTTTTGTTTGTTTGTTTGTTTTTTGTTTTTGAGACAGTCACTATGTCACTTGGGCTGGAGTGCAGTGGTACAATCTTGGCTCACTACAACTTCTGCCTCGCAAGCTTAAGCAATTCTGCCTCAGCCTCTGGAGTAGCTGGGACCATAGACGTGCATCACCACACCCAGTTAACTTTTTTTTTTTTGTAGAGATAGGGTTTCACCGTGTTGCCCAGGCTGGTCTCAAACTGCTGAGCTCAAGCGATCCACCCACCTTGGCCTCCCAAGGTACTGGAATTATAGACATGAGCCACCATGCCCAGCCAACAATAATTCCTTCATATCGAGTAATACCTAGGCTAAACAGTTTTTGTCAGTCATGTCACCAGAGTCTTTGTACAGTTGGTTTGCTTGAATCTTGTTCCAGTAAGACCCACATACTACAAGTGGTTAGAATATCTCATATCTCAATCTATAACCCCAATCCCGTCCATGCTATTTATTTTTTGTGGAACTTTTTATTTGTCCTGTAGAAAGTCCCACATTCTGAGTCATTTAATACTTGCACCTATCCTCCATATTTTCTGAAAATGGGTAATTCATTTTATTTATTTATTATTATTATTATTGAGATGGAGTCTCTGTCACCCAGGTTGGAGTGCAATGGCACAGTCTCAGTTCACTGCAACCTCTGCCTCCCAGGTTCAAGTGGTTCTCATGCCTCAGCTTCTCAAGTAACTGGGATTACAGGTGTGCGCCACCATGCCCAGCTAATTTTTGTATTTTTAGTAGAGACAGGGTTTCACCATGTTGGCCAGGCTTGTCTTGAACTCCTGACCTCAGGTGATCCACCTGCCTCGGCCTCCCAAAGTGCTGGCATTACAGGCGTGAGCCACCGTGCCCGGCTGGTAATTCATTTTATTTTATTTTATTTTTTATTTTTTTATTTTTATTTATTTTTTTTTTTTTTTGAGACGGAGTCTCGCTGTGTCGCCCAGGCTGGGGTGCAGTGGCGCGATCTTGGCTCACTGCAAGCTCCGCCTCCTGGGTTCACGCCATTCTCCTGCCTCAGCCTCCGAGTAGCTGGGACTACAGGCGCCCGCCACCACGCCCGGCTAGTTTTTTGTATTTTTAGTAGAGACGGGGTTTCACCATGTTAGCCAGGGATGGTCTCGATCTCCTGACCTCGTGATCCACCCGCCTCGGCCTCCCAAAGTGCTGGGATTACAGGCTTGAGCCACCGCGCCCGGCCTTGGTAATTCATTTTAGATGCTTGATTAGTGTCTGAGTTTTAAAGCAAACATGCTGCATTGGTGGTGCTGTGTACTTCTGTTGCATCACATCAGGAGGCTGATGTGATTGATCTGACTTTATGGTTGTCTTTCCAAAATCTATATGCATAATTTTTAATGTTTTAAGATTTTTTTTTTTTTTAAAGAAACACACATAGGTTGGGTACTTAGGATTGTTGAGCTGGAATAATGAGGAAAGACAATAATGCGGCCCTCAAAACTGGGTTTTATCCTAAGATGAAGAGAGCACATGTAATATGGAGAGGAGGAAGGTCAGGGAGAAGGTCTTGGAGCTGAGGCCAGTGCATGGCAGTGGTGCTGCCAGCAGCCAGCTACCCTTCTGGGACATTATGTAAAATGATGTAACTGAGTGAAAAAGTGGTGGTGAGCCGGCCTCCTCTCCCTGCTCAAGTCACTGAGCTGGTATTGTGGTAAGGGATGCTCATGAGGCCAGAGCTCTGAGTGTGAAGGAAGGAAGCTTTCTGGGTCTGAGAAGGCTGTAACTTTTTGGTCCTTGTCTTGTCATACTCTGGAAGCTGACCTCAGGGCGACCTTCTGGTGTTCCAGTGGTAAGTCCTAAACTTGTGAAGGGGCCGCTTGTTTTGGAGATAATAGTAGGTTAAGATGACCTGGAGAGGCACAGTCTGAGAGCTGGAGGGGGCCACCTAGGATACCAGGGAGTCCAGTGCCTCATTTTACAGATGAGAAAATTATGATCAGTAGAGGGGAAGGGAGGTTCCCAAAACCACCTAGCAAGCTAGAGGCTGAGCCCAGTATCCAGGCCTCCATTTCTCTGACTGTAGTAGCCAGCCAACATTTCCTACTTGGAATTTCTGAGATGATGAGGGTGGCCAGATAAGGCTCCTGACAGATTCTTAATGTGCATCAAGAATTTCTGGGTATTGCTTGGTGTTGGTTTTATCCTCTTTCTTGTTCAACTCCTGGCTGGGTTCTTTGACTTGGAGGTGGTAGTCAACAGTGGTCTGTTTATACCAGCATTTAGTGGCCAGTTTAGTATGTAGTGGTACGGTGCAAACAGGGTGTCCATGAGTCCCAGTCTCAGCCCCATGTTAGTCAGCTAGCTGAGGTAACTGCAGTTTCCTAAAGAAATTGGACCAGATCAAGATTGTCCAAAACATAGTATGAGTGTGCCAGATGATGTCAGGTATATGAGGGTAAACTTTTCATTTGTTACTTTTATATTAACCGTTTTACTTATGGTTAAATATTACTGGTTTTCCATTTATAGCGGTGATATAAACCTCTTCTTTAAATGTACTGAGGCTAAAAAGTTGATGTATTTAGATAAAATAAAGGGAATAGTATTCCAATGTGGCAGGAGGAGGATTGAAAAAGATTGCAATATGGAAGACCTTGGACCAGATGATCTTTCTGGTCCTTTTTAGCTTCCTAACCTTTCATAGTTAACAGGAGTTTCTTAATATTCTGGCATGTGGGCTGGGCGTGGTGGCTCACACCTGTAATCCCAGCACTTTGGGAAGCTGAGGCAGGTGGATCACCTGAGGTCAGGAGTTCAAGACCAGCCTGGCCAACATGGTGAAACCCCATCTCTACTAAAAATACAAAAATTAGCCAGGTGGGCCGGGCGCGGTGGCTCAAGCCTGTAATCCCAGCACTTTGGGAGGCCGAGACGGGCGGATCACGAGGTCAGGAGATCGAGAGACGATCCCGGCTAACACGGTGAAACCCCGTCTCTACTAAAAAAATACAAAAAAATAGCCGGGCGAGGTGGCGGGCGCCTGTAGTCCCAGCTACTCGGGAGGCTGAGGCAGGAGAATGGCGTAAACCCGGGAGGCGGAGCTTGCAGTGAGCTGAGATCCGGCCACTGCACTCCAGCCTGGGTGACAGAGCAAGACTCCGTCTCAAAAAAAAAAAAAAAAAAAAAAAAAAAAAAAAATTAGCCAGGTGTAGTGGCAGGCACCTGTAATCCCAGCTACTTGGGAGGCTGAGGCAGGAGAATCACTTGAACCCGGGAGGCAGAGGTTGCAGTGAGCCAAGATTGTGCCACTGCAGTCCAGCCTGGGCAACAGAGTGAAACTCCGTCTCTCAAAAAAAAAAATTCTGGCATATGCCAATCACAGCCTTCCTGGCTTAACAGATTCACCTGCCAATATAGGGGCTGGACAGCCTGAATATTCCATTTAATTTAGCATATATTTGTCACCTGGGTTGATTATCGTGGGAGAATCTAAAGATGAGTGAGACAAGGTCCTGGTTCCTGTGGAGAACTATCTTGAGGCTGCTCTGTATTTGTGGAGTTTGTGTATCTGTGATACATTCTGGACCATGTTCATGAGAAGTTTCTGGGTCACTGTCCTCTGGGTTGTGCCCTACAACTCTTATCTTCTGCAGCGCTTTGGGAAGTCTGCTCAGGGATTCAGTCATAATCAGCTCTGGAGCTGAGAGAAGACAGGAATGTTGGCATGGAATCTGGGGGGAGAGGGCTGCAGAAATGGGCAGTCAAGAGTTCTCTGCCTTTTAGGATTTCCCTGGGGAGAGTCTTCACTCAGAGCTTCGCTGACAGCCAAGGATGGCAAGCAAGGGGCCCTCGGCCTCTGCATCTCCTGAGAACTCCACTGCAGGGGGCCCCAGTGGGAGCAGCAATGGCGCTGGCGAGAGTGGAGGTCAGGACAGCACTTTCGAGTGCAACATCTGCTTGGACACAGCCAAGGATGCCGTCATCAGCCTGTGTGGCCACCTCTTCTGGTCAGTATCCCTGCTCCTCTGCCAGAGAGCACATTGCCATGTTTGGAAAGCCCGTGACCCTGGACGGTTTGAAGCAGAATGCTTCCTGCTCACGTTGGGAATACACTCAGGCTCAACAGACAGGAGACCTGAGTTCCCATCCCAGCTCTGCTACCAATGAGCTGGGTGACCTTGGGCAAATCCTGTCTCCGCTCTGAGCTCCTTCTCCCCATCTGTAAAGTAATAATACTTACCATTTAGTGAGCACTTACTACCTGCTACTTGCTGTGCTGAGCCTAGAGGTAGTATAGCATAATGGTTATAAACAAGGACTGTGGAACTGGGCTTCCTCTTTCTGAAGCTTGACTCTGCCACCTTCCTGTTTGACCTTGGGCAAGGTGCTTACACACATTTCGCCTCATTTTACAGGGTTCTTTGCAAGTATTAAATGCAAGTATTAATGTAAAAGGCTTAGAAGAGCACATAACTTGCGGTAAATAGTATGTGTTAGCTATGACTGTAATTGTTACTATATTTTATGTTTATGTATAGATATATACACACATCAAAATGAAGTGTCAAGGTCGGTGTCTGTTCCAGCCTTGATGGTTACAGGAGCCCTTTCTGGCTCTGAGAACCTAGGTGAAGGTTGAATTTTGTTTTCTTGGTTTTTTTTTTTTTTTCTTCTTCTTTTTGTCTTGAGATTTTGAGCTGAACCTTGGAAGGTCGATCGAAAAATGCTAGGTAAGGTGAAGGGTGTGTGTGTCCCCCCAAGGCAGGGAGTTTCTAGGGACAGGCGCATGCACTGTTGGACTCATCTGAGACCCTTGAGGCTACTGTATACCTCTCACAGCACTCTGGATGAGGGTCTGGGAGTGTTAGGAAAAATAATGGTTACAGGAGTATTGGGCCAGATTATCAAACCCAGATTCGACCAAAGGGACGTAGAGGTAATGAATATTTTTGAGCAGAGAAATCATGTGAAGAAAAGGCAATTTAAACAATATTTAAGGAATTTTAAGTTGGCAACAGCATAAAACATCAATTTATTGGTGAACAAATAGAATGGAGCAGAGATTTTTGTTCTTGAGGCTCTTGCCCTAATTACTGTTTTGTGTAAAAGCTGTTGTGATCCGCATTCTCCTAGAAATTCAGGATACTTCAGGGTATCATAAAACCAGGACTTGAAATGATTGACAAAAGTAAGAATTAAAAGACAGGATACCCCTGATTTGATTACATAGTAAGGCCCCATCTCTACAAAAAAATTTAAAAACTGGCCAGGCATGGTGGCGGTGCCTGTAGTCCTAGCTACTCAGGAGACTAAAGTGGGAGGAAGGCTTGAGCCCAGGAATTCGACGCTACAGTGAGCTATGGTTGTATCACTGCACCCCAGTCTAGGTGATAGAGAGAGACCCTGTCTCTTAGAAATATATATATATTCTGGGCTGGGCACGGTGGCTCACGCCTGTAATCCCAGCACTTTGGGAGGCCAAGGCGGGCAGATCACGAGGTCAGGAGATCAAGACCATCCTGGCTAACACGGTGAAACCCCGTCTCTACTAAAAATACAAAAAAAAAAAAAATTAGCTGGGCGTGGCGATGTGTGCCTGTAGTCCCAGCTGCTGGGGAGGCTGAGGCAGGAGGATGGCGTGAACTCGGGAAGTGGAGCATGCAGTGAGCCGAGATTGCGCCACTGCACTCCAGCGTGGGTGACAGAGCAAGACTCCATCTCAAAAAAAAAAAAAAAATATATATATATATATATATTCTGGCTGTGTGCAGTGGCTCATGCTTATAATCCCAGCACTTTGGGAGGCTGAGGTGGGCAGATCACTTGAGGTCAAGAGTTTGAGACCAGCCTGGCCAACATGGTGAAACCTCATCTCTACTAAAAATACAAAAATTAGCTGGATGTGGTGGCATATACCTATAATCCCAGCTACTCAGGAGGCTGAGGCAGGAGAATATCTTGAACCTAGGAAATGGAGGTTGCAGGGAGCTGAAATCACCCCACTGCACTCCAGACTGGGAGACAGGGTAAGACTCCGTCTAAAAAAAAATGTGTGTGTGTGTATTTATTAAATTTTATAAGTATAAATGTTAAGATTATAAATTTAAATTGTATAATGTATTATATATATTAACTATATATAACTATATTTATATTTAAATGTACAGCTATTGTATATCTTTGTGTGTGTGTGCGTGGAGACAGCCTTGCTCTGTTGCCCAGGCTGGAGTGCAGTGGTGCAGTCTCGGCTCACTTGCAACCTCTGCCTCCCGGGCTCAAGTGGTTCTCCTGCTTCAGCCTCCTGAGAAGCTGGGACTACAGGAGTGCACCACCACTCCCGGCTAATTTTCTTTTTGTATTTTTAGTAGAGATGGAGCTTCGCCATGCTGACCAGGCTGGTCTCAAACTCCTCACCTCAAGTGATCCATCCACGTGGACCTCCCAAAGTGCTAGGATTACAGGTGTGAGCCACCATGCCTGGCCCTGTGTCAATTTTTGTTTTTTGAGACAGAGTCTTGCTCTGTCGACAGGCTGGAGTGCAGTGGCACAATCTCAGCTCACTGCCATCTCCGCCTCCCAAATTCAAGCAATTCTCCTGCCTCAACCTCCCAAGTAGCTGGGATTACAGGTGCACACCACCACACCCAGCTAATTTTTGCATTTTTAGTAGAGACAGGGTTTCACCATGTTGGCCAGGATGGTCTCGATCTCCTGACCTCGTGATCTGCCCACCTCAGCCTCCCAAAGTGCTGGGATTACAGGTGTGAGCCACCACGCCCACTATCATTTTTTTTTTTTTTAAGGCAGAATACCATTGGAAAGAACACAGACTCTAAAATGAACAGATGCTTCCAGTCTGGATGGTGTGTCCCTGAGCAAATCTGCTTGCTTCCCTGTACTTTGGTTTCGTCATCTGTAAGATGGGGATAATGGCACTGTCTCATTGGTTAATGTGACCATCCAGTGACATTAAGAAATGAAAAGCTATTCAGCCACAGCGTGGCACACAGTACAGTCATGCAGCACATAACGACATTTTGGTCAACGATGGACTATATATACAACAGTGGTCCCACAAGATTTATGATGGACCTGAAAAATTTCTATAATCTAGTGATTTCATAATGTTATAGACTAGTGCATTGCCTTTTCTATGTTAGGTATGTTGGACTTTTTGTTTGTTTGTTGTTTTTTTAAGATGGAGTCTCACTCTGTTGCCCAAGGCTAGAGTACAGTGGCATGATCTTGGCTCACTGCAACCTCTGCCTCCCAGGTTCAAACGATTCTTCTGCTTCAGCCCCCCGAGAAGCTGGGATTATACGTATGTGCCACCACACCTGACTAATTTTTGTGTTTGTAGTAGAGACAGGGTTTTACCACGTTGGCCAGGCTGGTCTCGAACTCCTGACCTCAGGTGATCCACCCGCCTCAGCCTCCCAAAGTGCAGTGGCACTCCAGATTAAGTAGCATGATCTCAGCTCACTGCAACCTCCACCTCTCAGGTTCAAGTTGATTCTCATGCTTCAGCCTCCCATGTACCTGGGATTACAGGCATGTGCCACCACACATGGCTAGTTTTTGTATTTTTAATAGAGATGGGGTTTCACCATGTTGGCCAGGCTGGTCTCGAACTCCTGACTTCAAATAGTCTGCCCACCTTAGCTCTCAAAGTGCTGGGATTACAGGCGTGAGCCACCACACCTTGGCTCTATGTTAGGTATGTTTAAATACACAAATATTTACCACTCTGTTACAGTTGCCTATGACATTCACATGCTATTCAGGTTTGTAGCTTATTAGCAATAGGCTATACTATGTAGCCTAGGTGTGTAGTATGCTATTTCATCTAGGTTTGTGTAAGTACACTCTCTGATGCTGCTCACACAATGGTGAAATTGCCTAATGACACATATCTCAGAACTATCCCTGTCTTTCAGTGATACATGACTATCTTTGCTTAATAAATGGGAGGAATGGTTCTTATTATAAAGCCTGAACTCTCCCCTGAGGGTCATTCATTCACCTCCACTTCCCCCCTAAAGCCTTTAAGGGAACTTGCCACTGGAAATCTGCCATGATTTGGAGTGTTCTCCACTCAGTTTAGAATGACATTGCAATATTAATGTTGGAGTTAGATGTTATGTCCAGGAAGATTGTGTATTTGGTTTGCAAAGCTAAACTGTGGTTCAGGAATTGCAAAAGGAACTCTCCGTTGAGTTCAAAGTGTACTCAGCTAAAGATACTTGGTATCTGAGGTACAGAAGCTATGCCTGCATTTTCCACTGTCCTGGCACGTAGTAGGTACACAGTAGATATGTGTTGACTAAATAAATGAGAGAAAGAAATTTAAAATGTGGGCCGGATGCAGTGTCTTACGCCTTTAATCCTAGCACTTTGGGAGGCCGAGGCGGGTGGATCACCTGAGGTCAGGAGTTCGAGACCAGCCTGGCTAACATGGTGAAACCCTGTTTCTACTAAAAATACAAAAAATTAGCTGGGCATGGTGGCGCATGCCTGTAATCCCAGCTACTCAGGCGGCTGAGACAGGAGAATCCCTTGAACCTGGGAGGCAGAGGTTGCAGTGAGCTGAGTGAACTGCACTCCAGCTTGAGCAACAAGAGCGAAACTCCATCTCAAAAAAAAAAAAAAATGGAGTTGATTACTTTTCTTTCAATTCTGTAAATGTCATTTTTTTTTGTATGCAGTGTTAGATTATAGAAAGGGTGATGAACTAGAAGTCAGGAGACTTTTTTGTTTTTTTTAATCCTGATGCAGTTCATTTTATGTTTCTGAGCTTTGGTTTCCTCATTTGAAAATGGAGAGATTGGACAGCAGCTCTCTAAGCTGAAGGTAGCCCTTTCTGTCAATTGCATCCCCATCCTTCCTGTTACTTAAAGATGCTTTTAGAGTAGACCTGACCTTTTAAGCTGCTTCCTGCTAGGAGAGTTCTCAAAGATGAGGATAGCCTGAAGATTTTGTTAAACTGGATCTGGACTACCTGAGAATCCACACATCCCTTGTGAACCCGAGGAGACTATGAACCCACTGAAATTGAGTGTAAAATAGTATGTGGTACATGTGTATGTGAATGCTCCCGTCAATTTTTTTGCACAGGGCGTCCCTAGCTTTTATTGGATTCCTTCAGATGTTATAACCTCTCACAGGTTGATTTGTAGAGAAGCTGGGTCTATGTGGTCTGAGCCCTGGGGATTTCACATATGCTGAGATCTCAGGGGCAGAGACTGGGGTCTTATCTCCATTGTGTTATTTTTTTTTCTGTGATTTTTAGCCCAGTTTTTTCTAATTTCCAATACCAGTAATCCCTACAGAACCTCGGTGGGCATGCAGTGTTCCATAGTTTACTCCTGTTTTCTCATTCTGCTACTACCACTCCACCCATCAAGTGTTTCTGCTAATGAAAGCATTTTTCTTCCTTTCCCCTTTTCTCCTTCTCCTTGATGACTGGTTGCCCTGGGGACTCCGGCAGTTGGCCGTGTTTACATCAGGTAAGATGCATTTCATTTTACTTTGTCTTTCATCAGCTATGGTTGCACAAGACAGCCCTAGTCTCAGGAGACTACTGTCAGAAGCTGCAATCTGCCCTGCTTGTGGGCTCATTTGCTTACTTACCCCCAAAGCCTTCTTTACATACCTGCCCACTGACAGGCACTTGATGAAATCGGGATGGTCCTAATTCTGCCACAGATGGCCTTTGTGGGTCTCAGTTACTCGTTTATAAATTGGATTGGATTGATAGTATGTTAGTTAGGTCCTTTTTATTTTTGAGATTCTGCTTCTATTAAAACAGTACCTCCTATCATATCAACAGTCCCCCAGCCCTTAAAATTTATGAAAATATTAGGAAGGGGAAAACTTTTTTGGTGTCAACAAAGAGCTTTTGTGAGGAGAGAAAAGTCTATTTTCCCAGCTTTAGCACCTGCTAAAGCCTGGCATTCACAAGTGGCTGTGAATAATCACAGCCAGCTAAATGTCTCCCTGGTTGTCAGCAGTAGAGTACCACACTTGTAGGTGGCCTAGGAATGTAGGGGAGGACAGAAGTTCCAGACTGCTAAAGCTTCAGAATCTGGATGGGAGAAAGAAGGTGGGAACAGGGCTGCACATTCTGTCCCCAGCAGGACCTGGTAGAACATATTGACTGTGAGTTTATGAAGAACACATAACACATTAGTTTTGGAGCTATGAACAGCAAGAGTATGAAATAAAATCATTCAATGCTGCTATCTCCTCAGCCCTGAAGTAATTCATGTTTATAGAATGTCTATAAAAACACATTTTGGTGAGGTGTGGTGGCTCACGCCTGTAATTCCAGCACTTAGGGAGGCCAAGGCAGGTGGATCACTTGAGGCAAGGAGTTTGAGAATAGTCTGGCAAACATGGCAAAATCCCGTCTCTACAAAAAATACAAAAATTAGCCGGGCATGGTGGTGCACGCCTATAGTCCCAGCTACTAGGGAGGCTGAGGCATGAGAATTGCTTGAATCTGGGAGGCGGAGGTTGCAATGAGCTGAGATTGCGCCACTGCACTCCAGCCTGGGTGACAGAGTGAGACTGTTTCGAAAAAAAAAAAACATTTTTATCACTTGTTTTTTTAAGAAAATTAATTTTTTTTTGTTTTTTGTTTTTGAGACGGAGTCTTGCTCTGTTGCCCAGGCTGGAGTGCAATGGTGAGATCTTGGCGGGAACCTCTGCCTCCTGGGTTCAAGCGATTCTTTGTGCCTCAGCCTCCTGGGTAGCTGGGATTACAGGTGCATGCCACCACACCCAGCTAGTTTTTTTTGTCTTTTTGACAGGAAAATACAGTTGCTCCTACTGGGAAGGTGGGGATTTAAAGTTTGCTATACTTATACCAGCAGCCTAAATTGATGCTGGGTATGTCAGACTTGACAGCCCCAGGCTTGCAGTTTCCCTCCCCCGTGTTGCTAGGAGGCCCTAGAGAGAAACACAGTATGAAGAAGCTTTGTGATTTTTTTTTTTTTTTTTTTTTTTTTTTTGAGACAGAGTCTTGTCACCCAGGCTGGAATGCAGTGGTGCAATCTCGGCTCACTGCAACCTTCACCTCCCGGGTTCAAGTGATTCTCCTGCCTCAGCCTCCCGAGTAGCTGGAACTACAGGCATGCACCACCACGCCTGACTAATTTTTGTATTTTTAGTAGAGATGGGGCTTCACTATGTTGGCCAGGCTGCTCTTGAACTCCTGACCTCAGGTGGTCCACCCACCTCCGCCTCCCAAAGTGCTGGGATTACAGGCATGAGCCACCGCACCCAGCCAGTTATGATGATATTTAAAGGCAATTTTGATTTTATCACTGGTAAGTATTTGTTGAATGCTAGGAGAAGGAACGGGAGTCGGATTCCTTGAGGTGTTCCCTGCTCATGCTGGTGTTTCCCAGTTTGAGGCCTCTGGCCTATGTTGTTATGGCGGCTCTGGCTGATCACTCTGGTGGGTCTTGGGCCATTCATGCATTTTTCTCTCCTATTTGCAGTGGTTGGAGACCCGACCTAACAGACAGGTGTGTCCCGTTTGCAAAGCTGGCATCAGCCGAGACAAAGTCATCCCCCTCTATGGAAGGGGCAGCACTGGGCAACAGGACCCCAGGTGAGGACTTAGGATGCCTCTCCCACCCACTTTTCCCCTTGGACGTGAATTCATTCCCATTCAGCATCCCCTAACCCCACCCTTTACTTAGTACTAGATGATCCCTTGGTTTTGAAACAGTCTCATCCAGATGAGAGTCAGCTAGGAGGGGAGGGAAGAGAGGGGATCCAAGTTGCCGCTTGCTGGGACCCAGCAGTGGACAGACATCACAATCACAAGTGTACAGAGCACTGTGAAAGAGCACTTCTGCAGCCTGGGAAGCAGGCTATGTAGCAGGAGAGGCTCCAGGGAGTAGGGTTGCTGCATCAGAGACGTATGAAGCATCGGGGGAGAGGAAACAGGATCTGGGTGACTTTGTGGAGTTTGGGATTTCTAGAAATGGAGATGTGCATGGGTCCAGCGTTCCACAAACACAAGTACGAGAACCTTTCATGGTCTGGCATCCCCAAGCTTTCCCGAAGAATCTCTTACCTTCTCCTGCCTACCCTAGCATATGCTGTGTACCCAACATATTAGACTTCTCTTAAAGGGACTTGCTCTTTCACATTTATCAGCCTGTGTATTTGCTCTCTCTTCTGCCTTCTTCCCTCCCCAGTCCTGCTCGAGCTACCCCTCTACCCCCACCTTCTCCTCTAACTTCTACTCATCTCTTATGAGCAGCCCTAAAGTCCCCTCTTCCTTGAAGCGGTCTGTCTTCTCCACATTAGTTGCTCTCACCCAGTTCCCACCGCACTGTCATGTGATTGGCTCTATCCCCGTTGAAACCATGAACACCTCTTGCGTCTGTCATCAGTCTCAGTATTATAGCATCCTGCATAATGCTTATTGTGTAACTCAGCCCTCAATTGAGTATTCATGGGTTGAGTGATCAGAGGGGGTGAGGCTCAAAAATAATAGCATCGGGTATTTGCCCAAGAATAGTGTGAGATAGAACTGAAGTTAGTAGGGGAAGGTCAGAGAAACCATGAACCTCAGTCCTTAACTGCTGACAACCCACCCTCTGTTCCAGTATGGATTTGGAATTTCTGGTATCTGACAGGCCCAGGGAAGGCATCTGGCCATGATTCCTAACCAGTCCGAGTCAGGATCTCTGTAAGAGAAGGCTGTAGTGCAATCTGGTGAATATCTCGTAACAAGCTGATTTTCTCCCTGGTCCTCTATACAGGTGGGAAGAACAGTTGCAGGTAAAATGAAGAGTTAGTATTTGGAGAATTAATTTGACATAAGTTCATGTCCTGGGCAAGAAAGAGGCTATGGCCCTGACCCTGTTGGTGAAGAGCTCCAGGTCCTCACGGGGAGCAACTCAAAGCAATTTGTAATAGACTTATTTTACACCATTTCTGTTTCAGAGAGAAGACCCCTCCTCGTCCTCAAGGACAGAGGCCAGAGCCGGAGAATAGAGGGGTGAGGAACATTCTAGGAGAAGCTTCTACAAATGAGCTGATGGCTTTAGAAGTTTCCTTCTTAGCCTTACAATATTTCTCCTTGATTATAAAAGTACAGGAAAACTTGTAAAATACAGAAAGGAAAAGAGGGGGAAAAATCACTTATAACCACACCAATCCAGAGGTAACCACTGGAAACATTTTGGTTCTATTTTCTTTTCCATTTTTCTATAATTATATATACACACAAATTTTATAAATCTATGCGTGTATTTTATAGATGTGTGTATACGTTTTACAATTTTTTTGTTTTTTACAATACGTGGCTCCTGTTTTGTAACCCTCTCTTAAAATTTCATTTGTTCTGCAGATATTTAGTGCCTTCTTTGTGTGAGTGGGAGTCTTAGTATTATCTTGAGATTTTACATTACCAGCAATATTTTACTAACTAGCTGTTTAGCATTTAGTTGTGTGGATTTAACATAATTCAATCCTTTGTTAGACATTTAGCAGCTTTCTTTTTCCAATTTAAAAAATATCCTGATGAACTTACAGATAAATTTGTGAGCGTATTCACTGTTATTTTATTAGAATAAGACAGGGTCTCACTCTGTAGCCCAGGCTGGAGTGCAGTGGCGTGATCACGGTTCACTGTAGCCTCGACATCCTGGGCTCAAACAGTCTACCTCAACCTCCCATGTAGCTGGGACCACAGGTGCACGGCACCATGCCCAGCTAGTTTTTTGTTTGTTTGTTTGTTTGTTTGTTTGGTAGAAACAAGGTCTCACTATGTTGCCCAGGCTGGTCTCTAACTCCTGGGCTCAAGCAATCCTCCCATCTCAGCCTCCCAAAGTGTTAGGATTACAGGCGTGAACCACTGTGCCTAGCTTAGGATAAATTCTTAGAAGTAAAATTACTGGCTAAAAAAAAATTGCACATTTATCTCTAGTGGTCTAGTGGCTAGGAACAAAAACATTTTAAACTTTTTTGCATATTTACATCAAATGTTACTCTTAAAAAAAATTCTGGGCCGGGCGCGGTGGCTCAAGCCTGTAATCCCAGCACTTTGGGAGGCCGAGACGGGCGGATCACGAGGTCAGGAGATCGAGACCATCCTGGCTAACACGGTGAAACCCCATCTCTACTAAAAAATACAAAAAACTAGCCGGGTGAGGTGGTGGGAACCTATAGTCCCAGCTACTCGGGAGGCTGAGACAGGAGAATGGCGTGAACCCAGGAGGCAGAGCTTGCAGTGAGCTGAGATCCGGCCACTGCACTCCAACCTGGGCGACAGAGCGAGACTCCATCTCAAAAAGAAAAAAAAAATTCTGTTAAAATGTTAAAGAAATTTTAAAAGCAAAATATTTACCCGCATTGCCAAGAGCCCAGAACAAGTATATTCTCATTTCCTCATGTTCTCTTTATCTGTATGCTGTGCATATGTATTTTTATGTAGCCATCACCATTCTGTTTGCTTTAAAATTTAATTTTGGCAGGTTTTCCATGATGCTCTGAAGTGTCCTCTTTATTATTTAGGCTGCCATTTATCCCATTGAGTTTTTTATTTTTTTTTATTTTTCCATGCTATTACTGGGAACTCATTGAGTTTTGGTTCATTATAATTTGGGTTTTCCTCATCGAAGGACCTTTTAGTTGTTTCCCCATTTTGCTGTTTAAATAATAATGCTACAGTGACTATCTTTGTACACCTTTTTTTTTGAGATGGAGTTTCACTCTTGTTGCCCAGGCTGGAGTTTCATTGGTGCGATCTCGGCTCACCAAAACCTCTGCCTCCCGGGTTCAAACAGTTCTCCTCAGCCTCCAGAGTAGCTGGGATTACAGGCATGTGCCACCACACCTGGCTAATTTTTGTATTTTTAGTAGAAACAGGGTTTCTCTATGTTGGTCAGGCTGGTCTCCCAAGCTCAGATGATCTGCCCTCCTCGGCCTACCAAAGTGCTGGGATTACAAGTGTGAGCCACCGCGCACTGCCACTTTTTTCTTTTTTTCTTTTTTGAGTTTGAATAATGGCATTTTATTAGGATTTCCAGGAGTAGGATTATTGAGTCAGGGATCTTGATAGAAATTAAGGTTCTTGGCTGGGCACGGTGACTTATGCCTGTAATCCCAGCACTTTGGGAGGCCGAGGCAGGTGGATCACCTGAGGTCAGGAGTTCGAGACCAGCTTGACCAATATGGTGAAACCCTGTCTCTACTAAAAACACAAAAATTAGCTGGGCATGGTGGCATGTGCCTGTAGTCCCAGCTACTCGAGAGGCTGAGACAGGAGAATCGCTTGAACTCGGGAGGCAGAGGTTGCAGTGAGCTGAGATTGCACCAATGCAGCGAGACTCCGTCTCAAAAAAGAAAAAAAAAGAAAGAAATTAAGGTTCTTAAGGTTCTTTTCTCCAGATTACACTTAATAATAATACTAGCAGTGAACACTTGTTGAACTGTTACTATATGGAAATAACTATATGTTAAGAGCTTTATAAATGCATGATCTCATTTAAGCCTCACATCAACTCATTTAATGGAGGAGGAAACTGAGGCCTAAATAGGTAAAGTGATCTGTCCAGGGCCACACATACAGTGCTGAAACCCAGATGTGGCTGGTATTGAAGTCGCTGCTCTTGACCACCAGGTGACACCACTTTAACATTCCCAGGTTTTGGTTTACTACAGAGCATTAGCAACTAATGCAGGAATCAGAGGCCCCTGGAAGCCAGAGGCCCTGGTCTTAATGACCGAAGTGCATACTGCTAGCATTTATAAGCACTTGCAGCTGCTAGTGACTTTTTTTTTTTTTTTTTTTTGCATACTCTGGCCCAGGAACATAATCCCACCAAATGTGTGGACTGGTGAGATCATATGGATGTTGCTAGAAGGGAAGCAGAATGGTTAGTCCTCAGGATTGCACTGAATGAATCTGTGGTTCCTGATGAAACAATTTCACCTTCCCAAGTAAGGCAACCTCAGTCCCAGGAGCCCTTGGATTCAACCTTGAACTGAGTAGGAGGCATTTTGTATTGAGGAAATGGAAACTCCTTGTTTTGTTTCCCTTTAGGTTTGCCCTCTCGTTAAGTCAGCTGTTAGGCTTTATAGGTGATACCATCTGGCAAGAAGCTTGGAACTAGATGCCAGGCTGCTCAGTGTGTGACAGAGAGCAGCTACTTTTGTGACTTGCAGAAGACTCATAAATGAAGGCCATTGAGCTCTTTGTGAAGAGCATTTGGCCCAATAGTCTGTCTTCTTTTTATTATTTTTTAAATCATTTGTTCTAAACTTCTCAGCAGGGATGCAGGGGAAGAGACAAAAATGTTTGAAAGATGCGCACAGTAATTAAGAGCATGAAGGCTGGGCACAGTGGCTCTGGCCTCTAATCCCAGCACTTTGGGAGGCCGAGGTGGGAGGATCACTTGAGCCCAGGAGTTTGAGACCAGCCTGAGCAACAAAGTGAGACCCTATCTGTACAAAAAGTTTAAAAATTAGCCAGGCATGGAGGGGTACACCTGTGGTCCCAGCTACTCAAGAAGCTGAGATGGGAGAATTGCTTGAGCCTGGGAGGTTGAGGCTACAGTGAGCCATGATTGCACCATTGCACTCCTGGGTGACAGAGCGAGACCCTGTCTCAAAAAAAAAAAAAAAGAAAAGAAAAGAAAAAGAAAAGCATGTGTTTTCAGATCAAACTGACCTAGTTTTAGATCTAAACTGTACTCCTGGTCAAGTTATTTCACCTCTCCAAGCCTCAGTTTGGTCATCTGTGAAATGCAGATGAAGCTAATGTAAAAATTAAACATGGTTTATGTGTCCTAGTGCTTAACAGGTGTCTACCACAGAGGTCACGCTTTAAAAAAGGGAGTTATTTATTCACAATATTGTTCCTACTGAATCTTTTCATGTGAAAGATGATGTGGTGTAGAACATGCACAGGGAAAAAAAACTGAAGGTGATACACCAAACTGCTGACAGTGGTTATTTCAGAAGTAAAGTGGAGTGGCTGTGAAGTGGGAAGGTGAATAGAATATCTCTGACTTTCTTTGTCAATTATTTCTGTAATGTGTGAGTTTCTTATAGCAAGCATATATTACTTTTATAATCAGAAAACATTGAAGTGTTTTAAAATGTAAAAATTCTATATAACAATATTAGAAGAAATTTTAATCCATAACTTCTCCATATACGTACATATTATCATGTACTTGTGACCACAGTGTTCAAGCAGTTTTGTCTGAAAACTTGTTCACAAGAGTTTTTCAGTGTTAACCGCTTAAGTCAGGATAATGGTTCTTTGAATGCATGTATCAAGATTTTGATCATGACTTCCATTGTTGGCTAATTAGGTTTCAACATTTTTGCTATTAAAGATAATGTGTAGCTTCTTTGATGTTCCCTTGGGCACAGGGGTGACTGTCAATATTGCTGCTATAAAGCATGTGGAAGATGTTACTAGCTAATGTGGGACTCTGGAAAATATCCTCAAGCCCTCAGAGTGCTGACTTATGTCAGCAGACTGTTCCACACTGGGTCAGAGCCAGTCCTTTTTGGCCCATTCATAGATTCTTAGCTGGAAGCTAAGGCTAAAAGGGTTAAGCTAAAAGCTAAGGCTTGCAAGAGTTCCTCTACTTCAGGGTATATATGGGAGGAAAAGCTGTCCCCCATCTTGGAAACATGTGGCACAAGGTAGGGAGAAGAGGCAGGTGCCACATGCAAGACAACATGAGGTCATGAGGTATGTTGAGTTTTAACAGGCACAGGAGAAACCTGCCCGATTCTCCTGCCCTTAATTGCCTTTCTTCCACACAGGGATTTCAAGGATTTGGATTTGGAGATGGTGGCTTCCAGATGTCTTTTGGAATTGGGGCATTTCCCTTTGGGATATTTGCCACAGCATTTAATATAAACGATGGGCGGCCTCCTCCAGGTAAGAGCCTATTTCCTTGAGAAATTAGGAAGATATCTTAGTAATATTGCTTGAAAGCTCCTTGGAATTCAGCAGTATATAAGTTACAGATAATTGTCACTACATGGATAATCAGCCTTTTCAAAATGTCTTAAGCTGTTTTCAGATCACTTATAGACACGGTAACAATGTTGAGCCCTTACCAACTATTAGGCATATATATAGCACTTTCCATTCCAAGCTCAGGGGATCATCACAACCACCCTATGGAACAAGTGTGTGATTAGCTCTGTTTAACAGGTCAGAAAATGCTCAGTAATGTTACCAAGACATACCCCATGTCTATAAAATGAAAAACTACAAGTGGTACTCAGCTAAGGAAAAGCCTAGTTCTGCACATTTACTCCCCACTTTGACCATCTGGGGACATGGAAATGTGCGATGACTCATCAGGAGTGAGGGCATATCCATTCTCTGGCATCTCTGTCCAGCTTCCTTCAGGACACAACATGAGGCTGGTCACAAGCAGCCTCAGCCCTGTGGGAACCATGCCTAGGTCCACCAACTGCTGCTGCATTTCTCCCTCCTACTGCTTGAAAGTGCCATCTGCATTCAGTATAGAGCAAGGCAATGAGGTGGGTGCCCTGAACTCTATCACAGTCTGACACCCGAGCCAAAATCCTTACTGTGGAGCCTGCAGAGATGCCATGATCGGTTGAGCTCTGCCTGCACTCGGAGCTTCATGTACACTGGACACAGCATATGGTACAGAAGTGACCATTGTGTGGTTCACGCCAAGAGCTTATGCCCTAAAGACGGTAATTGGGTCATCCCAGTTATTCTCATCCCCACCCTGGTCCTTGGTACACAGCAGGTGATCTGTAAGTCTTTCTTGACTGTCTGCCTGCCTGTCTTCGTGAATCCATTAGAGCATCCAACTGAGGAATCTCAGCACCAAGATATCTAGGGAATGCCCTTTCTTACCTTATCTGCCCTGAAGGTTTATCCTCTGTTCACATTTTTTTTTCAGAGGAAGGATACCCCAAAAGATAGGGAGTACTCTGCCCTGAAGAAAGGGCATATCCCTGTGAAGCCAACAAGAACCTGCCTGATAGCTTGCATGCTTCTAACCTGGTCCAAGGCTAACCTTGGATTCCCCAGCTAAGTAGAGTTCCACAGCCAGGCTAGACTCTGGATCACTTTTTTCTCCTGCCACAGTCACAGTTTTCCCTTGTCATGCTTGGTACAATTTGACCATCCTGGATACAGATTATTTTATCCTCCTTCCCCCAAAGTCAGGACAGGGAGCTCTAAATGGTAGCTTTTCTCAAAGCAGAGAGGAGTGGAGACTTAGGTTCTCACCCCAGTTCGTCTGCCACTAACTTGAAAGACAAGTCATTTTGCCTGTCCGGATACTAGTTCTCTTCTGGAAAAGGAAAGCAATCCCTGTGGGGCCCTTGAGAGGCAGTGTGTGGAGAGACTGCAGAGCTCTGCCACTGACTTCTGAGCCTTTCGATGTTGAACAGGTCACCTCAAACCTATGTTTCAGCTGCTTCCTATTCAAAATGGAAATAATAATATCCACCAAATAATAACATGTACAAAACACTTAGCAGATAGAATATACTTAACAAACAGTAGGCTTGCTTTCATTATTTCCTGCAAGAGTTTTCTGTTAATCAGCTGGTTTATTTGCATGTGCAGGCCAAACCTTTTATGATAAATTGAACCATGTCTTGTCCTTATTGTTATTGTTGCACATAGTTTCATTTTGCCTGATATTATTTGGGGTTTAGAAATTTTTTTTGGCTGGGCACAGTGGCTCACACCTGTAATCCCAACACTTTGGGAGGCTGAGGCAGGCGGATCACCTGAGGTCAGGAGTTCAAGACCGGCCTGGCTAACATGGTGAAACCCTGTTTCTACTAAAAATTAAAAAAAAAAAAAAAAAATTAGCTGGGTGTGGTGGCATGCACCTGTAATCCCAGCTACTCAGGAGGCTGAGGCAAGAGAATGGCTTGAACCCAGGAGGCAGAGGTTACAGTGAGCCGAGATTGCGCCATTGCACTCCAGGTTGGGCAACAAGAGCAAAACTCCATCTCAAAAAGAAAAAAAAAGGCTGGGCACAATGGCTCATGCCTGTAATCCCAGCACTTTTGGTGGCAGAGGCGGGCGGATCACAAGGTCAAGAGTTCAAGACCAGCCTGACCAACATGGTGAAACCCCGTCTCTACTAAAAATACGAAAATGAGCCAGGCATGGTAGCGCATGCCTGTAATCCGAGCTACTTAGGAGACTGAGGCAGGAAAATCGCTTGAACCTGGGAAGTGGAGGTTGCAGTGAGCTGACATCGTGCCACTGCACTCCAGCCTGGATGACAGGTCGAGACTCCGTTTCAAAAAAAAAAAAAGAAATCTTTTCTGTGTAGGATTCTGATGTTGTAAAGACATAAAAGATTAATGCTGTCAACTTCTGGCCTGAGTGGGTAGTGTGCATAGCTGCAGTGTTCTGACAGCCTGTTTTCTCCCTCCTGTCTCTCCAGCTGTCCCTGGCACACCCCAGTATGTGGATGAGCAGTTCCTGTCACGCCTCTTCCTATTTGTGGCCCTGGTGATCATGTTCTGGCTCCTGATCGCCTAATTCTGGGCTCCTGCCTACATCCGTGGCAGGGCTCTGGACTGGTGATGTGCCACCCCAACTTCTGGTATTTGGCTTCCTGGCTAATCTTGACTCCTGGAATCAGTGGGATCAGTAACACATCAAGGAGTCTTGTTTCTCCATCAGAGCTTTGGAACTCAAGACCAGTTGGCGATGACCCCTGAGTATTGCCACTGCTGTAAACACCCTATAACCTCAGGCCTTGGCATTGAGTCCTCTCTCATGGGTGACACCATGAAATCTTGTTTCAACCAGTTCAGCAGGTCCTGACTCTGTAGAGGGAAGAGGCAGAAAAAGAGAAACTGTCAGAGTATAATTTCAACTGAGTTTAATATTACAAAAACAAAAGGATGCACCAAATGGTATTTCTGGAAATTTTCATCTCTTTAAATACCCCTTGGTAAGTTGCCTCTGAAGCCAGTGGGGGCTCCTCAGATAGAGAGGTTCCCCTTTCAAATTCCAGTGCCGCTCTGTTCTCTTTCCTCCCCTTCCCCCTCCTCTTCCTCTGTAGAGATGCAAGAAATTGCTGTCCCATAAAAATCATAATTGCAGCAGCTAAAGCTGGGGTCACTTCATGAATTCACCAGAGACTCAAATCTTTTATTGGCTCTGGGCTGTGCTCAGCGTCTTTGACCTCAGAGAACAACTTGAATGACTTCTTGGTTTCCTGGCATAAATTATTCCTGGTGGGACATGTGGCTTCACTCAAAGATTTCCCATCAGCTTTCTCCCTAAAACTATGTGCATCTGCCTCTGTCTGCCAGAGAACATACAGCCAAGAATACTGCTGAAGCTGAGACTGACTACTGTGCATTAGGAAAGACCTGGAGTCAGGACTTTGGTGGGATTTGGAGCTCCGATGCAGGAATAACCGAACAAGCAGCCCTGTCCCCTAGGCTGCAGAGGCTTGAATGCATCCTCTCCCAGAACCTGCCACAGGAAACTGGGGGCTTTGTTAGGTCAGCCCAACTGCATGCAGAAGACCACCATTCTCAGAAGCCAAGTTGTCCTTCATGAAGAGGCAAGGGAAGGGGAAACCCACATGTGACCCTGATTTTGGTATGGCTTGATAGAGTTCCCTGAAAACTCCTGTTATGTGTGCTAAGACCAGGGAAGCATGTGACTTCCAAGCAGACAACCGCTGATGATTTGTAAAGCCAGGTGGCAGGGCCTGGGGAGCCCCAGCACAATGATACTGTGTGGTCTTCCCTCCTGTGGAATCGAGGGGAAATCAGTCTTCCCGATACCTTGATTTGATTTTCAGTTTCACAAGCTTCTTCCTCTGAATCTTATTGAGGAAGTATAGTACCAAGCAGGTGGGACCGTTCACCTGGTGGAAGTTTTTGCTCTGCCTTCTAGGCTTCACCCCAGAAATCCAGCTTCTTTCTGAAGATCTCAAAGCTGGGGGGAGATGGGCTTCCTCTGGGCCTCTCTCTTACTTTGCCATCCACACTGCTACTGGCTAACCCCAGCAATAACCAACAAATGGTAGGAAGCCCCACCTAGTGCTTTTTCCCAATTACGACTGCATAGTTTGTGGAAACAAAGATCTTGAGGAAGATGAGGGAAGCCCTGCCCTCTTCATAGCCCTCACCCCTTCTCCTTTGTACTTGGCAACACCAGAGTTCAGTGTTTAAACAGACAAAATATAAAGTATTGAGTAGGTGGTTCATTTGCCACATCCACTTGGTAGGAAGAAGCCACCAGCTTTATAGTGTGCCTGATAGATTTTACACATTCCTGGGCACCCACTCAAGAGTGCTCTTTTTATCACCTTCTGGAAATCTCCAAAGTTGAAGGGACCTCTGGAGTGTCTCTGCTCTAGAGAGAATTGGTGGGACCCCCCCTCAGTGCAGTGGCCCCAACTAGTGGAGGGAGAGAGGACTTCAGTCAGATGGACTCAACAAAAACGGGTTTCCAGAAGAATAATGAAAAGTTGTGGGTAGCAAAATGAATCAGTTGGACTCAATGACATGGAGTGAGCCCAGGAGAGCTCAACCAACAGAGGCACTCTGGGAACCTGTTAGTAAAGCCAGGTTGGCCAAATGCCGTTTGATTTTGAACCTTGTAGGTCCCCACTCACCGTCTGCCAGGAGCTAAGGCAGGAGAGCTGACGTGGGACTGCTGGCTCGGCCCCAACAGGGAGCCCCCTTCCCACCACCCCTCGGCAAGCTCACCACCTCATCCTTCTGCCAAGGCAGCTTTCCTTTTTTTTCTGTGTTTTCTGTGTTCTTAGCCTCCACCCTCCTGCCACCCTTGTGGACTAGGACCAGGTCCTGACCCCAGTCAGAAAATGATACGTACAGTGGCACACTTTAGCCAGTCACTAATTTTCACTGTTGTGAAAGTGATTTGATTTAGAATTAAACAAATGGTTTTACATTACTATGAGCTTGGACTTCTTATCTATGCCATGGAGGGTGAATGGGTGGGGAGTAGTCACACTGGTATGCCCTCATGGAGGCTCCTGTGCATCCTCGGTAATTTCACACTGAGGATGAAAGTCTTCAAAGAAGCTGGGCATGGTTATGCCTGTAGTCCTAGTTACTCTGGAGGCTGAGGCAAGAGGATTGCTTGAGCCCAGAGTTTGAAGTCTGCATTGAGCTATGATCATGCCACTGAACTCTAGCCTGGGCGACAGAGCGAGACTGTCTCTTAAAAAAACAAAAACAGGCCGGGCGCGGTGGCTCAAGCCTGTAATCCCAGCACTTTGGGAGGCTGAGACGGGCGGATCACGAGGTCAGGAGATCAAGACCATCCTGGCTAACACGGTGAAACCCCATCTCTACTAAAAAATACAAAAAACTAGCCAGGCGAAGTGGCGGGCGCCTGTGGTCCCAGCTACTCGGGAGGCTGAAGCAGGAGAATGGCGTAAACCCGGGAGGCGGAGCTTGCAGTGAGCTGAGATCCGGCCACTGCACTCCAGCCTGGGCGACAGAGCCAGACTCAGTCTCAAAAAAAAAAAAAAAAAAAAAAGGCCGGGCGCGGTGGCTCAAGCCTGTAATCCCAGCACTTTGGGAGGCCGAGACGGGCGGATCACGAGGTCAGGAGATCGAGACCATCCTGGCTAACACGGTGAAACCCCGTCTCTACTAAAAAATACAAAAAACTAGCCGGGCGACGTGGCGGGCGCCTGTAGTCCCAGCTACTCGGGAGGCTGAGGCAGGAGAATGGCGTGAACCCGGGAGGCGGAGCTTGCAGTGAGCTGAGATCCGGCCACTGCACTCCAGCCTGGGCGGCAGAGCAAGACTCCGTCTCAAAAAAAAAAAAAAAAAAAAAAAAAGGAAAGAAAGTCTTTAAACAGCTATTGATAATTAGAGATGATAAATGTAGGCTGGAGGCCTGGCTTCATACACAGACTTGCCCAAGATAAAACCTGTCTGACAGGCAGCCCCAGTCCTGACAAGTACGTGGCATTCCTGAGCTTGATAAGTGACAAGCTGCCACAGTGGAGCTTAGCTTGTTGCTTATCAGAGCCTTTAGGACAATCATAGGTTACTCACTGTCAGCATCTCTCCATCTGTTTAGTAACAGGGCAGGTGGGCTGTCAGCCAAGTCCTCTCTCGAGAAGGTGTGTCCCTCCCTAAGGTTCCTTAGTAGCAGGGTGTAGTGTGAGATGGATGACGTTGCTGAGGTTACAAGTCTGGCCCAGCCTCAGGCTCCCCAACATGCCAGAGCTACAGGTACTTCCTCTGAAAAGAGCTTTTTTTCTTCCTCTTGGATTTTGATCTCACAGTTATCAAATTGAATAGTACCAAGATACAGTGGGGAATGCAAAGGTAAGGGAACTTCAGGAGCTCATAAGCCCAATGAGAAAAAATGAGGGTTTTTTTTTTTTTCTTTTTTGAAAGATGTTTAGGCCAGGTGTGGTGGCTCACACCTACAAACCCCAGCACTTTGTGAGGCTGAGGTGGGAGGATCGCTTGAGGCCAAGAGTTTGAGACCAGCTTGGGCAACACAGGGAGACTCCGTCTCTACAAAAATAAAAAATATTAGCCAGGCACAGTGGTGCATGCCTGTGGTCCCAGCTATCCGGGAGGGAGGCTGAGGCGAGAGGATTACCTGAGCCTGGGAGATCAAGGCTGCAGTGAGTTGTGATCATGCTAGTGCATTCCAGCCAGGGCAACAGACCCTTTTAGAAACAAGGTCTTACTCGGGTGCCCTGGCAGAGTGCAGTGGTGTGATCACAGCTCACTGCAGCCTGAACTCCTGGTCTCAATAGGTTCTCCCACCTCAGCCTCCCAAAGTGTTGGAATTACAGGTGTAAGCCACCATGCCCAGCCTTAGGTTTTTGTTTTTGATGGGAAAAAAAACACACAGTAGTAGAACAGGACAATAAAGCCTCCATGTATCCATCACCGAACTCCAGTAACTATCAACTCAGATCAGTCTTGTTGCATCTATACCTCCTGCACACTGTTCCTCTCCCACTGTCTGAACTATTCTGAAACAAACCCCAGTCATATGTGATCTATTAAGTATTTCAATATGCATCTCAAGTATTTTAAAAACAAGCAAAATAGGCTGGGTGCGATGGCACACATCTGTGATCCTAGCACTTTGGGAGGCTGAGGCAGGCGAATTGCCTGAGCTCAGGAGTTCGAGACCAGCTTGGGCAACATGGTGAAACCCTGTCTCTACTAAAATACAAAAAATTAGCCAGGAATAGTGGCATGCACCTGTAGTCTCAGCTACTGGAGAGACGGAGGCAGGAGAATCGCTTGAACCTGGGAGGCAGAGATTGCAGTGAGCCAAGATTGCACCAGTGCACTCCAGTCTGAGCAACAGAGCAAGACTCCATCTCAAAAAAAAAAAAAAGCAAAATACCTTTTAAAAATGTCTTAAAATCATCATATATCCAATTGTTCAGATTTCCCTAGTTGTCTCATAACTTGTGTTGTTTCAATTGAGATCCAAATCATTTTCATACATTGCTATTATTTGTCTCTGAAATCTTTTTTTTTTTTTTTTTTTTTTGTTTTGAGACAGAGTTTCACTTGCCGCCCAGACTGGAGTGCAGTGGTGTGATCCCAGCTCACTACAGCCCCTGTCTCCCAGGTTCAAGCGATTCTTATGCCTCAGCCTCCCTAGTAGCTGGGACTACAGGCGCCTGCCATCATGCCCAGCTAATTTTTTGTGTTTGTGTGTGTGTGTGTGTGTGACAGAGTCTCGCTCTGTCACCCAGGCTGAAGTGCAGTGGCGTGATCTCGGCTCACTGCAAGCTCCGTCTCCTGGGTTTGCGCCATTCTCCTGCCTCAGCTTCCCAAGTAGCTGAGACTACAGGCACCTGCCACCACGCCTGGCTAACTTTTTTTGCATTTTTAGTAGAGACGGGGTTGCACTGTGTTAGCCAGAATGGTCTTGATCTCCTGACCTCGTGATCCACCCACCTTGGCCTCCCAAAATGCTGGAATTACAGGCGTAAACCACCTTGCCTGGCCTGTCTATGAAATTTTTTCTACTGTGCAGTTTATCTGTTAAAGAAACTAGGTTATTTGTCCTGTTGCATTTCCCACAGTGTCAGTTTTGCTGTTTGCGTCATGGGAATGTTACTAAGTTCCTCTTCCCCATGTATTTCCTATAAGTTGGTTGTTAGATCTAGAAGCTTGACCAGATTCAAGCTTATTATTTTTGTTTTGTAAGACTATGTCGGCCGGGTGCGGTGGCTCAAGCCTGTAATCCCAGCACTTTGGGAGGCCGAGACGGGCGGATCACGAGGTCAGGAGATCGAGACCGTCCTGGCTAACACAGTGAAACCCCGTCTCTACTAAAAAATACAAAAAACTAGCCGGGCGCGGTGGCGGATGCCTGTAGTCCCAGCTACTTGGGAGGCTGAGGCAGGAAAATGGCCTAAACCCGGGAGGCGGAGCTTGCAGTGAGCTGAGATCCGGCCACTGCACTCCAGCCTGGGCGACAGAGCAAGACTCTGTCTCAAAAAAAAAAAAAAAAAAAAAAAAAAAGACTATGTCATGGGTGATAGTATATACTTGGTGTGTCTCATCTGGAGGCACCTAATGTCTCATAGTCCTACTTTGTGATGTTATAGAAGCCACTACTGATCATCTAGAGTTGAGAAACAAGACTGCACTCTGGGCAGAGTCGGGCACAAAATTACAGAGAACATGGAGATCTTGTTGTTGTAGGAATGGCAAGTGGTGCAAGGCAGGATACGGTCAGGAAAAAGCAGAGTCCTGGAGTGAAGGGAATAGAGAGAGACAAGTCCACAGTGGGAGATGTAGTCAGCTCATGAGGGCTGGTTTGGCTTTTATTTTGTAGGCCATGGGGTGCCGTTGAAGAGTTTTGAACAGAGAGATGACAGGTCCAGAAACATACTTTTGGAAGATTAACCAGTCCATTTTGGGTAGGATGATTCAGGGAGGGCCAAGACTGGCTCAGTTGGAAGCAAGTGGAGGTGACACTGGGCAAGTCTGGTTGGGTACCAGTGGACCAGTACCTTCAAGAGGGCAGAACCTTGAGTTGTTTTTCAAGATCTAGGTTTTCAGGATCCTAGGCTCAGAGAGTTGACTGTGAGGCGGCTGGCAGGATCTGGCCCTAGGGACTGATCAAGCCATGGCCAGTGAAACAAACTGTGGACAGGTAACTTGGGTGCTATTGAAACTCAGTTGGCCTACTCCCTGCCCAGGCTTTCTCTTTTTTTTTTTTGAGACGGAGTCTCGCTCTGTCGCCCGGGCTGGAGTGCAGTGGCCGGATCTCAGCTCACTGCAAGCTCCGCCTCCCGGGTTTACGCCATTCTCCTGCCTCAGCCTCCCAAGTAACTGGGACTACAGGCGCCCGCCACGTCGCCTGGCTAGTTTTTTGTATTTTTTAGTAGAGACGGGGTTTCACCGGGTTAGCCAGGATGGTCTCGATCTCCTGACCTCGTGATCCGCCCGTCTCGGCCTCCCAAAGTGCTGGGATTACAGGCTTGAGCCACCGCGCCCGGCCTGCCCAGGCTTTCTCTACCCTCCAGAAGTCCCCCTTGAGTTCACAGGTGATTTCCGGAATGTTCTTTGGGTCCACATTAACAATATACCTCTTGGCTATAACATTTCTACAGAAAGCTATTCCCTTCCGTTACATTTTCAACTTGCATTTCTCAGAGTCGCCTGAACTTCCCTAGGAGAAACTTGGGGGACTTGGCTAGTCCCCAATTCCCTGCTGGTGAAGACCATGATGCTGGAGGTAGGAGGAAGTGGAATGTGAGAGGGAATGAGGAGGGAGAAGAGATAGACCTGGGTGCCTTGGTGTGGAGCAGAGGGAGAGGGAAGACACCCAGGAGGTTTTGGTTCCCAGGATGCCAGTGCTTTGTTGCCTGGGAAAATACAGTGTTACATCTTTCTGTAGGAAGGATGGGGAAAGTCCCTGTCCCCTGTTTGCTAGCCATGAGGCAGCTTGTCAGGAGAGTCCCTGGATTCCTGTCACTTTAATTCAGTACACAATCTTGTGTTTACTATACTGATTTCCTTAGAAACTATAAAACTGAGTACTGAAAAGAGTTCCCAGGAATTAACGGAAGTGGAACAGAGCCTCCCCAGCACTTTGTGCACACTCAGGACATCGTGAGCCACCTGCCACACCCAGAGGAGAAAAATCTGGCATCCGGTTTGAATTAGAGCAGGAAGAAAGAGAATTGTGCTCGCCTTTGCCTTTGCCTTTACTTAACCAACTGCTGGGACCAGAGGCAGTTGGGTTGAACTTTGTCTTTGGTTAGGGGTGGGGGGCGCGGGGGACAGAATCCATTTCCCTGGGCCCCATCCTCTTTCTGGTCATTTGGACACTTTTCCCGTGATCTAAATCTGATCTAAGGAAATGACAATTGTGAAAGACCCAGGGTGAGAGAATCCGATGGGAGGGTGGGTCATCAGGGACCAGCTGACCTGGCTGATGATGTGTTAATACCTTAATCACACAGAGGACCCCAATCTCCTTCCAAACCTAATGAGCGGAAGTGGTTCTCAAAGCTACTCAGCCAGCTAGCAGCTGCCATAACCCAGTCAGCTGTCCTAACTCAGTCCTGTGATCCCTCCTCCTCATAGAAGATTCTAAACTGGCAGCCCACAGGGCAAATCTAGTGGCCAAGTGTGTTTCATTTGGTCTACATGGCATTTTAAAACCTTTTTGATGCTATCAACATTTTTAAAAGTGGCAAATTTCACCTAAACATCTGGATTTTTGGCATGTTTTGAAAAGTTGGAAGACCTGGGAATGGTAGGCCCATGTTCCTGCAGAGGAGTGCTCGTCTTCCAATGGGGCGCACAAGCTCCAGCGTCCTGCGCTCATTTCTGTACCTAATTGGCCTGGCTGAGGATCTGCTCCTCGAAAGCTGGTTGGTCGCCTGCAGCCATCTTTGACTTAGCGATTATTTACTGTCCGCTTACTCATAGTGGCGCAGAGAAGTGGTTTCTCTGAGCTAGAAGCTTCTAAGAAAAGTCCATCCTCAAAGCTGTTTGTGGGATAGACCTGGCTCCTCCACTGTAATATTCCTGATTTCAAACACTACTGGAAAGAGCTCTGGACTGGCAGTCAGTAGGCCTGGGCTCCCATCCCAGCTCTCCTCCTAATGAGCGAAGCCATTTCGAGGTAGTTGAACTTGGCCTCTGATCCTTAACTTTCCCTATCTGTAAAATGAAGGCGACTAGATGGGTGCGGACTAGATCCGTGTTGAGCCTTCTGGCCCACGCAGAATCAACCTTACCAGCCGGAGCACCTCGAGGGTACACCGCTCGCACTAGGGGGCGCCAGGGCCGCTACAGAGCCAGAGCCAGAGCCTGGGGGCGGGTCCTGAGAGCGGCGGGGCGGGGCCTCGGCGGGCAGTCCCCGGTGCCAGGTGTGGTTTGGTCCTCCCGGGGCGCCGTAGGCAGTGCATCCCGTTCGCGCCTGGGGCTGTGGTCCTCCCGCGCCTGAGGCGGCGGCGGCAGGAGCAGAAGGGAGCTGTACAGAGCTGAGGGGAGTTGCTGTGTCCCCCGCCTCCTCCTCCCCATTTCCGCGCTCCCGGGACCATGTCCGCGCTGGCGGGTAAGGAAGGGCTGCTCCGCCCTGTCCCGCTGTTATCTCCGAAGCCCAGGTCCATGGCGCCTGAGGGAAACTGGCGGTCTCGGGTGTTTCGGGCTGGTTGGATCCTCGTGGGTTCCAGCTCCTCAGAAGAGCTGGGAGGCGGGGTGGGCACAGCGCTCCCCAGGCATTTGGAGGGTGGGACTCTGGGAATGGGGAGGTAGGGCATCCTGGAGACAGAGGGCTCGGAGGGGCAGACGGGTTGGGCGGCTTCCCGCGAGTTGAAGTCCCCGGGAGGAAGAGATTCTGGCTTTGCCAGGAATCCAGCTTTTTGGAGGAACCTGGCGGCCGCAGACTCCCAAATTAAAGCCTTTTTAAGGAAGTTGTAAAGCATGGGGTTCACTTAGAGTGGAAGCTCTGTGGAATTTGAGGAGTACAGGATTCTCTAGGGTTCAGGACAATTAGGAGAGTTACCCGGGGTTCTGGGTTTTCTGAGGGAAATGAAGGAGGATGTGACTTCCCTGCCAGGACCCAAGGCTTCTCGCGGGCATCTTGGTGCCTGGGATTTCCCCGGGGCTGGGAGCTCTTTGCAGAATATAGGGGAGTATGGAGCCCCTTGAGGTTTAGGATAGGACTAAGGGTAAGGAGAGATCGGACCATTCTTTTTGGGGCTCAAAGATCTCTGCTACAGGTGAGGAAAGTAGACCGCCTGGGGTTCTGAGTCCTCCCGCGGAAGCTCCCTTGGCCTCTCTAGACTTAAAGACTAGAGGGATGCGGCCAAACACCTCCTGGAAGGAAGAGTTATCTTAAAGGTGAAGGGTAACTTCAGAGTTGGGTTAGCTGCTCCTGCCGTCTCCTCCCCGTCACCTCACACACCACCCTGCAGCTTCCTGCCTTTCCCATCTGTTCCCCCAGCAGCAGGAACCTTCTGTCTCCTATGTTTCCCAGCCACCTGTGTGGGTGGCCCAGCCTCTGGGTCCACCAGGGTCAGCGTCCAGAAGCTTTGGAGAGGCGGCAAGAGGCCATTGAGGTGGAGGGGGGCTGGCTATCTGCCCCCTGCTTCCTGGCTTTCCGTCTGTGGACGGTCACTTCCTTCATCCTGAATACAAGGACTGGGCTACCAGTGGGTCACTTCCTCACCAAGGGAGCATGGGATTTTCTCCTCATTGGTGATAATAGACTTCTGGAGAGGGCTGGGGGTGGAAATGCCTAAAAAAATTTTCCTGTAATCCCAGCACTTTGGGAGGGCAGGGCAGGAGGATCGCTTGAGTCCAGGAGTTCGAGACCGGCTTGGGCTATATAGCGAGACCTCATCTTTTAAAAACAAAGCCTTGTCTCTTAAAAAAGATTTTTTTTTAAGCTTACAAAATTCCTCAACTCAAATGATCTCCAGTAACTTTTTTTTTTTTTTTTTTTTTGAGTCGAAGTCTTGCTCTGTCGCCCAGGCTGGGGTGCAGTGGCACGATCTCGGCTCACTGCAACCTCTGCCTTCCGGGTTCAAGCGATTCTCCTACCTCAGCCTCCCGAGTAGCTGGGACAACAGGGGCCTGCCACCACGCCCGGCTAATTGTTTTCGTATTTTTAGTAGAGATGGGGTTTCACCATATTGACCAGGCCGGTCTTGAACTCCTGATGACCTTGTGATCTGCCCACTTCCGCCTCCCAAAGTGCTGGGATTACAGGTGTGAGCCACCGTGCCCGGCCGATTTCCAGTAACTTTTTCTAACAGCTGTGTAATATAGGTTGCCTGTCTTGAACCCTGTTTCTTAGAAATTTGTGAAAGGTTTCACAGTACAGTAGTCTAGAGGCATAAAGCCTCTAGATGCACTAATTTATGCATTCTTTCATTCAAAGAATATTTGTTGGATTCTTCTTAGCTAAATGCTGAAGAGTACAATGGTGACATAGTTCTTGGCTTTGTGGTGCTTATAATCCTAAAAATGGACAATAAATAATTATAACAATTGCAATAAATGTTAACAATTGCAATACATAATAGTTGAGGTAAACAACTGAGATAAGTGCTGTAAGAGTGCACCAGGGGTGAGGGGTATTCTCTATTTTTCTGTTTTGGTAGAGACAGGGTCTCACTATGTTGCCCATGGTGGTCTTGAATTCCTAGTTTCAAGCCATCCTCCTGTCTCAGCCTCCCAAAGTGCTGGGATTACAGGCATAAACCACCATGCCCATCTTCTACTTTTTTTTTTTTTTTGAAGGGAATACTTTTCTTAAAACTGCAAGTTTATGCTGACCCCTGGAGATAAGTAAAAGTTAGTCTGGCAAAAAAAGCTCACAGAACATTCCAGGCAGAGGAAACAGCATAAAAAGGCCCTAGGGTAGGAAGGCATGTAGTGCCTTTGAGCCTTCGAGCTGGGAGGTCAATATGGTTTTTTGCTTTTTTTGTGGGGGGTGGGGAGGCAGAGTCTCACTCTGTTGTTGCCCATGCTGGAGTACAGTGGCGTGATCCAGACTCACTGTACCCTCCACCTCCCGGCTTTAAGTGATTCTTCTGCCTCAGCCTCCTGAGTATCTGGGACTACAGGGAAGCGCTACCTCGCCCAGCTAATTTTTTGTATTTTTAGTAGAGACTGGTTCTCACCATGTTGCCCAGGCTGGTCTCAAACTCCTGAGCTCAGGCAGTCCACCCACCTTGGCCTCCCAAAGTGCTAGGATTACCGGCGTGAGCCACTGCGCCCAGCCAAGTATGGCTTTTTATTTATTTATTTATTTTTTTTTTTGAGACGGAGTCTTGCTCTGTCACCCAGGCTGGAGTGCAGTAGCACGATCTCGGCTCACTGCAAGCTCCGCCTCCCGGGTTCACGCCATTCTCCTGCCTCAGCCTCCCGAGTAGCTGGGACTACAGGCGCCCACTACCGCGCCCGGCTAGTTTTCTGTATTTTTAGTAGAGACAGGGTTTCACCGTGTTAGCCAGGATGGTCTCGATCTCCTGACCTTGTGATCCGCCCCTCTCGGCCTCTCAAAGTGCTAGGATTACAGGTGTGAGCCACTGCACCCGGCCAAGTGTGGCTTTTTTATAGATGAGGAGACTAAGGCCCAGAAATGGCAAGGTTCCATAGCTAAATAAGTGGTGGTAGTCAGAGTTCATATTTTCCAACTTCAAGTTTAGTGCTTCCTCCTCTCTGTAGCACAAATAGCAGAATGAAATTGACTACGGAGTCTGAGAAGGAAGTGGGACTTAAACTTTCACTTGTTACTCCATCCAAACCATGTTCTGAGACACCTCAGATTCCTTGTGTAACCGGAGAATCAACAACAAAGAAATCAAATATTTACTGAGTGCCTGTGATGTCTGTGGCACTGGGCAGGACCAAGTTTTACCTCTTATAAATTTTAACAGGTGTTAGAGCCAGGAGAGGTTTTGAGATAATGTAGTCTCCTTGTTTTACATATGAAGAAACTGAGGCTCAGGGAAGAAAATGGAGTTGTCCAGGGTCACTCAACTAGTGGTAGAGCCAGAACCAAGGTAGGAGTTCTTCAGTGTTCTTTCCAATTTTTCCAGGCTGCTTAAGACATATGGGGTCTGGCACATGGTAAAACCTTAATAAGTATTTGTGGAAATGAGTTATATATAGTTTGTGCCTTTGAGAAACTTACTGTCTGGTTAAGGTAATTAAGGCAAAAAACAAAAGTCCCATGCTGATCAGTAGTGGGATTGTACCTGTGAAAAGCCACCACACTCCAGCCTGGGCTACATAGCAAGGTCTCGTCTCTTAAAAAAAAAAGAAAAAAATTGATAAGACAAGCTGTTATAAGGCCTGCATATGATAACATCATAGAATTTCAAAGGTGAGGGAGAATTCTCTTCATATATTTATTCCACAACTGAGTTCCTGCTATGTGCCAAACACTTTTGGCCCCTAGGGATACAGCAAGGAACAAGATAGACCAAATCCCTTCCATCATGTAGTGTATGTTCTGGTGGGAAGAGATAGACAGCAAGTAAATATATGAACATCATATTCAGGGATAAATCCATTGAAGATAAGTGAAGTAGGATAAGGGGATAGGAGAAGTGAGTTGTCAGGGAATGCATTTGGCATGTTTAAAGAATAGCAGGGCATCCAGGGTGGCCATCAGTTTTGGTTAGGGAATACTTCTTGAAGTGGTTTAAGATTTTAGAAATCTTAAATAGACTTAAAGAAGGTGGGGAAGATGATATCTTAGTAGGGAAGAAACTTTGGGAGTAGGAGACAAAAGAAGGCAAGTTTCAGGTCTTCATAAAGGGTGGCAAATACATGTGGTAGAGGCAAGGATTGGGAGGTGGAAGATTCATAGGAAATGGAAGGTACAGCTGAGAAGGTGGGTGCAACCAGACTAGAGGGTTTAGTGCCAGGTTGAGGATTTTGGAAGTTTCTAGTCTACAGTAGACACCATAGGTTTAGAGAAAGGAACAGTCATGATGTGGGCACAGGGCCACCAATCTGGAGGTGGGTACAGTGGGCCCTGAGACGAGGTCCTAGGGCAGGAATGAAGAAGGCACCAACCAATAAAAGATGCCTCCTGACATAGGCAGGCCAGGGTGACTTGGATGGGCCTGGATATGTGATAGACCAGGATAGGGTCCAAAATGACTGCAAGATTTCAAAACTAAATAAAAATCTATCATGATCAAGGGGCTGTATTAGGTTTTCCACATTCATGGTGGATTTTCTGCATCTTCTGGAGGCTGAGCTGATTCCCAGCACAGGGCTGGCTTCTTGTTACTGTAACTTTGAGTGGGGCTAATAGGGCCCACCGTCACACATCTTATTTCAGTGAGAGGACCTAAAACTGTAGCAGTCTCTTACAAGTCTACCTTCTTTCTCATCCTTGATCTATCTTTATGTAGTAGAAAGAATTAGACTATTTTACCTATTAGTTTACATTGAATATTAACTAGAACATGAAACCAATGCCTGGTTTCATTAAAGTGTTCATTGAACATTCACCCTGGAATTCTTTTTTATCATGTCTTTCTGCCTGTAATTTGTTTTGTCCAGGAAAGAAAGTCTAAAATGTAGTTAAAGACAGGCTTTGATCTGGATGTAGTGGCTCATGCCTGTAATCCCAACACTTTGGGAGGCTGAGGCGGATGGATCACGAGGTCAGGAGTTCAAGAGCAGTCTGGCCAAGATGGTGAAACCCAGTATCTACTAAAAATACAAAAATCAGCCAGGCATGGTGGCAGGTACCTGTAATCCCAGCTACTTGGGAGGCTGAGGCAGAGAATTGCTTGAACCCGGGAGGTGGAGGTTGCAGTGAGCACCACTGCACTCCAGCCTGAGTGACAGCGAGACTCCGTTTCAAAAAAAATGACAGGCTTTGGAGACTAGACCTATGGTCTAATCCCAGCTCAAACACTTACTAGCTGAGTATTTCAGTTTCCTCTTCCGTAAAATGAGAACAGTAATAGTTCTTCAAGACTAGTCCTGGTCTCATGGGATCTTTGTATTCAGTTAGTTCATACTTGCAAAGTGCTTAGGACATTGCCTGGCACAGAGTATTTTTTTTCCCCTATCATTGACAACTGGGAGAGAACTGCTATATGAGAATATATCAATTAGTTAACCAGTTCTCTGATAAAGATTTTTTTATAGGCCCTCCGTAGATAAGAAAATGCCTACTCATTCACAGTTAAGTGAACTTCTGGTTGGAAGTTACAGCCTGGGTGGCCTGAAAGCCATAAGAACCATCTGTTTCATTTGTCACTCTGCAGTGTATTCTGTTACTGTACTGAGCTTGCCTTGCCTGTAGTACCTGGTTTGTCCCTCTCTGACATGTTATTTCTGTATATATCCATGTCCTTCACACCCCATGAGTACTCACCAAGGGCCCCAGTAATTCCTGTCCTAGTCTGTGCCTTGCACATGGGCACATAGAAAAAAATTTGCTGAGTTTGTTTTGAAAACCTTCCCTTCAGATTTTAGAATTTTCTATATTCAGCTTAATCTTTTCCCCCGCCAACTTCCTAGATACACATGCAGGAAGGAAGAGAAGTTACTCACAAATCGGTCCAACTAAGTGCCTGGCACCATGGGAGATATTTTCACATCTATTACATTATTTCTATTAATCCACTTGGTAATCCTGTAAAGTAGGTGGTATTACCCTCTTTTTAAAGATTAGGAGACAAGCTCAGAGAGGTCAAATAATTTGCCCAAGGACACCGAGGCAAACAGTGACAGATCCAGGTTTCAAACACACATATATTACCCCTCACAAATTTTTCCAAATAAACTAAAGAAGGGAAGAAGAGAACAACAGCAAGAAGGAAACTTTCTGAGATACCTGTGTCTGTGCCTTAACCTGAAAAAGGAGAGGCCCTTGGTTTGGTGTCAGTCTCTCAGAGCTGGAAGAAATCACTTTATCCCTCCTTTTGTAAAAGAACAATAAGGTTTAGAGAAGCTCGCAAGCTCTTTTAAAAATCATCTAATCTTTTTTTTTTCCTGAGACACTCCTTTTGGTAAAATTTGGTAAGCTCGTGAGGAAGAAAACCCTTTGGGTTACAGGGAGAGTATCTAGAGGAATGTTAATCATTACTGTTAGTCCTTTTGATAGTCACTTCATTAAAATGTGATCTTTTTCTCTTGGCTATTCCCCAGCAGCTGCTGCCCTGCCCTTCTGCTTTCTGCTTTGTCCCAGAACAAGTGGGATTTATACACCTGACCCGCCAGTTCCCAAGGGGCCCAGTGGTTACCATACTTGTTTTATGCTGCACTGAACTGGCTGAGTTTTGTTCCTGGTTCTCATTGTCTGGTGGAACATGAGAAGCTTCAAAGATTTTTTAAATGAAAGGATAGGATGTTGATTTAAGCTAGGCATCAGAGTCTCATGAGCTCTCAGTACTTGAGGATTTCTCACCATTTTAAAGCCTAAAAAGGACTCATTTGCAGAAACCAAGCTTTTAGACCAAGTTTAAGGTGAACATTGTGGGGACTGCATTGGCTCTGTGCGGGGATACCAGGCCAAGCCCTTCCACTGAATAGCTGTGTGTTCTTGAGCAAGCTTCGACTTGTCTGAGGCTGCATAGGGTATTAAAGATATGACTGGCGTGGTAGTCTCTGAGCATGGGTTTGAGTCCCTGCTGGGCCATCTTTCAATAGCTTTGTGATGGTTAGGCAACTCTATTTTTCTTCTTTTTTTTTTGTGCCTGCCCCAGTGGATTCACAGATTGTTTGAGGGCCACATTGCTAATTAAGTTGAGAGAGAGAAGCATACATAAAGTGAATGTAAAGTGAATGTATTTTATACCAAGACTGAAAAGGTCTTAAAGGTGAGAACCTCTATAATGAGCCATTTGTTGCAATGCTCACCTTATGTTGCACAGTTACACTTACTAAAAGCAACAAATTCCAGTAATAACTGAAAACAGTTTTCTGTTTATTAAGCACCTAATAAGGTCCTTTATTGTTTGAGGGTGCTGTGAACATTTACTTAATCAAACTCCTTTTCTGAACTCTTAATAATCAGTAGCCACTGTTGATAAGTCTGCAAATATGAGAGGTAAACACTAGAGGGAGAGAATGAACAGCCTGGTACAATGAGATATTTTTCTAAGGAAGAACTTCCCAAGCTGACTGGACTTTGGATTGGTCCTCCACTAGGCTTCACAGAAATCCCTAAGACTTTGCACTGCAGTATTACATTTCTTTTACATTTCCTAGAATAAAGGTGGTAAGATAATTAGATCAATGAATTTTAAGACTGTAAGAGAGCTAAAGAGTCCAAAAGTGTTCTCTTAAAGAGGGTCTGGGCTTAGGAGGCTGTGTGCTTTGGGTGAATATCTTTGCTCAGGTACTTTCTAACAGAAAAGCAGTGTGAATGCATAGTAGGCAAACTGAGGCCAGGTTTATCCACATGAGACTACTCATAGGTAATCTGGGAGCCAGGACAGTTATTCCAGTGGAATCATCTGTGCTGACCTTTGGAGCTTATCTTTGGAAATTGCTTTTATAGCTGGCAGTTGAATCCAAATTTTCAGTTGGGTTCACCACACAAAGGAATGTCTGTTTTGTACCAGGCCCAAGGTTAGGCCCTGGAGATAAGAACATAATAAAGATACAATTCCTGCACCTTAGTTCTCTGAATGGGGTATGGGGGAGGAGAGTGGAGATAGAGGGACTGAAGGAGACAGAAACATATGCAATGAACTGTAATTAAATAACAAATTATGTAAAATAGGTAAAGACAAAATGAAACAAACATGCCTGATTTTAGGGAACTTTAAAGAAAGGATAGAAATTTGATTCAGGGACCGGGAGCGGTGGCTCATGCCTATAATCCCAGCACTTTGGGAGGCCGAGGCGGGCAGACCACCTGAGGTTGGGAGTTTGAGACCAGCCTGACCAACATGGAGAAACTCCATCTCTACTAAAAATACAAAATTAGCTGGGTGTGGTGGTGCATGCCTGTAATCCCAGCTATACTCAGGAGGCTGACGCAGGAGAATCACTTGAAGCCGGGACGCGGAGGTTGTGATGAGCTGAGATCGCACCATGGCACTCCAGCCTGGGCAACAAAAGCAAAACTCCATCTCAAAAAAAAAAAAAAAAAAAGAAATTTGATTAAGGGAAAAGATAGAGAAGCTGTCTTATACATAAAGAATAACTTGAGATGTGAATGTCAGGATGCAAGTACATGAATAAAGGTGGCAGGAATAGAAAATAGGTCAACATGTAACTAGAGCCTTCTTTTGTGAGGAATGGTGAGAGAGAAGGGTCCTTTGGGACCACATTGTAAGGACCATTTGCTCTTTCAGTAATTGTTTATTTAAGGATTGTAGCAGACCAGGGGCCAGACATGGTTTGCTAGTCTTTTGGAGGTAGCAATAGCCAACTTTAATGATGTGTGAGAAGTTTTTGTTCCTGCTCCAGGGCATTCACACATGTCCCCCATTCACACATGTCCCTTCCCCCTTTTTTGCCTAGTTAATTTGTATTTATCCTTTAGAGCTCAGCTTGGAAATTACTTCCTCAAGGAATACTTTGCCTGCCCTTGTTTTCCTAGTTATGAACTTGATATCTTTGTACCACTTGCCCCAATTATAAATAAATAATAATAATAATTATTAATTTTTTTTGAGACAGCATCTTGCTCTGTCGCCCAGGCTTGAGTGCAGTGGCATGATCTTGGCTCACTGCAACCTCTGCCTCCCGGGTTCAAGCAATTATCTTGCCTCAGCCTTCCGAGTAGCTGGGACTACAGGCGGCCACCACCATGCCTGGCTAATTTTTGTATTTGTAGTAGAGACAGGGTTTCACCATATTGGCCAGGCTGGTCTCGAACTCCTGACCTTGTGATCCACCTGCCTCGGCCTCCCAAAGTGCTAGGATTACGGGCATGAGCTACTGTGCCCGGCCCTCAATAAATAATTATATTATTGTTTAATATTTGCTTTGTGTTAAATCTCCCTCTTGTTTGCTCCTCTTTCCCCAAAACAGTGTCAGATGCATAGTTGGCATGCAATAAATATTTGCTGAAAGAATGACTGAAGCGGGTCCATTGAATTTAGCAATAAGCAGTTACTGTTGCTGTTGACCTCGGTGCGACAGTTTCAGAGAAATGGTGGGGGTGGAAGCCAGATTGCAGTGCATTATGCAGAAAGTGGGAAGTGAGGAAATGAGGGCAGTGATGTGTAGACAACTTTTTTCTTTTTTTTTTTTTTTTGAGTCGGAGTTTTGCTCTTATTGCCCAGGCTGGAGTGCAATAGCAAGATCTCAGCTCACTGCAACCTCTGCCTCCCAGGTTCAAGCCATTCTCCTGCCTCAGCCTCCCCAGTAGCCGGGATTACAGGCATGCACCACCATGCCTGGCTAATTTTGTATTTTTAGTAGAGATGGGGTTTCTCCATGTTGGTCATGGCTGGTCTCAAACTCCCGACCTCAGGTGATCCGCCCACCTTGGCCCCCCAAAGTACTGGGATTACAGGTGTGAGCCACCACGCCCGGCCTCTTTTATTTATTTATTTATTTTTGAGACAGAGTCTCGCTCTGTCGCCCAGGCTGGAGTGCAGTGGCGAGATTACTGCAACCTCCACCTCCTGGGTTCAAGTGATTCTTTCTGCAATCTCAGCTTCCTGAGTAGCTGGGACTACAGGCGCGCACCACCTTACCTGGCTAATTTTTGTAGTTTTAGTAGAGGTGGGGTTTTACCATGTTGGCCAGGCTGGTCTCAAACTCCTGACCTCAAATGATCCACCCACCTCGGCCTCCCAAGACAACTTTTTCATACGTGTGGCTGTGAAGGGGAGAAACAAGTGTGGTAGCTAGAGGAGAAAATGGGATCCAGAGGTTTGGTTTTTTTAAAATTAGATTTAACATGTAGAACACTTCAGGAGTTTGCATGTCATCCTTGCGCAGGGGCCATGCTAACCTTCCTGTCTCAGTCCAATTTTAATGTATGTGCTGCTGAAGCAAGAGTACCAGAGGTTTTTTTGATGGCAGTGACTTGAACTTACTTAAATGATAATGAGGAACCAGTGAGGGAGAGGGGTGCTGTAAAGATAACTAAAAGTGCACTTCTTCTAAGAAGTAAGATGGAATGGGATCCAGAACAGGCGTGTCATACTGAGTAGCCCAGCCTGTGTTCAGTGGACACTGGGGAGTCTAACCTGGAGCTGAGATAGCTTGCAGTGTGGATGAGCCAGCTACGAGTACAGTAGATAGGGAAAAGAAGCCAAAGATCTGAAGTAGGGCTGGGGTGAAGGACAGGGGGGAAGGACTAGAGAGACATTTGGAAAGTGAAACCAGGTGGATATGAGAGGAGAGAGTAGAGGGTCTTGATTTTTGGGTCTTTCATGCTTAACCCAGAGCAGGTACTAAAGTAAGTGTTAACTGAATGTCTTTGAGTTTCCCAAGACTGGAGAAAGCAGGGCAAGCTCTGGAGGGTGTGGCAATAACAAGTTATCTTGAATATCCTCATAGTGGAAAGTCCTGATCTTGTTTGAATTTTGGAAATAGAAGTCATTTAGAGCCAAGAGATTGAATTGTTGAGTAAGTGGGTGGTCAGGTTAGAGGCTATTGCTTTTGGGTTAAAAAGTAAAAACAAGAAACAAGGTGCGGCTCTAAAATAATGGGATTTGCTGGAGGTGGGGCATGCAGCTCATAAACTGACCCTGAAAGCTCTTACATGTAAGAGTTCCAAAAATATTTCTAAAACTTGGAAGATTCGTTTGGATGTTTGTGTTCATTAAAATCTCTCACTAATTCATTTCTTGCCTGCTGTCTGTAACCCAACCTGGGATTGGTTTGAATGAGTCTCTCAGACTTTCTACCTTGGAGTTTGTGAGAGTGATGGCATACTTTCTGACCACTGCCACCCAAAAACCAAAAAGGCCCCTCTTGACAAGGAGTCTGAGGATTTTAGACCCAGGAAGAATGAGTGATGGGCATATATTTATCCCATTACTGAGGCATGAAAAGAGAGGAATGGGTAGGTTGAGGTGGTATTTTAAGGCCTCTTGCCAGCTTGTTTAACTCTTCTCTGGGGAACAAGGAGGACAACTGTATACATTGGCCGCTCCAGAATGATGTTGAGCAGTCTTGAAGTGCCGGGAGCTGTGCTTTGTCTATTCATGGCCCCTGTGCCTGTGAAACAGGGTTCGGTGACTGTCACTGTGCCTGTGGCAGTCTGGAGTTACCCAGAGAGAACAAAGCTGCATACACAGAGCACACAAGGGAGTCTTGTAACAACCTTGTCCTGCTTTCTAGGGCTGAGTCAGGTACCACAGCTTGATCTCAGCTGTCCTCTTTATTTCAAGAAGTTGTCATCTGAGCCATACCAGGAGTTTTGTATTTTGTTTGGGGCCTCTCTTTTTTGAAGGTACATGGACCGACTGTGCTTTTGTCTATGCTGGTCTCTCAACTCGCACAACCCTTCACCCTCCTTTCTCAGCCAGTGGTAGGTAAGTCTTCCCTAGCTTGCAAGGCTCAGCTCAAGTGTCAGCTTCCTCTACAAAGACTTTCCTGGTTCCCCTCATTGGAGTGAACAAGAGTTGACACGGTAGAATGGAAAGAACAGAAGCTTTAGAATGAGCCAGACCTGAGTTTGAATGCTAGATCTACCACTTAGCCAGTCAACCCTGCCCTCCGCCACAAGTTTTAATTTTCATATCCATTAAGTGAATATAATAATACCTGTCTCACAGGATTATTTTGAGAATTAAATGAGGTTAGGTCTATGAAAGCACCTAGCAGAGTTCTTGACATATATGAAGCATTCATTAAATGTTCTTTCCCTTTTATACCCATTACTTTTCTTTTTCTGAACTAAAATAGTATTTTGATTCTATCTCTGAAATAACATCCAAGTGAAAAATGAACAGTATGAAAGAGCAGTTCTTTTCCAGGGGATTTCCTTCTTAAGGAGCAGAGATTATGTAATCTAACAGCCTCCAACGTACAAAGAGCTTTGTATCTAAGAGAACAGGGGTCTCCAGCCCCTGGACCGCCAACTGGTACTGGTTTGTGGCCTGTTGGGAACCAGGCTGCACAGCAGGAGGTGAGCGGCGGGCCAGTGAGCATTGCTGCCTGAGCTCCGCCTCCTGTCAGATCAGTGGTGGCATTAGATTCTCATAGGAGTGTGAACCCTATTGTGAACTGAACATGCAAGGGATCTGGGTTGCATGCTCTGTATGAGAATCTCACTAATGGCTGATGATCTGAGTTGGAACAATTTGATACCAAAATCATCTCCCGTGTCCCCCAACCCCCAGCCTCGGGTCCGTGAAAAAATTGTCTTCCATGAGACTGGCGCCTGGTGCCAAAAAGGCTGGGGACTGCTGATCTAGAGGACCAATGATGTTGGTTGAATAAATGAGCCCTGGGACTAGGTGATGGAAAAATCTGAAAAAACAGGGCTTTTGAGGTATAGGAAAAGGCAATAACGTGTTTAACCCAGAGAGGAGAAGTTTCTGGCTGTTGGCTGGGAATAGTCATAGGAAGGGCTGACACTGAAAAGAAGGAGATTGTGTTTGTTTCTTCTCAGAGCTATAAGCAAAGGCTGAAAGTTCTAGAAAAAGGCAAGTTTTGTTTCTGTAGAAAAAAGGATAATCAGAACCATTTTTAGAAAATGGAATGAGACTACTTTTGAGGTCATGAGTTCCTTGTCCCTGGAGAGATGAGCAGAGGTTGGACAAGTGCTTACCAGAGATCTTGTGGAGGCAGAAACTGTGCATCTAGCAGAGCATTGGCCTAACCCTTTCAAATTAGATGCTATTAATTCAAATGAGATGCTCTTATTCTACATGGTAGGAACCCTGTCCCTTTGCCTCCTGCTGCTTTGGGCCTCTCAACCTCTTGGTTTTGTGTGCAGGTGAAGATGTCTGGAGGTGTCCAGGCTGTGGGGACCACATTGCTCCAAGCCAGATATGGTACAGGACTGTCAACGAAACCTGGCACGGCTCTTGCTTCCGGTAGGTGGGCGTATCTTCCTGTCTTTACCAGTGTACTATGGGCCAACCACTATTTCGTGTTCTGGTGGAAAACAGAGAAGCAAGCTTCTGAGTTGAGAATCTCAATCTTAGGGTGGGGAAAGGAATGTACCAAGGAAGAGCTCATGACCAAACCTCAAGTGTGGCCCCCCTGAACCCAGGTTAAATTGGAAGAGCCACAAATGGGCCAGCTGGAGGCAGGGTGGGGGGATGAGAGCAGCCCTTTCCAGGGTTGTCCCATATCCTTCACTTTATGGGTGAGGAAACTGAGGCCCAGGAAGAGTAACTTTCCTGTGGCTGCACTACAGATTATGCAGGTACTTCAAGAGTTGTTTTTATTCTTATTTTATTTTATTTCATTTTATTTTATTAGAGGGAGTCTCACTGTTGCCCAGGCTGGAGTGCAGTGGTGCGATCTTGGCTCACTGCAGCCTCCGCCTCCTGGGTTCAAGTGATTCTTCTGCCTCAGCTTCCCAAGTAGCTGAGATTACAGGCGCCTGCCACCATGCCCAGCTAATTTTTGTATTTTAGTAGAGATGAGGTTTCAACATGTTGGTCAGCCTGGTCTTGAACTCCTGACCTCAAAATGGTCCACCCACCTCGGCCTCCCAAAGTGCTGGAATTACAGGCGTGAACCACTGCGCCCAGCCAAGAGTTGTTTTTAATGTGGTTGGCTGAGCCAGCTCTTCCTCACCACAGAATGCCTCCCTAGGTTCCTACTTTTTGTTACTAGCTTTATTATAGCTACATTATTGTTATTATTATCATTATTGAGACAGAATCTTGCTCTGTCGCCCAGGCTGGAGTGCAGTGGTGCGATCTCGGCTCATTGCAACCTCTGCCTCCTGAGTTCAAGCAATTCTCCTGCCTCAGCCCCCTGTGTGGGTGAGACTATAGGCACCTGCCACCACACCCAGCAAAGTTTTGTATTTTTAGTAGAGACAGGGTTTCACCTTGTTGGCCAGGCTGGTCTTGAACTCCTGGCCTCAGGTGAACCACCTACCTCGGCCTCCCAAAGTGCTGGGATTACAGGCATGAGCCACCGTGCCCTGCCTATAGCTACATTATTTTTGTAGGCAGCTCAGTTTCTTTAAAATTATACAGACTTCAAATCAGATTTGTTCCTGCTGTCTGAGGCTCAGTTTCCTCATCTGGAAAATGAATGGTAATAATCTTGTTGAGATTGAATGAAATAATACATGCAGTGTACCCAGTACATGGTAGATACCCAGTGAATGGTTATTCTTTCCTCCCATCAAATTGGAATCCTCAAGAGTGGGAACCTGTCTTTGTATTGTTCACAACGTAAAATAGTTGCAATTTGTTGGTGGAAAGAAGAGCGGTCCACTCCAGAGGCTGAATGGGCATGCCTGGCCCCCAAGGTCTGAAGTGGTGGGGCTGTGCTTATATCACATGAGCACAGATATAAGATAGACTTATATCTGAGATATAAGAGCACAGAGTGAGATAGACTAGACAGGCACCTTGTGTTGTAGATTCCAACTCCCGCACATAGCTCTTGTTGTAAAGCATCCCTGTGCTTATACCAAGTAATTGAGTTGACCTTTCAACACTTGCCTTTTCCCTGGGAACCATGTACGGGATTGGCCTGGAGACATCTGGCCTCTGGAAGAGTTGGAGAGGAACCAGCATTATTATCCTTTCCTTTCAGCTATGACTCAGAGCTCTCAAGTCTTTTCTGTGGATCTTATTGCCTTGGTTCTTGCCCCTTTTACTCCCAGGGAAGTTGGTTCTGTCTTTTCTGTTCCATTTAGTATGATAGGAGCAGAGAGTGTCAGAGCTGTAAGGGACCTTATAGTTAAAGCCTTTGACTGGCCCTTTCATTTTATAGCTGAGACTAATAAGTAACATCAAAGCCCAATGAATTCACAGATTGGGTCTTGCCTTGGCATGTAACCCATATGTTCATATATGTTTTTGCTGTTTTCCTATGTATATGAATATTTTCTATCCCAAATAAGTAGGACAGGGTAGAGCAAGTTAATCTTTGGAATTTCTGGATTCTTCTAGAGCTAAAAAAACTTCAGAACTAGAAGAAACCACCTACTATATGGTGTAACCCATTTATATCATAGACGACAGGTCTGAAACCAAAAAGACTTGCTCAGGGTTGCCTAGGCCATGGATGACAAGAGCTGGTCTTAGAACTGAAGTCTTGGGTTATTTGTAGGTCTAGTCGGATGCTAGCTTGTTAGCTCTGTGCATGCGTGTGTGTGTGTGTGTGTGTGTGTGTGTGTGTGTGAGAGAGAGAGAGAGACAAGAGACAGAAAGAAAGATAAACATGTACACAGACACATAAAGAGGAAGTAAGATATGTTAGCATGGTAAATAAGAGTACAGGCAGGCCAGGCGTGGTGGCTCATGCCTGTAATCCCAGCACTTTGGGAGGCCAAGGCAGGTGGAGCACCTGAGGTCAGGAGTTCGAGACCAGCCTGACCAACATGTGAAACCCCATCTCTACTAAATACAGAAAAAATCAGCTTGGCATGGTGGTAATCCCAGCTACTTGGGAAGCCGAGGCAGGAGAATCGCTTGAATTCAGGAAGCGGAGGTTGCGGTGAGCCGAGATTGTGCCATTACACTCTAGCCTGGGCAACAAGAGGGAAACTCCGTCTCAAAAAAAAAAAAAAAGCAACCAAGAGTACAGGCTATGGAATGAGACTATGGTTTTAAATCCTGACTTTGCAATTTATTAACTAGCCTTAAGTGACTTCCCTGAGCTTCAGGCACCAATCTGTAAAATGAGGATAAGAATATTACTCATGCCACGTGGTTGTTAGTGAGGATTAAATGTGATAACCTATACAAAGTGACTAGCATAGTATCTGACATATAGAAAACCCTTAATAGGGCCAGACATGGTGGCTTATGCCTGTAATCCTAACACTTTGGGAGGCCAAGGCAGAAGGATCGCTTAAGCCCAGGAGTTTGAGACCAGCCTGGCCAACATGGCAAAACTCCACCTCTACAAAAAACACAAAAATATTAGCCAGGCGTGATGGCACGTACCTTTAGTCCCAGCTACTTGGGAGGCTGAGGAGGGATGATTACCTGAGCCCAGGATATCAAGGCTGTAATGAGCCGTGATCATGCCACTGTACTCCAGCCTGGGGGACAAAGTGAGACCCCCGTCTCAAAACAAATGGAAAAAAAAAAAAACCCTTAATAATCATTAACTGTCGCTTTATATTATGCTGTGAGTATGTGTCTATATACACCTACATGTATCCATTTCTCTTATTACACGTTCATTGGTTATCTGATGTGGAGCCCCAGGGATTAAGGGCAACTTTGAACTGCCCTGACACAATCAAGCCAAATATCATTCCCGTGGAGGAAACAGAGTATCTAGGTTCTGTCTCCTAGTTGCAGGTTTACCTTGAGGACAGAGACTCTAATCTAGCTGTACTGAAGGAGCACATCTCCTGACTTCTGAGCTTTCCCCTGGTAAATTCACACTGGATGGCATGGCACCCTCAGATAGAGCCTGGTAATTTGCCCTGAGAAGAGTGACTGTCTTTTGGATCTAATTTGACTTTTGCCCCAGTTGGAGGAAAATCTTCAGGTCTAGGAAGGATTGTATTTGTCTGACCCCAGAGATAACCTGGGTTTTGAGGAACAAGGGGCATCAACCTGAATGGTCTTGTAAGATCTCTTACACACCAGCTTACCAGTGTTTCTCTGATGAATTTAGAGTACCTGAGTAGTGCAGGCCTGCTGGGAGCAGGACTCTCCCTCTGTGCTACTCAGAGAAATTCATTCTTCATGGCCCCCTTCCAGCCTTGCTCTTACCCAACTGGGCTACAGTTACAATAAAGGAAGTGACTTTTCTTCTCCCCTTCCCCCAATACCTTTGTTTTCCTTGTCACGGGGTGGGGCTGGATATTGAATGGAGAAATTGCTGGGGTCCACCCTAAACTCCTCCCTTCATCTCCCCCTTACATTATCCCATTCTCCTGTCTGCAGCCACATCCATAATCCTATCTCTGTTAACCTTCTGACAGACCCTCAGGTGCCCAGGACAACAGGAAGCTGCTTAAAGCTGGAACCTGGGATTGTACAATGGAGGCCAGTGACAAAACTGAAAGTAGCTCTGTCAGTAATTGTGCTGGTGTGATTAGGTGGCTGGCCAGGATCTGTGGATCTCCTGGACACATGGCTGACCAGTCCTCCCAAGCCTTCCCAACAGGCCTCTTTATTTTTTTCCTTTTTTTCTTTTGTTTCTTTTTTTTTTTTTTTTAGGCTAGCGAAGTGAAATTGTGGGAGTGGAAGAGGAACAAAGAAATCTGTAACTGGTAGTGATCAATTACTTGTAAACACCATTGTACTCAGACCAACCCAACAGGCCTTTTTTAAAACTCTGAGTACCTCTCTTTCCTTTCCTTGAGCAGTGCCATTAATGCTATATGTGGGGCAATCCTTTCTGACGTTCTCTGGACCTGGCTCTCTCTCCTTAGGGGAGGCCAGGAGAGTAGCCAGAGAGCATGTCATTTGTAGCTGAGGTTAAAGTGTGGAGCTGTGAATGGTGACCTAGCCTCTTGGCATGTTAGCAAACCAAAGGACCTTGACAGCTTTTCTGATGATTGTCCCTTCACCCTGATCAAAGGTGTTTGGCTTAGGAGGAGGGAAGAAAAGCTACCCCTATTAGTCTTGGTGGTCCCAGCCTCGGTCTGTATTGCTTGACCTGGTTCCTAACAGCATTATCAGAAGGAAAATCCACTGCTCTTAAGGCTCCTGGGAACTTTCAGGACCTCCTTTCTCAGGATCGCAAACACAAGACTATTTGAGCTTTCACTTTTGAGAAGTGTTTACTAATACCTGTACCCTGGAAAAGGGCTAATGCAGATAGAAGACTGTGGTCACTGCATCAGGCAATAGACTGTTTCCGCTAAATTTAGTGACTCCAGGAAGGCCAGTGAAGAAATAACATACGTAGCAACCAGAGACTGTGTTGTAATGTGCTGGCTGACAGCAGGGTACTTTCTGTGATGCTGAAAGCCACATTCATTTACTCTCCCTCATCCCCATCTAAGCAAGCCTGGTAGAGTCATAATTACAGTAATAGGTACCATTTATTGAGTACTCTGTGCCAGACAAGCAAGCCTGGTAGAGTCATAATTACAGTAATAGGTACCATTTATTGAGTACTCTGTGCCAGACACCCTCCTAAGCATATGACATGCATAGCACATTTAATCCTTACAATGACTCAATAAAATGTACTAGTCTTACCTACTTCAAGAATAGGGAAATGGAGGTTACTTGCTTAAAGTCACAGAGCTAACAGGTAGCATAGCTGGGATTTGAACTCAGGCATTCTTACTCCTTGCCTACAAGAGTCTTGGCATTCTTGAATACAAGCATATTTCTTAACCTCACTGAAGCTCAGTTACCTCTTCTATAATATGAGGTAAAAAGCCCTCACCCTGCCTGCTACACACTGGTAGTGTCAGATAACACTGAAGGGTATTAGTTCAAAGGCTTCATAGACTCTAAAATGTCAACAAAAGTGCTATTAACTTTCTTCTGGGTCTCAGGCTCCTGATGTAGAGTCAGTGGAGCAACCCTGCCATCTGCTGTTGTGCTGTTGATGTTGCTGCCACACTTACTAGCCTAAACCTTTGATTCTGGCTGTGGCCTTCTCCGGAAGGTGTTTACTCATTTGTCCAGTTTATGTTTTAGGAAATAGGCAGCCAGTAGATCATTAAGGCTGGCTATTGGACAGGGGGCTGGGGCCTGCGTGACAGAGGAAGGAAGGGCAGACATCTGGGTCTTCCTCTGCCCCCACAAGAGACTCCAGCCTGACCACAGAGTGGTACTCCTAGGATGTAGCAGCAGCATATGACCTTGAATGTGCCTTAATCCTGCTCTTTACTTTGGGAAGAGAGAACTAAGGACTCATAGACACTTCAAGCTGCAATAGAAGGCAGGGGTAGAAAAATGGAGAGAGGTGAGGCCAGAGATAGATAACTGATATTAATTAAACGTTGTATTAAGAACCACACTTAGATTATCTGATTCAGTCCTCAAAATAACCCTGCAACCCCCACCTTTTTTTGAGATAGGGTCTTGCTCTGTTGTCCAGGCTACAGTGCACTGGTATAATCATAGTTCACTGCAGCCTCAACCTCCTGAGCTCAAGCAATCCTCCCACCTCAGCCTTGCAAGCAGCTCGGACTACAGGCGTGCTACCACACCTTGCCAATTTTTTTTATTTTAAGTAGAGACAAGGTCTTATTAACACTATGTTGCCTAGGCTGATCTTGAACTCCTGAGCTCAAGTGATCCTCCTGCCTCAGCCTCCCAAAGTGCTGGGATTATGGGAGTAAGCCACTGTGCCTGGCCACTGCAACCCCCATTTTATACTAAAACAGGAAGACCCAGAAAGGTGGATTAACTTGTCCAGGGTCACACAGCTGATACTTGAACTCAGGTCTCCCTGGCTCCCAAGAGAGTCCGCTTTCCACTAGGACTCCCAGGAAAAAAAAAAAAACAGTAGACTTGGAGACAGAAAATCTGATTTGAGTCTTAGTTGAGCTAGGCTAACTGTGTAACTGTGGGCAAGTTCCTTAGCCCCCGTGAGCCTCAGTTTCTTATCTGTAAAATGTCATAAAAGTAATCCATCTCATGGAGTAGTTGTGATGATCAAGGACTCTGAAAACGTTAGAATGGTTTAACATGAAGGATTAGCAGCAGCATATAGCAGCATTGTGCATCTTATATTAACTATCCAAATATATCAAGTGTCATTTGCTATATATAAAAGCCATCAAATAAGGCACTGTGGGGGATGTGGTTGGCATACTAGCCTGGCCTCTTAATTAACTCATTAATTAGCTTATTTATTTATTTATTTATTTATTGAGACGGAGTCTTGCTCTGTCCCCAGGCTGGAGTGCAGTGGCATGATCTCAGCTCACTGCAAGCTCCGCCTCCCAGGTTCACACCATTTTCCTGCCTCAGCCTCCCGAGTAGCTGGGACTACAGGTGTCCGCCACCACGCTCGGCTAATTTTTTGTATTTTTAGTAGAGACGGGGTTTCACCGTGTTAGCCAGGATGGTCTCAATCTCCTGACCTCGTGATCCACCTGCCTCAGCCTCCCAAAGTGCTGGGATTACAGGCATGAGCCACTGCACCCAGCCTAATTAGTTTATTTATTTTTAAGACAGATCTTGCTCTATTGCCCAGGCTGGAATGCAGTGGCGTGATGATAGCTTACTACAGCCTCAATCTCCCAGGCTTAAACAATCCTCTTGAGTAGCGGACTACAGGTACACACTACCATGCCCAGCTAATTTTTTTTTTTTTTTTTTTTTTTTTGTAGAGACAGGGTCTTGCTCTGTTGCCCAGGCTGGTCTCAAACTCCAAAGTGTTGGGATTATAGGTATGAGCCACAGCGCCTGGCCTGGTCTCTTAACTGGTTCCCTAAGACAGCTGGAAATAGAGAATGTCATGGAGCATTCCTAACCATGGGCTCCAGCCTGGCTTCCATTCTGTTTCTGCCCTGAAACAACATTCCTTTAGTAATGTTCCAAATAACAGCCTCATCAGCCTGTCCACTGACCACTCTTCAGGCTTCATCTTATATGACCTCCCAAACTGCACTAAGGGTTGTATTAGAGAAAAGTGGATCGAGTTTGGAGTCAGGCTGCTTGGGCTTAAATGCCAGCTTCACTTACCAGCCACCTGACCATGAGTCAGCTGCTTAAACCACTCTTTGCCAGAGTTTCCTTGTCTGTGAAAAGGGAAATGGCTCTCACCTCAAAAAGTTGTTAAGCACATTAAATTCAATCATGTATTCAAAGTCCTGAGCATAATGCCTGGCCATGACTGGGACTTAACAGATGTTAGCATTTATTATTAGTATCTGTCAATCTTGAAATGTTCTCTTCCCTTGGCTTTCGTGACATTCCGTACTGTCCTGGTTTTCTCTTACCTCTCTGGTAGTACCTGTTTGCTTATCCTTCTTTGTCCAGCTCTGAGATGATACCATTCCTTCAGGCGTGCTGTTTTCTCCCTAGGCAGTCTTACACACACTCATGGCTTCCATTGTCCTCCACACACTGATGACCCTAAAATCAGTGTCTCCAGCCTAAACCTTTCCACTGAACTCTAGACCCATATATTGTACTATCAACCTGGCTTGTCCATTTGAATGTCTTCCAGGCACTTCAGACTCTCTTCTCTAGACTTTGCTGGACTTTCACTCTCTCCCCCCTGAAACTGGCTCCTCTTCTATTGAAACATGTGTGTCATTGAGAGGCACCACCATCCACCCAGTGCCTAAGCCAGAAACCTAGGAGTCCTTGATACCTCTTCTCTCTCATCCTGCATATCCAAGCCTATCAGTTTTATCTCTGAATTATGTTTTGGTAGGTTTACTTCTTTCCATTTCTCCCACCTCCACCCTGTTCCAAGCTACCATAATCTCACCTGGATGTCTGTAATAGCCTCATCTCCCACAGTCACTCTGCACCCCCCAATCTATTATCTGTAGAACAGTTGGAAGGAGTGATTTTTTTGTTTGTTTTGTTTTAGATAGAGTCTTACTCTGTTCCCCAGGTTGGAGTGCAATGGCACAATTTCGGCTCACTGCAACTTCTGCCTCCCAGGTTCAAGCAATTCTCCTGCCTCAGCCTCCCAAGTAGCTGGGATTACAGGCACCTGCCACCTTAACTGAGCCGGCACGGTAGCTCACACCTATCATCCCAGCACTTTGGAAGACTGAGGCAGGCAGATCATAAGGTCAAGAGATCAAGACCATCCTGGCCAACATGGTAAAACCCCGTCTCTACTAAAAATACAAAAATTAACTGGGCATGGTGGAGTGTGCCTGTAATCCCAGCTACTTGGCAGGCTGAGGCAGGAGAATCACTTGAACCTGGGAGGCAGAGGTTGCAGTGAGCCTAGATCACACCACTGCACTCCAGCCTTGTGACAGAGGGTTCCATCTCAAAAAAAAAGAAAAAAATCCTTAATTTGGCCTACAGTAGAGCCCTCCATAATCTGGCCTCTCTCCACATCTCCACAACCTCCTGCTCCCTGCATTTCAGCCTCTCTTCTCTTCTGACAAGGGCTTTGTTCATTTTTCTCCCTCTGCCTGGAATGCCCCCTTACTCTCTTTTCACTTAACTCTTGCTTATCATTTAGATCTTTACTTGGATGGCTCAGAGAAATACAGAAGTAATTCCTCACCCTGAAAAATAGGTTAGGTACCTGTTTTATGTTTTCATAGACCTTTCCTTTGAGGCTTTTTTAAAAAAATAGTTTTAATCTCACATTTATTCATGTGATCATCTCCTTAATGATATCTTAAGACCTCTAATAGAACAATTTGATCATGGACTATGGGGCTTTTGCCCCTCATTGTGTCATCACTGAGCATATCGTTGGCATAGAAGGGATATTTGTTGAATGAATTGCTAGAGGTGGCCGAGAGATATGATGTAAGTCAGGCTTTTCCCTGCCCTTCCCCTTCCCCTTCCCCACATCCTTCCTATAGCAGCCACCGTGGCTGTAGTTACTGTAAATGGCAAGAAGGAATCAGTTCCGGACATTGGGTTGTTTTAGAAAATTGCCTGCAAATGTCAGGGTGATAAGTTAAAGCTTTATCTTTTGCCCTCAGAGGAGCTATCCCATAGTGAGTAGAAGCCAGAGAAGCTGACCCCAGGAGTCCCTCTTTCCTGCAGTAGGTCTTGAGCTGCACTTCTCTGTAGCTACAATCCAGGCAGGAACAAGCCCTAGATACCTCCGGAGAGTGGGGCAAGAGAGGAAGAATGAGTTCAGCTACTCTAGCTACCAAACTGATTATGAATTGCCCTGAAATCTGAAAAATTTCAATTCCAATCATAAGTTTGTTTTGTTTCATTTTGTTTTCTTAAATTTTATATTTGAAAGATGGCATTAACCAAAGATATACATTCAGTATAGAGTGGAAAAAATGGAATACTTGCATAGTATCTTTTACTTATAGGTGATTTGTGATGGGGAATGGGGTGGATAGGTTGGCAGTTTCCTGGAGAACTTGGTAGCTAGAGTAGCTGAACTCAGTCTTCAGCCTGGGAGACAGAGCGAGACTCTGTCTCAATAAATAAATGAACGTAATATAAAATAAAACAAAATAAAAAATTATGGAGGCCGGCAGGCGCAGTGGCTCACGCCTGTAATCCCAGCACTTTGGGAGGCTGAGGCAGGCGGATCATGAGGTCAGAAGATCGACACCATCCTGGCTAACACAGTGAAACCCCGTCTCTACTAAAAATACAAAAAAAATTAGCCGGGCATGGTGGCGGGTGCCTGTAGTCCCAGCTACTAGGGAGGCTGAGGCAGGAGAATGGCGTGAACCCGGGAGGCGGAGCTTGTAGTGAGCTGAGATCACGCCACTGCGCTCCAGCCTGGGAGACAGAGTGAGACTCCATCTCAAAAATATATATATATGGAGGCTGGGCGCGGTGGCTCCCACCAGCACTTTGGGAGGCCGAGGTGGGTGGATCACCTGATGTCAGGAGTTTGAGACCAGCCTGGCCAACATGGTGAAAGCCTGTCTCTACTAAAATTACAAAAATTAGCCAGGCACGGTGGCAGGCATTTGTAATCCCAGCTACTTGGGAGACTAAGGCAGGAGAATAGCTTGAACCTGGGAGGTGGAGGCTGCAGTGTGCTGAGATCGCGCCACTGCACTCCAGTAGAGCGAGATTCCGTCTCAAAAAAAAAAGAAAGAAACAAGGAAGGAATGAGGGAGGGAGGGAGGGGGGAAGGGAGGGAGGAAGGAAGGAAGGAAGGAAGAAAAGAAGGAAGGAAGGAAGGAAATAAATGGAGATACAAAGTTACTACCTACCTCCTTACAACCTACCCTGACAGTATTACTGTGAATAAAAGTGTGTGTAGCACTGGGAACACAATTCACAGAGCACTCATGAATATTTGCTCTTTGTTATTAGTTACTAGAGAGACAGATGTCTGCCAGGGCTGAATAATATGTGAATTGGTGATTGTTGCACATATCTAAAGAAGTAGTTATTTTTTCAATTAAAACTTAGTTTGAAAACCAGTATAAGGCCGAGTGCAGTGGCTCACATCTGTAATCCCAGCACTTTGGGAGGCCAAGGTGGGCAGATCATTTGAGGTCAGGAGACTAGCCTGGCCAACATGGTGAAACCTTGTCTCTACTAAAAAAAAAAAAAAAAAAAGTACAAAAATTAGCCGGGCGTGGTGGCAGGTGCCTGTAATCCTAGCTACTTGGGAGGCTGAGGCAGGAGAATCGCTTGAACCCAGGAGGCGGAGGTTGTAGTGAACCAAGTTTGCGCCACTGCACTCCAGCCTGGGCAACAGAGTGAGACTCTGTCTCCAAAAAAAAAAAAAACACCAATATAATAAATAAGTGGCCAGCAGTGAAATGGAAAGTGAAAAGTTAGTGAAGCAAAACTAGTACTGTATTCAGATAAAGATGCTGAATCTAGATTTGGTCACCAGAATAGGGTCCTTTGTGGCAAGCAGGGTTAGTTTGGCTGACTCACCACTGCCGGGATGAAATTTCTCTCAGTGGCTGCTCATTTCCCTTTATTTTAAGTCCATGCTCACCGAATAACCTTCTGATGCCTAATTCAGCTTCCTGGGATTCTTAATAACAGGAAGGGTCTGGAAGTAGTACCTGTATAGCGGATATGGGTGTTCTGATTTTAATAGTCAATTCATAAGTGTATACAGAGAGGTTGATAAATGGTTAGGTCAGAACCATCGCAGAATGTCTACACCTCTCTGGACATTAGGAAGGTCAAAAACCTGAAAGGCCAAAAGCTAGGCCTAGATTAGGGTCATTCACCAAGATAACATCAGCCTTGAAGAGTTCTCTGCGTGGTCGACCAGCCGACCAGCCGACACACCCCCTTCCTCATTGCTTCTTTTTTTTTTTTTTCTTTTTTGAGACAGAGTCTCTCTGTCACCCAGGCTGGAGTGCAGTGGCCGGATCTCAGCTCACTGCAAGCTCCGCCTCCCGGGTTTACGCCATTCTCCTGCCTCAGCCTCCCGAGTAGCTGGGACTACAGGCGCCCGCCACCTCGCCCGGCTAGTTTTTTTTGTATTTTTTAGTAGAGACGGGGTTTCACCGTGTTAGCCAGGATGGTCTCGATCTCCTGACCTCGTGATCTGCCCATCTCCGCCTCCCAAAGTGCTGGGATTACAGGCTTGAGCCACCCCGCCCGGCCCTCATTGCTTCTTTAAGCATTGACCTATAATGGGTATGGAATTTTTTGCTCACCTACCTCCTTCCTTTTACAGAGGAAGAAATTGAAACCCAGAGAGATTTAATGGCTTGCCTAAGACCACACAGCAGATTTTCTGTTAACCAGGGCGATTTTTCAGGTCTTCCCTGCCAGACAAGGGCTTTTTTCCTTGAATTGCCTAGAGATTTGTTGAGATATCCAAAGCATTTTTCCCAATGCAGCCTGGAGAAGGATGTCCATGTTAACACAGCATTTGATACTCAATGTTAGACATTCAGTTTTCTAATTAGTATCATGGAGCAACAGTGAATGATTATCTATAAGGGGTTGCAATTCTATACTTATCTGCTTACAGCCCATATAGACAAATCTCAGATGTTAAAATGACAACGGCAGTAGAGATGTGGCCCTAGGACAAAGGCATGCTCTGCTGTTAGTGAACACTAGTTGGCCAGCAAATTTCACGTGGGCATATACACGGCCAGCTGTAGACTTTAGGCATTTATACCCAATCAAAGAGCCAAACTGGCAACTAAAGATCAGAGTTTTCTTTGGCGTTTCAGGCTTTGTGTTCTGTTAGGAATCACTGCTTGCTTAAATACCTCTGATAGCTCTTCACTCCCTGTAGGCAACTCTTTAGCCTAGCAGACTTGGTCTTTAGTGCTCTGCCCCTACTCTCTTCCACCATCCCGGCCTTTGCTCTAATTGCTGCCCACAGGTGCCCTGCACAAGAGCTTACAGACGACCTGCTCAGCAGTATGTGAGCGTACCACACTCTTTATACCTCAGCGCATTTGCACATATTTTTCCTTCAGGCCAGAATGCCTCTTATCTGCCTGGCAATCAGCCTATTAGAGACTGCCAATACCATCCCGTCTTCTGTGGAGGAGTCCCCGCCAAATCCACCCATACCTCTCCCACCAATCAGAGACTTTTTCTCTCTTTGTTATTCTCTTCATACCTCAGTTATATCCATGTCAATATTTGTTTACACATCTAGCATCACTCTTAGAGTATGAAATTCTCCAAGTGCGGAGCCGTATCTAGTTTGTCTTTGTATCCCAGAGTTTAGCAAAGTGCCTAGAATGTAGTGGGCACTCAGAGTGTTTGCTGGGTGAGTGATGTTATTTGTTGAACGACTCTTTGGACACTTGAATAAAGCCCATCCAGTATGCACCATTACCATCTCTTTGCTCTACAATATTCTTTTAGGCAAGAGCTTATCTTTTGAGGTGATAAGATAAGCTCAAACTTATATAGACTAAGACCTCAGTCTGTAAATGTCATCCCTAAGTCTTAAGCCATCAAAACCAGGGCCTCAAGGAATGGCATGCCTTCTGCAACTGTAGCAACCTGCTGTGCTTATTTTGCCTTGTTTTTCATTTTCCCCCCAAAGGCTAGAGTCCCTTCTCCCATGGGCAGTGCTGGAAGGGTGCTAACAAATTCTTTCTCCATCCTCCTTACGATTACAAAAAAAACCCTCAGTACCTCATGCCAGACTTGAGTTAAGGTTGTTTTCTTCTGTGTGTCAGCTGTATTCTGGTCATGACTTCCCGATGATGCCCTATAGAGATTTTGCTGAGATCAGAGGGTGCTCCACTCTCATCAGTAGCACTGACTTTTGCAGAAGCACCATTTCTGAAGTTGGCTAATGTCATCCCTCATGTTTGTTTGTTTGAAATTTGTTTTAGCTCCAGAGATAGCGCTTTCATGGAATGACGCTATCTTCTAGAATCACCTTTTTTTTTTTGAGATGGAGTCTCGCTATGTCGCCAGATTGGAGTGCAGTGACGCAAACTGCAATCTCCACCTCCTGGGTTCAAGTGATTCCCCTGCCTCAGCCTCCCGAGGAGCTGTGACTACAGGCACGCACCCCAACTCCTGGCTAATTTTATGTGTTTTAGTAGAGACAGGGTTTCACCGTGTTGGCCAGGATGGTCTCAATCTCCTGACCTCATGATCTGCCCGCCTCAGCCCCTCAAAGTGCTGGGATTACAGGTGTGAGCCACCGCGCCTGACCTAGAATCACCTTTTTATACCATAACATGAGCACTGCTGCCGTGTCACTGAGGAAAGAGAGAGGCAGCTACTGTGGGGTTACAGATGGGTAAGAGTGGCACCAGGAGGGTGAAAGTCTCTGCTGAGCCAAGGCTTAACAAAATGTCAATCATCAAACATTTATTTATTAAGCTACGTTCAGGATAAGAAGATGAACAAGCTATCTGTAAATTCATTTTCTCGTTTGTAACAAGGTAACGATAGTGATCTATCCTGCCTGCCTCTGAGGGTTATTATGAGAGTAAAATGAAATCAAGTGGAAAAGCACTTAGGAAAAAGAAAAGTATTGGTTTTCAATTGTTAGTGTGGATCAGAACCACTGGGACTTGTTTAAAATGCAGATTCTTAGCCCCAATCTCAGCAATTCTGATTCTGTATACCTGAAGTGGGGCCCAGGAATCTTCATTTTCAACAGACTGACCAGAGGGTCCAATGCTGCTATTCCTTTAGTTACACTTTCAGAAATATTACTGTAAATCACATGGCAAGAATAAAATAGTTATTTGAGGCAGTTTTAGTATGTTGGACCTGGAGTCCAAAGACTTGGGTCAAACTCCAGCTTTGTCAGTTCCTAGATCTGTGACCTTAAACAGCAACCTTCTCTGTGAACCTTAGTTCCCTCAGGAACGTCTCTGGTCACCTTCTGCCCTACTCCATTGATGACTCACCACATAAGGCTCCCTGGGAGTTCCCCAAACCTCTGCTCTCTTAACTCCTTCTGTAGCCTCCTACATCTCCTTCAGGTGCTGTCTTCTCCTTTTTCCAGGCCCTGCTCTGACAGAGCATTCATTCTCTTCTGGGAAGGGTTCCTTCAATGTGTCCTCAAGCACATCACACCCAGGAAGGACCCTGTGGCCATATCTGTCTATCACCAGATCAAACTACGTGAAGGCAGGCACTAGGTACTCTCAGTGCCCAGCATAGGCCTGACCCATACCAGGTGTCCACAGATGCCTAGTAAGGTAACCTATAATTCAGGACCCCCATGATGAGCAACTACAGCACTAGAACAGTGATAATAACTAATGTTCATAAAGCATCTTCAGTTTACAAAGGCCTTTTATACTCATCATCTAGTTTAGTTCCTGCAACAACCTCTTGAGGAATACAGCACAAGCAGGGCAAGGGAAGCCCAGAGATGTTAAATAATTTATCCAAGTTTATGCTGCTGGGGAGGGCAGCACTGAAATTAAAAGAAAATTTTTCTGAGCTCAAATCCCATGCCCTTTCCTTATGAGCTCTAGCAGGGTATTCAGGAATCCTGCCTGTACAGTTCAGAGCCTCAAATTGCTGGGTATGTTGAGTTCTTGTATGTGATTTTTCTAGATTTCCTGCCCACATTCTTACTGTCTGGATATCAGGAAAGAGTTTATCAAATGCCTGTGGAAATCCAAGAGAAGGTCTCATGATGAGTAACCCAGTGAAAACATGAAGTCAAGTCTAACTAGTCACTACCGTTTCACTACTGCTGACTCCTAATGATCAGCTCCTTTTTTAAGTTCTTACTGTCCACTTACTCCATTATCTGCCCAGAATTTTGTGAAGGAATCAAAGCAAAAGGATCATAAGGTTACTTTTTCCAGTATCTTTTTCCTCCTTTTTGAAAACTGGGCCAGTTAGCTATCTCCGTTTTTATTTCATGAATACATCCCCAGCACCTGGTATATAGTAGATATGGAACATTATACTTTGGAAATATTGCCCCCATTCTCCATAGTTTCTCCGAAGTTACTAAGAATGGTTCCATCACTGTGCCAACATATTTTCTTTTTTCAATATATTGGGAAATAATTCTCCCAGTCTGAAAATCTGAACACATTTCATGTGACTTGGTATCCTCATATGTCTTGGGCTTCCAATTCTCCGTTCCTGGTTTCAAGTTCATGAACTATAAAGCAAGGGATTAGACTAAATCTCTAAAGTTCTATCCAGATGGCAAATTCTTTTCTCTTTCCGTGATACCTAAGATGCCAAATACTGTCTTTTACCTGGTGTTTGTGAACATGACATCACATTACAGGAGAAGCAGATAAAACACTGACTGAGTTCCATGAGCCGGATACTGAAGTGGGCTTGTTCACATATGTTCTCATTTAATGCTCATAACCCTGTGAAGCTGGGAATTGCTGTGACGTTTTATTTATTTATTTATTGAGACAGAGTCTTGCTCTGTCACCTAGGCTGGAGTGCAAATGACATGATCTTGGCTCACCGCAGTGTCTGCCTCCTGTGTTCAAGCAATTCTCTTGCCTCAGCCTCCCCAGTAGCTGGCATTACAGGCACATACCACCACACCCAGCTAATTTTGTGTTTTTAGTAGAGACAGGGTTTCTCCATGTTGGCCAGGTTGGTCACGAACACTTGACCTTAGGTGATCCGCCCGACTCTGCCTCCCAAAGTGCTGGGATTACAAGCATGAGCCACCGCGCTCGCCCGGGACCCTTGTTTTAGAAGGATGACTGCTACTATAATGTAGAAAGTGATTTGGAAGAGGGGAGGAGGGGGGCAGGAAAGATGGTTAGTATATGGGGGTGGTAATGCTTACCTTTCAGGATTTGGAGGTTTCAGAGTCCTCAAAAATTATCTTCCTTGATTGGAGTCCTCCCAGCCAATAGAGGGCTTCACACAAACACAGTTCCTTGGGTTTTGAATTATTTGGCAAGAGTTTTCTTCCGACAAGAGGCTGGGGTGATTCATTCACTTACCACACCTTGCCTGAACATTCACTTGGGGCTGCCGGTTTTGAAGGCTATTGTTCTCCAGCCTGTCACAGACTCCTTGAAGACCTGCGCCTCAGCTGGTTCTAAGGAGTCAGTTTGTTCGGCTCCCTGCCAGGTTTCCAACTTATGAAATGTGCTGGAGATTAACACCTCTCCTGCTATTTTATCCCTACTATAACTGCCAGTCAAAGGATTCCTGCAGTTGCCTCTGGCAGCCATAACTGCTGAATCTTCTGCCAGCTGCTCTGAGGACCTAGAAGAGCAGTTTTCTATCCAGGACCAGTTTCCAAGGGTAGGAGGGTAAAATATATCCTCCAATGTGACATTTCATCTCCCAATGCTGGGTAGCTTGGGCCCTTTGAAGTTGGCTCTGAGGAACCACACGCTTGCGTCTGAGCAGCCAGCAGCTTATCACATCTGGTGATCAATCCTTCAAAGGTTCCTCCTGAAGTCTGGATTTATGGAGGTCAAATGGATTCCACCTGGGAGGGGCTTCTGCTTCAACTCAGGACATGGGGAGAAGGCTGTTCCTCTTCCAGGGGAAGGCAGTTTTCATGGCATTGAGATGTCCTCTCCCTTATTCCTCACCCACCCACCAAGTCCTTTGTAAGAGGAGTAGGGGGAGAGGAGAACGCCTGCAGCCTCCTGCTCACATTCCTAGACACCGACTCACTGAGCCCGCCGCCGCCGCTGGAACAGCAGAGCTGTGTGAAATGTCAAGAGGAGTTATGCTCATGGGCTCCCTGGCCTCGGTCTCTTTGTGGCTTGCATATTCTTCCATCAGTGCTGTGTTCATCACATGGAAATCAGAGGGTACAATTAAAAGATAATTTGCTAGTTCCAGACTTAATTTGGGGCCCCCTTCTTGCCTGATTGAATTACAGGGGAACATAATAGAGTTTTGGTGAGAAATAGTTGATTCTGTGGCTGGGAGAAAGATTGCTCCCAGCTCTCCAGCTGGGCAGCCCTTTCAGTATCCTGTATGTTGTTTCCCCACTTCCAGCCCACCTCAACTCCTCTGTGGCTCTTGTGTGGCCCCTAGGCCAGGATCCTGACCTCCTGCTCAAGAGTTTAAACTCAACTTGAGACCCAAGGAAAACAGAGAGCCCTCTGCAACCTCACAGGGGTGAAAAATGTTGATCCTGGGAGCTATTTAGAGACCTAACCCAGACCCAGACAGAGACAGTGACTTGCTAAAGGCCACATAGCTAGCCCACAGTAGTTGTAACAATAGTCTTAATGATATTAATGGGTAACATTTATCAACCTTTAATGTGTTCCAGACTTTGTGCCAAGGGCTTACATACAGTGCATTGTCGCATTCAAACCCAGACAGTCTGGCTCTGGGCCCAGGCTGAGCTTCGATATAGCATGGTAGAGTGTAGTCTATAATGTCTAGTCTGGGTTCAAATCCTGGCTTCACTTCTCACATTTACAGCTGAGTGACCTCAGGCAAGTGATTTAACCTCCCTGTACCTCAGTTGCTTTATCTGTAAACAGAGAAATCACAGAACTGTGGAATAGTGTGGGTTAAAATTCATTCATACAAGTAGTGCTGCAAGCAATGCTTAATGCAGGGTGAGCACCTGTTCAGTCCTTACTTCTTCTGGCTGCCTCTGGGGCTAGAGTGTGGTGTCTTTGTGGTGGTAGATAGATATGGCTGAGCTCTGCACAAACACCAAGAGCTGTTCTTCACTATTAGAGGTAGTAAATAGAGTAGTTGAGCTCTGTAGCTCTAGAACAGAGGCCGGCAAGCTATGGCCCATTGCCTATTTTAATATGGCCTGTGATTGATTGTTTTTTTTTTTTCTTTTTGAGATGGAGTTTCGCTCTTGTTGCCCAGGCTGGAATGCAATGGCACGAACTCAGCTCACCGCAACCTCCGCCTCCTGGGTTCAAGCGATTCTCCTGCCTCAGCCTCTCGAGTAGCTGGGATTACAGGCATGTGCCACCATGCCCAGCTAATTTTTGTATTTTTAGTAGAGACACGGTTTCTCCATGTTGGTTAGGCTGGTCTCGAACTCCCTACCTCAGGTGATCTACCTGCCTTGGCCTCCCAAATTGCTGGGATTACAGGTGTGAGCCACCATGCCCGGCCTGATTGATTGATTTTTCTGGTAGAGATAGGGTCTTGGTTTGTTACCCAGGCTGGTCTCAAACTTCTGGCTTTAAGCAGTCTGCCCTCCTTGGCCTCTCGACTGCTGGGATTATAGGCATGAGCCACTATGCCTGGCCTATATGACCTGTGATTTTTTTTTTTTTTTTTTTTTTTTTTTTGAGACGGAGTCTTGCTCTGTCACCCAGGCTGGAGTGCAGTGGCCGGATCTCGGCTCACTGCAAGCTCCGCCTCCCGGGTTTACGCCATTCTCCTGCCTCAGCCTCCCGAGTAGCTGGGACTACAGGCGCCCGCCACCTCGCCCGGCTATTTTTTTTTGTATTTTTTTTTTAGTAGAGACGGGGTTTCACCGTGTTAGCCGGGATCGTCTCTCGATCTCCTGACCTCGTGATCCGCCCGTCTCGGCCTCCCAAAGTGCTGGGATTACAGGCTTGAGCCACCGCGCCCGGCCATGACCTGTGATTTTTAATGGTTAGGGGGAAAAAAGCACAAGAATGTTTTGTAACATGTGGAAATTACGTGAAACTCAAATACCAGTGTCCCAGCCTGGGCAACAAAGTGAGACCCTATCTCTACAAAAAAAAAAAAAAAATTAGCCAGGGCCAGGCACAGTGGCTCACGCCTATAATCCCAGCACTTTGGGAGGCCAAGGCAGGTGGATCACCTGAGGTCAGGAGTTCAAGACTAGCCTGACCAATATGGTGAAACCCCGTCTCTATTAAAAATACAAAAATTAGCCGAGCATGGTGGCATGTGCCTGTAGTCCCAGCTACTTGGGAGGCTGAGACAAGAGAATTGCTTGAACCTGGGAGGTGGAGGTTGCAGTGAGCCAAGATCATGACACTGTACTCCAGCCTGGGCAACAGAGCGAGACTCTGTCACCAAAAAAAAAAAATAGCCAGGTATGGTGGCCTGCACCTGTGGTCCCAGATGCATGGGAGGCTTAGGCAGGAGGATCACTTGAGCCCAGGTGGTTGAGGCTACAGTGAACCATGTTTGTACCACTGCACTTTAGCCAGGACAACAGTGTGAGACTGAATCTCAAAAAAAAATCTTTCCATAAGTAAATATCTATTGGAACACAACCATGTCCCTTAGTTTATGTTTTATATATGGCTGCTTTTGCTCTGTAATGACACAATTGAGTAGTCACAACAGAATCTGTATGGCCTGCAGAGCCTAAGATATTTGTTCTCTGGCTCTTTACAGGAAAAGTGCCTTGACCTGTGCTCTAGAGCCATACATATGTACCAGGTTTGAAACCCAGCCTTGCAGCTGGGCGTGATGGCATGCATCTGTCGTCCCAGCTACTCTGGAGGCTGAGGTGAGAGGATCACTTGAGTCCAGAAGGTCAAGGTTGAGATTGTAGTGAGCCATGATGGCACCACTGCACTCCAGCCTGAGTGACAGAGAGAGACCCTGACTCAAAAAAAAAAAAAAAAACCCACCCTCACCACTTACCAGCTATTTGTCTTGAGGATAGTGACATAACCCCTCAGAACCTATTTCCTAATCTGTTGAATGAGGCTGATGACATTTACTCCATGTACTGGCAATTTAAATATGATGGATAATAGATGCTAAGCACTTAACACAGGGCCTAGAACATATTAACTGCTCAATAAATGGTAGCTTATTATCAGTATTCAAACCCATGTGCTCTTATCTCATGCATTGTTGTCCCTGTGCCCCGTTGGTGGAATGGGAAAAGGCTCCTTTGTAACCCCATCTACCATCTTTATCAGACTTTGCTGCCATGGTTCACAGTAAGACATAGAAGCTGCAGGGTGACTTCTGGCCCTTTACAATGGTGAGAGGTGTGTGCCTAGTGAGGGAAAGCTGATGTCACTGCCCCAAATCCAATAGTGAGGTCCTAGTATTCTGATTTTCTCCAGCAGCCTTGCTTTTTCCTTTACAATCCTGCAGGCAGGGAGACAAGGGCTTTCTCCATGGTAAGCTCTGGTTTGGTCATCATCACAACTGGGGCCCTTCAGGCGGGCTCCCATTCCAGATACTTAGGCTTATCAATCCCTTTTGGCACCCCAGGCCGCCTTCTCCCTCACGCCCCATTTTTCAGTTTGAAAAGCATGGTTATCATTGGACAAGTAGAAGAAGTTCTACTGTCCACAGAGGCCAGTGGATGGTGTTCTGTGTGTGAACAGCCAGTGAATAGTGAGTGAATGAGAGTAACCTGGGCTCCATCCTATTTGCAGAGGGCTTTGGAAAAGATTTTTCTCCTTGAAGAGCCAGAATGAAGCCTGGTAGTGGGAGAACTCCAGCTCTAGGGGCCTACTCCAACTCACATGGGCCTACATTTAAATCCCAGGCCTGCCACTGACTCCCTTTTTGACCTTGAGTGAGTTACGTAATCTCTCTGTACCTCACTTTCCTTGTCTGTAGAGTGGGAATAATTCCTGTCTCAGAGAAATAAGAGTACATATAGTGTTTACCACATGGAGACACATCAGGTGTAGGTTAATACCCTGGGACTCGTTTCCTTATTTGCAACACAGCCCTGCCCTGGAGTGGAAGTGTCACCTCCCATTGGTCAGCTCTTGAGGCTGTCCCCAGGCGAGGCAGAGGGAGGGAATGAATGGGAGCCCTAGTGCCAGGACAGAACAGATGTCAGCTCGGAGCTAGGATGGCTCTCTGGACCTGCCTCTCCTACCAGAGGTCCCTCTGTCTGGTGTAGCTCTTCCTGGACCTGGCATCCTCTGCTTTTTTTTTTTTTTTTTTTCCACCTCCAAGCAGAATTACTGTCCTGTAGGCAGCTCCTCTGCTTGAGGACATCTGGGGCCAGATATGTTCACCCTGTATCCTGCCTTGCCCTTCCCTGAGCTCAGGATGGACGCTCAGTCGGTCCCAGTTATTGTCTGCAGCGCCTGCCTGCAGCCTCGATCCAGCCCAGCTCCACCCCTTGCCTGCAAGGTCTGTTTCCTAACAGCTGCTCCAACCACACACCTCGGTTCTGCGGGAGCTCCTCCTCTTCCTCCCTCCCTCCCTCATTCAGGGGTGGGACTGAAGAAGAAGGCTAACTTGACAGCAGCGCTTCTTTCTTAGCTAGTCACCGGCCCTTGCTCAAGAATGCCACTGTGTATGTAGCCTCCTCAAAGAGGTCGTTTTCTCCGAGTCCAGAGGGGCCGCCTGAGCTTCTAAGAACTAGGGAGGAGCCATCCCAGCCATGAGCCCCTGTGGGAATCTGCTGGGGGGCAAGTGGCCTGGAGTCCTCAGGCTCCTCCAGCTGCTCCGGAGGGAGAGGTGAACTCAGGGCAGCCTGCCTGCAGCCAGAGGTGTTGGGAGCCCTGGGCCTGTCATGGTGGCCATCTACAGCCTGCCCGAGGCACTCATAGACGGATTTGCAGCTGAGCCTGTTTATCTGGTGTGGGAAGAAGATGGGGAGTTACTTGTCAGTCCCGGCTTACTTCACCTCCAGAGACCCATTTCGGTGAGTTGGTCTCCGAGTTCCCCTCTCTCTCTCTCCTGGCCCCTGGTCCTGAGAAGAGGGTGGTCTCCCAAAATCTCCTTCTCACTTAGTCCTTTACCATCAGTTCTGCCAGGCAGAAGCCAGGAGAGGTTATACCCAAGCAGAATCGGCCTTGTGAGGTACCCCCATTATGTCCTGGAAGTGGTGAGGGGAGGGATATACCCAGAAGGAACTTCTTAGGGAGCTCCAGCTCCTCTTCCATCCCAGGCAAACCTGAAAGAGCCTCCAAAAGATGCCACTGACCTGCCCCTTCTAGGTGTTACTGCTTCCAGGGGGAATAGCACAGATAGAGTGCTGTTTCTAGCTCTCACATGTCTTACCTGCGGGCCATGCTGCCTGCCCAGAAATTTGTCCCAACAAGCAGGATGGGCAGGTTTTGCCAAACTGTGGAAACTGGCAAGTCCTGGGTGTGGGTAGCCTGGTACACAATAGGTACCTTATAAACATTTGTTCTCTTAACGGCAGGCACATTAGCCTCTGACCTTGAGGGGCTTCTGAGCTCCCAGGTGAATGTAGTTGCTGGGGAAAGACCTGGGCCAGTGCTTCTGAGACTGGAGCAATGGACTTTGGAGTGTTTCTGAGCTGCTGGGCCAGCCCCCACACCTCCTCAGTCCCTAGGCCTGAGTACCTCCACGAGCCTCTCTCTGGGGCTTCTCAAAGGGAGATGTGGAAACTCTACCTCCAACCTGGCTTTCTTTGCTCATTGCCCCACTCCACCTCCCATAGAAACTCCCCAGGGGGTTTCTGGCCCTCTAGGTCCCTTCTGAATGGAGCCATTCCAGACTAGGGTGGGGCTTGTTTTCATTCTTTGGGAGCAGCCTGTTGTTCCAAAAAGGCTGCCTCCCCCTCACCAGTGGTCCTTGTCGACTTTTCCCTTCTGGCTTCCCTAAACTAGGTCCAGTGCCCAGATCTTGCTGCCGGGATACTAGTCAGGTGGCCAGGCCCTGGGCAGAAAAGCAGTGTACCATGTGGTTTCGTGGAATGACTGGACCCTGGTAGAGTGGTGGGAGGTGTCTGGACTGGGGGAAGGGGGAAGGGAACTGGTCCTCAATGCTGACTCTACCAAGCGCCCTGCTGGACACTTTATCCTTTAATCTCTCAACAGCCTAAAGAGATTATATATCCCCATTTTACAGATGAGGCAACCAGTTTCAACAAAGTTAACATATGGAGCCTCACTGGGCAGCTTTTTCTGTCTTCCTGACTTTCTCTCATTCTTCGGGGGCTGCAGGTTTGTTTTCTTCTCCTAGTGGAGAGGAAATTATCAGGTTTGTTTTCCTTTCCTAGCAGAGAGTAGAAAAAGGGATAGTTTGCCTGACTTGTTGAAGGTATGGCTGATATTGTTTTCTAAAGAGCCAATGGAAATTGATCTTGACTTTAGGAGAAAGCTTTTACCATGCAGAATTAAGATGCCAAGTGTTGAAGTAGTCACATTTCAGGTCCTCATTAATTTCTCTTACTTTTAATCCTGGGAAGGCCGCTTAGGGGAAGGGTTGTTCCTTTAGGAGCCAGAAACTATACCCCTTTTACCCTTGGAGAGGCAGGGAACCCAGGGAGGACACAACTTCTCAGGAGGTGGAACTAGAGCAGATAATGAACTCTCCACCTGAACTTTTAAGGGCCAGGCCACCAATGCCACCCAAGTCCACCTGCCCTTTGTCTTGTTCTGCCCCAGCCTTTCTGGAGAACCTGATCACCTTGCCCCCACCCCCCAAGCTCCGTTTGCCCAGCTAGAGTCTGGGGGGTTCTGACTGACTTTCTGTAGACACTCTCCCCTCCCCCATATAAGAGGCCACTTTCCTGAAGTCACTTCTGAAGAGATAGGTGGCACACAGGGCTCTTTCCCCCCAGGGAGGGACCACCCAGACCCTCTGCTCTCCCAGGTGTCAATCCATTGCCACATCACTACCTGGTGAGAAAACTGTTTCTGCCATTAGCCCCTCCGTCTTTTATTATAGGGTATCTTCAAGGGCTCCTCTTTGGGCCTCAGTTTCGTCCCTGGCAGAAAGTAGAAGCCAGACTTCTTGGGCTCCTGAACAGGGTCCTTGCTGGATTCTGTGAAACAAATTAAGTCCTTGATCCTTGGCCTCTGGGGGAGTACAAAATCTATAGGAGTTGTGGGGCTGTGGTTGCAAGGAAAGTGACGCAACCAGATTCCACGGGGACATGATCAGGCGTGACATGTGAAGGAGAAAGAGGGAGCAAGGGAATGAAGAATACAACTTCTGTGTCCCATACACCTCTGCCTGATAGGCCAAACATACTCAGTGGAGAATGCACTGTCTTTCCTACCCACACTAACGTGAGGAGTGAGATGCAATTACCACTGTACTTCCAAGTAAGAAAATACCTCAAATTGGAATTTACAAAAGAGGTAAATTAGGGAGTGGTTTTTGTCGGACATCTTTAAAGCATTTTTCTTTTTATAGAATTGCACTTAATATCCAATACTGATTTAATGAGCTTGGGTTTACACATTATCTCTTGAAGAAAACAAATTAATCTTTGTGTTCCAAAGCAACCCATGTTTAAAGGGAAATAATTATGCATAGCTCTGCCCAGCTTCACAGTAACATTTGGCAGGTGCCTTAGGTCCTCCGGGACTCTTTTTCTCCTTATCTGAAAAATGAAGGACTTAGATCAGGTGAGTGGTTCCCAACTCTGCAACTTCTATGTGGCTCCTCAAAGGCACACAAGCTCTTTTCCATTATTTGCCAAATAATGGAGGCCCTGTCTTTAACTGCAGTACAACTACACAAATTACTTGAAACTACAGTCTTCCTGGTTTTTGGTTGGAACTGAATCAGTGCACTCTAGCAACACTTATTTCTTGCTGTTCATAGGCTTCATTATGTGTTTGGTTAATTTTTTAAAACAATAATAACATACTCCATAATACTTACAGCTTAATTGTCAGACTGTTTCAGTCTACAGGATCTGCAGGAAGGAGGAGTAATAAAGGGATTTTTGACTGAGCTCTTACGGAACAGAGTCTCTCTAGGCCCCTGTCATATCTGCCCTTCTAGGCCCTGGGGAAAAGTTGGCATCCCCAAGTTGTGATGCTCTCCAGGTGCCCTCAGGCTATGGTGGAGGGAGCTTCCTTTTCTCTCCTTCCAGCCCAGTCAATTCAGAGGCTGGGGGCTGAAAGAAGCTTCTCTACAACTGGCTGCTCACCGGGAGGTTAAGGGATGACCATCCAGCCAGGTCTTCATCAGGACATGGGAGGGCTTATGCTTTAACATGTGTAAATCCACTGCAGTAATGACTGGTTCTCTTACCCCATAAGGTTGAGAATTTACCTGTAAACATTTTTGTCTGAAGAATCTGGATGTGAGTGAGGGCTGGGTCTCTGTCTTATCTCACTTGGCTTCTCTCAGCACAGCACCTTGCCTGCTTGTTCTTACACATCGTAGATGCACAGTAACTATTTCCTAATTGTTAGGAATCTATTAAAACCAGTTGATTTCAGCTGGGTGTGGTGGCTCCTTCCTGTAATCCCAGCACTTTGGGAGGCCAAGGCTGGAGGATCACTTGAGTCCAGGAGTTTAAGACCAGCCTGGGCAACATAGGGAGACCCTGTCTCCACAAAAAATAAAAAATTAGCCAGGCATGGTGGTGTGCACCTGTAGTCCCAGCTACTCAGGAGGCTGAGGCAGGAGGATCTCTTGAGCCTGGGGTGTCAGACTATAGTGAGCAATGATTGTGCCACTGCACTCCAGTCTGGGTGACACAGTAAGACTCTTGTCTCTTAAAAAAATGTTGATTTCTAATTGAATAGAGAAATAATTCATTTTAGGACCTTACTTACAGAAATCTGTCTCATTCTGGGCTGAGAAGCAGGTCCATATTGCTAGGCATAGGAGAAAAAGGGGTCTGTCTGCATTTGCCCTTGGCATTCTCAAATTGGGGAGGGAAATAAATGAATACTTACTGGCTACCTGCTGTGAGCCAGGCATCATGCAGGACATCTGTACATAATTTAATTCTCATAACCCCATAAGATACTACCAGCAGTGTACAAGTGAGGAAACTGAGGCTCAGAGTAATGAAGTAACTGGCCTTAGGTGACACAGATAGTAAATGGCAGAGAAGGAATATGGATCCAGGTCTTGAAAGATAAAATCTCAACTGATTATCTTTTTTAAAAAAACTCGTGTTCTCTGCTGACTCAAAAGGTCTCTGTGTGGATCTGGGTTGGCCCACTGAACTGACCACCAGGGTTCTGTGCACTTTGTATCTGCCCAAGCCCTTGGAACCCCTCTAATAGTTTTGGAAGATGAGTTTTGGAGGTTGTCCTTAGGCGTACCCTCAGCGTATGTAGGCTTCTAGGTGATCTCCCCTGACCTGAGGATTTCAGCTCAATTCACTCTGGCTCCTCAGGACAGTGGAATGACTGGTTCAGACCTCAGCTTCACCACCTCCCAGCTGGGTACTCTTTTACCTACAGCCAGGGCAGATTTTGACTTTCACTTGAAACTTTCAAAAGCTGAAAGGTAGAAAAACAGCCTTGGCTTTCGGAAGAACGTATGGGGTCCATGGCCTCTAAGAATCTAAGGTGGAACATGTTTGAGTAGCACCTTACAGTTCCAGAGTGTGTTCTGGATTCTTTGCTTAAAAGAACAGAGACTGCTGGGGAATTGAACACTGTGAAGTATATGAAGGAGGAGAATTGTGCCATTTAACATTCAGTACTTGGAGTAAAGGAGAAGCATCATGAAGTGTTAACACTCAAAGGGTCTTGAACTGTCAGGCCTCCAGCCTCCTTATTTTCACAGGTGAGAATCCTGAGGCTCAGCTGTTGAGAGATGTGCTGTCTCAGTCCAGTGACATAGTACAGTGGATGTGGCTTTGTAGCCAAGCACACATAGCTTCACATTCCAGCTTCATCAATTATGTATTGGGCAACTTTGCAGAATTATTTGACTTTAACTCTGCTTTTCAGTCTTCTATAAAATAGGGATAATCCTACTACCTTGTAGGGTTGTCAGGATTAGAGATAATATAAATAAGGTACCTCATATAGGACCTGGATTATGGTTGGCATTCAATAAATAGTAGCTGTTAATTGATAGCTAAGCTAGAACTCTGAACTCTACCATGGCAACTTCTTAAGTGGTCCAAGAACCCAGTTGTGTTCTGTGGCAAAACACAGCTTAGGGACCCATACCCAGTCCTATCAGCTGTTCACGTTCCAGTTCTTCAGAGACATCTGTGGCAGTTTTGGCCACGTAGCTGGCTGTGCCCTTTAAAGGCATTTCTTGACACAGATGTGTGGACTGGTGATATTGCTCTCTAGCCAGGTGTTCTTCCCAGCAGGCTGGCCTGGCTGTCTCCTGCATGCCTGCACTTGTTTCTCTCCCTGCTCCCTCTCCTGGGCCTGGCCAGAGCTACTTGCAGCAAACAAAAGCAGGATATTGGCAATGGAAAGGAGGGTGTGTTCTGGTGCTCCCATGCCCTGCGGCGTACATACCATTGCAAGGGCGTAACAAAGCCCAGGCCTGCATTTGGGTGCAAATATGTCTGCACACAGAAGAAAAAAAGGACCTGGTGGCCATGAGCCATGGAACCCTTGTGCTCCCCCACCTGGGCTACTGGTTCTTGCCACTCCTGCCATTTTTGGTTTGGAAACATTTGTTAAAGCTTTGCTCTTCCAGGTCCTTTGCTTGGTGCTGAGTCCAACAAGAGTAAGTGGGATGCTGTTTTTATCCTCAGGGAACTAACAATCTAGTGAAGAAGAAAGCTGGTTGCCCCGGAACTTCTAAGTCAGAAGACGGGAGGCAAGAAGGAAGCCCCTGCTCCTACTGCCAGCCCTCTGTTGGGCACCCCATAGTTCTTCAGAACCACATTTAATCCTCGCTGCAGGCCAGGCACAGTGGCTCACGCCTGTAATCCCAACACTTTGGGAGGCCAAGGCGGGCGGGGGCGGATCACTTGAGGTCAGGAGTTCGAGACCAGCCTCTCCAACACAGGGAAACCCCATCTCTACTAAAAATAGAAAAATTAGCTGGGTGTGGTGGCCTGCGCCAGTAATCCCAGCTACTCAGGAGGCTGAGGCAGGAAAATCACTTGAACTCGGGAGGCAGAGGTTGCAGTGAGCCGAGATCGAGCCACTGCACTCCAGCCTGGGTGATAACAGCAAAACTCCATCTCAAAAAAAAAAAGAAAAAATCCTCACTGCTACCTTGAAAGTAGGTGATGACATTGCCATTTCACAAATGAGAAGTGAAGGGGCTAGCCCAAGATCACTTAGGTGGTAAATGGTGGTACTAAGAGTGGAACCTCAGATCATCTAGGGAAAAACACAGATATGCACAGGGTTAAGGGGACCCAGGGTATTATGTGTCCCCTTGTTTCACAGGTGGGGAAACAACCCAGAGAGGGAAAGGGGCTTGTCCAAGGCTATGTTAGCACCCAAGAACTTGAACCCATATCTCTCTCCTCCTCATTTAGAGCTCATCCCACATGTATCTTACATTGAGAGGAGTGTGAGCCACATACCAAGAACAGTCTTCCCCTCTGCCTACATCCTCACTGCGCAGTTTTTAGACACTTCACAGCCATACTCTTCATGCCATACCCAGCCCTCTAGACCCTGAAGTTCCCCTTCCATAAGACAAGTAGGAAAAGCTATAGGGTAAAAATAGCCATCAGTGTTTGTTGAGCACCCAGGGGGGAATTGGCCACTCCAGAAAGATAAAGGAATTCTCAGGGACTTGCTTCTCTAGACTTCCTAGCTCAGCTGCTTCAACTCATTCCTGCCCCTCTTCTCTACCTCCTGCATTGCTCAGAAGTAGTAGAACTCATTGTGTCCTCTCACCTTGCATTGTTGAATTTTATTTAGACTTTCTCTTCCTCAACTCTTCATAAGCTCACGAAAAGTGAAGCAGGGTGCCCTGTGTATTTATCTTTTATATCTGCAGTGCTTAGCAAGTTATAATAATGCACTTGCCTGGCAAAAGACTTTCTCTCATACATTAGCTTATTTCCTCTTCACATTGGCTCTTTGTAATAATGGGATGCTATTAGTTGTTTTCAATGAGAGAAAGCTACTAAGAGAAGTTGTCCAGCTAGTGACAGGAAGTGGCTGATAATGTGAACTGCCATTACATTGTCATTATCATGTTTAATAAAAGTTAACACATACTGAGTTTCTACTATATTTGGTCTTTTTTTTTTTTTTTTTTTTTTTTTTTTGAGATGGAGTCTCGCTTTGTTGTCCAGGCTGGAGTGCAGTGGTGCAGTCTCGGATCACCACAACCTCTGCCTCCCAGGTTCAAGCAATTCTCCTGCCTCAGCCTTCTGAGTAGCTGGGACTACAAGCGCAAGCCACCATGACTGGCTAATTTTTGTATTTTTAGTAGAGATAGGATTTCACTATGTTGGCCAGGCTAGTCTCAAAACTCCTGACCTTGTGATCTGCCTGCCTCAGCCTCCCAAAGTGCTGGGATTACAGGTGTGAGCCACCATGCCCAGCCTATATTAGGTCTTTTATATAAGCTATCTCTGTCTATCCATAATTTTTTTTGAGACGGAGTCTGGCTCTGTCACCCAGGCTGGAGTGCAGTAGCATGATCTTGGCTCACTACAACCTCCACCTCCTGGGTTCCAGCGATTCTCCTGCCTCAGCCTCCCGAGAAGCTGGGATTACAGGTTCGTGCCACCACGCCCAGCTAATTTTTTGTATTTTTAGTAGAGACCGGGTTTCACCATATTGGCCAGGCTGGTCTCAAACTCCTGACTTCAAGTGATCCACCTGCCTCGGCCTCCCAAAGTGCTGGGATTACAAGCATGAGCCACTGTGCCCAGCTGCTCTCTATATTTTTAATACATATTATTTCCTTTAATTTTCACAGCAGTTCATTTTATCGATGAGGAAACTAGGCCAGAGAAGTAAGTAAAATATCTTGCCCAAGTTGACGTAACTAGTAAGTGGCAGGATCAAGATTCAACCCAAGCAATGTTGAAACCTCTTGGAAACAACGATATGGCCACTGTGGAAGGTGGAAGGCCTTGACAACGAGAATAGGGAAAAGAAGGAACTAGAAGGAAAGAAATGGCATGGGCTCAGCAGGCCAATGAGCTCTTAGCTGTGTGTGTTGGGAAGCTCAGAAGGAAGGAGGAGGTTGTGCAGGTAAGTCCTGACAACACACCTGACTTTTGAGAGGTGGGATTCATAGCCAGGTGATTAGGGGAGAAGGGAGCTATGGATTTTTTTTTTTTTTTTTTTTTAAGAGACGGGGTCTTACTATGTTGCTCAGGCTGGTCTCGAACTCCTGGGCTCAAGTGATCCTCCCATCTTAGCTTCCCAAAGTGCTGGGATTACAGGCATCAGCCACCCCGCCCAGCAAGCTGTGGATCTAACATATACATCTTTTTTTTTTTTTTTTTTTTGAGACGGAGTCTCGCTCTGTAGCCCAGGCTGGAGTGCAGTGGCCGGATCTCAGCTCACTGCAAGCTCCGCCTCCCGGGTTCACGCCATTCTCCTGCCTCAGCCTCCCGAGTAGCTGGGACTACAGGCGCCGCCACCTCGCCCGGCTAGTTTTTTTTTTGTATTTTTTAGTAGAGACGGGGTTTCACCGTGTTATCCAGGACGGTCTCGATCTCCTGACCTCGTGATCCGCCCGTCTCGGCCTCCCTAAGTGCTGGGATTACAGGCTTGAGCCACCGCGCCCGGCCAAACATATACATCTTACACGTTGCTAATAGAATGTTGGGTTTCTTCCCCAATATTTTATTTTGAAAAAAATTTCAAATATGTAAAAAAGTTGAAAATGTAGTTCAAATAACACCTACATACCTTTCACATAGATTCATCATTTGTTAATGTTATGCCACTTTGTGTCTCTCTCTCCCTCTGTCTATATACTTTCATTTATTTATTTTTGCTGAACTATTTCAGAGTAACTTAAATGCATCTTGACTTTTACCCTTAAATAGTTCAATATGTTTCTCCTAAGAATTCTCCTATATAAGTCAAATATCATCACATCTAAGAAAATTCACAGTAATTTTACAATATAATATTATAGTCCAAATCCAGATTTCCTCAGTTCCAAAAAATGTTCATGGCTGTTGCCTTTTTTAATCTAAATTTGAATCCAAGGTGTAGGCATCATATTTGGTTGCTGTGTCTCTAGGCTTTTTTAAATCTGTGCCTTTTCTTCTCCCCATGACTTTTTAGAAGAGTCAAGACCAGTTATCTTATAGAATAACCCACATTCTAGATTTGCCTGATTAGTTTTTTTATACTTAACATATTTTTGGCAAGAACATTACATTGGTAATGCTGTTGGTGATGGGTCAGTTTTGAAGAGTGGAGATGATCAAACTGCTTTTGTTCATTGAAATATCTGTCAAGACCAGAGGTCCTTAACTGGTGCCATAAATAGGTTTCAGAGAATCCTTTATATACACACACACACCCCCACCTAAATTATATACACATCTTCCTTATATGTGCATTTTTCTAAGGGAGGCTTCTTGGCTTTTATCAAATTCTCAGAGGGCTCCAAGACCCAAAGAGGTTGTGAAACACTAGTCTGTCCACTGAGGCAGGCAACACAGAGCTGGTTTCTGGGGCCTTATTCACTCTGAACCAGCTTCCCTTGGGGAGATAGCACAAGGCTGTAGCTTTCCCCCATCTTGGCTTTGGATCAAAGAGGACTGTCTATTTTGTTGTCAGACCTAGGAGCCAGGGACAGCCTATGTGGCCCGGTTCCAGGGATCCAGGAGAATTTCAGTTCTTGTCTTGCCTTTCAGGTGTTCAGAATGCCAGGATTCCCTCACCAACTGGTACTACGAGAAAGATGGGAAGCTCTACTGCCCCAAGGACTACTGGGGGAAGTTTGGGGAGTTCTGTCATGGGTGCTCCCTGCTGATGACAGGGCCTTTTATGGTGAGTGAGTCCCTTCATATCTGCCCCTCTTGGTCTTCAGAGTCCATTGACAGTGCTTCCAGTTCAGTCCATTGACAGTGCTTCCAGTTCCCCGTGGCTGTTCATCTTTTGGTCTTTCCATCAGCCAGGGCATCTCCCTTTATTCATTCATTCATTCAACCAGCAGGTATCAGCTGAGCACCTATTAAGTGAAAGGTAAGATCCTTCCCTCAAAGACTTAATAGTTTAGGCCGGGCGCGGTGGCTCACGCCTGTAATCCCAGCACTTTGGGAGGCCGAGACGGGCGGATCACGAGGTCAGGAGATCGAGACCATCCTGGCTAGCACGGTGAAACCCCATCTCTACTAAAAAATACAAAAAAAAAACTAGCCGGGCGAGGTGGCGGCGCCTGTAGTCCCAGCTACTCGGGAGGCTGAGGCAGGAGAATGGCATAAACCTGGGAGGCGGAGCTTGCAGTGAGCTGAGATCCGGCCACTGCACTCCAGCCTGGGCGACAGAGCGAGACTCCGTCTCAAAAAAAAAAAAGTTTAATGTTGGGAGTGGGAGGAGAGGCAGGCAGAGAGGAGACACAGTATAGTTGGATAAGGACCTCAAAGGAGACTGTTATAGGCTGAAAGGAGGATATACCTAGGTTGTGTTCAGGGAATAAGAAAAGGAGACTCTGGAATGGGCTGGCAGAGAGAGGTGCTACCTCTTATACCCACTCTGGACACAGGACTTTAAGCATAGTCACAGACTTGCTAACCCTGTATTGGAGGAACTGTGATCTTTTTTAGTGGGGATGATTACTTCTGGGGACTTGTTCTCATAACTGAAACGAAAACAGTTTTGTGCAGTCTCAGAAATGACAGGAGGTACCAATCTGACACTTTCTTTGGAAGCTCTAGGGCAGAGAGTGAAAGAGTGGATTTTGACTGGGGCCTTGATTGGAGGTCATTCACCTACCCCTGTCCTCACTCCAGCAACAGTGATAACTCACTTCCTTCCTCCCTTTGTGCACCCTTCTCCCCACCTGCTCACAGGTGGCTGGGGAGTTCAAGTACCACCCAGAGTGCTTTGCCTGTATGAGCTGCAAGGTGATCATCGAGGATGGGGATGCATATGCACTGGTGCAGCACGCCACCCTCTACTGGTAAGATGGTAGTCCTTTGTCTATCCTCTCCCATATAAGAGTGGCCTGGGGGAGGGACGGTGGCAGGGTGAGTTGGGCAGAGTGTTAGTGTAGTCAGAGCATTGGATTCCTATCACAGCAGTGCTCTTAACCAGCTCTTTAACTTGTAAGCAGAATGATTTACACATGTCTCTACCCTTTTTTCTTACCTACCTTGAAAATGTCTTCACTCTGCCCTGCAGTCCTCCCAGTGGGAGGCACCTTCAAGGAGGATCCCAGAACATTAAAGTCAAAGACCCCTTAGAGCTCACCCTGTCCAACCACCTTGGTTGATGAAAGAAGTCAGCCTGGAGCTCATGGAATAGAATAGTACAAGGGCAAGGTTCTCATTGTGAGTCAAAGGCAGAGTGAAGAGAACCCAGGCCATCTCACCCCAACCCAGGCCAATGTTCTTCCAAATATACCACTTGCTGCAGATCCAGCTCAGCACCCCCAGTCCCAGCCCACCCTGAGAACCCAGGCTCCTCATTCTGAGCAGCCAGCTAGAATCATGACAAAGAGGGTGGTAGTGAGACTATAGGTACTGTTGCTTAAAGCCACATGGTGCAGTGGTTGCTGGGGGGCTTCTGCATGGGACTCTAGCATCATACTCCCCCCTGTGCCCTCTCCCCAGTGGGAAGTGCCACAATGAGGTGGTGCTGGCACCTATGTTTGAGAGACTCTCCACAGAGTCTGTTCAGGACCAGCTGCCCTACTCTGTCACGCTCATCTCCATGCCAGCGACCACTGAAGGCAGGCGGGGCTTCTCTGTGTCCGTGGAGAGTGCCTGCTCCAACTACGCCACCACTGTGCAAGTGAAAGAGTAAGTATTTTGAGAACCCTTCAGCAGGGGTTCTTGAGCAGAGTCTGTAAATGGGCCTCAGAGGGCTTAGATCTCCAAAGTCTCATGCAGAACTCCCTTTATTCTCATCTCATATCTTTCTCCTGGACCCCACTATGCTGTAACCACACCTGGGCCTTGGCACTTATTGTTCTCTCTGTCCAGGCTACTTCCTACCAGATACTTAAGGCCAGAATCACTCATCTTTCAGGTGTCAGGTTTCAGATCATGTTTGCTCTTTGAAATTATCTGGCTTGATTATGTGTATTAGTTGTTTATCTTCTTTCCCCTCCACTAGAATGTAAATTCCAGAAGGAACTTGCTGTCTTGTTCAGTGCTGCATGCCCAGGGCTTGGAACAGTACCTGGCATATAGTAGGAGTTGGTTGATTATTATTTTGTCAGTTGAGAGAGTGAACGGAGAAAATGTGGTCTATGGCCCAAAAGAATTTAAGACCCTATCCTAGATTGAGGCCAGAGACCAGATGGAGAAAGAGTCTGTGTCTATCTCATACCAGTAATGTCGTACCTCTGGCTGCTTACCATGTAAATGTTGATTTTGCATCTACCATGTGTTGGACACTAGGCTAGTGCTTGCACAGTAGGTGAAAGATACTAGAGTTTGGGAAGGCAGGAGCAGCTAAAGTCTGTTCTACCACCTCATTAGATGAAGAGGAGAGGGAATTGTGTTCAGGGCAGAGGGAGAAACATTCTCCAAAAGTGGGAGTCTTAATCATGTCTGATGTAGGTTGGGTGTGGCCAAAAAAGGGGCTGTTAAGCATACAGAGGGCCTGGATTATGAAGATCCAGCAGATCCATTGAGAGTTTAAGCAGCAAGCTGTTGTGACCAAGTTAACATTTTAGAAGGATCACTGGTACGGAGGTTGGATTGGAGAGGGGAAAGCCTAGAGGTATACAGACCAGTTAGGAAGCTGTTGTAGGCTGGGCATGGTGGCTCATGCCTGTAATCTCAGGACTTTGGGAGGCTGAGGTGGGAGGATTGCTTGAGGCCAGGAGTTCAAGACCAACCTGGCCAATATAGCAAGACCCCATCTCTATTTTTTAAAATTAAAAGTCCAGATATAAGGCCGGGTGCGGTGGCTCACGCCTGTAATCCCAGCACTTTGGGAGGCTAAGGCGGGCGGATCACAAGGTCAGGAGATCGAGACCACGGTGAAACCCCATCTCTACTAAAAGTACAAAAAAAATTAGCCGGGCGCGGTGGCGGGCGCCTGTAGTCCCAGCTACTCAAGAGGCTGAGGCATGAGAATTGCCTGAGCCTGGGAGGCGGAGGTTGCAGTGAGCCCAGATCATGCCATTGCACTCCAGCCTGGATGACAGAGTAAGACACCATCTCAAAAAAAAATTAAAGTTAAAAAAAAAAAAAAGAAGCTATTACAGTGATCCAGGTAAGAGATGTGAATAACTACAATGATGGAAAGAAGGCAGAGTTCTTAGAGATGGGAGTAGGAGAGGGATGAGGGAACTCCAAATGGGGAAGATGATGTCCAAGTTTCTGGCTTAGGCCACAGGGTGGGTGGCAATTCCCTTCACTGAGATGGGGCATCCTAGAAAAGGTGTTGCCTTTCCATGTGGATATCCTGGGCCCTTTAGGGGCAACTGGTGGCCTGGGACCTTCCCTGCACAAGCAGAATTGGTCAAGCAGGTTTTTAGGACATCTTTACCCTGCCTCAACTTTTGTCTGGCCCAGGGTCAACCGGATGCACATCAGTCCCAACAATCGCAATGCCATCCACCCTGGGGACCGCATCCTGGAGATCAATGGGACCCCGGTCTGCACACTTCGAGTGGAGGAGGTAGAGTGTGTGTCTAATCTGTCTTGTGAGGGTGGGACATGGAATAGATCCTCTGGGAAATCAGGCTATAGCCTTTACCTTTTCCTACCGCCAGCCCATCTCTTTGTCTTAGCATTGAGCCTGTGACCACTGATGACTTATTACAGCTTAACAGGTTGCCAGGGTAGCAGGGATGGTTGACGGATGGGAGAGCTGACAGGATGCCAGGCAGAGGGCACTGTGAGGCCACTGACAGCTAGAGGCCACCATTAGCCAAGTTGAGCACTGGCCACACTGTGCCTGAGTCATCTGGGTTGGCCATGGGTGGCCTGGGATGGGGCAGCCTGTGGGAGCTTTATACTGCTCTTGGCCGCAGGTGGAGGATGCAATTAGCCAGACGAGCCAGACACTTCAGCTGTTGATTGAACATGACCCCGTCTCCCAACGCCTGGACCAGCTGCGGCTGGAGGCCCAGCTCGCTCCTCACATGCAGAATGCCGGACACCCCCACACCCTCAGCACCCTGGACACCAAGGAGAATCTGGAGGGGACACTGAGGAGACGTTCCCTGAGGTGCCACCTCCCACCCTGGCTCTGTCCTGTCCCATGTCTGTCTCTCAGATGAAGCTGAGCTGGCTTTCAGAAGCCTGCAGAGTTAGGAGAGGAACCAGCTGGCCAGGGACAAACTATGAGGATTGTGCTGACCCAGCTGCCCCTGTGGGGATCACAGTTTATAGCTAGAGCCTTTGTGGACCAGCTGTCTGCCAGGTTTCCTTAGAAACCGGAGGGTCAGGCTCTGCACTAAACTCCTAAGCTGGACAGGAGGTGGTGATGCTATACCCTGAAGAACAGCATGGCCTGTGGAGAAAGCATGGAGCTCAGAGCCTGGAGTAGGGGCACAGATGGGATTGAATAAATTGTGTAGAAAGACTTTGAAAACAATAAAGTAAAAGATGAATGAAAGTTTTTTAGACTTGAGGGACCAACAACCCCCAAACCCCAGATTCTGCCAGGTCCATGGAGAAGGAGCAGTTACCTTGAGTGGAAGGCCCAAGTAGGGAGACTTACAGAAAAGAAGTCAAGAGCACTGGCTCCCAGGCAGAAATACTGATACCCTACTAGGGTTTCAGGCTGAGCTCCTCCCTTCACATATCACTTCATTTCTCTGAGCCTGTTTCTGCATCTGTGACGTAAGATGGTAAGATAAAGGTGGCTGTCTCACCAATTATGTAAGACTTAAATGTGGAAAAGGACATAAAGTTGTATGGTGCTGCCATAGGGACAGCGTTCAGTAAATGTGACGCATTCTTAGTATCACTAAGAATCAGGTTCTTGGCCAGGCATGGCGGCTCGTGCCTGTAATCCCAACACTCTGGGAGGCCTAGGTAGGAGGATTGCTTCAGCACAGGAGTTTGAGACCAGCCTGGGCAACATAATGAGACACTGTCTCTACCAAAAAAATTGTTTTTAATTAGATGGGCAGGGCATTGTGGCTCACACTTGTAATCCCAGCACTTTGGGAGGCCAAGGCCAGAGGATTGCTTGAGGCCAGGAGTTCAAACGCAGCCTGGGCAATATTCCTGTCTCTACAAAGAAGAAAAAAGTTAACTGGGCATGTTGGCGCATGCCTGTAATCCCAGCTATTCGAGAGGCTTAGGAGGAGGATTGCCTGAGCCCAGGAGTTCAAGGCTGCAGTGAGCCTTGATCACACCACTGCACTACTACAGCTTGGGCAACAGAGTGAGACATTGTCCCCCCCAAAAAAGGTAGTTTTTTGTTTGTTTGTTTGTTTTAATCCACTCTCCTCACCAAACAAAGTTAGGGCCCTCTCAGCTGGCATGTGTTGGAAACAGTGCCCTCCCCTCAAATTGCTCCCCTCACTCCCACTGCCTCTTGGCCTTGATCAGTATGATGAAATTAGTGGGAGGCAGGGCAACATAGGGCAGAGAAGAACTAGAAATTCATGGCCTGGAAAAGGGAAGATTTGGGAGTGGCCAGATACCTGTAGAGCCACCATGCAGAGGAGGGGGGCAGCTAACTTTGTGTGCTCTGGTGGGCATGGTCAGCAGGAGGCAGAGCAAAAGAACAAGGGTAAGAAAACCTGTAGGGCAGGACAAGCCAAGAGGCATCCAGCGTCAGTCCTCTCTGGGTAGCCCAAGTAAAGCAGGAGCATACCCCGGAGAGAAAGTTCACAGGGCTGTTCACCTGCAGTGCTGTGGACTTCAACCTTCTTGTCCCTCCTTCAGTAAGTGAAACTATAGTCATTGACCATGACTATTATCTACCGCTTTTGAAAATGTAAACATAGTAACTTTATTGCTATAAAAATCATATATGCTTATCATCTTAAAATTCAGGAAACATGGACAGGTACAAAGATGTGCAAAATATCATCCAAAATCCCATTTGCTGGCCAGGCATGGTGGCTCACGCCTGTAATCCCAGCACTTTGGGAGGCCGAGGCGGGTGGATCACAAGGTCAGGAGTTTGAGGCTAGTCTGGCCAATATGGTGAAACCCCATCTCTACTAAAAATACAAAAATTAGAGCCAGGTGCTGTGGCTTACGCCTGTAATCCCAGCACTTAGGGAGGCCAGGACAGGTGGATTGTGAGGTCAGGAGTTCAAGACCAACCTGGCCAACATGGTGAAACCCCATCTCTACTTAAAAAAAACACAAAAATTATTTGGGCGTGGTGGCACGTGCCTGTAATCCCAGCTACTTGGGAGGCTGAGGCAGGAGAATCGCTTGAACCCGGGGGGCAGAGGTTGCAGTGAGTGGAGATCCCACCATTGCACTTCAGCCTGGGTGACAGAGCGAGACTCTGTCAAAAAAAAAAAATTAGCCAGGCGTGGTGGTGTGCACCTGTAGTCTCAGCTACTTGGGAGGCTGAGGCAGGAGAATTGCTTGAACCTGGGAGATGAAGGTTGCAGTGAGCCGAGATCGTGCCATTGCACTCCAGCCTGGGCGACAGAGCAAGACTCTGTCTCAAAAATAATAGTAATAACTAGCCGGGCCTGGTGGCACATGCCTGTAGTCCCAGTTACTCAGGAGGCTGGGGCACAAGACTCATGTGAACCAGGGAGACAGAGGTTGCAGTGAGCCAAGATCACACCACTGCACTCCAGCCTGGTTGACAGAGTGAGACTCTGTCTCAAAAAAAAAAAAAAAAAATCCCATTTGCTCATTTTTTGGATACTAGTATAACTATCACTCTAAACCAGTTAGTACCTTAAATCAAGCAAATATGGGAGATGGTGAATTACCATCTGCAGTCTTGTCATATATGTCATATACTGAGCATTATAAGCTAGTAGAATCTAGTTAATTGTTCTATGTGTGATGTACGTAGAGTTCCCATTTTGAATGTGTTTTTACTATGCTTAAATAAATGACTGATGTTAGCAACCCCAAAATGATACATCTGATGTAAGAGCCCCTGTTCCCCAATAATAACATCTAAACTATAGACACTGGAATGAACAGGTGCCCCTAAGATTCCTTCCTCCAGGGTTTCTTGGCCAGTCTCTGAGGACTACGCATCCCTACCCCCATCTTTCCTCATCTTTAGGCGCAGTAACAGCATCTCCAGGTCCCCTGGCCCCAGCTCCCCAAAGGAGCCCCTGCTGTTCAGCCGTGACATCAGCCGCTCAGAATCCCTTCGTTGTTCCAGCAGCTATTCACAGCAGATCTTCCGGCCCTGTGACCTAATCCACGGGGAGGTCCTGGGGAAGGGCTTCTTTGGGCAGGCTATCAAGGTGAGCGCAGGTAGCAAATACTTTGCTCTTCTGCCCCCAGTCCCTCTCTCAATGTCTTTCGGGGATTTCTCATCACTTGGCCCCACCCCACACCCTGCAGGACGCCAGGCCTCCTTCCTGGCTTTGGGTGATGGTGTGAGAGGCTTCACCCCTACCCAGGCCACCTAAGGTCAGTGTTACTGTTACAGTGAGCTTGTGGACCTAGAGATCCAGGTTGGGTTGAGCTGTGCCTGTGGCTCTCCTGCCTCCAGTCAGTGGGTGTTTGTTAGGTGCCTACAGACCTCAGTACCGGGCATGCTACAAGGAGCACACGGGAATGGCTCCTGCCTCCCTGGTGAACAGTCTCAGGGACTAACCTCTCTCTTTCTCTCCTCCTCCTCCTCCTCTGCTGAGAACTGGGAGGGGGGGTCAGGTAAGCCATGTGTCTCAGCTTGCAGGGGCAGCAGGGCTGGAGAGCTCACCCCTGACCCACCCAGCTCCCTGGTGCATGTCTCTGGCACTGACCTTCCTGCCCCCAGATTTCTGTTCACTCAAGAGACTCACTCCTATGCCAGATGACCAGAGCCCCTGCTTGGCTTGGCAGCGTCCCCTCCTGCCTCCTTCCCCACTTCCCTTTTCTCGGTTCTTGCCTCTCCTCCGTGCATGCCCACCTCTCCAGAAAAGAGGGTATGGTTCCATCTGAGTCCCACGTTGCTCCACGCTGCATCTTCCACACATGAACTCTGTCAGTCTGACCCGGCTCAGTGTGCCCTCCAAGGGATGGGATGGCCAGCTGCATAGATTTTCTCAAACAGTTCTCCAGAACTTCTGGTCTCAGCACCGTTAACAGTCACCCTCCCTGTAGGTGACACACAAAGCCACGGGCAAAGTGATGGTCATGAAAGAGTTAATTCGATGTGATGAGGAGACCCAGAAAACTTTTCTGACTGAGGTAAGAAGATGGAGGGGGCCCGGGAGGTTGGTGTCACCATTGGAAGAGAGAAGACCTTACAAATAATGGCTTCAAGAGGAAATACAGTTTGGAATCACTGTCTTAAAGACTAAGCAGAAAAGAGCCCTAGAGGAATATCCCACTCCCTCTAAATTACAGCATAATTATTTGTTCAATGAACACTTACTAAAAGCAACACAAAGAGGATACAAGGGATGCAGTAACAAAAGATACATGGTTCAGAGAAGCTCTCAGGTTATGAGGATGATGGACATGAAAACACGCCAGTTTAGTACAACTCGATGTTATAATCCTTACCTGAATGCCCTGCTAAGGGAACCTGGAGGGGGAGCTCCCTGAGCACTCACACTCCTTGGGCATTTACAGTTTTCACCATCCCTCCCAAGTTACTTCATGGAGCAACGTCAGTTGGGGACACCTGTGGTCCGGGTACTGCCCTCCAAGCTACTTGGCCACTCCCACCCCAGTTCCCCCAGTGCAGTTCCTAGAAAGGCAGGATCCCAAGGGTAAGGTCCGTGAAGCCATCTCCATCTATATGGTGGTGGTCTTCCCTCATCCTGATCTTAGTGCCCTGTCATATCACAAGAGAGGCAGTAGGAGATACAGGTGGTAACACTTGTCAGGCTGATTCCCTGGAGGGAAGGGGTAAGGAAGACATAGAAGTTAACAGCCAGCTTTCCTTGGCTTCCCTGACCCCCAGGTGAAAGTGATGCGCAGCCTGGACCACCCCAATGTGCTCAAGTTCATTGGTGTGCTGTACAAGGATAAGAAGCTGAACCTGCTGACAGAGTACATTGAGGGGGGCACACTGAAGGACTTCCTGCGCAACATGGTGAGTACACCACCCCATAGTCTCCAGGAGCCTTGGTATGTTGTCATGGTCAAAGGCCAGAGGGGCCCTGCTTTGCCCCCAAAGGACCATGCTGGGTGGGACTGAGCATAGACAGGGAGGCTTCACTAGGAGACCACATTGACCCATAGGGCCTGGACCATGAGTGGGATAGGGCTCAACAACCTCTGATAATCATTTCCCCCATTCTGCAGGATCCGTTCCCCTGGCAGCAGAAGGTCAGGTTTGCCAAAGGAATTGCCTCCGGAATGGTGAGTCCCACCAACAAACCTGCCAGCAGGGCGAGAGTAGGGAGAGATGTGAGAATTGTGGGCTTCATTGGAATGTAGAGACCCCTTCCTGTGCCACTTGTGTGGGCTGGGTCAGCAGCTATTCATTGAATTTGTCTCTGCCACTGAAACTGGCCCCAGCTAACTGTTCTCAGCTCACAGCCCTATTCTCAAAGAATTACACATCTCTAAGAGCAAACAGGGCACAGACAAGGCAAACTAGAGAGGCAACTGTAGCCTGAGATGGCCCTGGCTTGCCGTCACAGGTGTTCAGGTGCTGAGGGCCCCTTGGACCAAGTAGAGCACCTCACTGCCTAGGAAATCAATGAAGGGGAAATGAGTTCTAGCGGAGCCCTGAAGGATCAGAATTGGATAAAGTTCTATTGGCGGAGAGGCTCCAAGATTGAAGTGACAGGAGCAAAGACCTGGGAGGAAAGAGGAGAAAATCATCTATTTTACCTGGAAACAAATGATTCCAAGCATAGAAATATAACAGCTGACAAGTACTGAGTGCCCTCTATATGCTAGGCACTGAACTGAGGGATTAATGTGCATGCGCATGTTTATTCCTCATAACCACCTTAGTTTCCAGATAAGCTGGACTGGAAAGGGACAGAGCTGGGATCCTGGGCTCATCAGTCTGGTTACCAAACCTGAGACTTTAGCCACTGCCCTTCACATGGGGGTCCACAAAGATAGTAGTAGTCTGGAACAGTTTGGGGGTACGTTAGGGTCGCTGTGTTTTAAGCTAAGGAGTTGTGGACTATATTTAGGAGACAGATGTAAAAGAGTTTTTTGGTTGACTGGCTTTTTGGTTTTTTTGTTTTTGTTTTTTTGTTTTTTTTTCCTGTTTCTGGGGCTTGAATCAGGAAGGGTGTTTTTTTGTTGTTGTTTTGAGACAGAATCTTGCTCTGTTGCCCAGGTTGGAGTGCAGTGGCATGATCATGGCTCACTACAACCTCGACCTCCTGGGCTCAAGCAATCCTCCTGCCTTAGCCTCCCAAGTAGCTGGGACTAGAGGTGTATACCACCACACCTAATTTTTTGAATTTTTTTTTTTTTTGTAGAGATAGGTTCTCACTTTGTCACCCAGGCTAATCTCAAACTCCTGGGCTCAAGCATTCCTCCTGCCTCAGCCTCCCAAAGTGTTGGGATTACAGTTGTGAGCCACCGTGCCTGGCAGGAAAAGATTTTTAAGCAAGAAAGCTTAAGAGTTGTGGTTTTTCCAAAATGAGTCTGGGCTGGCACAGTGGCTCATGCCTGTAATCCCAGCACTTTTTTGGGAGGCCAAGGTGAGTGGATCACTTGAGGTCAGGAGTTTGAGACCAGCCTGGCCAACATGATGAAACCCTGTTTCTACTAAAGAAAAAAATACAAAAATTAGCTGGACGCGGTGGTGCACGCCTATAGTCCCAGCTACTCAGGAGGCCGAGGCAGGAGAATAGCTTGAACCTGGGAGGCGGAAGTTGCAGTGAGCCAAGATCACACCACTGCATTCCAGCCTGGGTGACAGAGCGAGACTTCATCTCAAAAAAAAAAAAAAAGAGAGTCTGATGTGGTTAGTAGGTTGAGGTGGAATGCGGAGGGTCCAGAGAATGGAGACCTGCAAAGGGGGCTAATGACACATTTCAGATTTCTGAATTAAGGTAGTGGCTGTGGGGACAGGAGCCTGGGAGGCAGGGTGGAGTCAGAATGGAGAGACTAGTTGGCAGTGAGGGAACAGGAGGAGGAGGAGGAGTTATGAGTGGCTTGAGGTGTCACTTATCAGACGTTTTGGGGCATGGGGGATGGTACTGATGGTTGAGGAACCGGTTTGGGAAGAGCTACATTGATGCCTGCTGTTCTGTGCTAGCAGAACCTATCAGCATCATCTGGGCAGGAAACTGGCTCCATGAGACTAGAGCTTAGGGAGAGGCTGCTAGTCACCTAATCTGCAGAGAAGGGGCAGTTGGAGCTGTGGGACAGAAGAGGCATCCATGTGGCTGGTAGGGGTGTCTCAGCTTGTGAAAAGGAGATGGCTTTGAGCAGGGCTGACATTGAAAAGGCTGGAAGAAAAAAACAGACACACAAGAGTCTCAGGAGCAGGTAGCATAAGAAAGGTGTAGACAGTCTTTGAGGAGCACTTCCTCAGACAGGCAAGCAGGCAGGTCATGAGCTGTAGTGATTCAGGAAGAGCTCCCTGGGTGTGTGAGCAGCTCCAGGAGCCTAAGGGATGAAAGCAGTATTGCATGGGGCTGGAGAGCAGGGAGTGGCTCCTTCTATATTTGCAAGGGAAGGGAAGGAGAAAGGAAGTTGCTCCTGAGAGTGACAAGAACCAGTGGTGGAGGCCTGGAGAGGGGACATAACAAACAAATTTGTTTACAAACATTTTGGTAGGAAGGGGGAGAGCTTAAAGTTTAGACAGTTGGGGAAAGTGGAGTCGTAGGGGAAGTCAATGTCTGAAAGACAGCTAGCTGGAGCAAGAAGTCACTTCTCTGTTGCACGCAGGAAGGATTCAAAGTGGCTCAAGCCAGGGATCGGGAGAGTGGGGAGGAGGGAGCAGCCTGGATCAGGGTAAAGTGGGTAGAGGTGGAGGGACTGCTGCAACGTCAAGGGTTCTGTGAAGTTGTGGACAAGGAGAGAGCAGTGAGGGCTTTGGCCAGTCACTGTGCTAGTGATTGGTGAACCAAAGGATGGACAGGAGATGGCAGCAGAGAAGCAGAGGAAGCCCAGGCTTCCTGTTAGTGTTGGAACAAGGGAGTGACCACAGGAGGCCCTGGCCCTGTTGTCCAGGTTGGGTTCTGAAGCTGGGTGGGCATGGCCTGGTAGGAGAGCATCTGTGGCCCCCAATTCCAGAATCAGGGTCTAGTTGATTTGCCAGTCCTTTAGCCTCAGCTCATGCTTCTGTTCCAGGCCTATTTGCACTCAATGTGTATCATCCACCGGGATCTGAACTCTCACAACTGCCTCATCAAGTTGGTATGTCCCACTGCTCTGGGCCTGGCCTCCAGGGTCCTATCCTTCCTGGCTTCCTTGTCACAAAGGAGGCTGACTTGTCCCCTCTGGCTAGAGGGCAGAGGTGTTGCCTAGAAGCTCCTATCCTGCTTCTTCCAATGCCCTTCTCTGTCTTCTGGGAGCTCCCAGAGACACACAGACATAATTTTACCTTCTCTCATTAGCAACCTTTGAAATCATTCAGAAGTTTGTTGACTATATGTAGAGCCCTGTCGTTTTACCTGCTTTTGCCCCATAATAGTCTTGTAAAGCAGCTTATTGCTGACCCCGTTTTACAGTGGTGGCACTTGAAGCCTCAGCCTGAGGCCACTGAGCTAGTAAATTTTCAGGGACCAGTTTGAGACGAGCATTCCTCCCACTGCGCCTCAGCTGTGGTGGTTACAATGTTATTTGTCTTATTGACTTGCTATCTGACTTCCTGGGTGTCTACCAGCTGGCCCTGGCTCTGCCCTCTAGACCCACACCACGCAATCTTCATTCCTTTCCCACATGACTGCCCTGTAGCCATTCAAAGAGCTTGTCTCCCCCAAGTCTCCCCACCTACTGCCTCCTCCTTGCCTTTTTCTGTCTTATCCTGGTTCTAGCCACTGCCTGAAATCCTTTTAGGAATAAGGCTGGACGGGGAAAAACAAAAGCAACCCCCTGTCCCACCTCTGAGTTCCACTCTCCAAGTCCCTGAACCTCACCTCCAGGGCTCTAGTGGCTCTGCCATGAACCCCACTGTGGGCTAGGAATCTGCTGTGCTCAGATACCAGACCCTCAGAAACAAATGCGTTTTCTGTTTTGTTTTGTTTTTTAGATGGAGTCTCATTCTGTTTCCCAGGCTGGAGTTCAGTGGCGCGATCTTGGCTTACTGTAACCTCCACCTCCTGGGTTCTAGTGATTCTTCTGCTTTGGCCTCCCAAGCAGCTAGAGCTACAGGCGTGTGCCACCATGCCCAGCTAATTTTTTTTTTTTTTTTTTTTTTTTTTTTTTTTTGAGACGGAGTCTTGCTCTGTCGCCCAGGCTGGAGTGCAGTGGCCGGATCTCAGCTCACTGCAAGCTCTGCCTCCCAGGTTTACGCCATTCTCCTGCCTCAGCCTCCCGTGTAGCTGGGACTACAGGCGCCCGCTACCTCGCCCAGCTAGTTTTTTGTATTTTTTAGTAGAGACGGGGTTTCACCGTGTTAGCCAGGATGGTCTCAATCTCCTGACCTCGTGATCCGCCCGTCTCGGCCTCCCAAAGTGCTGGGATTACAGACTTGAGCCACCGCGCCCGGCCTTTTTTTTTTTTTTTTTTTTTTTGTATTTTTACTAGAGACGGGGTTTCACCAGTTGGCCAGGCTGGTCTTGAACAACTGACCTCAGGTGATTCACCCGCCTTGGCCTCCCAAAGTTCTGGGATTACAGGCGTAAGCCACCGCACCCGGCCTGAGTGTGTCTATTTGATAGAGCTTTCTGCTCTGATTCTCCCTTGCTGTACACCTTTTCTCCCCTTCTCAGTGGCTTCTCTTGCCTATACCTCCTCCCCAGGGCCAGGTTTGAGAACATCCCCACGAAGTCCCCACCTTGCTTTTATTCTACCAGGACAAGACTGTGGTGGTGGCAGACTTTGGGCTGTCACGGCTCATAGTGGAAGAGAGGAAAAGGCCCCCCATGGAGAAGGCCACCACCAAGAAACGCACCTTGCGCAAGAACGACCGCAAGAAGCGCTACACGGTGGTGGGAAACCCCTACTGGATGGCCCCTGAGATGCTGAATGGTGAGTCCTGAAGCCCTGGAGGGGACACCTGCAGAGGGAGGACAGATGCCGCCCTTGCATCAGAGCCCTAGGAACTCCAGGGGAGGCCTGTGAAGTGTAGGACCAGATACCCAGAGCTGAGGATATTTTTCCCTTGCCAGGAGGGGCCTCACGAATTAGCTCCCTGAGCTTAGGGGGCTGGGAACTAATCAGTGTCCCATCCTCGGGGATAAGGTGAGGTCTGACTGTGGCATTTGTGCCTCAGGGATTGCTGAGAGCTCAGGCTACTGTCCCAGCTTTAGCAGTCTCTCTCCGTGGTGAGAACTGAAGTGTGGTGCCCTCTGGTGGATAATGCTCAAACCAACCAGAGATGCTGGTTGGCATTCTTGAAATTAGGGTTGTGAGACCTCAGAAATGGTCTGAATATAATCCATTTTGGAGTCTGAGGCCCAGAGAAATTCGGTGAATTGCCTAGGAGCACACAGCTGGCTAATGGCAGAGCCTGGATGAATCCTAGTCTGGTTCTTTTCCACTTTAACATGCAGTTTCATCCTAGGCAGTGTTATGTTATAAGGGCTCTTCAAGGCAGGTCACCTAGGGCTGAGGAAGGACTATTTTCAGGTGATGTCTGTGCAGGACAGCTTGTGGGGTGTCCCTGCAGAACCTGTTCTAGCCCTGGTTCTTAGCTGTGGCTTAGATTGACCCTAGACCCAGTGCAGAGCAGGTAAGGGATGTAAACTTAACAGCGTGCTCTCCTGTGTTCCCCAAGGAAAGAGCTATGATGAGACGGTGGATATCTTCTCCTTTGGGATCGTTCTCTGTGAGGTGAGCTCTGGCACCAAGGCCATGCCTGAGGCAGCAGGCCTAGCAGCTCTGCCTTCCCTCAGAACTGGGGCTTCTCCTTCTAGGGATGACTAGCTTGACTAAAATCAACATGGGTGTAGGGTTTTATGGTTTATAACGCATCTGCACATCTTTGCCACATTCGTGTTTCATTGGTCCTAAGAGGAGGACTGGCAGGGTTTTTTTGTTTTAGATGGAGTCTCGCTTTGTTGCCCAGGCTGGAGTGCAGTGGCACAATCTGGGCTCACTGCAAACTCCGCCTTCTGGGTTCAAGTGATTCTCCTGCCTCAGCCTCCCAAGTAGCTGGGACTACAGGCACACACCACCATGCCTGGCTAATTTTTGTATTCTTAGTAGAGACAGGGTTTCACCATGTTGGCCAGGCTGGTCTTAACTCCAGACCTCAGGTGATCCACCCGCCTTGGCCTCTCAAAGGGCTAGAATTACAGGCGTGAGCTACTGCGCCCGGCCAGGTGTTGTGTTTTTTTTTTTTTTTTAGTTGAGGAAACTGAGGCTCAGAAGAGGGCAGTGGCTTACACATGGTCAATAAGGGGTAGGTGAGACTCAGAATTCCAGAAGGAAGGGCAAGAGACTGTTCGTGTGGCTGTCTAGCTAACTCTTGGGCCAAATGTAGCCCTTCTCAGTTCCCTTCAAGTAGAAGTAGCCACTCTAGGAAGTGCCAGCCCTGTGCTAGGTACCACGTGGAAAGAGTGAGGAATCGTGGAAAGATTCCTACCTTTAGGAGTTTAGTCAGGTGACAGCTTATCTCAGCATATCTCAAAGACTCAAACACACACACATTCAAAGCCTTACTGTAATTCCTAGAAAGTTGTGATGGGTAGAGGAGAGGAGAGACAAGAATGGTTAGGATAATGAAGGAAAATTTCTTTGTTTTTTGTTTTTGAGACAGAATCTCACTCTGTCGCCCAGACTGGAGTGCAGAGGTGCGATCTTGGCTCACTGCAACCTCCGCCTCCCAGGTTCAAGTGATTCTCCTGCCTCAGCCTCCCAAGTAGCTGGGACTACAGGTGTGCGCCACCGTGCCCGGCTAATTTTTGTATTTTTAGTAGAGACAGGGTTTCGCCATGTTGGCCAGGCTGGTCTCAAACGCCTGACCTTAGGTGATCCACCCACCTCAGCCTCCCAAAGTGCTGGGATTACAGGCATGAGCCACTGCACCTGGCCGTGAAGGAAGATTTTTTTTTAAAATTGTTTTCTTTAATATTAATTGAGCACCTGTGTACAGAGCACTAGGTTGGTGCTAAAGGGTTTCAGACATGAATCAGATCCAGCACCTCAGAGAGCCTTCACTCTGGCAGACACACAGCCACAAGGAGACACAGACAAGGCAGCGTGGGATGAGTGGAAGTTGCTAGCTTCCAGATGCTGATTTGGAACACTTGGCTTCTGCAGTGAAGCCCCTTCTCAGTCCTCTTCAGTAACTCAACTCTCAGTGGATCCAGATCTGGATTATAAGATTTGGAGAGATGATTGGGGATTGAGGAGAGCTCTCTAACCTGTTTTACCACCTCCTCTTCTGCCCATCCTTACTGTCCACATCCAGCATCCCTTTCCCTTGCCATGTATCTGTGACCTCTGTAGTCCTTCGTAAACAGCTGTCTTCTTACCCTACAGATCATTGGGCAGGTGTATGCAGATCCTGACTGCCTTCCCCGAACACTGGACTTTGGCCTTAACGTGAAGCTTTTCTGGGAGAAGTTTGTTCCCACAGATTGTCCCCCAGCCTTCTTCCCCCTGGCCGCCATCTGCTGCAGACTGGAGCCTGAGAGCAGGTTGGTATCCTGCCTCTTTCTCCCAGATCGCAGGGTCCTGGGATGTTTGCCTCAGTCTAAGACCACCCCTGAGTGCTTCGTAAGCACAGGGGTGAGAGAAGCCTTCAGGTCAAGAATGTGGCTGTCGGCCGGGCGCGGTGGCTCACGCCTGTAATCCCAGCACTTTGGGAGGCCGAGACGGGCGGATCACGAGGTCAGGAGATCGAGACCATCCTGGCTAACACGGTGAAACCCCGTCTCTACTAAAAATACAAAAAACTAGCCGGGCGAGGCGGCGGGCGCCTGTAGTCCCAGCTACTCGGGAGGCTGAGGCAGGAGAATGGCATGAACCCGGGAGGCGGAGCTTGCAGTGAGCCGAGATTGCGCCATTGCACTCCAGCCTGGGCGACTAAGCGAGACTCTGTCTCAAAAAAAAAAAAAAAAAAAAGAATGTGGCTGTCAACCCGTTAGCCATCTGACAACTCATATGTACAGGTTGGAGAAGAGAGAGGTAAAGTCATAGCAGCAAGTAAGCTGAATAGGACACAGACACACAGCCATTAAAAGAAAGTTTATGGGCTGGGCGCGGTGGCTCAAGCCTGTAATCCCAGCACTTTGGGAGGCCGAGACGGGCGGATCACGAGGTCAGGAGATCGAGACCATCCTGGCTAACATGGTGAAACCCCGTCTCTACTAAAATACAAAAAAAAATTAGCCAGGCGAGGTGGCGGGCGCCTGTACTCCCAGCTACTTGGGAGACTGAGGCAGGAGAATGGCGTGAACCCGGGAGGCGGGGCTTGCAGTGAGCTGAGATCTGGCCACTGCACTCCAGCCTGGGCGACAGAGCAAGACTCCGTCTCAAAAAAAAAGAAAGTTTATGGCCGGGTGCGGTGGCTCACGCCTGTAATCCCAGCACTTTGGGAGGCTGAGGCGGGCAGATCATGAGGTCAGGAGATCGAGACCATCCTGGCTAACATGGTGAAACCTCGTCTCTACTAAAAATACAAAAAAAAAATTAGCCAGGCGTGGTGGCGGGTGCCTGTAGTCCCAGCTACTCAGGAGGCTGAGGCAGGAGAATGGCATGAACCCGGGAGGTGGAGGTTGCAGTGAACCGAGATCCCGCCACTGCACTCCAGCCTGGGCGACAGAACGAGACTCTGTCTTTTTAAAAAAAAAAAAAGGCTGGGCGTGGTGGCTCAAGCCTGTAATCCCAGCACTTTGGGAGGCCGAGACGGGCGGATCACGAGGTCTGGAGATCGAGACCATCCTGGCTAACACGGTGAAACCCCGTCTCTACTAAAAAAAAAAAAATACAAAAACTAGCCGGGCGAGGTGGCAGGCGCCTGTAGTCCCAGCTACTCGGGAGGCTGAGGCAGGAGAATGGCGTGAACCCGGGAGGCGGAGCTTGCAGTGAGCCGAGATCCTGCCACTGCACTCCAGCCTGGGCGACAGAGCGAGACTCCGTCTCAAAAAAAAAAAGAAAAAAAAAAAAAGAAAAGAAAAGAAAGTTTAAAAGAAGGAAATTCACCCAAACCCACTGAATACGGTAAGTGTATTCATCTTTCGATATTCCCCTGTCCATATCTACACATATACTTTTTTCTATAGTAAATAGTTCTGTATTTTGTCCTGCATTTCCCTTGTTACTATGCAGTCTTCCTGTTTATCATTTTCGTCGACAACATGAAATTCTAGTGAGAGACTGTCTGAACATATTGTAATGTAGATGTTCAGGTTTTTCCAGTTTCTCTTTACAATAGGTATTAACTACAGTGAGCAGTTTTATGCATTTTGCTAATTTCTCCTTTAAAGAAGTATTTTCAAAATTACCTTTATTCTTCTCAGGTGATCATTTCATTATTACCAAAGTTACCCTAGGTTATTTCAAGTTTGTGGTTAAAAAACTAGAATCTGGCTGAGAGCGGTGGCTCATGCCTGTAATCCCAGCACTTTGGGAGGCCGAGGCTGATGGATCACCTACGTCTGGAGTTTGAGACCAGCCTGGCCAACATGGTGAAACCCCATCTCTACTAGAAATACAAAAATCAGCCGGGCATGGTGGCAGGTGCCTGTAATCCCAGCCTGCTGAGGAAGCTGAGGCAGAAGAATTGCTCGAACCCAGGGGTGGAAGTTGCAATGAGCCAATATCATGCCATAGCATTCCAGCCTGGGCAACAAGAGTGAAACTCTGTCTCAAAAAAAAAAAAAAAAAGAATCTTTTGTGGGGTTTTTTTCCTGCCATCAAAAATCATGTTTCTTTTAAAAACAAGTTCAAACATTACCGAAGTTTATAGCGTAGGAAATATGTCTTCTATAATCTCCCTTAACCAATATACCTCTCAACATTCTCCTCACCCCCAACTCCACCCTCCCAGGATAACCAGTTGGCACATAATCTATTTAAAAATTATTTTCAGCAGTCCACATTAGAGTTGAAATTTTCTGGTGGGAGAATCTATACCTTGTTCCTTTATAGGCCAAGGACCGCAATCCTTCAGTAACACCAGTGTAAGAGCTTGAGGAGAAACTGTGAAGCTACACAGTATTTGTTTTCTAATACCTCTTGTCAGTCATTCTAAATATCTTTAATTTATTTAAAAAATATATATTTATAGTATTGAATGCCTACTGTGTGCTAGGGACTGTTCTAAGCACGTGGGTTACAGCAGTGAACAAAATAAAGGTGCCTATCCTCATAGAACATAGATTGTAGCATGGTATCTACTGTATCATACAGTAGATACAATAAACTATATTGAATATTAGAATGTGGCAAATGCTATGGAAAAAGAGTCAAGCCAAGTAAAGAGGATTGTTTAGGGTACAAGTTGCAATTTTCAATATGGTAGTCAGAGCAGGCCTCACTGAGGTGACATGACATTTAAGCATAAACATGGAGGAAGAGTAAGCCTGAGCTGTCTTAGGCTTTCGGGGCAGCCAAGCCATTTCCATGGCACTAGGAGCCTGATGTTTCCAGTTCCACCTTTGATGACTGCATTTTCTCTAAGACATGGGAGGGACCTTTTCTCCTATTGTTTTTAAGTACTAACTCCAGCTAGGCCAGCCTTCTCATAGTGTTATCTAAACTTTATAGCAGATATATGAGGTAGCAGTAACATTATGTCCATTTCTCACAGAGGCACTACTAGATGAAGGAGTTTACCTGAGGTCATACAACCAGGAAGTAGCTGAGCCTAGATTCCTGCCACCCACCCCATGGCCCTGCTCATATTCTACCTGCCTCTAATTTACCTCTTTTCCTTCTAGACCAGCATTCTCAAAACTGGAGGACTCCTTTGAGGCCCTCTCCCTATACCTGGGGGAGCTGGGCATCCCACTGCCTGCAGAGCTGGAGGAGTTGGACCACACTGTGAGCATGCAGTACGGCCTGACCCGGGACTCACCTCCCTAGCCCTGGCCCAGCCCCCTGCAGGGGGGTGTTCTACAGCCAGCATTGCCCCTCTGCGCCCCATCCCTGCTGTGAGCAGGGCCGTCCGGGCTTCCTGTGGATTGGCGGCCTGTTTAGAAGCAGAACAAGCCATTCCTACTACCTCCCCAGGAGGCAAGTGAGCGCAGCACCAGGGAAATGTATCTCCACAGGTTCTGGGGCCTAGTTACTGTCTGTAAATCCAATACTTGCCTGAAAGCTGTGAAGAGGAAAAAAAAAAGCCTGGCCTTTGGGCCAGGAGGAATCTGTTACTCAGATCCACCCAGGAACTCCCTGGCAGTGGATTGTGGGAGGCTGTCGCTTACACTAATCAGCGTGACCTGGACCTGCTGGGCAGGATCCCAGGGTGAACCTGCCTGTGAACTCTGAAGTCACTAGTCCAGCTGGGTGCAGGAGGACTTCAAGCGTGTGGACGAAAGAAAGACTGGTGGCCAGAAGGCACTCAAAGGGTGTGAAAAAGACAGTGATGCTCCCCCTTTCCACTCCAGATCCTGCCCTTCCTGGAGCAAGGTTGAGGGAGTAGGTCTTGAAGAGTCCCTTAATATGTGGTAGAACAGGCCAGGAGTTAGAGAAAGGGCTGACTTCTGTTTACCTGCTCACTGGCTCTAACCAGCCCAGGGCCCACATCAATGTGAGGGGAAGCCTCCACCTCATGTTTTCAACTTACTACTGGAAACTGGCTGAGAACTTAACAGGCAACATCCTTTCTGTCTGCAACAGTCACAAGCACAGGAAGAGGCTAGGGGACTAGAAAGAGGCCCTGCACTCTAGAAAGCTCAGATCAGGCCGGGTGCGGTGGCTCACGCCTGTAATCCCAGCACTTTGGGAGGCCGAGGCGGGCGGATCACAAGGTCAGGAGATCGAGACCATGGTGAAACCCCGTCTCTACTAAAAATAGAAAAAATTAGCCGGGCGCAGTGGCGGGCGCCTGTAGTCCCAGCTACTCGGGAGGCTGAGGCAGGAGAATGGCGTGAACCCAGGAGTCGGAGCTTGCAGTGAGCCGAGATTGCGCCACTGCACTCCAGCCTGGGCGACAGAGCGAGACTCCGTCTCAAAAAAAAAAAAAAAAAAAAAAAAAAGAATAGAAAGCTCAGATCTTGGCTTCTGTTACTCATACTCTGGTGGGCTCCTTAGTCAGATGCCTAAGACATTTTGCCTAAAGCTAGATGGGTTCTGGAGGATAGTAGCTTGTCACAGGCCTAGAGTCTGAGGGAGGGGAGTGGGAATCTCAGCAATCTCTTGGTCTTGGCCTCATGGCAACCATTGCTCACCCTTCAGCATGCCTGGTTTAGGCAGCAGCTTGGGCTGGGAAGAGGTGGTGGCAGAGTCCCAAAGCTAAGATGCTGAGAGAGACAGCTCCCTGAGCTGGGCCATCTGACTTCTACCTCCCATGTTTGCTCTCCCAGCTCATGAGCTCCTGGGCAGCATCCTCCTGAGCCACATCTGCAGGTACTAGAAAACCTCCATCTTGGCTCCCAGAGCTCTAGGAACTCTTCATCACAACTAGATTTGCCTCTTCTAAGTGTATGTGAGGTTGCACCATATTTAATAAATTGGGAAAGGGTTTGGTGTATTAATGCAATGTGTGGTGGTTGTATTGGAGCAGGGGGAATTGATAAAGGAGTGGTTGCTGTTAATATTATCTTCTTGTTATATCTATTGGGTGGTATGTGAAATATTGTACATAGACCTGATGAGTTGTGGGACCAGATGTCATCTCTGGTCAGAGTTTACTTGATATATAGACTGTACTTCTGTGTGAAGTTTGCAAGCTTGCTGTAGGACTGAGCCCTGAACTCCCAGCAGCAGCACAGTTCAGCATTGTGTGGCTGGTTGTTTCCCAGCTGTCCCCAGCAAGTGTAGGAGTGGTGGGCCTGAACGGGGCCATTGATCAAACTAAATAAATTAAGCAGTTAAAGCAGTTAACATACCTGGCAATATGGAAAGTAAAAACATGTCTGGCTCAGGGACGTAAATGTAGAGGGTCTGCTAGCCACCTTCTGGCCTAGCCCACACAAACTCCCCATAGAGAGTTTTCATGCACCCAAGTCTAAAACCCTCAAGTAGACACCCATCTGCTCTAGAGAATATGTACATCCCACCTGAGGCAGCCCCTTCCTTGCAGCAAGTGTGACTATGACCTTCTGGCTTGGGTCTCACATGCCAGCTGAGTCATTCCTTAGGGGCCCTACCCTTTCATCCTCTTTATATGAATACTTCTATAGCCTGGGTATCCTGGCTTGCTTTCCTCAGTGCTAGGTGCCACCTTTGTCATGGGAAGAAATGAATGCAAGTCACCCCACCCCTTGTGTTTCCCTACAAGTGCTTGAGAGGAGACCTGTTTCTTGTTGCTTCCGCATATGGGGGATGTTGTGGAGTAACCACTGGGAAGGACAATGCTATCTGGTTAGTGGGGCCTTGGGCACAATATAAATCTGTAAACCCAAAGGTGATTTCTCCCAGGCACTCTCAAAGTTTGAAGAATCCAACTTAAGGACAGAATCTGGTTCCCAAAAAAAAAAAAAACTAATGATCTGGAGTACGCATTGCTGGCAGAACCACAGAGCAATGGCTGGGCATGGACAGAGTTCATCTGGGTATTCCTGAGGCTGAGAACCTGTGGCTGAAATCCCTTGGTAAAAGTCCAGGAGACACACCTGTTGGTATCTTTCCTTCTGTAGCCATAGTAGTCACCTTGCAGGGAACTTCCTCAGCCCAGGGCTGCTGCAGGCAGCCCAGTGACCCTTCCTCCTCTGCGGTTATTCCCCCTTTGGCTGCTGCAACACCATCCCCGTCACCCACCCCTCAACCCCTGCTGTGTTCCAGACTTTGACAAAGGCTGTCTAGATACTCATTTTAGCTACCTCCACCTTGGAAACAATGCTGAAGGGGATCCACCAGCCACCTTATTGGGAGGCCTGCACACCTGTCCTTCCTGCAGCTTTAACCTGAAAGACTCCTGATGATAATAATCTGGACACAGAAGCTGGACACGGTGGCTCAAGCCTGTAATCTCAGCACTTTGGGAGGCCTCAGCTGGTGGATCACCTGAGATCAAATAAGAACAGCCTGACCAACATGGTGAAATCCCGTCTCTACTAAAAATACAAAAATTAGCTGGGTATGGTAGCACATACCTGTAATCCCAGCTACTCCAGAGGCTGAGGCAGGACAGTCGCTTGAACCCAGGAGGCGGAGGTTGCAGTGAGCCGAGATCGCGCCATTGCACTCCAGCCTGAGCAACAAGGGCCAAACTCCATCTCAAAAAAAAAAAAATCTGGACACAGGCTGCAGTTGTCACCTTCTAGTAACAGGGCCAGGATGAATGAAGAAAAGGCCCAGAGCTTGCCACACAGGTGTTAACAAGGTAACACAAAGCTTCTCAACTTATAGGGAATGTTCCTATTACCTCTCAAAAATCTGGCAATGTGGAGTCTTTTTTTTTTTTATTAAGTCAAATGCAGAGCAATTTCCCACACTAAATGCAGGTGTCAGAATGAGGTATATAAAACATGTATATAGAGAAATGCCTTTATAGAAAAGTAGAAACCAGTAATATTCTCTTCTCCAGCATCACTAACACCAAGAGACCCCCTGAGGTCTAGGTCCCCAAAGCAGATGGCTCCATAGAAAGCCCCACTAACCCCCATCTCCACATTGGGCAGTGGAAGGGCTCTGAAAAGGAAGCTCTATGGCCAGGGGCTGCCAGGCCTTCGAGTGTGACATCAAGGCTTAGAGGCCCTGCTGAGCTGCTACCACAGTGCAGTGGAGAAATGTTGCACTCAGTCAGGAGGCTGGGCTCTCGCCATGCCAGTAGCTTGCTTATGACCTTGGGCAAGTCACTTTTTCCTCTCTGAGGCCCTGTGTCCAAAAGGTTTAATGAACCCTTTCTAATGATTCTTTGATTGTTTTGTAAGTTAGGGGCTGTGACCCTAGCCCCACTGCCCTACAGGAAGGTGCTGGCCTGGAGGCCCACAGGACCACCTGCTAAATCAAGCCCAACTCAGGAGCAAGCCCTAAAGTGCTTTATTATCTTGCCTCTGAGCTTAGTTTCCAGGTTAACCTCTTAGAAGCAGCTCATAAGGCCCCATAGTATAATTCCCATAGGTTAGCTAACCACTCTCTTACCTGTGCAAAATGAAGACAGGTCACTATCCATCCCTGAAGAGGAACAGGCATCCCAGGTCTGCCTCTGCTCCTGTGGCCAAAGCTGCTCCTGTGGCCAAAGGCGGAGCAGATCCTTCCCTATCCTCTTCCTAAGTGGAATGCTCAGTGCAATTCTTCCCTTCCTTTCCTTGTGAAACAGGAAGAGTCCCTGGGCCCAGGCCTGGCCCATAGTTGTCAAGGCACATCATTGCTAGCAAGCTGGAGCATACCAGCACAACCTAGATCTCATTCTCAACCCAAAATTTCTGACTTCTGTACAGACTCACTTCTGGTTCTCAGAGGTCAGTAGGGAGTTCCATCCCAAATATTTTAAAAACTAAACATATTTTTTCGATCCCATCCCTTGACCTGCTTTACCTTAACCATGAATAACAGTGTATGCCACTCAAGCCCATGATGGAGACTGAGGCCATCTTAGTAAAGCACAGAGGAGCCTGGGGGAGCTCCCCATCTATCCCTGGTTCAGCTCCAGGGGTGCAGGCAATGTTTGGAAGCCCTTAGCAGCAGCATCACTGTGGGAGCTGCCAGTGTCTCCATCCACAGACAAAATCTGCTCCAAGGGATGGAGAAGGAGCACTGTTAGGACCCTGCCCAGCCTTACCCTCAGCCCACAGTGCCATCTGCTTCTGTCACTTATTAGGATTCACCAAAAAAGGAGGGGGAATGGTAGGGTTTTAACCAGAACACAAAGTGGTAGATCCTCCCAGCTGTAGGAGGGTGGGCTGTCCTGCACCAGTGTCTGCATGGGCTCCTGCCCACTGAGGGGACTCAGGCCCCAGGAGTCCCGGCCTGGCCCATAAGAGGAGTGCTGCCCTCCTGAGGGTCAACTGGAGTCTGGCTGGTGTGGACCACGACAGTCTTCTCATCCACAATCTCACAGGTAGGGTTGGTGAAGGCAGACAAGGGCAGAGTGATTCGCTGCATCTCCCTCTCACACATTTTCTGATCATGCTGTTCTTTCAAATCCTTCCCCCTGGCAGGAAAAAAAAAAAAATTCAGGCTATGCCTCCTGCATAGTTTTGCTCATTAGATGGCATCCCTGAGGTTCAGCAGTAGCAGCAGCTTGCCATCATCACAACAAATCAGTGGCTGAGCCAGGACTCAAACTCAGGTCCAGGATACTAAGATATCCATTCTGCAAGACTGCGTTTAACTCAGTAAGAAGCTCCTGCACCTCTGGTCTTAGGTTCTTCATCTGTAAAACAGGGTGACAGCAGTATGGACTTCCTACAGCTTCACCAGGACTCAGTGAAAATAAAGTAGAGGACAGAGACTTTTTTTTTTTTTTTTTATTGAGACAGGGTCTCAACATGTTGCACAGGCTGGTCTCAAACTACTGGGGTCAAGCCAGCCTCCTGCCTCCCAAAGTATTGGGATTACAGGCATAAGTCACTGCACCTGGCCAGACAGAGACTCTTAAAGCAAGACACAGTTTTGTTCTTTCAGCCCAGGGCTCCCAGAGACCCTGAGAACTATCTGAACTTTGGACCTAACCTATAAAGTTGTCCAGAAAACTGGCCTGATCATCCTGCTGTGAGACAGCCTTCTTATCCTTAAGTCTCAGAAGGTGTGAGCCCAGGCTGGAAATGGACCATCCCTAACCCATGCAGGGGGCAAAAAGGACTGAGGGCTGCTTGGGTCAATGGGAAACAATGAAACAATGTCATCAGACCTCTCAGAGTTTTCACATACCTCTGAATTTTCATGGTGCTCACTGACCCGGTCAAACCACGGTATAACTCCATTTTACTCACGGAGTGCTCATTCCATGCTAGGGACTTAATACACCTAATCCCACATCATTCTCAGCTCAACCCTAAGAATTAGGGCTTATTCATTTTATAGAGAAAGAAATGGCCTAGAGATGTTAAGAACACTCTCCAAGGATGTGGTGGGCTCAAATCCATGTCTCTGGCTGATGCTCAGAGAAGTTCTGACCTGACCAAATTCACCCCACAAAAAATGGTGGAGCAGGGACTCAAACCCAGTCTTCTGTCTGCACAGGTAGGGTCCTTCCCACTGGACCAGGCCACCGCTAGTGCTGACTAGAGGGCTTGATGAGTGCCTGGCACACTGCACACCAGAACCAGCACTCAGAACCCAAGAGAGCATCCTCCAAAGCCAGCAACTAGACATGGGTCCAGCTGTTGGAGGAAAGAGCTTCTTCCCAGGAGCAGTTGATGGATGACTGAAACAACACAGGGGCCTGCTTCACATCTCAGGGGCATGGCTAAGATCAAATGGATTACACATCCATCAGGATGTTCAATAGAATGACTTCTAGAGACTGGGGAAGAATATTGGGGAAAAGGAGTGGGGGAGGGAAGAGGATAGAGGAGGAAGGTATCTCAGACCTGTTTTTAAACCGTCCAGTTCTCCTTCCTTGTATTCTAGTACCAGCTCAGCCTTAGCTGTGTGATACTTGGCAAAACAACCTCTGGTTTCTTCATGTGTGAAATGGAGACAATATATGCCTCAAAATATGATAATGAAGGTGAAAGCACTTTGAAAATAGTGAAACTGCTATAAAAATTCATAAAGGGACTAGGCATGGTGGCTCACACCTGCAATCCCAACACTTTGGGAAGCTGAGGAGGGAGGATTGCTTGAGCCCAGGAGTTCTAGACCAACCTGAGCAAAATGGCAAAACTCCAGCTCTACAAAAAATAAAAAATTAACCAGTTGTGGTGGCGCACACCTGTAGTCCCAGCTAGTCGGGAGGCTGAGGTAGGAGAATCACCTGAGCCTGGGAAATCGAGGACGCAGTGAGCTGTGATGGCGCCACTGCACTCCAGCCTGAGCATCAAGAGTGAGACGCTGTCTCAAAAAGAAAAAAAAAGAAAAAATCCTAAGAGGTTATTATGATTTGCCCTGAATTATGACGTGACCCATCAAGCAACATTATCTTAATTTGATTTTCCGAGGAAATTCTCTTACTGACCAGCCAAATCAAGTATTGTTTATGTGACACCAGTAATCCCTTCTTCCCTGGGCCTTAATTTCATCATCTGTGAAAAAAGGAGTTGGACTTGATAATCTCCAGGGCCCCTGACACTGTAAAATTCTTCACATGACATATGCTGATTCTCTATTTCTCCCTGTAAGGTCAGAGGAGGCAAATCTGTGAGCTCATCCTCCTGAATCACCCTGGGTGATGGTTTCTGAACATGCAAACCTGAGGCTCCTGCCCTATCCTTCTCATTAGCTTCTGTACTGGACACCATCAATTGCCACAGCAGAAAAACTCGCAGAGCACCCAGAGGGAAAATGAAGGGACAGTGTTCGTGGGTGGGTGGTCTGTATCAAAACCTCCTTGACTCACATCCTGAGATTCACTAGCCTTGAGCACTGTTCATCAGCACAGCTGCTACCATGTAGAAGGAAACACCTCCATAATAAAAGCCAGTTTCTTCAAGGCTGCTCATGTAGGGAGAAATCTGGAAGGTCTGGGTTTAATTTTATTAAGGGAGTCCTTAAGCCTGTGGAAGACCAAAAGGCAATTTACAAAAAAAATGGAATATACAAGTATCTTTTGCCGAGGTTTGAATTTCAAAATCTAAGGGGCTGGAGTAAGAGGGAAAGCAGGAATTCACATTTCCTAAGTATGTACTAAGGTGCCAGGAAATGGCCTAATGGCCTTCCCATCATCCAGGATGAAAAGAGCTACCTATGCACATGCTGGATGTCTTTTTTTTTTTTTTTTTTTTTGTAGATCAGTCCTGCCATGTTGCCAGGACTGATCTCAAACTCCTGGCCTTAAGGGATCCTCCCGCCTCTTGAGGCATGAACCACCATGCCCAGCTATAATCCCCCTTTTTTTTCTTTTTGAGGTACAGTTTCCCTCTTGTTGCCCAGGCTGGAGTGCAATGGCGTGATCTCGGCTCACCGCAACCTCCGCCTCCCGGGTTCAAGCGATTCTCCTGCCTCAGCCTCCCGAGTAGCTGGGAATACAGGCATGCACCACCACGCCCAGCTTATTTTGTATTTTTAGTAGAGATGGGGCTTCTCCATGTTGGTCAGACTGATCTCCAACTCCTGATCTCAGGTGATTCACCCGCCTCCGCCTCCCAAAGTGCTGGGATTATAGGCGTGACCCACCGCACCCAGCCTAATCCCCCTTTTATAGATGAAGAAACTGAGGCTTTTGAGTTTAACTTTGGCACCCTGCTTTCCTCAGCAACCTCCTTTACCTGTGGCCAGCTGAGCTGCTGATAATGGCCAGGCTGCATCATATACAAGTCTTCAGGGAAAAAAAATCAATTTGTATTAATGGGGCAGAGCAGGGCTGGAAGAGCAGTCAAGGGTAAAGGAAGCAGATGCTGGGACTAGTCTGGATTAGTCTTACCATTTACAAGCCCGGAAGCACACTCAATCCTATGTGCCTGCTGTTAATGGTACCTTTGAGTCCTGGAGGTGCAGTGACTGCTCCCAGCTCCTTCGGGAGACCTTTGAGAGGCCACTAGGCCCGCTACACTGACCATCAGGCAGCCTAGCCTCTTCTCACTGCTTGGGGTAGGGGCTGGTTAGCCGGGGTGTTGTGTGGCAGCCAAGAAAGAACAAAAGGCTTATTCACTGACTTAGCTCCTCTCCTAAGAGGGTGGAGTGGTGTTGACCTACAGTTTTTCCCTCCCCTTTTTAAATAAGACCTCCCCCTGAAGCTAGTGCAGACACTACACTTAGCTCCTCAGTCACAGACTGGCTGTTTGAACCTCGTGGCCTAGACTACCAGGACAAAGAACCAGCCAGGCTGAGCTCCCACCCACCCCCATTTACAGCCCTTCCTCCCCTAAGACGAAGCCTGGTGCCTGCCCACCCTTCCCAGCCAGGGAAAAGCTCCGTCCCATTAGGCAAGCCTCATGGCCTTTGGCAGAGCTCAAAGCTTAACAGTACCTACCCTGACTGCTTGCTCCAAGGCCAGGGTGGGACTGGGAGCTCAGCTGGCCAGAGAGAGCAGGTGTAGATGAAGCTGCTGCCTGCCTCCAACTTCCTCTCCCAGAGTATGGAAGCACCACAGACCTCGTTCAGACTACATGGGTCTTCTTCAATTATTACTCTGAGCTGCTATTTTCCCTGTCAGAAGCAGTGCTGTGCCACACTGCTGCTCAGGAAAAGCTCCCAAGGCAGCTACAGGTAATAATCATAAGAGCAGCCAACATTTATTTCCTGCTTTAATAAGTAAGGCCCTACTGTATGCTGCCTCGAACTTCCTCTCCCAGGTTATGGAACACCAATTGTATGCCTAAACTATACTGTCCAATTTCATCCTCACAACCTATGTGGTATCTATTTTGACCTGTTTCATAGATAGGAAGGCAGATGCAGAGAAGTTACACTCTTTAAGCAAATGGCAGAGCTGGAATTTGAACCCAGTCTTACCACCAGCAATACTGTCTTTTTAGGAAACAGAGTTGGGAGGATCATCATATCTAACCCCCTTACAGTACAGATGAAGAAATTGAAGTCCAGAGAAGGTAAATAACTTGTCCAGTGTAACATCCAGAATATGTGAAAGTTCCAGAACTAGATCTTGTTTCTTCTGACTTTAAACCCAGCCTTATTTTTTAAAGTTTCTATTTTTCCTACTGTCCTTTGTGATTCAAAGCAAATTTACATGAGGCTACTGGGCCTTGCTGGACTTGTTGGAGATACTGATAATCCTCAGACATACGTTACTAGCTGCGTAGCCTGGCCATTGTACTTAACTCTGTTAGGTCTCAGCTCCTCACTGTAAAATGATGTAACAGTGCTCCTAGTGTGGTTGTGAGGCTTAGTCAAGATAATCAGGAGGCTGGCTGCAGTGGCTCATGCCTGTAATCCCAGCACTTTGGGAGGCCGAGGCGAGTGGATTGCCTGAGGTTACAAGTTCGAGACCAGCCTGGCCAACATGGTGAAACCCATCTCCACTACAAATACAAAAATTAGCAGGGCATGGTGGCAGGTGCCTCTAATCCCAGCTAGTCGGTAGGCTGAGCCAGGAAAATCATTTGAACCCAGGAGGCGGAGGTTGCAGTGAGCCGACAGAGCGAGACTCTGTCTCAAAAAAAAAAAAAAAAAAAAAAAAAGATAATCAGGGAAGAAAAAAAGATAATACAGTAGGGCCTTACTTATTAAGAAAGCATGAAATAAATGTTGGCTGCTATTGTGATTATTACCTGATTGGTGTGCTATTGTTTCTGTTTACATTTAATACTTATAATAATCTTAGATGGGTGGGTGTGAAGGGGGGATATATCCCCATTTAACAGACAAGATATCAAGGCTCAGAGGACACCTGAACCCTACAGCTCTTTTCAGGACACTCTGCTCTCTGACTTTAGGAAGAAATGGAGGCTGCAAGCTTGTTTTTAGCCCACATGCGGTTTCCTGTGGTACAGTCTGTTCTGAGAGCAGTTCTGCTGAGGAAAGGAGTGATCTGGTCGTTAGTGACAGGGAGTCTGGTGACTGGGTGCCCTGCCCTGAGTTTATAGGAAAATAAATTTTAGGCCTTAGGGCAGTCTCATGACAGCCTAGAGGAACAAATCTAGAAGAAAAAGACTTCCACTGGGCACCAGAACTGAGCTCAGAATTAAGAATGTTGGCCGGGCGCGGTGGCTCAAGCCTGTAATCCCAGCACTTTGGGAGGCCGAGACGGGCGGATCACGAGGTCAGGAGATCGAGACCATCCTGGCTAACACGGTGAAACCCCGTCTCTACTAAAAAATACAAAAAAAAAAAACTAGCCGGGCAAGGTGGCGGGCGCCTGTAGTCCCAGCTACTCGGAAGGCTGAGGCAGGAGAATGGTCTAAACCCGGGAGGCGGAGCTTGCAGTGAGCTGAGATCCGGCCACTGCACCCCAGCCTGGGCGACAGAGCAAGACTCTGTCTCAAAAAAAAAAAAAAAAAAAAAAAAAGAATTAAGAATGTTTAGTCAGTTCAAGCACCTGGAAGGCCTGGAAACTGTCACAGGATTGCAGGACAGCCGAATGCTGTCAAGTGGCTGGGGAAAAAGGAAATCTTTCAAGGACTAAACTCAGCCAGTGTGGCTTAGGTCTGCTTATGAATTGTAAGGCTAGAGCCACAACATCACTAACTCTGAAATGAATAAGCAGGTGTCCCTGGACCTGCCATGTCAACCATCCCATTGTGGGAAACAACCTCAGACTGGGAGTCAGGATGTCCTCTCAAGTCAATGCTTTCCCTCTCTGGACCTCTGCTTCCTGCATCACAAGAAATCAGACAGCACTAGTCCATTACCCACTTTTTTTTTTTTTTTTTTTTTTTGAGACAGGATCTCACTCTGTCACCCAGGCTGGAGTACAGTGGCACAATCATGGCTCACCGCAGCCTTGACCTCCCAGGCTCAGGTGATCCTCCCACCTCAGCCTCCTTAGTAACTAGGGCTACAGGCGCCCACCACCATGCCTGGCTAATTTTTGTATTTTTTTGTAGAGACACGATTTTGCCATGTTGCCCATGCTGTTCTCGAACTCTTGGGCTCAAGCGATCCACCTGCCTCAGCCTCCCAAAGTGCTAGGATTACAGGTATGAGCCACTGCGCCTGGCCCATTACCCACATTTTTTATTTATTTATTTATTTTGAGATGGAGTCTCGCTCTGTCGCCCAGGCTGGAGTGCAGTGGCACAATCTCAGCTCACTGCAACCTCCGCCTCCCAGGTTCAAGCAATTCTTCTGCCTCAGCCTCCCAAGTAGCTGGGATTACAGGTGCCCGCCACCACGCCTGGCTAGTTTTTTGTATTTTTAGTAGAGATAGGGTTTCACTATGTTGGCCAGGCTGGTCTCGAACTCCTGACCTCACGATCCGCCTGCCTCAGCCTCCCAGAGTGCTGGGATTACAGGCATGAGCCACCACGCCCAGCCACACATTTCATAGAAAAGAAAAATAGCTATCATTTACTGACCACTTACTATGTGCCACACCCTGAGCTAAGTAGTCACAAGCCTTAGCTTCACACAATGATGTGGAGTAGGAAATTGAAGCAATTTGCCCAGGGTCACAGAGATAGCTAGTTAGAGGACTTCTCTCCACCAAATGCTAGGTGTGTAACCTCAGGTAAAGTATATAATCCCCTCTTGCCTCAGTTTCCTCATCTGTAAACTGGAGATAATAACATTTACCTCATAAAGGTGATTATGAGAATTGAGTTAAAGCATGTGCTTGAAGCAGTGTCTGGCATATGGTACATGTTTGCTACTGCTGTTATTATTATACCCAAACTTCCCCTTTTTCATCTGTAATGAAGAGGTTGACTACAAGGCCTCTAAAGATGCCCTGCTGGGTGATCCACTGAGGCTGTGGGCTCAGACATGGCCCTCACCACTGGAAAATGCAGGCTGCATGCCAGGTATGGTGGTTCATGCCTACACACTTTGGGAGGCTGAGGTAGGAGGATCACTTGAGCCCAGGAGTTTGAGACTAGCCTGCGCAACATAGTGAGACCCTGTCTCTACAAAAAATTTAAAAATCAGCCAGGCATGGTGAGACATGCCTGTAGTCCCAGCTACTCGGTGGGGGTGGGTGGGGTTAATCACTTGAGCCCTGGGAGGTTGAGGCTGCAGTGAGCCGTGATCGCACCACTGCACTCAAGCCTAGGCAATAGGGCGAGACCCTGAAAAAAAAAAATCAAAGAAATGAAGGAAAGGAGACGGATGGACAGAAGGAAGGAAGGAAGGAAGGACGGAAGGACGGAAGGACGGAAGGAAGGAAGGAAGGAAGGAAGGAAGGAAATTAAATAAATAAATAAATGCAGGCTACTGTGTCACTTTCCTCATAGGAAGATTTCTCAGACCATAGAGGAGAATATTACAGACACCCAAGGCTAGAGGTCAAATCCCCTGATTTTGCCCAAGAATAGCAACTAATTTTCCAGAATCAGCCAGTGATGTAAAGACAAATGCCAGTCTGGCTTACCATCATTCACCAGTCACTGATGGGCATCTCGTGGGACCTTTCAAATAAGCATTCTTCTGCTGCCCCAGCCACAGGTCATGTCCTTGAGTTTCATAGGTCACCTCTTTGGCTTTCTCACATGTGGTGAAGAGTGGCAAACAGACTTTCTGTTCTCCATCTCACTTTTTTCTTCCCTAGCAGAGGAGATCCCACTGCTTATAGCTCAGGAAATTTAAGCCCCAACTGCAAAAACAGTGGCTGGAAACCTTTTCTAGTAGCAGAATTTTATAACTCACAGAAAGAATTCGGTCTTAAGGTCCCTGCAATCAGTGTCCAGCCTGATTTCTGCAGTGCCACTCGCTTCAATGCCAGGCATGTTGGATCAGACAGCAGGGAATTTGCTATCAAAACAGCTGGGTCTGAATCCAGGTTCTGCCACTCCCAGGCAGTGTGACTTTGAGCAAGTCTCTGACAGAGGCTTCTTCGTTTGTAAAATGGGGAACAAGAAGATACCTCACAAGGCTTTTAAGTGAGGTGTAAAGGCACCAAAGGAAAGGGTTTGTCCAAGGTCAGCGGATAAAGACTAGGACCAAGTCTCTACATCTTGAGCTGATTTTCAACATCTTGCTTCCTTTTGGGAAAGAAAGCCACAAAGTTTGATTTGACTTTGTGTACCTTCCTCCCCTCCTCCTCTCAAGAGGGCCCAGAAGAGAAGCTACTGACCTCTTGTAGGAGTAGCCCAAGATGATGCCAGCTCCGATGGCAATGATGATCACCATCATGGTAATGCCCAGCACGTAGCCTGCCAAGGACAGGACACAAGGTCCCATTAGCCACACCCCAATCAGCAAATGACATCTCTTGATGAATCCCAACAAGGGCAGGGGTGGGGGACCGTCATACCCAGAGTTCCCAGGTCCTTTTTCTCCTTGGAGTTCATCCGCACCCGCTGGCTGATCCCAATCACTGGCTGCACAGCGGCCGCCTCACTCCGGGAGGGCAGGGTGTTGGCAGGAGCGAACACCTGCATCTCATCTACACCTGGCCCTTCAGACGCTTCCTCGATTTCTGTCGTGGAGGTTGGCAGGGCCTGGGAGGTGGTCTCTGGAGATGAGGTGGGAAACAGCTCTCATCAGGGACTGCCCTGAGTGAATTCCACAGCTGAACCTGGTCCGAGTGTTAGGGGACATGTAGGTGGGTCACCTAAGAACGTCCCCCCACACACAACCCAAAGTCAAACTCTGCCCTAGAAGCAAGATCAAGCCTGAGAGGACTGAACCATCTCGGGGACAAGACAAATGAAAGGGGAAGGCCGTAGGGAAGGGCCTCTCTCCTGCATCCCACGTCTTTATCTGTACAAATCCTTGCTATTTCTCAAGGCCCCTCTCGGTTGCCGTCTTCTGCAGGGGATTCCCCCCATCTCCACTCCAGGAAACAACCCATGCTTCCTCTGAGCAGCTCACATCTAAGCGTATGCTCTGTGCCAATCCTTAGGTGAGATGCTTCACTTTGTGCAGGGAGCAGTGGCTCACGCCTGTAATCCCAACACTTTGGGAGGCCAGGCGGGCGGCGGGCGGATCACCTGAGGTCAGGACTTTGAGAGCAGCCAGGCCAACATGGTGAAACCCCGTCTCTACTAAAAATATAAAAATTAGCTGGACGTCGTGGTGCACGCTTGTTATCCCAGCTACTCAGGAGGCTGAGGCAGGAGAATCACTGCAACGCCGGAGGCGAAAGTTGCAGTGAGCCGAAATCGCGCCATTGCACTCCAGCCTGGGTGACAGAACGAGACTCCGACTCAAAAAAAAAAAAAAAAAAAAAAAAAGCTTTACTTTGATTATCCCATTTAATCCTAGAAAACTGTCTTGCTGCTTTGGGAGCAAAAAGCCTGCGCTCTAGAATCTAAGAAATGTGAATTCAAATCTGTCCCCTGCCACTGCCTTCGGTCAATCGCTTAACTTCTCTGAAGCTCAAATCCCCCAAACGGCTTCTTCCCAAACGGCTTCTTCCCGCGATGTGTGTCGGGGGAGGTGGGGGAGCGGGGGTTGTGAGCAGTGTGGGTCTAGCGCACTGCAGACCCTCAGCAAACGGTCAACAAACGCTGAAGGTCCAAAAGCCACTCCTCCGGGCGCACGGCGGAAAAACCTAGCCTCGCCCCGCGCAGTTGTTTACAAGCGCTCGCCGCGGATGAGCTCATACGAGTGGCGGCGGTGGCCAATGGGCTTTGAGCCCCGTGGCCTGGAGACAGCCCTGGCCAATCGGACGGCGCGAAGGCGGAGCGGGGCCGGCCGGCATCGCGCGGCTGCACGTGCGCGGCGGTTGTCCGCCGCTCCCTGTCAGCCCCAGGAGCGGGGATTCCCGGGGTCCCGGGTAGGTACCTGGACATCTCAGGTCCTCGCAAGGCCGTTTCTCAGGGACGCCGGCCTCGCCACTGACGTAGCACCAGGGCCCGCGCGGGTCCTCGTCCGGGTTTCGGCAGTAACTGTGATTCCCGGCGCCTAAGAGGGAAGAGAAGGAAATGTGTGCTGGGGCTGGGACCTGGACCGCGGCTGCCGCCCGCCAGCCCCGGCGCCATCCTCCGGAGGACACTTACCCGACACGGGGGCCGAGGCCAGCCCGCTCTGCGCGTCCAGCCAGTTGAGGCAGAGGAGGCCCGGCGCGGGGGAGGTCTGGTCCTCCCTGTACAGGTGGCCGTTGTCCCAGAAACAACCTGTGGGAAGAGAAGCCCCCGGACACAGAGTAGCGGGCAGCGAAGGGAAGACGCCCAGCGTGGCGGGCAGGGGAGCTGGGACCACCGGGGCCGAGCCCCAGCCTGGCTAGGGGACCCTGGGCCCTGCTGGGCCTCCCTCTCCTCTCCTGGCAACACCCCACGCCCTCCGCCCCCTCCCCACAACCCTACACACACCTCAGAGGGTTGCTGTGCGGCCCGAAAGAGACGGAAAAGAAAGCGCCTGTGAAGCCCCTAGCCTGTGCCTGGCCCTTAGTCAACGTTCAGAGACTGTTAGGTTTTATTTATTTATTTTTGAAACCCGGAAAGCGCTGCAGAAGTGTAAAGGGTTGTTACTCTTGAACTTGTGACCACTTTGGAGGAGGAGATGGAGAGAAGGAGGCCTGGCTTAGGGTCCCTTTGAGGAGATGGGAGTTTTGGGACGGTGGGCGGCCAGACGTGACATTTATCCCTGTGTTGTAATGGTCAGTTACATAAACTCCGGTGTTTCTTCGTCCACGGATACGGCCACCTACTGCCCGTTTAACAGGCAATACTCTCTCCCAGGAGAATTCTCCAGGAGCCTTGACTCCGTCAGGCAAAAGATTCAAGAGAGCCTCAAACAGAGGAAACCGGCCTCATCGCTGACTGGATGAGACTCCAAGCTCCCACTCCCCTCTGCAGGAGAACCACAGGAGGAGGCTGGGGAAGGAGGACCACACCATGCAAAGGTCTTAGAAAGAACAGGGCTTGGGGAGTAGGGGAGATGAACCCCCAAGCTCCATCCACTCATGAGCAAGGAAAGGCAAAGAGAAAGTGGCTTCTTGCCTTTGTTCTTAATGGCAAAGATGGAGCTGCAAGCCCCTGACAAGGAAAGGAGGGGTGGAAAAGCTTTCACAGGACAACAGAAACCAGCTAAACGCTTCGCTTCCTGTCATCCTGGCCCTGTATGGGGGACTTTACCCCTTCTGTTTCATGAAGTTGCTGCGGAAAGGAAAGATTGTAATCTCACCTCCAGATCCGTAGGCTTCTGCTAGGAGCATGTTGCTGACGAGGAATGCTTGTACCCAGGCCAACAGCATCCTTGCCTCCTTCATCTTGCAGGTGATTGAACGACCAGTGTTTAACTGGGGCCCCCTTTGCGGCGGCTCTGCCTCCCGGTCCCAGCCTTGCAGTCAGACCTGCCCTTGTTATGCTCTTCTGGTAAACAGCCTCTCTTTAGAACTGGGAGCTTCCCAGCTAGCTTGCTGCAGCGCGAGCTGTTTTTCAGCTGAAAGGCGCCCCCTGGGTCCTAAGCCTCCTAGGTCATGCAAAATCTGACTCTGAGCCAAGAAAGGAACTCAGCCAAGAGATATGCAGGTTGTGCTTAGCAGTTTGAGACCTGCGAGGCTGCATCCCCAGGGTTTTTCATCTCTTCTGTTTCCATTTGTGTGAGTACAGAAAAAATAATTCTATCAAGGGGCATCATGGGATGTGGGAAATTATAAGCAATAAAACACAGAGCACTTTAGGGAGTTGTGCACCCAGGAGGAATTCATGATCTCATAGGGGGCAAAAATAAGAGTATCTGGTGGGGAGTGGAGTAACACTTTTTTTGTTTTTGTTTTTTTCTTTTTGAGACAGAGTCTTACACTGTCGCCCAGGGTTGGAGTGCAATAGTGCAATCTCGGCTCACTGCAACCTCCAACTGCCGGGTTCTTGCAATTCTCCTGCCTCAGCCTCCCGAATAGCTGGGATTACAGGTACACACCACCACACCCAGCTAATTTTTTGTATTTTTAGTAGAGTCGGAGTTTCATTTTATTGGCCAGACTGGTCTTGAACTCCTGACCTCGTGATCCGCCCGTCTCGGCCTCCCAAAGTGTTGGGATTACAGGTGTGAGCCACCGTGCCCGGCCAAGTAACACTTTATCCCCATCCTTGAAAAAGAAAAAGGGCCTTTATGAACACTGACACTAAAAAAAAACAAAAAAACAAAACAAAACAAAAACAGTGTAACTTGGCCAGCGTCAAATCTGTCACATTGCTTTACTTACATTTGAGGTTTTTTGGGGTGTTGTATATAGCAGTAATATAGAAGGAGTATCTTTAGTTGAAAACACATGTTATGCAAACATGGAAAAATTTGCTCAGCTACATTGTAATAGTCTGCCCTTTCTGCCAGCCCTGAATTGTATAGAGGAAGTTAAGTAAAATGTTTGCTTTTTTTCCCCCTCACCCTATAGGGAATCCATTTGCTGTAATTTATATCCATCATTAAATCTCAGCATATCCATTTGACTTAGGCCTTTTGGAGTTAGGCGGAAGGACCCTTCTTCCTGTTTGGCTGACAGTTCAAGTTCCCAGGCAGCCTTAAGAAACTGAGAGAGAGCAGAGTGATTTGCCAAGACTACCTTGTGACTCAGTCAGATCCCAAAATAGAAATGGGAAACACTGTTTCGATCTTGCAGGCAGTAATATAAGGAGGAAAACAACTTTCCAATTTTTTTTTTTTTTTTTTTTTTTTTTTTTGAGGCGGAATCTCTGTCTCTCAGGCTGGAGTGCAGTGGCACCATTTCCGCTTACTGCAACCTCCACATCCCAGGTTCAAGCAATTATCCTGCCTCAGCCTCCCAAGTAGCTGGGATTAAAGGTGTGCGCCACCACACCTGGCTAATTTTTTTTTTTGAATTTTTTTTTAGTAGAGATGGGGTTTCACCATGTTGGCCAGGCTGGTCTCAAACTCCTGACGTCAGGTGATCCACCCACCTCGGCTTGTCAAAGTGCTGGGATAACAGTTGTGAGCCACTGTGCCTGGCCACTTTACTAAATTTTAAAAGCTTTATCAGAGAAGAAAGCTAATGTCAATTCAAGTAATCTGAGGTGAATTTGAATTCACTACAATCAAAGAAAGGATAGAGAGATAAATTTAATTCACTCTTTAAAATAGTTTGCTGATAATGTTTGATCCCTTTCGTCCATGTAATAAGATGCATTGCTTTGTTTTGGCAATCACTCTCCTATCTCCCCACCCAAGTTTCGGATCCTCTGCCTCTTGACTTGTTCTACACTGTGAATTACACCCTAGAGTCTGTAAATTTATTCACACATATACATACACAGATATGGCAAAATTTTAAAATTTGGCCAGACATAATGGCTCACACCTGTAAATCCCAGCACTTGGGAGACCAAGGTGGGAGGATCCCTTGAGCCCAGGAGTTTTTGAGACCAGCCTGGGCAACATAGCGAGACCCTCATCACTAAAAAAAAAAAAAAAAAGCCAGGTGTGGTGGCACTCACCTGTAGTCCCACCTACTCAGGAGGCTGAGGTGGGAGGATTATTTGAGCTCAGGAGTTGGAGGCTGCAGTGAGCTGTGATCATGCCGCTGCACTCCAGCTTGGGCAACAAAGAGAGACCCTGTCTTAAATTTTTTTTTAATTTAACAATTCCAATATAATAGGGATTTTTAAATTTTATTAATTTTACAAATATTTTTGAGAATCTGCTACATGCTAAATACAGTTCTAGATACTGGAAATACATCTGTGAACAAAATATTTGAAATTTCTGCCCTCATGAAGCTTATATTCTAATTGGGAGAGACATGATAAATATGTAAAATATCAGGTAATCATAAGCATTATGCAAAAAAAAAGTGAAGCAGAGTAAGGGAGAGAGTAACAGGGTGATATTCCACTTGCTAAATAAAGCATATACTATTTTTAGGGAAGCAGTAGGATATTTCTGTAGCAAAAGGCTGAAGGGGAAGGGCTCTGCACAATTTTTGGTGGGAGGGGTCCTATGTTTACTCTCACACTGCTGCAAGAGATATATGATGTGCATTTTGTTTCATTACATAAAATACAGGCTTGAGGAAATGAGAGTACAGTTTTAAATTTCAGAATAGCAGGAGGTTCTTTGAAGTTGATCACTCGGCACCTAATGTATTGCCTTTGTATGCAGCAAGGGTTCATTTATTGATATCTGATGAAATACTCCTCCTTAGATTTTGAAGGGCTACTTTTGCTAGATTGTAATACTTTTCCCTCTGTTTATGGTAGACACAGGCTATAACAGGCCAGTACTTGTGCTATTTTCAGATTATCTACCATGCCTACGTAGGGATGCCAGTATTTCTACCTCAGAAGCCCAAGGCTTCTTTACCTGTTGCTGTTGTCATCTAATTTTTCCTATTCAAAAAACTACCGTTTTCCCTAACTTACCTTGATATTCAGCAAAACCATATTTTGTGTCATGTGTCTTATCAGGAACAGCACTGCCCAGAAAAGATACAAAGCCAGAAGGAGATGTTTTTCGGCTTAGTCATCTCTATTTTTTCTCCGCTGTAACTAAGACATTTATCAGCATGATTGATTGGATTTTTTGGGGGGCGGGGGAATGAAGGACTTGATTCTCAGTCCTTCAGAGATGTACTCTAACAGGTTCAGTATCTTCCTTCCTCAAGACAATCAGATTTGGTTTAGAAATGTGCCTGTTGTCTTTTTCTGATGATCCAGATTTGAACTTGGCTCCATTTATTGGGGCAAGATGGCCATATTTTATGGCCCATAGTTACTCCAGACTTACTCCAGACTTCAGATTTCTTCTGAAAATATCACAGCAATAATAATATGATACAGTACTACTCAAATACTTAAATTTTGAATTGTTCATATCCTTGAAGACAACATTGTGAAACATAATACTCATGTTTTACAGAATATTCCAGGGATGTTTGATTCTCAGTTTCGTACTAATCCAGAGACAAAGCTGTGCTATGAAATCAGGAAATATTCTCCAGAGTGTTTCCCAAGAAGGATGGGCAGTTCATTTTGTTAATAGTATATGTTAGTGGGTGAGCTCTAATAAGGAAGTCATAAAGCTGTTAAAAGGCTTAAGAATCCTTTTTGTCAGCAAAAGAGGGCCAAGGTGTTGGTAAAAATCTTTGGAGTAAGATCTAATGAGTTGGCTCCAGCAATTCACTTTATATGATGTGCTATAGAAGTAGCTACTGAGATTGTGCTCAATATTTTGGTGTATAATTACAAACTGAACAGGGATGGTTTTATGCAGCTTGTTAGGGAAATAATATTCTAGTCAAAATATTTAAACACCAAGGCTGTTTCTTTGAAAGTGCCTTCAGTGAGTTAGGTTACATCCATTTTGTGTATGCTTGGTACATAGTTTAGTTTTAATAAATGCTTGAAATGAAAAGCAGAGTACCATGTAAGGAAAAGCAGTCTAGAGCCGACAGAGAGAACGGATTTTTTTTTTTAGGGTAAACTACAGAATAGCCAAGAAGGCTTGTCAATCACAGGTTGCTTTCAGAAATAAGACATTCCACACTGGGAACTAAGGATCCATAAAGGCAGAGAACTTGGGAACATGTCACTGGTGTTGAGAAATAAAAGGAAGAATAAATTCTTGAATGAGAGTGGATTTTGATTTAGCTGAGATAGCATGGTTTTCACATTGATGAAAACACAGTCTTCGGTGTCACAGGAGGAATGCAGAAACTACAAACTTAATTGGTTCGTAAGACTAGACTGTCAATATAAAAGGTGAATTCACCCACTAAGCTACAACTCTGTCTCTCTTGGAAGGGAATCTGATATTCTCCAATTTCTTTTTTTTTTTTTTTTTTTTTGAGACGGAGTCTTGCTCTGCCGCCCAGGCTGGAGTGCAGTGGCCGGATCTCAGCTCACTGCAAGCTCCGCCTCCCGGGTTCACGCCATTCTCCTGCCTCAGCCTCCCGAGTAGCTGGGACTACAGGCGCCCGCCACCTCGCCCGGCTAGTTTTTTGTATTTTTTAGTAGAGACGGGGTTTCACCGTGTCAGCCAGGGTGGTCTCGATCTCCTGACCTCGTGATCCGCCCGTCTCGGCCTCCCAAAGTGCTGGGATTACAGGCTTGAGCCACCGCGCCCGGCCAATATTCTCCAATTTCAGTAAACTGGATTTGCAGTTTTAAAATGTATTAACACCCAGTATGAGCTTAGTACTGACTTTTAAAGTAGGAGAAGCGGTATACCAAATAATGTACGAGTATAGGCTTTCGGTTTTGTTTTTGTTTTTGTTTTTAAGACAGAGTCTCACTCTGTCACCCAGACTGGAGTGCAGTGGCGTGATCTCGGCTTACTGCAACCTCTGCCTCCCGGGTTCAAGCAAGATTCTTCTGCCTCAGCCTCCCGAGTAGCTGGGATTACAGGTGCCCGCCACCACACCTAGCTATTTTTTGTATTTTTAGTAGAGATGGGGTTTCACCATGTTGGTCAGGCTGATCTTGAACTCCTGACCTCATGATCCTCCTGCCTCAGGCTCCCTAAGTGCTGGGATTACAGGTGTGAGCCACCATGCCTGGCCGAGCGTAGCCTTTGGAAATACTTGGGTTCTAGTCTTAGCACTGCACTATGATCTTAGTTCCTTGCGTACTATCAAAGGAAAAAAAAAAAAGACTTTCTAAATGTTTAAAAAGATCTTAGGTAAGTTACTTAGCATCTGTAATTTTAGTTTTCTTAGCCTGTTATCATAGTGGTTAAGAATACAGGCACCAACATCAGGATTCAAATCCCAGCTCTCTTGCTTCCTAGCTATGTCATCTTAGGCAAGCTACTAAACTATGACTCAGTTTCCTCATATGGAGGGAGGGAGGGAGAGAGAGAAATATTACCAGAATCATTGGATTGTTGACATTCATTGATGCCTGAATAAATTGTTATCAGGAAGTTTTGTGAGTACCCCCTAACTTGTACTAGGTATAGGCCAGGCATGGTGGGTCTTGCCTATAATTCCAACATTTTGGGAGGCTGAGGCAGGAGTATTGCTTAAGGCCAGAAGTTCAAGACCAGCCTAGGCAACATAATGAGACCCCTCCCCATCTCTACAAATAAAAATATTAGCTGGGCATGACAGCACAGACCTGTAGTCCCAGCTACTTGGGAGGCTAAGGTGGGAGGATCTCTTGAGTCCAAGAGTTCGAGGCTGCAGTGAGCTATGATCATGACACTGTACTCCATCCTGGGTACCAGAGTGATACCCCATCTCTAAAGATAGTTTTTTTCTTTTATGAGACAGGATCTTGCTCTGTCACCAGGCCGGAGTGGCATGATCATGGCTTACTGCAGCCTCAACCTCTGGAGCTCAAGCAATCGTCCCATCTCAGCTCTCCTGAGTAGCTGGGACCACAAGTACATGCCACCATGCCAGCTAATTTTGCTTATTTTTTATAGAAATGCGGTCTCACTATACACAGGACGACCTCAAACTCCTGGACTCAAGTGATCCTCCTGCCTCAGCCTCCCAAAATGTGGGGATTATAGGCGTGAGCCACTGCGCCCAGCCTAAGAGTAAATAAATATATAAAAGAAGTACTGGGTATATTTGCTATCTTTCAAGAAACCGACATTCTGGTTTTAAAGATCAGGCTAACACACATGAAAATAAAATCAATATAGGGCATTATATAAGTAAGTGTTAAAGAGTGTGATATAGACAATAAAGTTTTATTCATTAAATGAATATTGCGTACCGTGCACAGGTAGGCAGCAGTGAGTACTGAGGATACAACAGTGAATCCTACACAGTTCCCATTCTCAGGAAGCTCACAATCTTGTGATAAAGCAGATATTAATATTAGTAGATGGGCAATAACACAGTGAAATAAATGCTACAGTGAGAATTAGAACTGGGGGCTGTGGGAGCTCACAGGAGAGGCATACACCCTAGTCTTAGGAGGTCAGAAAAGGCTCATCAGAAGAAGTCAAATGTGAAGGTGGGAAAGAGTGTTCTTGGCACATCAAACAATGCAGAAACCTGGAAGTATAGGCTATCATTGTGCTAGTGGAGCTTTTAGGGTCGTGGTTAAAATGGGGCCAAAACCCAAAAACATGAAGCCAAAGAAGTAAACACTTTCTGGCTAGGTTATGGAGGTCCCTGAATGTCATATTGAATGTAGACTTTATTCTGAAGGTAATAAAGAGCCAGTAAAGAATTTCATGCAAAAGAGTAGCAAGAGTCAGATTTATGTTTTAACAAAGATCACTGTGGCTACGGGGAAGCCATGATGCAAAGCTGGAAACCAGGGAGGCTGTTGCAGAGATTTCAGTGAGATAGAATAGTGACCTGGACCCAGAATTGAGTCAGGCCACCTGGGTTTGAATCCTGCTCTGCCACTTAGTAGTTATGTGACCTTATGCAAGTTATTTAACCACTCTTTGCCTCTGTTACCTAATCTGAAAACTAGAGATGATAAAATTTACCTTACAGTCTTGTTGCGAGGATTAAATAACTTAGAACACGCCTGCCTAGCACATGGTTAAGTGCTTTAAAAATGTAGGCAGTGAAGGCCGGGCATGGTGGCTCACGTCTGTCATCCCAGCACTTTGGGAGGCCAAGGTGGGCGGATCACAAGGTCAGGAGTTTGAGACCAGCCTGGCCGATATGGTGAAACCCTGTCTCTACTAAAAATACAAAAATTAGCCGGGCCTGGTGGCACGCGCCTGTAGTCCCAGCTACTCGGGAGGCTGAAATGGATGAATCGCTTGAACCAGGGAGGTGGAGGTTGCCGTGAGCTGAGATCGCACCACTGCACTCCAGTCTGGGCAACAGAGCAAGACTCCATCTCATTTAAAAAAAAAAGAAAAAAGAAAAAAAGAAAAATGTAGGCAGTGAAGAGAAGCAAACTAAGAATAAGCAGGATTCAATGACTGAAGGAATGTTAGGAGCAAATAAGAATAAGGAATTTGGTTTCTGGTTTAGGAGCTTAGGGGATAGTGGTATCATTCACTGAGATAAGAAACCTGAGGTGGTCAGGTGCGGTGGCTCACGCCTGTAATCCCAGCACTTTGGGAGGCTGAGGGGGGCGGATTACGAGGTCAGGAGATCGAGACCACCCTGGCGAACACGGTGAAACCCTGTCTCTACTAAAAATACAAAAAAATTAGCCGAGCGTGGTGGCAGGTGCCTGTAGTCCCAGCTACTCGGGAGGCTGAGGCAGGAGAATGGCGTGAACCTGGGAGGCGGAGCTTGCAGTGAGCCGAGATCGCGCCACTGCACTCCAGCCTGGGCGACAGAGCGAGAGACTCCATCTCAAAAAAAAAAAAAAAGAAACCTGAGGAAAAGCAGGTTTGGGGAAGACTGAGAAGGCATCACCAGAGGTGATTGGATTGCAACCCGAAGAGTATAATGTCAGAGAAGCTGAGGAGAGTGTTTCAGGGAGGAGGGAATGGTCAGCATTGTTAAATGTTACCAAGGATGATCAAGTGAAATAAAAACTAAAAAGAATTCGTTGGTTTTAGCAAGAAGAAGGCTATTGGTGACCTTGTCAGGAGGAATTTTGATGGTAAGGAAGGAGGGCTAAAAATGTGTGGATTATGGAAGGAATAAATCAATGATGAAGGGAGACTATGAGAACAGACAATTCCTCCAAGTTTAGCTGGGTGGAAGGATTATGGATAGGGCTGACATTGGACTCAGTACACTGATTTGGCCTACCTCCTATGGCATTCTGAGTGGTTGAACATTAATTCTAATTGGTCAGTAACCATACCAGGGAGGTGAGGAAGGAGAGTTGATTTGGGAACACACATTGTGTAGCAGGATGAGCCGCAGACAAAACTCCTCAGACACCGGATTAAAGAAGGAAGAGGTTTTTTATTCGGCCAGGAGCGTTGGCAGACTCGCGTCTTAAGAGCTGAGCTCCCCGAAAAAGAAATACTTGGCCTTTTTAAAGGCTTACAACTTTAAGGGGTCCACGTGAAAGGGTCGTGATAAATTGAGCAAGCGTGGGAAGAAACGTGACGGGCCTACATCCATCAGCTAACAGAACAAAAAGTTTTACAATGCTTTTTTTTTTCATACAGTGTCGGATTTACAGATAACACAAGTAGTTTAGGTCTGGGGTTGATGTTATTATTATTACTTTTTTTAACTCCTAGGACTGGGTGGTGGTGCCAAGGTTGTCTGGCTATTTATCTTACTTTTGTTTCTTTCTCTCTTTCCTCCTGTCTTGTGAACTAGGCAAGGTGTGGGGAGGAGGGCAGCAGGAGTAGTAGTGGTCTCCTTCCTTAATTGGATTTGGTCTTGGTGGTTTTGAATTTGACGTAAGGACAAGCAAGGTATGTATACAGAAATGTCCAACAAGCAGTTTGATAGGGGACTAGTGATGGGATGACTGAACGGAAAATTAGAGTAAAAACTCAAGTGAGGACAGGCTAGAAGGTACTAAAACAAAGGCAGGCTGGCAGGGAGGCACAAAGAAGCTTTAGGTCTAGCCATAAAATTCATGAATATTTTGAAATTGTGTTAACTTGGGGTGGGAAATGAGTTTCAAAGTTGAAGTAAGAAACCAGACCTCAAATCCGGATTTCATAGCTTATAAAGAACATTTGCAGTGAACAGAGGAGTCCAAGGATGGAGTCCAGTAGCTCTAAGCTGTTAGGGAGAGGAAATAGGAAAGGAAAGTTCCAGGTTTGGAGCCGGAGAAATGAACTTTGGTATGGCATGATAGGCTCTGTGGGTTAACTTTAGGAATGCAGTACTTTAGCCCTAGTTGTTGGTTGCTGTGTCTTCAGCATGTAAAAATACTCATTTGTGTATTTCAAGTACACCAAACCCTGATTGCAATGTTTGGCATTAATTACTTCACTTTTTTTGTTTTCTTTGTTTAGAGACAGGGTCTTGCTATGTTGCCCAAGCTGACTTGAGTTCCTATGCTCAAGCAGTCTTCCCACCTTAGCCTCCTGAATAGCTGGGACTATAGGTATGCACCACTGTGCCTAGCGTATTACTTTAAATGTATCATACATGGTTGTAGTTTGTATATGTATGTAAACAATACATAAATTAGATGTTAATCTATTAACTATTCAAAAACCACAATTACTTTTGCACCAATCTAAATATATCCTGGGTGGGGTAACAACAAGGTAGACGGGAAAATATATTTGTTCCCTCTTTATAATCCTGGTATTTCATTCTCTTATTAGTGTTTGTTCTTTCAGTCAGCAAATAGCTGTTGAGTACCTTCTGTGTTAGGAACTGCTTTTCCTTTTATTATCTCACTTTTCTCCTGGCCATCTTTCCCATTCTGCTCTATGGAGTCTTCTCCTTGAAACTTTCTTCACCCATTTTTTTTTTCTCACAGTTGGCTCCATCTCATCTCTTCTTAAGAGATGTCCTTTAGATAATTTGTCTATTAGGAAACACAGTCAATGTTACACATTCTTCATATATTTGCCTCATACAGATTGAGAGCTTCTGCTATTATTCCATTACAGTCAGCAAAATGGAGAGAGAAAGGAAAAAGAATCCCAGACAAGATCATAGAGTGATTGTGGCTGGAAGGAAGTCCAAGGACAAGAGAAATCAACATTTTATTACAATGAGGCCCAATTATATGATCTGATTGCTGCCCTTCTCACCCTCTGTGAAGTCCAGTTAACAGAAATGAGCAGTGTTGCGGGAGGTGTCATAAGTGGACTCAAATTGGCCCCAGAATGGCAAACTCTGAGTTCAATAATAGATTAAGTACCAGCTTCAGACACTCAGTGTGTTCTCCGAGTTCCCAAAGATATTTCTACCTGGAGCTTTCTTCTACATTTACCTTAATGGCTCAGTTGGAAGTCAGCCATCACTGCTAAGTGTCCTTAGTTCTATGCAGCATTGGCAGGAGCTTCCCTATTATCCTGACATTAGAAATAGAAAGTCTTCCCAGTTGCAGCCAGGCTGTTGCCCCTAAAGCAATAGTGGAGCATTTCCACTTTCTAGGATCTTGTCCTTTCCAACACTAAGTGGACTAACCTCTTGTCACTTTTACCAGTCATTGGATTTATGAGAAAATCTCCCCATTCCTAGAGTGGCTCTGCTATCAGGCAGCAATCTCCTTTTTGCTCTGAATTTCTGCTGTCTTGGATACAGTAGGAGAATCTGCTCCGATGAACATTAAATTGTTAATGTATATAAAGCATTTAGAAGAAGCCTCACATATATCAAGAGTTTCTGCAATTATCATTAATACTATTGTTGTTATTGCCATCTAGGATCAGAAGCTAGAGCTTAGCTGAACATCTAATTCTTGCTCTTGTTATTCTGGGCGGTTTAGCAAATCCAATTTATCTGGAAATGGGGCAAAAATATTTTGTTTCCACTCAATTTTGTGGCCATTGCCACCTCAAAGAGTCTTCAAAAGGTCAAAATGTTATCATTTTAGTGTTTTTACTTCTTAGGGCTTTAACATCCCCTCTCTGGATTCCTCAGAGACTCTGGTCCTGAATCAGTGAAATGGATAATCCAGCAATCTCTGCATGAAAGATGTACATTTTATCCAGTCATCTAGTGTTTAACAAACACCAGCTCAATGTGGGACAGTAATAAATGTCATAGCTAACATTTATTGAGCACCTAGTATGTGCCAGATACTGTTCTAAGTGCTTTATATATACTATCTCATTTACTCTTCATAAAACCCTATATATAGGCACTGTTATTATCTTCCTTTTACAAATGAAGAAACAATCATAAAGAGGTTAATTTGTGTAAAGCCACAAAGATAAGTGGAAGAGCTGGGATATGTACCCAGGCAGTGATATCTCATAGCTTATGTTAGTCAATACCTCACTGTAGTGACAGGAGAACCCTGGATTTAAGAGGCAGAAGTCCGGCCTGGCGCGGTGGCTCATGCCTATAATCCCAGCACTTTGGGAGGCGGAGGCAGGCAGATCATGAGGTCAGGAGATCGAGACCATCCTGGCTAACAGGGTGAAACCCCATCTCTACTAAAAATACAATTAGCCGGGCGTGGTGGTGGGTGCCTGTAGTCCCAGCTACTCCGGAGGCTAAGGCAGGAGAATGGCACGAACCTGGGAGGTGGAGATTGCAGTGAGCCAAGATAGTGCCACTGCACTCCCGCCTGGGCGACAGAGAGAGATGCCTTCTCAAAAAAAAAAAAAAAAAGGCCGGGCGCGGTGGCTGACACCTGTAATCCCAGCACTTTGGGAGGCCAAGGCGGGCAGATCACGAGGTCAGGAGATCCAGACCACTGTGAAACCCCCTCTCTACTGCGAATATAAAAAATTAGCCGGGCGTGGTGGCAGGCGCCCCTAGTCTCAGCTACTGGGGAGGCTGAGGCAGGAGAATGGCGTGAACCCGGGAGGCGGAGCTTGCAGTGAGCCGAGATGGCGCCACCGCACTCCAGCCTGGGCGATCTCAAAAATAAGAAAAAGAAAAAAAAGACAGGGCTGGGCGCGGTGTCTCAGGCCTGTAATCCCAGCACTTTGGGAGGCCGAGGCATGTGGATCACGAGGTCAGGAGATCAAGAGCATCCTGGCTAACAGGGTGAAACCCGGTCTCTACTAAAAATACGAAAAATTAGCCGGGCATGATGGGGGCGCCTGTAGTCCCAGCTACTGGGGAGGCTGAGGCAGGAGAATGGCGTGAACCCGGGAGGCGGAGCTTGCAGTGAGTGGAAATCTCGCCACAGCACTCCAGCCTGGGCGACAGAGCCAGACTCCGTCTCCGAAAAAAAAAAGAGGCGGAAGTCCAATCTGGTCTCGACTCCTCCATTCCATCATTTAACAGGTTGAATGACCTTAGGAAAATTGCTGTACCTTTCTTAAAACTCAAGTTTCTTTATCTGTAAAATGGATAAGGTAATATGTACTTCACAGGATGGTTGTGAAGATTGTTATGTGCCCGGAACTTCTTAGGCATTCAGTAAATGTCAGCTCTTCTCTCACTACCCTCTTCTAAGCACTACACTGGTGCTCAAGATTGACTAAGAAAGTTGTACCTCTGGCCGGGTGCGGTGGCTCACGCCTCTAATCCCAACACTTTGGGAGGCTGAGGCCGGCGGATCATGAGGTCAAGAGATCGAGACCATCCTGGTTAGCACAGTGAAATCCCATCTCTACTAAAAATACAAAAATTAGCTGGGCATGGTGACGTGCACCTGTAATCCCAGCTACTGGGGAGGCTGAGGTAGGAGAACCACTTGAACCTGAGGGGTAGAAGTTGCAATGAGGCAAGATCACGCCATTGCACTCCAGCCTGGCAACAGAGCGAGACTCCGTCACAAAAAAAAAAAATTGTACCTCCCTGGAGTCCCAGTCTGGGATGAAGACGGAAGAAGAGAACAAACATGGGACAAGGTGGTTATGTTATAGTATAAGAAATACCTCTGTAGAGGAATATACAGAGAGAAGAATACAGAAAGTTACATTTTCTGAGATGGGGCAAGGAGGAGTTGAAGTTTCAGGGTACCAGTGACATTTGTGTTGGGCATTGAAAAACAGGCTTGGATGAGATGGACAGAAGGCACAAAAGTTTTTGGGCAGAAGGAACAGCATGTGTGCGGGTGCTAAAGTATGGAAGAGCACGGTAGTATGCGTTCTAGTACTGGCTAGAGGTTTGGTATGCAGTTGGATATTGGAGGTAAGATGGTAACTGAGTAGTAACAAATGACTTTGCAAAGAGAGAGGCATTCAAGGCTTCAAATGTCAGTTATGTCCCAGCACCATGAAGACATTAAGACATAGACTTTTTTTTTTTTTTTTTTTGAGACAGAGTCCTGCTCTGTTCTGTTGTCCAGGTTGGAGTGCAGTGGCGTGATCTTGGCTCACTGCAGCCTCTGCCTCTTGGGGTCAAGTGATTCTCCTGCCTCAGCCTCCTGAGTAGCTGGGATTACAGGTGCCCGCCACCACGCCTGGCTAATTTTTGTATTTTTGGTGGAGACAGGGTTTCACTGTGTTGGCCAGGCTGGTCTCAAACTCCTGACCTCAGGTGATCCGCCCACCTCAGCCTCCTAAAGTGCTAGGATTACAGGCATGAACCACTGCACCCGGCCCATAGACATCTTTTAAAATAAAATTTACTGAAAGTAAATAAATTTAGCAACAAGAACTTTATAAATGCTCTTTTCTATTGAGATATAATTCACATACCATGAAACTCATCATTTTACAACATACAGTTCAGCAGTTGTTAGTACCTGTGCATCACTTAACAACAAGGGTAGGTTCTGAGAAATGCGTCATGCAAACATCATAGAGTATAATTACACATACCTGGACGGGACAGCCTACTACATATCTAGGTTATATGGTATAACCTATTGCTCTCAGGCTACAAACCTGTACAACATCTAACTGTACTAAATACTGTAAGCAGCTGTAACACAATGATAAGTATTAGTGTATCTAAGCATAGAAAATGTACAGTAAAAATATGGTATTATAATATTATAGCAGGAGTCCCCAACCCCCAGGGCCGTGACCTGTGAGGAATCCAGTAACACAGCAGGAGATGAGCAGCGTATGAGCAAGCATTACCATCTGAGCTCTGCCTTTTGTCAGAGCAGTGGCGGCATTAGATTCAAATAGGAGCGTGAACCCTATTGTGAACTGCACATGCTAGGGATCTAGGTTGCGCACTCCTTCCGAGAATCTAACTAATGCCTGATGATCTGAGGTGGAACAGTTTCATCCTGAATCCATCCCCCCTCCCCCCCAGTCCATGAAAAAATTGTCTTCCATAAAACCAGTCCCTGGTGCCAAAAAGGTTGAGGACCACTGTGTTACAGGACCACTGTCATGTATGCAGTCTGTTGTTGACTGAAACATCATTATGTGGCTTATGTCTGTATATTCACAAGGTTGTGTAACCATCACCGCTATCTAATTCCAGAACATTTCGTCACCCCAAAAAGAAACTCTGGGCCGGGCGCGGTGGCTCAAGCCTGTAATCCCAGCACTTTGGGAGGCCGAGGCGGGTGGATCACGAGGTCAGGAGATCAAGACCATCCTGGCTAACATGGTGAAACCCCGTCTCTACTAAAAATACAAAAAACTAGCCGGGCGTGGTGGCGGGCGCCTGTAGTCCCAGCTACTCGGAGGCTGAGGCAGGAGAATGGCGTGAACCTGGGAGGCGGAGCTTGCAGTGAGCCGAGATCGCGCCACTGCACTCCAGCCTGGGTGACACAGCGCGAGACTCCGTCTCAAAAAAAAAAAAAAAAAAAAAAGAAACTCTGGTACCTGTCTATAACCATACCACCCTGAACATGTCCAATCTTGTCTGATCTCAGAAGCTAAGCACGGTTGGGTCTGGTTAGTACTTGGATGGGAGAAACCTGGTACCTGTTGGCAGCCACTCATCATTTTCCTTTCTCCTCATCCTCTGGCAACTTCTGATTTCTTTCTTTTTTAAAAATTTTATTTATTATTTTTTATTGTCCCAAGTGTTCCAAGTAAATACTGATCTCTCTATTTCTATGGATTTGCCTATTCTGGACATTTTATGTAATTGGAATCATACTATATGTAACCTTTTGTGTCTGGCTTCTTCTATTAGGCATGATGTTTTCAAGGTTCATCTAAGTTGTAGCATGTATCAGCATTTCTTTTTATGGCCGAATAATATTCCTGTGTATGGATGTACCATATTTTGTTTATCCAGTCATCAACTGGTGGACATTTGAGTTGTTTCCACCTTTTGGCTATTATGAATAATGCTACTATGAATATTCATGTGCAGGCTTTTGTTTGATACCTATTTTCATTTCTTTTGAGCATATACCTAGGAGTGGTATTGCTGGTTATTCTATGTTCAACTTTTCGAGGAACCATCAAACTATTTTCTTTTCTTTGTTTTGGATGGAGTCTTGCTCTGTCACCCAGGCTGAAGTGCAGTGATGCGATCTTGGTTCACTGCAATCTCCACTTCCTGGGTTCAGATGACTCTCCTGCCTCAGCCTCCTGAGCAGCTGTGATTACAGGTGTGTGCCACCACACCTGGCTAATTTTTGTATTTTTAGTAGAGACAGGTTTCACTATGTTGGCCAGGCTGGTCTCCATCTCCCAACCTCAGGTGATCCACCCCTCTCAGCTCCCCAAAGTTCTGGGATTACAGGCTTGAGCCACCATGCCCGGCTGATCAAACTATTTTCCATATCAGTTTTTCCACATTAAGATTAGACAAAATTGGACATGTTCAGGGTGGTATGACTATAGTTAAGTACTAGTGGCTGTACCAGTTTACATCCCACCAGCAATGTATGAGGATTCTAATTTTTCCACATCCTTGCCAACAAGGATGTTGTTGGGTTTTTTTTCCTTTTTTATGATTACCATCTTTATGAGTGTGAAGTAGGATCTCATTGTGGTTTTGATTTCCATTTTCCTAATGACTAATGTGCTTGTTGGCTGTTTGTTTAATTCTTTGAAGAAATGTTTCTTGAAATCCTTTCCCCCGTTTTAAAAATCGGGTTGTCTTTTTGTTGTTGAGTTGTAAGGGTTGTTTTTCGTGGTTTTTTGTTTTGTTTTGTTTTGTTTTGTTTTTGTTTTTTTTGACAAGGTCTCACTCTGTTGCCCAGGCTGGAGTGTAGTGGCACAATCTCGGCTCACTGCAACCTCCACCTCCCAAGCTGAAGTGATTCTCCTGTCTCAGCCTCCCGAGTAGCTGGGACTACAGGTGCACACTACAGTGCCCAGCTAATTTTTTGTGTTTTTAGTAGAGATGGGGTTTCACCATGCTGCCCAAGCTGGTCTGGAACTCCTGAGCTCAGGTAATCCACCTGCTTCAACCTCCCAAAGTGCTGGGATTACAGGCATAAGCCACCGCACCCAACCAAGAGTTTTTTATATACTCTGGATACTAGAACCTTATCAGATATATGACTTGGAAATATTTTCTCCCAATCCGTGGGTTATCTTCTCACTTTCTTGATAGTCCTTTGATGCATAAAGTTTTAAATTTTGATGAACTCAATTGTATCTGTTTTTTCCTTTAGTGTTTTATGCTTCTGATATCCTATTTTGCATGTGATATACAGCACTATTTGTTGATAGATTAACCTTTCTCCATTGAGTAGTCTCTTTTTTTTTTTTTTCTTTTTGAGATGGAGTCTCGCTCTATCGCCCAGGCTGGAGTGCAGTGGCACGATCTCGGCTCACTGCAAGCTCCGCCTCCCGGGTTCACACCATTCTCCTGCCTCAGCCTCCCCAGTAGCTGGGACTACAGGCGCCTGCCACCACACCCGGCTAATTTTTTGTGTTTTTAGTAGAGATGGGGTTTCACCAGGATCTCGATCTCCTGACCTCGTGATCCTCCCGCCTCGGCCTCCCAAAGTGCTGGGATTACAGGCGTGAGCCACCGTGCCTGGCCCAGCTGGCCAAGTAGTCTTAATACTCTCATGGAAAGTCAGTTGACCACAGATGTGTGAATTTATTTCTGGACTCTCAATTCTGTTCTATATATATATATGTCTATTCCCTACCAGTATCATATATTGTTTTATTTAGCTTTTTGAATGCTCTACTTTTATTACTCCAAATGTGCTTCTGATTTTTAGTACCTTTTAGTATATCATGATCATTATTTCATACTCTCCTTTTTTTGATGCAAGTACTTCTGTGTGGATCATTTGCATAATCAGCACACTTGTCATTTGAGGTGATTAAGAAGTGTTTGTTTTATTGCCTTACTGTCCTGTGGTTAGATTTTCCTGGCTCTTGTTTTCTGAGTTGTTTTCTACTGTTTTAGAAAGCCTTGTTTGCACTATTTCTTCTGGACCCAGACTCATCCACTACTGAGGCCAACTCCCTTGATGTCAAAGAATACTGGCTGCTGTTTTTAGTTCATCCTCACAGGAACTCAGGCTACACCCATCTGCTTCAGCTCAGTGCTGATACTTCCTGCCAGTTGTGGACTGAACTTCTGATGCAGAAAGCCTGTTAAGAAAACCTCTTCCTTGAACTAGAGCTTTCCAGAGGTCAAGAGTGGCACTGGCCTTATGATCTATGATATGCTTTGTTGTAAATTACAATTCCTGAGATGTCATACTGATGAGGAGACACATGGGAAAGAACCTGTCTTTTAAACCTCTTTCATGCTGCCAGAACAAGCATTTATAAGCACTATTTCCATATGTGCCATACCCTCGTCTTTAGAAAGGAAGAGCCATCAGAAATTATGGGTCTTGTTCAAGGTCATCCAGTGATGTCAGAGTGCTGCTAGGAACAGAATTCATCCCCTACTCCCATGGATTCCTTTCTTGTTATCATTACCAAACACTCCTTCCCTGTTGGTCAACAGAAAACACATCTCAGTATTTTCTCCAAGGGAGGTTTTGAGTTTATTATTCCCTTTTGGGAAATCAAGATGATTTTCCTCTTCCCCAGTTGGATTCTGTACCCATTTCATTAAAGTCCTTGGTAGATTTAATTTTTTTTTTTTTTTTTTTTTTTTTGAGACAGGGTCTCACTCTGTCACCAAGGCTGGAGTGCAGTGGCTCAATCTCAGCTCAGTGCAACCTCTGCCTCCTGGGTTCAAGTGATTCTCGTGCCTCAGCCTCCCAAGTAGCTGGGATTATAGGTGTGCACCACACACCTGGCTAATTTTTGTATTTTTGGTAGAGACGAGGTTTTGCCATGTTGGCCAGTCTGGTCTTGAACTCCTGACCTCAGGCGATCCACCCACCTCAGCCTACCTAAGTGCTGGGATTACAGGTGTGAGCCAGTGCACCGGGACTGATTTAATGTTTTTTGTTTGTTCGTTTTGTTTGTTTTGTTTTGAGACGGAGTCTTGCTCTGTAACCCAGGCTGGAGTGCAGTGGCACGGTATCGGCTCACTGCAAGCTCCGCCTCCAGGGTTCACTGCCATTCTCCTACCTCAGCCTCACAAATAGCTGGGACTACAGGCGCCCGCCAACACGCCTGGCTAATTTTTTGTATTTTTAGTAGAGATGGGGTTTCACCGTGTTAGCCAGGATGGTTTTGATGTCCTGACCTTGTGATCTGCCCGCCTCGACCTCCCAAAGTGTTAGGATTACAGGTGTAAGCCACTGCGCCCAGCTGATTTAATGTTTTATAACAAAACTCTCTAGTCTTTGTGCCTACTGAAAATTGTTATGGACTAAATGAGTTTAAATTTTCACAAGGTAGAATTTCGTTTCAGTGATGAAAGTAGATGGTTTCAGGTTGATTTCATTAACCCACTTTTTTCGGGGTTTTTTTTTTTTTTTTGGAGACAGAGTCTCACTCCTCTGTCACCCAGGCTGTAGTGCAATGGCACACTCAACGGCTCACTGCCGCCTCAACCTCCTGTGCTCAAGCAATCCTCCCACCTCACCCTCCCGAGTAGCTCAGACTACAGGTGAGTGCCACCATGCCCGGGTAAATTTTTTGTAATTTTTGTAGAGACAAGGTTTTGCCATTTTGCCCAAACTGGTCTCAAACTCTAGGCTCAAGCAATCCACTGGCCTTGGCCTCCCAAAGTGCTGGGATTAAAGGCGTGAGTGACCACATCTGGCCATTAACCCACATTTAAGATCCCAATTTCCAACTCTCCATTCCCCATTCCCCCAGCCCCTGGCAACCACCATTGTACTCTCTGACTCTATAGTATGAATTTGACTACTTGAGGTATGGCATATAAGTGGGATCATACAGTATTTGTTTTTTGTGAGTAGTTAATTTTACTTATGATAATGCCCTCAAGGTTTATCCATGTTGTAGCACGTGTCAGAATATCCTTCCTTTTTATTTGTATTTATTTTTTTATTTGAGACATGGTCTCGCTCTGTCACCCAGGCTGGAGTGCAGTGGCACAATCTTAGCTCATTGCAACCTCCGCCTCAGCGATCCTCCCACCTCAGCCTCCCGAGGAGCTAAGACTACAGATGTGCACCACCATGTCCGGCTATTTTTTCTTTTTTTTTTTTTTTTTGAGATGGAGTCTCACTCTGTCACCCAGGCTGGAGTGCAATGGTGTGATCTCGGCTCACTGCAACCTCTGCCTTCCGGGTCCAAGCAGTTCTGCCTCAGCCTCCCAAGTAGCTGGGATTATAGGGGTGTGCCACCATACCCGGCTAATTTTTTATATTTTTGGTAGAGATGGGGTTTCATCTTGTTAGCCAGGCTGGTCTGGAACTCCTGACCTCGTGATCCGCCTGCCTCAGCCTCTCAAAGTGCTGGGATTACAGGCGTGAGCCACTGCGCCCAGCCCATGTCCGGCTCTTTGTTTGTATTTTTAGTAGAGATGGGGTCTTGCCATGTTGCCCAGGCTGGTCTCGAACTCCTGAGCTCAAGCAATCTGGTCACCTCTGCATCTCAAAGTGCTGGGATTACAGGCTTGAGCCACTGCATTCAGCCCTTCCTTAATTTTTTTTTTTTTTTTTTTTTTTTGAGACGGAGTCTCGCTCTGTCACCCAGGCTGGAGTGCAGTGGCTGGATCTCAGCTCACTGCAAACTCCGCCTCCCAGGGGCGTTCAAGCGATTCTCATGCCTCAGCCTCCTGAGTTCCAGGGACTACAGGTGCCCGCCACCACACCTGGCTAATTTTTTTTTTTTTTTTTTTTAGTAGAGACGGGGTTTCACTGTGTTAGCCAGGATGGTCTCCATCTCCTGACCTCATGATCCACCTGCCTCGGCCTCCCAAAGTGCTGGGATTACGGGCGTGAGCCACCGCTCCCGGCCATTTCCTTCCTTTTAAAGCTAATAATATTTCGTTGTATACCACCTTTTGTTTATCCATTCACCCACATTGATGGACACTTGGGTTGTTTTTACCTTTGGCTATTGTGAATAATGTTGCTGTGAATGTGTGTGTACAAATACCTCTTTGAGACCCTGTTTTCAATTCCTTTGGGGATATACCAGAGGTAGAATGTCTGGAATATATGGTAATTTGAATTTTAATTGTTTTAGAAACCACCATACCATTTTCCAGTGGTGGTACTATTTTACCTTGCCACCAACAGTGCATAAGGGTTCCAATTTCTCCATATCCTCACCAACTCTATGTTTTGATAATAGCCATCCTAATGGGTGTGTAGAAGTGCAGTGAATATATATTTTAAAGAACCCTGGCCGGGCGCGGTGGCTCAAGCCTGTAATCCCAGCACTTTGGGAGGCCGAGATGGGCGGATCACGAGGTCAGGAGATCAAGACCATCCTGGCTAACACGGTGAAACCCCGTCTCTACTAAAAAATACAAAAAAAAAACTAGCCGGGCGAGCTGGCGGGCTCCTGTAGTCCCAGCTACTCAGGAGGCTGAGGCAGGAGAATGGCGTGAACCTGGGAGGCGGAGCTTGCAGTGAGCTGAGATCTGGCCACTGCACTCCAGCCCAGGCGACAGAGCGAGACTCCGTCTCAAAAAAAAAAAAAAAAAAAAAGAACCTTGAGTCATAACGTCATAACCCAACTCATATCGTATTTTGTACAGATCTTTTAAATAATTGTAACATATTTGATGTGCATTCAATAAACTTTTATTGAATCCTGGCTACATTCCAGGATTCAAATATGAAATAGGCACAGTCCTTGCCCTCATGAATAACACAGATAAGGAGCCCCTATAAAATAACTTATAACCATTGTACCCCTATCTAAAGGATCAGAACCATAAGCTCTAGCAACAGATCTGAGAGAAGGGGATGGGAGAGAAAACATCCACAGGTTCAGTATGTTCTGAACTCTTTAGGAATTTTGCATGGGCAGATCTGCTCAGTTTTCTCCCATAACAAATAGGGTGTTCTGTATGAAAGTTCGGTACAGTGGTTATTCACTAAGTTGTTGAGAAAGAGATATATATTAGCTTTCCCTATGGGAATTTAAAAACATGCACAAAAGTAAAGAAAGTAATATAATGAATCACCAAATACCTGTCACCCAGTTTGTGGAATCATCAACACATACCCAGTCTTATTTCATCCTCACCCCCACTCACTACCTCTTAACCACTAGATGATTTTGAAACAAAGTCAGTATATTATTCAAGTTTTCATTTTCTACTTGTTCTTGATGCTGTTTCCCTTAGATACTGGGGTGTGTGCTCTAATTTTGACTTCTTTTTTTTTTTTTTTTTTTTTGAGACGGAGTCTCGCTCTGCCGCCCAGGCTGGAGTGCAGTGGCCAGATCTCAGCTCACTGCAAGCTCCGCCTCCCGGGTTCACGCCATTCTCTTGCCTCAGCCTCCCAAGTAGTTGGGACTACAGGCGCCCGCCACCGCGCCCGGCTAGTTTTCTGTATTTTTTAGTAGAGACGGGGTTTCACCGTGTTATCCAGGATGGTCTCAATCTCCTGACCTCGTGATCCGCCCGTCTCGGCCTCCCAAAGTGCTGGGATTACAGGCTTGAGCCACCGCGCCTGGCCAATTTTGACTTCTTTTAGCAGTCTTACTGTGTACAATATTCTTTCTCTGAGAGAGAGTTTTGTTTTGTTTTGTATTGATAGAATCACAGTGTTTCCTGGCCTCAAAACTCTCTTGTTTTGTCTCTCCCACTTCAGAGTCCCATGAACCTGGTACGCATTTTCTTTTTTTTTTTTTTGAGACGGAGTCTCGCTCTGTCACCCAGGCTGGAGTGCAGTGGCCGGATCTCAGCTCACTGCAAGCTCCGCCTCCCGGGTTTACGCCATTCTCCTGCCTCAGCCTCCCGAGTAGCTGGGACTGCAGGCGCCCGCCACCTTGCCCGGCTAGTTTTTTGTATTTTTTAGTAGAGACAGGGTTTCACCGTGTTAGCCAAGATGGTCTCGATCTCCTGACCTCGTGATCTGCCCGTCCCAGCCTCCCAAAGTGCTGGGATTACAGGCTTGAGCCACCGCGCCTGGCCCACATTTTCACTTTACCCAAGTCAAAGTGACTTGGACCTCCACTCACCAGCTCTCGTAGTTCATCTCTATAATGTATGAAGTTAGGGACTTTGGCAGTCTTCTTAATTATTCTATATACAGTTTCTAGCCTGGTGCATAGAAGATACTTAATAAATAGTTGTTGATGCCAAGGCAGGTGCATCACGAGGTCAGGAGTTCAAGACCAGCCTGGCCAAGATGGTGAAACCCCCTCTCTAGTAAAAATACAGAAATTAGCCAGGCATGGTGGTCGGCTCCTGTAATCCCAGCTACTCGGGAGGCTGAGGCAGAGAACTGCTTGAACCTGGGAGGCGGAGGTTGCAGTGAGCCAAGATCGCACCAATGCACTCCAGCCTGGGTGACACAGCAAGACTCTGTCTCACAAAAAAAAAAAAAAAAAAAAGTTGATGACTGAATGAATGAACTCCATTTGACTTTCCACTCATCTGAACCTCACAGTCAGCAGTTTTAACAACACACTTGGTTCTCTCTAGATAGGTAGGTAGGTAGGTAGGTAGATAGATAGATAGATAGATAGATAGATAGATAGATAGATAGATACATACATACATACATACATACATACATACATACATATATACATACATATACAGATTTTTTTTGAGACAAGGTCTTGCTCTGTCGCCCAGGCTGGAGTGCAGCAGTGTGACCTTGGCTCACTGCAACCTCCACCTCCAGGGTTCAGGCGGTTCTTGTGTCTCAGCCTCTCGAGTAGCTGGGACTACAGGGACATACCACCATGCTCGGCTAATTTTTGTATTTTTTGTAGAGACAGGGTTTCGCTGTGTTGCCCAGGCTGGTCTCAAACTCCTGGCCTCAAGTGATCTGCACACCTTGGCCTCCCAAAGTGCTGAGATTACAAGTGTGAGCCACCACACCCAGCCGGTTCGCTATAACTTAAATGAGGAGAAAATTACCTGGGCTTTGAGAAACAGCTTTTATCCTGGACCTCTTTTGTCTTGCTGAAAAATCTAAATTTTTCTGGCTCCCCCTGCTGGTCGCTCCTGGGCAGTTGCGTCCAAGTGCTCGCATAGGATTGGAGCCAGAGCCAAGTTTGGGAAGGGAATACAAAGCATTGTTGGTAGAGTGCCCTGACCAGTCCAGGCAGGTTTGAGGAGGAGGAAAGCAGCTTGTTGAAAACAGTTCTGGGAAGTGCAGCTTTCTGTGTAAAGGGCAAGGAAGGTGGCCCACTGCCAGCCAAAATCAGGAGAGCAGGGATGGGGGCTACAGCTTCCTGGTCTGCAGCACTGTAGCCCATGAGAATCGTTGACCACATGAGCCCATAAGTGAGCTGGTCATTATGTGAGGATCAGACCCTATCTTGAGAATGGAGATGGGTTCCTTTTCTAAGACAAAGCAGGCTGGGGTCAGACATAGTCACCACGCAGGCATAGTACCTACAGTGTTTGTTTTATTTTGGTAAGAATGGTGGTGAATGTAGATGGGATCATCCCCAGAGTTCACAGTCCTGCTTTGGCTACATGACCCTACTATCTCCCAGTTCTTAAGACCATTAACAACTCTGTGGAGCTCTGGGTGGAGCTTCTGCCAGGGCCTTCTTCCTCCACCGTCTGTAAAAACAATAAATTCCCCATACCTCTCATACCAGTCATAATGGCTATTATTAAAAAGTCAAAAAACAATAGATGCTGGTGAGATTGTAGACAAAAAAAGACAACTTTTACACTGTTGGTGGGAGTGTAAATTAGTTCAACCATTGTGGAAGACAGTGTGACAATTCCTCAAAGACCTAGAAGCAGAAATACCATTTGACCCAGCAATGGCATTGACTGAGCAATGTCATTACCCAAAAGAATAGAAATCATTCTATTACAAAGATACATGCACGCATATGTTCATTGCAGCACTACTCACCGTAGCAAAGACATGGAACCAACCTAAATTCCCATCAATGATAGACTTGATAAAGAAAATGTGGTACATATACATCATGGAATACTATGCAGTCATAAAAAGGAATAAGATCATGTCCTTTGCAGGGTCATTGATGGAGCTGGAAACCATTATCCTCAGCAAATTAATGCAAGAACAGAAAAACAAACACTACATATTCTCACTTATAAGTGGCAGCTGAATGATGAGAACACATGGACACATGGAGGGGAACAACACACTCTGGGGCCTGTTGGACAGTGTGGCGGGGGAGGAAGGATAGTATCAGGAAGAATAGCTAATGGATGCTGGGTTTAATACCTAGGTGATGGGATGATCTGTGCAGCAAACCATCATGGCACATGTTTTTCTAAGTAACGAACCTGCACATCCTGCACATGTACCCCTGAACTTAAAAGTTGGAAAAAAAGTCCAGGCGTGGTGGCTCACACCTGTAATCCCAGCGCTTTGGGAGGCTGAGGTGGGTGGATCATGAGGTCAGAAGATCGAGACCATACTGACTAACATAGTGAAACCCCGTCTCTACTAAAAATACAAAAAATAATCAGCCTGGCGTGGTGACAGGCACCTGTAGTCCCAGCTACTTGGGAGGCTGAGGCAGGGGAATGGCATGAACCTGGGAGGCAGAGCTTGCAGTGAGCCGAGATCACACCACTGCACTCCAGACTGGGCAACTGAGCAAGACTCCATCTCAAAAAAAAAAAAAAAAGAAAGAAAGAAAAAATAAATTCCTCACACCTACCCACCCTCTAGATCACATTTCTCAGTTGTTTATATTTATTTGTCTTTTCCACAACACAACTTCCCAGATAAAGTGGACTGTGGCCAAATTAATCTCTCCAGACTCCAGCCAGCTGTAGGCGTCAGGAAGAGGGTTAATGATGTCAAGACACTAAGGGCAGATCCCCTCCTCTTTTCTCCAATCCCAAGCCCAGGCACCAGCATAATTCCACTTAAAGTTGAACGTGGAAAATAGGCATTTGTTTTACTTCAGGACGAAGGGGTAAGCACGTGACTTTCCCCAATACACAAGGAAGGGAAATGAATCCAGAAGAACCCCAGGGCATGAATATTACCATTAGGCTTAGATAAGTATAGCTGTGAAGTGGTCATTATAAAGACATGTTTGGGCTAGGCACAGCAGCTCATGCCTGTAATCCCGGCACTGTGGGAGGCCACGGCAGGAGGATTGCTTGAGCCCAGGAGTTCAAGACCAGCCTAGGCAACGTAGTGAGACCTCATCTCTACAGAAGCTTTTTTTTTTTTTAATTAGTCAAGTATGGTGGCACATGCCTATAGTCCCAGCTACTTGGGAAGCTGAGGTGGGAAGATCACGTGAGCCTGGGAGGTCGAGATGACAGTGAGCCATGATCACACCACTACACTCCAGCCTGGGTAACAGGGCAAGACCCTGTCTCCAAAAAAAAAAAGGTCCAATGCCCAATGCCCACACATGATAAAACTCTCAGTAAACTAGAAATAGAAAGGAACTTCGTCAGCTTGAGAAACCAGAAGCTTTCTCACTAAGATCAGGAACAAGGCAATGGTGTGCCCTCTCATCACTTCTTTTCAACATCATACTGGAAGTCCTAGCTAATGTAATAAGACAAGAAAAGGAAATAAAAGATACACAGATTGGGGAGGAGGAAATCAAGCTGTCTTTGTTCACAGATGACATGACCATCTCTGTAGAAAATCTGAAAGATGAATGACGAAGCCTTGAGAGATGTTAAAAAAGAAAAAAAGAAAGAAGGACAGGACAGGAAAGGAAAAAGGAAAGGGAAGGGGGGAGGGGAAGGGGAAGGAAGGGAAAGGAAAGATCTGAAAGAATTGACAGAAAAACTCCTGGAACTAATAAGTGATTACATCAGCGTTGCAGGTTATAAGGTCAATATACAAAACTTAATTGTTTTCCTATATACCAGCAATGGATTAGTGGAATTTGAAATAAAAAATGCATTTATATTATCACTCCCCAAAATTTGTATAAACCTAACAAAATATGTATAAGATCTGTATGAAAAAAAACTACAAAACTCTGATGAACAAAATAAAAAAAGAACTAAATGGAGATATATTCCACAGCACATGGATAGGAAGATTCAATATTGTCAAGATGTCCGTTCTTCCCAACTTGATCAATAGATCAAAGCAATCCCAATCAAAATCCCAGAAGTTATTTTGTGGATATCAACAAATTGATTCTGAAGTTTATATAGAGAGGCAAAAGTCCCAGAATAACCAACATAATATTGAAAGAGAAGAATAAAGTTAGAAGACTGAAACTACCTGACTTTGAGACTTATAAAAGCTATAGGAATGAAGGCAGTGTGATATTTGTGAAAGGATAGACAAATAGATCAATAGAACAGAATGGAGAGGCCAGAAATAGACCCACATAAATATAGTGGAAGGAATAAATATAGTGGAAGGAAGCAAAGGCAATACAATGGAGCAAAGAAAATTTTTTCAACAAATGGTGCTGGAACAACTGGACATCCACATGCAAAAAATTAATCTAGACGCATACCTTACACTCTTCACAAAAACGAACTCAAAATGGATCATAGACCTAAATGTAAAACACAAGATAAATATAAACTCTGAGAGGATAACAGAAGAAAACCTTGGATATGGTTATTACTTTTTCGGTACAACACTCAAAGGCATGATCCATGAAATAAATAACTGACAATCTAGACTTCATTAAAATTAGAAATTTCTGTTCTGTGAAAGACCATGTCAGAAGAGTGAGAAGATAAGCATGAGCATAGACTGGAGAAAATATTTGCAAAAGACATGTGATAGGCCGGGCGCGGTGGCTCAAGCCTGTAATCCCAGCACTTTGGGAGGCCGAGACGGGCGGATCACGAGGTCAGGAGATCGAGACCATCCTGGCTAACACCGTGAAACCCCGTCTCTACTAAAAATACAAAAAACTAGCCGGGCGAGGTGGCGGGCGCCTGTAGTCCCAGCTACTCCGGAGGCTGAGGCAGGAGAATGGCGTAAACCCGGGAGGCGGAGCTTGCAGTGAGCTGAGATCTGGCCACTGCACTCCAGCCCGGGCTACAGAGCAAGACTCCGTCTCAAAAAAAAAAAAAAAAAGACACATGTGATAAAGGACTGTTATCCAAAATATGCATAAGAACTCTTAAAACTCAACAATAGGCCAGGCATAGTGGCTTACACCTGTAATCCCAGCACTTTGGGAGGCCGAGGTGGGGGGATCATGAGGTCAAGAGAATGAGACCATCCTGGCCAACATGGTGAAACCCCATCTCTACTAAAAATACAAAAATTAGCACAGGTGGTGCACGCCTGTAGTCCCAGCTACTCAGGAGGCTGAGGCAGGAGAATCACTTGAACCCGGGAGGCAGAGGTTGCAGTGAGCCAAGATCACGCCACTGCACTCCAGCCTGGCGACAGAGTGAGACTCTGTCTCTAAATAAATAAATAGGTAAATAAATATACAATAAAATAAAACAATGCTTTTTTTTTTTTTTTTTTTTTTTTGAGACGGAGTCTCGCTCTGTCGCCCAGGCTGGAGTGCAGTGGCCGGATCTCAGCTCACTGCAAGCTCTGCCTCCCGGGTTTACGCCATTCTCCTTTCTCAGCCTCCCGAGTAGCTGGGACTACAGGCGCCCGCCACCTTGCCCGGCTAGTTTTTTGTATTTTTTAGTAGAGACGGGGTTTCACCGTGTTAGCCAGGATGGTCTCGATCCCCTGACCTCGTGATCCGCCCGTCTCGGCCTCCCAAAGTGCTGGGATTACAGGCTTGAGCCACCACGCCCGGCCAAAAACAATGCATTTTTAAAATGGACCAAAGACCTTAACAGACACCTCACCAAAGAAAATACACAGATGGCATATAAGCATATGAAAAGACGCTGCACATCATATGTCATCAGAGAAATGCAAATTTAAACAATGATTAGATACTACTACACATCTGTCAGACTGGCAAAATCCAGACAACAAATGCTGACAAGGAGGTGGAGCAACAGGAACTTTCATTCATTGCTGATAGGAATGCAAAATTGATGGTACAGCCACTTTGGAGAACAGTTTGGCATTTTCCTACAAAACTAAACATACTCTTACCATGTGATTCAGCAATCACAGTCCTTGGTATTTTCACAAACGAGTTGAAAACTTAAGTCCACACAACAACCTGCACACACAGGTTTACAGCAGCTTTATTCATAATTGCCAAAACTTGGAGGCAATCAAGATGTCCTTCAGTAGGTAAATAAATGAATATACTGTGGTACATCCGAACAATGGAATATTATGCACTGCCAAAAGGAAATGAGCTATCAGGCTAGGCGTGGTGGCCCATGCCTATAATCCTAATACTTTGGGAAGCTGAGGTGGGAGGATCTCTTGAGCCTGCAGGAGTTTGAGACCAGCCTGGGCAACATAGTGAGACCTTATCTCTACAAAAAAAATAAAAATAAAAATACAAAAAGTAGCCAGGTGTGGTTGTGTGCCTGTGGTTCCAGCTACTTAGGAGGCGGAGACGGGAGGATCGGTTGAGCCTGGGAGGTTAAGGCTGCAATGAGCTTTGAAGGGAACCTTGAGATTGACAATTTTTTTTTCTTTCTTTTTTTTTTTTTTTTTGACACATAGTCTCACTCTGCTGCCCAGGCTGGAGTCCAGTGGTGTGATCTTGGCTAACTGCAACCTCCACCTCCTGGGTTCCAAGCGATTCTCCTGCCTCAGCCTACTGAGTAGCTGGGATTACAGGTGCATGCTATCACGCCTGGCTAATTTTTTTTTTTTTTTTTGTATTTTTAGTAGAGACGAGGTTTCACCATGTTGGCCAGGCTGGTCTCAACTCCTGATCTCAAGTGATACACCCGCCTCAGCCTCCCAAAGTGCTGGGGTTACAGGCGTGAGCCACTGTACCTAGCCGAGATGGACATTTTTAACTGAATTTTTTTTTTTTTTTTTTTTTTTTTTTTTTTTTTTTGAGACGGAGTCTTGCTCTGTAGCCCGGGCTGGAGTGCAGTGGCCGGATTAACTGAATATTTTTATGTGTAAACATTTTAAATGAATCTTAAATACCAGATGGAGACTGTTCTAATTCCTGAAAGCAGCTGAGTCTTTAGCACCCATCATTAAGCTACCCACTGGGAAAGAGGAACTTGACATAGTGTCACTGAGGATGGCTAGTGAAAATCACTAAAAATGCTTACATTTATGTAGGTTGAGACACCTCAATAAACCTGTTGCAACTGCATTTCCTTCCAGTCTTTTTTCCATGAGTCTTTTTATTTGATTGATTTATTGATTGATTGAGACGGGTTCTCACTCTCTTACCCAGGCTGGAGTGCAGAGGCACAATCTTGGCTCACTGCAATCTCCACCTCCCAGGCTCCTGAGTAGCTGGGACTACAGGTGCGCACCACCATGCCAGGCTAATTTTTGTATTTTTGTAGAGATGGGGTTTTGCCATGTTGCCCAGGCTGGTCTTGAACTCCTGGACTCAAGTGATCCGCCCACCTTGGCCTCCCAAAGTGCTGGGATTACAGGTGTGAGCCACCGCGCCTGGCCTTCCATGCATTTTTTTAAACATTGTTCAGGTCTTACCACCTAAGCAATTTTGTTCTTTTAAAATCTGCTGTTTTCTCATAACCACTTTTTTTTATTGAGGCAAGATCTCACTCTGTCGCCCAGGCTGTAGTGCAGTGGCATGATCACAGCTCACTGCAGCTTTAATCTCCTGGGCTCAAGCAATCCTCCCACCTCAGCCTTCCAAGTAGCTGGGACTACAAGTGCATGCCACCACACCTGGCTAGTTTTTTGTTTATTTTTTGTAGAGATGAGGTCTCACTATGTTGCCCAGGCTGAGCCTCATTTCTTATCTATGAAGTGGAGATGACTCTACCTTTCATGGTCATTAAGTATTAGAAGTGTGCTCAATAAATGGTAGTTATTAATATCATAAGAAGACAAAGATTGCTATCTAAAGAGCTGGCTGCAGTATTCCTCTTAGGAAATGGTCTTTTTTCAGGAAATACCCTGATAATCTGTTTGGACATGGAAAGAAAGGTGAATTCCTGTTCCTCCTTGTCCCGACTCCACATAGTTCATAATTAGAAAAAGACAGATCTTGACTGGGTGCAGTGACCCACACCTGTAATCCCAGCACTTTGGGAAGCCAAGGTGGGCAGGTCACTTGAGCTCAGCAGTTCAAGACCAGCCTGGGCAACATGGCGAAACCCTGTCTCTACCAAAAATGAAAGAAATTAGAAATTGGCCAGGTGTGACAGTGCACACCCGTGGTCGTCCCAGCTATTTGGGGGGCTGAAGCGGGAGGATCACTTGAGCCCAGGATGTTGAGGCTGCAGTGACGAGATCACACCACGCAGCTCCAGCATGGGTAACAGAGTGAGATCCTGTCTCAAAAAAAAAAAAAGAAAAAAGAAAAAAGAAAAAGTACTCTGCAAAATACAGTGAGAATTGTGTGTCTCTGGAGGGGATGGGGATAAGCCCAGGATGAAGGAATTGAGGGGGCCAAGTAGGTGGGGAAACTGAGAATAACCAGCCACCTGAGGGCAGCTGAGGGCACTGAGGAACAGCCTCACCAGGGAGATATTCCCTGTGGCAGGTACATGAAGGGACTGGACTGTCAATGTGTCTTATGTGCTGGCTATGACTTAACCTCTCTTGTCCCCAAATCAGGGTGAACATCAGAGCACCTACTGACTTTGAAAGAAAAGGAAAAGCCCTAGGTTCCATGTCTGGGCTGATGCCAGTGGAGAGAGGGACCATTTAAAAAAAAAATCTTTTTAGAAACAGGGACTTGGTATGTCGCCCAGGCTGGACTGGGCTTAAGCCATCCTCCTGCCTCAGCCTCCTGAGTAGCTGGGACTACAGTCATGTGCCACAGCACCTGGCTTAAGAAGGGACTTTTTTTTTTTTTTTTTTTTTTTTTTGAGACAGAGTCTCACTCTGTCGCCCAGAATGGAGTGCAATAGCACGATCCCAGCTCACTGTAACCTCCACCTCCCAGGTTCAAGTGATTCCCCTGCCTCAGCCTCCCGAGTAGCTGGGATTACAGGCGTGTGCCACCACACCACACCTGGCTAATTTTGTATTTTTAGTAAAGACAGGGTTTCACCATGTTTGGAGATGTTGGAGGAGATGCCTCCCACCCTTTATGGAATGGGCCATTCTAACTTCAGTATTAATGAGAAGGATGATCCCATATAGCAGGAGGTGTGGAGGGCAGATGCTCAGGCTGACATTAAACAACAATCCGAGGAAATGTGAATGTGGCTTCCATAGGCATGGCCTATTTGGGGTTCTCAGGTGCCTCTTGTTTGTTTAGACAGTTGAAAGCATTTTAAAATATTCTCAGGACCTGGAGTGGGGCGAGCCCTGGGAAGGGGCCCCATGTAATGGGGATGTCCACCTCTCCTGAGTTTCAACCCAATGATCTGGCTTGGCCTTTCCTCCTGAGCTCTGGCCCTGGGCTTGCAAGAGGGTTGTGAGGTATGGGGCTGTGTTATTGGAAAAGGCAGCCTTGAGTGAGGGCAGGTAACATCATTTTATCCTGTGTTCATCCTGGTGTCCAGCCTCAGTATGCTTCCCACCAAACTGGCCTCCACGTTAGAACATGGTCTATCTTGCCCCTGGGGCTCTTTACAGTCCGATGGCTGGCCAGCATTTTCCAGCAGCTTCTACACAGTCTGAAAGGGCCCTTTGTCTCCCTCAGTGACATGAAGAGGTTTGTCACTTCAAATGTCAGCTGTTATTTGGACTTTAAGGGCAAGTTTGCCCATGTCCGTCTGTGAGCACCCTGCCCCACTCCCTACATGTCCCATTCCTAGTATGCTCCAGGGTCCTACTCTAATGCCACCTGGCCAGCATCTTAGACCGGGCCACCATCTCATCTTTCTCCACAGCACCAGAGCATTTATTTTCCGTCACTTCCCATGTCTCATTCTTTCTTGTGTTATGGACATTTATTTATGTGTATGTCCCATGTCCTGTGCTACTTTACTGTATGCTAAAGCTCCTTGAGGACAGGAATTAAGTCTCTCTTAGCACACAGTAGCCACTCAGAATATCTGTTGAATGATTTAGTGGCTGCCAAGTGCCAGGAACTATTCTAGGCAATGGGAATACAGAGATGAATTATCTTTGCCTGATCCCCATTACCAAAGAAATCTGGTCTCATAAGAGGAGATAGATCCCTAAAAAGATGATGCAAAAGTGGAAATACATGCAGAACAGGGAGGTGGCACAGAGTATCACATCCATCATGATGGAGTCCTGGGCTCCCTGGTCAGACAGTTCCGAATTCAAGTCCTGGCTCTGCTGTTTCACAGCTATGTGACATTGGCAGTTGCTTCTCTGGGACTCCATGAGAACAAAATAGTACCTACTGCATAGGGTTGTTGATGTATGTAAGACCCCTGTCATGGTGCCTGGCACATGGTAGTGATGTAATACACATAGGCTGTCTTGTGGAACGGGCAGGAAAAGCTTTGCAGGCAAGGGGCAATCTGAACTGAGCTTCTGAAAAAAAGTTCCTTAGATAGACAAGAGATAAGTATTTTAGAGGCAGAGGAAACTTCATGAATAAACAATAGTTTATCATCATCCAAAAAAAAGCTTTGAAAAATGAAACACAAGCCCCACAGCTCATGGAGTCTGTGCTCTTTAACATGGACTCCAAAACATGCAGCAGCTTCAGGGCACAGATTTTTGACTTGGAAGGACGGAGGGAGATGTTAATAATCTCGAAGTCCCTCTTTATTGCTGCCACAGGCTCTGACCTCTGCCTGGTATGGACTGGGCATGGGATAGGATGCCAGATTTTGGAGGGCAGAAGACTCTTCCCTGAAGGAAAAATAAGTGATTTTGCTGGTGTGCCCATTCACAGCGATACAAAGAAGCTTTATTTCAGAGGCTCCTACTTCTGCACTGCCCTGTCCTTAAAGGAAACTTGTTTTGTTAGGATAGATTAGTCTCTTAGATAAATATTTGGTATTTCCTTTCACAGCAGTTTAGCAAGAGATGCAGATTCAGACATTAATCATTCTGCCCTCCTCCTGCCTTCCCTGAGTGAAAATCATTTCACACCATCTACCAGTCACCCTCCACTCTTGGAGAGGTGCAGAGGAGGGTAGGCAGCCTTGGGAGAGAGACCGAGAGGTGGGGTTTGTAAGAAGTAGAATTCTGGAGACACTGCTGCCAGGTGCTCAGCAGCCAGGCACAATTATGTAAACTGGAGGGAATCCTGCCAGCCTGCCTCCTCCAACAGACAGGAGTGATACTTCTGGGTAAGTTTTAGGTACCTTTAGAGTGAGTGCTGACCATTGTCACTCAAGGTAGGAGAGGGCATGGCTGTGGAATTTCCTCCTTCAAGAGGCACTTGTGAGCCAGGCACCGTGGCTTACGCCTATAATCCCAGCACTTTGGGAGGCCTAGGCAGGCAGACCACGTGAGGTCAGGAGTTGGAGAACAGCCTGACCAACATGGTGAAACCCCATCTCTACAAAAAATACAAAAAAAAAAAAAATTAGCCAGGTGTGATGGCGTGTGCCTGTAATCGCAGCTACTTGGGAGGCTGGGGCAGGAGAATCCCTTGAACCCAGGAGGTGGAGGTGAGCCGAGATAGCATCACTGCAGCCTAGGTGACAGAGTGAGACTCTGTCTGAAAAAAAAAAAAAACAGAGAAACTATCACTGGGAGCTTAGGAGTAAAGTCTGACAACAAGGCAGACCTGAGTTTGAATCCTTACTCTTCCACTTACTATGTGACCCAGGGGAGTTCCTCCATCTCTCTGAGCCTGTTTCCTTATCTGCAAGAGGGGGATGATAATAGAATAATGAAACCAACCTTATAGGTTGTGCAGAGGATTAATTAGCTCATGATGATCGTCTCTTTTGGTCTTCACAAAGACCTGATGAGGAAACAGGCTCAGAGATTTACGGATTTCCCCAAGGTTGGCAGAAAGCAGATGGTGGAGCTGAACAGCCAAAGCTCAGGTTCTTCTTCTTCTTCTTTTTTTTTTAAGAGTTAGGGTCCCACTCTATTACCCAGGCTCGAATGCAGTGGCGTGATCATAATGACCATAGCTCACTGTGACCTTGAACACCTGGGCTCAAGCGATTCTCTTGCCTCAGCCTCCTGAGTAGCTAGGACTACAAGCGTACACCACCATGTCCAGCTGTTCTTCATTTTGTGTAGAGATGGGGTCTCACTAAGTGGCCCAGGCTGGTCTCACACCCCTGGCCTCAAGTGATCCTCCCGCCTTGGCCTCCCAAAGCTCAGGCTGCCAAGTGAGCAGTGCTTTGGAAGATGGAACAGCCTGCTTGCTCTGTTGTTCCCCTCCTGCCACATGACAGATACTCCTTTCTAACACCTATGGTCCCTACCTGTCCATGGACATGCTCACAGGTCTCCAGGGAGCAGAACTAAAATGAGTTCAGGAACTCAGGCTGGCCCAGTCAAGTCCTTGGTTCAAGGCCAGGTTTTCTAACACTCGGTGGGTGTGACCAGATTCTGTGGTGGTCACAAAGCTATGTGTCCACAGGGCCTCCACATTCTAGGGTCACCCTTTCCTTTGATACTCACATCTAATGGCCTAAGCCTCTATTCCACACAGTCCACAAAGCCCAGCAGCTTACCAAGGATTTTGTGTAAATGGCTTAGAACTGTTTTTTAAAAAATTCAGCTGAGAGTCTTTACCTTTACACCAGAATAATGTAATTATAGGCGGGGTGCGGTGGCTCACACCTGTAATCCCAACACTTTGGGAGGCCGATGCAGGCAGATCACCTGAGGTCAGGAGTTCGAGACCAGCCTGGCCAATGTGGTGAAACCCCGTCTCTACTAAAAATACAAAAATTAGCCGGGCATTGTGGTGTATGCCTTTAATCCCAGTTATTCCAGTTACTCAGGAGGCTGAGGCAGGCGAATTGCTTGGACCTGGGAGGCAGAGGTTGCGGTGAGCCGAGATCACGCCACTGCACTCCAGCCTGGGCCACAAGAGCAAATCTCCGTCTCAAAAAAAAAAAAAAAAAAAAAGGCCGGGTGCGGTGGCTCAAGCCTGTAATCCCAGCACTTTGGGAGGCCGAGACGGGCGAATCACGAGGTCAGGAGATCGAGACCATCCTGGCTAACATGGTGAAACCCCGTCTCTACTAAAAATACAAAAAAATTAGCCGGGCGAGGTGGCGGGCGCCTGTAGTCCCAGCTACTCAGGAGGCTGAGGCAGGAGAATGGCGTAAACCCGGGAGGCGGAGCTTGCAGTGAGCTGAGATCTGGCCACTGCACTCCAGTCTGGGCGACAGAGCGAGACTCCGTCTCGGAAAAAAAAAAAGAACAAAGTAATTCTGATACCAATGTGAGTCTAAAAATTTTTGTACTGTTTGTTCCCTTAGGTCTGTTTTTCTGTCCTTTACCATTGTTTTTCTTCTTGCTTGGAGGTTAAATGCTGTCTCTATCCTTTTAGGGGTTTTCCTCTTCCCTGAGGTTTCTCAAGATGCCCAGGGTGCCTTAAGTCTGCCTGCCCCTCTTGTTCCTCATTCTTATTCCCATTAATTCTCCATTGTGCTTACTTCTTGCCTCCTGTTTGTTGTTTTTTCCCTCTTTTCTTCATACATTCACCATTAACGGTGCACCAACCTTTTACTTAACATCAGGTAGATAACATGGTGGGGAAGACAAGTTGCTGAGCTTCTTAGAGCCCCTTGGCCATGAGGAGTCCCTGCCACATGCCTCCTCAGGTGCTAGCTGGGTAGGCCATGTCAGATCCCCTCTATAAGTCTTCCCTCCCAGAGCCCCAACCCCACTTCATACCTCCCTGGTCCACCCTACTTACCCTCCTGCTGTCACTGTCCCCTCACCTTGCCCAGTTTTTCTCCTGGTATTTCTCATTATCTGAACTCATATTTAAGTTGTCTGTCTCTCCCATTAAACCTCACAGTGGTGTCTTGTTCACCACCATACCCCAAGAGCATGAAACCAGGCCTGGCACACAAGTAGTAAAGACAAGCAATGGATATTTGTTGAACAAATGAGTGAATTCTGGCATTCTAAGTCTTCAGTGGGACCATCCACCTGTCAATCCCAGTGGAACTGGTACAATGAAGTAGAAAAGGGGTCTCCTGGGATCCCACTCCCACCCCAGGTGCTGCCCACCTCTGGGTCCCAAAGACCCCCACAGCTGAAAAACTGGACTCAAGGGAGCAGATAGAGTAATGTACTAACATTTTTAATACAGTCTGATCAGATCAATTCACATCACAAGGTCAACCTGGGCTTGCTCACATGTGACACAACTGAGGTACACAATGTCCCTACCTGCTGGCTGTCCCACCTTCCTGGCTCCCAACTGCATTGAAACCCCCTACTTCCCTGACCAGACTGGCATTTTTTAAAATTTTGCATAAAACTATTTCTTCCATAGACTTCAAACAATCAACTAGCCAAGTTAATTATGGTACATCTAAACAAAGTTTAATACTAACCCTAATGTGTGACTGCGGTTTACAAAGAGCTCTGTATCACCTGGGATAGCTTTCAGTAGCAATTCACTACAACTGGTCCTAAAAAATAATAACAATAATAATAATAATTAGAGAATTAAAAACCCAACAGCATGTTGAATGGTTAAAATCACATAAGAACTGAAATTTGGGGTGGGGGTGTCCTCAATAGCTGAGCTTGTCCTAGCAATGAAAATGCTCGCCTCCAAGCAGGGCTCAGGAGTCTGGAGCCCTCCAGACAGAGGGCGGAGCTCAGGGGGGCTCTTGGAGGACACTCACCCCATGGTCCATGGGATGCTTCTGGCTTCCTTAAAAACAGTTGGGCATCCGCATTGTATAAGTGGGTGGAGACCCTAGTGTGGTTCTTTTGAAGGATATGGGAAGGGAGGATGAGGAACTACAGAAGTGGGAGGGGACCAAAATCACTGAGGTCCCAGAATACCATAGATTTGGGTATAGGATTGGGGTCACTAAGAATTGAGCACCAGGAATTCCAGCTTCTTCCCATTAGAGAAACTGGGACTGGTTTTGCCTTGGAGGCCTATGTAGTGTTTTCTGCCCCTGTCCCATACCAAGTCTCATTGATATTTCTGTAGAATATCAGATGAAAATCTATTTCTAAAGACCATTGGGAGAATGGGTGGTAGAGAAGGAGTTGGGTGGGGTTGGGGGGCAGTTAAAAATGAATAAAAATCTCTCAGCTACAGAACCCAAACATCACTTCCCTCCGCATTCACAGCATTTCCCAGCAGTCCCCAAATGGCTGTTGCCGTGGGGACAGAGCAGCTGCCTCATTTCCCTTCAGGCCCCATGGGCTGCTGGTCAACCTCAGGATCTACTAAAGATGACGCAAATGCCGACTGAACAATCTGAAACCCAAAGGACTCGAGGAGAGACATGTTCTGCTGAGGAGAGAAAGGTGAGCCAAGGGCAGGGCCCAGGTCCCCCAGGGGGCCCCCAAGAGCCCGGACATGCACCTTCTGGATGTGTTTGTTCAAGTAGGACTTAGAGCGGAAGAAGCTCCCACATTCGGGGCATGGGTACTTCTTCTCCCCATCAGACTCCATTTTGTTTTTGGGAACTGCCATGTCGCAGGAGAAAGAGCCATTGGCACTCTGCTTCTCCGGCGTCTTCAGGTCGCTGGCATCTGAGAGGTCACCATAGGAGTCAGAGCTCTCAATCGGATCCTGATGTGAGCATTTCTGGCCTTCTACAAAAAAACAAAATACAGGAGAGAGATGAGGCCAGGCTCTGGAGATGCCCCCTCTGGAGGGGTCATGAGGGGCCAGCTCACAGACCTGTGGAGGGCAGCTGTTGGCCAGCCACTGTCCTGGCAGAACCCGCGAAGGGTCAGCTGGTCAGTCTGGGAGACTGGAGTGCCTACAGGGGTGAAATGGCAGGGCCCTAGGGCTGCCAGCCTCCCTTGCTGTGGACTCTTCATGCAGCTGCACGTGTACTGCTCACCGTCATCTCAGCCTGCTTCAAGGAAGGGATACAGAGAGGGCAACTCTGCTACTGCTGCCCAGAACAACTCAAAGACCCCCAACTCCTAGGCACTCTTTTGGGTGCCTCTGGGGGTAAAATTGGTATTCTGATGATGCCGAGCCAGTGTGACAGTGGCTTCGCCTCCTGCACCAGACTAGCTGCACTGTAGCAAGCCAGGCAGAACCAGAGCCATCAGGTCCTTAACCTGGGTAGACCCCATCAATGGCTCAGACAGAAGCCAATCCTTTTCCTAATGCTGCAAACATGAGCCCTGTTCTTACCGCCTTCCTTCTGCCAAAACCCTTCCAGGGCCAAGCAGCCAAAGGACAGAGATTGAAAGCAACTCTGTACTTCTCAGTCGGCTGGGTGTCCCCACCCTAGGCCCCAGACAAGCTGGGCCAAGAGACAACCCTGGCTGCTCTGCCTTGCCGGGCCCACACTGAGTCCTCCACCAATCAGCAGCTTCCTGCCTGGGTCCAGAGCAACGTGCCGGGAAGGGAGGTCTGTGATGGGAGCATGGAGCATGCCATCTCTGCTATTTCTACCATCTGCCAAGCCCCTGGCCTCATCCCCAAGGCAACAACAACGTGACATACAACAAAACAACCTGAATCAACAAGTGAAGGTGGGCCTGGGGGAGCTCTCTGCAAACCAACTCCCAAGTCACAGGAGTCAGATAGCTCATTATTGCCATGCATCTCACAACCATAGCCAGAGGCTCTCCAGAAAGGGCCACTCACAGTAATCAACCACCCCTATTGTGAGACAAGCCAGACATTGGCTCCCATCGGCCCACTGGGTCAAAAGAGGAGAAAGCATTCAGCCGCAGCTCCACACCATCCTAAAGGGCAGCAGGCAGTGACAGGCCCATAGTGGCTCATCATGCGGGGCTCTTCTTCTGCCCAGGGCCCGGGGCATCCCTGCAGGGCTCCAGACAGTGGGGGCTGGCCAGGAGGAAGGGAGAAGGGCTGGGGAAGAGGAGGCGGAGGCTGGATCTCGGCAGTGCCCTAAAGCCTCACTCACTGCCCTGGAGTGAGATACCCACTGTGACTTTTGTCCTGGAGGCCACTGCCACTCAGATCTCTGAGTCTCCTCAAGGCAGCCAGAAAGTCGGCAGCCTTCCCGCCTCCCCACGCCCAGCCCAGCGCCCCCACAACACAGTCTGCGCAGAGAAGCAAAGTGCAGAGCAAGGGGTCGCTTGCCTTTGTTGCCATAGGTCCTGGCGCAGTGGAACGCTGCTCCCCCATTCAGGATGGGCTCCTGGTGCCTGGAGACCTGGGGAAGGGGAACACCGTGGTGGGTTTTAACATGGACCTTTAAGTAGGAGGCAGAGGAGAAACCTAAACAAGACAAAAGGAGATGAGATCCCACGGCCAGCAAGAGATACCTCTCTCCTTCCCCCACTCCTCTCCTCTGGCCGCTCTGGCTAGCATTCCCAGGTCAGCTGCACCTAGAAGGGGCCCTCTCCTTGGCTCAAAAATGGCTGCAACCATATGAGCCACATGGCTCAGGATGGAGGGTGGCACTGTCCACAAATCGGCTTCTCTGCAGAGCCCACTCTGCAAGGCTGCGGTGAGGGGCCGAGGCTGGCCGCCTGGTGGGATGGCCTGAGATCTTGCTCCTGCTAGGGCCAGAGGCCAACTGCCTCTAGGGTTGCTTGGTGCCTCAGTAACAGGTGGTTTGAGTGGATGTCTCCTGCAGGAACCATGACTAGAAATGTGGTTAGACAAGAATTTGGGGCTCCAGGGAAGTCACAGGATTCTAGCCAGCAGGATGCCTGCTTAATCCTTATAAAAGGAAACTGGACAACAAACGAGATGGAGGTAAAATGAAATCCCAAAGGAATGCCTCCAAGGATCCCGTCTTCTACCTGTCAGGAGATGTTCTATTTTTCTAACTTCCCCACCTTCAGCATAACAGGATTTAGTAACTGTTTAGATCTTTTGAAGAACAAAGACAAAAATAGGAAGTTGTGTCAGAGGAGTGCAGTCATCTCTTATTCATGGTAGTGTTTTGGTTCGATTCTGGAGCATCCACCAGGTTCACATACAGGAGAAGAAACAGGGATGATCTCTGTCTTTATTTTGGGGGAGGACAATCCAGCCATCTTGGAACTGTTCCTGCCCACCTTCCAGATGCTTCGGTCAGTCTGAGCCACAAGATATCTCAGGCTGGGAAGAGTAGATCTTGGGCCAACTTCCACAGCAGCCATGTGTGCAAGGATACAGAATGAGGCAGGCCGATAAAAGGATTTTGACTTGAGTTTCACAGGAAGGAGGTATGCCATCGAACCCCACTGTAGTCAAGGATCAGAAGGTGCTTTTAGCAGGAACTGAAGCTTTTTAGTATAAGGCCCACTTAGGGTGCCAGCACCCTGACAGTGTCGCTTTAATCCACTTCAGATCTGGTTGACTCATTATTTTTCGATTCACTTTCAAAATTACACAGTCACAGGATAACAGTGAGATCCACTGCTGAAGGGTCAGAGGCTGAAGAGTACTGTGGAATGTCTGCACGAGATTTGTTTTAAAAAAAAGTCTGAATTGGCATGGCATTTTGAATGCTGCTGGAACTGTAATAAAGATTCACCTTTAGTAAGTGCTGATGGCACACCAGGGCCCAGCATGCCATATGCACTATTCTATAGAATTTGCCCAACACCTTTTGTGCTACAGATTACTATTATACCCATTTTACAGATAAAAGAAATTAAGAGGCTTCGTGAGGTTAGGGAGGCCGAGGCGGGCGGATCACGAGGTCAGGAGATCGAGACCATCCTGGCTAACACGGTGAAACCCCGTCTCTACTAAAAATATAAAAAATTAGCTGGTGTGGTGGCGGGCGCCTGTAGTCCCCAGCTACTTGGGAGGCTGAGGCAGGAGAATGGCGTGAACCCAGAAGGCAGATGAGATCATGCTACTGTACTCCAGCCTGGGCAATAGAGCGAGACTCCATCTCAAAAAAAAAAAAAAAAAAAAATCGCCAGGTGCGGTGGTTCACACCTGTAATCTCAGCACTTTGGGAGGCCAAGGCGGGTGGATCACCAGGTCAGGAGATTGAGACCATCCTGGCTAACACGGTGAAACCCCATCTCTACTAAAAATACAAAAAATTAGCCGGGCATGGTGGTGGGCGAGACTCTGTCTCAAAAAAAAAAAGAGGCTTGGTGAGGTTAAGTAACCTGGTCACACATACAGCTACTAAGTGGCAGAGCCTGGACTCCAACCCCAGGATCATGTGCCACCAGAACTTGGCCCTTAGCTACTGGGCAGATGCTTTAACCCACTTATGCCTCATGTTCCATTATTGGAACGCTAACCCAGGAGTTATTTATATCCTACTGCTCAAGATCATCACTAAAGTCTGATTTTTCACAAAAAAGTTTGTAACCTCTAGCATAAATGGGTTAATTGGTTCCTCTGTCTTAGCCCTGAGCCCTAGAAATATCCAGTGGACTTTTACAATAGGTTTCATTATCACCATTTATACTCAGGTATTTTTCTGCCATAATGGTATGTTAGAATGGAAGCTGCTGGAAAAACTGGGCTGGCCTGTGGAAACTTCATGTAACAAGTTTTTCTCTGACAGCAGCAGTTAGTGGTTCTGAAACGTGGGATTGGGCCAATTTTCCTTCCTTTCCCAATACAGCTACTTCAAAGATCTGTCTAGACCAGATGCTGGTGTCCTGCCCTGCCTGGTAGAGCAAGTTGTCCTGTGCTGTGACCCAAGTGTCTGCCTGAGGCTGATCATGCGTATAGACTGGTGTAAAAGGGTCCCATGTAGACATCCCTAAGAGGGAGGCTGTAGTCAGGTGTGAGGAGACAAGGCGAATGGGAAAGAGGCTGTTAGCCCTGCCCCTGGGGGTGGTACTGTAGAGTCCCCCAAAACAAAGCAGAACCAGGAGATATTGGCTCCCACCAATCAGTACAAGATATCAGAACTTTCTGATAACTTTAGAAGGTAATTTTTTCCTTTGGTTTTTAATCCCTTGTGGGGTCTTTAAAATAGCATGAAGCTCTCTCCCCGTGATGAAGCAGAGCATGTCTGCTGCAATCAAAAGGGGACAGAAAGGAGCAGGAGAGCACCAGGAATTACGTTTACTCCTTACTGGGAGAACTATACCAAGAGAACACAGCAGATGCTCAATCAAATCTTGCTGAGTTTGGCTGGGCACAGTGGCTCATGCCTGTAATCCCAGCACTTTGGGAGGCCAAGGCGAGCAGATCACCTGAGGTCGGGAGTTCCAGACCAGCCTGACCAACATAGAGACAAACCCCGTCTCTACTAAAATACAAAATTAGCCGGACGTGGTGGTACATGTCTGTCATCAAAGCTACTAGGGAGGCTGAGGAAGGAGAACTGCTTGAACCCGGGAGGCAGAGGTTGTGGTGAGCCAAGATCACGCCATTGCACTCCAGTCTGGGCAACAAGAGTGAAACTCTGTCTTGCTGAGTTTTCCTGAAAAACAGTCTGAGAAACACATGGCTGAGTCCTCTTGACTTTACCCCAGCTGCAGACTGTACTATCTATAGCAAAACCACATGGCGAGGTGGTAGGAGTGGATCCACAGCTGCCACTTAAAGCCTAGAATTTAAACACAGAGCAACTCAGCAGCCAAGTGTTAGGATGAAACAGAAGCTAAGCTTCTGAGCAGAATACGTCTTTGAAACCAGACATATTTAGCTGGAATTCTAAACTTACCCACCCATTCACCACTGATTAACCAAGAGCCAAAGAGGCAGCTTGATCCAGCCATCCACGCAATGGAGATGCTGAGCACACATGTGACTGTCACTATAACCAGCAAGCCACTGGCCCTTTTACTCCAGAGATGATGGTCTTACTAGCAAAAGGCCACTGCTCCTCAGTTGCGTTTTCTTGCCTGGTGTGCCTGCACTTGGCACTCCAGAAGCAAATGATCCTTTGGCAGTTTCCACATCCATGCAGGGGTTGGGGACTGCTTTCTCCTTGTCCAAACCCTGAAGGGGCCATTCCCAACTGCATTGTGTTGGAGTGGGCCCACGTAGCTTGATGTGAGTCCAGGGAAACGGCAGGTTCTCTGCATCCATCCACTTGTGTGCTTACCTCTGACTGGGGAGAAGGCTTCCTCTACGTTTCAAGCAATGATGTTTGCATTCAAATGTCTCTGTCAAAGGCAGATTCCTGATAATCTATTCCTCTTCCCCATACCAGCACATAGGCATATATACAAAGATCCTGCTACAGAAACTTTAAAGGAAGAAAATCACGGTCATCAGCCAGGGCCTTCTCCCTTTTCCACTGTTCAACTCAACTGATTTCCTCAACTCAAAAATGTGGGAACAAGCTTTTCTAGCCATAATACTCCCTCCACTGCAAATGATCTTCCTCTACAAATAGTATCATACACATCCTGATATGTCTCTATGACAAAGCCAGAGTCATCTGTCTCATCAACTTCCATCTGACTCACGTGTGAGGCTGCAGGAGTCAGGCTGCCTTTCCTCTTTGCCATTCTTCACAGCCAGGAGTCGTTTTTGTGGCAAAAACTAAAAAAGACAGATCTATAGGTAGATACTTAAGTCAACTGTTTAAGAAGTGTTGGGACTGAAGGATCTGAGGGCACCTGGAAGTTCACCTGATTCAATCTTAACTGTTCTGACATTCAGCCTTTGTTTGAACGCATGCAGAGATAAGAACATTCATTTATTTGTGCAACCTCTCTGTAGGTATAGGCTTGGTGGCAGGAGGGCAAAGGAGGACACAGAGCTCTCTACATTTTGATTCCAATGTCTCAATGTTTTTGGTGCTCAGAAACAACTTTATCCTCTTCCTTTTTTTTTTTTTTTTTTTTTTGGTCTCTTCCTATTTCTGCCAAGGAATGAGTCCAGGAGTAGAATCCTGCTCCTTCTCTTCTGATAAACACTGCAATTGTTTTCTCTTCCTTCTGAGTACCCAGCATGGGTTGGACCAGCACCTTCTTTAGTCTTGTTGCAGGAAACGGACTTCCCACTCTGGCTCTGGGATCCAGACCCAGTCTTGGCTTTTCTGAGAAAAAGTAGACTCTGGCTTACTCTTCTGGATTCTCCATTCCAGTCATGTAGCTTATGGCTGTTGCCCAAGTTCTCTTTACCAGCCCTTGGAAAAGAAATCCTGATGTACAATAGTTGTTGGCTTTGCCACATCAGCTGCCTCCTAACTAGGCCAACTTTCCCACTGTCCCTGTTGCTCTCAGTTTTTCTTTCCTCCTGAGCTGGGCTCCCAAGGGCTGTGGCCCTGGGTCTCCTGTCCAGTTCCTGCCCTACTCCACCATCTGGTCTGGGCTTTCTGAGTTTTATCATGAGCACCCTTCTCCACTCAGCAGTTTTCAGCCTCTGGCCTCTGACCCCAGTTCTTGCACTGGGAACTTCCACATTGAAAACCTGACAAAATGCCTGCCTATAGCATGTTATAGCAGGTTTTGAGTTATCTGGGGGAGCTGTCAAGAAGCCAGGTTAGGATGAAGCAAGACAAGAAACAATATTATTTCTGGGGCTGGGGCAGCCCCAGTCAAGACGGTCAGCCACAGCCCGATAATTCTCCCTGCAACCTAGAGGAAGGTTAAGCCCAACACTTGCAACCTGGAGGAAGCTTCTGTCAGAAATGGGCTCTACTGACATGTCAGAAAACAGAACAGACAGCTTAAGAGATCTTCACTACTACTTCCCTGCTTTCACAGCAGGTGTCCTGGTAGTACAAACCCCAGGTGTGAAGCTGCAAGGAGGGATCCAGTTCCAGGACACCAAGAACACCCAGCTACTCAGCAATCTCCTTCCACTGTGAACCTCAGGGCACGTGAACACAGCACAGGCACCCAACAATTCCGCCAAGGCCTGCAGGAGTGTTGTGCCTGGTCCAACCCAGAGTGTCAACAAGCATGTCTTTCCCAACATTGTTACAAAGTGCAAGGATAGAGTCTCCCAAGTGTGCAGCTCCTTTCACCTACCTTGTCTCTTGGGATCCTCATGATAACCCTGAGAGGTGGGAAAGGGGGCTATTCTTAACCCCATTTGAGAGATGAAGAAACTCAAGCTTAGAGAGGGAATGGGAGAACTTGAGGCCACCTAGTGAGAGGCTGGGACTAAACCCTGGGTCTCTTGACTCCTGGTTCAGTGCTCAACCCACTAAGCAGCCTTTCAGAAGCATTGGGACAAGAAAGAATGCCCCAGGAGATAAGGACATCCCAGTGCTCCCCACTGGCCAAAGCAAAGCACACCATGCAGAAGCATCCTCACGTTCACAGATAGCTGCTCCGACCTCCTTTAGCACAGACACAGCGCAAGCCTCCACTGATGCTGTGCTTGCAAAACACAAATATCTAGCACTTCCAACAGCCAACTAGACCCGGCAGAACCTTGGAGACAGGCTTGACTTCACCCAACACAACACCACTGCCACAGAGTTAGACACTACCTAGGCCCACCTTGTCCTCAAGCATGCTACCCTGCTCAGAGCACCTTCCACTTTCCTCTCTCATCAAGGCCACAAACCTGAATTTGGCCTCTCTTCTGACCACTTGTGCTACAAAGTGTCTGCTCCTTGTTTATCTCCAGACTCAACCTCTTCCCTAGCTGCTGAATTTCATATGCCAGTGAATCAATCAGCAAAAGCTCTCAAGCCGGACCAACCTCTTTTTCTCCCACTTTGGGACCTACTAACTCCCCCACCAACCTCAGTGGTTCAGTGGTGTCTGCAAAATGCATCCATCCTGCCACCTGAGTAGCAGGTGAGAGTTATGGGCCCAAGCTTGGGAAGAACCTCTCTCCTTCTGTTCTGACCTGCTGGTCTCCTGGAACTTCCCATTCTAAGCACCACAAGCTTCTTGGGAAGGAAGGGGTAGCAAATAGCTAGCTGGGTGATGAAGGTGTTTATCATTCAGTGGGAAGTGGGGGGGCAGGCTGTGCAAAGAGTGGAGTCTGAGGCAGGGTGATTGAGACACCCCTAGGCCTCCCATACACGCTCAGACCCATCCTCTGGAAGTGAGGAAACAGTGGGCACATTACCTCGGTTACAGATACTGCAGAAGTTGCTGGGCCCCTCGCTGTGCTTCTTCAGGTGGTCTGCCATGTATGCTGCCCGCAAGTACTTCCCACACACCTGGCAGGGCACCTTGTCTTCATGACAGGCCAGGTGGGAGCGCAGACGGTCTCGGGTGGCAAAAGAAGCATTGCAGGTCTGAAGGCAGAAAAGAAAATGGGATGAGGTGAAACCCAGCACGCCAGACCTGACTCCCCACCAAGTGCACCATGAAGCAAAGGCAATTTCTGGCCATCACGTGACCTCCCTTTATAAAGAGAGCTTTAGAGTTTGGCTCAGGCTCTCTACCCAGAATGCCAAGAGGCTGTTCTTATTTCCCATAGTGCCTCCTTACGGGACAGTTGAGTGGGAATCACTGGTACTAACTAAATGACTACTGGAAATGTGCCCAGGACATGGCAAGCTAAGCTCTATACCCCTCTACACAATGAAGAGTTACACATTTTGCTCCTTAGACATTAAGAACTGCCGGGCACGGTGGCTCACGCCTGTAATCCCAGCACTTTGGGAGGCCGAGGCGGGCGGATCACAAGGTCAGGAGATCGAGACCACGGTGAAACCCCGTCTCTACTAAAAATACAAAAAATTAGCCGGGCGCGGTTGTGGGCGCCTGTAGTCCCAGCTACTCGGGAGGCTGAGGCAGGAGAATGGCGTGAACCCGGGAGGCGGAGCTTGCAGTGAGCCGAGATCGCGCCACTGCACTCCAGCCTGGGCGACAGAGCGAGACTCCGTCTCAAAAAAAAAAAAAAAAAAAAAAAAAGAACTGACTTTAGGTGCATTAGCTATAATGCACAGAATTACATTTACATGAATTTACAGATGAGTTACTGGCATATAAACCAGCCTTACTGTTCTCTATCCCTGGGTTTCCCCTAGTTGTTTTATACAAAGAATTCTATTTATTCATTTTATTCAAAAGTGACATTAGTCTTGGCCAGGGAAATGGAAAGGAAAGGCAGGACAAAGCGCACAGATAAATCTTCGTAAATTTTCATGAGTTTGAATTGAAAAAGCAGCCCAGGCCGGGCGCGGTGGCTCAAGCCTGTAATCCCAGCACTTTGGGAGGCTGAGGCGGGTGGGTCACGAGGTCAGGAGATCGAGACCATCCTGGCTAACACGGTGAAACCCCGTCTCTACTGAAAAATACAAAAAACTAGCCGGGTGAGGTGACAGGTGCCTGTAGTCCCAGCTACTCGGGAGGCTGAGGCAGGAGAATGGCGTAAACCCAGGAGGCGGAGCTTGCAGTGAGCTGAGATCCGGCCACTGCACTCCAGCCTGGGGGAGAGAGCAAGACTCCGCCTCAAAAAAAAAACAAAAGAAAAGAAAAAGCAGCCCATAAAATGATAGTGGCAATTCTGACCACGTGAGAATTAGCAGACAGAACAAGGGCCGGAGTCTTCAAAAGTATCTGTGGGCCAGGCGCAATGGCTCTTGCTTGTAATCCCAGCACTTTGAGAGGCCGAGGTGGGCGGATCACCTGAGGTCAGGACTTCAAGACCAGCCTGACCAACATGGTGAAACCCCATCTCTACTAAAAATACAACAAATTAGCCCAGCGTGGTGGCAGACTCCTGTAATCCCAGCTACTTGGGAGGCTGAGGCAGGAGAATCACTTGAACCTGGGAGGGGAGGTTGCAGTGAGCAGAGATCCTGCCACTGCACTCCAGCAGGGGGAACAAAGCAAGACTCCCTTTAAAAAAAAAAAAAAAAAAAAAAAAAGGCCAGGCGCAGTAGCTCAAGCCTGTAATCCCGGCACTTTGGGAGGCCGAGACGGGCGGATCACGAGGTCAGGAGATCGATACCATGCTGGCTAACGCGGTGAAACCCCGTCTCTACTAAAAAATACGAAAAACTAACCGGGCGAGGTGGCGGGCGCCTGTAGTCCCAGCTACTCAGGAGGCTGAGGCAGGAGAATTGCGTAAACCCGGGAGGCGGAGCTTGCAGTGAGCCGAGATCGCGCCACTGCACTCCAGCCTGGGCGACAGAGCAAGACTCCATCTCAAAAAAAAAAAAGCTGGGCACGGTGGCTCACACCTGTAATCCCAGCACTTTGGGAGGCTGAGGCAGACGGATCAGGAAGTCAGGAGATCAAGATCATCCTGGCTAACACACTGAAACCCCATCTCTACTAAAAATACAAAAAACTTAGCCGGGCGAGGTGGTGGGTGCCTGTAGTCCCAGCTACTCGGGAGGCTGAGGCAGGAGAATGGCATAAACCCGGGAGGCAGAGCTTGCAGTGAGCCGAGATTGCACCACTGCACTCTACCCTGGGCGACAGAGCGAGACTCCGTCTAAAAAAAAAAAAAAAAAGCATTTGTGAAACATTAGGCTGGGGAAGTGCTGGTGATAGCAAGGATGATGATACTACCCTGTATTGATTGTGAGCCAGGCAGGCACGGTGCTCACCCTTTTAGAGGCACTTATCTCATGCAACCCATCCTGATAGCAGCCCTCTGAGGCAAGCTGTGTGATTACCCTCCAAGAGAGCATGGCTTTGGAAAGCTGTGGTGTGAGCTGAGCACCAACTCACAGCCAGGCCCCCGGGTCGGATGAGTCAGGAGCTAAAGGTCAGAACCAGTACCCTGGAAGGAGGACCAGGTTGGCAGGCATTTCTTGTAATTTCCTGTACCTGAGGACCTGACTTGAGTACCAGTGATCAGTCTCCTCACAACATCCCTTCCTCAGCTGGAGCTTGCAAAGGCATTCCAGCTGTGGGGGTCACAGAATATTGGGAAAGCCCTGAGAAGAGCTGAATCCGTTGGCTTTCAAGGTATTTTGGTTCCAGGGAGGTGTTTAATGGGTTCTAGTCAATTTTGACTCATTTCTTTTTTCTGTATGTGTGTTTACTGTTTTAGAACTGTAAGAGAAAGCAACATTCACCTTTAAATGTGTTACGGATCAAATGGTAACCCACTGAAGACCACCCCATTACCTTGTGCTAGAACGGAACTGCCTCTACCATCTCTCTTTAACAGAAGCACATCCTGAGAACCTGAGAGCTCAAGGTAAGTGAACACTGTCACCACATACAGACATCTAACTATCTCTTTACTGTACAACCATAGCAAGAAACAAACGCATGCAATGCCGTCAAGGTAGAAGACACCACTGTTTACTATCCCAGTTCCAAATATCTGTGTATGTTAGCACAGCCTACCTAGCTCTTATGTCATTATCTTTTTAAGTAAATATTATACATTTGAACTGAATTTGTAGCAATGAAATACTGCTTTTATCTGTTTTATATATTCAGTGTATTCATATCATAAATGAGGAAACTAACTTTAGAAGATGAACTTGCTTAAAACACTAGACTCAGCTATTAAAGTCTAGCACACCCACCCCCACCACACCCAGGCCAGTACTTTACCAATCCTCCTGGCCACCCCAGGGGATTCTGATCTCTCCCAGTTTACAGCTGGGCCAGTGGAGGCCCTGAGAGGATGAGACAGCTGGACTAAGAACCAGTCCCACAGCCTGTGCTCTTATCATCTCCAGATTCAGGAGAGGAAGCTTCTGCTGAGTGAAAGGTGCTCATACTTTATAACACAGTGTACAGTACTTGGCAGCCAGGACCCCCAAAAGGGAAAGGTGAAGAGATTTGTGCAAGGAAATTCCAGCATGTAGGTAAGTCAGAAAGCACCATGGATGCTTGCTCTCATGGCTACAGGTGGGCCCCACCTCAGCCACGGACCTCATGACGCAGTGACAGGCCACAGTAGGAGAAAAAAAACTCCAAACCTCTACACAGCCCAGCAGTCTCTAAACTGGGGCAGGGGCTGCATAAACACCCCCAGAAAAGAGAGGTGCACCTGTTGGTTTATTTGGGGACAAGACCCAGCTTTGCCAGGCAGCGACCCAAAGACCACCCCCTCCAACAGTGAGAGAAGGTGTGTTCTAAGCCTCAGAGCTCAAAGGAACCAACATGGATCAGGTATAAGAAAACAGGGCTGAGGCCGTGCGCAGTGGCTCACGCCTGTAATCCTAACACTTTGGGAGGCTGAGGCGGGTGGATCACAAGGTCAGAAGGTTGAGACCAGCCTGGCCAATATGGTGAAACCCTATCTCTACTAAAAATACAAAAAAATTAGCCGGGCGTGGTGGTGGGTGCCTGTAGTCCCAGCTACTCGAAAGCACATTCAGGATTTTGTCTTCCACAGTCCCTAGGAGAGGGAGCCACAACATGGATAGGCAAGAGATGCCTTGTTTCTCTTACCAACCTTTTTTTAAGATCTGTCCTCTAAAGGCTTTGCCTGTCATGCTTTGCTACCTAAAGATGATGGACAGCCAAACTTCAATTATCCACAAGTCGCTTATCCATTTGGGGATTAGCTAAGCAAAATTAAAATCCCAGACTGGGCTGGCTTCCCCCACCCTGTCCTCCATTGATTATCTCTCAAGGAATGAAAGCTAACTTTCGCCTGAGCAAACAGAATTAGGAATGTAAATCTGCTGGGGGAAGAAACAAAAACATGACAAAAGCTTTCCCTGTGTTCAAAGCCAAGCTGAAGAGATTGTTGGCTTCTCTGTGCCAGGATTGACCCTCTGTGGCTGCAGTCCCCAGGTTTTCTGGGGAGCCTGTGAAACTCCAGAGTCTAGGCACAGCAGAAGTTCAGACAACACAGAACATGAAAGAGCCTGGTCACACAACCCAGGAGAGAAGGGGCGGAGGGAGACAGATCTCAAAGGGAACATCCAGAACTTCCATGCTGGGGTGTCAGGAGAAGAGCATTCTTTGTCCTAGAGACAGGGAGAAGACAGAGGGACACTGATGGGAAGAGAGCGAGCCAGAGGCAGAATGCTGTGACTGCCTGCGGCACTCAGAAGAGCTGCCTGGCCCACAGCCCTGTGCTTAGATAGCCTGCTGTAGTTAAGGGCCATGCCTGCCAGGTGCTGGCCCAGGCACCCTGAGTGTTGGTCATCACCACTCAACGCTGAGCCCCAGTCCTGATCCCTTCCCAGACTTCCTGAAGCTTTTCCTCCTAAGGATTGAGCAGCTTGGGAATGGGGCCCAAATGGTACCAAGGGCACTAGTGCACACCCCTACCCTTGGTGGCCCTTGAACTCAGGCAGCCTCAGGGGTAGTCTCGAGCAGCCTTCTCCCACAGCACTGGAAAACCCTTAAGGGCAATGCGTGAAAGTTCAGCTCCCTGGGCTCTTTGGCCCCCTTCTTCTCAAGCATATGCCCATCTCAACGCATTCCTTCTCTAACCAGCCCCCAAGAAGTGGAGCCTGTGGAAGCTAGGGAGGTCTGAGCTGCTCCAGCCTCTCAGCTTCAGGTTGAACTCCACGTGGGGGAAATGTCCCAGCCCACTAAGCTCATAAATCCAGCAATACTTGGGGCATCTGGGCCAGTTAAGAACACTCAGGCCAAGCCCCAAGGAGACATGCCACTGTCAAGCCTGAAGCTTCCTGTCCCTACATTCAGATGGCCTTTCTACTTAAGCTATGGCACTAGTCTCTTGTAATTGGCCTCCTTCATTCTCTCTGGCATCAGGAGGGGATGAGCAATAGGGACTGTGCCTAGCCAGTGGGGGACCCAAGGAACGAACTCCCAGAGAGCTGTCTCTTCACCTCTGATGTTTTCAGCATCCCCACACCATGCCAACAGATGCCCCTGCTGTTTAACCAAGCCCAAGCACACCTCGCTGGCCAGCCCAGAGCACGAGAGCCAGCATGTCTTCACCTGCTGGGTCCCTGTTAGGGGAGTTGTGGCTATGGGGCTGGAGGAGGGGCCAGCAGGTCTGTGAGAGTGTATGTTGGAGGGGCAGGGCAGGAGCACATTTGTACACCAAGGGACAGTGATGTCAGTGTTATGACACAGACCAAGGACAAAACACACAAAGCCTCAAATGTTAGAATGAAAAATTTTATCATCACTCCTGTTCACCCCACAGAGTCTGCGGGGTGCTAAAGGGCACACCAATGGGATCCAAGGGAGGGGGTCTACATCTGCTTTTTCAGCCCACAAAGCCATATACTGGGATAGCCCAATAGAAAACTACTCATTGGTTTGGTTCCTGAGCAGACCTGCTAATAAACCTCAAAAACACAAAAGTCTACTTCACTAGCCAGAAATGAAAGCAGGATCTAGATCTGAGTGGGAAGGGCAGAAGGCAGCATGGGTTGACTCTAGTTGGAACTGTGCCAGTCTTCTCTGGAGGCCGACTCACTCCCGGATTGGGGAAAGGGGTGGCCGGACCCCAGTCTAGAAACCCCAGGCCTACGGGAAGTGATGCCAGGGGAGGGGAAGCAGATAAGCTGGTGGCTAGTTCCCAGGAAGGCACCAACCTCCAAAATCACCTAGGCAAGGACAGATGCCCAGGGGTGCCATCTGTGAAAGGGGGGAAAAGGCAAGAGAGCCCAGAAAGAAACTTGGATGCTATAGGGGGTTCCAGAAAGGTGCTCCTTACTACCCCCATTTAGGGGCTCTGAGATGGGACAAGTCACCCAGGGAGGAGCTGGGCATGGTGGGCAGGAACCACCCTGCTAGTCTCTCCCAAAAGCAGGGGTCTCAGGCCAACTGCCACTCCTGTTCCCCTCCACTGTCAACCCTCTCCAGGGAGGCCCAGGCTAGCCAACAGGCCACTGGGTAAAGGCCCTGCTGCCCTCTGGGGTGGTCCAGCCCTGCCTCAGATATCCCGGCGGGGCTGGGCAGAAGAGAGCGTTGCTGGAGTGTGCTGGGCCCAGGTTTTCAAGGGCTGGGAATGATTTTTTTAGAGAAAGGGAAAAGGCGGTGTCAGGAACCGAATGGGACGACCTCCACAAAGCAGGCTGGGCAAAGTCCCATGATGGCAGGTCGCTAGGAAGAGGTTCCAGGGGCGGCAGGCCGCTGCTGCTCCCAACCCACACCTGGAAAAAGGGCAGAGAGTGCAGGTTACCCCCCCAGGCCACCGGGCTTGCCCCCACTGCCCTCTGGGCTCCTCCTACTCTGCCCGGGCTACTCAGCACACTACCTGACTCAGAATGTGCTCTGTGATGAGAGAAACAGAGAGAGAGAAGGCAGCAAGGCAAAGACAGATCCCCACAGGCCCGCCCTGGGCCATCCTCCAGGAAACTGCCTAGCCCAGCACCTGTGAACATCGTCCACGCCTGGCCCCCAGGGGCTCTGCCCTACTTACAGCATTCATCCCTCCCTGCTGGTCTCCCTGAACCCTCTCCCCTTGCCACCAACAGGATAAGGAGAAGCAGGTTATCCTCTCAGAGGCTGCAATGCACACCCCACAATCATGGCTCACCCCCACTTGGTGGGAACTTGGCATGGGAGAGGGGAGATAACCAAGGAAAAGACAGAGATGTGTTCGCTATCCAGACAAGAATGCTCAGTGTCCAGGAGAGGAAACTCAATCTTCTGGGCACCAGCAGGGACCCCAGATATTGTTCAAGCAGGTAAACCAAGGGTGAGAATCTATCTGGTTTAGCTTTCCCTACTTGCTACTTTGCAAAGAGCTCAAAGAAGAGGAGCCCACTTTGCTCTCCAGTCCTCCAGAAACCCTGGCTCAGGGTGGGTTAAACAGGAGCCAGTGTGGGGGAGAGGACCACCCACTCCCTACCTCCTACCTCCCCCACTGCCTTGTGCCCTAAGCTGAGGGGACCCGGGAGGAGCTCTAACTGAGGTCAGAAAAGGGGAAGAGTGGTTGGCTGGACCACCAGGAGCCCTTTTTAAAAAACCTGCAGTCCCTACAAACTGCTGGAAACCAACAGCCAGGCCCAGCACAGGGCTGGGTCTCCCAACACAACATCTGTGCGATAGTTCCACTATCCAAGGAGCCGGCAAACACCAGGAGAGGAAAGCCAAGCAACAGAGTGAAGGCAAAGATGGGGTGGGAACCAGGACCAAGCAACCAGGAAGGAGGAACATCAGCTGTGGGGGAAGGGGGCCTGGGGGAAGAACAAAGGAGGAGAGCAGAGGGAGGGTGGAGGAACAGAGGGGAGGTGTGCAAAGCGGTGGGCAGTCAGCCGGGCCCCCGGCACACGCAGCAGCTGGTTCATGGCTGCGACCGTGAGAACAGCAACATCTCCTTCAGCCCATCTCTGCCCTGGCCCAGCCCCTACCTGACACTTGTGAGGCCGTTCAGAAGTGTGCACCTGCTTGATATGTCCATTCAAGTGATCAGGCCTGGAAAAGAGAGAACCAAGAGGGACTTTAGAAACTTGGCCAAACCCCACCACACAGGCACACATACATACGTGTGTACACACACACACACACACACACACACACACACACACACACTGCTGGAGAGGACTCCCTCTCCTCCACCCCAGCATGACAAAGACAAAGTCACCACCCAGCTCTGGCTCCACAGGCCCAGGCCTCTCTGCCCTGGTTTTCTCTGGAGGGGGAAGGGAAGTGGGCATTTGTCTCTGATCTTCCCTCCCCACCCCCTCAATTCCCCCCCACCAGAAACTCAATGTTTTCTAGGACCAGAGGCGGTGGCAGTAGAATGAAACAGAGCTGCCTCACTGCCCAGAGGAGGGGGTATGTGTGATTCATTGTCCAGACTAAAGCCCCTTAGAAACTCAGCAATCCCCCCTCCCCCAGCCTCTCCCGCCACGGGCAGCCAATGAATGCCACCCGGATGGAATTCAGTCCCCAGAGGCCAACAGTGGAGCCTTAAGTCCCCAGCTGGGCTGGTAAGCCAGATGCCCGCCTGAGCAGGTGGGCAGGGGCTGCCTGACCGGTAAGACTGGTTCCCGGTTGGGGCCCTCTGAGGGAGTTCTCCATCCCTGTGTTCACACACACAAGGTCCTCCAATCCAGGTTAAAACCAGCCTTTTAGGAGAAAAACAAAACCACCCTCTGCTCCCAGACAAGTCCTCAGTTCCCCAACAGGCTAACTAGAAAGTAAACCTACATAAAGATCCTGCCCCATTCCTTTCTGTCCTGAGAACATAAAGGGGCTCTGTGGGTTAGGCTCTAGAGCTACCAAGTCAGAGCAGATCAAAGCTTTTGGTGTTAAGCAGCAGCTCTGGGTGCCCAGCTCTGTGTCCCATGATCCCAGGGTGGTCTGAGAGCATAGCTGGAGTCTACTGATCAGCAAGGCCAGTGTTCTGTGTTGGGGAATCTGGTGCCTCAGGAGTGTGGGGAGTCCCAGATGCACTTGTTCCAGTCCCTCCCTCGGCAGCCATTCAAGCGGGGAAGTCGCTGGAGGAGCCCAGTCTCCCGCCCCCAGAGGGGGCCCCACGCCTGGTGCCAGAAACACAAAGGGAGCCCAGGGAGAAGAATGGTGAGGTCCGGTGGCTCTGGCCTGAGGAATCCCGCCCCAGGAGGAGAGACAGTAGGGCACACTTAGCGTCAAAGAACTTCCCTGAGGGAACAGAAAGCAGGTCTCAGGCATACCATCTCAAAATAAGGGCCCTTAAAACACTCTCCCAAACCTGGCATGACTCTATAAGGTCAAGTGACCCCCACAAATGCCACCGCCCCGGATCTTGGCAGGGGCCTTTTCAGGACTAAGATACGTGTGGCAGCGGAGCAGGGGAGGAAGAGGGGGCCTTTCCTCACCTGGAGAAGCCTTTCCCACAGCTCTGGCAGATGTAAGGCTTGCCCACGGACCCATCATGGGACCGCACATGGTAGGACATGCGGTCTTTTCTCTTGAACCGCAGCCCACACACAGGGCAGGAATAGGGCTTCTCCCCAGAGTGGGACAGCTTGTGCCGGTTGAGATGATACACATCACGGAAGATCTTGCCGCAGATCTCACAAGCCACCTGCTTCCTGGTCCGGCTCCTCTTTCGGGGGCCGTCGGGGTCTTCAGAGATGGGTAGCCCATTCTCACCCAGCCTCGGAGGAGGAAGGTCGATGTAGCCCAGCTGGAGGCTGGTGACACCGTGCTGGGCCTCATGCTGCCGGAGCCGGTTGGCATCAGTGAACACCTTCCCACACAGACCGCATGGAAGGATGCCGGCCTCCCTCAGGCCCCCTGGGGACCCAAACATTGAGTCCAGCAGGTTGGCCTTCCTTGGGCGGCCCCGGCCTCGCTTGCCAGTCAGGGGAGGGGCACTGGATGCCACATTGGGGAATGGGGAAGTCAGCAGTTGTGGGGATAGGGGTCCAGCCACCATGGGCAAGCGGTCCACCCCAGGTAACACAGGCAAGGAGGCTTGGCCTGCAATGGCTGCACCAGCCGCCCGAGCTGCCTCCTCCTCTGGCTGCATGCTGCCCGCGATGCCATTGCTGTTGGCTGCCAAGGCTGCCCCGTTGGTCATGTCCAAAGGGAAGCCCAAGTCCGAGGTCCCAGGGGGGCGAAAGAGCATTATATCGGCGCGGGCAGGGGGTACCAGGATCTGTACGTTGGACTGTTTGATGACTTCCTGGCAGATCTCGATAACCGACCTCATCAGCAGGAACTTGGCGGCCGTCATGAGTTCGGGAAAGCTCTCCAGTCGCACCACGATGCGGGAAGTGTAGGCGAAGTCCAGAATGTCCCCAAATACCTTGGAGCTGATAGTGTGCATCTCCAGCTCCCGGCTGCCCCCGGCCCCGCCGCCTGGGGCTGCCGTCGCGCCCCCTACATCAGCCGGATCCCCGTCCGCAGCTCCGCTGTCGCCCAACTGGGCGCTGAACACCGATTCAAAGTACTCGCTGCAGGCGGCCAGCACGGCGCGGTGCGCTGGGAAGCTCTCGTCGCCTACCCGCAGCAGCACGTCGCAGAAGCGCCCGCCGTTCTTGCGCTGCTGGTTCAGGTTGTGCAGCATCTCCGTGCTGTGTCTGCTCACCTGGTACGTGTAGCAGCCAGACGGGCCGCAGGAAGCGTCGTTCACCCGCTCCATGGCCGCCGCCCCCTCCCACTAGCCCGGCCGCCGCACCTGCCCGCCCCCTCCCTTCCCCTAGGCAGCGAGAAGCGGGGCACAGCAGACGTGTCCACACTCCCCACACGTGCCGGCCCGGGGCTCTGTAGTCTCGCAGGTGCGCCAAGCGTACACGCCCCCAGCCCGGATCGGACTGTCTAGACTGCGGGGTGCACCACCATCCCCCACATAGCCAACCCCCGCCCTCGCTGGACTGCGCGCCGCTCTCTCCTCTCCGCCCGCCCGCCTCCCCTTCCCGGTCTACCTTCCGGGGGGGTGCGCGAGCGAAGAGGTGCGCCCCTCCTGCAAACGCGCCTGCCACCTCCCCTCCCGCCCGCCAGGCGGCGCCGGCGCGCAGCCAAGAGGGGCACGCGCACGCGGGGAGGAGAAGGAGGGGGTCCGCCGCGCAGGCGCGCGCGCGCGCCGCGGCTTTTCCCGGGCCCGCTGGGGGCGCGCGCTGCGTCCCCTGCAAAGCGCGAGCCGGGGCGGGGGCGCCGGAGCGGAGGAAACAAAAGGCGAAGGCGGCGGCGGGGCGCGCACGGGGGCGGTGGCGCGGGCCGGGTCCCGGAGCCTGGAGGGCGGTGGCGGCGGCGGCGGCTGGAGCGGGCGGGCGGCGGCGGCGGCGGCAGAGTAGGCCCTTCCCCGGGCCGGGAGAAGGCGGCGGCGGAGCGGCGGCGTTGCGGCCCCGGGCTCCGTGTGTTCGGAGCGGAGGAAAGATGGCAGCGGCTGCACTTCCTCTTGCACTTTCACCCCTGGGGGGAGGAGAAGGAGGGGGCGATACCAACAACACCCCCCCCTCGCTTGCAGAAAAAAAAACGGCGAGCTCAGAGTGGGGGGCCCCTGGCGCCCCCGGCCTTGCACGTGCGCGCCCGGATGTCTAGTCCGGGCCGCCTCGCGCTGCAAACTTTCCACTTTCTTTGTGCCGAGCGCCCCCCCCCCTCACCAAGCCGAGGATGCACATCCCCCCTTCCCTATTTATACACCCCCCCCGCAGCTCTGCTCCCCCCGCTTCCTGCCCCCCCTCCCCATTCCCCAGATCCGCCAATGCTAGAGCAGCCTGAGCCCCCGTCCGGCCCCCGCCTCCCCACCCCGCCCGCGGGGCCGGGGGCTGCAGTCTCAGCCCCCCCGGACCAATGCAAACGAAGCGCCGAGCCAGCAAACCAGCTCCCACTGCCCCTCCCCTGCCCGCTGAGAGTGGCGGCTAGCAGGGTTGGGGGGGCAGGAACTGAGGGGTGCGGATCCGGGCCCCCCAGCCTGCGATGCGCACTCGCAGGTCGAGCGGGCGTCGTCCACCCTTCGGAGCCCCGCTTTCATGCGCGAAATCCCCAGAAGTCGCCTGCGACCGCCTCCCTGCTTCAAACACCAGAGAGGGCCCGGGGTCCTGGCCGGAGACAGGCCGAACCTCCGGAGCTCCTTCTGCACCCGGTACATGGACCGAACTGATGGGCTACGCGCCCGGAAGAGCTGGGGAGATGAGGCCAGCGTCCAGCTTCTCCCCCAAACCCAGCACGCCGAGCTTTGTCCCCGGGGAGCGTGAAGTCACCAGCTCCGGGAGGCGACAATATGAGGGCGATGGACGGGGCAGGGACCCCCGGAAGCCCCAGCAGTTCTCGGGGAAGTGGGGGTGCCGGAGGAGTCGGGGACACTCTCGGGCCTCTCCAAGCCGGGAGCATCCCCAGCGCCCGCAGCCCTGTGAGACGCCGGGTGTTCTGGTTATGGGCCCTGCCGCCAGGCCTCGGCGCTTTGTCCCCGGCCCGCCCGGGGATGCTACCGCGCTAGAGTTGTACACCAAGGTTTGCCTTCCCAGGAAGCGCTGGCGGCCGCCTGGCGCAGAGCCCCAGGCAGCAGGCGCCGCGTGTGCGGGCGGGAAGTTCCCACAGTTGCAAAGAGGGAGCGAAGTATGTGTTCCAAACTTTCCACGGTTCCAAACTGAGCGCTTCCATTAAGAGAAGCGGTGTGCGGGGGAAAAGCATTCTGGGTATTAGCATGCAAATGAACGGGCCCGGCTTCCAACTCCGCTCGGGATTCCCACCGATACGCGCCGAGCTCGCGCCCAGCCACGCGCGCCCTGAGGCTTCCGGGCGTTGCCCTGGCGTTTGATCCGAGTTCAAAATCGAGACATCTACCTTCTGGTTTTGTGTCCCAGTGCTTAGTCACTTGGCCTCCCTGAGATTCAGTTAAACTGACTGTTACTTAACCTGTACACGGGGACAGCAGCACCTGTCTTGCACACCTCCGCTCTAGGGCATAGTATATGCCAAACTCTGTTGGAGAGAATGAATGAGCCTTAGAGGCTTGAAGAAAGTTCCCTGGACATGAAGCCAGGAGTTCTGTGTCCTAAGCCCAGACTCACTGTCACCTTGGGCTAGTGACTCCTGCTCTGAGCCACAGCTTTCTTGGGCGGATTTTGGGAACTGGCACGTTTTATTTTTGAGAGAGCTGCTGGGAAAGGGTCCGGGCGCGGCGGCTCACGCCTGTAATCCCAGCACTTTGGGAGGCTGAGGTGGGCGGAGCACCTGAGGTCGGGAGTTCGAGACCAGTCTGACCAAGATGGAGAAACCCCGTCTCTACTAAAAACAAAAAATCAGCCGGGCGTGGTGGCACATGCCTATAATCCTAGTTACTCGGAAGGTTGAGTCAGGAGAATCACTTGAACCCGGGAGACGGAGGTTGCGGCGAGCCGAGATCGCGCCATTGCACTCCAGCCTGGGCAACAAGAGTGAAACTGTCTTAAAAAAAAAAAAAAAAAAGAGATAAAGAAGGATTTGCTCTGAGTGTCCAGTGTATACACACATCGTCTCTCCATAGTAGGTGTAGATATTCCCATTCTACCATTGGAACTGGGTAAGGAGTAACCTGCCCAAGGCCACACAGATAGTGATGGAGCCAGGATTCAAACTGCTAAAACTACCCCTTTCTCACCAGTGGCTTCTGAAACCTGTCACCCTTCCATGGCTCCACTTGAACCAGGAACTGACTCTCTGCCTGCTATACTTAGAAAACAGGGTGCCATGACTGGCCCCATCCAACGGGTTCACCCTGTGAAGGTGGGTTCATAGGGTGCTCTCAGGACCCTCATCCATGGTCCTCTAAGGAAAACAGGGAACATGCATCAGCCCTGTTTTGCAGATAGGCAGCTTGAGGGTCAAGGAGCCAGGGTGGCCCGGGATCCTACCTTGGGGAAGTGGCCAGAGACAGTCCAGATGCCGTTCTGATCCCACCTGGGAGCTTTTATCCAAATGTCACCTTGGCAGTGTGATTGTGGGGGTGGGAGTAACCTCTCCACTTCATCCATTACTCTCAGTCTTGCCCATCTCTCAGGCTCCCAGGAATCCATTATGTAACTTCAGGCGAAAAGGCATGCTTGCAGAACATGTCTTTTTTTTTTTATGTAACATTTACATGACATAAAATTAACAATTTTAAAGTGTATAATTGACTAGCACCTAGTAGATTTACAATGTTGTGCAACCAGCACCTGTGTCGAGTTGCAAAACATTTTTATCATCCCAAAAGAAAACTCCATACACATTAATAAGTCACTTTCCATTCCCTTCTCCCTCCATCCCCTGGCAACCACCAATCTGCATTCTGTCTCTATGGATTTACCTATTCTGGATATTTTATTTATTTATTTTTTATCTTTTTGAGACAAAGTCTCACTCGGTCACCCAGGCTGGAGTGCAGTGGTGCAATCTCGGCTCGCTACAACCTCTGCCTCCTGGGTTCCAGCGATTCTCCTGCCTCAGTCTCCCAGGTAGCTGGGATTACAGACTCACGCCACCATGCCCAGCTAATTTTTGTATTTTCAGTAGCGATGGGGTTTTGCCATGTTGGCCAGACTAGTCTTGAACTCCTGACCTCAGGTGATTTGCCCACCTCAGCCTCCCAAAGTGCTGGGATTATACACATAAGCCACCATGCCCCGCCTGGATATTTTATTTAGATGGAATTATACAATACTGTATGTGACCTTTTGGGTCTGGCTTCTTTCAGTTAACGTAATGTTTTCAAGGTTCATTCATGTTGTATTATGTATAAATACTTCATTCCTTTTTATGACTGGCTGAATGATACGCCATTGTATGGATAAACTGCCTTTATCCATTCATCCATTGATGCCTTTTAGTTATTATGGATAGTGCAACTATGAACATTTGTGCACAAGTATTTATTTGAGTGCCTATCTTCAGTTCTCTTGGGTGTATACCTAGGAGTGGAATTGCTGGGTAATCCTATGTATAACTTACTGAGGAACCACCAGACTCTTCCACAGTGACTCCACCATTTTACATTCCTACCACACATGTCTTTTTATAAATAATTTTAGTGCTGGTCAAACCTCATTTTATGAATGAGGCCCAGAGAGGTTAAGTAATTTGCCCAAGGTCACACCCTTAGTCAGAGTTTAGACTAAAACCAAACTTTCCTGAGTTCCTAGCCTTTCAAACACTAAGAGCCTCCCATGTCACCTTTAAAGACCTCGACTACTTGCCCGAGTTTTTCATTGATTGACTTGACAAACCTGCCTGGTGAACAACTGAGCCGTATTTATGAAGCTTTTTTTCTCTCAACATCTGTTGAAAGAACCTACTGCCATGTTCCCGATTTCTAGGCCACACCTTGAAAACATGCAGAGCTCACAATCCCTGCATCTGCCTCCTGCTGCTGGCCTGTCGGGCCCTCTTCTGTTGCCATGGAAACCGTGCACCTCAGTTTTGGCAGCAGACCAGCTGGACAGCGAACTGAGAACATCCTTGTCTCCTAGGCTAAGCAGAGCTGTCAAGGTCATGTATTCATTCACTAGATTTGTATTTATTGATTACCTACTAAGCACCAGGCTTTTGTTTTGTAAGATGCTAGGGATACAGCAGTGAACAAGCCAGACCACAGATCCTGCCCTCAAGGAACCCGTAGTCCAGAGGAGACAGACAAAAACCAAGGAACAAAAAGGCTTCACCTGGCTCCCCTCCCTAGTTCACATTCTCCCAATCTTCCAGGCTGTGCTAAATCCACTTCCCCTGGACCATCCCCCCAAGAGCCCAAATGCAGGTGATAGCTCCTCTCAGGATTTACATTGCATTTTTTTTGTTGTTATTGTTTTTCCCTGATTGTAAAAGTGCTATGTGCATTGTGGAAAATGTAGAAAATACACAAAAGCACAAAGAAGAGAAATTAAATAAAGATCTGTAATTTCACCACCAAGAGTCAAGTGCTGCCAACATTTCCTTCTGGTCTTTTTCTACATATGTGTATTTCTGGGGTTTTTTTGTTGTTTTTTTGTTTTTTTGTTTTGTTTTTTTTTTTTTTTTGAGACGGAGTCTCGCTCTGTCGCCCAGGCTGGAGTGCAGTGGCCGGATCTCGGCTCACTGCAAGCTCCGCCTCCTGGGTTCACGCCATTCTCCTGCCTCAGCCTCCGGAGTAGCTGGGACTACAGGCGCCCGCCACCTCGCCCGGCTAGTTTTTTGTATCTTTTAGTAGAGACGGGGTTTCATCGTGTTAGCCAGGATGGTCTCGATCTCCTGACCTCGTGATCCTGCCCGTCTCGGCCTCCCAAAGTGCTGGGATTACAGGCTTGAGCCACCGCGCCCGGCCGTTTTTTTGTTTTTTAATTATTGGGTCTTATTTTACACACTGCTTTATAAAATTGTGTCATTAAAAAAATTTTGTTTGTTTGTTTTTTTGTTTTTTGATACGGAGTTTTGCTCTTGTTGCCCAGGCTGGAGTGCAGTGGCACGATCTCGGCTCACTGCAACCTCTGCCTCCCAGATTCAAGCGATTCTCCTGCCTCAGCCTCCCAAGTAGCTGGTATTACAGGCATACACCACCAAGCCCAGCTAATTTTGTATATTTTAGTAGAGACAGGGTTTCACTATGTTAGTCAGGCTGGCCTCAAACTCCTGACCTCAAGTGATCCACCCACCTCGGCCTCCCAAAGTGCTTGAGCCACCACATCTGGCAAAAAAGTATTCTTTTTCCCAACACGTTTCGCAGTTCCCCAAGGGCAGGGACAGGGCATTAATAATAATAACAAATTTGGCCAGGTGGCTCACACCTGTAATCCCTGCACTTTGGGAGCTGAGGCGGGTGGATCACCTGAGGTCAGAGACCATCCTGGCCAATATGACGAAACTCCGTCTCCACTAAAAATACAAAAAATTAGCTGGGCGTGGTAGCACGTGCCTATAATCCCAGCTACTCAGGAGGCTGAGGCAGGAGAATCGCTTGAACCCTGGAGGCAGACGTTGCAGTGACCTGAGATCATGCTACTGTACTCCAGCCTGGGCAACAAGAGCAAGACTCCATCTCAAAAACAACAACAAAAAATAATAATAATAGGGCGCAGTGGCTCACGCCTGTAATCCTGGCACTTTGGAAGGCTGAGGTGGGTGGATCACAAGGTCAGGAGTTCGAGACCAGTCTGACCAACATGGTGAAACCCTGTGTTTACTAAAAATACAAAAATTAGCCAGGCGTGGTGGCACACACCTGTAATCCCAGCTACTCAGGAGACTGAGGCAGGAGAATCTCTTGAACCCAGGAGGCAGAGGTTGCAGTGAGAGGAGATCACGCCACTGCACTCCAGCCCGGGCAACAGAGTGAGACTCTGTCTCAAAATAATAATAATAACAATAACAAATTTGTTAAGCACTAACTGTGCCAGCCATGGTGCTGAGACCACTCCTTGGTTTACCCTCTGGAATCCTCACAACAACACTATGAGGCACTTACTCTGATGATTCTCATTTTCCTGCTGTGGAAACTGAAGAAAGAACAGATAGGGAAGGGAGAGGAAGGCCCAAAGCATGCTGAATAGCAGGGCTATGTGGGTACCTCTGCGTGCTCCAAGGGCTTTCAGCACAAATCCAGGCTGCCAGGCTTTATTGAGGACCTGATGGGAGGAGGCGATGGAGGGAAACACAGGAATGAGGCACCCCAGTTTCTGCCCCACTTGCCTTTAGCCTTTATCAGTCTTGCTTAGAATGCATGTGAAGCCAACACACTTCCTTTGCTCTCTTCAATGTTGGGCTGTTGGGCTTCTTAATAACAAAAGCAACAAGACCATTCCTTGAACAATCATGTTACTTCAAGCATGAACAGAGTTGGTTTGGAGCCAGACAGACACAAATTCAAGTTCAAGGTCTGCCCTTGCTGATAGTTTGGCTTTGGGAGAACAGTGCCAGAGGTTCATTTAACCCCCACAGCCTTTCTCTGAGGGTAGGATCATTGCCCCTGTCTTTTGTTTTTTCAGAGACAGGGTCTCTGTCACTAGGGTTGGCATGTACTGTCACCATAGCTCACTGCAGTCTGGAATGCCTTGGACTCAAGTAATCCTCCTGCCTCCACCTCTGGAGTAGCCGGGACTCTGCGGTATGCCACCATGCCCAGAACATTTTTACAAATGTTTGTAGAGGCCGGGCGCGGTGGCTCAAGCCTGTAATCCCAGCACTTTGGGAGGCCGAGACGGGCGGATCACGAGGTCAGGAGATCGAGACCATCCTGGCTAACACGGTGAAACCCCGTCTCTACTAAAAATACAAAAAAACTAGCCGGGCGAGGTGGCGGGCGCCTGTGGTCCCAGCTACTCGGGAGGCTGAGGCAGGAGAATGGCGGGAACCCGGGAGGCGGAGCTTGCAGTGAGCTGAGATCCGGCCACTGCACTCCAGCCCGGGCGACAGAGCGAGACTCTGTCTCAAAAAAAAAAAACAAAAAACAAAAACAAATGTTTGTAGAGATAGAGTCTCACTGTGTTGCCCAGGCTGGTTTCAAACTCCTGGCCTCAAGCAATCCTCATGCCTCAGCCTCCCACAGGGCTGGAATTACAGATGTGAGCCACTATACCCAGCCATTGCCCCCTGTTTGTAGGTGAGCCAACTGGAAAGTTAGGGGGTTCATCCAAGCCTGCACTCGTGAAGGGTGTGGTCCAAACTGAGCGCAGGTCTCCCTGATTCCAACAGCCAGGTTCTTTCCCCAGCACCTTGGACCTCTTTTCTTTCTCAGCAATTGGGTTTCCTTCATGACTGGGAAAAGTGGGCAAATCCTCCACCTGACACGGAGGCCTAGCTCCTTCAGCTACACAAGGATCTTGCAGGAGGCAAAGGCTCAGCAGTTCCTGCCTCCCCGCTCCATCCAAGTTATCTCAGCCCCTCTGTGCCGTGGTCTTCAGGGCCCGACAGGGACCCAGTGGGCCACGGTTTATAATCGGCCATGTTTCCTGCCTCTGCGTCAGTAGCAGAGACTTAACACTGTTTTCATTAATCAGGCACAAAAAGGAAAAAAAAAGTCCTCATATGTAATTGTTTGTATTTCTATACTTTAACCTGGGAGGATTTTTTTTGTTTTTGTTTTTTTTTTGAAACAGAGTTTAGTTCTCGTTGCCCAGGCTGGAGTGCAGTGGTGCGATCTCAGCTCACTGCAACCTCTGCCTCCCATGTTCAAGCAATTCTCCTGCCTCAGCCTCCAGAGTAGCTGGGATTACAGGCGTGGGCTACCATGCCCGGCTAATTTTTGTATATTTAGTAGAGTATATTTCACCATGTTGGCCAGGCTGGTCTGGAACTCTTGACCTCAAGTGATCCCCCTGCCTCAGCCTTCCAAAGTGCTAGGATTACAGGCATGAACCACCACACCCACCCCCCAGGATTTTCTTTTTTGTGCCTGATTACCTGAAGGAGAGAGAGTCAAGGTATTGCTGGTGACATGGGGGCAGGAAACATGGTCACACACACACACACACGTGAAAGCCGACTGTCTAACTGAAGAAAATCAGCTACATGTTACAGAGAAAGAGGTAATGTCCAGAAGTGCCTGAAGGTCTTCCTGATGGAGGTGCGCTGTGGACACTTGGCGGTCAGGCATTTCGGTTTAGAGACCACAAAACTATTCCTTTAGCACAATTACTACGCACAAAATTGAGATAATGCGCAAGCCGAACTGTTTCCACAAGTTAACTATGGACATGATCCAGTGTGCCTTACTTGGCACCTAAATACTCCAATAAATCTTTTTGTTTGTTTGTTTGTTGAGATAGAGTCTTGCTGTGTTGCTCAGGCTGGAGTGCAGTGGTGCCATCTTGGCTCACTGCAACCTCTGCCTCCTGGGTTGAAGCAATTCTGGTGTCCCAGCCTCCCGAGTAGCTGGGATTACAGGTGCATGCTACCCCGTCTGGCTAATTTTTTTTTTTTTTTTTTTTTTTTTAATTTTTAGCTAGAGACAAGGTTTCGCCATGTTAACGAGGCCAGTCTTGAGCTCCTGACCTCAAGTCATCCACCCGCCTCGGCCTCCCAAAATGTTGGGATTACAAGCATGAGCCACTGCGCCTGGCCAATACCCAATAAATCTTCATTTCTGCCTTGAACCCTTAGTTAGAAGAGACCTTGATAAATACAGTTTTTTAAAGACACCAATTGTCTGCTCTGATTTGATTTATGAACCTACTGCAGAGAAAGGTAGAGGTCTTCAGTCAAGGCCAGAACTACACATTTCCCCAAATTCCTGTAAGCAAATTCTGTTATTCTCACTTTTTTTTTTTTTTTTTGGAGACAGAGTTTTGCTCTTGTTGCCCAGGCTGGCCATGGCACAATCTTGGCTCACTGCAACCTCTGTCTTCCAGGTTCAAGCAATTCTCCTGACTCAGCCTCATGAGTGGCTGGGATTACAGGCATGCGCCACCACGCCTGGCTAATTTTGTATTTCTGGTAGAGATGGGGTTTCTCCATGTTGGTCAGACTGGTCTCGAACTCCCGATCTTAGGTGATCTGCCTGCCTCAGCCTCCCAAAGTGCTGGGATTACAGGTGTCAGCCATTGCATCTAGCCCTGTTATCCCCACTTTATAGACTGAAAGACTGGAGCCTGGTGAGATGAAGAAATTTCCCTACAGTCAGGCACAGCAACTTGACCTATAATCCCAGCTACTCGGGAGGCTGAGGCAGGAGGATCACTTGAGAGTAGGATTTTGGCCGGGCGCGGTGGTTCACACCTGTAATCCCAGCACTTTGGGAGGCCGAGGCGGGCGGATCACAAGGTCAGAAGATGGAGACCACAGTGAAACCCCGTCTCTACTAAAAATACAAAAAATTAGCCGGGCGCGGTGGCAGGCGCCTGTAGTCCCAGCTACTCAGGAGGCTGAGGCAGGAGAATGGCGTGAACCCAGGAAGCAGAGCTTGCAGTGAGCCGAGATCGCCCCACTGCACTCCAACCTGGGCGACAGCATGAGACTCCGTCTCAAAAAAAAAAAAAAAAAAAAAATGAGAGTAGGATTTTAACATTGCAGTGAGCTATGATTGTGCCAGCCTGGGCAACAGAGCTAGATCCCCATCTCTTTAAAAAAAAAAAAAAAAATGCATATGATCAGACAGAAAGAGCCCAAGCTGGGAATTTTTTTTTTTTTTGAGACGGAGTCTTGCTCTGTCACCTAGGCTGGAGTGCAGTGGCCGGATCTCAGCTCACTGCAAGCTCCTCCTCTCGGGTTCACGCCATTCTCCTGCCTCAGCCTCCCGAGTAGCTGGGACTACAGGCACCCGCCACTTCGCCCGGCTAGTTTTTTGTATTTTTTAGTAGAGACGGGGTTTCACCGTGTTAGCCAGGATGGTCTCGATCTCCTGACCTCGTGATCCTGCCCGTCTCGGCCTCCCAAAGTGCTGGGATTACAGGCTTGAGCCACCGCGCCAGGCCCCAAACTGGGATTTGAAGCACATTTGCAAGAGACCAGGGACCATAATGATAAAGACTGTGTAAGACTTTGTTATGCTTTGTAGCTCACCCATGTTTGTTCTATTCCTGGTTTATTTAGTAGTCGACGTTTAAAATCCTCAAAGAATGACTAAAAATTGATAAAGCTTCTTTATGGCAAATGTTAGGCAAGGTCGAAAGACAATTTATAGTCTAGGAAGAAATGATTGATGAAATAGAGAAATACAAAAAGATATTACAAAGCAATAAGAAAAAGAAACAGAAAGATTCGGACTGACTATTGCCTAGGAGTTAGCCCTGTTCTGCAATGTACAGCTAAGAAAGAAAGAGTGAGAAAGAGAGGGAGAGAGAGAAAAGGAAAGACTGGCCAAGGCCAGGTGTGGTGGGTCACGTCTGTAATCCCAGCACTTTGGGAGGCCGAGGCAGGTGGATCACCTGAGGTCGAGTTTGAGACCAGCCTGGCCAACATGGTGAAACCCCATCTGTACTAAAAATACAAAAAATAGCTGAGAATGGTGCCAGGCACCAGTAATCTCAGGTACTCGGGAGGCTGAGGCAGGAGAATCTCTTGAACCCAGGAGGTGGAGGTTGCAGTGAGCTGAGGTTGCACCACTGCACTCTAGCCTGGGCGACTTAGTGAGACTTGAGATCATAGCGATCTCAGCTCACTGCAACCTCTGCCTCCTGGATTCAAGTGATTCTCCTGCCTCAGCCTCCCGAGTATCTGGGACTACAGGCATGTGCCACCACGTCCTGCTAATTTTTGTATTTTTAGTAGAGACGGGGTTTCACCATGTTGGCCTGGATGGTCTCGATCTCTTGACCTCGTGATCTGCCCGCCTTGGCTTCCCAAAGTGTTGAGATTACAGGTATGAGCCACCACGTCCGGCCTAATTAAACATTTTTAAGCATTTTATGAATTTGAAATTTTTCAAAACAATGTAGTCAATCTGATAAAGGAACGCCTCACTGCACAACACTGTAAATACACTACATGCCACTGAACTGTATGCTTTAAAAGAGTGATGTTGTCATTATGTGAATTTTACCTCAATTAAGAAAAAGAACACTTGGCCGGGCGCGGTGGCTCAAGCCTGTAATCCCAGCACTTTGGGAGGCCGAGACGGGCGGATCACGACGTCAGGAGATCGAGACCATCCTGGCTAACACAATGAAACCCCGTCTCCACTAAAAATACAAAAAAATTAGCCGGGCGTGGTGGCGGCGCCTGTAGTCCCAGCTACTCGGGAGGCTGAGGCAGGAGAATGGCGGGAACCCGGGAGGCGGAGCTTGCAGTGAGCCGAGATCGTGCCACTGCACTCCAGCCTGGGCGACAGAGCGAGACTCCGCCTCAAAAAAAAAAAAAAAAAAAAAAAAAGAAAAAGAACACTTTAAAAGAAAAAATGAGGCCAGGCACGGTGGCTCACGCCTGTAATCACAGCACTTTGGGAGGCGGAAGCGGACGGATTACAAGGTCAGAAGATCAAAACCATCCTGGTTAACACAGTGAAATCCCGTCTCTACTAAAAATACAAAAACAAAATTAGCCAGGCGTGGTGGCGGGCACCTGTAGTCCCAGCTACTCGGGAGACTGAGGCAGGAGAATGGCATGAACCCGGGAGGCGGAGCTTGCAGTGAGTCAAGATGGTGCCACTGCACTCCAGCCTGGGCGACAGAGCAAGACTCCACCTCAAAAACAAAAATAAGAAAAAAATGAGCAAAGGACACATGAGGGCAACGCACAAAAGAGGAAACACAAGTGGCCTATAATTTGCTAATTGATTCCTTTTTTTTATTATTATTATTTTTTGAGACAGAGTCTCAAAGTAGCTGGGACTACAGGCATCCACCACCACATCCCGCTGATTTTTGTACATTTAGTAGAGACGAGGTTTCACCATATTGGCCATGCTGGTCTCAAACTCCTGATCTCAAGTGATCCACCCGCCTTGGCCTCAAGTGTTGGGATTACAGGCGTGAGCCACTTCGTCCTGCCTAATCCCTGCTTAAATGCTCTTCCAGAGAGATGCTGTCCCAGATACCCTAAGTAGCTAAGTCCTTTTGTCACTTTTCCAATAGTACCCTATTACCTTTTGCCCTTCACAAGTGATCCCTAGGTCACTCCTGCTCTCCAGCCCTTGGCATAGGACACAGAGCCCCACACTGTAGGTACTTAGTACATTTCATCTTTGTTTAACTGATGTGACCTGAATGGAGAGACTCCAAGAGCTGAGCAAGGATGACTGTATTAGTCCGTTCTTACATTGTTATATTCCTCAAAGTAATAGTTACCTCTTTTTTTTTTTTTTTTCTTTTTTTTGGAGATGGAGTCTCACTCTGTTACCCAGGTTGGAGTGCAGTAGTGCAATCTCGGTTCATTGTAACCTCCACCTCACAGAGGGGTTCAAGCGAATCTCATGCCTCAGCCTCCCAAGGAGCTGGGACTACAGGCCCGTGCTACCATGCCTGGCTAATTTTGTATTTTTAGTAGAGACGGGGTTTCATCATGTTGGTCTCGAACTACTTACCTCAAGTGATCTGCCTGTCTCAGCCTCTCAAAGTGCTGGGATTACAGGTGTGAGCCACCATGCCTGGCCAATAGTTACGTCTTAAATTGCCTTCTTTTTCATTAGACAGAGGCTCTGATGACAGGAACCCCAAATATCTTGTCCCCATAGCATTTCCATTGCCCAGCACAGTGCATGGCACAAAGAAGACACTCATAAATACTTCTTGAATGAATAAATGAAAAAATCATTTTTAGCTCTCAAATTGTCAGATGTTTCACTAACCACCTTTAGAGTTAACCTAACATGGGAAGGACCTAGTGTTTTCATACACTGCTGCTGGGAGGCTGAATTAGTACAATTTTCTTTTTTTTTTTTTTTTTTGAGACGGAGTCTTGCTCTGTCACCCAGGCTGGAGTGCAGTGGCCAGATCTCAGCTCACTGCAAGCTCCTCCTCTCGGGTTCACGCCATTCTCCTGCCTTAGCCTCCCGAGTAGCTGGGACTACAGGCACCCGCCACTTCGCCCGGCTAGTTTTTTGTATTTTTTAGTAGAGACGGGGTTTCACCGTATTAGCCAGGATGGTCTCGATCTCCTGACCTCATGATCCGCCCGTCTCGGCCTCCCAAAGTGCTGGGATTACAGGCTTGAGCCACCGCGCCCGGCCAATTAGTACAATTTTCTAGAAAGTGATTTGAATATATGTTTTAAGAGACTTGGGGCCAGGCGCGGTGGCTCACGCCTGTAATCCTAGCACTTTGGGAGGCTGAGGCGGGTGGATCACGAAGTCAGGAGATTGAGACCATCCTGGCTAACACGGTGAAACCCCATCTCTACCGAAAATACAAAAAATTAGCCGGGCGTGGTGGGCACCTGTAATCCCAGCTGCTCGGGAGGCTGAGGTGGGAGAATGGCATGAACCCGGGAGGCGGAGCTTGCAGTGAGCCGAGATCGCGCCACTGCACTCCAACCTGGGCAACAGAGCGAGACTTCATCTCAAAAAAAAAAAAAGCCTTGGAAATACACTTACCCTTTGACACAGTAATTTCATTTGTAGGAATCTGGTAAGTACAGCTGTGCTCCAAGATGTAGATTTGCCAGAGCAGTGTTTTTAATAATGAAAACTGGAAACCATCTAAATGTTCAATTGTAAGGGTTGCTTGCATGAAGAAAGGTTATGGTGCTTAGCTGGGCATGGTGACTCACACCTGTAATCCCAGCACTTTAGGAGGCCGAAGTGGGTGGATCACTTGAGGTCAGGAGTTTGAAACCAGTCTGGCCAACATGGTGAAACCCTGTCTCTACTAAAAATACAAAAATTAGCCGGGCGTGGTGCCGAGCACCTGTAATTCTAGCTACTCGGGAGGCTGAGGCAGGAGAATGGTGTGAACCCAGGAGGCGGAGCTTGCAGTGAGCCAAGATCACACCACTGCACTCCAGCCTGGGTGACAAAGTGAGACTCAGTCTCAAAAAAAAAAAAAGAAAAAGAAAAAGAAAAGGAAAAAGAAAGGTTATAGTGCTTGCGTGAGTTAAGCTTTTAGATGAGATTCCTGAGTGACGTTTGATTCAACAACCAGTTTCCTTTGAGCACGTTGTGTCAGCATAATCGGACTGTGAGAAGCCAGAGTGGCCCCTAGGTCACTTCTGTTCTCCAGCGCTCAACACAGGACACAGAGCCTGTAGGTACTCAATATATTTCATGTTTGTTGAACTGAAGTGACCTAAATAGAGAGACTACAAGATGTAGGCAAGGATGACTACATTAGGTTGTTCATGCATTGCTACAAAGAAATACCAGGCACTGGGTAATTTATAAAGAAAAAAGGTTTAGGCCAGACTTGGTGGCTCACATCTGTAATCCCAGCACTTTGGGAGGCTGAGGCTGGAGGATCACCTGAGGTCAGGAGTTCAAGACCAGCCTGGCCAAAATGGTGAATCTCTACTAAAATTACAAAAATTAGCTGGGCGAGGTGACGCGTGCCTGCAATACCAGCTACTCGGGAGGCTGAGGCAGGAAAATTGCTTGAATCCAGGAGTCGGAGGTTGAAGTGAGCCAAAATTATACTCCAGCCAGGGTGACAAAAGCAAAACTCTGTCTCAAAAAAAGAAAAAAAGAGGCTGGGCACAGTGGCTCATGCCTGTAATCCCAGCATTTTGAGAGGCCGAAGTGGGTGGATCACCTGAGGTCAGGAGTTCAAGACCAGCCTGGCCAACATGGTGAAACCCCTTCTCTACTAAAAATACAAAAAATTAACTGGGCATGGTGGTGAGCACCTGTAGTCCCAGCTACTCGGGAGGTTGAGGCAGGAGAATCACTTGAACCTGGGAGGTGGAGGCTGCAGTGAGCCAAGATCACATCATTGTACTCCAGGCTGGGTGACAGATTGAGACTCCATCTCAAAGAAAAAAATAAGAAAAAGAAAAGAGGTTTAATTGACTCATAGTTATGCAGGCCCTCTAGAAGCATGGTGCTAGCATCTGCCCAGTTTCTGGTGAAGAATAAGGCAAAGGGGGATCAGGCAAGTCACATGGTGAGAACAGAAGCAAGTGAGAGTGAGAGTAGGTGCCACACACTTTTATTATTTATTTTTTATTTTATTTAACATTTTTATATTTTATTTTTTATTTTTTGAGACAGAGTCTCGCTCTTTCACCCAGGCTGGAGTGCAGTGGCACGATCTCAGCTCCCTGTAACCTCTGCTTCCCGGGTTCAAGCAATTCTCCTGCCTCAGCCTCCTGAGTAACTGGGACTACAGGCGCATGCCACCATTTCCAGCTAATTTGTTTTTCTTTTTCGAGATGGAGTCTCACTCTGTTGCCCAGGCTGCAGTGCAGTGATGCTATCTCGGCTCACTTCATCCTCCGCCTCCCAGGTTCAAGTGATTCTCCTGTCTCAGCCTCCCAAGTAGCTGGGATTACAGGTGCCTGCCACCACCCCCAGTTAATTTTTGTATTTTTAGTAGAGATGGGATTTCACTGGTTGGACAGGCTGGTCTCGAACTCCTCAGGTGATCCACCCACCTCAGCCTGCCAAAGTGCTGGGATTACAGGCGTGAACCACTATGCCCAGCTATTTTTATTTTTATTATTTTTTGAGACAGGGTCTTGCTGTGCCAACCAGGCTGGAATGTCGTGGCGCAATCTCAGCTCACAGCATTCTCTGCCTCTGGGATTCAAGCGATCCTCCCTCCTCAGCCTCCTGAGTAGCTGGGACTACAGGTGTGCACTACCACGCCTGGTTAATTTTTGTATTTTTAATAGACACAGGGTTTCACCATGTTGGCCAGGCTGGTCTCCAACTCCTAAGCTCAGGTGATCTACCTGCCTCCACCTCCCAAAGCGCTGGGATTACAGGCGTGAGCATGAGCACAAGCCCAGTCTATTTTCACTTTTATTTATTTATTTATTTATTTTTGAGATGGAGTCTCGCTCTGTCGCCCAGGCTGGAGTGCAGTGGCTGGATCTTGGCTCACTGCAACCTCCGCCTCCCGAATTCACGCCATTCTCCTGCCTCAGCCTCCCGAGTAGCTGGGACTACAGGTGCCTGCCACCTCGCCTGGCTAGTTTTTTTTTTTTTTTTTTTGTATTTTTTAGTAGAGATGGGGTTTCACCGAGTTAGCCAGGATGGTCTCGATCTCCTGACCTCATGATCCGTCCATCTCGGCCTCCCAAAGTGCTGGGATTACAGGCTTGAGCCACCGCGCCTGGCCCACTTTTTTTTTAAAGACAGGGTCTTGCTCTGTCACCCAGGCTGGAGTGCAGTGGTGCCATCACGTCTCGCTATAGCTTCTACCTCCTTGGTTCAAGCAATCCTCCCTCCTCAGCCTCCAGAGTGACTGGGACCAGAGGCGTCAGCCACCATACCTGGCTAACTTTTCTACTTTTTGTAGAGGGGTTTTACCATGTTGTCCAGGCTGGTCTCAAACTCGTAGGCTGAAGCGATCTGCCCGAATCGGCCTCCCAAAGTGCTGGAACTACAGGTGTGAGCCACCACACCCGGCTGCACCCACTGAAACGACCAGATCTCTCTCTCTCAAGAATTCAGATTTCGCTTATCACCAAGGAGATGGTCCAAGCCATTCATGAGGGATCTGCCCCCATGATCAAAACACCTCCCACCAGGCCCCACCTCCAACACTGGGGATTACAATTCAACCTGAGATATGGGTGAGAACAAATATCCAAACTATATCAATGACCTCCCATGGATGTCCATGCTGGGTCTCTATCTCAGACTTTCCAGAGAATTACCCTTCTCTGAGTCTCAGTGTCCTTATCAATAAGCTGGTTCAAAAATGGTAGCTCTCGCTGGGCGCAGTGGCTCACACCTGTAATCCCAGCACTTTGGGAGGCTGAGGTGGGCAGATCACCTGAGGTCAGGAGTTCGAGACCAGCCTGATCAACATGGAGAAACCCCGTCTCTACTAAAAATACAAAATTAGCCAGGCGTGGTGGCGCAGACCTGTAATCCCAGCCTATTGGGAAGGCTGAGGGAGGAGAATCACTTGAACCCGGGAAGCAGAGGTTGCGGTGAGCTGAGAGTGCACTATTGTGCTCCAGCCTGGGCGACAGAGTGACAAGACTCCGTATCAAAAAATATATATATATAAAATATACAAATTAGCCGGGCGTGGTGGTGCATGCCTGTAATCCCAGATACTCAGGGGGCTGAGGCAGGAGAATCATTTGAACCCTGGAGGCGGAGGTTGCGGTGAGCCAAGAAGCCAAGATCACGCCATTGCACACCAGCCTAGGCAACAAGAGCAAAACTCCGTCTCAGAAAAAATTTTAATAAAAATTAAAAATAAGGCCGGGCGCGGTGGCTCAAGCCTGTAATCCCAGCACTTTGGGAGGCCGAGGCGGGCGGATCACAAGGTCAGGAGATCGAGACCACAGTGAAACCCCGTCTCTACTAAAAATACAAAAAATTAGCCGGGCGCGGTGGCGGGCGCCTGTAGTCCCAGCTACTCAGGAGGCTGAGGCAGGAGAATGGCGGGAACCCGGGAGGCGGAGCTTGCAGTGAGCCGAGATCGCGCCACTGCACTCCAGCCTGGGCAACAGCGTGAGACTCCGTCTCAAAAAAAAAAAATAAATAAATAAAAAATAAATAAATAAATAAATAAAACAAGTAAATATTAAAGAAATATTATTTTCATGGGCTGCAAAGCTTCCAAACTGGATGATTGGTTGTATCTTGATCTTGATTCTCTAACCAGTTTCTCCTGTGGAACATTTAGGTTGTGTCCTTTTTCATTTTCTTTGCTATTATAGTCAGCACTGAGAAGAACGTCTTTGCACATCATACATACCAGAAGCTTTAATATGATAATCTGATTTCATATGCTGGACTAGAAATGGAGAAAGACAGCTTGTGGGATGAGTGGTACTTTTGGGAGGAGTTTTCTACTGGACGTGAGAGGTAAGTAGATTGGTGGGGGAAACGAACTTAAAACAACAGTATTCCGAAATTCAAAATTTAGATTTCAAACAAGAATTATGAGCCAGCCATGGAGGCTCACGCCTGTAATCCCAACACTTTGGGAGGCCGAGGCGGGCAAATCACTTGAGGCTAGGAGATCGAGACCAGCCTGGTCAACATGACAAAACCCAGCCTCTACTGAAAAAAAAAATTAGCTGGGTGTGATGGTGCACGCCTGTAGTCCCAGCTACTCGGGAGGCTGAGGCACGAGAATTGCTTGAACCCAGGAGGCAGAGGTTGCAGTGAGCTGAGATTGCGCCACTGCATTCCAGCCTGGGCGACAGACAAAGACTGTTTCAAATAAATGAATAAAAGGAAGAATTGGGGCCGGGCATGGTGGCTCACGCCTGTAATCCCAGCACTTTGGGAGGCCAAGGCGGGCGGATCACAAGGTCAGAAGATAGAGACCATCCTGGCTAACCCGGTGAAACCCTGTCTCTACTAAAAACACAAAAAATTAGCCGGATGTGGTTCAAGATCAGCCTGGGCAATATGGCAAGACCATGTGTCTACAAAAAAATGTTTTTGTTAATTAGCCAGGCAGGGAGGCATAAGCTTGTGGTGCCAGCTACTCAAAAGGCTGAGCCAGGAGAACGGCTTCAGCCCAAGAGGTTGAGGCTGCAGTGCGCTGTGTTTGAACCACTGCACTGCATTCCAGCCTGGGTGACAGAGTGGAAAAAAAAAAAAAAAGAATTATAAGCTAAATGAGCCTCAGGTCCATTCCAGCTCAGGAATTTGGAGTGTTTTATTATCATCTGTCTCAGGTCCAGGCTAGGGTGAGGGGTAGGTGGAGACACAAGCAGAAGGTTACAATCCACAGTCCACATTCACAAAAACACTTCCAAGCCCCTTGAGATTCCCTCCTAGGTTGACTCCCCAGCTCCTTCCTGCGCGGACCTGACTTTGCAAAATTAATTCGAAGAACCTGGAGAGTCAAGGTGACAGAGTCAGCCTGCATCCTCAGGGTTTGGGGCCTCACTAGTCTCTGAAAATCAATTTCTTTTCTTTTTCTTTCTTTTATTTTTATTTTTTGCTTTTCTTTTCTTTCTTTCTTTTTTTTTTTTTCTTTTTTTGAGGCAGAGTCTCGCTCTGTCGCCCAGGCTGGAGTGCTATGGAGCGATCTTGTCTCACTGCAACCTCTGCCTCCCGGGTTCAAGCAATTCTTGTGCTTCAGCCTCCTAAGTTGCTGAGATTTCAGGCATACACCATCATTCCTGGCTGAGTTTTCATTTTTAGTAGAGACGTGGTTTTGCCATGTTGTCCAGGCTGGCCTTGAACTCCTGACCTCAAGTGATCTGCACAGCTCAGCCTCCCAAAGTGTGGGAAATTACAGGCATGAGCCACCGAGTCTGGCCTGAAAACCACATTCTATCAAGTGAGGTGGAGCTTGGGTCTGAACCCACTTTCAGCTTTGTAATTTGGGGCAAATTTACTTAACAGCCCAGAACCTAAGAGGTTCTTTATTTGAGGGAGGGTCTCGCTGTGTCACCCAGGCTGGAGTGCAATGGCATGATCACAGCTCACTGCAGCCTCATCCTCCTTGGCTCAAGCAATCCTCCGCCTGAGCCTCCCAAGTAACTGGGACCATAGGCATGTGCCTCTACACCCAGCTAATTTTTTTTTTTTTTTTGTAGAGATGGAATTTCACTATGTTGTCCAGGCTGGTTTCAAATTCCTAGGCTCAACTGATCCTCCTGCCTAGGCTTCTCAAAATGTTAGGATTACAGGCATGAGCCCTCCACCAAGCCTGGTGCCTAAGGGGTTCTTACAGAAATGAATGAGAATATTATTATGCACATCGTAAATGCTTAATCAGTGACAGCTATTTGTTATTGTTGTTTGCGATTCAGTGTTAAATGCTGTGATGAAGGAAGCACAGGAATTATAGAAGTCATTTTAAATATGATAGGACCTAGCCTGGGGCTTGGGGGCAGGTTTCCTACAGGATGCCACAACAAAATTCTGACTGGTGAAGAAGAAAGGCCCTGGGGTATTTCTTTTCTGACAGCTGGATCTTTCTGGGTGAGAATGTAACATATTCAATGCCAGGTGATTCCCAAACCTGTGTGTGTGTTACAATCCCTTGGGGTGAGGGTGGGGAGGAAGTGATGGGTTACAAAAGATTCTAGAGGCACCAGCCCAATCTGAAGTGCTATAGGAGGCACTTTGCATACAGTAGGCTCTCAACCTTCATATCAGGAACAAGGATTCCTAGTTTTCTGGTTCCTGGCATGCGCTCTAAAAGAAATGCAGGGCTGTCCAGGTACGGTGGCTCATGTGTGTAATCCTAGCACTTTGGGAGGCCGAGGAGAGTGGATCACTTGAGGCCAGGAGTTCGAGACCATTCTAGCCAACATGGTGAAACCCCGTCTCTACTAAAACTACAAAAGTTAGCTGGGCGTGGTGGCATGTGCCTATAATCCCAGCTACTTAGGAGGCTGAGGCAGGAGAATTGCTTGAACCTGGGAGGTAAAAGTTGCAGTGAGCCGAGATGGAGCCACTGCACTCCAGCTTGGGAGTAAGACTCTGTCTCAGAAAAAAAAAAAAAAAGAAAACAAAACAGAACTGCAGGACTGGGACTTGGGACACAGCTGGAGTCTTCAGTTTTTGTTTTGTTATGCTCTTACCATCTTATCAGCTCAAATAGTTTTTTATTTATTATTATTTTTTAATTATTGTAGTACGTAGTAGGTATATATATTTACAGGTACACAAGATGTTTTGATACAGGCATCCAATGTGAAATAAGCACATCATGAAGAATGGGGTATTCATGCCCTCAAGCATTTATCCTTTGAGATACAAACAATCCAGTTATACTCTTTAAGTTTTTGTTTTTTTTTTTTTTTTTGAGACGGAGTCTCGCTCTGTCGCCCAGACTGGAGTGCAGTGGCACGATCTCGGCTCACTGCAAGCTCCGCCTCTCGGGTTCACGCCATTCTCCTGCCTCAGCCTCCGGAGTAGCTGGGACTACAGGCGCCCGCCACCACGCCCGGCTAATTTCTTTTTGTATTTTTAGTAGAGACGGGGTTTCACCATGTTAGCCAGGATAGTCTCGATCTCCTGACCTCGTGATCCACCCGCCTCGGCCTCCCAAAGTGCTGGGATTACAGGCTTGAGCCACCGCGCCCGGCCTTTTTTGTACCTTTTAACCATTGATTTTTTTTTTTTTTTTTTTTAATTTTTGAGACGGAGTCTCGCTCTGTTGCCCAGGCTGGAGTGCAATGGCGCAATCTCAGCTTGCTGGAGCCTCAGCCTCCTGGGCTCAAATGAGTCCCATGCCTCAGCCTCCCGAGTAGCTGGGACTATGGGCATACACCACCACCATGCCCAGGTAATTTTTGTATTTTTAGTGGAGACGGGGTTTCGCCATGTTGGCCAGGTTGATCTGAAACTCCTGGTCTCAAGTGATCTACTTGCCTCAGCCTCCCAAAGTGCTGGGGTTATAGGCATGAGCCACCATGCCTGACTGTATTTTTTATTTTTTATTTCTATTTTTTGTAGAGAAAGGGTCTCACCATATTGCCCAGATTGGTCTTGAACTCCTGGTCTCAAACAATCCTCCTTGCCTCATCCTCCCAAAATGTGGGAATTACAGGCGTGAACCACCATGCCCAGAAAGTCTCCAGTCTTTGTGACCCTAGTTAAGTCCCCTCCTTTCTCCAGGATTCAGTTTCCTCATCTGTAAAACAAGGGAATTGATCTAAATCAGGGCTCTCAAACTCAGGTGTTTCAAAGGGCCGGGGTAACTTGGTGAGATGTGTGGCACAAGTGGGAACTACAGGGCTGAAGAAGGCACCGCAGCAAAGGGGCAACCAGGCTGGACACAGCAGCTCAGTCCCAGCACTGTAGGAGGCCCAGGAGGGAGCCCAGGAGTTTGAGACCAACCTGGGCAACATAGTGAGCCCCTCATCGCTACAAAAAAAGGGGGGAAGCCAGAGTCCAGCCTGTGAACTCAGAAGTGTCTGATTTAGATCTCAATCAATTTAGAAAGTTCATTTTGCCAAGGTTAAGGACGTGCCCATGACACAGCCTCAGGAGGTCCTGAAGACATGTGCCCAAGGTGGTCGGGGCACAGTTTGCTTTTATACATTTTAGGGAGACATGAGACATCAATCAATATGTGTATATGTACATTGGTTCATTCTGGAAAGGCAGGACAACTGGAAGGAGGGGCTTCCAGGTCATAGGTAGATAAGAGAGACAAAGGGTTGCATTCCTTTTTTTTTGAGACGGAGTCTCACTCTGTCACCTAGGCTAGAGTGCAGTGCCTCGATCTCTGCTCACTACCACCTCTGCCTCCTGGGTTCAAGCGATCCCCCTGCCTCAGCCTCCCAAGTAGCTGGGACTACAGGCACGTGCCACCATGCCCGGCTAATTTTTTGTATTTTTAGTAGAGACACGGTTTCTCCATGTTGGTCAGGATGGTCTTGAACTCCCGACCTCAGGTGATTTGCCTGTACTGGCCTCCCAAAGTGCTGGGATTACAGGTGTGAGCCACCATGCCCGGCTCCAAAGGGTTGCATTATTTTGAGTCCTTGATCAGCTTTTCCCTGAATCCACAATTTAGTTTGGCTCAGTGAATCTGCATTTTTACATAAACAATAGGGCAGAGGAAGCAATCAGATATGCATTTGTCTCAGGTGAGCAAAGGGATAGATGACTTTCTGTCTGGCACCTGTGAAGATAAGCAATCTCTTTACATTGCCAGGTGAAATTCAACAGAACTGATTTAGTTCTGTTGAACTAAAGATGTAGGGAAAGGGGCCGGGTGCTGTGGCTCACGCCTGTAATCCCAGCACTTTGGGAGGCCGAGGTGGGCGGGTCACGAGGTCAGGAGATTGAGACCATCCTGGCTAACACGGTGACACCCCGTCTCTACTAAAAATACAGAAAATTAGCCAGGCATGGCCGGGCGCGGTGGCTCAAGCCTGTAATCCCTGCACTTTGGGAGGCCGAGACAGGTGGATCACGAGGTCAGGAGATCGAGACCATCCTGGCTAACACGGTGAAACCCCGTCTCTACTAAAAAATACAAAAAACTAGCCGGGCGACATGGCGGGCGCCTGTAGTCCCAGCTACTTGGGAGGCTGAGGCAGGAGAATGGCGTAAACCTGGGAGGTGGAGCTTGCAGTGAGCTGAGATCCGGCCACTGCACTCCAGCCTGGGTGACAGAGCAAGACTCCGTCTCAAAAAAAAAAAAAAAAGGCCGGGCGCGGTGGCTCAAGCCTGTAATCCCAGCACTTTGGGAGGCCGAGGCGGGCGGATCACAAGGTCAGGAGATCGAGACCATCCTGGCTAACACGGCGAAACCCCGTCTCTACTAAAAACACAAAAAATTAGCCGGGCGAGGTGGCGGCGCCTGTGGTCCCAGCTACTCGGGAGGCTGAGGCAGGAGAATGGCGGGAACCCGGGAGGCGGAGCTTGCAGTGAGCTGAGATCTGGCCACTGCACTCCAGCCTGGGCGACAGAGCAAGACTCCGTCTCAAAAAAAAAAAAAAAGAAAAAGAAAATTAGCCAGGCATGGTGGCGGGCGCCTGTAGTCCCAGCTGCTCGGAAGGCTGAGGCAGGAGAATGGCGTGAACGCGGGAGGCAGAGCTGGCAGTGAGCTGAGATCCGGCCACTACACTCCAGCCTGGGCAACAGAGCGAGACTCCGTCTCAAAAAAAAAAAAAAAAAGATGTAGGGAAAGGGAATTGCCCCAGGTGTAGCAGCAAGAATTACAGAACAGATTTATTTATCTTGAAAAAGGCCCAAAGTCAGGAGGTAAAGATCTTGAGGCTCACAAGAAATTTCCTTATGGACAAATTGTGCAGGAGGTATGTAGCTTTTTTGTATCTTTGTAGCTATCTTATTTAGGAATCACAAGAAATTTCCTTATGGGCAAATTGTGCAGGAGGTATGTAGCTTTTTTGTATCTTTGTAGCTATCTTAGTTAGGAATCAAGTTGGAAGTAGATTTGCCTGACATAGTACCCAGCTTGACTTTTATTTTTTTTGTTTTTTTGTTTTTTTTTGAGACGGAGTCTCGCTCTGTCGCCCAGGCTGGAGTGCAGTGGCCGGATCTCAGCTCACTGCAAGCTCCGCCTCCCGGGTCTACGCCATTCTCCTGCCTCAGCCTCCCGAGTAGCTGGGACTACAGGCGCCCGCCACCTCACCCGGCTAGTTTTTTGTATTTTTTAGTAGAGACGGGGTTTCACCGTATTAGCCAGGCTGGTCTCGATCTCCTGACCTTGTGATCCGCCCGTCTCGGCCTCCCAAAGCGCTGGGATTACAGGCTTGAGCCACCGCGCCCGGCCTTGTTTTTTTTTTTTTTTTGAGACCGAGTTTTGCTCTTGTCGCCCAGGCTGGAGTGCAATGGTGCGATCTCGGCTCACTGCAACCACCACCTCCTGGGTTCAAGCGATTCTCCTGCCTCAGCCTCCCAAATAGCTGGGATTACAGGCACCCGCCACCACGCCCGGCTAATTTTTGTATTTTTAGTAGAGACGGGGTTTCTCCGTGTTGGTCAGGTTGTTTTTGAACTCGGCCTCCCAAAGTGCTGGGATTACAGGTGTGAGCCACTGTGCCTGGCCCCAGCTTGACTTTCCTTTTGGCCTAGTGATTTTGGGGTCCCAAGATTTGTATGTTCCTTTGACAAGCCAGTCATGGGAATGTGGGCCTAGTGCCATCAGGTTTTCTGGTGTTTCATAAGAATCTGGAAATCCATTTTTAAATGTTTGGCAACTAGTCTCAAATTTCTCATAAACATTATGCTGGTCAAGTGGAGCAGGCCAGTGGGCCAGAGTGGACGGACTGCCAGCCCCCAGTTTATCACCCCTGGAATGGCTGTACTTGAAGGAGTCCTCTGACTCACCGTTTGCCATTTTGTGTGCCTGAAAATTGCTCCCAGTGTTCCCGAGTGGGCCCTTCTCTGCCAATGGGATGTAATGTATGACCTTGGGCAGCAGGGTCAAATGGTTTGAGGCTGCAGGCCATACCCCCACGAGAGGAGTGCTCTGAGATGGGGCCTGGGCCTCAACAGAAGTTGCCCATAGCCTCCAGAAACTTAGAGTTCTCTTAGCAATTCCTAGAAACCTCAGCAGAGTCCCCCACCCTTGGCAGGCTCATCCGATCCAGTAGACCCAGGGTGGCTGACAAATAAATTGCAGTGAGTCAGAACTTGGCTTCATAGCAAGTAATCATGGACAGAGGCTTAGGTATCATCTAGTTCAATTTCTCCATTTTACAGACCCAGAGGAGAATGTGGCCTGCCCCAAGTCCTAGAGAACCTAGATTCCTGAAAAAGGGCCAGTGGTTACATGAGCCCCTAGGAGCTAGACAGGCCTGGGTTCAAATCCTAGCTTTGTCAATTGCCAGCTCCTGACTTTGGGCCTTTTTCAAGATAAATAAATCTATTATGTAATTCTTGCTGCTACACCTGGGGCAATTCCCTTTCCTTTCATATTTTTCTTCCAAAAAAAAAAAAAAAAGTCTTGGCTGGGTGTGGTGGTTCATGTCTGTAATCCCAGTGCTTTGGGAGGCTGATCAGGGAGGATCCTTTGAGGCCAGGAGTTCCTGATCAGGCTGGGCAATATAACAAGGCTTTTTTCACTCTACAAAAAAAAAAAAAAAAAGTTCTGCTTATTTTTTCAACAGTGGTTTCAGATTTCAACTCCTCTCTGAAGCCTTTCATTCATCTATTCCTTTGACTAGATAATAACTTCACACATTCAAAATTCAAATGGTATGAAGTATTATTTTCTTTTTCTTTTTTTCTTGTGACAGGGTCTCACTCTGTCACCCAGGTTGGAGTTCAGTGGCATGATCATGGCTTGCTGCAGCCTCCACCTCCCGTGCTCAGAGCAATCCTCCCTTGATTCTTGTCTGTAGGAGCAGGTACTTGGAAGGCTCAGTTGGAAGGATCCCTTGAGCCCAGGATCATGCCACTGCATTGCAGCCTGGGCAAGAGAGTGAGACCCTGTCAAAAAAAAAAAAAAAAAAAAAGAAGAAGGAAAGAGGAAGGAAGGAAGGAAGGGGGAAGGAAGGACGGAAAGAAGGAAGGGAGGGAGGGAGGCGGAGAACGGGAGGGAAGGGAGGGAGGTGGAGGGAGGAAGACAGAAAGTGAGAGAGAGAAAGGAAGGAAGAAAGGAGATTCACAAATTGTCGAATTAAAAGAGTGAGCTACCAGGCCAGGTGCAGTGGCTCACGCCTGTAATCCCAGAACTTTGGGAGGCCGAGGCAGGTGGATCACCTGAGGTCGGGGGTTCGAGACCAGCCTGACCAACATGGAGAAATCCTGATTCTACTAAAAATACAAAAAATTAGCCAGGTGTGATGGCACACGCCTGTAATCCCAGCTACTCAGGAGGCTGAGGCAGAAGAATCACTGGAACCTAGGAGGCAGAGGTTGTGGTGAGCCGAGATCGTGCCATTGCACTCCAGCCTGGGCAACAAGAGCGAAACTCCATCTCAAAAAATAAAACAAATAAATAAAAGAGTGAGCTACCACTCCATACAAATAATAGGATCTCAGTTTTGCCTCGGTAGAAGAAGACAGGCATAGAAAAAATATTTGAAGATATGTAACAAAATCTTATATCAGTTGCTCAGTTGCGGGGCAGAATCACAGGTTAATTTTTTTCCTTATTTATTTATTATTTATTTTATTTTTTATTTTTTTGAGATAGAGTCTCGCTCTGTTGCCCAGGCTGGAAAGTAGTGGAGCAGTCTTGGCTCACTGCAACCCCCACCTCCCAGATTCAAGCTATTCTCCTGCCTCAGCATCCTGAGTAGCCGGGACTACAGGCACTCACAATCAAGCCCGGCTAATTTTTTATATTTTAGACAGAGACAGGTTTCACCATGTTGCCCAGGCTGGTCTGAAACTCCTGAGCTCAGGCAATCTGTCTCCCTTGACCTCCCAGAGTGCTGGGATTACAGGCATGAGCCACCATGCCGGGCCTATATTTTTCTTTATTTCCAGATTTTTTTCTTTTTTTTTTCTTTCTTTTTTTCTTTGTTCTTTTTTTTGAAATGGAGTTCACTCTCTCGCCCAGTCTGGAGTGCAATGGCACGATCTTGGCTCACTGCAACCTCCACCTCCCGGGTTCAGGTGATTCTCCTGCCTTGGGCTCCCAAGTCGCTGGGATTACAGGAGCCCACCACCACGCCCGGCTAATTTTTGTATTTTTAGTAGAGTCAGGGTTTCACCAGGTTGGCCAGGCTGGTCTTTAACTCCTGACCTCCAGTCTTGGACTCCCAAAGTGCTGGAATTACAGGCGTGAGCCACACCTGGCCTAGTTCCAGGTTTTTCTACCTAACCATGGATTTACCTTGTAGTCTTTAAAAATGACAATTCTTGACTGAGGGCGGTGGCTCATGTCTTTAATTCCAGCGTTTTGGGAGGCCGAGCTGGGTGGATCCCTTGAGGTCAGAAGTTTGAGACCAGCCTGGCCAACATGGTGAAACCTCATCGCTACTAAAAATACAAAAATTAGCTGGGAGTGGTGGTGCATACCTGTAATCCCAGCTACTTGGGAGACTGAGGCAGGAGAATGTCTTGAATCCGGGAGGTGGAGACTTCAGTGAGCTGAGATCACACCACTGCAGTCCAGCCTGGGTGACAAAGTGAGACTCCGTCTAGTTTAAAAAAAAAAGTTTTGGCCGGGCGCGGTGGCTCAAGTCTGTAATCCCAGCACTTTGGGAGGCCAAGGTGGGCGGATCACGAGGTCAGGAGATCGAGACCATCCTGGCTAACCCGGTGAAACCCCATCTCTACTAAAAAATACAAAAAACTAGCTGGGCGAGGTGGCAGGCACCTGTAGTCCCAGCTGCTCGGGAGGCTGAGGTAGGAGAATGGCGTAAACCCGGGAGACGGAGCTTGCAGTGAGCTGAGATCCGGCCACTGCACTCCAGCCTGGGTGACAGAGCGAGACTCCGTCTCAAAAAAAAAAAAAAAATTCAAAAAAAAAAAAAGTTTTAATAAATAAAAATGATAGTTCTTTACTTTTTTTTTTTTTGAAAGAGACGATCTCGCTCTTTTGCCTAGCCTGGAGTGTAGTGGCGTGATCTCGGCTCACTGCAACTTCTGCCCCCAACCTTGCACTCAAGTGATTGTCCCACCTTAGTCTCCTAAGTAGCTGGGACCACAGGCGTACACCACCACAACCAGCTAATTTTTTGTATTTTTAGTAGAGACGGGGTTTCACTATGTTGCCCAGACTGGTCATGAACACCCGGACCGAAGCGATCCTCCTGCCTCACCCTCCGGAGTTGCTGGGATTACAGGCGTGAGCCACTAAGCCCGGCCCTATTATTTCCACTTTAGAGATGTGCAGACTGAGGTTAAAGGAAGGTGTAGGCCGGGCGCGGTGGCTCACGCCTGTAATCCCAGCACTTTGGGAAGCCGAGGCGGGCGGATCACAAGGTCAGGAGATCGAGACCACGGTGAAACCCCGTCTCTACTAAAAATACAAAAAATTAGCCGGGCGCGGTTGTGGGCGCCTGTAGTCCCAGCTACTCGGGAGGCTGAGGCAGGAGAATGGTGTGAACCCGGGAGGCGGAGCTTGCAGTGAGCCGAGATCGCGCCACTGCACTCCAGCCTGGGCGACAGAGCAAGACTCCGTCTCAAAAAAAAAAAAAAAAAAAAAAAGGAAGGTGTAGGATTTGTCCAAAGTCTGAAGCTCAGGTGTAGAGTCATGACTCTGAAACCCATATCTCCCCAAATACTTTCCTCTACTTCCTTAGGGGAAATCCCCCAGTCGCTCCCTTCGTTCTCCTAGCCATGAACATGTGGTATCTAAATATTGTGCAAGGGGACAGAGAGGCCAGTGAGGCCAGTGGAAATAAAGACACAGAGCAGCATCTTGAATGAGGCTGGCATTCTTGGTGACAATGTTGAATTCCACATATACACAGGCATATGTTCATGCCTTCGCGGGTACAGATGTGTTGTTTTAGTCAAAGCTCTTTTGGAAACAAACAGCAAGGACCTATTCAAATTAGCTTAAGTGAACAGAAAATGAATTTACCGGAAGGACACTGTCATATCTACAGGATCCAAAAGTAATAGAGCCTCAGCGGGGCCTGGAAGGATACATGGGAAGGAGTCAGGAGCCCTGGGAAGCAGTTAAACTCTTTTGGTTTCATGTAACAAAGTCAACTCAAGCGCCTCCATAAGTAAAAAAGAACTTTGTTTGAAAGACACAAAGGTGTCTCCTGGAACCCATAAGCAGGAATGGCAGCAAGCCTGCAAGGAGGGAGATGAGCACTTTGAAACCCAAGGAAGTCCTTTCTCTCCATCATTTGTCTCTGCTTTTCTTTCTTTCTTTTCTTTTTTTTTTTTTTTTTTGAGACAGAGTCTTGCTCTGTTGCCCAGGCTGGAGCACAGTGGCACTATCTCAGTTCATTGCAACCTCCACCTCCAGGGTTCAAGTGATTCTCCTGTCTCAGCCTCCCAAGTAGCTGGGATTACAGGTGTGCACCACCATGCCTGGTTAATTTTTGTATTTCTGGTAGAGATAGGGTTTCACCATGTTGGCCAGGCTGGTCTTGAACTCTTGGCCTCAAGTAATCCACCCACCTCAGCCTCCCAAAATGCTGGGATTACAGGCATGAGCCACCGCATCCAGCCTCTGACATGCTTTTCTCAGGGTGTAATGATCAGCTGCTCTGTTTCTCTGGTACAGATGCAGGGGGGCCAGAATATGCCTGCTCTCCAGCTCGCCAGTTTCTTTTATTTTCTTTCTTTTTTTTTTTTTTTTTTGAGACAGAGTTTCACTCTTGTTGCCCAGGCTGGTGAGATCTCAGCTCATTGCAACCTCTGTCTCCTGGCTTCAAGTGATTCTCCTGCCTCAGCCTCCTGAGTAGCTGGAATTACAGGCATGTGCCACCACACCTGGCTAATTTTGTATTTTTAGTAGAGACGGGGTTTCTCCATGTTGGTCACACTGGTCTTGAATTCCCGACCTCAGGTGATCCACCCACATCGGCCTACCAAAGTGCTGGGATTACAGGCATGAGCCACCGTGCCTGGCGGAAAAACAATTATTTTTATTTTTTATTTTATTTTTGAGACAGAGTCTCGCTCTGTCGCCCAGGCTAGAGTGCAATGGTGCAATCTTGGCTCACTGCAACCTCCACCTCCCGGATTCAAGCAATTCTCCCACCTCAGCCTCCTGAGTAGCTGGGATTACAGGCTCTCGCCCTCATGCCTAGCTAATTTTTTTTTTTTTTTTTTTTTTTTTTGAGACGGAGTCTCGCTCTGTCGCCCAGGCTGGAGTGCAGTGGCCGGATCTCAGCTCACTGCAAGCTCCGCCTCCCGGGTTCACGCCATTCTCCTGCCTCAGCCTCCCGAGTAGCTGGGACTACAGGCGCCCGCCACCTCGCCCGGCTAGTTTTTTGTATTTTTTTTTTAGTAGAGACGGGGTTTCACCGTGTCGGCCAGGATGGTCTCGATCTCCTGACCTCGTGATCCGCCCATCTCGGCCTCCCAAAGTGCTGGGATTACAGGCTTGAGCCACCGCGCCCGGCCGCTAATTTTTATATTTGTGTAGAGACCGGGTTTCACCATGTTGGCCAGGCTGGTCTTGAACTCCTGACCTCAGGTGATCTGCCTGCCTCGGCCTACCAAGGTGCTGGGATTACAGTTATGAGCCACCCTGCCCAGACCAATTTTTTTTTTTTATTTCATAGAAGAAAATGTTCGTCGTTATGAACTGGGCAGATACTTCACAACATGAGGGCTCTTGCTGATATGATTATTTTGTTTCATGGCTCTAACCTGAAAAGCATCTTCATAAATGAAGGATGAGCTTCACTGTCTTCCACTGAAGCCCCAGAAAAACTGGCCTGTCTTTTCTTTTTCTTCCTTTCTATTTTTTTGTTTTGTTTCGTTTTGTTTTTTTGAGATGGAGTTTTGCTATTGCTGCCCATGTTGGAGTGCAATGGTGCGATCTAGGCTCACTGCAACCTCTGCCTTCCAGGTTCAAGGGATTCTCCTGCCTTAGCCTCCCTCCCTAATAGCTGGGACTACAGGCGTTTGCCACCACGTCCAGCTAATTTTTTGTATTTTTAGTAGAGACGGGGTCTCACCGTGTTAGCCAGGATGGTCTCCATCTCCTGACCTCGTGATCTGCCCGCCTCGGCCTCCCAAAGTGCTGGGATTACAGGCGTGAGCCACCGCGCCTGGCCTGCCTTTCTTTTTAAGGGCATCAGGACTAGATGCCTTTGTGCACACTAATTCAGTCCAGTCAATATATTGAGCGCCTACCTTGATCGAGCCACTGCCAGGCCTGGAAAGTCCAAAGATGATCAGATATCATCTTTTCCGAGGATATTCTGCCCTAGTATTGTGCTTGTGTCAGTCAAATTCATTTAGAAATCTATTATTTCTGACACAGGTGGCTTTGGAATTTCCATTTGACTGCATTAGGAGGCACTAAATTGCATGAATTCATCTGAGAGTTGAGATCACAGGAACTAATAATGTACTTGATCTCTTTGCTCACAGTCATCATTTTTTAAAACAAAAATATTATGAAGGCCATTGATGGTGGTGAAATTAATATCCGGTTGGGATTTCCCACACAGCCTCGGAGGCCTGTCATTAAGGAGCTGAATCTGGGCCAGACACACTCATTATACGTGTTGTGTTGTTAATGGTTCTGCTGAATGCATGGAGGAAACACGCACCTTGCAAGGGTAGACTTATCCTAACCAGGTGCAAGTTCCATTTCTTCCATCTGCTACCTGGGTGACTGCAGACGGCTCACTTCCCCTTGCCAAGCCTCAGTTATCACCTCCCTAGACAAGGGCACAGAACCACGGACTGGCTGCTGTGACTTCTGGTAGGGGTGAGGAATTTCACTGAATAGCAAAAGGAAATTTTCACTTAGCACTTCATTAGGAATTGTTTGAATTAACTACAGAGAGCCTGTGTTTCTCTTGTGATATTTATTTATTTATTTTAAGACGGAGTCTTGCTCTGTCGCCCAGGCTGGAGTACAGTGGCATGATCTTGGGTCACTGCAACCTCCACCTCCCAGGTTCAAGCAATTCTCCTGCCTCAGCCTCCCGAGTAGCTGGGACTACAGGTGTGTGTCACCACACCTGGCTAATTTTTGTATTTTCAGTAGAAATGAGGTTTCACTATGTTGGCCAGGCTGGTCTCGAACTTTTGACCTCAGGTGATCTGCCCACCTCAGCATCCCAAAATACTGGGATTACGGGCCTGAGCCACTGCGCCTGGCCTCTCGTATGAGTTTTAAAATAAGTTTTTTTTTTTTTCTTTTTGAGATGAAGTCTTGCTCTGTCGCCCAGGCTGGAGTGCAGTGGCGTGATCTCGGCTCACTGCAAGCTCTGGTTCCCGGGTTCACACCATTCTCCTGCCTCAGCCTCCCAAGTAGCTGGGACTACAGGAGCCCACCACCAAGCCCAGCTAATTTTTTTGTATTTTTTAGTAGAGACGGGGTTTCACCATGTTAGATAGGATGGTCTCGAACTCCTGACCTCATGATCCGCCCACCTTGGCCTCTCAAAGTGTTGGGATTACAGGCGTGAGCCACCATGCCTGGCCTAAAATAAGTTTTTAAAACTCAGACTAAGATCGGGCACAGTGGCTCAGGCCCATAATCCTAATGCTTTGAGAGTTCGAGGAACAAGGATTTCATGAGGCCAGGAGCTCCAGACCAGCCTGAGTAACACAGTGACACTCCCATCTCTACCAAAAAGAAAAAAAAATTGTTTTAATTAGCTGGGCGTGGTGACGTGTGTCTGTAGTCTCAGCTACTCAGAAGGCGGAAAAGGGAGGATTGCTTACGCCTAGGAGGTCTAGGCTGCAGTGAGCTATGACCATGTTGCTGCACTCCAGTCTGGGTGAGCAAGACTGTTTCAAAAAATAAAAATAGACTGGGCGCAGTGGCTCACGCCTGAAATTCCCACACTTTGGGAGACCGAGGCAGGTGGATCGTTTGATGTCAGGAGTTCGAGACCAGCCTGGTCAACATGGAGAAACCCCGTCTCTACTAAAAATATAAAAATTAGCTGGGCATGGTGGCACACACCTGTAATCCTAGCTACTCAAGAGGCTGAGGCAGGATAATCACTTGCACCGGGAGGCGGAGGTTGCAGTGAGCTGAGACTGCACTCCAGTCTGCGGGGACAGAATGAGACTCCATCTCAAAAAATAAAAAATAGGCTGGATGCGGTTGCTCACGCCTATAATCCCAGCATTTTGGGAGGCTAAGGCGGGTGGATCACCTGAGGTCAGGAGTTCAAGATCAGCCTGACTGACATGGTGAAACCCTGCCTGTACTAAAAATACAAAATTACCAGGGCGTGTTGGTGCATGCCTATAATCTCAACTACTAGGGAGGCTGAGGTAGGAGAATTGCTGGAATCCGAGAGCCGGAGGTTGCAGTGAGCCGAGATTGTGCGTTGCACTCCAGCCTGGGCAACAACAGCGAAACTCTGTCTCAAAAATAAAAATAAATACATACATACATACATACATACATACATAAAAATAATAAAAATAAAAACTCAGACTAGGCTGGGCACGGTGGCTGATGCCTGTAATTCCAGCACTTTGGGAGGCCGAAGCAGGCAGATCACCTGAGGTCAGGAGTTCGAGACCAGCTTGGCCAACATGGTAAAACCCCATCTCTACTAAAAATACAAAAATTAAGACGGGTACGGTGGCGGGCACCTGTAATCCCAGCTACTCAGGAGGCTGAGGCAAGAGAATCGCTTGAACCCAGGAGGCAGAGGTTGTAGTGAGCGGAAATCGTGCCATTGTACTCCAGCCTGGGCAACAAGAGTGAAACTCCGTCTAAAAAAAAAAAAAAAAAAAAAAAAAAGACGGCCGGGCGCGGTGGCTCAAGCCTGTAATCCTAGCACTTTGGGAGGCCGAGACGGGCGGATCACGAGGTCAGGAGATCGAGACCATCCTGGCTAACACGGTGAAACCCCGTCTCTACTAAAAATACAAGAAAATTAGCCGGGCGAGGTGGCAGGCGCCTGTAGTCCCACCTACTCGGGAGGCTGAGGCAGAAGAATGGCGTGAACCCGGGGGGGCGGAGCTTGCAGTGAGCCGAGATTGCGCCACTGCACTCCAGCCTGGGGCACAGAGCAAGACTCCGTCTCAAAAAAAAAAAAAAAAAAAAAAAAAAAAAAAAAAAAAGACTAGAATGGACTAAAGCAAATTTTTAAAAAAACTTGAACACTGGTTTTTGGCATGACCAGGTACATGCTGCTGTTAATGTCATCTTGTACTAAAGCTAGATAAATAGTACTGCTGTCTCACCTAGGTGTTTTTTTTTTTTCTTTTACTTCACTCAGAAGCAGAGATCCCAGGGTTTTTCTTTGTTTTGGCTGGCTGTGTAATTTTTTTTTTTTTGAGACAGCTCACTCTGTCACCCAGGCTGGAGTGCAGTGGTGTGATCTCTGCTCACTACAACCTCTGCCTCCCAGGTTCAAGCTATTCTTCTGCCTCAGCCTCCCAAGTAGCTGGAACTGCAGGTGTGCATCACCATGGCTGGCTACTTTTTGTATTTTTAATAAAGACGGGATTTCCCTATGTTGGCCAGGCTGGTCTCGAACTCCTGACCTCTGATGATCCGTCCGCCTCAGCCTCCCAAGGTGCTGAGATTATAGGCATGAGCCACCACGCCTAGCCTGGCTGTGTAATTTTTGAGACTCAGTGCAAAATGAAAATGCAGGGACCTTATACAAAAGCCAGGGAGAAAAATGTGCTGGGTTTTTGGGTTTTTTTTTGAGATGGAGTCTCGCCCTGTCACCCAGGCTGGAGTGCAGTGCCATGATCTTCACTCACTGCAACCTCTGCCTCCCGGGTTCAAGCAATTCTCCTGCATCAGCCTCCAGAGTAGCTGGGACTACAGATGCGTGCCACCATGCCTGGCTAATTTTTTTGTATTTTTAGTAGAGATAGGGTTTCACGATGCTGGCCAGGCTGGTCTCAAACTCCTGACCTCATGATCCACCCACTTCGCCCTCCCAAAGTGCTGGGATTACAGGCATGAGCCACTGCGCTCGGAAAAATATGTGCTGTTGAAAGTAATAACATAGGCTGGGTGCAGTGTCTCACGCCTATAATCCCAGCACTTTGGGAAGCCGAGGCGGGCAGCGGATCACGAGGTCAGGAGACTGAGACCATCCTGGCTAAAACGGTGAAACCCTGTCTCTACTGAAAATACAAAAAATGAGCCAGTAGTGGTGGTGGGCGCCTGTAGTCGCAGCTACTCGGGAGGCTGAGGAGGAGAATGGCTTGAACCCGGGAGGTGGAGGTTTCAGTGAGCCGAGATTGGGCCACTGCACTCCAGCCTGGGGGACAGAGCAAGACTCCGTCTCAAAAAAAAAAAAAAAAAAAAACCAAAAACACAAAGTAATAACATATAAAGCTTTTTCCTTTCTTTCAAGACCTTTTTGGACTTGTCATGGCCTATTTATTTATTTATTTATTTATTTATTAGAGACAGAGTTTTACTATGTTGCCCAGGAGAAAGTGGAACTCCTAGCCTCAAGTGGTCCTCCTGCCTCAGCCTCCCAAACAGTTGGGATCATTGTGTATTTATTTATTTATATGAGACAGGGTCTCGCCCATGGTGTGTTTTCTTATTGTTGTTTTCCTTTTGAGACAGTCTCGCTCTGTCGCCCAGGCTGGAGTGCAGTGGCACAGTCTCGGCTCCACCTCCGAGGTTCAAGTGATTCTTGTGTCTCAGCCTCCCGAGTAGCTGGGATTACAGGTGTGTACCACCATGCCTGGCTCACTTTTTTTTTTTTTTTTTTTTGAGACAGCGTCTCACTCTATTGCCCAGGTTGGAGTGCGGTGGCGTGATCTTGGCTCACTGCAACTTCTGCTTCCAAGGTTCAAGTGATTCTCCTGCCTCAACCTCCCAAGTCGCTGGAACTACAGGCACCCGCCACCACGCCCGGCTAATTTTTGTATTTTTAGTAGAGACGGGATTTCACCATGTTGCCCAAGCTTGTTTTGAACTCCTGACTGTGGGTGATCTGCCCACCTCGGCCTCCCAAAGTCCTGGGATTATAGGCGTGCGCCACTGTGCCCAGCCTAAATTTATTGTTTTAATTGGCAAAATTATATACATTTATGGTGTACAACATGATGTTTTGAAATATGTAGAATATGTGAAATTGTTAAATCAAACTAATTAACAAATGCCTTACCTCTCATACTTTTTTTTTTTTTTGTGGTGAGAACACTTAAAAACTACTTCCTCAGCCATTTTCAAGTATATATCTTTTTTTTTTTTTTTTGAGATGGAGTCTCGCTCTGTCGCCCAGGCTGGAGTGCAGTGGCTGGATCTCAGCTCACTGCAAGCTCCGCCTCCCGGGTTCACGCCATTCTCCTGCCTCAGCCTCCCAAGTAGCTGGGACTACAGGCGCCCACCACCTCGCCCGGCTAGTTTTTTTGTATTTTTTAGTAGAGACGGGGTTTCACCGTGTTAGCCAGGATGGTCTCGATCTCCTGACCTTGTGATCCGCCCGCCTTGGCCTCCCAAAGTGCTGGGATTACAGGCTTGAGCCACTGCGCCCGGTGTGGCCATTTTTTTTTGAGACAGAGTCTGGCTCTGTCACCAGACTGGAGTGCAGTGGCGCAACCTCGGCTCACTGCAGCTTCTGCCTCCCAAGTTCAAGCAGTTCTCCGCCTTCAGCCTCCTGAGTAGCTGGAACTACAGGTGTGTGCCACTGCACCCGGCTAATTTTTGTATTTTTAGTAGAGATGGGATTTCATCATGTTGGCTAGGATGTTCTTGATCTCCTGACCTCATTTGTAATCCCAAAGCCTTGGGATTACAGGCATGAGCCACTGCACCCGGCCTTAATATTGTATCATTTTATGAAAAATGTAAGATTCTCACAACAGTATAATTCCATTTACATCCCCAATATTGTCTTCTGTGCTATGATAGTCTTACATTTTATGAGTGTTGTAAAATCTCACAATACAATATTTTTGTTTTTGCTTTAAACAGTTTTCCTTTAAAGAAATTTTAAAAATATAAAAGACAATTTTAGGCTGGGTACAGTGGATCATGCTGTAATCCCAGCACTTTGGGAAGCTGAAGTTAGAGGATTGCTTGAGGCCAGGAGTTTGAGACCAGCCTCAGCAATATATCACCTCTAAAAAAAATTTAGAAATTAGCTGGGTGTGGTGGTGCATGTCTATAAACCCAGCTACTTAGAAGGCTGAAGTGGGAGGATGGTTTTAGCCCAGGACTTCAAGGCTGCTGTGAGCTATGGTTGTGCCACACAGTGAGAGACCCTTCTCTAAAGAAAAAAAGAGGAAATTTTGGCCTTTCTCTTTTCACAAGTTTTTCCACTCCATTATCTCTCCTCTCCTTGTGGACTCCTATTACAGGTGTTATAGTTTGATATTGGCCCAGGAGACACTAAGACTCTGTTCATTTTGTCCTTTCTGTTTTTCCAACCTTGATAATTTTTATTGGTCTTTCAAGTTTATTTTAGCTTTACTCTGTACTTTTTAATCTTTTGTTAACTCTCTATGGTGAATTTTTCATTTCTGATATTGTACTTTTCCATTAATCCCATTTTTTATATTTTTCATTTTTCTGCTTACATGTTATCTCATTATAGGCTTTTTTTTTTTTTTTTTTTTTTTTTTTTAAATGGAGGCTCACTCTGTTGCCCAGGCTGGAGTGCAGTGGTGTGATCTTGTCTTACTACAACACCCACCTCCCAGGTTCTCAGCGTCCCAAGTAGCTGGGATTGGATTACAAGCTTGCACCACCATACCCAGCTAATTTTTTATATTTTTGGTAGAGACAGGGTTTCACCATGTTGACCAGTCTGGTCTTGGAACTCCTGACCTTAAGTGATCTGCCTGCCTCGGCCTCCCAAATTGCTGAGATTACATGCATGAGCCACCATGACCAGTCTATGTTTTCCTTTTAATTCTTTTTTTTTTTTTTTTTTTTTTGAGACAGAGTCTCGCTCTATCGCCCAGGCTGGAGTGCAGTGGTGCGATCTCCACTCACTGCAACCTCCGCCTTCTGGGTTTAAGCGATTCTCCTGCCTCAATCCCCTAGTAGCTGGGACTACAGGCGCCTGCCACCACACCCGGCTAATTTTTGTATTTTAAGTGGAGATGGGGTTTCACCGTGTTAGCCAAGATTGTCTCGATCTCCTGACCTCATGATCTGCCCACCTCAGCCTCCCAAAGTGCTGGGACTACAGGCATGAGCCACCATGGCCAGCTCTTCCTTTTAATTCTTTTGAAAAGAATTATTTTTTTTTTTTTTTGAGACAGAGTCTCACTTCGTCACCCAGGCTGAAGTGGAATGGTGCGATCTCGGCTCACTGCAACCTCCACTCCACCTCCACTGCAAGTGATTCTCCTGCCTCAGCCTCCCAAGTAGCTGGGATTACAGGTGCCCACGACCAGGCCCGGCTACTTTTTGTATTTTTAGTAGAGATGGGGTTTCACCATGTTGGCCAGGCTGATCTTGAACTCCTGACCTCAGGTGATCCACCCATCTGGGCCTCTAAAAGTGCTAGGATTACAGGTGTGAACCACCATTCCTGGCCTCCTTTTAATTCTTGAATGTGTTTATGATAGTTGTATTAAGTCCTTTTCTGTTAATTCCAACATCTAGGTCCCTTTTTCTTCTGACCTTTTTTCTAGATTTCAAAAATTATTATTTTTAGAGTCAGGGTCTTGCTCTGTCGCCCTGGCTGGAGTGCAGTGACACAACTGTAGCTCACTGCAACCTCAAACTCCTGGCCTCGAATGATCCTCCTGCCTTGGTCTCCCAAAGCTCTGGGATTATAGGTGTGAGCCACTTTACTTGGCCCTTTTCTGTAGATCCTGTCTCATTTTCATCCACCTTTGCAAGTCTAGTACTTCTTTATTGTATGCTAGACATTATGAATGTTACAGATTATTATATGCAGTCTGGATTTTGTTGCCTTCCTTTCAAGGGCTTTCAGTTTTTTTGTTTTGTTTTGATTTTTTTTTTTTTTTTTTTTGAGACGGAGTCTTGCTCTGTCGCCCAGGCTGGAGTGCAGTGGCGCGATCTCGGCTCACTGCAAGCTCCGCCTCCTGGGTTCACGCCATTCTCCTGCCTCAGCCTCCCGAGTAGCTGGGACTACAGGCGCCCACAACCGCGCCCGGCTAATTTTTTTTGTATTTTTAGTAGAGACGGGGTTTCACCGTGGTCTCGATCTCCTGACCTTGTGATCCGCCCGCCTCGGCCTCCCAAAGTGCTGGGATTACAGGCGTGAGCCACCGCGCCCGGCCTTTGTTTTGTTTTGAAACAGGGTTTTGCTCTGTTGCCCAGGCTGGAGTGCAGTGGCACAATCTCAGCTCACTGCAACCTCCACCTCCTGGGTTCAAGTGATTCTCCTGACTCAGCCTCCTAAGTAGCTGAGATTACAGGTGCGTGCCACCGCATCTGGCTCTGGTTAATTTTTGCTTTTTTTTTTGGTTTTAAGGAGCGGAGACTTTAATAGGCAAGAAAGAAGGCAGAAGGAAGAGGCTCCCTCATACAGAGACAGAAGGAGTGGGGCTCCAAAGCTGAAAGAGGAGATTCCCCCCGCTTTTTTTTTTTTTTTTTGAGACGGAGTCTCCCTCTGTCGCCCAGGCTGGAGTGCAGTGGTGTGATCTTGGTTCACTGCAACCTCCGCCTCCCCAGTTCAAGTGATTCTCTTGCCTCAGCCTCCTGCGTGGCTGGGAGTACAGGCACATGCCACCACGCCTGGCTAATTTTTGTATTTTTAGTAGAGATGGGATTTCTCCATGTTGGCCAGGCTGGTCTGGAACTCCTGACCTCAGGTGATCTGCCTGCCTTGGCCTCCCAAAATGCTGCAATTACATGTGTGAGCCACCACACCCGGCTGAGGGGCTTTAAGTTTTGTTCTGGTAGGTAAATTACTGGCAAATCCTCTTGTTCCTGTCAGGTTTGGTTTTAAGTTCTGTTTAGGCAGATTTATTTTGTTTTTGTCTTTGGTGCTAAGGCATGGACTTTATTCTAGCTCTTAGTCCTTACTCCTGACGCACAGTCTTTTGAGGATCTCAACTGAATGCCCAAGATGTTCGGCATGTTCTTTTCACTCTGGCTGGATTTGAACTCCCGCATGTCCCACCACTGAGCAAACTCTGGTATCTCTTTTCAGCTGTCAATCCTGCAACAGTTGTTCTCTGCTGGGCCTCGCAGAGTCTCACTCTGTACATGCATAGCCTACAGCCCAGCCTTTTTTGGCCACAGACGCAAGAGGAATTCCCATGTAAACCTAACCTCCCCCTCCCCCTGCCCCCTCTCCCCACCTCGCTCCTCTCCCCTCCCCCCTCCCTCCTCTCCCCTCCCCTTCTCCCTCCCCTCCCCTCCCGTCCAGAGTCTTACTCTGTTGCAGAACAATTTATTATATGCAATGGCACCATCTCAGCTCACTGCAACCTTCACCTCCCAGGTTCAGGTGATTCTCCTGCCTCAGCCTCCCAAGTAGTTGGGATTACAGGCACGTGCCACCATGCCCAGCTAATTTTTGTATTTTTAGTAGAGACGGGGTTTCACCATGTTGGCCAGCATGGTGTCCAACTCTTGACCTCAAGTGATCAGCCTTCCAAAGTGCTGAGATTACAGACTGCATGTAAACTTCTGTCTCTTCCCACTCCCTGTGGTACTGCTCCCTTCTTTTCTGTACCCTGTCCTGCACATTCCAGCTACTTCAGCAGCCCCAAACACTGATTTCTGCCTCTGTAGCTCAGGAAGAATACTTCTTTGCTTGGAACCCACTTTCCTCCACTGTAATTGGGAAATTGTCCCCAGGCAGAAAGCCAGGACAAACATGGGGTTCATCTTTTCTATTTCCCTTTTTCTCAAAGATCATAGTCTATTTTGCCTTTTTTTCAATAACTGAAAACATCTGCCTCTGATTTTCTCCAGTTTTCTAGTTGTTTAAGATTGTTGGGCCAGGCGCGGTGGCTGACACCCGTTATCCCAGCACTTTGGGAGGCTGAGGTGAGTGGATCACTTGAGGTCAGGAGTTTGAGACCAGCCTGGCTACATGGTGAAACCCCATATCTACTAAAATACAAAAAATTAGCTGGGCATGGTGGCGCACAACTGTAATTCCAGCTACTCAAGTGGCTGAGGGAGGAGAATCTCTTGAACCTGGGAGACAGAGGTTGCAGTGAGCCGAGGTCATGCCACTGCACTGCAGCCTGGACGACACAGCAAGACTGTGTCTCAAAAAAAAAAAAAAAGGTTGTTGGATGAGTTCATCATCACTGAGAGTGGAAGTCCTACTTTCACTTTCATTATGTAAACATCTTTTTAGAAATATAGTTGACATGTAATAAATTGTTCATACTTACAGTGTACAATTTGATGAGTTTTGACTTATGTGTATACCCATGGAACTATTAGCATAATGAAGAAATGAAGATAAGGCTCCTCCTGTTCTTTAAAATTGGAGACAACTGACTGTGCATGGTGGCTCCCACCTGTAATCCCACACTTTGGGAGGCCAAGCCAGGTGGACCACTTGAGGTCAGGAGTTTGAGGCCAGCCTGGCCAACATGGTGAAACCCTGTCTCTACTAAAAAAAAAAAAATATATATATATATATATATATAAAATTAGCTGGGTGTGGTGGCGGGCACCTGTAATCCCAGCTACTCAGGAGGCTGAGGCAGGAGAATTGCTTGAATCCGGGAGGTAGAGGTTGCAGTGAGTTGAGATGGTGCCATTGCACTCCAGCCTGGGCAACAGAGTGAGACTCCATCTTCAAACAAACAAACAACAACAACAACAAAAAATAAGACTCAGCTATAAAACCATCTAAGCCTGATGCCTTTTAAAATGAATACTTACTTTTCTAATTTATTTTATTTCTATTTTATTTTATTTTATTTATTTATCTATCTATTTTTGAGATGGAGTCTAGCTCTGTCACCCAGGCTGGAGTGCAGTGGTGCCATCTTGGCTCACTGCAACCTCCACCTCCCCAATTCAAGTGATTCCTGTGCCTCAGCCTCCCGAGTAGTTGGGACTACAGGTGCAAGCCACAAGACCTGGCTAATTTTTGTCTTTTTGATAGAGACAGGGTTTTGTCATGTTGGCCAGTCTGGTCTTGAATTCCTGACCTCAGGTGATCTACCCGCCTCAGCCTCCCACAGTACTAGGATTAGAAGTGTGAGACACCGTGTCTAGCTTCTAATTTCTTTTGTAGTTATTAGTGTATTTGCATCTTCTCTCTCTTCTTAGGAAAATTATAACATTTTATTTTTTTAAAAATAAGGAAGTCATTATTTCTCCTATATTTTTCTTTCTTTCTTTTCTTTCTTTCTTTCTTTCTTTCTTTCTTTCTTTCTTTCTTTCTTTCTTTCTTTCTTTCTCTCTTTCTCTTTCTTTCTTTCTTTCTCTTGCTCTCTCTCTCTCTCTTTCTTTCTTTCTCTTGCTCTCTCTCTCTCTCTTTCTTTCTTTCTCTCTTTTTTTTTTTTTTTTTGAGACGGAGTCTTGCTTTGTCACCCAGGCTGGAGTGCAGTGGTGTGATCTTGGCGATCTCCCTGCGTGATTCACCACTCCCGGCCCTATCTTTTCTTTTCTTTTCTCTTTTCTTTTCTTTTCTTTCCTTTTTCCTTCCCTTCCCCTTCCCCTTCACCTTCCTTTTCTTTTTTCTTTTCTTTTTTTTTTTTTTTTTTTTTTTGAGACGGAGTCATGCTCTGTCGCCCAGGCTGGAGTGCAGTGGCCGGATCTCAGCTCACTGCAAGCTCCGCCTTCTGGGTTCACGCCATTCTCCTGCCTCAGCCTCCCGAGTAGCTGGGACTACAGGCGCCCGCCACTTCGCCCAGCTAGTTTTTTGTATTTTTTAGTAGAGACGGGGTTTCACCGTGTTAGCCAGGATGGTCTCGATCTCCTGACCTCGTGATCCGCCCGTCTCGGCCTCCCAAAGTGCTGGGATTACAGGCTTGAGCCACCGCGCCCGGCCTCTTTTCTTTTTTTGAGACACAGTCTCACTCTCGCCCAGGCTAGAGTGTGATGGCACGATCTTGGCTCATTGCAACCTCCGCCTCCCAGGTTCAAGTGATTCTCATGCCTCAACCTCCCAAGTAGCTGGGACTACAGGTCCGAGCCACCATGCCAGGCTAACTTTTGTATTTTTAGTACAGACAGGGTTTTGCCATATTGCCCAGGCTGGTCTCAAACTCCTGGCCTCAAGCAATCCCCCTCTGCCTCAGCCTCCCAAAGTGCTGGGATTACAGGTTTCCCTAGATTTTCTAAGTATTTGACACAGAGTTACACATAATAACCTTTTGTAATTCTTTTTTTTTTTTTTTTTTTTCCGAGACAAGATCTTGCTCTGTTGTCCAGGCTGGAGTGCAGTGACTTGATGTTGGCTCACTGCAGCCTCCGCCTCCTGGGTTGAAGCAATTCTTGTGCCTCAGCCTCCCGAGTAGCTGGGACTACAGGCGTGCGCCACCACACCCGGTTAATTTTTGTACTTTTAGTAGAAATGGGGTTTCACCATGTTGACCAGACTGGTCTTGAATTCCTGACCTCGTGATCTGTCCATCTTAGCCTCCCAAAGTTCTGGCATTACAGGCATGAGCCACCACGCCTGGTCCCTCTTGTGCCTTTAAGAGTGAGTCCTATTCTTTTTTTTTTTTTTTTTTTTTGAGACGGAGTCTCGCTCTGTCGCCCAGGCTGGAGTGCAGTGGCCGGATCTCAGCTCGCTGCAAGCTCTGACTCCCGGGTTTATGCCATTCTCCTGCCTCAGCCTCCCGAGTAGCTGGGACTACAGGCGCCCGCCACCTCATCCGGCTAGTTTTTTGTATTTTTTAGTAGAGATGGGGTTTCACCGTATTAGCCAGGATGGTCTCGATCTCCTGACCTCGTGATCCGCCCGTCTCGGCCTCCCAAAGTGCTGGGATTACAGGCTTGAGCCACCGCGCCCGGCCAAGAGTGAGTCCTATTCTTAAGACGGCCCTCCTAAACTGAGAGAGAGACTACTGCGTGTCCTGCCAGATGGAATTTTTTTTAAAAAAAGCATTCTTGCAGCCGGGCACAGTGGCTCAGGCCTGTAATCCCAGTACTTTGGAAGGCTGAGGCTGGTGGATCACCTGAGATCAGGAGATAGAGACCAGCCTGGACAGCATGGTGAAACCCCGTCTCTCTACTAAAAATACAAAATTAGCTGGGCGTGGAGTTGTGCACCTGTAATCCCAGCTACTCCGGAGGCTGAGTCAGGAGAATCCCTTAGAACCCAGGAGGTGGACGTTGCAGTGAGCCGAGATTGCACCACTGCACTCCAGCCTCGGTGACAGAGCAAGACTCTGTTTCAAAAAAAAAAAAAAAGAAGAAGAAGTATTCTTGCATTCTGTTTTTTGTTTGTTTTTAGGGACAGGGTCCCACTCTGTCACCTAGGCTGGAGTGCAGTGGCAGAATCATAGTTCAAACTCCTGGGCTGAAGAGCCATCTTCTTGCCTCAGTCTCCCTAGTAGCTGGGACTTCAGGCACCAGCCACTGCACCTGGCTCTTATATTCTTTTAAAAATTACAATTCAGGCCGGGCGCGGTGGCTCAAGCCTGTAATCCCAGCACTTTGGGAGGCCGAGACGGGCGGATCACGAGGTCAGGAGATCGAAATCATCCTGGCTAACACGGTGAAACCCCGTCTCTATTAAGAAATACAAAAAACTAGCCGGGCGAGGTGGCGGGCGCCTGTAGTCCCAGCTACTCGGGAGGCTGAGGCCGGAGAATGGCGTGAACCCGGGAGGCGGAGCTTGCAGTGAGCTGAGATCCGGCCACTGCACTCCAGCCTGGGCGACAGAGCGAGACTCCGTCTCAAAAAAAAAAAAAAAAAAAAAAAAAAAAAAAATTACAATTCAGTGGTTTTAGGATACATATTCCCAAGTTTGTACAGCTATCACCACAATTTTATAGCATTTTACACTTTTTTTTCTTTTCCTTTTTGTGGAGAATATGGGGTCTCGCTATATAGTCCAGGCAGGTCTCGAACTCCTGGGCTCAAGCTATCCTCCCACCTCTGCCTTGCTGAGAGCTGGGATTACAGGCATGAGCCACTGCACCTGGCAATTTTATAGCATTTTAATCATCTCAAAAAGAAATCCTGTACCTTTTGGCAGTCACCCCCAGCTTCCTCATCTATCTTCTATCCCACCCCAAATCCTAGGCAACCACTAATCTACTTTCTTTTTTTTTTTTTTTTTTGAGACAGAGTCTCACTCTATCAGCTGGAGCGCAGCAGCATGATCTTGGCTCGCTGCAACCTCTATCTCCTGAGTTCAAGTGATTCTCATGCCTTAGCCTCCTAAGAAGCTGGGATTACAGGTGCGGACCACCACGCCCAGCTAATTTTTTGTATTTTTAGTAGATACGGGGTTTCACCATGCTGGTGAGGCTGGTCTCGAACTCCTGACCTCATGATCTGCCCACCACCTCGGCCTCCAAAGTGCTGGGATTACAGGCATGAGTCACTGTGCCCACCTTTCTTTTGTTTCGCTCTCTTTTTTTTTTTCTTTGGTTTTTCTCCTCCCTGCCTCCTGCCCTGTCACCCCATGCTGGAGTGCAGTGGCATGATTGTACCTCACTGCAGCCTTGAACTCCTGGGCTCAAGCGATCCTCCCATCTTAGTCTCCCATGTAGCTAGAACTGTAGATAAGCACCACCCTGCCTGGCTAATTTGTTAAATTTTTTTGTAAAGTTAGCTACTCAGGAGGCTGAGGCACCAGAATCGCCTGAACCTGGGAGGTGGAGGTTGCAGTGAGCCGAGATCGTGCCACAGCACTCCATCCTGGGCAACGAGCAAGGCTCCATCTAGAAAAAAAAAAGTGTTCAAGGTTCATATATGTTGTATGCAGTGTTAGTATTGTGTTTTTTATGGCTGAATATTATTCCACTATATGAGTATACCACATTTTATTTATTCATTCATCAGTTAACAGCCATTTGGGTTGTTTCCACTTTTTACCTATTATGAATAATACTGCTTTCTTTTTGTTGCACATATCTGGTATATCTTTGATCATCATCTAATTTCATTCTTTTGACCGGGCGCAGTAGCTCACGCCTGTAATCCTAGCACTTTGGGAGGCTGAGGTGGGTTAATCACTTGAGGTCAGGAGTTTGAAACCAGCCTGGCCGGCATGGTGAAACCCTTGTCTCTACTAAAAAAACCAAAAACAGTTAACTGGGTGTAGTGGTGGGCACCTGTAATCCTAGCTACTGGGAAGACTGAGGCAGGAGAATCGCTTGAACCTGGGAGACAGAGGTTGCAGTGAGTCGAAATTGCGCCATTGCACTCCAGCCTGGACGAAAGAGTGACACTCTGTCTTAAAATAATAATAATAATAATAATAATAATAATAATAATAATAGTTTCATTCTTTTGTTTTATCCTTTCTTTGTCACATTGTTTAGGTGTTTTTCGTTTGTTTGTTTTTTTGTTTTTTTCAAATCCAGCTAGAGGCTGGGCACAGTGGCTTATGCCTGTAATCCCAGCACTTTGGGAGGCAGAAGCAGGAGGATCACTTGAGCTCAGAAACCAGCCTGAGCAACAGGGATACCCTGTTTCTTCTTTTTAAAAATATTTTAAAAAATAAAATCCAGCTAGATTTTTTAAAAGTCCAATTTGACAATCTCTGGTTTTGAAAGGGGAATTCAGCCTGTTTATTGTGTGATAACAGGTATATTGGATATTATTTCTTTCATTCAGTTTTAGGCTTACTATTTTATTCTACTGTATTATTTCCTCTTTCTCTTTTCCTTATTTTTGGTGCCTTGATCAAATTCTTTATCCCCCTTTTATTTTATTTTATTTATTTATTTATTTAATTTAATTTTGTTTTTTTAGAGACAAAATCTCGCCGTGTTGCCAAGGGTGGAGTGCAGTGGCACCATCTCGGCTCACTGCAACCTCTGCCTCCCAGGTCAAGCGAGTCTCCTGCCTCAGCCTCCTGGGTGGCTGGGATTATAGGTGCATGCCACTATGCCCAGATACTTTTTTTATTTTTAGTAGAGACAGGTTTCATCATGTTGATGAGGCTGGTCTTGAACTCTTGACCTCAAGTGATCCTCCCACCTCAGCCTCCCAAAGTGCTGGAATGACAGGCGTGAGCCACTGCGCCTGGCCTATCCCTCTATTATTTTAGAAACTCTGCTATGCTTTCTCAATTCTAGCATAGCTACCTTCCTATTGCTAACATCATAATCAAAGGTATATTTATCTGTTGACATATCACAAAGAAAGAAAGACTAAACATTTAGATCAAAATTATTTTTCTATTCCCCCCAGTCCCAACACCTCCATTTTGCTAAAGTAGATTGATAGTTCTACGCTAGGGTTTTCATTGGGTTTCTCTTCAGTCCAGTTCCTCTGTTTCTTCTCTTAAGATACTTAGAACAATAATTCTGGGGTTTTGGACATTGTTGTAACTTTTTGTCAATACAAGTTTATTATATCCTTTAGCAGAGTAGTATTTTATTTTTACCCCTAAACGACTGCCCATGCCAACCACATTCATGATCTTGAATGAGCAGGATGTGTTCTGATATTTAATAATAATTTTCTGGGCCGGGCGCGGTGGCTTACACCTGTAATCCCAGCACTTTGGGAAGCCGAGGTGGGTGGATCACGAGGTCAGGAGATCGAGACCATCCTGGCCAACGTGGTGATACCCCGTCTCTATTAAAAATACAAAAAAATTAGCCAGGCATGGTGGCAGGTGCATGTAGTCCCAGCTACTCAGGAGGCTGACGCAGGAGAATCACTTGAACCGAGAAGGCAGAGGTTGCGTTGAGCCGAGATCATGCCACTGCACTCCAGCCCAGGTGACACAGTTAGACTCTGTCTCAAAAAATAAAAAGGAATAATTTTATGGGCTAAGTTCAGTCTCTCACATCTGTAATCTCAATGCTTTGCGAAGCCAAGGCAGGAGAATCACTTGAAGCCAGGAGTTCAAGACCAGCCTGGGCAACAATGTGAGACTGTATTACTGCAAAAAATTAAAAAATTACCTGGGTGTGGTAGCACAAGTCTGTAGTCCCACCTACTCGGGAGCCTGAAACAGAAGGATGACTTGAGCTTAGAAGTTGGATGTTGCAGTGAGCTACCATTGCAGCCATTGCAGTCCAGGGGACAGAGTGAGATCCTCTTGAGAGGTGAAGCCAGCTGAAATTCCTGGGTTGAGTGGGGACTTGGAGAACTTTTCTTTCTTACAAGAGGATTGTAAAATGCACCAATCAGCACTCTGTAGTTAGGATTGTAAAACGCACCAATCAGCACTCTGTGGCTAGCCAGAGGTTTGTAAAATGGACCAATCAGCGCTCTGTAAAATGGACCAATCAACAGGACGTGGGTGGTGACAAATAAGGGAACAAAAGCTGGCTACCCCTCCCCCAGCCAGCAGTGGCAACTCACTTGGTTTCACTGCCATGGTGTGGAAGCTTTTGTTCTTTTGCTCTTAGCAATAAATCTTGTTGCTGCTCAGTCCTTGGGTCTGTGCCACCTTTAAGAGCTGTAACACTCACTGCAAAGGTCCACGGCTTCATTTTTGAAGTCAGTGAGACCAAGAACCCACTGAGAGGAACCAACTCCGGACACACTGTCTCAAAAAAAATTCCATTTTGGGATTCCTTATTATATACATTCTCTCTCTAGCCCAGCGGCTCTTGTCATCTTGTGGAGACTGCAGATGTGTGCTGTGCTTCCCCATGTCCGGGCTTTGCTCATCCGTGTGGAATGTCTTCTTTCCTCCATGCCTATCTGCATCTTTCCAGGCCTATCTTTTACCAGTCTTTTTCTGACCCAAACCAGATGTGAGCACTTTTTCCTTTGAATCTCACAAGGCACCCTGTAACTATTTCTTCTGACATCTACCTCTACTGACATTTGGTCATTCCCATACCTTCAGGCCTCTTCTGTCTTCTAGGGAAAAAAGAAAAGTATCTTTGTATTCCCAGTGTCTGTCACCATCCCTGGCATATAATACATACTGAGCTGAAATGACTAGACATGGGTCAAGGAATCACCAAGTTGGATGGCGAAAGCAGCAGACTTTGATTTAATGAAGACTTTTATACACTTTCATTTTTTCCATCTAAGAGACACATTTGTAGGGAAGAACTGTCTTCATCATGCCCTAGATGTGCTCATTCCTGAGATTCCCCTTTCTTATTTTATTTTTTCAGAGATGGAGTCTTGCCATGTTGCCCAGGCTGGACTCAAACTCCTAGGCTCGAGCGATAGTCCTGCCTTGGCTTCCCAAAGTGCTGGGATTACAGGTGTGAACCACCATACCCATCTGAGATTCCCCATTCTAGAAGGAAAACATCTATCAGTCAGTAGTGACATTAATCACTATCCTTCATCCAGGGCTTCCCATTCTCTACTGCTACAATATACTGGGAAGTTTGATCTGTTTAGAAGGTAGGCTTAAAAAAATGGTAATGGCTGAGTGTAGTGGCTCATGCCTGTAATTCCAGCATTTTGGGAGGCCGTGGTGGGTGGATCACTTGAGGTTACGAGTTCAAGACCAGCCTGGGTAACATGGTGAGACCCCATCTCTACTAAAAATACAAAAAAAAAAAAAAAGAAAAAGAAAAAAAAAAAGGTGGGCATGGCAGTGCAAGCCTGTGGTCCCAGCTACTTCGGAGGCTGAGGTAGGAGGATGGCCTGAGCCCTGGAGGCGGAGGTTGCAGTAAGCCTAGATTGCACCACTGCACTCTAGTCTGGGTGACACAGTGAGACCCTGTCTAAAAAAAAAAACAAAACATGGATTTTTCATTTATCATCCTGTTTCTTCCATCAACCCGACTCAATTACTAAGGTGTCTATAATAACATATACAGACTACTTAGAAAAAAATTAAATAATTTCTTTCTTTTTATTTTATTTTATTCTACAATTTTTGTTGATATTTAATAGTTGTACATATTTTGGGGCTACATGTGATATTTTGATACATGTATACAATGTGTCATAAAATCAGAGTAACTGGGATATACATCGCTTCAAACATCTTTTCTGCTTCTTGCAAAAAAAAATTTCTCTCTTTCTTAAAATTTCCATTTTGTAAATATTTTTCAAGAGATTGTTGTAGCCGCACGTCTGCTGGTGCTGGAGATAGATACAGTATCATTCCTTCCTCATGGGGTCATGTCTTTTTTGTTTTCTTTTTTTCATTTTTTTTTTTTGTCTGGTTTGTTTTTTTGAAACAGGGTCTCACTCTGTCACCCAGGCTGAAGTGCAGTGGCATGATCACAGCTCACTGCAGCCTTGTCTTCTTGGGCCCACCTCAGCCTCCCGAGTAGCTAAGATTACACCACCACACTGATGTTTTGTAGAGATGGGGTTTCATCATGTTGCCCACTGTACCCAGCTAATTTTGTTATTTTTATAGAGATGAGGTATTGCTGTGTTACCCAGGTTGGTCTCAAACTCCTGGGCTTCAGCGATCCTCCTGCCTTGGCCTCCCAAAGTGCTGGGAGTGAGCTAGGCATGAGTCACCGAACCTGGCTAGGAATCATGGTTTAATGGGAATCACAGAAGTAAAACAGTGCCAGAGAAAGCCTGTATATTTGACCACATGTAATTGTTTTGGTATGGTGGGAGTGTCTCAGCAAGAGATGAAGATTTTCTGTCAATCTTTGTTTTATTTATTTATTTATTTATTTATTTTAGAGGCAGTTTCTCACTCTATCACTCAGGCTGGAGTGCAGTGGTGGGATCATAGCTCACTGTAATGTCAAAGTCCTGGGCTCCAGTGAACCTCCTGCCTGAGCCTTCCCAGTAGCTAGGACTACAGGTGCGGGCCACCAAGCCTGAATAATTTTTTTTTTTTTTTTTGAGACAGGGTCTTGCTGTTATCCAAACTGGAGTGCAGTGATCTGATCATGGCTTACTGTGGCCTTGAGCTCCTGGGTTCAAGTGATCCTCCTGTCTCAGCTCACGCATAGCTGGGACTACAGGTATGCGCTACCACGCCTGGCTAAATTTTAAACTTTTTGTAGACTGGCTAATGTAATTTTTTTTTTTTTTTTTTTAATAGAGATGGGGGTCTCCCTATGTTGCCCAGGCTGGTCTTGAACTCCTGGCTTCAGTGCCCAGGCTGGTCTTGAACTCCTGGCCTCAGGTGATCCTCCCACCTCAACCTCTGAAAGCATTGGGATTAAACTGTGAGCCACTGTCCCCGGCCTATTTATTTTTTACACATTTAGTACCAAGGTACTGGTGGTTTACTGGTATGACCAAATGGGCCCTCCCTGCTGCAGTTGGTACTTAACAGACATGGGGTAGCTATGGCTCTTAGGAGCTGAACCTAAGGTCCTGGCCTTGGCCTCCCAGCCTGGATACTTCTTTTTTTTCCCTTGAGATGGAATCTTGCTCTTGTCGTCCTGGCTCAGCCTGTAGTGCAATGACATGATCTCGGCTCACTACAACCTCTGCCTCCCGGGTTCAAGCGATTCTCCTGTCTCAGCCTCCTGAGTAGCTGGGATTACAGGAACCTGCCACCATGCCCGGGTAATTTTTGTATATATTTTTTTTTTTAGACAGAGTCTTGATTTGTTGCCAGTCTGGAGTGCAGTGGCGCCATCCCCGCTCACTACAACCTCCGTCTCCTGGGTTCGAGCAATCCTCGTGCCTCAGCCTCCAGAGTAGCTGGGATAATAGGTGCACGCCACTACCATCCGGCTAATTTTTGTATTTTTTGTAGAGACGGGGTTTCACCATGTTGACCAGGCTGATCTCGAACTCCTGATGTCTGGTAATCCACCCACCTCGGCCTCCCAAAGTGCTGGGATTACAGGCGTGAGCCACCTCGCCCGGCCTGGATACTTCTTATGTGCAGGAGCATATCTGATTCACTCTCTGCTCTGTCCCCAGTGTTGTCACAGTGCCAGGCAGCAGTTGGAGCACCGTAGATAATCATTGCATGAATAGGATGGCCACCCAGGACTCTGGGGAAAATGAGTATTACTCTTTGGTGCCTATTGACAGTTCAGGGCCCCAAGGTGGGTCCTAGGGTGTCTTTGAGCAGTAAGTGCTTATCTGTAGGCCTCATATAACAGATTTACTAAGGGGCACCTACTCACAGAGCAGTGATGCCCTTGATATTGTCAGCCAATTAATTCCTTAAGTACTTCAAGGTAGGATAGGCCTGCTGATTTGATTTTATCTGTCTTTTAAGATTGATCTTTGATTATGTCCCATTCCAGCTGGACCTCCTCCTCTTCCCTCCTCCATTGCTAATGGTGTGGGATCTAATTACCTCATCATCCCTTAATTTATTTATGAAAAAGGCTGAGGTTAAAGAAAAGAAAGAAGAAACTCTCTTCGGCCCTTTGGGGACCTTCTGTAAAAGCTTTCCTTTCTGTTTCTCCCCCTTTATGCACCAAAAAAACCTCCCTTTTTTGTCTCTGGGAGGTTAGAATAGTTCTTGTTTACAAATTTAACTAAATTCAACTTCCCTCCCCGTGCTGGGTGGAGGCCAGCCCTGTGGGTTAAGCCTGGCCTGTCGACTCCCACTGGAATAATCAATCTATCAAAACAACCCATTGATCCTGAGGCAAACCGCTTTCAAAACCACCACACAGTTCCTGGATGTCCTGGCTTCCTCCTCATAAGACACGGGGAAGAGGAGTCTTTTGAAATGGTAATACATGGATACATTCATCTTGTAAAAATTTAACTTCAAAATTCCGTGGAATAAAATGTGAAAGGCACTTTCCTCGCATCCCATCCCACTGTTAACAGCTTCTGATGTATTTTTCTGTTTAGGCCTTTAAACAATGCACATTCATACATGTACACCTACATAAATGTACACTTAATTTTTAAAATAACATAAATGGTATCACTACATAGGTGCCGTTCTGCTAGTTGTTTTCCCGTTTAACATGTTCTGGATATCCAGTCAGACCACAGATCTACGTTTTAACGGCTGTAATCGTATTTCGAAAACCGGATGGAGGCATTATTCATTTGTCCATTTTCCTACTGATGGGTGTTAATATAGATTTCAATTTTTTGGTATTACAAGCTATGTTGCAAGCAGCAGTTCTCTGGGAATTATCCATTCAAGAATGCACTTATTGTGGGCTCCCCATGTGCTCTACTCGGGGTTCGGAGTAAACAAAACTAACCTAAAAATAATTTTGAATGATAGAAAGGGGGCATTTTCTTTTTCAAAGGGGGTGAGACAGGCTGCAGATGGGTCTCTACGCTCTTGCAAGACCATGGAGGCAGTCGAGGTGTCACCCCAGCTGTGAAAATGGGGACCCAGGACCCGCAGATACTGGCGAGGAACAGGGGTGCGGAGCATGAGTCGGCTTTGCACCACGCCCTGGGGTCTCCAGCACTGAAGCCTTCAGCACCATGCAGTGCGGCGGGCAGCGGGTCCTGCTGGGCGGGGCCGAGCTGCGCGCGACCCTCGGCGCGCTCGGGGAGGCCCAGACCGGGGTGGCCTCTCTGGCCCCCGCTCCCGCGGGCTCTATGACACCGCACTGGCTCGCGGGACGGGGCGGGGTTGGCTGATGGGGAGGAGACAACTTCGCGCTACACGACTCGCGGTGACCCTTACGCGGAAATCTCTCGCGAGAATTCGAAAGTACCGCGCCTGCGTACTGCAGTAGCGCCGGGTGGCGGTGGCAGTTTGGCTGCGGGTGTGTGAAGGGAGTCAGTGTGGAGGCCACAGGGTACTCGCCACGATGAGCAGCACCTTAGCTAAAATCGCGGAGATAGAAGCCGAGGTAATGGACGCAGCTGGCGCTTCACTCTTACTCTGAGCATCCCTTCTTCGGTGGCGTCGCTCCTTCCTGTTCTTCCTTGAGCCGCGTCAGGACCGGGCCTAGATTCCGCGACTTCTCTCAGCGAGGCCCGTGTTGCGACTGCCCTCCGCCACAACTTGGAGTCCCCAACTCTCCTCAGTCAGGGCCCGCTTTCCCCTCGTCCCGCGCCCACGCTCCCGGACTCCCCTTTGTCCGGGCCCGCGTTCCCCACCCCTGCACCTTAGGCCCTTGGTGTGTACCCCCTCCCAGTATTTGGCCCCTGTTCTGTTGTTTCTTTCCGTTTTTTTTCTTTGAGCAGCACTGAATCCTGTCCCTTATTCCATCTCTGACTTGGTCAGATGCTTCAGAATCTTTCGTTAGCATCCTTCGCTGCATCCCCTTATTCCCCCTTTTCCCCAGTCTCTACCCTAATGACCCCCTGATTGAGAGTATTTGCTCCCGGTAATCTGATCTGGAAGTAAAATGACATCTGTGTGGGAACAGTTTATTTCACCTGGATAATGTGTGATTCCATTGCCTGCGGCCTTCAGAGCGCTTTACAGTTAGGAAAGTGGTGTCCCAGTGTCACATGGGTCCTAACAGCTACAAACAGTAGAAAAGGAACCCGCAGATGGGTTTTAGTTTAGTCTGGGGGCACTAATTGGAATGACCTTAATCGTCTCTTCTCTTTGGGCCTTACTTTGCTTTGTAGTGAGGGAAATAAGCTGAATGGGGGAGAGAATGGATTTTTTACTCTTTTAAAGCCTGTAAAATGGGTATGCTAACATTAGTAGTACTTCGGGAAAAAAATTATTCTCTCAAAGCTGGGGGAAGCGTTCACTGCTTCTAATTTATGGCTGTGATTCCTCCCTTTTAGATGGCTCGGACTCAAAAGAACAAGGCCACAGCACACCACCTGGGGCTGCTTAAGGCTCGTCTTGCTAAGCTTCGTCGAGAACTCATTACTCCAAAGGGTGGTGGTGGTGGGGGTCCAGGAGAAGGTTTGTGCTTTTCTTCAATATATATACTTTTAGGTATAATTCTTGTCAAAATAGTACATACATGTGGTTTAAAAATAACTGAAGATGGCCCAGTGCAATCCTAGCACACTGGGAGGCTGAGATAGGAGGATTGCTTGAGACCAGGAGTTCAAGACCAGCCTGATCAACATAGACACCCCATCTCAAAAAACAAACAAACAAACAAAAAAAAAACAGAAACTTTTTTTTTTTTTTTGAGACGGAGTTTCGCTCTTACTGCCCAGGCTGGAGTACAATGGCGAGATCTCAGCTCACCCCAACCTCTGCCTCCTGGTTTCAAGTGATTCTCCTGCCTCAGCCTCCCGAGTAGCTGGGATTACGGGCATGCGCTACCATACCCAGCTAATTTTTGTATTTTTAGTGGAGACGGGGTTTCTTCATGTTGGTCAGGTTGGTCTCGAACTCCTGACCTCAGGTGATCCACCCACCTCGGCCTCCCAAAGTGCTGGGATTACAGGCGTGAGCCACTGTGCCCAGCCAAAAAAAAAAGTTTTTTAAAAAGAGAAAAACAAGATGTTCTACTAAAGTAGATTTATATTTTCTAAGTATGAATTCTTGAACCGTGTTTATTTTTATTCTGCTGGTTTCAGAGGCAAATGGATATTGTCTAATTGTACTGTAGTTTTATTTATATCCTGCCCTGATACAAAATGATTTACATGTGCTGGGTGCAGTGGCTCACCCTTGTAATCCCAGCACTTTGGGAGGCTGAGGCAGGAGGATTGCGTGAGGCCAGGAGTTCGGAACCAGCAAAGCCCTGTCTCTACGGGCTTACAAATGAGGCATAGATATGAAAGAAGATGTACAAAATATAAAAAATTATCCTAGCATAGTGGTGCATGTCTGTGGTCTCAGCTACTTGGGAGGCTGAGTTGGGAGGACTGCTTGAACCCAGGAGGTTGAGGCTGCAGTGAGTTGTGATGGCGCCACTGTACTCCATCCTGGGTGATAGAGTGAGATCTCATGTTAAGAAAACCAAAGTAGGGCCGGGTGTGGTGGCTCACTCCTGTAATCCCAGTGCTTCGGGAGGCCGAGGTGGGTGTATTACAGGTCAGGAGTTTGAGACCAGCCTGACCAACATGGTGAAACCCCATTTCTGCTAAAAATACAAAAATTAGCTGGGTGTGGTAGCATGCACATGTAATCCCAGCTACTCAGGAGGCTGAGGCAGGAGAATGACTTGAACCTGGGAGGTGGAGGTTGCTGTGAGCCGAGATCATGTACTCCAGCCTGGGTGACAGAGCGAGACTCTGTCTCAAAAAAAAAAAGAAAACCAAAGTAGATTTACACTGGCTTACAGAAATATGTAAATCAGTATCATCAACAGGATTAAAAATAAGTAAGGAAATTGATGCAAAGGGAAAATGTACGAAAAATAAGTTGAAGCCAAGAGAGATAAGATAGATTTAGGACTAAAAGGAATGGTGTAAGATCTGTGCACCTGGTAGAGAAGGGTCACAAATTTGATTCTAAACTTGTTTGCAGCCATTGTAAAAAAAAAAAAAAAAAAAAAAAAAAAAAAGGGCCGGGCGCGGTGGCTCAAGCCTGTAATCCCAGCACTTTGGGAGGCCGAGACGGGCGGATCACGAGGTCAGGAGATCGAGACCATCCTGGCGAACACCGTGAAACCCCGTCTCTACTAAAAAATAGAAAAAACTAGCCGGGCGAGGTGGCGGGTGCCTGTAGTCCCAGCTACTCGGGAGGCTGAGGCAGGAGAATGGCGTAAACCCGGGAGGCGGAGCTTGCAGTGAGCTGAGATCCGGCCACTGCACTCCAGCCCGGGCTACAGAGCGAGACTCCGTCTCAAAAAAAAAAAAAAAAAAGAAAAAGGAAAACCCAGTCAGTCATGCAATTTACAGAATTTGTAAGACAAAAAACAAAAACAAAACTCTTCTTAATTAATTAATTTGTTTATTTTAGTTATAAAACGGTGGCTGCTCCATAGGCAGAGCGGGGCTACACCATAGGTAGAGTAGCTAACAACCTTATTTTTGGATCATGTTTCATACATACGTTTGAACTGTACCTTTTTTTTTTTTTTTTTTTTTTTTTTCCCAGAGACAGGGTATTGCTCTGTTGCCCAGGCTGGAGTACAGTGATATGATCACAGCTCACTGCAGCCTCAACTTCCTGGGCTCAAGTGATCCTCCCACCTCAGCCTCTCAAGTAGCTGAGACCTACAGGCGTACACCACTATGCCTGGCTAATTTTTGTATTTTTTGTAGAGACAAGGTTTTGCCATGTTGCTCAGGCTTGACCTGAATTCCTGGGCTCAAGAGATCCTCCTGCCTCAGCCTCTGGAATAGCAAGGACTATAGATGTGTGCCACTGTGCCTGACTTTTTTGAATATAGTTTTTTTTTTTTTTTTGAGGTGGAGTCTTGCTCTGTCACCCAGGCTGGAGTGTAGTGGCGTGATCTCCGCTTACTGCAAGCTCCGCCTCCCGGGTTCACGCCATTCTCCTGCCTCAGCCTCCCGAGTAGCTAGGACTATAGGCGCCCGCCACCACGCCCGGCTACTTTTTTGTATTTTTTAGTAGAGATGGGGTTTCACCGTGTTAGCCAGGATGGTCTCGATCTCCTGACCTTGTGATCCGCCCACCTTGGCCTCCCAAAGTGCTGGGATTACAAGCGTGAGCCACCACGCCCGGCCTGGATACAGTTTTTTTTAATATCAAACACTGCATTGAATTTTGTGAATTGCTGTGCCCTTAAGTTTTGTCTGCTTGAGTTCTCCTTTAAAAGTAAACCATAAAAAGTTTGAGAAATAGTGCCTAGAGGGATAGGCAGTAAAAATATGAAAGAAATTACATGAATCGTAACACTCCTGGGGATAACTCTTCTCTTTTTGGTATTCATTGATGTTTTAGGTTTTGATGTGGCCAAGACAGGTGATGCTCGAATTGGATTTGTTGGTTTTCCATCTGTGGGGAAGTCGACACTGCTTAGTAACCTGGCAGGGGTATATTCTGAGGTGGCAGCCTATGAATTCACTACTCTGACCACTGTGCCTGGTGTCATCAGATACAAAGGTGCCAAGATCCAGGTGAGTCAAGCCTGCAGACTAAGGAAGGAAAGATATCTATTCTTCATTTAGGAAGAACTTTATTGGGAGCTCACTGTATGCCAGGCCTGATCTTTGATCTACCAGGCACTTACTACCTGGTAGGGGAAATAGAGCAGTACAGTAATAAAATGGGATAGTGCATGTGAAAATGCAGAGAAAGGGCCGGGCACAGTGGCTCACGCCTGTAATCCCAGCACTTTGGGAGGTCAAGGCGGGCAGATCACCTGAGGTCGGGAGTTTGAGAACAGCCTGGCCAACATGGAGAAACCCCGTCTCTACTAAAAATATAAAATTAGCCAGGCGTGGTGGCACATGCCTGTAATCCCAGCAACTCAGGAGGCTGAGGCAGGAGAATCACTTGAACTACTTTTTCACTTGAGGGTGGGGGCTGGTACTACAGGTGAGCACCACCATGCCTGGCTAATTTTTTATATTTTTAGTAGAGATGGGGTTTCACCATGCTGGTCAGGCTGGTCTCGAACCCCTGACCTTGTGATCCACCCACGTTGGCCTCCCAAAGTGTGGGATTTACAGGTGTGAGCCACTGCGCCTGACCCCCGGTTGTATTTTTAATGGTCTTTTTTTCCAGCTGGTCAGATGTCCATGCAGAGACACATGTCCCTTTTTGGGATCCTATGTCTAAATGCGTATGACAAGAATGAAGCAGTGTGGACGTATCTGGACCATGGCTTGATTCTAGCTGGTTTCAGAGTCTTGTTGAGAGTCACAGCTTTGGCAGCTCAAGATAATAACTTTTTTTTTTTTGTGGGATGCTATTGACACCTCTTTCAGGACTTTTGAGTATTTCAAAATAGAGTTGCTTAACTCCTCTGCTTCTCTTTCCCAGAAAACCTTCATTCTTTCAGTCTCTTCTGAGCTTAGAGTCCCCCAGCTTTTTTTTGCATGGTGCTCTCTTTCCTCCCTTTGTCCTCTGCCTCTGTTTCTCCTCCTCTTTCTCACTGCACCCTCCACCTCCTGGGTTCCAGCGATTCTCCTGCTTCAGCCTCCCGAGTAAGCTGGGACTACAGGCACGCACCCCCGTGCCCGGCTAATTTTTTATTTTTATTTTTTGTAGAGATGGGGTTTCGCCATACGGCCAGGCTGGTCTCGAGCTCCTGACCTCCTGATCCTCCTGCCTCCGCCTCCCAAAGTGCTGGGATTACAGGCTTGAGCCACCACGCCCAGCCAGGTGTCCTTAATCTTAACTGGATTAAGTTGACTGCCCAGAATGTTCCCTAAAAAGCTGTTTCATGGGATAGGACTCGTTATCTGACTTGGTGGGGGAAGAATACAGAATTAGACCCACTTAAAGAGGGAGTTTTATTTTTGTTTCTTTTTTTTTGTAAGGAAGGTCTTTAACAGTAAAGGTGCCTAAAAATGGAGTGGTACCTCTTATTTAATGAATTACTATGTTTTTTTTTTTTTTTTTTTTTTTGAGACGGAGTCTTGCTCTGTAGCCCGGGCTGGAGTGCAGTGGCCGGATCTCAGCTCACTGCAAGCTCCGCCTCCCGGGTTTAGGCCATTCTCCTGCCTCAGCCTCCGGAGTAGCTGGGACTACAGGCGCCCGCCACCGCGCCCGGCTAGTTTTTTGTATTTTTAGTAGAGACGGGGTTTCACGGTGTTAGCCAGGATGGTCTCGATCTCCTGACCTCGTGATCCGCCCGTCTCGGCCTCCCAAAGTGCTGGGATTACAGGCTTGAGCCACCGCGCCCGGCCTAATGAATTACTATGTGTGAAGAAGTCCAAGTAATGGGTGAACCACCACTCACCACAGATGTTGTAAAGAGGACTGATGTATCACATAGGCAGATATTGGTCTACAGAGTGGGTGTACAGTGCTTTGAAAATTATGGGACTTAGGTTTTACCTTGCTGAAGTCTGTAGAACTCCTTTTGCACTATACACAGTTGATTTGTGTATTTAAGTTGCCTGCTTTAACTTCTTTTTGTTTTTTTTTTTTGAGACAGAGTCTCGCTCTGTTGCCCAGGCTGGAGTGCAGTGGCACGATCTCAGCTCACTGCAACCTCCGCCTCCTGGGATCATGCCATTCTCCTGCCTCAGGCTCCCGAGTAGCTGGGACTACAGGTGCCCTCCACCACGCCCGGTTAATTTTTTTGTATTTTTAGTAGAGATGGGTTTCACCATGTTAGCCAGGATGGTCTCGATCTCCTGACCTTGTGATCTGCCCGCCTCAATCTCCCAAAGTGCTGGGATTACAGGCGTGAGCCACCGTGCCTGGCCTCACCTGCTTTAACTTCTAAAGGCATTGGAGTTTGAAGTAGTTTAACATTCAATTCCTTAAAATTCTGTAATTCTTTTTTTTTTTTTTTTTTTTGGAGACAGCATCTTACTCTGTCTTCCAGTGCAGTGGCATGATCTTGGCTCACTGCAACCTCCGCCTCCTGGGTTCAAGCAATTCGCTGAGTAGCTGGGATTTCAGCCACACGCCATCACACCCAGCTAATTTTTTTGTGTTTTTAGTAGAAATGGAGTTTCACCATGTTTGCCAGGCTGGTTTTGAACTCCTGACCTCAAGTGATCTGCCCACCTCGGCCTCCCAAAATGCTGATTACAGGCGTGAGCCACTGCACCCGGCCCCATGATATAAATAAATATGTTTTTCTTAGATTTTGGTTGGTTGTAATATGAAATTCAGATATATAAAGCCTTGACTGTTTACTGAATGTTGCTTATTAGGCATTGACTGTTTTATGGAATGTTGTTATTGAATGTTGAATCATTAGTTGCTACATTTAAATTCTTAAACCTAACTTTTAAAATATTTTCATCTGAAGAAAAGCTAAATTTAGGTTGCCTTTACTTTTGTAAAGGCCTTAATAAATTTTCTTTTTTTTGAGAAGGAGTCTCGCTCTGTCGCCCAGGCTGGAGTGCAGTGGTGCGATCTTGGCTCGCTGCAAGCTCCGCCTCCTGGGCTCACGCCATTCTCCTGCCTCAGCCTCCCGGATAGCTGGGACTACAGGTGCCCGCCACCACGCCTGGCTAATTTTTTTGTATTTTTAGTAGAGACGGAGTTTCACTATGTTAGCCAGGATGGTCTCGATCTCCTGACATCGTGATCTGCCCGCCTTGGCCTTACAAAGTGCTGGGATTACAGGCGTGAGCCACCATGCCCTGCCTCTTTTTTTTTTAAAGAGACAGAGTCTTGCTGTGTTGCCCAGGCTGGAGTGCAGTGGCGCGATTCGGCTCACTGCAACCTCCGCCTCCAGGATTTAAGTGATTTTTGTGCCTCAGCCTCCCAAGTAGCTGGGACTTCACCATGTTGGCCAGACTGGTCTTGAACTCCTGACCTCGTGATCTGCATGCCTCGGCCTCTCAAAGTTCTGGGATTATAGACTTGAGCCACCGCACCTGTCTGGGCCTTAATAAATTTTCTGCCTGTGTTCAGCTGCCACAGTTAAAAAGCCCTTGCACTTTTTCCCTCAGTTTATTCTCTCTTTCAGATGATCTTTTTGAGGTTATAGTCATATTCCAGTTTTAACAAGTTTTAGATTATTCGTGTAGATTATTCGCATTCTCACTAATATCAGTTCTCATACTGTTGGGCGTGTGTGTGTGTGTGTGTGTGTGTGTGTGTTGTGGGGGGGCATTATTTATTTTTTTATTTGAGATGGAGTCTCACTCTGTTGCCCAGGCTGGAGTGCAGTGGTGTGATCTCGGCTCACTACAATCTCCGCCCCCCGGGTTCAAGCGATTCTCCTGTCTCGGCCTCCCAAGTAGCTGGGATTACAGGTGCCCACCACTATGCCCAGCTAATTTTTGTCTTTTTAGTAGAGATGGGGTTTCACCATGTTGGTCAGGCTAGTCTCGAACTTCTGAGCTCAGGTGATCCACTCGCCTCGGCCTCCTAAAGTGCTGGGATTATAAGTGTGAGCAACCGTGCCTGGCCTTTTTCTTTTTCTTTTTCTTTTTTTTTTTTTTGAGATGAAGTCTCACTGTGTTGCCCAAGCTGGAGTGCAGTGGCACAACCTCGGTTCACTGCAACCTCCACCTCCCGGGTTCAAGTGATTCTCCTGCCTCAGCCTCCTGAGTAGCTAGGACTATAGGTATGTGCCACATGCCCGGCTAATTTTTGTATTGGTGATATTGTCCTCTATCAGTTGGTTATGGTTGTCTATAGGGTTTCTCTAAAGTTCCTTTTTTTTGGACAGTTAATATATATTTTAGGGGAGATACTTCAAGAAGATGCAAACCCTGTTTTTCCTCAAGCTTTTGCCTGCTCATTGTAGCATCCATCTGTGGGTCTTGTCTGTAACAGTTATTATTGTACTTTTTGCCTCATGGTAATTCTCCCTCACACTGTCACCCAGGCTGAGTGCAGTGGCACGGGCATGATCATGGCTCACTGCAGCCTCGACTTCCCAGGCTCAAACGATCCTTCTATCTTAGCCTTCCAAGTAGCTGGGACTATAGGCATGCGCCACCATGCCTGACTAATTTTTTATTTTTTGTAGAGACAGAGTCTCAATATGTTGCCCAGGCTGGTCTCGAACTCCTACATACAAGCAGTCCACCTGCCTCAGCCTCCTGAGGTGCTGGGGTTATAGGCATGAGCCACTGTGCTGGGCTTGAGTATGTTCTTTTGTTTTATTTTTATTTTTTCTTTTCTTTTTTTTTTTTTTTTTTTGAGTAGGTCCTTGAATGGAGAAGTTGAACTGTCTAGCACCTCTTAAATCAGTTTTCATTGTAGTTTATTTAATGCAAAGTATATTTCTGTAATTTCTTATATTCTTAGAGCAAAGCATATCTGATTTAAATTATGTTTTGGCCAGGCATGGTGGCTCAAGCCTGTAATCCCAGTACTTTGGGAGGCCAAGGTGAGCGGATCACCTGAGGTCAGAAGTTCGAGACCAGGTTGGCTAACATGGTGAAACCCCGTCTCTACTAAAAATGCACAAATAAAGTAGTGGGGTGTGGTGGCAGGCATCTGTAATCCCAGCTACTCAGGAGGCTGAGGCATGAGAATCGCTTGAACCCAAGAGGTGGAGGTTGCAGTGAGCCAAGATTGCACCACTGCACTCCAGCCTGGGCGGTAGAGCGAGATTCATTCTCAAAAAAAAAAAAAAAAAAAAAAAGATATTTTAAATGATGTTTTAATAAGCTGCATCTCTGTTTTCAGTTCATTAGTGTGTATAATTCACTATTGGCCATACAGTAGACCTTGGTATTTTTAGATTTTATGTTTGTTTTAACTGTTTTGACTGATTCTTAAGGGCAGTCAAGTTAATAGTTTATAATTTTGCTGAGATGTAAATTTGAATCACATGTGATGTGGGGTTGGTTTTTTCCAGTCACATCATTAGGTACACTGACTTCTGTGAAATTTTTACGTTACTGCATTTTCTGGGCAGTTGAGCAGTCATTTTTATCTTTTTAAAATCTTTTAAAATTTATTTATTTTTATTATTTTTTGAGACAGAGTCTTACTGTGTCGCCCAGGCTGGAGTGCAGTGGCATAATCTCGGCTCACTGCAACCTTCGCCTTTCGGGTTCAAGTCATTCTTGTGCCTCAGCCTCCAGAGTAGCTGGGATTACAGGCGTGTGCCACCACACCTGGCTAACTTTTGTATTTTTTGTACAGAGGAGGTTTCACCATGTTGGCCAGGATGGTCTCGAACCCCTGAGCTCAAGCGATCTACTTGCTTCGGCGTCTGGGAAAGTGTTGTAGAATTATAGGTGTGAGTTACTGGGCCCAGCCTGAGCAGTCATTTTTTATTGGGGCACACATCAGAGTCACTTGTGAAGCCTTTTGAAGTACAGATCCATGTCTGAACCCTAGTTTGGCCCTTCAAATCAGAATCTGCAGGGATGGGTTTCAGCTCTCTACATTTTTTAAGTTTTTCCAGGTGATTCAGTTGTGCTTTCCTGCTTAAGAACAGCTATAGAAATTTTTGTAAGTTGAGGATTTGCAGAAATTTCAATATATATCGTATGTAAATATCAAGATTGAGCTGATACCTGCTGTAAGGAATTTATATGGAGGCTCAGCCTTCTGAAAAGTGGGGGAACACTGAAAAGTATTAATGTAGAATTGGCCGGTCATGGTGGCTCACTCCTGTAATCCTAGTACTTTGCGAGGCTGAGGTGGGTGGATTTCCTGAGCTCAGGAGTTGGAGACCAGCCTGGGCAACACATTGAAACCCCGTCTCTACTAAAATACAAAAAATTAGCCGGGTGTGGTGGTGTGTGCCCTGTAGTCTCAGCTACTTTGGAGGCTGAGACAGGAGAATTGCTAGAACCTGGGAGGCAGAGGTTGTAGTGAGCAGAGATCGTACCACTGCACTCCAGCCGGGGTGGCAGAGTGAGACTCTGTCTTTTAAAAAAGTTAATGTAGAATAATGGATTTTGTCTAGAAAACATGGGTTATAACCTATTAGAACTATGACTTTGGCCGGGCGCGGTGGCTCACGCCTGTAATCCCAGCACTTTGGGAGGCCGAGGCGGGCGGATCACAAGGTCAGGAGATCGAGACCACAGTGAAACCCCGTCTCTACTAAAAATACAAAAAATTAGCCGGGCGCGGTTGTGGGCGCCTGTAGTCCCAGCTACTCGGGAGGCTGAGGCAGGAGAATGGCGTGAACCCGGGAGGCGGAGCTTGCAGTGAGCCGAGATCGCGCCACTGCACTCCAGCCTGGGCGACAGAGCGAGACTCCGTCTCAAAAAAAAAAAAAAAAAAAAAAAAAAAAAAAAAAAAAAAAAGAACTATGACTTTGGAGAAGTCACTTAACCGCTGTGAACTTCAGCTAGTATCCTTATCTCACAGGGTTGTTAGACATTTTCAACTAGGTAAAGTACATAAAAAGCCTGGCCTGGGCACGGTGGCTCATGCCTGTAATCCCAGAACTTTGGGAGGTCGAGGCGGGCAGATCACGAGGTCAGGAGTTTGAGACCAGCCTGCCCAATATGGTGAAACCCCGTCCCTACTAAAAATACAAAAATTAACCAGGCGTGGTGGTGTGCACCTGTAGTCCTCAGCTACTCGGGAGTTTGAGGCAGAAGAATCGCTTGAACCCGGGAGGTGGAGGTTTCAGTGAGCGGAGGTGGTGCCACTGCACTCCAGCCTAGGCAACAGAGTGAGACTGTGTCTCCCAAAACAAAAAACAAAAGACGCCTCTAGGCTGGGCGTGGTGGCTCACACCTGTAATTCCAACACTTTGGGAGGCTGAGGCAGGCAGATCACCTGAGGTCAGGAGTTTGACACCCGCCTGGCCAACATGGTAAAACCGTCCGTACTACAAATACACAAAAGTTTGTTGGGCATGGTGGCAGGTGCCTGTAATCCCAGCTACTTGGTAGGCTGAGACAGGAGAATTGCTTGAACCTGAGAGGCACAGGTTACAGTGAGCCAAAATTGTGCTGTTGCACTCCAACCTGGGCAAAAAGCATGAAACTCCATCTCCCAAAAAAAAAAAAAATGCCTGTAGCTGACATTTAGTAGATGCTTATTAAAAGTAATATTCATGGCCAGGCGCAGTGGCTCACGCCTGTAATCCTAGCACTTTGGGAGGCCGAGGCGGGAGGATCACAAGGTCAGGAGATCAAGACCATCCTGGCTAACACAGTGAAACCCCGTCTCTACTAAAAATACAAAAAAATTAGCCGGGCGTGGTGGCAGGTGCCTGTAGTCCCAGCTACTCGGGGAGGCTGAGGCAGGAGAATGGCATGGAGGTGGAGCTTGCAGTGAGCTGAGATTGTGCCACTGCACTCCAGCCTGGGCAACAAAGCGAGACTCTGTCTCAAAAAAAAAAAAAAAAAAGTAATATTCCCACACTCACTTATAAAGAAGATTGGATTTGGGTCTGATAAATTATAGGTACTTGAGAAATAAATTAATTCTGTTTAATATTTTCAAATGTGTAACTAGTTTTTTCTTTGATCCTCTTCCACCATTCTTAATCTTGCAGCTCCTGGATCTCCCAGGTATCATTGAAGGTGCCAAGGATGGGAAAGGTAGAGGTCGTCAAGTCATTGCAGGTGAGTGGCACTTGCCACCATCCTGGGATATCATTCCCTTCTCTGGTACTATTCCTTTAGTCAGGGACTACTAGGCTTGAGGTTATACTACAGTGAAGGGCATAGTTTCACCTGACTTCTCATTAGAGGTGAAACTTGAAGGGACCTCAGCTGCAACGTTAGCAGTGTTCTGAATCTGTGCTGTCCAACATTGTAGCTCCTAGGCATGTATGGGTATAGAGCTCTTGAAATGTGCCTAATACAATTAAGGAGCTAGTGGAGTCTGTATTGGACAATGCAGCTTTAGACGTTTTATATGGCCATCATATTGAGATTTTCTGTTCTTTTCTTGTGTGGGATCTTCTATTTCCTAGAGGCAATGTCTACTTTTTTGGATGTTTTGCTGAAAGACATTCTTTAATAACTTCCCCAGGGAAGATGAATGATACAGGTAAATTTTTCTGTCTTCTCATTTTTTTTTTGTTTTTTGTGGGGGGACAGTGGCTCACTCTGTCATCCAGGCTGGAGTACAGTGGGACAATCTTGGCTCACTGCAACCTCTGCCTCCCGGGTTCAAGGAATCCTCCCACCTCAGCCTCCCAGGTAGCAGGGATTACAGGGGTGTGCCACTATGCCTGGCTAATTTTTTTTTCTTTTTTTTTCTTTTTTTTTTTTTTGTAGAGATGGAAGTTTCACCATGTTGCCCAGGCTGGTCTCAAACTCCTGAGCTCAAGTGATCTGCCTGCCTTGGTTTCCCAGAGTGCTGTCCTTTCATGTTTGAAGGTTATTTTTATTTTACCCTTGTACTGGGGTCATTAGTTTTGCTATTTATAGATTTATAAATTAGAAGTCATTTTCCCTCAGAAATTTGAAGAACACTATCTTATAGCGTCTACTATTGCTGTTGAGTCCAATAGTTAGAACTTTTTTTTTGTTTTTTGATAAATGACCAACTTTTTTCCCCTCACTGGAAGATCTTAAAAGCTAATTCAGGCTGGGTGCGGTGGCTCATGCCTGTAATCCCAGCACTTTGGGAAGCTGAGGCGGGCAAGTCACGAGGTCAGGAGATCGAGACCATCCTGGCTGACACAGTGAAACCCTCTCTCTACTAAAAATACAAAAAAATTAGCCAGTGTGGTAGCAGGCACCTGTAGTCCCAGCTACTAGGGAGGCTGAGGCAGGAGAATGGTGTGAACCTGGGAGGTGGAGCTTGCAGTGAGCCGAGATCGTGCCACAGAGCGAGACTCTGTATCAAAAAAAGGCTACTTCAGGAAATTAATTCTTGGTTTGGGCTTTGTTTGTTTTGTTTTGTTTTGAGGCGGAGTCTCACTGTCACCCAGGCTAGAGTGCAGTGGCGCCATCTTGGCACGCTGCAAGCTCAGCCTCCCAGGTTCATGCCATTCTCCTGCCTCAGCCTCCCAAGTAGCTGGGACTACAGGCGCCTACCACCAAGCCCAGCTATTTTTTGTATTTTTAGTAGAGATGGGGTTTCACCATGTTAGCCAGGATGGTCTCGATCTCCTGATGCTGTGATCTGCCTGCCTCGGCCTCCCAAAGTGCTGGGATTACAGGCGTGACCTACCGCACCTGGCCCTCTCTTTCTTTTCTTTAATTTATCTTGCTGGATATTTGGTGGAGCCTTTTTTTTTTTTTTTGTCGGAACAGGGTCTCACTCTCACTCCCATCACCTATCCTGGAGTGCAGTGGTGGGATCTCGGCTCACTGGAGTCCCTGGACTCAGGTGATCCACCTCAGCCTCCTGAGTAGCAGGGACTACAGGTGCGTGCCACCATACCTGGCTAATTTTTTTTTTTTTTTTGAGACGGAGTCTGGCTCTGTCGCCCAGGCTGGAGTGCAGTGGCGCGATCTCGGCTCACTGCAAGCTCCGCCTCCCGGGTTCACGCCATTCTCCTGCCTCAGCCTCCCGAGTAGCTGGGACCACAGGCGCCCACAACCGCGCCCGGCTAATTTTTTGTATTTTTGGTAGAGACGGGGTTTCACCGTGGTCTCGATCTCCTGACCTTGTGATCCGCCCGCCTCGGCCTCCCAAAGTGCTGGGATTACAGGCTTGAGCCACCGTGCCCGGCCTAATTTTTTTGTATTTTTAGTAGAGAGAGAGTTTTGTCATGTTGCCTGGGCTGCCTTTTTTTTTTTTTTTTCCTTAATTTCCATCTCCCTTTCCTGGTGTGGTAGACTCTTTCAGCATCACTACTCATATCTTTCATTTTATTGGAAATTTTTCTGTGTTCTTTGATAATTTCCTCTGAGTTCCTTATTTATGGAAGGACTGCTAATAGAATGCTGGACTTCTGGGTTTATAATTTTCTTAACTTTCTTGTTTTATAAAGACAGAGTCTCACTCTGTCACCCAGGCTTGAGTGCAGCGGCCTGATCATATATAGCTCACCATAACTGTGAACTCCTAGGCTCAAGCAATCTTCCCATGTCAGTTTTCTGAGTAGCTAGGACTACAGACATGCAATACCGTGCTGGGCTGAATTTTAAAACTTTTTTCGTAGGGGTCTTGCTTTCTTGCCCAGGCTGGTCTTGAGCCCCTGGGCTCAAGTGATCCTTCTGCCTTGGCCTAAAGTGTTGGAATTACAGGTGTGACCCACTGCACTTGGCCCTTGTAATTTTTTAAAACTATCTTTTGTCTCTTAATTTTTTCTTTAAGTGATTTTCTCAGCATTATCTTCTAATCCTGCTATTGAGTGTATTGCTGCTGTAGTATTGTTTTTAATTTCTAAGACTTTGTTTCTGTCTTCTGATTTTTCCTTTTTTTTTTTTTTTTTAGCATCTTGTTCTTGTTTCGTGGATGCATTATTTTCTCTTAGACTCTTGTGTATTCTGTTTGCTTTTTTTTTTTTTTTTTGGAGATGGAGTCCCACTATGTTGCCCAGGCTGGAGTGCAATGGCACGATCTTGGCTCACTGCAACCTCTGCCTCCTGAGTTCAAGTGATTCTCCTGCCTCTGCCTTCTGAATAGCTGGAATTATAGGCACCTGCCACCACACCTGGCTAATTTTTGTATTTTTAGTAGAGATGGGGTTTCACCACGTTGGCCAGGCTGGTCTTAAACTGCTAACCTCAGGTGATCCACCCACCTTGGCCTCCCAAAGTGCTGGGATTACAGGCATGAGCCACCGGGCCCTCCCGACTCCTGTCTATTCTTAACAAGGACACATATGACTTCCCCATTGTCGAACCTGATGCCCCGTTTATTGTCCACATCTTTCTAAAGAGAGTAACACAGTTGATCACTCCCTCCTTGAAGTATTTGCTTTACCTGATCTCTGACACCAGTGCTTCTTCCTGGTCTCCTTTGCTTGATCTGCCCCTTCATCAAGCCCTCTAAATGTGAATTGCCGCAATGCCTAATCTTGGAGTTTCTTTTCTTCTCTGTCTCTGCTCTGTCTATGCCGAATGAGGGTTATTTCATCTAGTTCTTCGGTTTTAAATGTCTGGATCTATATTCTAATGATTATGAAATGTGTGGCAGTATTTTGCCTTCTGATGAACTGCAGATCAGCTGCCGACATATCTCCACTTGGATGTCTAATTAGGTGTCTCAGACTTAACATGTATAAGATTACATTTTTGATCTTAGCTCAGGCGGGGGGATCACTTGAGCTCAAGAGTTTGAGACCAGCCTGGGCAACATAGTGATACCTAATCTCTATTAAAAAATGAAAGTAGGCCGGGCGCGGTGGCTCAAGCCTGTAATCCCAGCACTTTGGGAGGCCGAGACGGGCGGATCACGAGGTCAGGAGATTGAGACCATCCTGGCTAATATGGTGAAACCCCGTCTCTACTAAAAATACAAAAAACTAGCTGGGCGAGGTGGCGGGCGCCTGTAGTCCCAGCTACTCGGGAGGCTGAGGCAGGAGAATGGCGTAAACCCGGGAGGCGGAGCTTGCAGTGAGCTGAGATCTGGCCACTGCACTCCAGCCTGGGCGACAAAGCGAGACTCCGTCTCAAAAAAAAAAAAAAAAAATGAAAGTAAATTTAAAAATTAAAAAACAAAAAGACATTATTGATCTCTCATTCTCAACTTGCTCTTCCCTTAGTCTTTTCTATCTCTGTAAAGGCAAATTTATCCTTCAGAACTTTTAGGTCAAATCTTTTTTTCCCTTTCATCCCCCACATCTACTACGTTATTATATCCAGTTGGTTTTACCTTTGAAATATATCTAGAGGCTAGCCACTCTTTTTTTCCCCCTTTTTCATCCTTAAGTGAAAAACATTGAGTTAGGTGACTGACTTCCTGGCTACTATGCTAAGGAGGAAATTCTATCAAAAGATGGAGTTAATCATACTTCTCAGTTCATGGCACATTTTCTTTTTTTTTTTCTTTCTTTTTTTTTTTTTTTGAGACAGAGTCTCGCTCTGTTGCCCAGGCTGGAGTGCAGTGGCCGGATCTCAGCTCACTGCAAGCTCCGCCTCCTGGGTTCACACCATTCTGCTCAGCCTCCTGAGTAGCTGGGACTACAGTCACCTGCCACCATGTCTGGCTAATTTTTTGTATTTTTAGTAGGGACAGTATTTCACTGTGATAGACAGGATAGGATGGTCTCGATCTCCTGACCTCGTGATCTGCCCGTCTCGGCCTCCCAAAGTGCTGGGATTACAGGCTTGAGCCACCGTGCCCGGCCTTTCTTTTCTTCCTTTTCTTTTTTTTAAGAGACAGGGTCTTGCTCTCTTGACCAGGCTGGAGTACAGTGGCATGATCACAGCTCACTGCAGCCTCAATCTTCTGGGATCAGGCGATCCTTCCTCCTCAGCCTTTTGAGTAGCTAGGACTACAGGCAGCATGTACCATCATGCCTGGCTAATTTTTTACTTTTTGAGAGACAGTCTCACTATGTTGTTCAGGATGGTCTCGAAAACCCTGAGCTCGAGAGGGTCTCTTTCTCCTCAGCTTCCTGAGTAGCTGGGACTACTGGCATGCACCACGGTGCCAGGCTAATTAATTTTTACTTTTTTAGAGGTAGAATCTCGATATATTGCCCAGGCAGTGATTGTTGTCTTACTGTTTTTCAAGAATTTCTCTTAAATACTTTGTCTAATATGATATTTACTAGTTACATGTGACTAAAATTTAATTACAATTAAATAAAATTTAAAATTTAGTTCCTCAATTATGTAAGCCATATTTTTTGTGCTTATTAGCTACACATGACTAGTAACTACTGTATTGGACAGTACAGATGCAGAATATTTTCATTATTGCAGAAACTGCTTTAGACATTACAAATATCGGCCGGGCGCGGTGGCTCACGCCTGTAATCCCAGCACTTTGGGAGGCCGAGGCGGGCGGATCACAAGGTCAGGAGATCGAGACCACGGTGAAACCCCGTTTCTACTAAAAATACAAAAAATTAGTCGGGCGCGGTGGCGGGCGCCTGTAGTCCCAGCTACTCAGGAGGCTGAGGCAGGAGAATGGCGTGAACCCGGGAGGCGGAGCTTGCAGTGAGCCGAGATTGCGCCACTGCACTCCAGCCTGGGCGACAGAGCGAGACTCTGTCTCAAAAAAAAAAAAAAAAAAAAAAGACATTACAAATATCTTCTCCCATTAATTTTGTCCAAGGTGGTATTTGTTGAATAAAAACCCTTAATTTTGTTAGAATCTACTCTTTATTTGTAGCTGGGATCACAGGTGTGTGCCACCACGCCCGGCTAATTTTTTTTTTTTTTTTTTTTTTTTTTTTTTTTTGAGACGGAGTCTTGCTTTGTCGCCCAGGCTGGAGTGCTGTGGCCGGATCTCAGCTCACTGCAAGCTCCGCCTCCCGGGTTTACGCCATTCTCCTGCCTCAGCCTCCCGAGTAGCTGGGACTACAGGCGCCCACCACCTCGCCCGGCTAGTTTTTTGTATTTTTTAGTAGAGACGGGGTTTCACCATATTAGCCAGGATGGTCTCGATCTCCTGACCTCGTGATCCGCCCGTCTCGGCCTCCCAAAGTGCTGGGATTACAGGCTTGAGCCACCGCGCCCGGCCATTTTTTTGTATTTTTAATAGAAACAGGGTTTCACCATGTTGGTCAGGCTTGTCTCGAACTCCTGACCTCAAGGGATCCGCCTGCCTCAGTCTCCCAAAGTGCTGAGATTACAGGTGTGAGCACCTGGCCTACTGTTTATTTTTTCTTATGGTTTGTGCTTTTAAAGTTTTATTTAAGAAGTCCCTATCTTTCCTTAGGTCTTACATATAGTCTCCTGTTTTTTCTATACTTTTGGGTCCTTTATTTACCTGGAGACTACTATGATATTAGAAGGGTATCCAATTTTAATTTTCTCTGTATAATGGGCCACTTTCCCCAACACCTTCTATTTTTTTCTCCTTTGATTTGTAGTGACTCCAAACTCTTCACCTATATTGTCACTTCCTTCGTGATGCCTTGTCTCTAGCATTATAGCCCCATCACTGGCCTTCCTGCTGCTATCCTGCTGCTCTGTAGTATCTTCTCACTACAGCTAGAATGATTGTGTATAAGAAGTCAGATCAGTCTAGGCATGATGGTTCATAATTGTAATCCCAGCACTTTGGGAGGCTGAGGCAGGCAGATCACTTGAGGCCAGGAGTTCCACATTATCCTCGCCAACATGGTGAAACCCCATCTCTACTAAAAATACAAAAATTAGCTACTTGGGAGGCTGAAATGGGAGGATCACTTGAACCTGGGAGGCGGAAGTTGTAGTCAGGTGAGATGCCACTGCACTCCAGGCTGCGTGACAGAGTGAGACTGTCTCAAAGAAAGCAAACAAAAAGAAGTCAGATTATGTCATTTCTTGGCTGTATCTTCTGATGTTTTCCCGTATTATTTGGGATGACACCCAAAGTCTTTACCGTAAATGACCTGACCCCTGGCTGCCTCTCTGACCTCTTTTCTATCACTTCAGTCACTGGGCCTAAGATATCACTGGCCGTCCGTGCGCGGTGGCTCACAGTCTGTAATTGCAGCACTGTAATTCCACAGTCTGTAATTCTAGCACTTTGGGAGGCCGAGGCAGGCGGATCACGAGGTGAAGAGATCGAGACCATCCTGGCCAACATGGTGAAACCCCACCATTTTTATTAAAAATATAAAAATTAGCTGGGCATGGTAGCGCGTGCCTGTAGTCCCAGCTACTTGGGAGGCTGAGGCAGGAGAATTGCTTGACTCTGGACGGCAGAGGTTGCAGTGAGCCGAGATCGCACCATTGCACTCCAGCCTGGTGACAGCAAGACTCTGTCTCAAAAAAAAAAAAAAAATAGCTGGATGTGGTGGTGTGTTCCTGTAGTCCCAGGTGTTTGGGAGGCTGAGGTGGGAGGCTCTCTTGAGCCCAGGAGGTCAAGCTGCAGTGAGCCGTGATCATGGCACTGCACTGCAGCCTGGGCAACAAACAGAGACCCTGTCTCAAATAATAATAGTAATAATAAGGTCAGGCGTGGTGACTCAAACACCTGTAATCCCAGCACTTCGGGAGGCTGAGGCGGGTGGATCACCAGGTCAGGAGATCGAGACCATCCTGGCCAACATGATGAAACCCCGTCTCTCTACTAAAAATACAAAAATTAGCTGGGTGTGGTGGTGTACGCCTGTAGTCCCAGCTACTCAGGAGGCTGAGGCAGGAGAATCGCTTAAACCTGGGAGGCGGAGGTTGCAGTGAGCCGAGAGATCGCACCACTGCACTCCAGCCTGGCAACAGAGCAAGGCTCCGTGTCAAAAAATAATAATAAAAATAAAATCATGGCCAGGCATGGTGGCTCACGTCTATAATTGCAGCACTCTGGGAGGCTGAGGCGGGTGGATCACTTGAGGTCAGGAGTTTGAGACCAGCCTGGCCAACATGGTGAAACCCTGTCTGTACTAAAAATACAAAATGTAGCCAGGCATAGTGATGCATGCCTGTAGTCCCAGCTACTTGGGAGGCTGAGGCAGGAAAATAGCCTGAACCGGGGAGGTGGAGGTTGCAGTGAGCTGAGATCATGCCATTGCATTCCAGCCTGCATGACAGAGTGAGACTCCATCTAAAAAATAATAAATAAAATCAGGCTGGACATGGTGGCACATGCGTGTAGTCCCAGCACTTTGGGAGGCTGAGGCGGGCAGATCACCTGAGGTTGAAAGTTTGAGACTAGCCTGACCAACCTGGAGAAACCCTGTCTCTACTAAAAATACAAAATTAGCTGGGAGTGGTGGCCCATGCCTATAATCCCAGCTACTTAGGAGGCTGGGTCAGGAGAATTGCTTGAACCCAGGAGGCGGACGTTGTAGTGAGCCGAGGTCTCACCATTGCACTCCAGACTGGGCAACAAGAGTGAAACTCTGTCTCAAAAAAAAAAAAAAAAAAAGTCTTACCACTGAGGCTGGGCATGGTGGCTCACGCCTGTAATCCCAGCACTTTGGGAGGCCGAGGTGGGCAGATCGTGAGGTCAGGAGTTCAAGACCAGCCTGAACAACGTGGTAAAACGCCATCTCTACTCCATCTCCAAAGGAAAAAAAAAAAAAAAAAGAATGAGGGTCAGGTGCAATGGCTTATATCTGTAATCCCGGCAGTTTGGGAGAGTGAGGCAGGAGGATTGTTTGAGGCCAGGAGTTCAAGACCAACCTGGGCAACATTGCAAGACCCTGCCTCTACAAAAATTAAAAAAGAAAAAATAGTCATGTGACATGGCACACATGTGTAGTCCAAGATATTCAAAGAGGCTGAGGCAGGAGGATCAGTTGAGCCCAGGAGGTAGAGGTTATAATGAGCTATGATCATGCGACTGCACTCCAGCCTGAGTGACAAAGCAAAAGCCTTTCTCTTCAAAAAAGAGAATTTAAAAAAATGAGGAACTAGAAAGTTGATGGAAGCAGAATTTTTTTTTTTTTTCCTGAGATGGAGCTGTTACCCAGGCTGGCTGGAGTGCAGTGGCATGATCTCGGCTCACTGCAACCTCTGCCTCCCCGGTTCAAGCGATTGTTGTGCCTCAGCCTCGTGAGTAGCTGGTATTACAGGTGTCCACTACCACGGCCAGCTAATGTTTTATTTATTTACTTATTTTTGGAGATGGATTCTTGCTCTGTTGTCCAGGCTGGAGTGCAGTGGCGCAATCTCAGCTCACTGCAACCTCTGTCTCCCGGGTTTAAGCGATTCTCCTGCCTCAGCCTCCCAAAGTGCTGGGATTACAGATGTAAGCCACTGTGCCTGGCCAGTTTTTGTATTTTTAGTAGAGTCGGTTTCACCATGTTGACCAGGCTGGTCTTGAATGCCTGGCGTCAGGTGATCTTCTCGCTTCAGCCTCCCGAAGTGCTGGGATTATAGGCGTGAGCTCCCATTCCCAGCTGGAAGCAGAATTTTTTTTTTTTTTTTTGAGACGGAGTCTCGCTCTGTCGTCCAGGCTGGAGTGCAGTGGCCGGATCTCAGCTCACTGCAAGCTCCGCCTCCCGGGTTCGGGCCATTCTGCTGTCTCAGCCTCCTGAGTAGCTGGGACTACAGGCGCCCGCCACCTCGCCCGGCTAGTTTTTTGTATTTTTTAGTAGAGACGGGGTTTCACCGTGTTAGCCAGGATGGTCTCGATCTCCTGACCTAGTGATCCGCCCGTCTCGGCCTCCCAAAGTGCTGGGATTACAGGCTTGAGCCACCGCGCCCGGCCTGGAAGCAGAATTTTTGACAAATGAATTTTAATATAGAAATAGGCCAGATACTGTGGCTCATGCCTGTAATCTTGGCACTTTGGGAGACCAAGGCAGGAGGATTGCTTGAGGTCAGGAGTTAAAGGCTACAGTGAGCTATGATCATGCCACTGCACTGCAGCCTAGGCAATAGAGTGATACTCTGTCTCAGTCAATATAAATATAAGTATGTATTAATAAAAATAAGATATTCAGGCACAAAATACTACATTTTTTTTTTTTTTGTACAGATTGAATCTTACTTTGTTGCGCAGGCTGGTCTCAAACTCCTGGCTCCAATCAGTCCTTCTGCTGCAACCTCCCAAAGTGCTAGGATTATAGGCAGGAGCCACTGTGCTGTGCCAAAATAATATATTTTATATGATTTCATTTATATGAAATTCTAAAAAGTGCAAACTATGGTGGCAGAAAGCAGATCAGTGGTTGGCTGGGAATAGTGGGGAAGATTGAAAGGAGTTAGTTACAAAGGAATGCTGTAGGTGATGGAAATATTCCGTGTCTTGATTGCTTAGGTGGTTACACAGGTATATACATTTGCCATCGAACTGTGTGCTTTAACATGGATATAATTAAAAAAAAGTTGTACCTCATTAAATTTGGTTTAAAATATGCTAACCAAGGGTGGGCGCAGTGGCTCACGCCTGTAATCCTAGCCCTTTGGGAGGCTGAGGTGGGTGGATTGCCTGAGCTCAGGAGTTCAAGACCAGCCCAGGCAACATGGTGAGGAAATCCCATGTCTACTAAAATACAATTAGCTGGGCATGGTGGCACGTGCCTGTAGTCCCAGCTACTCGGGTGGCTGAGGCAGGAGAATCGCTTGAACCCGAGAGGAAGAGGTTGCAGTAAGCCAAGATTGTGCCACTGCACTCCAGCCTGGGCGACAGAAAATGTATCAACTCTTGGGCAAATATGTGCTGATTTCATGGCATACAAGGCAAATTGACTTCTGGTATAACTCTTTTGTAGCTATAAGAACTTCGTGTATGTATGTATGTATGTATTACAAAAAAATCCTTTGACACTTAAATGTAGGGGGAAAAACACCTCTACTTGAGTATTTGGGTTAGTTAAGGCTTTATTGAACTTTCTTGGGTATGTTTTTTTCTTACTCTTCAGTGGCCCGAACCTGTAACTTGATCTTGATTGTTCTGGATGTCCTGAAACCTTTGGGACATAAGAAGATAATTGAAAATGAGCTGGAAGGCTTTGGCATTCGCTTGAACAGCAAACCCCCCAACATTGGCTTTAAGAAGAAAGACAAGGGAGGCATTAATCTCACAGCCACTGTAAGTGGGGAAGACGACATGGGGCAGGCTGCTGCAGGAATAGGAGTGGGGAGTGGATTAGGGTGCATGGACATTGACATTGGAAAATTTCTTGGCTTTTCCCTGCACTAATTGAGATAGCACAGTGACTTCATAATGACTGACAAGAAAGACTTCAAGATTAGGGTAGGAGCCAGTCTCAGACTTACCTTTGCTGCTTATTTCCTCTTTTGGATTATCTATTAGGGATGATATGGGAGTGTGAACCAATATTATGCTTGCATAAAGTACATGGCCGCCAATGTCTTCTGTTTTCATTCATTTAACACAAATTTATAGAGTGCCTACCATGGGCCAAGCATTATTTTAGGCTCTGAGCAGGAATGGAAGAGGGAATAGTGAAACCCCCTGCTTTTATTTTCTAGTTGGATAGAATAGCAAATATTAATGAGTAAAATATAATGTATTAGTCAATGATAAATGTGAGAACACAAAGTAGGGAAAGGAGATAGAGTGTTGGTGTGAGGGTTGCGGTTTTAAGAACGTTGGTCAGGGAAGTCTTCACTGAGGTAACATGAAGGTGTGAACCAAGTGGATATCTTGAAGAAGAGCATTTGCTTCATGCAGAGGAAACGTCCAAGTGGAAAGGTACTGAGGCAGGGCATGTCTTCCCATGTTTGAGGAACAGCAGAATGAGCAAGTAAGAGAGTAGTAAGAGATGAAGTCATAACATAGGGACATATGTGCTTTTACTTTACAGGAGATGGGTAACTTGGTTGAGTTCTGACCCACAAACATGATTTGACTTAGGTTTTAGTGGAATAATTCTGACTCTTATGTTGAGAATAGATTGCAGTAGGTTAAGAGCAGAAACAGAAATAATTTAAGAGGTTATTGCAATAACCAAGAAGTGATAGCTTCCTGGACCAGGGTTGTGACAGTGAAGGAGTTGAAAAGTGGTTGGTTGTGGAAAGATTTTGAAATAGCTGATAGTAATTACATCTGGATTGGGTATGCATTGTGAAAGAAAGAGTCAGAGATGCCTGTTTTGTTTTTTGTTTGTTTGTTTGTTTACTTATTTAGAGATGGAGTCTCACTCTGTCTTGCTCTGTCACCCAGGCTGGAGTGCAGTGGCGCGATCCTGGCGCACTGCGACCTCTGCCGACCAAGTTCAAGAGATTCTTCTGCCTCAGCCTCCTGAGTAGCTGGGATTACAGGTGCCTGCCATTGTGCCCGGCTAATTCTTGTATTTTTAGTAGAGACGGGGTTTTACCATGTCGGCCAGCCTGGTTGATCTCATTCTGTCGCTTAGGCTGGAGTACAGTGGTACAATCACTGTTAGCTCAAACTCCTGGGCTCAAGTGACCCTCCTGCCTCAGCCTTCTAAGTAGCTAGGGCTATAGTCACATGCCTCCAGGCTTGGCTTTTTTTTTTTTTTTTTTTTGGTAGAAACGGAGATTTGCCATGTTGCCCAGGTTGATCTTGAACTTTTGGCCTCAAACTATCCTCCTGCTTTGGTCTCCCAAAGTGTTGGGATTACAGGTGTGAGCCACCATACCCAGCCACTTTTTTTTTTTTTTTTTTTTGTACTGAGCTAAAAAAAAAAAATGAACTCTTTTTACTAAAATGGTAGGACTTTTGGTAGAGTAGGTTTGGAGGGAAGGAGAAGATCAGGATGTTAAGTTTTAGATGCCAGTTAGACATCTAGGTGTTTCTGTCAAGAAGGCATGTGGGGTAGGTTGGGCACAGTGGCTCATGACTGTACATCTATAATCCCAGCACTTTGGGAGGTTGAGGCAGGAGGATCACTTGAGCCCAGGAGTTCAAAACCAGCTTGGACAACAAAGCGAGACCCCATCTCTACTAAAAAAAAAAAAAAAAGGCATGAGGAATTATTTAGGCTGCATGAGGAATTACCTAGACTGGATATATAAATTTGGTGATTATCAACTTTAATGTCATGGACCTAACTGAGATCACCAAGGATGTGAGTATAGATAGAAAAGAAAAGAGAGTCAGGCGTGGTGGCTCATGCCTGTAATCCCAGCACTTTGGGAGGCCAAGGCGGGCAGATCACAAGGTCAAGAGATCGAGGCCGGGCGCGGTGGCTCAAGCCTGTAATCCCAGCACTTTGGGAGGCTGAGACGGGCGGATCAGGAGGTCAGGAGATCGAGACCATCCTGGCTAACACGGTGAAACCCCGTCTCTACTAAAAAATACAAAAAACTAGCCGGGCGAGGTGGCGGGCGCCTGTAGTCCCAGCTACTCGGGAGGCTGAGGCCGGAGAATGGCGTAAACCCGGGAGGCGGAGCTTGCAGTGAGCCGAGATCGCGCCACTGCACTCCAGCCTGGGTGACAGAGCCAGACTCTGTCTCAAAAAAAAAAAAAAAAAAAAAAAAATCGAGACCATCCTGGCCAACATGGTGAAACCCTGTCTCTATTAAAAACACAAAAATTAGCTGAGCATGGTGGCACACGCCTGTAATCTCAGCTGCTCAGGAGGTTGAGGCAGGAGAATCGCTTGAACCTGGGAGGAGGAGGTTGCAGTGAGCCGAGATCACACCACTGCACTCCAGCCTGGCAACAGAGTGGGACTCCATCTCAAAAAAAAAAAAAAAAGAAAAGAAAAAAGAAAAGAGAATCGGCCAGACACAGTGGCTGATGCTGAGGCTGAAGTGGGCAGATTACCTGAGGTCAGGAGTTGGAGACCAGCCTGGCCAACATGGCAAAACCCTGTCTCTACTAAAAATACAAAAATTAGTCAGGCATGGTGGCACGCGCCTGTAATCCTAGCTACTTGGGAGACTGAGGCAGGAGAATCGCTTGAACCCAGGAGGTGGAGGTTGCAGTGAGCTGAGATTGCGCCATTGCACTCCAGCCTGGGCACCAAGAGAGAAACTCCGTCTCAAAAAAAAAAAAGAAAAAAAGAAAAGAGACTCAAAGAGATAAGACTTCTTAGACAAAGAGAGAGAAGGAGAACTGAAAGAGTTTGAAATGCTGGAAGCCAAGTAAAGTGTTTCAGATAAGAGTGACCAGTTCTGTCAAATGCTGCTTCTCTGTCAGAATTGAGGACTGAGACTTTCCTACTAAATTTAACACTCCAGATGATTTGACTGGCATAGGTTTAAGCTGTCTTGCCCAAAACATCTTTCCCATTATCCTGTCTTTTTTTTTTTTTTTTTTTTTTTTTTTTTTTTTGAGACGGAGTCTCGCTCTGTCGCCCAGGCTGGAGTGCAGTGGCCAGATCTCAGCTCACTGCAAGCTCCGCCTCCCGGGTTCAAGCGATTCTCCTGCCTCAGCCTCCTGAGTAGCTGGGACCACAGGCGCCGCCACCTCGCCCGGCTAATTTTTTGTGTTTTTTTTTTTTAGTAGAGACGGGGTTTCGCCGTGTTAGCCAGGATGGTCTCGATCTCCTGACCTTGTGATCCGCCCGTCTCGGCCTCCCAAAGTGCTGGGATTACAGGCTTGAGCCACCGCGCCCGGCCCCATTATCCTGTCTTAATGTTCGAATTTGAACATTTAAGATTATTTCTGTGTTAGTTTGCCAGGGCTGCCATAATATGGTACCACAGATGGGGTGGCTTAAATAACAAATTTATTTTTCATAATTCTAGAGGCTGGAAGTCTGAGATCAAGGTGATGGCAGGGTTGGTTTCTTCTGAGGCTTCTGTCCTTGGTTTACAGATATGACTTCATCTGGTGTTTGCTCTGTGTTTCTGTGTCCTAATCTCCTTTTCTCATTAGTACCACCAGTATTGGATTAGGGCCCCACTCTAATGACCTTATTTTAATTTGATTACCGCTTTAAAGACTCTTATCTCCAAATACAGTCACATTCTGAGATACTGAGATTAGGACTTCAACATATGAATTATTTTGTGGGGGAAGGAGGAACACAGTTCAGCGTGTAACACCTTCCTTGGAGTTTGAACATTTATTTCCTACTAAAAGTCAGTGACACTCATCCCGGATGTCTTTAGTAATGAGTTTGCATCTTAGCTAGAATTTTCCAGGTACATGGATATTGGTACACTTGGCAAGTATTTTTTTTTTTTAAATTTTGTGCTGACCAGTCATCTGCTATTCCCTTTCAGTGCCCCCAGAGTGAGCTAGATGCTGAAACTGTGAAGAGCATTCTGGCCGAATACAAGATTCATAATGCTGATGTGACTCTACGTAGTGATGCTACAGCTGATGACCTCATTGATGTGGTGGAAGGAAACAGGTACTGACTGAGTGTGCAGTCTGTGCCTGACTGGATTGGAAGCCTTGTGATGGAAACAGTATTGGATCTTGAATTTGGCAGAAGTTTATCTTAATTCCAGTTGTCCTACTATTTTTTTTTTTTTTTTTGAGATGGAGTCTCACTCTGTTGCCCAGGCTGGAATGCAGCAGCATGATCTCAGCTCACTGCAACCTTCACCTCCCAGATTCAAGAGATTCTCCTGCCTTAGCCTCCCGAGTAGCTGGGATTACAGGTGTGTACCACCATGCCCAGCTAATTTTTGTATTTTTAGTAGAGGTGGGGTTTCATCATGTTGGCCAGGCTGGTCTTGAACTCCTGACCTCAAGTGATCCACCTGCCTCGGCCTCCCAAAATGTTGGGATTATAGGCGTGAGCCACTGTGTTCAGCCTGTGCTACTATCTTAAATGATAGTGGGCTTTGGTTTCTTTCTTTCTTTTTTTTTTTTTTGAGGTGGAGTTTTGCTCTTGTTACCCAGGCTGGAGTGCAATGGCTCAATCTCAGCTCACTGCAACCTCTGCTTCCCGGATTCAAGCGATTCTCCTCCCTCAGCCTTTCTGAGTAGCTGGGATTACAGGCATGTGCCACCATGCCTGGCTAATTTTGTGTTTTTAGTAGAGATGGGGTTTCTCTATGTTGGTCAGGCTGGTATTGAACTCCCAACCTCAGGTGATCCACCCCACCTTGGTCTCCCAAAGTGCTGGAATTACAGGTGTGAGCCACTGTGCCCGGCCTTTTTTTTGTTTGTTTTTTTGAGATGGAGTCTCACTCTGTCACCCAGGCTGGAGTGCAATGGTGTGATCTCAGCTCATTGTAACCTCCACCTCCCAGGTTCAAGCGATTCTCCTGCCTCAGCCTCCCGAGTAGCGGGGATTACAGGTGTGCACCACCATGCACAGCTAATTTTGTATTTGTAGTAGAGATGGGGTTTCATTATGTTGGCCAGACTGGTCTTGAACTCCTCACCTCAAGTGATCCGCCTGCCTTGGCCTACCAAAATGTTAGGATTACAGACATGAGCCACTGCGTCCAGCCTGTGCTACTATCTTAAATGATAGTGGACTTTTTTTTTTTTTTTTTTTTTTTGTGAGACAAGTGTCTCACTCTGTCACCCAGGTTGGAGTATAGTGGCATGATCTTGGCTCACTGCAACCTCCACCTCCTGGGTTCAAGCGATTCTTTTGCCTCAGCCTCCTGAGTAGCTCGGATTACAGGTGCCTGCCACCACGTCTGGCTAATCTTTTGTATTTTCAGTAGAGATGGGGTTTCACCATGTTGGCCAGGCTGTTCTTGAACTCCTGACCTCAGGTGATCTACCTGCCTCAGTTTCCCAAAGTGCTGGGATTACAGGTATGAGCCGCTGTGCCTGGCCCCCGCCCCCTGGTTTTGTGTTTTTTTTTTTTGGAGTCTTGCTCGGTCGCCCAGGCTGGAGTGCAGTGGCATGATCTTGGCTCACTGCAACCTCTGCCGCCAGGGTTCAAGCACTTCCACTGCCTCATCCTCCCGAGTAGCTGGGACTACAGGCGTCCGCCACCACACCTGGCTAATTTTTGTATTTTTAGTAGAGATGGGGTTTCTCCATGTTAGCCAGGCTGGTCTCTAACCTCAGGCAGTCTGCCTGCCTCTGCCTCCCAAAGTGCTGGAATTACAGGCATGAGCCACCATGCCTGCTGGCTTTGGTTTCTTTAGCTCTAAACTGAGGGATTCGTTTTGATTTCTGACATCCTTCCTTGCTTTTAAATTTAATTGTGATGGTCATATTCCCCATTTCAGTTTTTTTCTTTTACAGCCTCCTCCTATGAAATTCTCCATTTCAGTTACTTGCTGTAAACTAAGCTGCCCCCTAATCTTTGTCATGTGATAGTTGAAGAGAGTAGTAGGTGAGTCTGCTCTTCCAGAATTAATCCACCTGAGAAGTTCTATAGGCTGTGTCCTACAGAAGTCTGAGCCGGCCAGGCTGTGTCTGTTTTCTCCATCCTAAGAGTATGTAGCTGAGTATCTATTTCATGATACATTACTTTTTTTTTTTTTTTGAGACAGGGTCACGCTCTTGTCGCTCAGGCTGTAGTGCAGTGGTGTGATCACGGCTCACCACAGCCTTGAACTCCGGGCTCAATCCATCCTCCCACCTCAAACTCCTGAGTAGCTGGGACTATGGGCGTGTACCACCAAGCCAAGCTAATTTTTGTATTTTTTATAGAGATGTTGTTTCCTCACCTTGCCAAGACTGGTCTTGAACTCCTGGGCTCAAGCAATCTGCCTGCCTTGGCCTCCCAACGTGTTGGGATTATAGGCATAAGACACTATGCCCAGCCCATTAATATTATTGAGACTTGAATGAGTTAAGTCACTGTTAAAATTCCTTGTAGCATTTGCATATAATATTTTTAGTTCTCCTAGTCATTTGTTCCTGTATGTTGGATGAACGTATTTACTCCTCGTTTGAAAACAAACAGAAGCCAGTGTTTTCAGTTAGGCATTTTACAAGTGAGGCAGTTAAACCGTGAGAAGTTGTGGCTTGCCTAATTATTAGTAACCTTAGCTGTCATATTCATTGGACACTAGGAATATGACATTGGTAGATGTGATATCATTTTTACCAATAAATATTATTTATTGTACCAATAAATAAAACATTTTTTAGTCTTTAAATATAAATTATGTTTTAAAACAGCCATGTAGGAAACTGACTCAGAGGTTAAGTGACTTTCCTAGGGACACATAACATCACCTCTTCATATACACAGAGGATTGCTTCCAGGACCCCTTGCAGATAATGAAACCTGCAGATGCTCAAGGCCCTTATATAAAATGATATAGTACAGCTGACCCTCCGTGCCTGTGGGTTTTGATCTGCAGTTGGTTGAATTCAAGGATGCAAAACCTGCATATATGGAGGGCCAGCTGGGATTAGAATCAGTCTGAGCACTTCAAAGCTTGTGTTCTTTCCACTGCAGTATGCTTTCCCAGCAATTATCTTTATGTCTGGTACTAGGGCCTGACTTTTGTTACTTTTCAACCCATAGTTCACTTTTTCTTTTTTCTTTTTCTGGCTGATCTGCTACTTATGATTCCTCTTGAGAGCGCCAGTTGGGTCTGGGTGAGGGTGTGCTGTTCAACAGTCTGACAGTTTGGTCAACAACTCCAGACTAATACCTGTTTTTCTTCAACTTCTGTAGAGTTTATATCCCCTGTATCTATGTGTTAAATAAGATTGACCAAATCTCCATTGAGGAATTGGATATCATCTATAAGGTGCCTCACTGTGTACCCATCTCTGCCCATCACCGCTGGAATTTTGATGACCTATTGGAAAAGATCTGGGACTATCTGAAACTAGTGAGAATGTAAGTCTTTGTGGATAGGGTAATGTTGCTGTACGAATTAAACCAGACCGTCCTAAGATGACTTTCTGGAGCTCATTAACAAAATCTGGCTCTTTTTGAAAATATAAGTAAATTGGTTCCTATTATCTACTAGGTCATATTGAGGACACTTTTTCCCTCAGGTTGGAGGTTGTCCTGGTCTTATGTCAGGGGTGATGGAGGGTTGCTATACATTCAACACATGAGATATTCTAAGAAGGTGGTAATCTTTATGCCCTCTCTATTCTAGTTACACCAAACCCAAAGGCCAATTACCAGATTACACATCCCCAGTGGTACTTCCTTACTCCAGGACCACAGTGGAGGATTTCTGCATGAAGATTCACAAAAATCTTATCAAAGAATTTAAATAGTAAGTATCATGGGCATGTGGTCCCTCCTTTTTTCTATAAGTTACCAGTTTCACTAACTAGTAACTCATAGGATGGCATTTTTAAAAAGAAGGCAGGAAGGAGGCTACTGAAATGTTTGCTTGGCTGGAACTCTGCAGTGTCTTCTTAAAACCGTGCCTAATTAGAATAGGAAGAGCTCTAGAAACCTCTTTAGGTCAGGAAACCTGATGACACAAACAGCCCTGACCTTCCCTCATTATTTCATCTTCCTCTTGGCAAACACAAATATTAATTCCTGCCAATGTCACACTGGCCTCTACTGGGTACTGAGCCCCCTTCTAAACCTTAAACATGGGCAAAACCTCCCTAATCTCTCTCATTTTTCACTGATGACACAGGCTGAAAAAAGAATTACTTTATTTCTGAGATAGGGTCTTGGTGTTGCCTTGGCTGAAGTGAGTGGTGCGATCATAGCTCACTGGAGCCTCAATCTTCTGGGCTCAAGCAGTCCTCCTGCCTCAGCCTCCTGAGTAGCTGGGACTACAGGTGCACACCACTATACCCAGCTAATTTTTTATTTTTTATTTTTTGAGATAGTCTCGCTCTTATTGCCCAGGCTGGAGTGTAATGGTGTGATCTTGGCTTACTGCAACTTCTTCCCGGGTTCAAGTGATTCTCCCACCTCAGCTGCCTCCCAAGTAGCTGGGATTACAGGCATGTGCCACCACACCCAGCTCATTTTGTATTTTCAGTAGAGACAGGGTTTCTCCATGTTGGTCAGGCTGGTCTTGAACTCTTGACCTCAGCCCTGCAAAGTGCTGGGATTACAGGCATGAGCCACCGTGCCTGGCCTTAAAAAATTTTTACTAGAGATGAGGTCTTGTTTTGTTTCCCAGGCTGGTCTTGAATTCCTGAGCTCGAGAGAGTCACCTGCTTCAGCCTCCCAAAGTGTTAGGATTATAGGTGTGAGCCACTATGCCCAGCATATTAATTTTTTATTTTGAACTTACTGTAGACTTAAGCAAAGTTGCAGATACAGCACAAAGAGTTTCCTTTTATCTCTCACCCCACTTCTAATGTTAACAGCTCACGTTACTATAAAATTATCAAAAACAGGAAATAAGCATTGGTATGATGTTGTTAACTATAGACCTTATTTGAATTTTATCACTTTTTCTTTTACTAGTGTCTATTTTGTGTTCCAGGAACCTGTGTGGCATCTAGTTGTTACTTGTTTGTAGTCTTTGTGTTCTAGTTTACCAGTAATATTTCCTTAGACTTTCACTGTCATTGATGACCTTGATGCTTTTGAAGAGTGTTCACTAGTTATTTGATTGAATGTTCCTTATTTTGAGTTTGTCCAGTGTTCTGTTATGATTGAAATGAGATTATGTATTTTTGGTAAGAATACCACAAAAATAATGATGTGTTCTTCTCGGTGTATCATTACATGAGATTCATGATGTTGATATACCTTACTGATGATAATATTCATATTGATTACTTGGTTATGTTGGTGTAGGGTGGGTTTCTCTGCTGTGAAGGTAGTATTTTTCTCTCCGTATTTGATAAGTATCTTGGGGTACTTTTGAGACTGTGAAAGTCCTGTTTATCTTCAAATTTTTGCCTGCTGATATTAGCATCTACTGGTGAGGCTTGTCTGTGACATTTATGGCTATGGTGTTTACCTAACGGTGATTCTTTTTTTTTTTTTTTTTTTTTTTTTTAAGACAGAGTCTCGCCCTCTCACCCAGGCTGGAGTGCAGTGGCGTGATCTCAGCTCACTGCAACCTCTGGCTCCCTTGTTCAAGCGACTCTTCTGCCTCAGCCTCCTGAGTAGCTGGTACTACAGGCGTGTGCCACCATGCCTGGCTAATTTTTGTATTTTTAGTAGAAATGAGGTTTCACCATGTTGGTCAGGCTGGTCTGAAACTCCTGACCTCAGGTGATCTGCCTGCCTCGGCCTCCCAAAGTGCTGGGATTACAGACAGGCATGAGGTACCACGCCTGGCCTAATGGTGATTCTTTATTTTCCTTTTTTATTTTATGTTTATTTATTGGACTTCTGTATGTTAGAGCTACCACTTCCCCTATTTAACTCATAATTCCTATTGGTATGAGCTCTAGATTATTTTATTCTATAGGATGTAATCTAACACTGTTATTATTTTGTTGCTCAAGTTATTACAAAGCTTTGGCCATTAGGAACTCCTTCGTGTTGGCCCCTGTGTTCTTTTGATAAGCTGCTTTTTTTTGAGACAGGGTCTCACTGTTGCCCAAGCTGGAGTGCAGTGGCACAATCACAGCTCACTGTAGCCCTGATCTCACAGGCTCAAGCCTCAGCCTGCCTCAGCCTCCTGAGTAGCTGGAACCCCAAGTGTGCGCCACCATGCCCAGCTAGTTTTTTCTATTATTTTTTATAGAGACAGGGTCTGACTTGTGTTGCCCAGACTGGTCTCCAATGCCTGAGCTCTAGTGATCCGCCTACTTTCGCCTCCCAAAGTGCTGGGATTACAGGCATGAGCCATTTATTTTTTGTAGAGATGGGGTCTTGCTATGTTGCCCAGGCTTCTCAAACTCCTGGGCTCAAGTGATCCTTCCATCTCTGCCTCCCAAAGTGCAGGATTACGGGCATCAGCCACCTGTGCCCAGCCTTTCCTTACTTTTTGGTACTGTTAATACTTAGATGTTCCCAAATGACATTGATTTTGCCTGCACTAGCCCTGGAAATTAGTCACTTCTCCAAGGAGCTCCAGTTTTCAAGATGTGGGTGCTAAGTGTACTCATTGTTAGCAAATAGGTTATCATTGCCTGTAGGCCCTCTTAGCAAATAAAGTTAGGAAATACATGTATGGATACTGATGATGCTTATATACACATCTGTATTTCTCTGTCTTATCCTTCCTCACTATCCATTTATCCATCTTTCCTAAAAATCATGAGTTTATACTGTTACCTCTGATTCTAGTTCAATACTACAGGGTTCATTTTAGCCTTCCCACTTAGTATTATTTTTAAGACAGGGTCTCTGTCTCTCAGGCTGGAGTGTAGTGGCTCTGTTACAGCTCACTGCAGTCTCGACTTCCCAGGCTCAAGCAATCCTCCTACCTCAGTTTCTAAGTAGCTGAGACCATAGATGTGTGCCACCATGCCCAGCTAATTTTTTTTTTTTATTTGTAGAGACAGGGTCTCCCTATGTTGCCCTGGCTGGTCTCGAACTCCTGGGCTCAAGTGATCCTCCTGCTTCAGCTTCCCAAAGTGCTGGGATTACAGACACTAGCCACTGCACCTGAACTTCCTTTTTTTTTTTTTTTTTTTTTGAGACAGTCTTGCTCTGTTGCCTGGGCTGGAGTGCGGTGGTGCGATCTGGGCTCACTGCAATCTCTGCCTCCCGGGTTCATGCCATTCTCCTGCCTCAGCCTTCCAAGTAGCTGGAACTACAGGTGCCTGCCACCACACCGGACTAAATTTTTGTATTTTTAGTAGGGACGGGGTTTCACCATGTGTTAGCCAGGATGGTCTCGATCTCCTGACCTCGTGATCCACCCACCTTGGCCTCCCAAAGTGCTGGGATTACAGGCGTGAGCCACCGTACCCGCTGCATTTTTTTTTTCTGAATAGGAAAAAGGGTTAAAAACAAAAGAAGAAAATAGGGCTAGGTGTGGTAGCTCACGCCTGTAATCTCAGCACTTTGGGAGGCCAAGGCAGGAGGACTACTTGAGTCCAGGAGTGTGAGATCGGACTAGGCAATATAGTGAGACCCCCGTCTTTATCAAAAATTAAAAAATTAGCCAGACACGGTACCAGGCACCTGTGGTCCCAGCTACTCAGGAGGCAGAGGTAGGAGGATTGCTTGAGTCCAGGAGGTTGATGTTGCAGCGAGCCATGATAATGATCATGCCCCTGTACTCTAGCCTGGGCAGCAGACTGAGACCCTTGCCTCAAAAAACCAGCCAAACAAAGAAAAAACAAAACTTGTTTCTGATCCTAAGAGTACTGAGAGAGTGAAGTCCTTTATTGACCTTCAGATCCTTATATATAAAACAACTATATTCGACATGTAAGTGCTAATTTCCACCAGTGAAAACATTATGCTTTGGCAGTTACTTTAACTGGGAAAGATGACTTTTGTAAAAAGTTAAACACTGTCCTTTTTCAGACTTTGTAGATTTAGAGATACAGCTCTTTCCTTCTATGGTGCAAAACACTGTTCAAAACCTTCAGAACTTTAAATTTACCAGGGAATTAAAAAGGGGAGAAAAATGTCTCAGATAAGAAACATATCGAAGCAAACAGGATTTTATTTGCTCCTTATTTTACTGTTTTTTTCTTTTTGTTTAGTTATAGCACAACTATCTTTATTTTTATTTTTATTATTATTATTTTTGAGATAGGGCCTTGTTCTGTTGCCGCCCAGGCTGGAGTCCAGTGGTGTAATCGTGGTTTACTGCAGCCTTGAACTCCTGGGTTCAAGCAAGCCTCCCACCTCAGCCTTTCATATAGCTGGGACTACAGGTGCAAACCACCATGCCTGGCTAATTTTTTCTATTTTTGTAGAGCTAGGGTTTCTCCATGCTGCCCAGGCTGGTACAACTCTCTTAATAATAGAAAACTTTCAGCTTCAGGCCTAATTAATTATAACACTTACCCCTTTTCCATTTCCTTCATGTCCTTGACCATATCAATCCCTTATCTGTGCTTTGTGTTTTTTTTGTGTGTGTTGTTTTTTGAGAGTGAGTGAGACTCCGTCGCCCAGGCTGGAGTGCAGAGGCGTGATCTTGGCTCACTGCAACCTCCGCCTCCCAGGTTCAAGAGATTCTCCTGCCTCAGCCTCCCGAGTAGCTGGGACAACAGGTGTGCGCCACCACTCCCAGCTAATTTTTTGTATTTTTAGTAGATAGGGTTTCACCATGTTGGCCAGGATGGTCTTGATCTCTTGACCTCATGATCCACCCACCTGGGCCTCCCAAAGTGCTGGGATTACAGGCGTGAGCCACCACGCCCGGCCTGATTTTTGTATTTTTAGTAGAGACAGGGTTTCACCATATTGGCCAGGCTGGTCTTGAACGCCTGATCTCGTGATCCGCCCACCTCGGCCTCCCAAAGTGCTGGAATTAGAGGCATGAGCCACTTCTTCGGGCCTGGAATATAGATTTTTTTAAAGAGGTTTTGACTATATATATATATATATTTTTTTTTTTTTTTTGGGAGACGGAGTCTCGCTCTGTCGCCTGGGCTGGAGTGCAGTGGCCAGATCTCAGCTCACTGCAAGCTCCGCCTCCCGGGTTTACGCCATTCTCCTGCCTCAGCCTCCCGAGTAGCTGGGACTACAGGCGCCCGCCACCTCGCCCGGCTAGTTTTTTGTATTTTTTAGTAGAGACGGGGTTTCACCGTGTTAGCCAGGATGGTCTCGATCTCCTGACCTCGTGATCCGCCCGTCTCAGCCTCCCAAAGTGCTGGGATTACAGGCTTGAGCCACCGCGGCCGGCCGACTATATATTTTTATATATATAAAATATATATTTTGATATAATTTATATATAATATATATTATATTATGATATAAAAACACAAATATATATTATGTAATATATATTATATAAATATATGTGATATATATCATAATTTACATATGTATTTTATATATAACATATAATAACAATATAGCCACCTTTTTTACTCTTGGTACATGGTTCTTAGTCTCTGTGAGGCAGGTCTTGGTGTTTTATTCACCAGTTTTCATCATTAGCACAACATATTCTTAAGTTTGGAGGCCCATAGATATAAATTACCTTCACTTATTCCAGTAAATCAGGAGGACATATCAGTTACAGTTTCTTGTTAGGGAGGAAGATTTTCCTGGCATGGCTGAAGAGGGAGGCCCTAATTTCTTGTCAGTACCCACTGATGGTTTCAGGAAACCCAGCAAAAACAGGTATTATCTAACAGTCTATAAGTGATACCGTATCTATAGGAATCAATCTGAAATTTTCAGGGTATTTCTCTGAAGATTAAATGACAGATTTTTTTTTTTGAGACGGAGTTTCGCTCTTGTTGCCCAACCTGGAGTGCAATGGTGTGATCTCGGCTCACTGCAACCTCCGCCTCCCGGGTTCAATCCTTTCTCCTGCCTCAGCCTCCTGAGTAGCTGGGATTACAGGCACCCACCACCATGCCCGGCTAGTTTTTGTATTTTTAGTGCAGACGGGGTTTCACCATGTTGGCCAGGCTGGTCTCAGACACCTGACCTCAGGTGATCTGCCGCCTCGGCCTCCCAAAATGCTGGGATTACCAGCGTGAGCTGCTGCGCCCAGCCCAGGGTATTTCTCTGTAACAAATTCATGCTTTCTTTTAATTTTAAACGAGGCTCTTTATACTAATCATGTTTTTTGTCTTTGACTTTCTGCAATAAGAGGAACCACACAACTTCCAGAAGTCTTTGTTGCCTTGTATGTTAAGGCTTCAGTGTCTCATGCTATTCAGGAAGATAAAACTTTTGTGCGTCTGTAGTTCTTAAGTGTGTGATTCTAAATCTGAGCAGAAGGGTGGCATCCAGGCAAACAGGGCAGAAGCTAGGTTATTATTTACACTGACTGTTCTTTTTCCCTTCCATACAGTGCTCTGGTCTGGGGTCTGTCTGTGAAACACAATCCTCAGAAAGTGGGTAAAGACCATACGTTGGAGGACGAGGATGTCATTCAAATTGTGAAGAAGTGAAACTTTTCCCCTTTCCCATCTGCCGGGCGAACCACAACAGCCTTCCCCATGATCAAGCACCCTACCCCAGTTCTTTCTGGTTTTGGCAGTCACTGGATCAGGATCCAGGGGAGGGAGATGGAGGCACCCAAACTGGAACTTCATTTGTCTTACCTTGGTGTCACCTTGTATGTCGAACTGCATAAAAGACCTGGTAGGCTGGTCAGCTACATACAGCTCATGTGTCATTGTCAGAATTTGTTTTGGGATGGGCTGAATGAGGAAGGGTATATACGGTGAAGTAGCTACAGAAGGGATCCTTGGAAACTTGATCTTGAGTGTGAAATGGATAAAAATATGACATGCAGCATCTTCTTTGATGTTTACTTATGGGAACCCCTTCCAAACTAGATGTGGCTTTCAATCCTTTCAAGTGGTCTTTCCCACATGATACTGGAGAGAGGAAGGACTTTATGTAAAGTTAACTGATCACTCCCTGCAAGGCCAATCTGTTTTGGGAGATCATGTAATTTAAGTACTTAGACCAGGCAGATCAGGGTTTGAAATTGCAGGTCCACCTCTAGTTAGCTGTGGAGCCCTGAACAAATTACCCAACCTTTATGAGCCTCAGTTTCCTCATGTAACATGGGGATAGTAATAGCACTTTCTGCCGTCGTGATTGTCAGTAATGTAGGGATAGGTACTTATAAATTGCTTAGCACAGTATTTGACGTATAAGTACTCAATGACTCTTGGCTTTTGTTGCATCCAGCCTTTTACTGGGCTCTCTGCCCTATGCAGAGCACAGCTGTACATCATCAGTGTTGGGCTGAATGTTGAGCTGAAATGCTGCCAGCTGGGCCACTAAATGCTTTCTTGTTTTTTTTTTTTTTTTTTTTTTTTTTTGAGATAGTTTCGCTCTTGTTGCCCAGGCTGGAGTGCAATGGCGTGATCTCTGCTCACCGCAACCTCCGCCTCCCGGGCTCAAGCGATTCTCCTGTGTCAGCCTCCCGAGTAGCTGGGATTACAGGCATGTACCACCATGCCCTGCTAATTTTGTATTTTTGAAATTTTTTTTTTTTTTTTTTTTTTTTTTTTTTTTTTTTGAGACGGAGTCTTGCTCTGTCACCCAGGCTGGAGTGCAGTGGCCGGATCTCAGCTCACTGCAAGCTCCGCCTCCCGGGTTCACGCCATTCTCCTGCCTCAGCCTCCCGAGTAGCTGGGACTACAGGCGCCTGCCACCTCGCCCGGCTAAGTTTTTTTGTATTTTTAGTAGAGACGGGGTTTCACTGTGTTACCCAGGATGGTCTCGATCTCCTGACCTCGTGATCCGCCCGTCTTGGCCTCCCAAAGTGCTGGGATTACAGGCTTGAGCCACCGCGCCCGGCTAATTTTGTATTTTTTAGTAGAGATGGGGTTTCTCCATGTTGGTGAGGCTGGTCTTGAATTCCTGACCTCATGTGATCTGCCCGCCTCGGCCTCCTAGAGTGCTGGGATTACAGGCATGAGCCATCGCGCCTGGCCAACTAAATGCCTTCTTTTCCATAACCCAGCCTTTCTGCTTGAATCCCCATGGAAGTCCTGGCCTCAGCCAATAACTTGGGCAAAGGTGTGAAGGCAGAACGTTGCAAGCGAGGCAACTGGTGTGATCAAAGCAGGTTTGTGTGTTCACATATGTGTATGTATGGAGGTGGGAGGTTTAGGAGGGTTGGTGTCAGGACTACTTGAGAGGATACTAAGGACATAATCAGATGTTTGGAGCTAGGAATATAGGAATTTAAGGGGATTGCTCTGATTATGTGAAATTGATTGATAAAAATCTTTGTGTGGTGGGTAACAATACGGGCAGAGGGGACTGGGCCCAGTAGCTCACACCTTGGGAGGCCAAGGCAGGAAGATCACCTGAGCTCAGGAGTTCGAGACCAGCCTGGACAACATAGCGAGGCCCAATCTCTACAAAAAATTTAAAAAATTAGCTGGGCATGGTGGTGCGTGCCTGTAGTCCCAGCTGTTTGGGAGGCTGAGGTGGGAGGATTGCTTGAGCCTGGAGGGTCCAGGCTGCAGTGAGCTAAGATGGGCCACTGTACTCCAGCCTGGGTGACCATTGGTCTTTATGTCCAGTCCACCATGGTCTCTCACCTGGATTTTTCTTTTTTTTTTTTTGAGATGGAGTCTCACTCTGTCACCCAGGCCAGAGTGCAGTAGCATGAGCTCACTGCTAGCTCTGCCTCCCAGGTTCACACCATTCTTCTGCCTCAGCCTCCCAGGTAGCCAGGAGTATAGGCGCCCGCCACCACGCCTGGGTAATTTTTTAATATTTTTAGTAGAGATGGGGTTTCACCGTGTTAGCCAGGAGGGTCTCGATCTCCTGACCTCATGATCCGCCCACCTTGGCTTCCCAAAGTGCTGGGATTACAGGTGTGAGCCACTGCGCCCAGCCACACGTCTATTTTTGAATCAATTGTTGGTAAAGGGAATAGAATTATTGAAGAACCAGAATTTAGCCCTGTAAGTTATTGTCATTCTTGGTTTGTGTTTATGCTCATAGTTCACAACAAAAGGCTAATGGACCTCACACTTCCCTTTCCTCTTAATAGTCTGGCTTATAAGACACTCAGTAGCTATCTCCTAGGGGAAGGCCTAGCTGCATTCTCTGTTCACTTCATTCACACTTCCTTTTACCACTGACCTCCCTTTGGAGGGACTGTTCTTTCCTCTCCTACCTGACCTCCCCATCTTAACAGATTTTCCATTATATGCTTTGTGGCCCTCAGCTGTTTTACTTTCAGGATGCCTTCTATATCCTTAGCTTCTCTTAACTTTTATTTTGCATATCCTTCCAGCACTGATTGCTTCTGAACTCATCTCATGCCTGCAAGACATCAAAAGTTTCTCCAAAGACATCCCTTTCTCTCTGCCCTCATCCTACATCAAGGTCTTAGCTCCTTGAAGACTGCATTCATGTGTCTTTTGCCTTCATCCCTCACCCCTGCTTCCTCTAGTCCGTTTGCCAAAATACTTTTGCTAAAACCTGTATGTCTAGTTTCTGCTGATACTCTTAGCAACACTCCCTTATTTCCTTCTGCCTCCATTTTGCCAATCACCAGCTAATGGCTTTGCTCTTTGCATGGTACCCATTTCTGTCCTACTAGCTTCTAGCCTGAAAAGGAAGCCTTTACTAGCAGCTTCAAACCAGTCCTCCTTACCTTGCACCTATTAACGTTGGTTCAACATGAAGGGGAAGTAAGGTAAGTGGAAGAGGATACACAGGAAAGGTGGAACTGGATTCAGGCATCGGTGTTCTGCCATTGACACTTGGGACTGCTTTCCAGCTTCCACCTGTGGAAACCAGAAAGCATTTGCCAAAAATTCTAAACATAGGGTCTATTTCTGAAGCTGAGGAATTACATGGAGTGAATAGCATGAGGGAAGGGGATTACTAATGAGGTTGAAAGGAAAGTACCAGGAAGAGACTGACTTCATACATAATCCACAAAGCCAGGTTTTGTTGAAAGGTGACCTGCATTCTTGTATTCCTGCAAGTACAGGGCAGGGTGGGCAGTTCCAGGCTTATAGTCATTATTCCCTAACACTCAAGACTCAGGCTGCTCAAGACTGTACTAGCCTTGTAGTCAAAAATCCAACCACCTTGACCTTCACTTCATTATCTGACCCTTTAGCATGGAGTCCGAAAATGGTCCTAAATGGACAAATATCTACAACTCTGGTAAATTAACTTGAGTAGCATGGGAAATAAGTATAACCGCATAGCAGGACTGAAAAACTTCCAGTTAGGAAAGGGGACTCACAACCGTACTGTATTCTGTAGAATCTTTATCCGTCAGTGCTGTGTATGTACTAATAGTTAAGGTGAATAATAAAACAATTGTGAGGAACGTGATACAGAACACAAGGAGTCAATTAATGCATGAGTCTTAAGGGAAATTCTTACACTTCAGTGGGTTGAATCAGAACTCTGAGCTTAGAGAAACCGGATGCCCCAGTAAACATGATTTAGTTTGAGAAACTACCATATGTAATAGATGATTCCTTAATAAATTGTTTTCACTAGGTCAGTTTAATCTTGGAAATTACACTATAGATACCCTGGTATTAGCCACAAGGCTACGCTATCTATAGGGTCAGTCCAGTGTAAACTGACCCGTTGGGGTCTTTAAAGCTCAAGGAAAAAGGCCATAGCTGATTTCTCCTAAATCAAGAGAGTCCAATTACCTTTTTTTTTTTTTTTTAGATGGAGTCTCACTGTGTCACCAAGCTGGGTTGCAGTGGCGTGATCTCAGCTCACTGCAACCTCTGCCTCCCAGGTTCAGGCAATTCTTCTGTCTCAGGCTTCTGGGTAGCTGGGACTACAGGTGTGCACCACCATGCCCAGCTAATTTTGCATTTTCAGTAGAGACGGGGTTTCACCATGTTGGCCAGGATGGTCTCGATCTCTTGACCTCATGATCCGCCCACCTCTGCCTCCCAAGGTGCTGGGATTACAGGTGTGAGCCACAGTGCCCAATTTCTATGGGTTTTAAAGAAAAATTTAAACTTTTTCAGATCACTTCCCTAAAGGAACATACTGAGCATAGCTTGGCTGGTTAGAAATTAGGAAGGCTAGCCTGGGCTACATGGTAAGAAAGACCCTGCCTCTACAAAAAATAAGAAAAAAGTTATAGTGGTGTGTGCCTGTAGTTTCATCTACTTGGGAGGCTGAGGTGAGAGAATCGCTTGAGCCCAGGAGGTTGAAGCTGCAGTGAGCCACGATTGCACCACTGTACTCCAGCCTGAGCGACACACAGTGAGATCCTGTCTCCAAACAAACAAAATTAGGAAGGGTTTCAGAGAGGAAATAAACAGAACAATGCCAGTTACTTCATTCACACACTTAGCATATGCAATTTTAATCAACCAAAAGAAAATCCCAAATGTACAAGTGAAAAAAATCCAAACTGTTGACACAGGCCTAACTAATATCAGCTACTTTTATGTACAGCTGTATAAGTTCAAAAAAGCTATCCTATATGTATATACAAAAGTTGTTTATACACAGGTCTGTACATAAGGGTCTATACATTTATTTCCTCAGAACCCTTAGGTGCCACCTCTTGGTGAGGACACCAACACTTCATTCACATATCTTACAAAAAAGAAAGACCATTTCCAGGATTGACAACATTGTGCATCCTGTATTCAATGTACACTCCACTCGACTGGTTAAGATCCTTCCATCATAATGCGGACCACACCAGGTGCATGGGTTCCACCAAATAGCTTCACACAGAGTGCTCCAAAGTAAAAGCCCATAAACCAACCCGAGATGAGGAAGCAGGGTCCTGCCCAGGGTGCCACCACAGGTCCGGGCTTAGTTGAGTCTGCCTGCCCTGCTCACTGTCGGTATTCCAATTCATCTACACTGATAACTTTGGCAGGCATCGAAGGCAGGGGTTGCTGTAGCACATCTGAGCCAAACCATTTGGCAAGGCCCACAGGGGAGCTGCTCCTCTGGCTGGGGCGATGCTCCAGCTGGGAGTGCATGTGGGGCAGGCCCGACCGGCTGGGCATGTTCTGAGGAGTTGTCTGAACGCTGACAGCTGCTGCCTGGGAACCAGAGCCTGGAGGATGCAGAACTGTGGAGATAAGAAGGGTTATCATTCACAGCATGAGAAGGAAAGAAGTTTGTTAGACCCTGCTTCATTAAACCCTATCCAAAGAAGAATCTTTACTAGAGGATTTTTTCTAGGGCTTCTTTAGATAGAAACTCCTTTGCAAAATACCAACAATGCCAGAAACAGTACCATGGAAAGCTGAGCTATTCAGAAGCTACCAGTATTGAAAACCTACCCTGGATGACATGACTGCTACTTCTCATGGCAAGTAACCACATCACAGAAGCAGCAACATTAACTGGTGAGGGGGCATATACCCTGGGCAGGCCGGATGCTGAACCTGTTGGATTATCAGCCCTCTCTCCTAACAGGCAAAGGACAAAGCCAGAGCACACTTGACTTTTCCCACTGACTCTGCAGGAACAGTAATCCCAAATTGCATAGAGGTCAATTTACTCCATCTTATTCTCTGGTTACACTCTTGTCCCAAACTTAGAACAAGTTAAAGAATGAATGTTAATTCATGTCCACTGAAAACTAGTCCTAAAAGCTTTAAGACTCCGTAAGTCTGTCCCAAACTCACCTGTCAAATTCCTGAACCTACCTGAGCGCTGTAGCTGCTGTTGCACCATTGCCAGATGCAGAGGTGTTCCAGGACGAGGGTTTAAGAGAGGGTGACTAGCAGCAGGTAAAGGGTAAAAGGGCTGACCCAGGATAGGGCCAGATATTCCCTGTAAATGAGTCAAGTCCATCCCAGGAGGAAGCACACCTGTTCAGCAGAAAAAGCAAGCAGCTGAGTAGTCTTAATGCTACCTGGAAGTTTTCCAGCTTCACTGTATAGTTTTGCTGATCTGGAATTTTGTTAAGAATGAAGGCCTAGGCGCAATGGCTCACGCCTGTAATCCCAGCACTTTGGGAAGCCAAAGCGGGCAGATCACCAAGGTCAGGAGTTCAAGACCAGTGTGGCCAACATGATGAAACCCCGTCTCTACTAAAAATACAAAAATTAGCCAGGTATAGTGGCAGGCGCCTGTAATTCCAGCTATTCGGAAGGCTGAGGCAGGGACCTTGAACTTGGGAGGTGGAGGTTGCAGTGAGTGGAGATTGCACCACTGCACTCCAGCCTGGGTGACAGACCGAGACTCTGACAAAAAAAAAAAAAAATTCCTCTGGCTCATGCCTGTAATCCTGACACTTTGGGAGGCTGAGGTGGATAGATTGCCTGAGCTTAGGATTCTGAGTTTGAGACCGGACTGGACAACATGGTGAAACCCTGTCTCTACTAAAATAGAAAATAAATTATACGGGCTTGGCGGCGTGCACCTATAGTCCCAGCTACTTGGGAGGCTGAGACAGGAGAATTGCTTGAACCCGGGAGGCGGAGGTTGCGGTAAGCTGAGATCGCACCACTGCACTCCAGCCGGGGAGACAAGAGTGAGACTTCTGTCTCTACAAAAAAAAAGAAAATCCTCAAGCTAGGTTCCTAATGTTTTAAAGGACTAGGAGATTGGATTGGACCCACTGCCTGCTAGTTAGATGGGAGACTCTAGTAATATCTTTCTAAGTGATGGAAATCTCCCACATTATAGCACTTCATCAATGCCAATAATTGTCCTCTAGGCCCACAAAATGACACCCAAGTCAGGCTGGAAACTCACCAGTTTGGAGCAAACTTGGAAGATGCTGTGGATGTACTCCCTGGGCCAGCATCCTCTGTACCAACCCTGGGTGAAGCTGGTGAGCAGGCCTAACCATAGGGACATGGGGGACAAGGGGAACTTGGTGGACAGGGCGGAGAAAAGGTGTTGTAGGAACTGGGGATGCCAAGGTGGGTGTTTTTCTCCCAGTTGCTTTAGGTCGATAATCTTGTTCTTTGGTGTAACGGCTGGTCTGGGACAGTGGGGTGGAACACGAAGACCTCTGTAACGCTGACAGTTTTGGATTTGTAGTGGGAGAAGAGTCTCGATCAGCACTGGGTACAGAGCTGGAGGACAGGAGGTTCTCTGTGAGGATCCAAACAAAAAATATTTTGGTAAACTTCTCCCAAACACTTGTAGTCTCCCACTGGTCTAATAAATCTCATTTCTTAAGGTCACAATTCTTATCTGATACCCTTAACAAGTTTAGAGAACTACACAGTAGGAAACATCATTTGCTTAATAAACAGGACCAGAAGATGAATTGTTGGGCACCCTTCTCTGCACAAACGGCTATGGCCTAGATTATGCAAATCCATCACAACAAAATCTAAATGGCAATTAGAGTGTGGCCAAAGAACCAAACTGTCTTAGTAGTACCAACAAGATTTCCTCCCCACCACCCACCCCAAGCCTTCTCAAACACAGGCAAAAATCTCTCAGATCTATACTGTAACACCTGTGTAAACCCTAATTTAGAATCCGCACGTTACCATGTCCTTCACAATCCCTACTGTGCAACTCCTAAAAGCCTCTCACATGTTTCCTATGTTGGACACTTAAGTCTCCACAGGCTGGATATAATCTTTCAGAAGTAAAACTAGCTGAATTATACTAATTTGCCAAATAAGTATACTAATTATTCAACTTTGAAGCCTAACTAAGGATTCTAAACTAACACTCATTCTACCCATCTAGTAGTAGCACTCTTAGATTAGTCAGAATTTCAAGCAACTGAGCAACTGTGAGCTAGCCCAATTCTTCTCACTGTCACACAGAACCTTCTCACTGACACAGAACCATAGTCCAGAGAAGCTAGTGGTCTTGCCCAGGGTTTTGTATAGAATATCAGGCTGGACAGCACAGCACTCAGGCCCATGTTTTCTCCATTATATACTTTCTTGAGCAGTGCCCTTAACAGCTCTGCAGTACCTTCACTGGCCTTCTGAGTATCCTCTTTACTGTCACCAAGAGCTGCTTTTCCAGATATTGGCTCCTCCTTGCTTTTCTCTTTGCTCTCGTACATCTTACGAATCACTGAGGTAGGGGTAAAGGAAGGAGAAAGCTGCAGAGAAAAACAATTGGCATTAGCACATTCTCTAAGTGCCTTTCTGTAATACTAAGCCAGGATTAACTGGCCAATCTACTCAACAAAGAGTCCCCACATTGGTAGCAAAGGCCAACTCTAGTATTCTGTTCTGTAGCTGCTGGAGGAAAAACAGAATGGGGCAAACAGGCAGTGTCCCAAGTACATTATCCCTTGCTTACAACCTGTGATAATGGGGACATGCCTATGCAGCCTCTGCATTACCCATTTCCCAGCCTGGGATTAGGCTGGCAAGAAAGAACATGGCCAGAAATATAACTTGGAGCAGCAGACCTTCCTTCTGTGAAAAGACATTTCAAAGACAATGTCAGAACCAAAGTTACTCCAAACTCCTAATATTTCCCTTCTTCACTTGGCTACTAGACTATCTCAATAGTCTCCTCAGCCATCAGGATTAACCAGAATTACTCCATACTCCTAATACTTCCCTTCTTAACTTGGCTACCAGAAAAGTCAAATTTATCTCAATAGTCTCCTCAGCCATCAGGATTAATCATTTGGAGTCATTTCTTATCTCTTCACTAGTTCTACTTTGGTGATTTTATTTTGCATTTGTCTTTTCTCACCAAACAACCCCATATCTTTGATGGCAGGAGACAGGGCATGACTTACAAACAGAAAAATTCCTTCCAAACCCTGCTGCCTTCAAGGTCACTGGTACAAAGACCCATGTGGGGTTCTGAAGCACACAGCAAAGCTTTTTTTTCCTTCTCTATCAGCTTTGATTGGATGATAAAGATCTGTGGGGAATGAAACTTTTTTTTTTTTTTTTTGAGACGGGGACTCACTAGGGAGGGCAGTGGCATGATCTTGGCTCACTGCAACCCCTGCCTCCTGGACTCAAGTGATCCTCCCACCTCGGCCTCCGGAGTATAGCTGGGACCACAGATGTGCACCACCATGCCCGACTAATTTTTTGTATTAGGGGTAGAGGACACGGTGTCACTAGGTTGCCCAGTCTGGTCTTGAACTCCTAAACTCAATCTACCTGTCTTGGCCTCTGAAAGTCCTGGGATTACGGGTGTGAGCCACCACACCCAGCTGGAATGAAACATTTTTTAATGATATAAATGATATAAAGTTTTAAAACTAGACTTGTCACTGCATATAAGCAAACCCTTCTGTTCCAGCCTTAGTTTGTATCACTGAGACCTGAAATGGTGAATCCGAATTTGTGAACTCCTCTGCAAGTTTCAATAGACTCGCCACTGTCTGACCCAGTCACCTCTGTCCACTTTACCTCCTCTCTCTATTGTCCTCCTGTCTCCCCACACCTGGTTCATTTCTTTGAACATACTATATCACCTCGTGTGCCCTGGCCCCTGATCATCTCTGCTGGAACATATTTTCCCCAATATAGGGGCTTCATTAAAATCCTAAGACTTAGACTGTCCTAAAGGGGAAAAACCTAATAGGTATGAAAGACTACTAGGTCAGTTATTCCTGTGGAAGGAACTCAAGGACATTTAGGGCACACAGTGGTACAACACATGCACAACCAAACAAGGAGAAGCCTTTAAGTCCTTCACAGTCACTAAAGGTCACTGACCATGCTTGTGATGGAGGCAGCAGGGGCAGGGGAAGAGGAATTCCCTCGATGCACTGGTGCTGGTGACTTGGTCACTCGCTGTTGCCTGTGAACAAACCAATTATCAGCATGAACCCCAATCTCCTTAACTTCAAGTCTTAAAACCATATAATACTCAAGACCAGCCTAGGAATTTTAACATCCCCTTTCCCTTATCCAATTCAATTTCCCAAGCATTTAGGCCTAACATATGCAAAAGTACATGCTAAGTTCTGAGGGAAGGCAAAAGCAAAATGAAACACAATCTCAGTCTTGTAAGAGCTCTCAGTCTAGTGGGGAAAACAATCACCTAGAGCAAACCAAGGCATGTAGATAGTAGGCACCAACAAAGTACAATGGGAAAATGGAGGGGTGAGAAGGAGTAACAGGCACTGCAGGGATGCTTCCTGGGGAAGAAGCTGCATTCCACTGGGTGTGATCAACAAGAAGCTGAAGATAGAGAACAACAGTTCAGGTAGATGGAACAGGTACAGGAACTTGGGAGGGCCTTGGAATTATAGGGTTATCCAGAGCTGGTGTATAGTTTACTGAAGACTACACCAGTGAGGTGCGCTAGGATGGGCCTTCATTCTAGGGCTGGCTGTGCTTCACTGGGCAGGGAGCAGCAATAATTAGCGCAGTGCCTGGCATAGAACTGATGCTCTATGTGACACTCATTCAAATCAAATACAGAATCAACAGTTTCAGCTATTTTAGGACCACTCTTGGTCTACACAAGATTGATCTCAGGCCTCAAAGGTCAAGACCCAAGTGTAGTCACTGACCTAGATGGAAAATCTAAATTCATGGCTTCTTTCTAGTTAGTACCCCCATTGCCGCCATGCTGTGACTGTGTATATGACAACACGGGAAGACAGATCAGTACTATTCTGAGTGACTAAAAAATGAACCCCAAACTGGGAGTTCCACATGACCTGTCATTCCTTCTGGTAAACATATTTGAGCACCTGCTACAGACACTGTTCCAGGTTCCTGGAATATAGCAGCGAATAAAAGAATAAGAATCTCAGGCCGGGCGCGGTGGCTCACGCCTGTAATCCCAGCGCTTTGGGAGGCCGAGGCGGGCGGATCACAAGGTCAGGAGATCGAGACCACGGTGAAACCCCGTCTCTACTAAAAATACAAAAAATTAGCCGGCGCGGTTGTGGGCGCCTGTAGTCCCAGCTACTCGGGAGGCTGAGGCAGGAGAATGGCGTGAACCCGGGAGGCGGAGCTTGCAGTGAGCCGAGATCGCGCCACTGCACTCCAGCCTGGGCAACAGAGCGAGACTCTGTCTCAAAAAAAAAAAAAAAAAAAAAAAAAAGAAAAAGAATCTCTGGCCTCATGGAGGTTATATTCTTGGGGCTGCAGGATGGAGTGGGGTTACTACAGGCAGGGAGACAAAAAATAAATAGGGCCGGGCGCGGTGGCTCAAGCCTGTAATCCCAGCACTTTGGGAGGCCGAGACGGGCGGATCACGAGGTCAGGAGATCGAGACTATCCTGGCTAACACGGTGAAACCCCGTCTCTACTAAAAATACAAAAATCTAGCCGGGCGTGGTGGCGGGCACCTGTAGTCTCAGCTACTTGGGAGGCTGAGGCGGGAGAATGGCGTGAACCCGGGAGGCGGAGCTTGCAGTGAGCCGAGATCACGCCACTGCACTCCAGCCTGGGAGACACAGCGAGACTCCGTCTCAAAAAAAAAAAAAAAAAAAAAAAAAAAAAAAAAATAAATAAATAAATAGTATGCTAGACAGTGATGAATACAATTTTAAAAAGCAAGGTAAGGGGAAAGGCATGTTTGTTGGAGGGACACAGCTGTACACAGGGAGGACCTAAGAGGCTGACGCTGATCCAAAACATGAAGGCTAGACTGACATTGACTCAAATATGCTTGCTAGTTTTGAGTAAGCCATGTTGTAAAAAGCTGTTTTCTGTATCTGTAAAATGCAGTTATGTACCTCCCCTCATCTACCTCACAGGGTTGATGTGAAGATCATATAAAATTCTGGGCCAGGTGTGGTGGCTCATGCCTGTAATCCCAGCACTTTGGGGACCGAAGCAGGTGAATCACTTGAGGCCAGGAATTCAAGTCTGGCCAACATAGCGAATCCCCATCTCTACTAAAAATACAAAACACCAGCCGGGCGTGGTGGCACACTCCTGTAATCCTACTTACTCAGGAGGCTGAGGCATGAGAACTGCTTGAACCCAGGAGGAGGAGGTTGCAGTGAGCCAAGACTGCATCACTGCACTCCATCCTGGGCAATAGAGCAAGAGACTGTCTCAAAAAAAAAAAAAAAAAAAAAAAGTTAAAAGTACTCTGAAAGTCGCAAATCACATCAATGAATGCTAGGTAACAGCATTATGCTATAGAGAGAAAGCATGTGAGAGGGGTTCAGCAGACCAGTCTGGAGCTCTCTGTTTTGGTTGAAGGGTGCTATAAATAGGATGTGCTTGTGTAAGGGTATCTCCTGGTCTCAGTGTCTTCTGAAAGGGTTAACAGGTGAAGCACAACACTGAGGCACTGTGGTAGTAACTTTAAGAATCACATCAAAACATTAAGTACCAAGTATTTTAAGGGTGGACTAAACTATAGTGTTCAGGGATGTGTATTTTGGTGATAAATTACTTATTTTTAATTAAGGTAGTGATTACTTTTAAAGGCTGGACAGTGGAGAGTTCTGAGGAGGAAAACGGGTATTACTGGTACAGGGCACATGGAGGCCCTCTGAGTAGTTAACAAGGAAGTTTGCCTTATAGTAAGCTACACATTTGTTTTATATAGTTTTGTCTGTTTTATTTTACACTAAAATAACATTGCCACCCCTTTCCGTTTTCTCCCCAACTTATAATTTCATTTTACCGTTTGTTGCAACTATTGAAAAAGAGGAGGAGAGTGAACTCCGCAATCTACTTGTTAACAAGTCTCATCAACAAACCCATCAGCTCTGGCCAAGAAACTGTCGATGCAGCAAACCTGCATCAAGGGAGTTTGGTAAGAACATTGGATCTGTGGGAAAAGGAATAAGGAGCTATGCTAGTTGCATTTGTAAAAATGAATTGTTTAACTGGTAGAAACATCCTAAGATTTTAAAATATATTTACTCATAACAATCTTGTGAGGTAAATTAGGCAAGCAGCATCCCTTCCATATAGCTAATTAGCAAACTCAAAGAAAAAAAGTCATTTATAAATCAAGAACGGAAATAAAACCATATAGAATGAAAACCCTATGCCTTGCAGAATTTAATCGTATTTTCTCTATTTAATCTATTTGTTCTATTGATTTGGATTGGGATGGAATTTCTACCACATACTGAACAACATACCACAGTATGTGCAACAGAATTATACTGCAGATAAGTAATTTGTTAGTTTCAGGAAAACTTATCTGTAAATCTCCACATGAACAGGATTAGTAATTTACCTGTTTCTGAATCCATCTCTGGTTCTGTCCACCTGTGGTTTGCCAAAACCAGGCTGGTAGAAGTTTGCTGCCTGTACAGCAAGGTCATGTGGCAAGGCCAGCCCTTCTAAAGCTGCCTGTTGCAACTCCAGCTGGCTCATCTGCTGAAAAGGAGAGGGGAGGGTCAGGAGAAGAGTGAGGACACCATACTTTCTACAAAGGTCTCTCTTCACTCTTAGAAAGGTAAGTTAAACAGAAGCTGAGAAAAGTTAGATACTGCAAACCTCACTAAATTGTGCTGCCATCGCAGTGATCAAGATTAACAATTTTATTACTTGAATTATTCAGCAAATTGTCTAACCTTCACTGAGCTTGAAATATAGATCAAAACCATTTATTGGTTTTAGAGACAGGGTCTCACTCTGCCACCCAGGCTGGAGTACAGTAGCTCACTGCAGTCTCAAAACTCTTGGGCTCAAGTGATTCTCCTGCCTCAGCCTCCTTGTAGCTGGGACTACAGATGCATGCCACTATACCTGGCTCATTTTTACTTTTGGGCTCAAGTGATCCTCCTGCCTCTGCCTCCCAAAGTGCTGGGATTACAGGCATGAGCCGCCATGCCTGGCCTCAAAACCATTTTTAAGAATCACAACAATTCAGCTCTCCACTCCCCATGCACCAATAGGGTGAAGGGCAAGCAAGAGATTGAGTTGAGAAAGAGCTCAGCCTGACCTGGGCCGTGATGGGGCTCATGGGTTTGCGCATGCCTTGGAATGGATCTCCGAGTAGCTGCTGTGGTCCTGGTGTGAAACCTGTCAGGAAAGTTACAGTCTCAGTGAGTACCAAGATGGTATGTGTGCATCAGGGAGGCATTTTCATTAATGCATGCCATTTCTTGCTGAACGCCATCTCTTGGAAAGCACTGATTTCTTGGGCTGACAGATGTCCCTCTCCCTCTGTGCCCTGACAGTGGGCTATGTGTACCTCAACCAGAGCACTGTCTAAATTGCTTCTCAACTAAGCCATCAGCTTTGCTCCTTTTAAAGCCAAGACCTCTCTCTGGGAGAGAAGAGCTTTTCTAGCCAGCAATTTGTCCTATTATCACTAAGCCATCTGGTATTAAAGCAGACACCATTGCTGTGAGAGTACACACTCTCTTCATTCTATCTGTTTGACTGTGGACAGAAGATTTCAAAAAATGCCTCTCAAGGTTTGTTTGGCAGAAACCAGAGTGGCCAGCAGCCTAAAGTAGCTTACGATGGCAGGAACAACACTACGACATTCCATGTAAAAACTTTGCTAAGACACTTTCTGGAACTTTTCTTTCAGTCACCTTCCTAATTAGCCATAAGACTTAACAGTGGATTATCTATCAAAACTCAATAGCTTCACAGAGAACCACTACACTGACTTCTACTGTATCAAAGAAAAATTTAAGAAGCCAAATTAACTTTTTTTGGATTGAATTCCCAAAATAAGGAATAAGACTAAAGAGTTGGATCAGTTAGATTTCAATTAAAAAAAAAAATCTATAACATGAACATATTCACCTAGAAGAGCAGCTGATAAGGTATCTTCCACCTTTGCTCCCGCATCCCCCAAAAGTGTAATATTTATTTTTTTGAGACAGAGTCTTGCTCTGTCGCCCAGGCTGGATTGCAGTGGTGTGATCTTGGCTTACTGCAACCTCCACCTCTCGGATTCAAGCGATTCTCCTGTCTCAGCCTCCTGCGTAGCTGGGATTACAGGCATGCACCACCATGCCTGGCTGTTTTTGTATTTTTAGTAGAGATGGGGTTTCACCATGTTGGCCAGGCTGGTCTCAAACTTCTGACCTCAGGTGATCTGCCCACCACCTCGGCCTGCCAGAGTGCTGGAATTACAGGCATGAGCTACCGTGCCTGGCCATAAATTCGTATTTCTTTTTGACAAATAAGTATATTTACCAATTGGTGATGGTATTCTTGGGCGAAGGTAGTCAGCTGAGGCTGCTCGAGTTTGAAACACCTGTGACAAGGGAGGAGAGGGTGCTCTTTGGCCCAGTAAAGATGTTGTAGGCTCCAAGCTCCCCATAAGGCCACTCAGAAGATTGGAAGAAGCAGGTCTCTGAACTGGTTGACCCAGAAGTTCCTAAAGGCAGAAAAGCCAAATCCCTGTGAACTTAGTTCTTCCTTCTACTCAGAGGCTGTGAATTATGGATTAACTTTTGAGAGCCACAGATGGATCTCCCTCATGCTCAATTGAAGGACTTGGCATGTGTACATGCGACACATTTCTCTGAATGTTCAGCTAGCAACATTTGCTCTGTCTTAGTGCTATAAATAGAGATTCCTTTTTTTTTTTTTTTTTTTGAGAGTCTCACTCTATTGCCCAGGCTGGAGTGCAGTGATGTGATCTTGGCTCACCGCAACCTCTGCCTACCGGGTCCAAGTGATTCTCATGCCTCAGCCTCCCAAGGAGCTGGGATTACAGCCATGTGCCACCACACCAGGCTAATTTTTGTATTTTTAGTAAAGTCAGGGTTTCTCCATGTTGGCCAGGCTGGTCTCAAACTCCTGACCTCAGGTGATCCCCCCACCTCAGTCTCCCAAAATGCTGAGATTACAGGTGTGAGCCACCATGCCTGGCTAGATACTTTTAAGTTCCACAGAAACTACAAAGTAAACTAGAAGTCAAGGCTTAGTTTGTCAACATTTTTAGCCACCCCGCATCCCCTGCCCATTAAGATTAACAGCAGCACCAAACTATGTCAGGCAACAATATCACATCTCTGATTGCCAGGCAACATAGATCATTTTCTAAGACCCAAAGCTGGACCACTAAACAAAACTGGTTCAGAAGACTACTGTTCAAGACTCCAAGGCCTCAGTATAAGATTGTGAAGTACCTGCAGGATGTTCTTAGGGACAGGCTGGCCTGGAATCTCAGCAGGGGACATCAAATGGCTTTCAAGGTTTCGCTAAAAAAGTCAAAAGAAAACTGGTTTTAACTTTCTTAACTCACTTAACTTACAGATTGATTGGGGACCACATGAAAGCATAAAGTACTCCTAGGGAGTTAATAGAAGAATGATGCTCAAGTCACAGAAAACTTAGACCAACTTGTTCCGCTCTCATCACATAGGTCCCAAAAAAGATCTGGGGATGGAAAGACTGTTCGCATGTACATGCAAAGTCCCCTCAGAGATCCTCACTATGCTAACCGTAAGTCCATTTCCCGGTTTCTAACACTGTGACCAAAAGAAGGGGGAAAAATGGTGAAACCAGGGAACACTTAGTTGAGACAACTCTTGCTACCCATTACCTTTAACAAAATTTATTGGAGACACACACACATACATATATATATACACACACACACACACACATATATATAATTCTGAGACATGGTCTTGTTCTGTTGCCCAGTCTGGAGTGCAGTGGTGCGATCATGGCTTGCTGCAGCCTTGACCTCTCAGGCACAAGCGATCATCTCATCTCAGCCTCCTGAGTAGCTGGGACTACAGGTGTATGCCACCACACCCACCTAATTTTTATATTTTTTGTAGAGAGGGGGTTTTGCCATGTTGCCCAGGCTGGTCTTGAACTCCTGGGTTCAAGCAATCCTCTGGCCTTGGCCTCCCAAAGTGCTGGGATTATAGATGTGACCCACCACACCCAGCCTACACATACGGTTTTAAAATCGTAGTAAACAACATGCAGGTTTGGCCAAAATTGTTATATTTCAGAGTTTCATATTTCAGGAAATTTAAGCTTTATTATTTTATTTTTTTTGAGGCAGAGTCTTGCCCTGTTACCCAGGCTAGAGTGCAATGGCGCGATCTCGGCTCACTGCAACCTCTGCCTCCAGGGTTCAAGCAATTCTCCTGCCTCAGCCTCCTGAGTAGCTGGGACTATAGGCACGTGCCACCACGCCCGGCTAATTTTTTTTTTTTCTTTCTTTTTAGTGGAGATGGGGTCTCACCATGTTGGCCAGGATGGTCTCGATCTCCTGACCTCGTCGTGATCTGCCCGCCTTGGCCTCACAAAGTACTGGGATTACAGGCATGAGCCACTGCGCCCAGCAACTTTATTATTTTTTAAGCGAGCTGTTCCAAAATGGGTATCACATACAGGGCAAAATTCAAATCCTCCACTCTTAAAGCAGTAGTGGTTACCTTTTTTTTTTTTTTTTTTCTTTTGAGACAGAGTCTGGCTCTGTCGCCCAGGCTGGAGTGCGGTGGCCGGATCTTGGCTCACTGCAAGCTCCGCCTCCCGGGTTCACACCATTCTCCTGCCTCAGCCTCCCGAGTAGCTGGGACTACAGGCGCCCGCCACCTCGCCCGGCTAGTTTTTTTGTATTTTTTAGTAGAGACGGGGTTTCACCGTGTTCGCCAGGATGGTCTTGATCTCCTGACCTCGTGCTCCGCCCGCCTCGGCCTCCCAAAGTGCTGGGATTACAGGCTTGAGCCACCGCGCCCGGCCTTTTTTTTTTTTTTTTTGAGACAGGTCTATGTTCTTCAGGCTGTGTTCTCAGGCTGGCCTTGAACTCCTGGGTTCAAGCAACCCTCCCACCTTGGCCTCCCAAGTAGCTGGAACTATAGGTGTACACCACCAGGTCTGGCCAGTGGTTACATTTTGTGCATCCAGCCTGGAGTTCCCTCCTGCACTTCAGGACATCCCTATGCCCATTTAGCTCTGCGTGAAGTGCTTTCTCTGGTGTAGTTTCCCTTTCCCTAGATGGAGCTGTCAAAGTCCAAAGCAGTGTCTAGGCATGACAAATAGCCCAAGGATACCCAAGTATTTTATTGTTGATTTTGGAATTGGGACTAAAGGCAGATGATTTTATAAGTAATCTCTTTAAGAGTCATTTACTTCCATCTAATGAAAACAAATAGACAACTTTATACCACATGGCTTATTATACTTAGAGGATAGAATCTATAATTTAAAATATAATTTAGATTGAACCAGCATGTATTACTTTTGGATGAACCAATATGACAACCGAAATGGATGGAGGCAGATCAGAAATAGTATACAAAACATACACAGCAGTAGTAATTAAAGACGCTGAATTCAAAAAGTAAACCATGACTTAACAACATGCAAATTGAGCAATATTTTGAGATAACACCTGCTATTCTTATTCCATTACTTTCCTTGTTGCGTTCTTTCCTGTTAGCTGAGTTTGTCTTAGCCTTTGCCTAGCCACTTGAATATGTGTCATCTATCCCCCCTTTGGCAGGTGTTTGAGGATCATTTGCTCAGCTAAAACCAGATATACTTCAGAGTACTAAAACCCCAACATCAAACCAATTGCCCTTACAACTCAAGAGAAAATTGTGTTAATATCAAATCCTAGAATCATATCTACAATAAAATGTGGAAAAACATCAGGTAAACTGCTGAATCCCCCTTCCATATTTTTAGTTGCTCACACCAAAAGAAAGAGGCTAATTACAAGATATGAACCACACCATTGCAGCCAGCACCCAATTACCAAGACACAAAGGTAACAAGAAAGGAAAATAGGATAGTCTACCGTCTTTCAGTTTGGTCTTCATTTGAAAGTATTTGTATATAATAATTCTTTGTATAAAAATAATTCTAAAGCAGTTTACAGGGACATTCTCCTGCAACTGGTATGGTGTGGTCAGATACAAAGAAGTCAGTCTACCTATCTGAGGTGCCTCCTTTCAAGGGTAGAAGGTCGGTCCTGGCACTAAGGAATAATGGCACCTCTGTCTGAGGATGTTGACATCTCTAGCACTATTGGTCAGATAAGGAATGCTAAAAGTCACTTGCTTTCTTTCAGTGTAAGGCATAATGATTCAAACAGCTATTGCTATTTGCATCTTAGCTAACTGGTAAGTTCCCAAGCAAGCAGGGAACAGGAAAAAAAAGAGGGAAAACTCAATTTGGTAAATTTGCTAGAACTTAGCAACTAGAATAAGTCCATGTTTATGATTTTATTATTCATATCTACCCTGCCTCCCCATTAGTTTGTATCAAGAGAGAGTGATATTAACACATACGCTATGGGTGAGAACTACCCTCTCAAAATTGTTAGGACAAAGACCAGATTATTATAAACACTTGCATTTACAAGGTGATATGCAGTTGTGTCACCCTGTAACCTAACTTCATGCCTACAACTTTTGTTTTTAATTTGGAGCCACAGCTTTTTCCCTTAGTAAATTAACAGAATGTAATTATCTTGACAAACCCATCTTACTTTTTTTTTGAGACAGTCTCACTCTGTTGCCCAGCCTGAAGTGCAGTGGCGCAACCCCGGCTCACTGCAACTTCCATTGTCCGGGTTCAAGCAATTCTCCTGCCTTGGCCTCCCAAGTAGCTGGGATTACAGGTGCCTGCCCTGACGCCTGGCTAATTTTTGTTATTTTCAGTAGAGATGGGGTTTCACCATGTTGGCCAGCTCAGACTCCTGACCTCAGGTGATCTGCCTGCCTCAGCCTCCCAAAGTGCTAGGATTACAGGCGTGAGCCACTGTGCCCAGCCCCATCTTAGATACTTTACAAATGATTTCTATGGCTGTAAGAAAGCAGGTAATCCCTGGTATCTGGCAATAATTAGAAGATGTGAATAAAGATTTTACTATACAAATATGGTAAAGTATATGAACTTAAGTAGCTGAATAACAAAATTTTCTCTGGAGGTCATCCAAAAAGATGGTTTTTTACCTCATTTTAGCAGTGACTTAAAAGTTATACAGGCATTACATAAGACTGAATCTTTTAATCTTTATACTGTTACCCACAATACATATAAATTAACCACAAGCCTGCTTTCTCCAGTAATGAATAGTGTATTAATAATTAAGGAACACACAAAAGCATCAAGGACCAAATGACTACTAAAGAATTTCCAACTTACTCAGAATACCTTTTTAAAAATCCATTTATTGTGGTGGGAAAAAGGAGAAAAAGAAAAAAAAAAAAAAAAAAAGAGAAAAGGGTGGGTTTGTGCCAGATACTTACGCTGACTTTGGGCTGAGAAGGCAAAGTCCCACTTGCCTTCATTGTGCTCACTAGCTTGTTGAACGCAGTCATGTCTCCGTCTTTCTTGAGTTGTCGATTGTTGGTTACAGCACTCAAGGTCTCTTCTAGGTGTTCTGCCATGAAGGGAGTTGAATTCTTCACTTGCTGGTCCACCTTCAAGCCCTTCAGACCTGCTTCTACCTCCTCCACGGAAAGCACAACCCCTGAATGTGCTGAGAAGTTGAGAATGTCCAGGTTAAATCAAGCAAAGAGATATCTGGTAGGAATTCTCTTTGGCTAGTATGATAGATAAGATGAAAATAATTTATTTCAAAATTGAGATAAGACTGTCAGAAAAGACTGACACCAAAAATAGACAAACTAGTAACACTTAAAATCAAATTGTGTACTAAGAGATGGCATAAACTAAACCTAAAATGTTTAGATGCTAGATACTGGGGGATCACAAATATGAGGTGCTATGCTTTAAAACTTGACAAGATCCTGCTGTGCATCCTGCAGAAGGATATGAGTCTTCTAGGAGACTTGTTACCTGGGACAAGAATCCCAGATAGCCCAACATTGCCAAGATTCCTACCTGCACTGTGGTCAGTATATCACTAAGTTTTTATGTTGAGGATTTATAGCCTAAGCAAGAATATGGAAGACTAGGGCAGATTTGTGAGGAAATGGTAAGTTATGCTCTGGAGGAATAAAACATTCACTGGAGTTTGTTTTCAACATTCACTGGATTATTATAACCAGACCCTAGGTAAGAACTTAAAGGAAAAGTTCTCATAGGGCTCATGACCTACTGTGAGATTCTCAAAGAGGTGGTATTCTTTGATGAAATGAGTTTTTAAAAAAGAACATTAAACAAAAACCCAATATATATTTGACTTTTTAGGAAACAGAGGTATGTTAGACCCAACTGCCTGAAGACTGAACATCTAGACTTTTTCAGATATCTAAAAATTTATAAACACTTACAGCTTTCTTTAAGTTTTTCTTTATTTGCAGAAAGGCTAGAAAGAAGAGGTTTCAAATCCACTTTGGCTTTCTGTAGCATTTCTAAAATATCCACTTTATTTTCAGTATGGTCTTCCAATGGTATAGGAGCAAAGTAATTCCCCGAGTTCTGTCCAGGAGAGAGGATGGCTTGCTCCAGACCTGATATTGCAAATAAACATACTCAAAATTAATCTGTTCCAGTAAAGAAACATGCCTTCAACTGTATTTTTCTTTCTTTCTTTTTTTTTTTGAGATGGAGTTTCACTTTAATTCAGGCTGGAGTGCAGTGGTGCAATCTTGGCTCACTGCAACCCCCGTCTACCGGTTTCAAGAGATTCTCCTGCCTCAGCCTCCCGAGTAGGTGGGATTACAGATGCCTGCCACCACGCCCGGCTAATTTTTGTATTTTTAGTAGAGACGGGGTTTCACTGTGTTGGCCAGGCTGGTCTCGAACTCCTAACCTGCTGATCCGCCCGCCTTGGCCTCCCAAAGTGCGGGGATTACAGGCATGAGCCACTGCACCCGGCCCCTTCAACAATATTAAAAGGACACAAATTGAAGGCTTTTCAGTTGTCCAGAGACCCTTTGACCCTAATCGACTCCTGACTAATGAAGACGAATGAACCGTATCGGGGAAAAACCCAGGTTTACCTTCAAGGGCAGAATCTGAAGCCATTTTACCTGCAAGTCTCTCTAGCTCTTCATGTGGTGTTGACCCAAGACTGCTGGATCGGCTTCCTGATCTGCTCGGGTTAGAGAACCACCTACTGAACCGACTGGCAGAGACTGACCCTTCTCCCAAAACATCTTCTATCATCTGAAGAAAAAGACAATAAAAACTAATAGTTTCTAGATGAAAAAGGACAAGAAGGTTTAAATCTTATGAAAGGGTCACTTACTTTGAAATTTCCTTTGATGCTGGTGACCTGAAGATAAACATTCTCAGAACCTAGGAATTTGAACACCTTTTTCTTCCTCCTTCCTGGGTAATTTCTGAGTATAACCAACTATCTACTTTCCTTTTTTATTACTATTTTTTTTTAAGACAGAGTCTTGCTCTGTTGCCCAGGCTGAAGTGCAGGGGTGCAATCTTGGCTCACTACAACCTCTGCCTCCCAGGTTCAAGTGATTCTCATGCCTCAGGCTCTCGAGTAGCTGAGACTACAGGCATATGCCACCAGACACCTGGCTATTTTTAATTTTATTTTTAGTAGAGACGGGGTTTCACCATGTTGGCCAGGCTTGTCTCGAACTCCTGACCTCAAATGATCCACCGACCTTTGCCTCCCAAAGTGCTGGGATTACAGGCATGAGCCACCGTGCCCAGCCTACTTTCTAAGAATATAAAGCAAAGCCTCTATGCTACAAAAAGTTCTTCAGTTTTCTATTCTTTGCCTCAGGAGTAAATCCATGTACTACCAAATGTTCTCAGAGAACAGTGTCAATGCCACAGCATTTCACTGACAAGCTGATGAGTGACCTTCAACTAAACATCAAGAATGGGGAACTGATGAAAGAAAACCATTGCTTCAAACTTAGTGGTTTCAAGGTTGTAATGAACATTATGAAATTCAATCCTGTGAGTTTCAGAAGCCAAAGGCTAAAAAAAATAGAGCTCATAAAGACCATAATTCCAAGTCAAAGTTTAGAAAAAGTATGACTGTGGAAGATGAAATTACAACTGATCTCTATTTGTTTGAGATCAATTGAGAGTTTTCAGGTGTTTTCTGTTTCCAAATCCAACCTCCATAGTTTTCATTTAATAAGGACAATTAAATAACACACTATGAACAATAAATTGCTTTGGTAAAAATTACGAAATAGTGCCAATCTTTCTTAAAAACTAAATTTAAGCATTTAAAAAGTTTTTCAATTCACATCATACCATAAATTCAGTCAAATATCCAAAACTGATTTTTTGCAGTATTCATATCAATATTTAGAAAAGACAAGATAGAGCAAACATCTATCCAAAAATCAGACATATCCTTGAAAATAAATCATATACTTTCACTTCAATCCCACTGATAAACAGAAAACATGCTTTTTCAAAAACTGGTACATGGATGACAGAATTAGTGACTGTTTTACTTGAAATCTGGAACCCACAGTTTCCAAAGTTAAGCAGGGGAAGCTTAGATTTATGCTTTGTTCTTCTCTGGAAGAATGTTTTCATAATCCATACCCAAACTAAGCCACAAAATACTTCTTTTGAAGGGATTTTAATTCAAGACCCTAATTATTGTTTCCATAATTTCTATTTTCAGAGGAATTATCTAGACAATTTCAATCACATTCCACCTGTAGATGCTCATACCTTAAATAATGCTGACTTTTAAGTGCACTAATTTTGTATTAATTAAAATATAAGATAAGCATGATACATCACTGTGAAAAATTGGGGGAGTGTATCCAAAATATAAGTATCTTAGTGATAAACAGGAATTCTAAAAATAACTTTAAAAAGCCAAGTGCGCTGGCTCACGCCTGTAATCCCAGCACTTTGGGAGGCCGAGGTGGGTGGATCACCTGAGCTCAGGAGTTCAAGACCAGCATGGCCAACCTGGTGAAACCCCGTCTCTACTAAAAATACAAAAATTAGCTGGGTGTGGTGGTGGGCAACTGTAATTCCAGCTACTCAGGAGGCTGGGGCAGGAGAATCACTTGAACCCGGGAGGCGGAGGTTGCAGTGAGCCAAGATGGCACCATTGTACTCCAGCCTAGGAGACAGAGTGAGAATTCATCTCAAAAACAAAAAACAAAAAAAAAACCACAAAAAAACTAAAAAACATAATTAAAAATGTTTCAGTGTTGAAAAGAGTTTGAAATTTACAAATAGCAAAAATAATGGCTTTGCATTTTAACTTTTATTTCCTCCATTATGATCATACTGCAAAAGAAAAAAAGAAAGATACAAAGAAATAACATGAGAAAGCAAAGGAGATTAATACAAAGTATCTGGACATTCCCTAAAGATATTAAAGTAAGTGTTGAAAGTCACGTCCATATTTTGTCTAATAACCAATTTTGCTTCTGTTAGAGAAGCAAAACTTTTATTATAGTTAAAGCATAACAAGCAGAAACAAGTCGCTTTTACACATATTTAGCGGAAATACTAATTTCAAGAAACTGAAGCATCTTAAACATGAAAAGGTTAAACCTAAAGTTTATCTAGTCAGTAATTTTTATCACATAGCAAAATAGGACATTCTATAGCAGGGCCTCCCTCACAAGGTACCTTGCTAGAGGAAGTAAAGACCTGGACACATATCTCTGCCTTCTTGGTCAGGGTATCTCCTCTGCCACATCATTGTCAGCCATCAGCTGATTGAGAAGAGGAGCCTGGGAACTGCAATTTGTGTTTCAGCTGCCCTTATTAGAGTAGATTTTTAATACAATTTTTAAGGTAACCTGTATGGCTATTAGCCTGGTCCTTCAAGCTAGGTCATTTAGACAAATCACATCCTTGGATTCATAATGTCATTCTGCTAATCAAACAGATTCCATGAAACATTTTTGCTTTTTGACTGTTTTTTTTTTTTTTTTTTTTTTTTTGAGACAGAGTCTCGCTCTGTAGCCCGGGCTGGAGTGCAGTGGCCGGATCTCAGCTCACTGCAAGCTCCGCCTCCCGGGTTCCCGCCATTCTCCTGCCTCAGCCTCCCGAGTAGCTGGGACTACAGGCGCTGCCACCTCGCCCGGCTATTTTTTGTATTTCTTAGTAGAGACGGGGTTTCACCGTGTTAGCCAGGATGGTCTCGATCTCCTGACCTCGTGATCCGCCCATCTCGGCCTCCCAAAGTGCTGGGATTACAGGCTTGAGCCACCGCGCCCGGCCGCTTTTTGACAGTTACTTGGTTGTACTGATCAATGCTTTCCATTTTTATAGTAATTTTTACATTTTGTATTTGTTTCACTAGTTTCTTTTTGTTTGGATTTCTAATGAATTCATTTAAGGTTATACATTTTCTTCTGCACATACTTTTCTGATCTTCCTGCTAATCACTCTAAAACATTCAGTATTTCCAATTTGATTTCATTCAATATAGTTAGGCATCTATCATGTGTCATGCACTGTAGTAAGAGTACCATATTAAAAAAAATTTTTTTTTAATTACTTATTTAAATTTGCAAGTATTCCAAATGTTCAGTTTGTATACATTTTCCTGGCTTTTAATTTGTCAATTTCTAAGTGAATATAGTCCACAAATACATGTGTAGGTGCGTGTATATTTCTGATCCTTGTGTTTCTTCGGCTTGTAAGTAAGCTCTATGAGGATGAGAACTTTATTTTGTTTACTACCATAGCCTTAGTTCCTAGAACAGTGTCCAGAGGTTAGAACTACTCAATAATTTGTTTTGAGACAGGGTCTTTTTCTGTCGCCTAGGCTGGAGTACAGTGGTGTGATCATTGCTTGCTGTAGCGTCAAACTCCTGGGCTCAGCCTCCTGAATAGCTAGGACTGCAGAAGCACGCCGCCACTCCCAGCTTATTTTTATTTATTTATTTTTGTAGCAGGGTCTCACAAGCTAGTCTTAAACTCCTGGCCTCAAGTGATCCTGCCTCAGCCTTTGATAAATATTTCTAAATAAAATGAACAAATGCGTTATTTGCGATTTCCTTTGTAGCCTAATAATTTGGTTAAGTTATATAAAAGATAGTGTATTCTCACTTTTGTTATAAAGTTCTGTTTATATTTATTAACACCCAACATTTGTAGAGCTTACTAAGCATACAACACTTTTTTTGCTTTTTGTTTTTTTTTTGAGACGGAGTCTCACTCTGTTACCCAGGCTGGAGTGCAATGGTTTGATCTTGGCTCACTGCAAGCTTCGCCTCCCAGGTTCACACCATTCTCCTGCTTCAGCCATTCTCCTGCTTTGGCCTCCCAAAGTGCTCGGATTATAGGCATGAACCACCGTGCTTGGCCTCCAATACTGTTTTAAGCACTTACATACTTGTCAATTGATATTCATATCCTTTACAGCCTTTCTTATTTTTCCCAATTGACTTGTAATTTTCTGAGTACTTTGTATTAGAGTTCAGTTGGTTATATAACACACAGCATCTGTTTTTACTGACCTCAGTTTTGCTTTTTAGTGGATTACAGAATATATAATTTAACAACACCTCCACAGAAAGCATGGAGACAGAGTTAATGGCTTTGTTCTGACTGCTTAGCATTAACCATGTTTTGGTTCAGGATAATGGCCAGAGGACAAACAGTGCTCAGTTGCTATTCCTACCTATATGCTTCAGAGGTAGTATATTTGGGGGAGTTAAGAGCAGAAACTCATTACTGGAACTGTATAAATTAGAAGTCAGTTTCCACCATTTACTGGCTGTGTGACTTTGAGCAAGTTATCTAAATTCTATGCCTATTTCCTCATCTGTAAATGGAAATAGTAATCTAATTTATAAGGGATTTGTGAAGATCAGATAACTTACTGTATATAAAGCCTGCAACAATCAGCACTATATGCATGTTACCTGTTATTAAAAGTTTAGGTTTAGGCCAGGAGCAGTGGCTCATGCCTGTAATCTCAGCACTTTGGGAGGCCGAGGCAGGCAGATCACTGGAGGTCAAGAGTTCAAGACCAGTCTGGGCAACATGGTAAAACCCTGTCTCTACTAAAAATACAAAAGCTAGCTGGGTGTGGTGGTGTGTGTCTGTAATCCCAGCTACTCAGGAGGCTGAGGCACAAGAATCGCCTTAACCTAGGAGGCAGAGCTTGTAATGAGCCGAGATCACATCATTGCACTCCAGCCTGGGTGATGGAATGAGACTCTGTCTCAAAAAAAAAAAAAAAAAAAAAAAAAAAAATTCCATCTGTCTTCTAAGAGAATGAAAAAAGAAAAAGTCACTAAAAGAAAAAAAATACTATACCCTCAGAAATTAAGAATTTGAAAGGGCCACTCAGTTTTAGATCTACTAAATTAAACTTGCATCTGGATATGATCCAAAGGACTGGCTAGGAGACTTACAATTAAAATTGCTGCTGGAACTTTAGGAACAAAACCACACAAATAGTTGCCAACATTGCTTTGGAGCCACATTCCATACGCTTCAGAGCAGTGCTACAGACAAGTGTGGACCATGCTGATCTGTATTGAGATAATAATGAGAATAAATGCTTAGAAACTGGTCGGGCACGGTGGCTCACACCTGTAATCCCAGCACTCTGGTAGGCCAAGACGGGTAGATTACTTGAGCTCAGGAGTTCGAGACCAGCCTGGCCAACATGGTGAAACCTCATCTCTACTAAAAATACCAAAATTAGCTGGGTGTGTTGGTGGCGCCTGTAATCCCAGCTACTTGGGAGGCTGAGACAGGAGAATCACTTGAACTCAGAAAGCAGAGTGAGCTGAGATTGCACCACCGCACTGCGGTGTGGGCGACAGAGACCTTTTCTCCAAAAAAACAAAAAAACAAAAAGCCGGGTGTGGTGCTCATGCCTGTAATCCTAGCACTTTGGGAGGCCAGGGCAGGCGGATTGCCTGAACTCAGGAGTTTGAGACCAGCCTGGGCAACACGGTGAAACCCCATCTCTACTGAAAAACAAAAAATTAGCTGGGCATGGTGGTGTGTGCCTGTAGTCCCAGTTCCTTGGGAGGCTGAGGCAGAATTGCTTGAACCTGTGAGGCAGAGGTTGCAGTGAGCCAAGATTGCACCACTGTACTCCAGCCTAGGTGACAGAGCAAGACTCCATCTCCAAAAAAAGAAAAGAAACTTTTATACCAATTTGGCATTGTCATGACATTTGTACTTTATACTAAAATATTGTTCTTCAATGGAATGGAAATAAAGCCTGGCACCTCATCATAGAAAAATTTAAGAAGACTGCCTAAGAACACATCTGTGGCCCTGTACCTATCAGTACTACACAGTGCCTGCTCACTTATTCTTGGTGGCAATCTTCTGGGTGTAGGGGAACAGGCAGTGACAACGGAGACAGACCAATGTTGCCTGCTCTGTTGTGCCCAGCTTTGTCCGCTCATACAATAATCAAATAAGGAGCAGTTATGATTAAGGAGTAGGTACTAATCCATAAATGCTGATGGGGCAGGAGCAAGGGTGGGTAGCAAAAGATTCAGGGAGAACTTACTACTACTTTTAAAGTCCAGAAAGACTGAACCTCAAGAGTTTAACAGCAATACTGAAAGTATTACAAGTTCCTTTTCATTAAAGGTTTTTGGAACCATCACATCCAAAAAGTATCAACCAGGCAGCCTCCTCCAAGGAATGCAGATCACTTTGACAACAATTGTCAGTTATAAAAAGCCACCTTCGCAGTAAGTCTACAACAAACAAAAGGAGACAATGTAAACATCTAAAGAATTTGTATGCCGGACGTGGTGGCTCAAACCTGTAATGCCAGCACTTTGGGAGGCTGAAAAGCAGGTGGATCACAAGGTCAGGAGTTCAAGACCCGCCTGGCCAACATAGTGGACCCTTGTCTCTATTAGAAATACAAAAATTAGACAGGCATGGTGGCACGCATCTGTGATCCCAGCTACTTGGGAGGCTGAGGCAGGAGAATCACTTGAACCCGGGAGATGGAGGTAGCAATGAGCCGAGATCGCATCATTGCACTTCAGCCTGGGTGAAAGAGATTCAGTCTCAAAAAAAAAAAAAAAAAAAACAAAAGGAATTTTTAGTCTAACACCACCGGCTTAAAAGAGAGTTAACTGGCACAAAAATCTCTTATTATGGCCGGACGCAGTGGCTCAAGTCTGTAATCCCAGCACTTTGGGAGGCCGAGACGGGCGGATCACGAGGTCAGGAGATCAAGACCATCCTGGCTAACACGGTGAAACCTGGTCTCTACTAAAAATACAAAAAACTAGCCGGGCAAGGTGGCGGGCGCCTGTAGTCCCAGCTATTCGGGAGGCTGAGGCAGGAGAGTGGCGTAAACCCGGGAGGTGGAGCTTGCAGTGAGCTGAGATCCGGCCACTGCACTCCAGCCTGGGTGACAGAGCGAGACTCCATCTCAAAAAAAAAAAAAAAAAAAAATCTCTTATTATCCATTAGGCCTCTCAAAACAAAGCCAACAAAAATTTAAATATGTAAGAATAAAAGCCAAAAACCCCAAAAGCATCTAGCAAAACAACACTTTCAAAAAGATGTCTTAAATACTCAGGTCAAATTTAACCACACGCTTTTAAGTGTGCTGCTACACTCACCGAAGCCAAGCATGGCACCTTATCAAGGTTAAAGAACTCATTAAAGTCAAATTCTCCTGGGGACTGCTCAGGCAGGATGGCATCCCTTGGCACTTCCTGATCAGCTGCAGGCTCCTGTGCAAGGATGACCTCCACTTCATCTTCTTCGGCCACTCCTCCATTGCACTCTACTATACCTGAAAGCAAAACCAGGACAAAAACCATCTGATAAGTAAACTCCAGTGTCCCTCTGTGGTTTCACCCATCAATATACATGTAGAAGAGCCACAGATGACTTTAAAAGCAGACTTCTTGTGCAGGTACTGCAGTTGCAAGAATAAAACAGTCTCCCTTCTATGGGAGGCAGAAGAGGAAAAAAGCCTTAATAAAGCCAGAACACCAACAGGATGGGGGGAGGATTATGGTTCCCTTCCTCAGAACTTCGTATTTTCTATAGTGGAGGGTTTTTTGGGTTTTTTTTTGAGATGGGGTCTTGCTCTGTTGCACAGGCTGGAGAGTAGTGGCACGATCACAGCTCACTGTAGCCTCTACCTCCTGGGCTCAGGTGATCCCCCTGCCTTAGCCTCCAGAGTAGCTGGGACCACAGGTGCACACCACCATGTCTGGCTAATTTTTTAATTCTTTGTAGAGACTGAGTCTCGGTAAACTGCACAGCCTGGACTTGAACTCCTGACCTCAAGTGATCCTCCTGCCTTGGCCTCCCAAAGTGCTAGGATTATAGTAGTGAGCCACTGTGTCCAGCACTGTACCCAGTTCTTTTTCTAGTGATGGTTTTTTTTTTTTTTTTTTTTTAAGGATAGTCTTTGCAAGTCTTTTATTGCTTAAAAATGGAACCAAATTAATTTAGCTCTGCTTTTGCCCATGCACCTGTAGCACCACCACAGTCAGGACTCAGCAACCTAAAGTATTTATGAGAAACCTGGCATAAGGGTAATTTTCACTTGCCTACAGTTGGTTGTTGTAGCTCATCCTTCAAGGCGAAATTCAAATGTGACCTTCTCCGGGAAGCCTGCCCCGCCTACCCAGTTTTGCCCTACCCAGTAAAATTAATTGCCACCTTCTCTATAATCCTTGTGTCATCTCTGAGTACTTATCACACTGTATAACAGTAACTCTCTGTGAGGCTAAACTCTGAGGGTAGGTAACCTGGTCTAACCAGCTTTGTCTTACTCTATAGTGCCAAGTATACGCTATAATGTTCAGTTGATTTTAGGATGGGGAGATAAAGTGAAACTGCCAGATGCTAACATTTAAGGCATCTGACATCTTAGTTTTTAATGTTTTTATTTGTTTTAATTTATTTTAAATACATAGCAAGGGCAACCTAGAGACATTCTGTAGTTATCTAATAGGATGAACCAAGACCCCTGGATTCTACTCCAGGCTCTGCCATGAAATCCATCCCTTCTCTCCGGGTCTCAATCTCTCTCTGCATCTGTAAAATAAGGAGGTGCCACTCAATCTATCTCACTCCTGGCTCCTGCACTTGATACAAGAATGGTTGAAATTCAGATTTCACCTCACTTAAGAAAAACAATTTTTTCTTACCAGAAGCCTGATCTTTATCGTTAAAGAGGTACTTTATTGGGTGCTGCTTTAATTAAGAATGAGACAAAGACATATCTCAAAGCCAACTTAATAGCAAAGTCTTCCAAATTAACTATCAATTTCTTACATTATCCTAGGGAAGAATGTGTGATAGCACAAAAATAATGGTAATATGCACTACATTTTCAAGACTACAAAAGAAGATGAGTATTGTGATTCTCCATTTCTTTCTCCTTCTAAATAAATGCCATCAGCTTATTTCTGCTTATATTTGTCTTCATCAAAATGTTAGGTGGCACTGACTTTTCCCTTATTTATTAAAATAGCTTTCCCAGGCCAGGCGCAGTGGCTCACGCCTGTAATCCCAGCACTTTGGGAGGCTGAGACAGGCGGATCATGAGGTCAGGAGATCAAGACCATCCTGGCTAACACGGTGAAACCCCATCTCTACTAAAAATACAAAAAATTAGCTGGGCATGGTGGCACACACCTGTAATCCCAGCCACTCAGGAGGCTGAGGCAGGAGAATCAATTGAACCCGGGAGGTGGAGGTTGCAGTGAGCAGAGATCAGGCTACTGCACTCCAGCCTGGGCAACAGAGTGAGACTCCATCTCAAAAAAAAAAAAGCAGCCGGGTGCGGTGGCTCAAGCCTGTAATCCCAGCACTTTGGGAGGCTGAGACGGGCGGATCACAAGGTCAGGAGATTGAGACCATCCTGGCTAACACGGTGAAACCCCATCTCTACTAAAAAATACAAAAAGCTAGCCGGGCGAGGTGGCGGGCGCCTGTAGTCCCAGCTACTCGGGAGGCTGAGGCAGGAGAATGGCGTGAACCCGGGAGGCGGAGCTTGCAATGAGCTGAGATCCGGCCACTGCACTCCAGCCTGGGTGACAGAGCGAGACTCCGTCTCAAAAAAAAAAAAAAAAAAAAGAGGACAGGCGCAGTGGCTCATGCTTGTAATCCAGCACTTTGGGAGGCCAAGGCAGGCAGATCACAAGGTCAGGAGATCGAGACCATCCTGGCTAACACGGTGAAACCCCATCTCTACTAAAAATACAAAAAAAGCCGGGCGTGGTGGCGGGCGCCTGTAGTCCCAGCTACTTGGGAGGCTAAGGCAGGAGAATGGTGTGAACCCGGGAGGCGGAGCTTGCAGTGAGCAGACATCGTGCCACTGCACTCCAGCCTGGGTGACAGAGCAAACTCAGTCTCAAAAAAAAAAAGCTTTCCCCTTTGGTTGCCTAGTATCTGCCAAAAGGCTTTCAACTAACCCTGAAAGCTTGAAGCAGCTAGAATTTACTGAGTGCCTTCTTGAAGGCTGAGTTCTGATAGGTACATGAGTTCTTCAATGCTAAAAGTAACCCTTAAGTTATGATAGGCATTGTTCTTCACTTTACAAAGAAACAGGCCCAGCTGTCAAAATTTTGTCTAAAATTATCCTTTTCTAAGCAGCAGCCCCAGTACTTTAACCCAGGTTAGTCCCCACCTGGCTCTTCACTGCCTCCTTCCCAAGACCACCAGTCTGGGACTGGCCACCTCAGAGCCAGGTCACTGCCCTAAAAAATGACTGTCTGCAGAACAATGGGCTCCCACTCTGCAGCAGATACTTCACACACATTAGCTCTGGCTCCTTCAATTTACCAAGGGAGATATCTGACCCCATCTTATAGCTGAGGAAACTAAGTTTTTTTTTTTTTGGAGGCAGTCTCAACTCTGTCTCCCAGGCTGGAGTGCAGTGGCGCAATCTCGCTGCAACCTCTGTCTCCTGGATTCAAGCAATTCTCCTGCCTCAGCCTCTCCAGTAGCTGGGAGTACAGGCAGGTGCCACCACACCCAGCTAATTTTTGTACTTTAAGTAGAGACAGGGTTTCACCATGTTGGCCAGACTGGTCTCAAACTCCTGACCTCAAACGATCCACCCGCCTTGGCCTCGCAAAGTGCTGGGATTATAGGCATGAGCCACCGTGCTTGGCCTGAAACTAAGTTTGAGAGAAGGCAAATCACAAACAACTGATCTGGGAAGGCCTAATACCATGATGAAGAAGGTAAGCTCTGATGGCCCGAAGCATCTTGCTCTACTCTTAACTTCACTACTTATTTCCATGGTGACTACCTTAAGTGTCTTTAAGTTACTTAAGCCCTCTGAGCCTCCATTTGCTCATCTATGAAATGGGCATAAAAAAGTACCTACAAAAAAAAGAAAAAAAAAAAAAGGTACCTACACTGGTCGGGCGCAGTGGCTCACGCCTGTTATCCCAGCACTTTGGGAGGCTGAGGCGGGTGGATCACAAGGTCAGGAGATCAAGACCTCGGTGAAACCTCGTCTCTACTAAAAATACAAAAAATTAGCCAGGTGCGGTGGTGGGCACCTGTAGTCCCAGCTACTCAGGAGGCTGAGGCAGGAGAATGGCGTGAACCCGTGAGGCGGAGGTAGCAGTGAGCCGAGATGGCACCACTGCACTCCAGCCTGGGGGAGAGAGCAAGACTCCGTCTCAAACAAAACAACAACAACAACAACAAAGTGTACCTACACTATACAAGGTCATTAAGACACAAAGAATTACGTGGACAAAACACACTCAGCACTGTGTTTAGGACATAACTGCCCAATAAATGAGACCTCTCATGATTTCTGGGGAACTCTTTCATGTACACAGTGCTCTTACAGGATAACTTGAGACTTTTCTGTTTAGTGTGGCAGGCAGAACAAGTTAGGGAAATAGTACAATCTACACTTAGTAAATTCTCACTTTAGAAGCAGTTTCAGGGGCCGGGCATGGTGGCTCATGCCTATAATCCCAGCACTTTGGGATGCTGAGGTGGGTGGATCACCTGAGGTCAGGAGTTCGAGACCAGCCTGGCCAACACGGTGAAACTCCGTGTCTACTAAAAAGTGAAAAAATTACCGGGGCGTCATGGTGGGCACCCGTAATCCCAGCTACTCGGGAGGCTGAGGCAGGGGAGAATTGCTTGAATCAAGGAGAAAGTTTCAAGATCAGGATGCATCATGAAAAACTTGCCATTTCCTATACATCTGGTGCCCATTCCTAAGTGTACAATTAGCCAGTGATAATCACATCTCTATTTTATTTATTTTTGAGACAGTCTTCCTCTGTCACCCAGGCTGGGGTGCAGTGGCGTGATAGCTCACTGCAACCTCCACCTCCCAGTTTCAAGCAATTCTTGTGCCTCAGTCTCCTGAGTAGCTGGACTACAGGCGCCCGCAACCACATCCCGCTAATTTTTGTATTTTTAGTGGAGACGGGGTTTCGCCATGTTGGCCAGGCTAGTCTCAAACTCCTGACCTCAGGTGATCCGCCCGCCTCGGCCTCCCAAAGTGTCGGGATTACAGGTGTGAGCCACCATGCCTGGCCTACATCTCATTTTAAAACAGTGAACTTCCCTCCCAAAGTTTGAACTGACCTTCCTTCACAGAGGCTGTCCGTCGCCTTGTTCTTTTTCTCCCTTTGTGATCTTCTTCTAGTATCTTATCATCGAAGCCAGTCAGTTCGATGGTTTCAGACTGACTTGTGGGTCCAGCAGAGAACCACTCTGGTTCTTCTTCTGTGTAAGAATCATTTCTTCTACGCTCACCAAAGACACGCTTACTATCTCCAAACTCTCTCTGGAAAAGCACATAAAGCAAGATTAAAAAATTTCTAGTCAAGGCATTTCTACTTAAGAGTCAAGTTCTTCATTGTAAAGTTCAATAGTGAAAGGAAGATATGATGCTGTATACCTGAGGCCCATCACCATCCCCAGCTCTTCTTCCCTGACTGGTTTAAGAGCAGGCTGTGTTCATGCCTGTTCTCAAAGTAACCTGGTATAAATGAAGTGAATGCCAAGTCCCCAAGCACATGAACTACCGAAGAATCTAGAAGACAAACCCAGGTGGGGTGTGGTGGCTCACGCCTATAATCCCAGCACTTTGGGAGGCCGAGGCAGGCAGATCACCTAAGTTTGGGAGTTTGAGACCAGCCTGACCAATATGGAGAAACTCCGTCTCTACTAAAAATATAAAAAATTAGCCGGGTGTGGTGGTGCATGCCAGTAATCCCAGCTACTCGGGGGGCTGAGGCAGCGGCGAACCGAGATCACACCATTGCACTCCAGCCTGGGTAACAAGAGCGAAACTCTGTCTCAATTGGAAAAAAAAAAAAAAAAAAAGAAGAGACAAACCCTGAAACGCTTGTCCTTGAAGTCCCTCTCTCGGTCTCTTTCTCTCAAGTCTCGCAGGTCCTTATCGCTAAGACGGTGATCCTTCTCAAAGGTCCTGGCAGAGATTATCCTCCCACTGCCAATCCTACGTCCACCAAGCAGACGAAGCCCATCATTATCTTTCTCTAATGGACTTCCTGAGCGCCGGGAGCTAACAGCAGCTGTCACGTGGCAGCCCCCTCCAAAGCTCCGTCTCTGAGGGCTGAGAACAACATCTAAGTCATCTTCTTTCACACGCTCTCGTGGATCTGGAAGGATGTGGGAAAGAGAAAGTTAAACAAACCAACAAGGGTGTTCTCTTCTTTTTTAGATAGTATGTCCATGACTAATGGGAGGAAAGGGATGGTTGGAAGACATCACCACTAAAATTGAGCTATCAACAAATTCAGGGTAACATGTGCATTATGTATTTAAATAAGGCTGAGACATTGGCCTTTCTCTTTGCGGCAATAGAAGTACTTCACAATAAATGATTTTCCATGATTAGTCTCTGCAGTGCCTTTATTTCGACCAAATCCTTACCTAAGAATTATTAGCAAATGTTTTATCAACTAATAAACTACAGTAGGTGTATTTGAAAAAATAACTGATTAAAAAGTGCCTCTTCAACGAAATGGTGTTGAACGGTTAGATATCTACAGACAAAGAAATGAACTTAAATCTATATTTGGGGCTGGGCATGGTGGCTCATGCCTATAATCCAGCACTTTGGGAGATCAAGGCAGGGGATCACGAGGTCAGGAGTTCAAGACCAGCCTGGCCAAGATGGTGAAACCCCATCTCTACTAAAACTACAAAAATTAGCCGGGTATCGTGGCAGGTGCCTATAATCCCGGCTACTTGGGAGGCTGAGGCAGGAGAATTGCTTGAACCCAGAGGCAGAGGTTACAGTGAGCAGAGGTCACCCTGCTGTACTCTAGCCTGGGCGACAGAGTGAGACTCTGTCCCCCACCAAAAAAAAAAAAAAAAAAAAAAAATCTATATTTGGTACCAGATATATACAAAAACTAATTCAAAATGGATCACAGATCTAAATGTAAAACCTAAAACTAAAAATTCCTAGAACAAAATATAGGAGGAAATCCTTGTGGCACTGGGTTAGGCAAAGTTTTCTTAGGCATGACACCAAAAGCATGATCCATTTAAAAAACATTGATAGACTGGGCTTGATCAAAATTTAAAAATTTCTACTCTTTGAAAGACACTGTTTAGAGAATGCAAAGACAAGCCACAGATTGGGACAAAATATTTCAAAGCATTTTTCTGATAAAGGACTTAAATTCAGAACACATAAAACCTCTTAATTAAAAAAAACCAACCCAGTGGCTCATGCCTATAATCCCAGCACTTTGGGAGGCTGAGGTGGGTGGATCACCTGAGGTTAGGAGTTCGAGACTAGCCTGAACAACATGGTGAAACCCCATCTCTACTAAAAATACAAAATTAGCCAGGCGTGGTGGCAGGCACCTGTAATCCCAGCTACTTGGGAGGCTGAGGCAGGAGAATCACTTAAACCCAGGAGGTGAAGGTTGTAGTGAGCCGAGATTGCGCCACTGCACTGTAGCCTGGGTACCAAGAGCCAGACTACATCTCAAAAAAAAGAAAAAAAAACGCAACCCAATTAAAAAATAGACAAATGGTTTGAACAGACCCTTCACCAAAGAGGTTATGTGGAAGGCAAATAAGCATATGAAAAGATATTCAACATAATTAGTCATTAGGGAAATGCAAATTAAACCATGTGATACCACTACACACCTATTAGAATGGCTAAAATTGAAAAGACTGACCATTCCAAGTGCTGACGAGGATGTGGAGCAAGTGGAACTCTCATACACCACTGGTGGAAACATAAAATGGTACCACTACTTTGGAAAACAGTTTGGCAATTTCCCAGAAGGTTAAACATACATCTACTATACAACCCAACCATTTTAATCCTAGTTTTTTACCCAAGAGAAAAGCAAGCGTATGTCCAGAGACTTGTACATGAATGTTCATTGCAGCTTTGGTTATAACAGTCAAAAACTGGAAACAACCCAAATGTGCATCAACAGATAAACAGACCAACTGCTAAATCCATACAATGGAATACTATTAAGCAATGAAAATAAACTAGACACTCAACAACATGGATGAATCTTAATTATTCTTAGTGAAAAAAGCTACACAAGGAGTACATACTATAGTAACTACATTTATATAAAATTCTAGGAAATGGAAACTAATCTATAGGAACAAAGAAGACATAGAAAGCAGATCAGGCTGGGCACTATGGCTCATGCCTGTAATCCCAACACTTTGGGAGGTCAAGACAAGTGGATCACCTGAGGTTGGGAGTTCGACACCAGCCTGGCCAACAAGGTAAACCTTATCTCTACTAAAAATACAAAAATTGGGGCCAGGCACAGTGACTCATGCCTGTGATCCCAGCACTTTGGGAGGCCAAGGTGGGTGGATCACTTGAGGTCAGGAGTTCAAGACCAGGCTGGCCAACATGGTGAAATCCTGTCTCTACTAAAAATACAAAAATTAGTCGGGCGTGGTGGCACACGCCTATAATTCCAGCTACTTGGGAGGCTGAGGCTCGAGAATCACTTGAACCCGGGAGGCAGAGGTTGTAGTGAGCCGAGATTGCTCCACTGCACTCCAGCCTGGGTGACAGACGAAGACTCCATCCTGGTGGGGGCGGGTGGAGTTAGCTGGGCGTGGTGGAACGTGCATGTGTAATCTCATCTACTCAGGAGGCTGAGGCAAGACAGTCGCTTTATTTATTTTTTATTTATTTATTTATTTTTTTGAGACGGAGTCTCACTCTCTCGCCCAGCCTGGAGTGCAGTGGCCGGATCTCGGCTCACTGCAAGCTCCGCCTCCCGGGTTTACGCCATTCTCCTGCCTCAGCCTCCCGAGTAGCTGGGACTACAGACTCTCGCCACCTGGCCCGGCTATTTTTTTTGTATTTTTTTTTTTTTACTAGAGACGGGGTTTCACCGGGTTAGCCAGGATGGTCTCGATCTCCTGACCTCGTGATCCGCCCGTCTCGGCCTCCCAAAGTGCTGGGATTACAGGCTTGAGCCACCGCGCCCGGCCAAGACAGTCGCTTTAACCTGGGAGGCAGAGGTTGCAGTAAGCAGAGATCATGCCACTGTACTCCAGCCTGGGCGACAGAGGGAGACTCTCTCTCTCTCAAAAAAAAAAAAGTTACAGCGCTTGCTTGGGAAGGGGGAAGTGTTGGGGGCAGGTGCGCGGCTAAATGGAGGACACATAGGAATACTAGGGAACGTCTGGGGGTGATAAAAATGCTTATGTTGATTTTGGTAATGGTTTCACAGATGGATACACATGTCAAGACATCAAATGGTATACTTTTTGTGCAGGCTATCTGTAAATTCTATCTCAATAAATTTATTGATGTAGGAAGAACAAACAAGTCACCACACAAAAAATGTCTTCCTAGAAAAACCAGGAAACTGAAGATTAGTCCAAGTGAGAAAAATCTGCTTTAATTCTGTTATCACGAACAGCTCCTACAATGTTCGGTTGCATGCTTTACAGAATTTCTGTGCACAGTCTCAGTTTTTTCCAAACACAGGATACAATATGGACAGTTTTCTATGAGTCAGTACATCATGAACATTATTTGCCAATAAACACATCTGCAACATGGTTTTACAGGACAATGCAATGTAATATTCCTATATATGGATATACCGAAGTTTACATGACCCATTTCTACTGTTGGATATTTAGGTTCCTTCTCAGTTTTCATCACTGTAATAAAGTCTCTGCATATCTTTAATGATTCTGCTAGAATAAATTATTTGAGAGACATTACTGTGCTGAGTGGACTGACAGACTGTGTAGAAGGGTCTTACAGCTTAAACTAGAGCTGGGCTATCTTTTTCATTTAGTTCCAAGTTTTTATGATAGGTCGTCCTCTCATCTCAAAAAGATTTCTTGCAACAAGTTCCTTGACTGCTTTTATATTACCTGGTCTTCATTTCACCCTTAAACAACATTTCTAGTTTGAAGGGGTAAACTTTAAACTAGAAAAGTTGGAAGATCAGACTTAACTTCAGTCTCAAACCATATCAAAGCCTTGTATTCAGATCACAGTCCATTATGAATTAAGAATTGCCAGAACTAGGCTCAGCGCGGTGGCTCATGCCTGTAATGCCAACACTTTGGGAGGCCGAGGCAGGGGGATCACGAGGTTAGGAGTTCAAGACCAGCCTGGCCATGATGGTGAACACATCTACTAAAAATACAAAAATTAGCCGGGCATGGTGGCAGGCGCCTGTAATCCCAGCTACTTGGGTGGCTGAGGCAGAGAATTGCTTGAACCCAGGAGGCAGAGGTTGCAGCCTGGGTGACAGAGCAAGACTCCATCTCAAAAAAAAAAAAAGAATTGCCAGAACTAATTCATACCCGAGGACTGGTCTCACGTATGAGAGAAAGCATAATGAGATTTCCAGCACAGCTTTATGCTACCTACCACATCTAACTCAGTTATCCATGCCAATGAAAGATAATTAGCACTTTTAATTCGGAAGCACACGGCCTAACAGTCTTCTATAAGAAGATAGCTATATAATAGCTGTGACAAAGTAGACTATGACTTTACCCTGCTGATTAGGAAAAATCCAACTGATAAATCAGTTTCCTGATAATGACATTTCCCCTCAAAGCATAAAATTCTCAGAGCTAAGAATGAAACCAGCAGCCAAAAGCATGTCCCCAAAATCACTAACCCCACTTCTGAGTGACTGTATGCTCACCTACTATCCTGCGCACCAGGGAAGGCCGGTCGGTATCCAACTCTTTCTTCAGACTTTCCACTGGCGAGCTTCGCCCTGAAGCTGGGTAGAGAGAGGCATGCCACTTCTCAGGGTCCCAGACGCCATCACTACAGGTCAGAAAATACAAATGTTAGCACTTGCGCCCATGAACCATATAGGCCGTCTGATTTCTAAACCTCCTCAGCTATTAAGTTATGGAAACCCATTTCTCTGAGACAGGGTCTCGCTCTGTCACCCAGGATAGAGTGCAGTGGCATGACACTGCACCCTCTGCCTCCCAGGTTCAAGTGATTCTTCTGCCTCAGCCTCACCAGTAGCTGGGATTACAAGTGCCCACTACCACGTCTTGCTAATTTTTGTATTTTTAGTAGAGACAGGGTTTCACCAGTTGGCCAGGCCAGGTCTCTAACTCCTAACCTCAAGTAATCTGCCTGCCTTGGCTTCCCAAAGTGCTGGAATTACAGATGTGAGCCACTACGCCCAGCCGGAAACCCATTTCCAATATAAAGCTTCATGACTGCCTGCAGAATTGTTACCTCTTTTAATACGAAAACCAAAACATCTATTAATTCAGTAATACTTTGTTGTTGATCACACAACACCAGTAGTCTCTTGAAAACTAATGGTCTGTACACAATTGAAACATTCAGACCGTATACCTTGGAGTGCACATGGATTACAATAACTATGCCTGTACTATACAAAGAAGATGTTCCATAAATATTAACTGTTGTTTACTGAAGATTAACACAAAGGAGAAAAAAAAAATCCCTTAACTCTCTCACCAGAAGTAGTACCTGGATCATTTGATGTGTATTTTTCCAGAATTTCTATGCACAGTCTTAGTTTTTCCATAAGCAGGGCAGACAGCTCTTACGACCTAAAATGTGTAGTTTAGGTTTTATTTTGTTATTCTCTGTGTAACGAGGGGGTGGTGTGTAGTGCAGTGCACAGAGCAGAAACTTTGGAGCCCAAAAATCTGGACCCTAATTCTAGTTTGCCACCACTACTGGGAACATCCCAGACAAGTTACTGAGCTGCATCTTCTGCAGAAAGAACTTCCCAACCACCAGATTAGACCAGGTCATGCTATACACTAGCAATGTACTCCACACTTGTCCTTTGCAGCCTGTGATGTTTGCAATGATAAATTTTTACAAGTATTTGATTGTGTCCTTCCATAGACCAATGCTCCATGAAGCCATGGAATATTTTATAGAACCTGGCACAGTATTTATCACATAGCAGGTACCAATGAACATTTCTTGAATAAGTGAGTTAACTTTTCAGTCTCAAACTCCTCACAATAAAATATATACTACCTACCTTCTAGGGTAGTGGTGAGGATTATCTAGCATTTAAGAGCCCAACAAATTTTAGTTCTCAGAGAGGTGAAACAGAATGAAGCAGCTCTCTCCTCTTTCTTATTTTTATCACCAGGCACAGTCTCTGCTTCAGAAATAAAAGTTGTTTGTCTGCCCAGGATAACTTTGTTTTTATTTTTTTCAGACAGGGTCTCAGAGTTCTGTCACCCAGGCTGGAATGCAGTAAGTGGCATGATTATACCTCACGGCAGCCTGAAACTTCGGGGCTCAGGTGATCCTCCCACCTCAGACTCCTGAGTAGTTATGACTACAGGCACGTGCCACCATGCCCGGATAATTTTTTAAAATACATTTTGTAGGCCAGACGCGGTGGCTCATGCCTGCTAATCCCAACACTTTGGGAGGCCGAGGTGGGTGGATCACCTGAGGTCAGCAGATCGAGACCAGCCTGGCCAAAATGGTGAAATCCCGTCTCTACTAAAAATACAAAAATTAGCTAGGTGTGGTGGTGGGTGCCTGTAATCCCAACTACTTAGGATAATCGCTTGAACCCTGAAGGCGGAGGCTGTGGTGAGCCGAGATTGTGCCATTGCACTCCAGCCTGGGCAACAAGAGCGAAACTCTATCTCAAAAAAAAAAAAAAGAAAGAAAGAAAAATCCTAACTAATTGGAATAGCCATTATTCAAGTATCACCTTCATCAGGGAATGTGGTTGAGGCATCAAGGTTTTTTTTTTTTTCTTTGAGATGGTGTCTTGCTCTGTGGCCCAGGCTGGAGTGCAATGGCATGATCTTGGCTCACTGCAAGCTCTGCCTCCCGGGTTCGTGCCATTCTCCTGCCTCAGCCTCCCGAGTAGCTGGGACTACAGGCACATGCCACCACACCCAGCTCATTTTTGTATTTTTAGTAGAGACGGGGTTTCGTTATGTTGGCCAGGCTGGTCTCAAACCCCTGACCTTGTGATCCGCCTGCCTTGGCTGCCCAAAGTGCTGGGATTATAGGTGTGAGCCACTGCACCCGGCCCATCATTTCTTAAATATCAAGGTAGATGGTTTATATTAGCCTACATTTTTTTTAACATATAAAGCATCATATTAATGTTCAATTTCCTGGTTAAATAGGACTTTTTTTTTTTTTTTGAGATAGGATCTCTGTTGCTCAGGCTGGAGTGTAGTGATGCAATCATAATTCACTGCAGCCTCAAGTTCCTGGGCTCAAGCAAACCTCCTGCTTTGGCCTCCTGAGTAGCTGGGACTATAGGCACTATAGTACTATAGGTGCTATAAATACAAAAACATTAGCTGGGCGTGGTGGCGGGTGCCTTTAATCCCAGCTACTTGGGAGGCTGAGGCAGAAGAATCGCTTGAACCTGGGAGGTGAAGGTTGCAGTGAGCCCAGGTCGCGCCAGTGCACTCCAGCCTGAGCAAAAAGAGTGAGACTCTGTCTCAAAAAAAAAAAAAAAAAAAAAAGAAAAAAAAAAGAAATGACTAAGGTGGCCATAAGTAGTACAATATAGGATTATTGTAGGAGATTTTCAGATCATTTTTAGCTATCGTCTTCCCAAACCAAAGCCACCTTCTTCTGAAGGAAACTAAGATGCAATAAAGCTAATGTGAATGGCTAAATAGTTTTTTGTGGGAATGCAAAAAAAAAAAACTAAGAGCCCCCTTGAGCAGCATACCTAAGGCAGGTACCCTCAAAGTACAGTGCAAAAAACCACTGGTAAAGAGAGAAGACCCTGGTGAGGACTCCTGGTTGTTCTTTTTATTTTTTTTAAGACGGAGTCTCGCACTGTCACCCAGGCTGGAGTGCAGTGGTGCGATCTCAGCTCACTGTAAGCTCCGCCTCCCAGGTTCATGCCATTCTCCTGCCTCAGCCTCCCAAGTAGCTGGGACTACAGGCGCCTGCCACCACGCCAGGCTAATTTTTTGTATTTTTAGTAGAAACAGGGTTTCACTGTGTTAGCCAGGATGGTCTTGATCTCCTGACCTTGTGCTTTGCCCGCCTCGGCCTCCCAAAGTGCTGGGATTACAGGCGTGAGCCACCGCACCCGGTTGGGTTCAAGTCTTAAATTCTGCTTTCTGACTATGTGACTCTGACCAGATCATTTTTTAATTTAAGTTTCATGCCTACGTCGTTGAAACCCATCTTATTACCTCTTGAAAATCCTCTTTCATAATTCTACCAGAAAACTTCAAAACAATACAATTCTTAATTTACCAAGTTTGGTATAACAAAAAGTTATTGACTAGAAGTAGTTAAGGACTAGAATGACACACATACCTGTCATATTTTTCAGAAAGGCACGAAGGCCTCTGTTTAGAATGGGGGAGTTCTTTTATATCCAAGAGTTCTTCCTAAAAAGAGAAATCAAATAGTCATTTTGAATTACATTTCTTAGGCCACACACTTTAAACTTCTTTCTGTTCTGAATAATTCTAAGTGTCCATCTTAAACACTTCACACAATTCTTATTTATATCTTGCCTTATTTCAGAAAGGACTGGAGTACATCAAGGTTCTTACAAGCTCAAGCAGAATAATCTAGTAACTTAAAAGTGATCAGTTTCTGGCTAAAACATTCTCTCATAATTCCTATTCAATAACATTGTTATAGTCCATAACACTGAATGCTCAGCAAGGCAAGGAAACTTTAGTCTTAGATAAAACCTCTGCCTAATCTTACCAATTTTCAATGCATTAGATGCCAATTTACAAGGGGATAATGTTTTTTTTTTTTTTTTTTTTTTGAGATGGAGTCTCACTCTGTAGCCCAGGATGAAGTGCAGTGGCACAATCTTGGCCCACTGCAACCTCCGCCTCCTGGGTTCAAGCAATTCTCTCGCCTCAGCCTCCCAAGTGGCTGGGATTACAGGCACCTTCCACCATGCCCGGCTAATTTTTGTGTTTTTAGTAGCGACAGGGTTTCACCATGTTAGCCAGGCTGGTCTCAAACCCCTGACCTCAGGTGATCTGCCCGCCTCAGCCTCCCAAAGTGCTGGGATTACAAGTGTGAGCAACCAGACCCGGCAGGCAATAGTTTTTTTTAAATGTAATGTTGCAAGACTAAAAAAACACAAAAAACATCCATATACTGTGTACCTGGATTTACCTATTAACATTTCTCCCTATTTATCATTTACTTTTTTTTTTTTTTGCAGAATTTAAAAAAATTGATACAGATCTTTGTATATATTTATGGGGTACATGTGATAATGCTGTTACATGTATAAACTGTTTAATGATCTAGTCAGGATATCTGGGGTGTCCATTACCTCAAGTATTTATCCTTCCTATGTTTTGGAGACATTTAAAGTCCTCTCTTCTAGCTATTTTGAAATATACAATACACTTGTTAACCATAGCCACTCTATTCTATCAAACATTAGAACTTATTCCTTCTTCAACTGTATGTTTGTACCCATATAATCAACCTCTTTGTATTCTGCCATCCCACCCACATACCTTTCCCAGACTCTGGTATCTATCATTCTATTCTCTACCTCCATGAAGTCAAGTTTTTTGGCTTCCACATATGAGCGAGTTTGGTTTTTTTTTTTACTAACTTGAGAGTAAATTGCCTAAGTCATGATACCTTATTCCTAAATACTTCAGTGCCTATTTCCTAAGAATGACGATATTCTTTTACAGCCTGTTATCCAGCTCCATGAGAGAATTTGGCCCTACAGAAAATGACTGAGTGACTATTTTCTCCTCTCAAGGATGTACTTAGCCGGTATCCGATGCACAGGAGAGAGGCTAATCCCTCACATATAACAGATGCTTCAGGGCATAAGGACTTACTTCTGCAGACTCAAGTTGAGAAGAACTGCCAGTTTTTTAAATAACTACAGTTATCGATAATAATATTTTCTAATCTACCTTCCCAATTCCAGTTTTGTAAACTGACCCAATAATATCCTTTATATTGATCTTCCCCCTCCAACACAGGATCCAGTCTAGAATCAGATATTTGATTGTTGTATCTCTCTTTGGTCTCCCTTAATCTAGAACATTTCTACAACTTTTGTCTCTTATGATATTGACATTTCTAGAGAATATAGTCCCTTTCTGTGAAAGAACATTATTCATTTTGAGTTGGTCTGATGTTTTCTCATGATTAGACTGAGACTAAATATCCATGGGGCAGATTACTAACTGAAGAGGTGTTGTGCCCTTCTTAGACCATCACTTCTGGATGCCCATGATGTTCATCTGTCCTTTATCCGTGGTGCTAATTTTGATCATTTGGTCAAAGTTTTCCCTAGTTTCTCTACTATTTAGTTACTACTTTCCCATTTGCATTTAGCATGCAATTTGGATGATTTAAAATCATCCAAATATCTTGGTCTCCAGTTTTCCCCTTAAGTTAGCATCCATTAATGATTCTTGACCAAACCACTCTTCATTTTGCCACTCTAGCCCCTCTCTCCATATTTACCAGCCAGCATTTGGCATCCTACTGTAAAGGCAAGTCCTTCTTTCTCCCGTTTATATACCTATGTATTATTGGTATGGACTCACAGACTCCTAGTTTTTTTTTTTTTCTTTTTTTTTGAGACAGAGTCTTGCTCTGTCGCCCAGGCTAGAGTGCACTGGCGTGATCTTGGCTCACTGCAACCCTTGCCTCTTGCGTTGAAGAAATTCTTCCACCTCAGCCTCCTGAGTAGCTAAGACTACAGACATTCACCACCATGCCTGGCTAATGTTTTTTGTATTTTTAGTAGAGACAGAAATTCACCACGTTGGCCAGACTGCTCTGGAACTCCTAACCTCAAATGATCTGCCTGTCTCGGCCTCCCAGAGTGCTGGGATTACAGGTGTGAGCCACGGTGCCCGGCCGACTCCTGGTTTTTCTGTTGGTCTATAACTCATTAATATCCTGAATTAGGTGGTGCTCAAACTGTCCCAGATTTTGCCAGTGGGTGCCTTTTCAAACTGGCCCATGTGTCTTTTTCAACATGCCATCTTTTTTTTTTTTTAAAGACTGCCATACGTTCTGGCTTATCTTGTATTCATCCTGTACCAGCCCTAGAATCAGCTATTTCTGAGAAATCCTAGTTTCTTTAAGTGGGGAATTGCATAAAACACCAAGGTCTTGGAACCGGGTATCCTCATTTGCTTGAAGGCCCTTTCAGTAGAGCTAGGAAATATATGCACTTACGTATACACACATATATATACACACATGCACACTAACACACATATCTACCCATACACACACGCACACTAACACACATATCTACCCATATATACACACATGCACACTAACACACATATATACCCATATACACAGCAAATTACTGCCTCCTTTTGGCATATTTTGAAATATTTTTTATAATAAAGTTAAAAAAAAAAAAAAAGCAATTCCGAAACTTTCAGCACCAGTAAAATGCTGCAACTGCCTTGTAAAAAAGCACATACCACTATGCCATGACTTTGACAACACTCCCATCCCAGGCCTTGCAATAGGAGAATGTGCACTGACTGCTTCTCAGATCACTGATTCCACATCTTGGGGTGAGGATGGAGGGACAGATTTGCTCACTCAGCCCACAAGAATCACTGGGTATAGCATACCATGAATTCTCTCAGTGTTTACAGAAAACTGAAGCATCTAAATGTTTTCTTCAGGACAAGAAAATGCCTTAGGACTAGATGATATTTTAGTTTTAAGACCAGGATATCAATCAGGCATTTGCATTAATTTAGGATTTATTTATGAATTACCTGTCTTTTAAGTGGATAGAAATACGAATAAAACTTTGGAAGACTGAGATAGAGTTCCAAATATAAGGAAATATCTGGAGGCTGTTCAAAATTCTGAAAAAAATTGTCGAAGAACTGACATACAACCTATAAATCACCAGTGAAGACAGGAGTTAGCTGGGTGCAGTGGCTCACACCTGTACTCCCAGAACTTTGGGAGGCTGAAGTGGGAGGACTGCTTGAGTCCAGGAGTTCAAGATCAGCCTGGGCAATATAAGGAGACCCCATCTCTACAAAACAAATTTTAAAATTCATTGAGTGGGCCGGGCACGGTGGCTCACACCTGTAATCCCAGCACTATAGAAGGCTGAGGCAGGTGGATCACTGGAGGCCAGGAGTTTGAGACCAGCCTGGCCAACATGGTGAAACCCCATCTCTACTAAAAATATAAAACTTAGCCAGGTGTGGTAGCGGGTGCCTGTAATCCCAGCTACTTTTAGGGAGGCTGAGGTTGCAGTGAGCTGAGATCGCACCACTGCACTCCAGCCTGGGTGACAGAGCAAGACTCCATCTCAAAAAAAAAAAAAAAAAAAAAAAAAAAAAAATTCATCAAGTGTGGTCCCTGCTACTCAGGAGGCTGAGGTGGGAGGGTCACGAGCTCAAGGCTATAGTGATCCACCACTGCTCTCCATCCTGGGTGAGAGAGACCCTGTCTCAGAAAAAGAAAAAAACAAAAAAACACTATGGGAGAGTCCAGAGACATCTGCAGAGCAAACATGGTTTCAGATCTATAGGGTTAGCAAAACTTTGGGGCTGGGGTGAGGGGTGCAGGGAGGATGGAGCAATAGTAGTTATGAAGGTATCAGATATTACTACAATACAGAAATCCTAAGGACAAAAGGACTTAAAATTTTTCTAGTAGAAACAGGAAGGACCTTGCAATATAGTAAATACTTACACATAATGCTACAGGAAAAACCACTGCAAAGCAATTTTTTACTCTTAGAAGTAACTAAAGATTATCACATATTCCCTTACTACCCCATGCAGATACTAAACTAAGAACCCTAATGTGCTTGTATTAACTCAAAGACAATCTTTCACACTTAAATGTGTAAATTCTTAATGTACAGAAGTTTCTAAGTGGTGTTTTGTTTGAAACCTTTACCTCCAAAGGTAACAGGGATCCCAATAGGTGTTCTCAATTACTACTACAGTTGTTTGCTGAACTCTATAATGATTTTACTTATTTATTTAGGAGTCACCTGGGAAAGGTTAACACTTTAACACAACCACAAAACATCCAGAAAAGCCTAATTTTGGTCCTATTGATGGGGAATCAAAAAATACTTTACCAGAAGTAACAGTCTTAAAAAAAGGAAAATAGGAGCCTAAAGAGAGAGAACAACTAAATGTAATATGGTATCCTGGATGGAATCCTGGAACAGAAAAACCGTATTAGCTTAAAAATAAGAAACTGTGGGCCGGGCGCGGTGGTTCACGCCTGTAACCCCAGCACTTTGGGAGGCCGAGGCGGGCGGATCAGGAGGTCAGGAGATCGAGACCATCCTGGCTAACACGGTGAAACCCCGTCTCTACTAAAAATACAAAAAATCAGCCAGGTGTGGTGGCGGGCGCCTGTAGTCCCAACTACTCCGGAGGCTGAGGCAGGAGAATAGCGGGAACCCGGGAGGCGGAGCTTGCAGTGAGCCGAGATGGAGCCACTGCACTCCAGCCTGGGTGACAGAGCAAGACTCTGTCTCAAAACAAAACACAGTTTGCTCTCTTTATAACTGTCCACATAATATGTCCTGTGTGCCTAGTCCAGTGCTTCACATAGGCAGATGACTCTCGTCCCCGCCCCTTTAGGTCTTCCAGTCTCTCAAGTTTTTTTTTTGGAGATGGAGTCTCACTGTCACCCAGGCTGGAGTGCAGTGGCATGATCTCAGCTCACTGCAACCTCTGCCTCCCAGGTTCAAGCAATTCTCCTGCCTCAGCCTCCCGAGTAGCTGGGATTACAGGCATGCACCACCATGCCTGGCTAATTTTGTATTTTTAGTAGAGACAGGGTTTCTCCATGTTGGTCAGGCTGGTCTCGAACTCCTGACCTCAGGTGACTCGCCCACCTCGGCCTCCCAAAGTGGTGGGATTACAGGCATGAGCCACTGTGCCCAGCTAATTTGTTCTTGTATTTTAGCAGAGATGCGGTTTCATCATGTTGGCCAGGCTGCCTGAGCTCAGGTAATCTGCTTGCCTTGGCCTCCCAAAGTGTTAGGATTATGGGCGTGAGCCACCATGCCTGGCCAAGAGAAGAGTTCTTAAACTTGCCATCTCATCAAGAGCCCTTAACATTATTCGTGGAAATACCCCTTTGGGATATTTTCAAAGAAAGCATTCAACCGTGGCTAAAGACAGAATACTTGGAAAGTGCCTACTCTAACTAGAAGTGCTCCCTTCTTATGAGTATTTCAAGAAAGGATGTGGTATTACCCTTTTGGAGAGCTTTTTTTTTTTAATCTATCCTTTTGGAGATTTTTTTTTTTTTTTTCTTTTTTGAGACAGGGTCTCACTCTCAGGCTGGAGTGCAGTGGCACGAACATAGTTCACTGCAGCCTCAAACTCCTGGGCTCAAGTGATCTTTCTTGCCTCAGCCTCCCAAGCAGCTAAGACTACAGGCGCATGCCACCAGTTAATTTTAAAAAATTTTTGTGGCCGGGCGCGGTGGCTCAAGCCTGTAATCCCAGCACTTTGGGAGGCCGAGACGGGCGGATCACAAGGTCAGGAGATCGAGACCATCCTGGCTAACATGGTGAAACCCCGTCTCTACTAAAAATACAAAAAACTAGCCGGGCGAGGTGGCGGGCGCCTGTAGTCCCAGCTACTCCGGAGGCTGAGGCAGGAGAATGGCGTGAACCCGGGAGGTGGAGCTTGCAGTGAGCTGAGACCCGGCCACTGCACTCCAGCCTGGGCGACAGCGCGAGACTCCGTCTCAAAAAAAAAAAAAAAAAAAAAAAAAAAATTTTTGTAGAGATGAGGTCTTGCTGTGTTGCCCAGGCTGGTCTGAACTCTTAGGCTCAAGTGATCATCTTGCCTCAGCCTCCCAAAGTGCTGGGATTACAAGTGTGAGCCACTGTCCCTAGCCTGGAAAGTGTTAACCCATAGGAACCTACTGATCACGAATGAATTCATTAAGATTACCATACGGAGAATACAAGAGTTAATACCTGAGACTTCACTTTTTGCACAGGTTACTAAATCCTGACTAGGCAAGAACAAGCTGCTAACTGCCCAAAAATCACACACCCAAGGAAGCATAAACATATTTTCTTAGTTGCAGCAGCCTTCCTTAAAGAAAATGGGTCAAGCCTCCCAAAACCTATTGGGGAATTGCTATTATGAACACCCATTTTTGGTGATCAGTATTAAAGTGGAAAGCAAATGAATCTCAACAAAAGCCCAAAAGAACAATGGTTAAAATCCTTATCCATTTCTTTCTGCAGAAATCCTATGCAGAAGCAACTATGCATTCTGATGGACATTCTGACATTATGTAGAATTTCATGTAAGTCACATTTATGGAAGGGGGATTAAAAGGGAAATATTCCTGGCCGGGCGTGGTGGCTCACACCTGTAATCCCAGTACTTTTGGAGGGTGAGGCAGGCGGATCACTTGAGGTCAGGAGTTTGAGACCAGCCTAACATGGAGAAATCCCATCTATACTAAAATTACAAAAAATTAGCTGGGTATGGAGACGTGCGCCTGTAATCCCAGCTACTGGGGAGGCTGAGGCAGGAGAATCACTTGAACTCGGGAGGCGGAGGCTGCAGTGAGCCGAGATTGCACCATTGCACTCCAGCCCAGGCAACAAGAATGAAACTCCCTCTCAAAACAAAACAAAATAAAACTAAAACAAATGGAACAGGCAGAGGCCGGGTGCAATGGCTCACATCTGTAATCCCAGCACTTTGGGAGACCAAGGTGGGCAGATCACTTGAGGTCAGGAGTTTGAGACCAGCCTGGCCAACATGGCGAAATCCTGTCTCTACTAAAATTAAAAAAAAATTAGCTGGGCATGGTGGCACATGCCTGTAATCCCAACTACTCAGGAGGCTGAGGCAGGAGAATCACTTGAACCTGGGAGGTGGAGGTTGCAGTGAGTCAAGATCTTGGTACTGCACTCCATCCTGGGCGACAGAGCAAGACTCTGTCTCAACAACAACCAAAAAGGAACAGGTAGTAAAAAGCAGTCAGAAGCTATTCTCTACGGTCTTACCAGCCAGCCCGTTCTAAGAACTTCCAGTTAGATAGGTTTTCTGGACAGCCGACACACTAAGATTGAATATTTTTTTTTTCGAGACAGAGTCTCACTCTGTTGACCACGCTGGAGTGCAATGATGCAATCATAGCTCACTGCAGCCTCAACTTCCCAAGCTCAAGTGATCCTCCCACCTTAGCCTCTTGAGTATCTGGGACCACAGGTGCACACCACCACCCCTGGCTTTTTTTTTTTTTTTTTTTTAAAGAGATGGGGTCTCACTATGTTGTCCAGTCTGGTAGTGAACTCCTGGGCTCAATTCGTCCTCCCACCTTGTCCTCCCAATGACTTTTCATACCACAATTTTACCTTCTCCAACATAAATAGGTATCCTTATATTAGCTTAAGAAGTTTGTAACTAAATTTGTCACAGAAATGTCACCTGTTAGAGTTACTACTCAGTTTATGAAAGATACATTTAAAGTTATCAAACAAGATTTTTATACAGGAAAAACTGACCACCTGATTCCTGTTTCAACCTAGGATTTAAATCACAGTTACTCTTTTCTCTGCAGATTGGCTTCAAGTCTTCTGATTATATCCAAGAAGGCTAGGATTACTCAAGTCAGTCACATCAACTGCTTGTCCATTTTCCTGATTGTTTTAAAGGAAAGACAAACATGGCTGTCCTGACTGCTATGACCAATTGGCCTACCACACGAATTAGGGTGGCCTCCTTTACAGATCCCTGGAGACACTAATGACTACAATAATGCCATTTTGTAACTAGTCAAGGTTATGAAGAGTCCACATGGGGCCAGATGCAGTGGCTCACACCTGTGATTCCAGCACTTTAGGAGGCTGAGGCAGGAGGATTGCTGAGGTCAGGAGTTGGAGACCAGCCTGGGCAATGTAATGAGATCCTATCTCTACAAAGAAATGAAAAAACAAGCCATGTGTGGTGACACACACCTGTAGTCCTAGCTACTCAGGAGGCTGAGGTGGAAGGATCACTTGAATGCAGAGTTCAAGGCTGCAGTGAGTTAACTGTACCACTGCACTCCAGCCTGGATAACACAGTGAGAGCCTGTCTCCAAAAAAAAAAAAAAAAATTCCACATGAAGTTAAACTAAGATAATTCAACATTCACTTTTACCTTTAACACGCATGTTTAACACTCATCAGTATCAAGCGAATGTTCTGAGTGTCTCTGCTTTTATTCCCTGTCCAACTGGCAGGTGACAGTCATTTAATAAGGAATCAGTGGCAAAATACAGGAGCAAAAGAAGAACAGCATAACGTATGTATCCTCTATAAGATTAGTCTATTTAGGCCGGGCGCGGTGGCTCAAGCCTGTAATCCCAGCACTTTGGGAGGCCGAGACGGGCGGATCACGAGGTCAGGAGTTCGAGACCATCCTGGCTAACACGGTGAAACCCCGTCTCTACTAAAAAATACAAAAAAAAAAAAACTAGCCGGGCGAGGTGGTGGGCGCCTGTAGTCCCGGCTACTCGGGAGGCTGAGGCAGGAGAATGGCGTAAAAACCCGGGAGGCGGAGCTTGCAGTGAGCTGAGATCCGGCCACTGCACTCCACCCTGGGCGACATAGCGAGACTCTGTCTCAAAAAAAAAAAAAAAAAAAAAAAAAAAAAAAAAAGATTAGTCTATTTGGCCGGGTGCAGTAGCTTACGCCTGTAATCCCAGCACTTTGGTAGGCAGCAGCAGGTGGATCACTTGAGGTCAGGAGTTTGAGATCAACCTTACCAATATGGTGAAACCCCGTTTCTACTAAAAATACAAAAATTAGCTGGCCATCGTGGCACATGCCTGTAATCCCAGCTACTCAGGAGGCTGAGGCAGGAGAATTGCTTGAACCTGGGAGGCAGAGGTTGTAGTGAGCCAAGATCACAACACTGCACTCCAGCCTGGGTGACAAGAGTGAGACTCAGTCTCAAAAAAAAAAAAAAAAAAAGAGTCTGTTCACTTGAAGAAAAAATCATGGATCTGAGGCTGGGCGTGGTGGCTGAGGCCTGTAATGACAGCACTTTAGGAGGCCAAGGTGGGTGGCTCATGAGGTCAGGAGATCGAGACCATCCTGGCCAACATGGTGAAACCCATGTGTACTAAAATGCAAAAAAATTAGCTGGGCGTGGTGGCGCACGCCTGTAGTCTGCGGCTACTCAGGAGGCTGAGGTAGGGGAATTGCTTGAACCCGGGAGGCAGAGGTTGCAATGAGCCGACATCGGGCCACTGCACTCCAGCCTGGCGACAGAGCAAGACTCCATCTCAAAACAAAAAACAGAAAAAAAACCCACATGGATTTGAATAGCGGAATGGCCTAAAACATTTCTATTTTGTATTTCAAGCAGAAGACGGCATTGCTAACAGAATAGCAGGTATTATATTCCTTAATAACTGGTGAACAAGTGCCTCTGGTGAAGAGAAAGTTGAATTAGCAGCACTGCCAGGTGATTTTTTTTTTTTTTTTTGAGACAGGGTCTCTCTTTGTTGCCCAGGCTGTAGTGCAATGACCCGATGATGGCTCACAGCAGCCTCAAATGATTCTCTCACCTCAGTCCCCTGTCCCTCACCTCTGAGTAGCTGAGACTAGAGGCAACATGCCACCATACCCAGCTAATTTTTAAATTTTTTTTGTAGTGACAGGGTCTTGTCATCCTGCCCAGGCTGGTCTTGAACTCCTGGGCTCAAGCAATCCTCCCATCTCAGTCTCCTTAACTGCTGGGATTACAAGTGTGAGCCACTACACTCAGTCAGGAGGCGATCATTTCTTTTTTTTTTTTTTTGAGACGGAGTCTCGCTCTGTCGCCCAGGCTGGAGTGCAGTGGCGCAATCTCGGCTCACTGCAAGCTCCGCCTCCTGGGTTTACGCCATTCTCTTGCCTCAGCCTCCCGAGTAGTTGGGACTACAGGCGACCGCCACCTCGCCCGGCTAGTTTTTTTGTATTTTTTAGTAGAGATAGGGTTTCACCGTGTTAGCCAGGATGGTCTCGATCTCCTGACCTCGTGATCCACCCGTCTCGGCCTCCCAAAGTGCTGGGATTACAGGCTTGAGCCACCGCGCCCGGCCTAGGAGGCGATCATTTCTTAAGCCAATGGTTCTCAAACTTGAACCAGAGTCAGAATCCCCTGAAGAGCTTGTTAAATGCAGAAGGTTAAGCTCTACTCCCCAAGTTTCTCCTTTAATACCACTGGGAAGAGGCCTGAGATTTGTATTTCTAACAAGTTACCAGATGATGCTAATGCTAGTTCAGGGACCACACTTTGAGAACCATTGTCTAAACCACTTTTAAACCACAACTTTCAGGTGAGACCCCACTCTATAACCTCCAAAAGTCCTTCAACAGGATCCAATCACTTTAAAAATGCATACTTAGATACTACCAAGATATAGCTTTTGGTCTTAGGAATCTGGCCTAAAAAACAGACCAGCATTTACAACTTAGGGGCTCCAGACCCTCAGGGTAACAGGTGCATATGATAAACCCACTTATAACCATCCCACACTGAGGTTTAGGAGTAGGCCTGAAAGCACCCAATGTGACTCTAACTTGAGTTCCTAAGATATTCTTGGAATCACAATGAACATCATCTGAACCCCAAATAACAACTACGCATCCTCTGAGTTACTTGACACCACCAACACCATTTATCAAGTTCTCTAAGGAAGACTAAAGCCTTGATACTCAAAGTATAGTCAGTGGGCCGGGCGCGGTGGCTCAAGCCTGTAATCCCAGCACTTTGGGAGGCCGAGACAGACGGATCACGAGCTCAGGAGATCGAGACCATCCTGGCTAACACGGTGAAACCCCGTCTCTACTAAAAAAAATACAAAAAACTAGCCGAGCGCGGTGGCGGGCGCCTGTAGTCCCAGCTACTCGGGAGGCTGAGGCAGGAGAACGGCGTGAACCCGGGAGGCGGAGCTTGCAGTGAGCTGAGATCCGGCCACTGCACTCCAGCCTGGGCGGCAGAGCGAGACTCCGTCTCAAAAAAAAAAAAAAAAAAAACAACAAAGTATAGTCAGTGGACCAGCAACATGTGCACCACTTGGGAGTGGGTTAAAAAGCAGAATCTTCAGGACCACCCCTCCTTACCACTCAGAATTCCTTCCCCAAGGCCTAAACATGATTCCCCAGGCATATTAACATTTGAGAAACAAGCTGAACTAAAGATGTCTTAGCACAAAAGGAAACTCTGGTACATTATCCTGAAAAGCACCTGACCAAAACATCTGTACTTCTTCTACTCATGGGGGAGAAACAAAAACTCTTTGAGTTCTGAACAACAAACTACTAACATTATCGCAGAAAGCAACTGAACACTAAACTAAGAAGGATCAAAGGTTAAGGGGCCAATGTCTTTTTTTGACCCTGTAAGTAAACATACACACCTACAAGTTTCCACAGAATACACCACCTATTAAAAAAAAAAAGTCACCGGCCAGCTCACACCTGTAATCCTAGCACTTCAGGAAGCCAAGGTGGGCAGATCACCTGAGGTCGGGAGTTCGAGACCAACCTGACCAACGTGGAGAAACTCTATCTCTACTAAAAATACAAAAATTAGCTGGGTGTGGTGGCACATGCCTGTAATCCCAGCTACTCAGCAGGGTGAGGCAAGAGAATAGGTTGAACCTGGGGGACGGAGGTTGCCGTGAGCCAAGATCACGCCATTGCACTCCAGCCTGGGCAACAAGAGCGAAACTCCACCTCAAAATCACCAATGAGAACAGTTTCCCTTTACTGCTTCCAGATCTAGCCCATGAACTTGAAGTGGCAGAAACATCATTAGTCTATTTATTCCAGTAGTTTGATCTCAGTATATAGAAAAGGAAGAAGGATGGTTTGAGTATTATTCCAGTTGTGGAACTAACATATTTATTATAGTGCTAGTAACATATAATCATTTCAAGCTCTCTTTAAAGGGAGAAGACTTCGTTATCCCCAAGTCCCGCATAAAATTACTAGAGTGTTGAAAAACATGAAAGTACTACCCTAACACTGCCTAAACACTATCCTAAAATTGTCATTAACTAAATCCTCTTAAGAGTAGAAAGTAAACCTATCTCCAATTAATTTGGTAGAAAAGACTTAAATCTAAGCTCCACTGTCATTAAGCTAAAAAATGCTTTTAACCAGTTCTTCAAGGCACATTTATCTAAGTATGACAGAATTCTGAGGTTGGACTGTCAAAAATGGACAATACTGAGGTTCTTAATCTTTACTGCAAAGAAACATAAGTCCTACCCTAAGAAAGAGAAATTATCTTCCTAAAAATGACTTAAGCATAAAGATAGAAACATACACAAAGATGAAATATACTTTTTTTTTTTTTTTTTTTTGAGACGGAGTCTCGCTGTCGCCCAGGCTGGAGTGCAGTGGCCGGATCTCAGCTCACTGCAAGCTTCGCCTCCTAAGTTCACGCCATTCTCCTGCCTCAGCCTCCTGAGTAGCTGGGACTACAGGCGCCCACTACTGCGCCTGGCTAATTTTTTGTATTTTTAGCAGATACGGGGTTTCACTGTGGTCTCGATCTCCTGACCTTGTGATCCGCCCGCCTCGGCCTCCCAAAGTGCTAGGATTACAGGCATGAGCCACCGCGCCTGGCCGAAATATACATGTTAACCTCTGATCAGTGTGTGAAAGTGATTCAAAAGCCTCTCTGCCTGGACTCTACCAGTAGACAACCGGTTAGAACTTTAGTTCAAAAAGTACTGGAAAGGCTGGGTGCGGTGGCTCACACCTATGATCCCAGCACCATGGGAGGCTGAGGCAGGTGGATCACCTGAGGTCAGGAGTTCCAGACCAGACTGACCAACATGGAGAAACCTTGTCTCTACTAAAAATGCAAAATTAGCCGGGCATGGTGGTACATGCCTGTAATCCCAGCCACTCGGGAGGCTGAGGCAGGAGAATCGCTTGAACCTGCGAGGCGGAGGTTGCAGTGAGCCGAGATCGCACCATTGCACTCCAGCCTGAGCAGCAGGAGCGAAATTTCATCTCAATAGTAATAATAATAATAGGGCCGGGCGCGGTGGCTCAAGCCTGTAATCCCAGCACTTTGGGAGGCCGAGACGGGCGGATCACGAGTTCAGGAGATCGAGACCATCCTGGCTAACACGGTGAAACCCCGTCTCTACTAAAATACAAAAAAAAAAAATAATAATAATAATAATAATAATGATGATGTACTGGAAGGGGCCGGGCTCGGTGGCTCACACCTATAATCACAGCACTTTGGGAGGCCGAGGTGGGTGATCACCTGAGCTCAGGAGTTTGACACCAGAAACACAGTGAAACCGTCCCTACTAAAAATAAAAAATAAAAAAAATAGGCCAGGCACACTGGCTCACACCTGTAATTCCAGCATTTTGTGGGGCTGAGGCAGTTGGATCACCTGAGATCAGGAGTTCAAGACCAGCCCAGCCAACCTGGCAAAAACCCATCTCCACTAAAAATACAAAAATTAGCTGGGCGTGGTGGCGCATGCCTGTAATCCCAGCTACTTGGGAGGCTGAGGCAGCAGAATCACTTGAACCCCAGAGGCGGAGGTTGCAGTAAGCTGAGATAGCACAACTGCACTCCAGCCTGGGCGACAAGAATGAAACTCCGTCTCAAAAATAAATAAATAAATAAAAATACAAAAACAAAATTAGCTGGGTGTGGCAGCGTGCGCCTATAGTCCCAGCTACTTGGGAGGATGAGGCAGGAGAATCACTTGAACCAGGGAGGCAGAGGTTGCAGTGAGCCAAGATCACGCCACTACACTCCAGTCTGGGCGACAGAGCAAGACTACGGCTCAAAAAAAACAAAACAAAACAAAACAAAAAGTACTGGAAGGGGGCTGGGCACAGTGGCTCACACCTGTAATCCCAGCACTTTGGGAGGCTGGTGCAGGTGAATCACTTGAGGTCAGGATTTTGAGATGAGCCTGGCCAACATGGCGAGATCCCGTCTCTACTAAAACTACAAAAATTAGCTGGGCATGGTGGCGCATGCCTGTAGTCCCAGCTACTCGGGAGGGTGAGGTAGGAGAATCGCTTGAACCCAGGAGGGGGAGGTTGTGGTGATCCGAGATTGTGCCACTGCACTCCAGCCTGGGCAAAAAGAGCGAAACTCCGTCTCAAAAAATAAAAACAAAAATAAAAAAATAAGTACTGGAAGATTTCCATTTCACTTCATTTGATGGCTTTTCTCCATTCAGAATTCACCTGTCACCATTTCAGGAAATGAATCTAAGTTGTGAAACACTACTCTAAACATTCTCAGGTTTGAGAGAAATATATTTGGGAAGACATATTTGGGAAGACCAAATCTGAATGTGGAAAAAGTTTTCTATCAGCTCACATGCTGTCATGCCAAAACAGACCATCCTAAGACAGCAATCAACCAAGAACGCTTTACACCTGAAAACATTTCTCTTACAGCAGTTTTCTTCAGTGCTGAAAATGAATATTAAGCTGACAGCATTTGATACTTTATCAAGTAGGTAAGAGTAGTGCACCAGTACATAAACAAGGGCTGGCTTTAAAGCATTAACCAGTCAGTATTCCAGGAAGCCAGGGACAATTAGCCATGTTAGAGCCATGACTGAGGCCTGGCACAGTGGCTCACCCCTGTAATCCCAACACTTTGGGAGGCCAAGGTGGGCGGATTGCTTGAGCCCAGGAGTTTGCCTGGGCAACATGGCGAATTCCCATCTCTATAAAAAATACAAAAACTAGCCGAGCGTAGTGGTGTACGCCTGTGGTCCCAGCTACTCAGGAGACTGAGACGGGAGGATGGCTTGAGCCCAGGAGGTCCAGGCTGCAGTGAGCCATGATCGCACCACTGCACTCCAGCCTGGGCGAGAGAATGAGGCCCTGTCGCGTGCAAAATAAATAAATAAATAAATAAAATTAAAAAAAATTTTTAAAAGTCCATACTAAGGATATATGGATGTGGGCCCAATTAGGATATAACCGTTCTTGTCGTCAGTGTCCCAACTGCTTCAACACTGTTAAGCAAGTTTTATGGGAACCAGTCTGATACATTTTAGGGACCGAGAAATGAATTTACAATTCGAGTCCTGTCAACCTCTTCAGAAACATTCAGTAGCCAACAAGACATGTACTGAAGCAAGATCCTTAATAAATATGACTTCCTCTCTCTCCCAAAAGCAGTCATCTGGACAAGCAGTTTAAACATCTCCAGTTTTCAGCTAGGGGAAATGACTGAAGCCTTACTTTTTTGAGTCCATATCCAATTTGTAATAGAAAGTAAAAAAATAGGATTGAAAAATCCAGTTACCCCACCAAGCACACTCAACAGCATTCCTATGAGGAATCTGCTTCTTAAGGAAACATCAATACAGAGGACACTAATTTTGTGGCGCATCCTAGAGCTTTAATCCTCAGAGTACAGTATGTAAATCAATAACATACCAATTACATAGCTGTTACAGAACTTACAAAGTATACGGATCTGCAATTTAAAAAAAATCTAAGCCTACATTCCCTTCACCTAAAAACCTCTTAAAGCAAATTCCAGCTTAAACTCTGGGTATCTGCACTTGCAGAAAAATGTTCAAAGTAATGCTCTACTAAATTTAGTTAATATTTAGTCCATGTAGTGAGTCAGAGTGAGATTACCACTTAATAGGAATTAAATGGTTATACAATGTTACTAACTTCCCCACCTAAAAGAAACACTATTTCATTAGTGGCAAACCCTACTTTTGTATAGCGATGGGGGCATTTGGAGGCAGGTGGCTTCTTCAGGTCAAGGAAAGTATCTCCATTTTCTGTTTCACCCACACTTCTCCTATCCATGGCTCCTTGGTCTACAATGCTCTGCACCTGGAAGATAAATCGGCACAAAATTGTCACCGAGAACAGTAAGTTTTCAAAAATCTTGGCTGTTTCTTCAGAGGCTGAAACGTTTTAACCTCTTAAAACAGTTCGTGTTAAAAATAAGTCCCCACCCCAAAATTATGCTATAAATTAGAACTCGGAGATAGAATCGTTGGTACTCAGTTATCTCTCCTAGTATCCTAAGCATCAACATGGTAAAAAGCGGAAGGTGCCCAACTCAAGGTATATAACCTTTAAGCAGCTTTAATACAAAGAGAAACCAAGATTAGGAGCTGCCACCCAGGGGGATCTTTCAAGACTGGTGGGGAAGTTTCCCGGACTGGGGGCAGGCAGAAGACTGGTTGGGCTGGGAACCCGCGAAGTCTGTTGTAAAGTGCCTGTCACTTGCCAATGGACGGCGCCAGCTGCCCCTTGTTATCCGGGGATCAGGGACTGGGGACGGGGCCCGAGCGCCCCTCGCCCGGCCAGCCGCACCTGTGGCCATGTCAGGGGCGCCGATGGCAAGGAAAGAGCGAGCACCGGCTTCAGCTCCGAAACTTGGCTTCCCCGGGCCGCGACCCCAACCCGCAGCCCCTCACGCAGGCCCGGGCCCAGCGGCCTCCTTCGGAGGAAGGGCGGGGACGGTACTCACTGAGGGGCGGCCGGCCGCAGGGAGCAGGGAGGCCGAATCTCCCGGCCCGGGCGCTTCGAGCTGGAGCTGGCGCAGGCCCGCAGCCGTCCTCCCCGGCCCGGCGGCTCGGTCCCCCCCCCAGCCAGCCCGCCGGCTACCCGCCGGCCGCCTTGCGGGCCTCGCGCTCCTGCTCACCCTCTGCGGGCGCCCCGGCGCCCGCGCTCACGCACGCGACCCCGGGAGCAATGCGCCCGCGCCCCTTCTACACCCGCGAGCACCGGCGCGCGGTGCCCCGGACCCAGCCGCCACCGCCGCCGGCCCTTACTCGGTGCCTCCGCCGCTCGGCGGCCCTTTGCTTCGGCCGCCGCTCCCCTCCCAGTCGCCCGCGCCGGTCCCAGCGCCGCTCCCCGCAGCCTTCGCTCTTGCGCCCCCACCCCGACCCGCTCGGGCTGTCTCTCTTCAGCCGCCGTAACTGCAGCCCGGCCCTCCGCCCCTCCTCTTCGGCCCCCTCCCCCTTAATAACTCCCTCCACGCACCCGGGCCCCGGCGCCGCCTTCCCCGCCGCGCGCCCGGATGTGAGGTGGCTGCAGCGGTGCCGGGCGGAAAAGAAGCATCGCCGCACGCCCCCCGGACGCCAGCCCCTGCGCGGGCCGGGCGGTGGGGAGGCGGTGGTGGCGAGGAGGAGGCTGCGGCGGGGACAGCAGAAGCCCGCTCCCGTGCGCGCAGGCGGTCGCCGCGGGCAGCCCCGAGGCCGCCGCCACCGCATTCCCACGCGCATTGCGGGGCAAAGCGGGTGGCACTTGGGACCCGAGACTCGGGGCACGACACTCTCCCGGGGAGGCGGCGGCGAGATGGGCCTGGGCTGGCGGCTAGCGCGGCGTGTGGCGCGACCACCCGTGTGTTTGCACGGTTCGCATCGGCAGAGAACCGTGGGGCTTCGGCAGTGGGGAATTTGAGATAGGAGATTGGGGTCCTCCGAGCCTTCCCGGTGCGGGTTCGAACCTCAGCTGTTGTGCGACTGGCGTGATCTTGGGCAAAGCTGACTTCGCTAAGTTTCGGTCGTGTTTCTAAAATGGCCTCTCTGTAAATCTATGAGGCTTATGCGACAGTACTGGTTGCTGCATTAATAGACAAACTTGTCACGACTGGCTTTGATAGAGATAAAGGCGACTGACATTCATTGAAATGTTCTTTCCCTCCCGTTATCTGAATCTGTCCTTAGCCTGCACGGAAAGGGGAAGTGCGAGTGGAGTTGGGGAAATGAGACGGCGAATGTCAAGCGCTTACCACGTATTGCAGAGTCGGCTGACAGGGGGGCCACAGAAATGCAAATATGTGAGCAGTGCGGGTAACTGCCGTCCTGGGGAGGAGGTCCTATGTGCAGGAATACCACAAGCACCCATTTCTGCCCTGTGGTACTCGCAGCGTTGGTGTGAAGGGATACATAGGCGCGAAGGAGAACGCAATTTTCCTTGTTAAAGGACAGCGACGTCTACATTTCTTCCAAGAGGCCTATGTTGTTGGAACTTCACTTTCTTCACTTGTGAAATTAGAGTGTTAAGCAGTGAGTGACCACTCACTCGGCTCCCTTGTGAATCTTGGCAACAGAAAACCTTTTTCTTTTCGTTTGTATTACTGAATAAAGTGTGTTTCTTACCAACTATTTTTTTGCAGGCAAGAGGCAGAGGGAAACACATGCCAGTCAGGCCCGAGTTTGCATTCTCATCTCTGCCACCTCCTACAGGCTATGGAGAGTTAGTCTTTCCATCTATCCTTAGTTTTACCTGTGAAATTGGGAAGATGATATAACCTGCTCATGGGGCAGTTAAGATTAAACAGAGTAAGGTGGGTAAAAAGCCTTATATAACCCATAAAGCTGCTGAGCCTTTTTAAGCCTATACAGAGATACGTTGTAGGTGATAATACAGCAGGTGTTTTTATGATTTTAAAAATCAAGCTGTTTTTGGAATCCAAATTCTTCCTAAAGCTGTGGGAAACAGGTCTAATCCCCTTTAGTGTCTTAGAGACTCCCTGGAGTAGTGGAGAAGGCGCTTTCTTTGAAGCTGCTAAATCCTGACCCTGCCAATTAGTGTGAAACCTGAGCCAGGCATTTCACCACCTGGATCTCCCTTTCCTCATTTTTCAGAAAGGGATCGCAGTATACCTACTTTTCAGGCTTGTAGAGGGAATTAAAGATAACATTAAAACCACTGCTCTGGTTATTTTATTTTAGGGGGAAATGGAGTCTTGCTCTGTCGTCCAGACTGGAAAGCAATAGCACAATCATAGCTCACTGCTCCAGCCTCAGCCTCCCAAGTAGCCGGAACTACAGGCTCCTGCCACTACACCCAGCTAATTTTTAACGATTTTTTGCAGAGACGGGATCTTGCTGTGTTGCTCAGGCTAGTCTCAAATTCCTGGTCTCAAGCAATCCTCCTGCCTCAGCCTCCAAAAGCACTAGGATTACAGGCATGAGCCACCGGACCTGACCTTTCTTGAAAAAGAAAATACTAGAAATCCAGAAATTACGGGTTTCTGGTTACCTACTATTGTGTAACAAACCACCCCAGAATTCAGTGACTTAAAACGAATTATTTATATTTTGCTCTCAAATCTGCAAAATGGGCTGGTTCCCGCTGGGCCAGCTGGTTTCTGATCCATTCAGCACCAGTGGGGGCAGCCCAAAGGATGGGGCCTAGGGTCCCCTAAAAGCTTACATGTCTGGTGGTTGATGGTGGCTGTCACCTAAGACCTGGGACCACTAGAGCTGTCCCTGGAACACTTAGACATGGCCTCTCCCTGTGGCCTGAGCTTCCTTGAAACATGACGACTGGATTCTAAGGGCAAGTGTTCAGAGAATGAACAAGAAAGCCAGATGATAGTTGCTGTATTGCCTTTCCTAACCTAGCCTTGGAATCAGTTCTGCCACGTGCCACATTCTGTTCCTTAGAGTCAGCACGGCTACCCTATATTCAAGGCAAAGGAACTTAGACTCCACCTCTATATGGGAGGAATGTCAAGGAATGTGTAGGCATGTTTTAAACTACCACAAGCCATACATGAAATCAGTGCCCAGGGCATTGCAGCTGTCACGATTTGATAGCTGGAACTAATATCCTGAGCCCTCTGGTCTATCCTACTTAGGACCTACTTTTTTTCCACTAGGCTCCTTTAATGTCTTGTAGAACCTTGGCCTCAACTCATTTCTTGTTTTTTTTTTTTTTTTTTTTGAGACAGAGTCTTGCTCTGTCGCCCAGGCTGGAGCGCAGTGGCCGGATCTCAGCTCACTGCAAGCTCCGCCTCCCGGGTTTACGCCATTCTCCTGCCTCAGCCTCCCGAGTAGCTGGGACTACAGGCGCCCGCCACCTCGCCCGGCTAGTTTTTTGTATTTTTTAGTAGAGACGGGGTTTCACTGTGTTAGCCAGGATGGTCTCGATCTCCTGACCTCGTGATCCGCCCGTCTCGGCCTCCCAAAGTGCTGGGATTACAGGCTTGAGCCACCGCGCCCGGCCCTCAACTCATTTCTTACCTCTCAAAGTCTCACTTGTTACCTAGGAAAAAAGGTAATAATCTAAGGGAGGCTTCCATAAACTTCTTTCACCTGTGCCTGGCAAAAGCTAGATGCTTGCAAATTCTTGTTTTATTGTAGCTTTTGAATGTTACTCTCCTTGGCAGGATTATTTATTTATTTATTTATTTATTTATTTGAGAAGGAGTCTCGCTGCATTGTCCAGGCTGGAGTGCAATGGCGTGATCTCGGCTCACTGCAACCTCTGCCTTCCGGGTTCAAGAGATTCTCCTACCTCAGCCTCCTGAGTAACTGGGATTACAGGCGCGTGCCACCACGCCCAGCTAAGTTTTGTATTTTAGTAGAGACAGAGTTTCACCATGTTGGTCAGGCTGGTCTCAAACTCCTGACCTCGTGATACACCTACCTCAGCCTCCCAAAGTGCTGGGATTACAGGCATGAGCCACCATGCCCGGCCTGATACTTTGTATTTTTATTTATTTATTTATTTTTTTAGAGGGAGTCTCGCTCTGTCATCCAGGCTGGAGTGCAGTGGCACAATCTTGGCTCACAGAAAGCTCTGCGTCCGGGGCTCAGGCCATTCTCCTGCCTCAGCCTCCCAAGTAGCTGGGACTACAGGTGCCCGCCACCACGCCCGGCTAATTATTTCGTATTTTTAGTAGAGCCAGGGTTTCACCGCGTTAGCCAGGATGGTCTCGATTTCCTGACTTCGTGATCTGCCTGCCTCGGTCTCCCAAAGTGCTGTGATTACAGGCGTGAGCCACCGCACCCGGTCTGTAATTTGTAATTTTTTGAGACCGAGTTTTGCTCTGTCCCCCAGGCTAGAGTGCAGTGGCACAATCTCGGCTCACTCAACCTCCGCCTCCTGAGTTCAAGGAATTCTCATGCCTCAGCCTCCCAAGAAGCTGGGACCACAGGCCTGTGCCACCACACCCAGCTAACTTTTGTATTTTTAGTAGAGATGGGGTTTCCCCATGTTGGCCAGGCTGGTCTTAACTCCTGACCTCATGTGATTCCCCCACCTCGGCCTCCCAAAGTGCTGGGATTACAGGTGTGAGCCATCGTGCCAGGCCAATAATTTGTAATTCTAAATGTCCCCTCCTGCAACTAATAACCAATTTTCAAATATCAGCTTGGGAAAGCTCTTTGAGAGGGAAATTATTTTAGTTCTTTACTAAGTGTGTGTAGATCTTGGTTTAGGTCCAAATTGTTGGCCCAAAGTTTGGCATAAGGGGTCTCAAAGGTTCAGCCAGTCAGGGAAATTAGTCCAAGAACAGCAGAGAAGCAAATGAAAATACTAGAGGCCGGGCACGGTGGCTCAAGCCTGTAATCCCAGCACTTTGGGAGGCCGAGACGGGCGGATCACGAGGTCAGGGGATCGAGACCATCCTGGCTAACACGGTGAAACCCCGTCTCTACTAAAAAATACAAAAAACTAGCCGGGCGAGGTGGCGGGCGCCTGTAGTCCCAGCTACTCGGGAGGCTGAGGCAGGAGAATGGTCTAAACCCGGGAGGCGGAGCTTGCAGTGAACTGAGATCCGGCCACTGCACCCCAGCCTGGGCGACAGAGCAAGACTCTGTCTCAAAAAAAAAAAAAAAAAAAAAAAAAGAAAATACTAGAAACTGACCGGGCATGGTGGCTCATGCCTATAATCCCAGCACTTTGGGAGGCTGAGGTGGGAGGATCACTTGAGATCAGGAATTCTATACCAGCCTGGCCAACATGACGAAACCCCGTCTCTACTAAAAATACAAAATTAGCTGGGCGTGGTGGCACATGCCTGTAATCCCAGCTACTTGGGAGGCTGAAACAGGAGAATCGATTGAACCCGGGAGGTGGAGGTTGCAGTGAGCCGAGATCGTGCCACTGCACTCCAGCCTGAGGGACAAAAGTGAAACTCTTGTCTCAAAAAAAAAAAAAAAAAAAGAAAAAGAAAAGAAGAAAATACTAGAAACCCAGAAATCATGAGAGCACCTGTGAGAGAGCTTAATGCCAGGCCATGACCTTTCAGCAGCCTCATCACAGCAGGCTGGATTGCACTTCTCTAAATGGGCTTTTTCCTACATTCAGTTTTTCTTGCTCCAAGGGTAACCCTTAGTTTTTCTGTTTGTTTCGAGACAGAGTCTTGTTCTGTCACCCAGGCTGGAGTGCAGTGGCGGGATCTTGGCTCACTGCAACCGTCCCCGCCAGGTTCAAGCGATTCTTGTGCCCCAACCTCCCGAGTAGCTGGGATTACAGGGTCGTGCCTCCACGCCTGGCTACTTTTTGTATTTTTAGTAGTAGAGATGGGGTTTCACCACGTCGGCCAGGCTGGTCTCAAACTCCTGACCTCAAGTGATCACCCACCTTGGCCTCTCAAAGTCCTGGGATTACAGGCGTGAGCCACCGCGTCTGGTCAAATTTTTTATATTTTGTAGAGATTGTGGGGGGGGGGGTCTCACTCTGTTGCGCAGGCTGGTCTTGAACTACTGGGCTCAGGCAATTCTCCTGGCTCAGCATTCCAAAATGCTCAGATTACAGGTGTGAGCCACCGTGCCCAGCCTCTAAGATGTCCTTGTCCTAGCTATTATTATATACTGTTATCTTCTAATCTTTCCTGACAAGACTAATTATTTTCATTGTAACTCAAAATGGAAATGCCTTTCATCCCTCCTAAATTTGTGAAAGCTGAGGATGGTAAATGCCTATGACAGGAAGAAAGCATTAGGAAATTAGCTCAAATCATCTAGAAAGAATGCTTATTGACTTATCCTAAATATGTAATTTATATAAATCTACATAATTATATAAGTACTTAGGCTAAATTACAGTGAATAGGTTAGTTATACTGTTTTTTTTTTTTTTTTTTTTTTTTTTTGAGAGGGAGTCTCGCTCTGCCGCCCAGGCTGGAGTGCAGTGGCCGGATCTCAGCTCACTGCAAGCTCCGCCTCCCGGGTTCCCGCCATTCTCCTGCCTCAGCCTCCCGAGTAGCTGGGACTACAGGCGCCCGCCACCGCGCCCGGCTAGTTTTTTGTATTTTTTTTAGTAGAGACGGGGTTTCACTGTGTTAGCCAGGATGGTCTCGATCTCCTGACCTCGTGATCCGCCCGTCTCGGCCTCCCAAAGTGCTGGGATTACAGGCTTGAGCCACCGCGCCCGGCCTTGTTTTTGTTTTTTTGTTTTTATTTTTTGAGACGGAGTCTCGCTCTGTCGCCCAGGCCGGAGTGCAGTGGCCAGATCTCAGCTCACTGCAAGCTCCGCCTCCCGGGTTCACGCCATTCTCCTGCCTCAGCCTCCCAAGTAGCTGGGACTACAGGCGCCCGCCACCTCGCCCGGCTAGTTTTTTGTACTTTTCAGTAGAGACGGGGTTTCACCGTATTAACCAGGATGGTCTCGATCTCCTGACCTCGTGATTCGCCCGTCTCGGCCTCCCAAAGTGCTGGGATTACAGGCTTGAGCCACCGCGCCCGGCCGTTTGTTTTTGAGACAGAGTTTTGCTCTTGTTGCCCAGGCTGGAGTACAATGGCACGATCGCAGCCCACTGCAACCTCTGCCTCCTGAGTTCAAGCGATTCTCCTGTCTAAGCCTCCCCAGTAGCTGGGACTACCACGGCCGGCTAATTTTTTTTTTAAATTTATTTTTAGTAGAGACGGGGTTTCACCATATTGGCCAAGCTGGTCTCGAACTCCTGACCTCAAGTGATCCGCCTCAGGGCCAGGTGCGGTAGCTCACGCCTGTAATCCCAGCACTTTGGGAGGCTGAAGCGGGAGGATCACTTGAGGTCAGGAGTTCGAGACTCACCTGGCCAACATGGTGAAACCCGTCTCTCTAAAAAAAAAAAAAAAAAAAAATTAGCCGGGCGTGGTGGCGTGCGCCTGGGAGGCTGAGGCAGGAGAAACGCTTGAACCCGGGAGGTGAAGGTGGAAGTAAGCCCAGATCGTGCCACTGCACTGCAGCCTGGACAACAGAGGGTGTCTCCTTCTCAAAATAAATAGATAAATAAATAATAAATGTTTTAATTGCAAAAATTAGCATGTAGAAAATAGGACAAAAATACAAATTATCTGTGATTCTAACCCCGAGACACCCAACAAGTTAATTTTCCTCATGTTTTTAGCGTAAAATCTTTCAAGTATTTAACTACTGCTTTTAGTGTCTGCACCAGGAATCTCACGTGCTTTCAAACGTTTTACAAAGCACAGTAAAAAAGTATTTCAAAAGTCCCACTTACCCCTCCCACTCCTGTTTTTATTAGGATCGGCCCAAATTAAAAAATTTAACAAAAAGGAGTGCTTATTAATTACATTTTCAAATGAAGGGTTAAAAAAAGAGATAAGCCTGGGATTTCTAATTCGGGGGCCATGGGACTTCTCCCCTCCAAGTGCAAGTTGTAGCAATCTGCCGGGTACACGCATGGGCGGGTCATACTCCACGGGTTCCGGTTTCCACTCCCCGTGAACGAAAAGCCAAAGAGGCTCACGCACGAGCCCGGAAGTGAGGGAAGGAAGACTTTCGTTCGCAGCCACCTCCCAGCTGGAACCTCATCCTTAGTGCTCGACCCCGGGCGGTGTTAACTCGGGGTTCCGCCTCGGAATGCCTCTCACTTCTCTCGTCTAAGAGGAGCAGTAGCAACCTGAGCTCAGAGCTAAGCTAGCGAGCCAAAGACTCTCAGTGGGGATGCCCAGACGGTGCATTTCCCACGCCCCTCGGAACCGACTCTCATTGCGGCTGCTGCAAAAGCGACCGGTCGTGCGCCACCCGCCCGACTGAGGCTGCGCAAGCCCCGGGGTCTGAATGGGGTGGTCCTAGTGCGCGCCGCGTCGCCGTGGAGACAAGGGCGGGCCCGGCGCGAGACTGGCGTCTAGAGGCGCGCGAAGCGCTGAGGCTGGCGTGGGCCGCGCGGGAGTTACGAAGCAGGTCCCGGACAGCCCTCTCCCGCCGGGTTTTCTCCCAGCGTCAGGCCCGATGGCTCGGCTTCCCCAGGTACGAGGCCCGATCCTAACGTCCCCACCCTCTTATGGGCTCGGCCTCTCCGGCAGGGAGCTCAGTCGGGTCCCTCCGAGTCCGGTGAAATCTGTGCGAGCCTCTGCTTCCTCCCCTAAAAGTGCAGGTGATGTTGCCTACCTGCGGGTCTGTGGTGCGGGAATGGAGGAAGTGCGACAAGAGGGCGCAGGACGGGGCCTGGAGCCTGCCATCCTCTCCCGCTATCCTCTCCCACCGCGTCTCCTCGGCTTCTTGTCCTGCGCCCCGGGGGCACCGCATCCTCCCAGGCGTCTAGTGCGCTCCTGGCCGGTGCTCGAGTCTACGCAATGCTTCTTAGCGTACGCGGATCCAAATGAGGGGTTTCCTTCTCCCGGCTAAGTGGCCCAGGAGAGCGGAAGGGCTGGTGTATGGGCGACCTTCCCCCACCGAGCCCGCAGGGGGTAACGCAGTAAACAAACCTTGAAGCCTTCCCCGCGTGGGAGGTGGGTGCATGTTTTTATTTTATGGGAGGCTGTTCAGGTTTCCTAAGTGCTGTGTAGATGTGTTGTAAATATTTGTTGAATGAATGATGCTAGGGACTTGAGTACAGCCATACCTTGCTTTATTGAACTTAATAGGTATTGTGTTTTTTACAAATTGAAAGTTTGTAGCAAGTAGTCCTGCGCCGAACAACTAGTTTTTCAGCAGCATGTGCCCACTTCCTATCACTGACACTTTGGTAACTATCGCTATATTTCAAACTTTATTTCAGGTATACCGTTACAGTGATCTGTGATCAGTGATCTTTGATGTTATTATTGCAATTGTTTTAGGTCGCCATGAACCTCACTGGTATAAAACAGTAAACTTAAGTGTTGTGTCTGACTGCCCCACCTACCTGCCAGTTCCCTGTTTCTCTCCTCCCTCTTGGTCCTCCTTGTAGCCTGAGAGGCAACAATATTGAAATTAGGCCAATTAATAGCCCCACAGTGAACCCTAAGTGTTCAAGTGAAAGGAAGGGTTTCATGTCACACTTTATATCAAAAGCTCGAAATGACTAAGCTTAGTGAAGGAGGTACATCAAAAGCTGAAATAACGTGAAAGCTAGGCCTCTTGTACCGAACAGCCGAGTTGTGAATATAAAGAAAAAGTTGTTGAAGCAAATTAAAAGTGCTACTCCAGGGAACACACCAGGGATAAGAAAGCTAAACAGCCTTATTGCTGATATGGAGAAACTTTTAGTAGTCTGGATAGAAGATCAAACTAGCCACAATGTTTTCTTAAACCAAAACCTAATTTTGAGCAAGACCCTAATTCTCTTCAATTCTGTGAGGACTGGGAGAGATGAGGAAGCTGCAGAAGAAAAGTTGTAAGCTGGCCAGGGGAAGCGGTTCATGCCTGTAATCACAGCACTTTGGGAGGCTGAGGCGGGCAGATCACTTGAGGTCAGGAGTTCAAGACCAGTCTGGCCAACGTGGTGAAACCTCCTCTACCAAAAATACAAAAAAATTAGCCAAGTGTGATGGTACTCAGGAGGCTGAGACAGAAGAATCGCTTGAACCCAGGATGCAGAGGTTACAGTGAGCCGTGATTGAGCCACCGCACTCCAGCCTGGGCAAGAAAGTGAGACTCCGTCTCAAAAAAAAAAAAAAATGTGTAACTGAGAAATTAGCTGGAAGCTCCTAGTGTCTAAGCAGGACTGCGGAGTTCATGGGCTTCACTTTAGGGTAATCTAGGGACAAGTCTGCTTTTTCATTGATGGAGAGTAAAGCACATGTTTCAGAATCTGGAGATCTGTTAGTTTTTAGTGTTTTCTGAGAAGACTTTTCCAGTCTCCTGCCTGAAAGGTACCATCTAGCTACCAGAATGTTGGAAGCAGGACAGCAGAAGGGACCTGAATACCCTGTCTGACAGGATTGGAAATCTGTGTGGCCCGCTTTCCTTTGGTATCCTCAAATCAAAGTTTTTCATTTCCTCAAACCTGTTAGGCCACTTCATTTTCCTTGTAAAACTGTGGAAATCGCTGGTGTCCTATAATCTCTTCTCTCATCTCTTTAACCTTATGGTTTGTTCCTTTGTATTCTTTACTATCACCTTAGAAGGTCAATCTACATGTTTAACTGGGAGTCAACACCTAATAATTTTAGTTTTTCTTAGACTTTTTTTTTTTTTTTTTTGAGATGGAGTTTTGTTCTTGTTGCCCAGGCTGGAGTACAGTGGTGTAATCTTGGCTCACTGCAACCTCCACCTCCCAGGTACGAGCGTTCTTGTTGCAGCCTCCAAAGTAGCTTGGATTACAGGCATTCGCCACCATGCTTGTTTTTTTTTTAAGTAGAGATGGGGTTTCACCTGTTAGTCAGGCTGGTCACAAACTCCTGACCTCGGGTGATCCACCTGCCTCAGCCTCTCAAAGTTCTGGGATTATAGGCATGTGCCACCGTCCTCGGCCGTGTTTTGTATTTGATTATCATTATGTATATTCCAACTTATAAGCAAGTTTATATTCATACATGTCCTTATTGAAAGCAAACCTGTGTCCTAGTTTTTCCAGTATGTGTGTATTTTATTTTATTTTTTTATTTTATTTTTTTTTGAGACGGAGTCTCGCTCTGTAGCCCAGGCTGGAGTGCAGTGGCCGGATCTCAGCTCACTGCAAGCTCCGCCTCCCGGGTTCACGCCATTCTCCACCCTCAGCCTCCCGAGTAGCTGGGACTACAGGCGCCTGCCACCTCGCCCGGCTAGTTTTTTGTATTTCTTAGTAGAGACGGGGTTTCACCGTGTTAGCCAGGATGGTCTCGATCTCCTGACCTCGTGATCCGCCCGTCTTGGCCTCCCAAAGTGCTGGGATTACAGGCTTGAGCCACCGCGCCCGGCCATAGTATGTGTGTATTTTATCTGTGAGGTTACAGACATTGTTTTAGAGGCTGGAGATACAGTGGACAGAAGATCAGATATGATTCCTATTTTCATGGAATTTATATTTTAGTGGAGAAGGCAGACATGTACAAATAGGTAGAATGCTGGTATGAGTGTATAACAAAAGGGGGTCCTTGACCACCAAGGACATTCCACAGAATCATTATGACAGAAACCCAAGGCAGAGACACATTGATTATAGCAGTATTTCACCAAAAGTCACTATTTGAATACTCCTTCTATTTGATTTATTTGTAGAAATAGTCACTTATGATGAGCTCTGTTACTTGGAGTGTGGTATCAGAAAATCTAGGACATTGGTTTGATGTAAGTAAGGATTGTTCGTTTTGTATGGATAAACTGGCTAATTCCTTGTCTGATTGTCATTGAAATATGTGACCTTGATTATAAGGGTGACTTCATTCTTGTAGAATGAAACATCTGGTAAATGCATCACAATTACTCAACATAGGACACGTTCACCCTGTTAGCTTGCCTCCACCATTACTTAAATCTTACTCTTCTGTCTTACTACTTGTATTAGTTTCCTAGGGCTGCTGTAACAAAGTACCGCAAACCAGGTGGCTTAAAACTAATAGAAGTTGATTCTTTCACAGTTTTGGAGGCTAGAAGTCTGAAATCAAGGTCTTATCCTCTCCCTGAAGGCCCAGGGTATCTGTCCCTTGTGTCTTCTCTTTTAAGAAAGACAGATCATTTTGGATTAAGGGCCCACCCTACTCCCACGTGACCTCATCGTAACTTACATCTTAATTACTTCTGCAAAGACCCTGTTTTCAAATAAGGTCACATTCACAGGTAGCAGGGGTTAGGATCTCAGCAAATCTTTTTTGGGGAACACAATTCAACCCACAACACTACTATTCCTGGCACTAAAAAACAGAGCAAAACAAAAAAACTATGTCGTAATTTATTCAGTTCCTAATGAATATTTTTGATAGAAATGATCACTAATTGAAAATGAGAAATGGGCTCAGGCGCAGTGGCTCATGCCTGTAATCCCAGAACTTTGGGAGGCTGAGGCAGGCAAATCACTTAAGGTCAGGAGTTTTAAGACCAGCCTGGTGAAACCTCATCTCTACTAAAAATACAAAAAGTAGCCCGCTGTGGTGGTGCGTGCCTGTAATCCCAGCTACATGGGAGGCTGAAGCAGGAGAATCGATTGAACCCAGGAAGTAGAGGTTGCAGTGAGCCTAGATTGCACCTCTGCATTCCAGCCTGGGCAACAGAGCGAGACTGTCTCAAAAAAAAAAAAAAAAAGAAAAAGAAAAAATGAAAACTAGGCAAGGTGCAGTGGTTCCTGTCTGTAGTGCCAGCTATGGGAGACTGAGACAGGAGAATTGCTTGAGCCCAGGAGTTTGAGATTACAGTCAGCTGTGATCACACCACTGCACTCCAGCCTGAGTGACAGAGTGAGACCCTATCTCTACACACAAAAAAAGGCACTTTGGGAGGCTAAGGTGGATAGATCAGTTGAGCTCAGGAGTTTGAGACCAGCCTGGGCAATATAGCAAGGCCCTGTCTCTACAAATAATAAAAAATAAGCTGAGCATGGTGGCACATACCTGTGGTCCCAGCTACTTGGGAGACTGTGGTGGGAGGACTGCTTGAGCATGGGAGGCTGAGGCTGCAGTGAGCCGTGATGGTGCCACAGTACTTCAGCCTGGATAATAGCATGAGACCGTGGATGACAGCGTGAGAAAGAAAAAAGGCTAGGCATGGTGGCTCATGCCTGCAATCCTAACCCTTTGGGAAGCTGAGGCGGGAGGCTCACCTGAGCCTGAGGAGGTGGAGGCTGCAGTGAGCTGTGATTGCACTGCTGCGCTCCAGCCTGGGCGACAGAGGGAAATCCTGTCTTTTTTTTTTTTTTTTTTTCTGAGACAGTCTTGCTCCGTCGCCCAAGCTGCAGTGCAGTGGCGCAATCTTGGTTCACTGCAACCTCTGCCTCAGGGGTTCAAGTGATTCTCCTCCCTCAACCTCCTGAGTAGGTGGGTTTGCAGGTGCCCACCACCATGCCTGGCTAACTTTTGTATTTTTAATAAAGACGGGATTTCCCCATGTTGGGCAGGCTGGTCTTGAACTCCTGACTTCAGGTGATCTGCCTGCCTCAGCCTCCCAAAGGGCTGGGATTACAGGCGTGAGCCACTGTGCCTGGCCAGAAATTCTGTCTTTAAAAAAACAAAAGAAAGAAAATGAAAACTCTACATGGTAACACTGATAACCATAAAAATTAATCTGAAGAAAAACAAGAAATCTTGGCCTCTACTGGTGTTTTTGTGAAGGGAAGTTGAAGGTGCTGAAGCATCTAGACACAAGGAAAGAAGCAGGCACACCTTTTGAGTGTGGCTCGTCTCCTCTCAGTTTCGTTAATTAGAAAATAACATTTTGCAGATGACATGATTCTTTATCTAGAAAACCCCATCGTCTCAGCCCAAAAGCTTCTTAAGCTGATAACCAGCCTCAGCAAAGCTTCAGGATACAGATCAATGTGCAAAAATTGCAAACATTCCTATACACCAACAACAGGCAAGCAGAGAACCAAATATGAATGAATTCCTATTCACAGTTGCCACAAAAATAATAAAATACCTAGGAATACAGCTAACAAGGGAAGTGAAAGACCTCTTCAAGTAGAGCTACAAACCGCTGCTCAAAGAAATCAGAGGTGACACAAACAAATGGAAAAACATTCCATGCTCATGGATAGCAAAAATCAATATCATGAAAATGGCTACACTGCCCAAAGCAATTTACAGATTCAATGCTATTACCATTAATTACCATTGACATTCTTCACAGAATTAGAAAAAACTACTTTAAAATTCATATGGAACAAAAAAAGCATGAATAGCCAGGACAATCCTAAGCAAAAAGAATAAAGCTGCAGGCATCACACTATCCAACTTCAAGCTGTACTACAGGGTTACAGTAACAAAAAGAGAATGGTACTGGTGCAAAAACAGAAACATAGACTTATGGAACCTAATAGAGAACCCAGAAATAAGACCGCACACCTACAACCATCTGATCTTTGACAGATCTGACCAAAACCAGCAATGGGGAAAGGAGTCCCTATTTAGTAATAGGTGCTGGGAGAACTGGTTAGCCATATGCAAATACAGAAACTGGATCCCTTCCTTACGCCATATACAAAAACCAACGCAAGATGGATTAAAGACTTAAATTTAAAACCCAAAACTATACAAACCCTAGAAGAAAACCTAGGCAATACCATTCAAGACATAGGCGCAGGCAAAGATTTCATGACGAAGATGCCAGAAGCAATTGCAACAGAATAAAAAATTGACAAATTTAGTTTAATTTCTAATTAAACTAAAGCACTTCTGCATAGCAAAAGAAACTATCATCAGAGTAAACAGACAACCTACAGAATGGGAGAAAATTTTTGCACTCTATCCATCTGACAAAGATCTATCATCTAGCATTTACAACATTATGAGATAAAAACAACCCCATTAAGAAGTGGGCAAAGGACATGAACAGACACTTTTCAAAAGAAGACATACATACGGTGAACAAACATGAAAAAAAGCTCAATATCACTCATCATTAGAGAAATGCAAATCAAAGCCACAGTGAGGCTGGGTGTGGTGGCTCACCACTGTAATTTTAGCACTTTGGGAGGCCAAGGCGGGTGGATCACTTGAGGTCAGGAATTTTGAGACCAGCCTGGCCAACATGGTGGAATCCTGTCTCTACTGAAAATGCAAAAATCAGCCAGGTGTGGTGGCAGGTGCCTGTAATCCCAGCTACTTGAGAGGTTGAAGCAGGAGAATTGCTTGAGCCCAGGAGGTGGCGGTTGCAGTGAGCAGAGATCGTGCCTCTGCACTCCAGCCTGGGTGATAGAGCAAGACTTTGTCTCAAAAAATGTTTAAAAAAATGTAATTTAAATATAGTATTTTCAGTCAGAGACCTAGCCCATATTCATCTAGTGTTGAATTAAGGAGGGTAGGAGACTAGGAGCTGGCATGTAGCTGTTCAGAAGTGTGGCTCCTGAGAAGCTGCGAATAATTTTCTCTCTCTTTTATTCCCTTTTTTTTTGTAGTTAGAAGGGGAAGATAAAATACTTTGATTCAAGAAGAATCTGCTCACTGTGAAGTGTATATCAAGCCACAATTTCCATCAAAAAGTGATTAAGCAGAGGATGGAGAAGAAGGTTGATTCCAGGTGAGTGATGGGACTTGAGAAAAAAATATAACGAATTATGGTTCATATAAAACTGTAAACATTTTGTGTATGAAAAAATTATAAATTATGAGTGAGATAGTAACTATGGGTAAGTTTTTTTTATCATTGATATTTTAAGTTTTTCATCTGTAAGAGAATACACATTTTGTACATTATGTTACAATCAAAAAACATTCTGAGTGCATGGAAAGATCAATCAATAAAATTTGATTCTGAGCAAAAGTATTACTCTCCTGAGCTTTCAAGTTATATCATCAAGGTTGGCTGGCTCTCATGTCTTCTGCTTTTGATCATGGTAGCTTTCAGACTTTTACCTTCAGTTGGCTCTATCTCTCCACTGAAGCTCTCGGCACCTTATATTGTGGCAGACTCTGTATAACTGTCCCTTTCTGGGTTTTGGTAATTGTTCCCTCCCCTCATCTCTTTGGGCCTGGAGGTAGTACCACCTTAGCTTTTACTAGCTTCGGGTTCCTGCATTGTTCCTTGTGGTTCCTCTACACCCACAAGTTTATGAATATACCATCTTCAAATTATCCTATTTTTAGTATGTCATCTATTTTCTTGTGACTTTTCATAGGTTTTATCATTAATGTTACTGGATTTTGTCACATGGTTTTTGTACATTTATTCAGATAATCATGTGGTTTTTGTTCTTTTTTCTGTTAATAGGATGCATTACATAAATTGATTTTTGAATGTTAAACCAGCCTTGCATTCCTGGGATAAATCCCACTTGGTCATAGTGTTTATATGGCATATAGTTGTATTAGTCAGGGTCCTCTAGAGGGACAGAACGAGTAGGATATATGTATATGTGAAAGGGAGTTTATTAAGGAGAATTGACTCACACAATCACAAGGTGAAGTGCCGTGATGGGCAGTCTGCAAGTTGAGGAGCAAGGAAGCCAGTAGTGGCTCAGTCTGAGTCCCAAAACCTCAAAAGCAGGGAAGCCAACAGTGCAGCCTTCAATCTGTGGCCAAAGGCTTGTGAGCCCCTGGTAGACCACTGGGGTAAGTCCAAGAACCCAACAGCCAAAGAACTTGGAGTCTGATGTTTGAGGGCAGGAAACATCCAGCATGGGAGAAAGATGCAGACCAGAAGACTTAGCAAGTCAGCGTATCCTACTTTCCGCCTGCTTTTCCTAGCGGTGCTGGCAGCCATTGGATGGTACCTACCCACATTGTGGGTGGGTCTTTCTCTCTAGTCCACTGACTCAAATGTTAATCTCTTTTGGCAGCACCCAGATACAGCCAGAAACAATACTTTGCATCCCTCAATTTAGTCAAGTTGACACTTATATTAACCATCAGAGTGGTTTTTATATGTTGTTGGATTTGGTTTGCTACTATTTTTTGGGGGATTTTTATGTCCATAGTCATGAGGTCTATTGGTCCTTTTTTTTCTTTGTGGTAATATCTTTGTCTTTGGTATGATGGTGATACTGGTCTCAATGAATTTGGAAGTGTTGCTCTTTTCTGGAAGAGTTTGTAGAGCATTATTATGATATATATTTATTTATTTTTGAGATGGAGTCTTGCTCTGTTGCCCAGGCTGGAGTGCAGTGGTACAGTCTTGGCTCACTGCAGTTCAAGCAATTCTCCGTCATGTTGGCCAAGCTGGTCTCGAACTCCTGACCTCAGGTTATTGGCCCACCTCTGCCTCCCAAAGTGCTGGGATTACAGGTGTTGAGCCATAGTGCTCAGCCTATTATTTCTTTTAAAATATTTGATAGAATTCATCCCTGAAACTGTCTGTGCTTTTTTTTTTTTTTTTTGTAGGAAAAAGTATTTATTTATTTTAGAGACGGGATCTTGCTCTGTCGCATGGGCTGGAGTACAGTGGCTTGATGACAGCTCAGTGCAGTTTCTAACTCCTGGGCTCAAGCAATCTTGCTGCCTCAGCCTCCCAAAATGCTGGGATTACAAGTGTGAGCTACCAAGCCTGGCCTCTTTGTAGGAAAAATTTTAATTACTCATTTAATTTTTTTACTTGTTAGAGTTTTATTAGGTTTCTATTTATTCTTTTTGTTTGTTTTTTGAGATGACACTCTTGTCACCCAGGCTGGAGTACAGTGGTATGATCTCGGCTCACTGCAACCTCTGCCTCCCTGGTTCAAGCAATTCTCCTGCCTCAGCCTCCCAAGTAGCTGGGACTACAGGCATGCACCACCACGTCCAGCTAATATTTGTATTGTTAGTAGAGGTGGGGTTTCACCATGTTGGCCAGGCTCATCTCGAACTCCTGACCTCATGATCCGCCCACCTCGGCATCCCAAAGTGCTTAGTACCTTTTTATGTGTTTATTGGGTATCTAGATTTTCTCTTCTTGAAGTACGTATTCAAGTCTTATTTCTGTTTTTCTAATGAGTTGTATATTGAGTATTTGTACTAATATATAGGAGGTTTTCTGTTTTTGAATATGAATCGTTTGTGTGTTTTATGTGTGATAAGTATCTCCTCCCTCTGCTCACTTCATCATTTGATGAATTAAGATGTTTTAAATTTTAGGCCGGGTGCTGTGGCTTACACCTGGAATTCCAGCATTTTGAGAGGCCGAGGAGGGTGGATCACTTGAGGTCAGGAGTTAGAGACAAGACTGACCAACATGGCAAAACCCCGTCTCTACTAATAATACAAAAATTAGCGGGGTGTGGTGGTGTGTGCCCGTAGTCCCAGCTACTTGGGAGGCTGAGGCAGGAGAATTGCTTGAACCTGTGAGGTAGGGGTTAGAGTGAGCTGAGATGGCACCCCTGCACTCCAGCCTGGGCGACAGAGATAAACTCTCTCCAAAACAGAAAGAAAAAAAAAAAAACAGGCACAGTGGCTCAACCCCTATAGTCTTAGCACTTTGGGAGGCCGAGGCAGGCGGATCATTTGAGGTCAGGAGTTCAAGACCAGCCTGACCAACATGGCGAAACCCTATCTCTACTAAAAATTTAAAAATCAGACCGGGCACAGTGACTCATGCCTGTAATCCCAGCACTTTGGGAGGCCAAGGCAGGCGGATCACCTGAGGTCGGTAGTTTGAGACCAGCCTGACCAACATGGAGAGACCCCATCTCTAATAAAAATACAAAATTAGCTGGACGTGGTGGTGCGTGCCTGTAGTCCTAGCTACTCGGGAGGCTGAGGCGGGAGAATGGCTTGAACCTGGGGGGCGGAGGTTGTGGTGAGCTGAGATCGCTTCATTGCACTCCAGCCTGGGCAACAAGAGTGAAACTCCGTCTCAAAAAAATAAAAAAATAAAAAAAATCAGCCAGTTGTGGTGTCACATATAATCCCAGCTACTTGGGAGGCTGAAACGGGAGAATCACTTGAACCCGGGAGGCAGAGGTTGCAGTGAGCCGAGATGGTGCCACTGTACTCCAGCCTGGGTGACAGAGTAAGTATCTGTCTCAAAAAAAAGAAAAAAAATTTTAACTTAGTAAAATTTGTGTCTTTTCCTTTATAATTAATATGTGTTCTGTCAGGGTTAAGGTATCTATTTCTTCCTTGATGTCATGAAGATATTCTGGTTTTTGTTTTTTGTTTTTTTGAGACAGGGTCTCGCACTGTCACACAGGCTGGATTACAGTGGCACGATCAGAGTCACTGCGGCCTCAACCTCCCAGGCTTAAGCAGTCCTTCCATCTCAGCCTCCCAAATAGAGGCACTACAGGCGTGTGCCACCACACCCAGCGAATTTTTGTATTTTTTCTAGAGATGGGTTTTCATTGCTTTGCCCAAGCTGGTGTCAAACTCTCAGACTCAAGCAATTCGCCTGCCTCGGCCTCCCAAAGTGCTGGGATTACAGGTGCGGGCCACCATGCCTGGCCTAAGATATTCTGTATCATCTTTAAGAACTCATTAATTTTTGCTGTTTACATTTTATTATCCAGACCTCCTGAAATTGACTTTTGTTGATCATGTGAGTTAGAAATCCTATTTCATTTTTTTTCACATGGATATGTAATTAACCCAGCACAGTTTACTGAAAAAACAGCTCTATAGTGCCATTTTTATCATTACTCAAGTGTCCATTAAGGCCAAGTCTGTTTCTTGCCTATGTACCTTGTTCCTTTGGTCAATTTGTTTCTGCTACAAAATTGTGATGTCTTGAATATGTAGCCTTGCAATAAGCCTGATATCCGAGTAAGACTGCTTATCTAACACTTTTAAGAATGTCTAAGCTATTCTTGGTCTTTTGTAATTCTGTGAAAGCTTCAGAATCCACTTGCAAAGTCCTCTTCCTCCCCAAAATAAACTCTATTGTTGTTGGTTTTTTTTTTTTTTTTTTTTTTTTTTTTTTTTTTTTTTTGACAGTCTTGCTCTGTCGCCCAGCAGGACTGGCACAATCTTGGCGCACTGCAACCTCCACCTCCCAGGTTCGGGCCATTCTCCTGCCTCAGCCCCCGGAGTAGCTGGGATTACAGGCACCCACCACCATGCCTGGCTGTTTTTTGTATTTTTAGTAGATATGGCATTTCACCATGTCGGTCAGGCTGGTCTCGAACACCTGTTCTCAGGGTGATCCACCCGCCTTGGCCTTCCAAAGTACTGGGATTACAGGTGTAAGCCACTGTGCCCAGCCCTCTCTTGGGGTTTTAACTGAGGTTACTTTGAATCTATAGATCAGAGTAGGAAAAATTGACATCTGTATTGTACTGAGTTCTCCATTTTGCCTATAAAATTATTAGATTTACTCCTATGTTTTGTATTTGTGATGCCATTTGAAAATAGTATATAAATATATGTAATTGTTTTTTCTTTATTGCTAGTTTATAGAAATATAGAGTTGACCCTCATTTATTTGGTTTTTCTCTCTTCCTGATCAGTTTCACTGGCGGTCAACTGTATTAGTCTTTTTAAGGAACCAGCTTTTCTCTTTGATCTTCTTTGTTTGTTTTCTCTTTGTGGCTGCTTTTCTTAGAAAACCCTGCTTACAAGGTTGACCCTTGGCTGGTGTCTGGAAACTTAAGATTTCAGAAGGGTTCCCACCATTCCCTAACTGATGAATAGTTAACTGGACCTACACTGTTGTGTGTTCATACAGTGTTGTTTATGCTGAGTACTAGCACTCCCTCTAGGAGGCTGGAATTTTGGTATGTGTTAGGCAGAGGGTGCCTGTCTGACCAGCCCTCAGTAAAAGCTTGGGTACTGAGTCTCTAATAAGCTTCCCTGATATGCAACACTTCTCACGTGTTATCACAATTCAGTGCTGGAGGAATTAAGAGTGTCCTTTGTGATTCCACTGGGAGAGGATTCTTGGAAGCTTGCACTTGGTTTCTGCCAGACTTTGCCCCGTGCCCCTCTTCCCTTTGCTGATATGTTTTGTATCCTTTTGCACGAAGATCAAAGAAAAAATCATAATGGAAGTTAACAGATACGTTGTAATGCTCATAAAAATACTATGTATCAATATATGAAATACAACTACAGTCTTGGTTAGAGGAATGTATAATGGGTTTAATGCATTTAATGTATACCATTAAATGCATGTATAAAGAATTAAGACTGAAAGCCAGTGAACTATGTATCTATCATTTTTTCCTTTTCTATTCTTTTTTTTTTTTTGAGGCGGAGTCTCGCTCTGTCGCCCAGGCTGGAGTGCAGTGGCGCGATCTTGGCTCACTGCAAGCTCCGCCTCCCGGGTTCCCGCCATTCTCCTGCCTCAGCCTCCCGAGTAGCTGGGACTACAGGCGCTGCCACCACGCCCGGCTAATTTTTTTGTATTTTTAGTGGAGACGGGGTTTCATTGTGTTAGCCAGGATGGTCTCGATCTCCTGACCTCGTGATCCGCCCGTCTCGGCCTCCCAAAGTGCTGGGATTACAGGCTTGAGCCACCGCGCCCGGCCTTTTTTTTTTTTTTTTTGAGACAGAGTCTTGCTCTGTCACTCAGGCTGGTGTGCAGTGGCATGATCACAGCTCACTGCAGCCTTGAATTCCTGGGTTCAACAAGTGATCTTCCCATGTCAGTCTCCCATGTAGCTGGGACTATAGGCATGCATCACCACATCTGGCTAATTTTTTTTTTTTGAGCCGGAGTCTCCCTGTATCTCCCAGACTGGAGTGCAGTGGTGCGATCTCGACTCACTGCAAGCTCCGCCTCCCGGGTTCACGCCATTCTCCTGCCTCAGCCTTCTGAGTAGCTGGGACTACAGGTGCCCACCACCACGCCCGGCTAATTTTTTTGTATTTTTAATAGAGACGGGGTTTCACCTTGTTAGGATGGTCTCGATCTCCTGACCTTGTGATCTGCCCGCCTCGGCCTCCCAAAGTGCTGGGATTACAGGCGTGAGCCACCACACCCGGCCCTTTTTTTTTTTTCTTTCTGAGACACAGTCTTGCTCTCCCGCCCAGGCTGGAGTGCAGTGGAGTGATCTCGGCTCACTGCAACATCTGCCTCCTGGGTTCAAGCAATTCTCTTGCCTCAGCCTCCCGAGTAGCTGGGATAACAGGCATGTGCCACCACGCTCAGCTAATTTTTTGTATTTTTAGTAGAGACAGGGTTTCACCATGTTGGCCAAGCTGGCCTCCAACTCCTGACTACAGGTGATCCACCCACCTTGGCTTTCCAGAGTGCTGGGATTACAGGTGTGAGCCACTGTGAGCAGTCTAATTTTTAAATTTTTTGTAGAGATGGGGTCTCTCTGTGTTGCCCAGCTGCTCTCAACTCCTAGCCTTAAGCAGTCCACCCACCTTAGCCTCCCATAGTGCTGGGATTATAGGCATGAGTCACTGCCTGCCAAAAATTTTTTTATTTTAAAATTTTAATTAATTTTGAGACTGAGTTATGACACTGGCTATTTTTTGTATTTTTGGTAGAGATGGGGTTTCACCATGTTGCCCTGGGTGGTCTTGAACTCCACCTGCCTCAGCCTCCCAAAGTGCTGGGATTACAGGCATGAGCTGCCGTGCCTGGCCAAAAATTATTTACTGATAAATATAACACAAATACAGAAAACAGCACCAAACAAGTGGGTGCCCTAGTGAATTATTATATGGCAGACACCTTTGTAACCACCACCTGTTTAAAAAAAAACAAACAAAAAAAAACGTAAGACCTTGGCAGTCATTTCTGAGCTTCCTTCCAAGCCCACTGACTGCCCCACAGAGAGTAAACTACTAACTTGACTTGAATGGTAATTACTTTCTCACTTTTCTTCATGGTTTTATTACCATTTGTGTATCCTTAAAAACTATATAGTTTAGCTTTGCTTGTGGGTTTTTTGAGCAGGATTATAAGCTACTTTCTTTTTTTTTTTTTTTGAGATGGAGTCTGGCTCTGTCGCCCAGGCTGGAGTGCAGTGGCGTGATCTCAGCTCACTGCAAGCTCCGCCTCCCGGGTTCATGCCATTCTCCTGCCTCAGCCTCCCGAGTAGCTTGGGACTACAGGTGCCCGCCACCATACCCGGCTAATTTTTTTATATTTTTAGTAAAGACAGGGTTTCACCGTGTTAGCCAGGATGGTCTCGATCTCCTGACCTTGTGATCTGCCCGCCTCGGCCTCCCAAAGTGCTAGGATTACAGGCGTGAGCCACTGCGCCTGGCCTATAAGCTACTTTCATTGTTTTCTTTATAGTTACCAACATTTTTTGGATTTCCTAAAGTGGTTCTATATTGCTTTTTTAAAATTCATTGAGATATAATTCACATATTATACAAGTCATTCATTTCAAGTGTGCAATTTGATGGCTTTTATAATATTCATAGAGGGTTTTTTTTTTTAGTTTGGGATATGACCTCTGTTGAACTCACCTACCAGAGTGGAAGTAATATGTGTGCAAAACCAAATGTTTGTTGATATAACTTCTGCATCATAATTAAAATACAGGCAGTATCTAAAAAATAGTCATCTCAATCAAAATCCACTACTTCCATCTGGGCATGGTGGCTTATGTAATCCCAGAACTTTGGGAGGTTGAGGTGGGAGGATTCCTTGAGTCCAGGAGCTCGAGACCAGCCTGGGCAACATAATAAGACCCCATCTCTATATAAAGTAAAAGAAAAATAAAAATAGCCAGGTGTGGTGGCGCATGCCTATAGTACCAGCTACTCAGGAGTCTGAGGTGGGAGGATCATGTGGATTGTTCTACTGCATTCCAGCCCGGGCAACAGAGCCAGACCCTGTCTTAAAAAAAAAAAAAAAAAAAAAGTAGAGTTCAAGACCAGCCTGGGCAACACAGTGAGACCTTATCTTTATTAAAAAATTTTTTTAAAAATTAACCAGGTGTCATGGGGCATGACTGTATTCCCCTGGAATCGCGAACAGTAGAGAGCTGTTAGATTAATTAGAGACCTGAGATAATAAGAAATCCGGGCATCCTTTACATAGTCTTCTGTTGTTCTTTCTTCCCAGAGACTTGCGAATGTGTGGAATGACACCATCACCAGCAATTGTAGCCTTGCTAAGACAGTCCAATTCTTTTTCACTAATAGCAGGTTGCAAATGATGAGGGGTAATAGCTTTACCCTTAAATCTTTTGGTGCCTTTGATGCCACTTCAAGTATCTCTGCAGTAAGGTATCCAAGGATGGCTGCACTGTTCACAGTGGCAGTCACGCCCACACATCCATGACTGGTCGTCCTGCATTTCAGATGTCTGTCTATGAATACGGCCCACTGGGAACTGTAAGGAGGCTCTCCGTGAGCAGGAAACAGCCACCTTTGTCCTGGCCTTTCCAGTGTCCTTCTCAGCCTTACCGCCACCCTTGCAAATTCTGCCGAAGCTCAAACAAGGCAGAGAAAGGGCTAGTCAGACACACGGTGAGATCCTACCACCTACTGCTTCATGGCACGGTGCTTCTAACTGTCCAGAGAGTTTATGTTTTTTGTGTGTGGTAAAATATATATAACGTAAGACTTACTATTTTATTTTAATCTTTTTTTTTTTTTTTTTTTGAGACAGATTCTCACAGCCCAGGCTGAAGGGCTGTGGTTGTGATCTTGGCTCACTGTAACCTCCGCCTGCTAGGTTCAAGTGCTTCTTGTGCTTCAGCCTCTCGAGTAACTGGGACTGCAGGCATGTGCCACCATGCTCGGCTAATTTTTTATATTTTTAGTAGAGGCAGGGTTTCACCATGTTGGCCAGGCTGGTCTTGAACTTCTGGCATCAAGTGATCTACCTGCCTTGGCCTCCCAAAGTGCTAGGATTACAAATGTCAGCCACCGCACCTGACCTTTTTTTTTTTTTTTTTTTGAGACGAAGTCTCACTCTGTCACCCAGGCTGGAGTGCAGTGGCACATTCTCTGCTCACTGCAACCTCCGCCTCAGGGGTTCAAGCGATTCTCCCACCTCAACCTCCCAGGTAGCTGGAATTACAGGCACGTGCCACTACGCCCGGCTAATTTTTGTATTTTTGGTAGAGACAGTGTTTCACCATGTTGGCCAGGCTGGTCTCGAACTACTGATCCACCTGCCTCAGCCTCCCAAAGTGCTAGGATTACATGCATGAGCCACCACACCTGGCCTATTTTAACGATTTTTAAGTGTACAATTTAGTGCCATTAAGTACACTAACAATGTGTAACCATCACCACTATCCATACCCAAAACTTTTCATCATCCCATGTGGAAATTCTGTATTCTTTAAATGGTGTCTCCTCATTCCTCCTACCCTAATCCTTTATAACCTTTATTGTACTTTGTTTCTAAGAATTTGCTTGTTCTAGGTACCTCATGTAAGTGGAGTCATACAATATTTTTCCATTTGCGTTTGGCTTATTTCACTTAGCATAGTGTTTTCAGGGTTTCTGTATCAGAATTTTATTCCTTTATTATTACTATTATTATTATTTTCTTTTGAGTGAGATGGAGTCTCGCTCTGTCACCAGGCTGGAGTGCAGTGGTGTGATGTCAGCTCACTGCAACCTCCGCCTCCCATGTTCAAGCAATTCTCCTGCCTCAGCCTCCCGAGTAGCTGGGACTACAGGCATGTGCCACCATGCCCAGCTAATTTTTGTATTTTTAGTAGAGACAGGGTTTCACCATGTTGGCCAGGATGGTCTTTATCTTTTGACCTTGTGATCTACCCACCTGGGCCTCCCAAAGTGCTGGGATTACAGGTGTGAGCCACTGCGCCTGGCCTTTTTTTTTTTTTTTTTTTTTTGAGATGGGAGTTTTGCTCGTGTTGCCCAGGCTGGAGTGCTGTGGCACGATCTCGGATCACTGCATTCTCTGCCTCCCGGGTTCAAGTAATTCTCCTGCCTCAGCCTCCCGATTAGCTGGGATTACAGGCATAGGCCACCACACCCGGCTAATTTTTTGTATTTAGTAGAGACAGGGTTTCACCATGTTCGTCTCGAACTCCTGACCTGAGGTGATCCACCCACCTCGGCCTCCCAAAGTGCTGGGATTACAGACGTGAGCCACCGTGCCCGACCAGGACTACTATTTTTGAAGACCAGACTGGCAGGGCTTTTGCTGCCCCTGCAGAGACAACTAGATTCAGATCAACAGCATTTAGTTTTCTGGAACACTGCACAGGCCATGTTTGATCAACCAGGGTGAGCTGACCAGTTACCATAGTTAAAGAAGGGAGGAGGTAGGAAGGCAGAGGCAGACCCACCATTCGCTGTGTGTAGAGAAGATAAGTGGAGTCAATTGCTTTTAATTCATGGATTTTTTTTTTTTTTTTGAGACAGAGTCTCACACTGTTGCCTAGGCTGGAGTGCAGTGGCGAGATTGCAACTCACTGCAACCTCTGCCTCCCGGGTTTAAGCAATTTTCCTGCCTCAGCCCCCTGAGTAGCTGGGATTAAAGCGCCCACCACCACGCCCAGCTAATTTTTTTGTATTTTTAGTAGAGATGGGGTTTCACTGTGTTGTCCAGGCTGATCTCAAACTCTGACCTCGTGATTCACCCGCCTTAGCCACCCAAAGTGCTGGGATTACAGGCATGAGCCACCGCACCCAGCCTAATTCATGGATTTCTACTTTATCTTTTTCCTCCTTGAAATCAATTGTTTGGGAATCAGTTGTTTTGTAGCACTTTCTGCAATTTGTATTTTACCAGTTGCATTCCTATGTGCATTTTTTAAAATTCTTTTTTAAAATTTATGAATGTTTAATATAATTGTACATATTTATCAGGTACGTAGTGATATATCAATACATATAATGTGTAGTGATCAGATCAGGGTAATTAGCATATCCATCACCTCAAACATTTATCATTTCTTTGTTTTGGGAACATTTAGTATCCTCCTAGCTACTTGAAACTATACATGATTGTTAACAATAGTCATCCTATGGGGGTATAGAATGCTAGAATTTATTTCTCCTATCTAGTTTTAATTTTGTGTCTTTTAACAAATCTCTCCCTGTCCCTCTTTTTCCTCTACCCTTCCTAGCCTCTTGCGTCCTCTGTTCTACTTTGGTTTCTGTAAGTTTTAGCTTTTGCACGAGTAAGAACATGAAGTGTTTAACTTTCTGTTCCTAGCTTATTTCACTTAATATCCTCCATTTCCATCCATGTTGCTGCAAATGACAATATTTTACTCTTTTTTATGACTGAATAGTATTCCATTTGTGTGTATATACCACATTTGCTTAATCCATTCATCTCTCGTTGGACACCTAGATTGGTTCCATATATTGGCTATTGTGAATAGTGCTGCAGTAACCATGAGGGTGCTGCTGTCTCTTTGATGCACTGATTTTCTTTCCTTTGGATAAATGCCCAGTAGTGGGTTTGCTGGGTCATGCAGTAGTCCTATTTGTAGTTTTTTGAGGAACCTCCATACTGTTCTCCATAGTGGCTATACTAGTTTACATTCTCACCTACAGTATATAAGTGTTCCCTTTTCAGCTGGGCGCGGTGGCTCACACCTGTAATCCTAGCACTTTGGGATGCCGAAGTGGGCGGATCACGAGGTCAGGAATTCGAGACTAGCCTGGCCAATATGGTGAAACCCTGTCTCTACTAATACAAAAATTAGCCGGGCTTGGTGGTGCGCACCTGTAGTCCCACCTACTTGGGAGACTGAGGCAGAAGAATTGCTTGAACCCAGCAGGTTGTAGTGAGCCGAGATGGCGCCATTGCACTCCAGCCTGGGCAACAGTGAGATTCCATCTCAATAAAAATAAAAATAAAATAAAAAAGTGTTCCTTTTTCTCTGCTTCCTTGCCAGCATGTTTGTTTGTTTATTTATTTATTTATTTATTTTTTTTTTTGAGACGGAGTCTCGCTCTGTCACCCAGGCTGGAGTGCAGTGGCCAGATTTTCAGCTCACTGCAAGCTCCGCCTCCCGGGTTCACGCCATTCTCCTGCCTCAGCCTCCGGAGTAGCTGGGACTACAGGCGCCCGCCACCTCGCCCGGCTAGTTTTTTGTATTTTTTAGTAGAGACGGGGTTTCACCGGGTTAGCCAGGATGGTCTCGATCTCCTGACCTTGTGATCCACCCGTCTCGGCCTCCCAAAGTGCTGGGATTACAGGCTTGAGCCACCGCGCCCGGCCTATTTATTTATTTTTTTTGTCTTTTTGACAATAGCCACCTACCTAACGAGTAAGATGACACCTCATTGTGATTTTCATTTACATTTTCCTGATAGTGATGTTGAGCATTTTTTCATATATTTGTTAGCCATTTGTATGTCTTCTTTTGAGAAATGTCTATTCAGAGAATTTGCTCCCCCTACTTTTTTTTTTGAGACAGATCTCACTTTGTCACCCAGGCTGGAGTACAGTGGTGGGATCTCAGCTCACTGAAACCGCTGCCTCCCAGGCTCAAGCCATCCTCTCAGTGCAGCCTCCAGAGTAGCTGGGACTCCAGGCACACACCACCATGCTTGGCTAATTTTGTGTAGAGACAGGATTTCACCATGTTGCCCAGGCTGATGTTAAATTCCTGGACTGAAGCCATCTGCCCGCCTCAGCTTCCCAAAGTTGCCCCTTTTTTAATTGGATTTTTTGTTTGTTTTTTGCTGTTGAGATGTTTGAGTTCTATGTATATTCTGCGTATTAACCCCCTGTCAGATAGTTTGCACATATTTTTTGTAATATTTGTAATCCCATTCTTTTTTTTTTTTTTTTTTTTTGACATGGAGTCTTACTCTATCACCCAGTCAGGAGTGCAGTGGTACAGTCTTGGCTCACTGCAACCACCACCTCGCGGGTTCAAGCGATTCTCCTGCCTCAGCCTCCTGAGTAACTGGGATTATAGGTGTATGTCACCATGCCCAGCTAATTTTGTACTTTTAGTAGAGATGGGGTTTCACCATGTTGGTCAGGCTGGTCTTGAACTCCTGATCTCAAGTGATCTGACTGCCTTGGCCTCCCAAACTGCTGGGATTACAGGCATGGGCCACTATGCCCGGCCTGTAATCCCATTCTATAGGTTGTCTTTTTACTTGTAGATTGTTTGCTGAGCAGAAGCTTTTAAGCTTGAGATTATCCTGTTTGTTTATTTTTGGTTTTGTTGCCTGTGCTTTTGATGTTTTATTCGTAAAATATTTTCCTAGACTTTTGAAGTATTTTCATAGCTTTCTAGTTTTGGGTCTTACATTTAGGTCTTTGATCCATTTTGAGTTGATATTGTATAGGGTGAGAGGTAAGGGGTCTGGTTTCATTTTTCTGTATGTAGATACTCACTTTTCCCAGCACCATTTATTAAAGAGGGTGTCCTTTCCCCAGTGTTCTTGGACCCTTTGTCAAAAATAAATTGGCACTGGGTGTGATGGCTCACACCTGTAATCTCAGCACTTTGGGACTCCAGGACAGGTGGATCACTTGAGCCTAGGAGTTCAAGACCATCCTGCGCAATGTGGCAAAACCCCATCTCTACAAAAAATTAGCCAGGTGGTAGCATGCCCTTGTAGTTGCAGCTCCTCAGGAGGCTGAGGTGGGAAGGAAGATCACCTGAATCTGGGAGGTTGAGGATGCAGTGAGCCGTGATTGCATCACTATACTCCAGTGGGGCAACAGAATGAGACTGTGTCTTAGGTAGATAGGTAGGTAGGTAGGTAGGTAGGTAGATAGATAAAGTAGCTTAATACTTGATACTCTGTTCTGTTCCATTGGCCTGTGTGTCTGTCTTTATGCCAGTACCATGCTGTTTTGGTTACTACAGCTTTGTGGTTTATTTTGAAGTCTGGTGATGTGATGCCTCCAGCTTTGTTCTTTTTGCTCAGCATCGCTTTGGCTAGTTGGAGTCTTCTGTGGTCCTATACAATTTTTAAGATATTTTTCCTATTTATGTGAATAATGTCACTGGTATTTTGATAGGGCCTGTGTGCATTTTAGCATGTTCTTCTGTCCTCTGTTCTCAGTCTTTTTCTGCAAATTGGTAAGTGGATTTAGAGACTTAATCAGAGTTAAGTTTTATTTTTTGGGAGTAGTACAAGATAGTTTTATAGAAGCAAAGCAGTGAATGGTACCATACTCAAATATAGATACCTGTATTAGATCGTTCTCATGCTGCCATGAAGAAATATCTGAGATAAGTAATTTATAAAGGAAGGAGGTTTAATTGACTCACAGTTTTGCATTTCTGGAGAGGCCTCAAGAAACTTGCAATCATGGTGGAAGGGGAAGCAAACATGTGCTTTCTCACATGGCGTCAGGAAAGAAAGTGCAGAGTGAAGTGGGGGAAAGCCCCACATAAAACCATGAGATCTCTTGGGAACTCACTCACTATCATGAGAACAGCATGGGGGAACTACCCACATAATCTCATCACCTTCCGTGAAGTCCCTCCCACAACACGTGGGTCTTACGGGACCTACAATTGAAGATGCAATTTGGGTGGGGGCACAGCTAAACCGTATCAATACCTATGTTTTGTTGTTCTTATTGTTGTTGAAACAGAGTGTCACTCTGTCGCCCAGGCTGGTGTGCAATGGTGAGATCTCAGCTCACTGCAACCTCTGCCCCTTGGGTTCAAGTGATTCTCGTGCCTCAGCCTCCCAAGTAGCTGGGACTACAGGCGTGCGCCACCACACCTGGCTAATTTTTGTATTTTTAGTAGAGACAGGGTTTCACCATGTTGTCCAAGCTGGTCTCAAATTCCTAACCTCAGGTGATCCACCCACCTTGGCCTCTCAAAGTGCTGTGATTACAGGTGTGAGCCACCGCACCTGGCCATCAATACCTATGTTGGAACTATCGGGGAGTTTTATTTTTTTCTTTCTTTCCTGTCCTGTCCTTTCCTGTCCTTTCCTGTCCTGTCCTGTCGCCCGGGCTGGAGTGCAATGGCATGACTCACTGCAACCTCCACCTCCCGGGTTCAAGCGATTCTCCTGCCTCAGCCTCCCAAGTAGCTGGGATTACAGGCACCTGCCACCACACCCGGCTGATTTTTGTATTTTTAGTAGAGATGGCATTTAGCCGTGCTGGCCAGGCTGGTCTGAAACTCCTGACCCCAGATGATCCTCCTGCCTCAGCCTCCCAAAGTGCTGGGATTATAGACTTGAGCCATTGTACCCAGCCAAGACCCTGTCTTTAAAAAAAAAAAAAATTAGCTTGCTTCTACCTTTTGGCTGTTGTGATTAATGCTTCTACCTTACTTTTTATAGTTACCCCATGCCCTGCAAATATGTTCATGCTTGACTTTCATTTCTTTAAACATATTCTTTTTAGCATGTACAGCTGTGTGTGTGTAAAGAAAAAGGGGTATGTGGGAACAGTCTGTTCGTTCTTCACAATTTTGCAGTAAACTTCAAATTGTTCTAAAAAAATAAAATCCAGGAGTCTGAGTGTGGTAGCTTACACCTGTAATCTCAGCATTTTGGGAGGCTTAGTTGAGAGGATTGCTTAAGCCCAGGAGTTCAAGACCAGTCTAGGCAACATAGCAAGACTCTATTTCAAGAAAACAAAATTTTTTTGTTTTTTTAAAAATATTAAATATTAAAATATTAAATATTAAATATTAAAATATTAAAATTTTAAATATTAAAAATTAAATAAAAAATTTTAAAAGTATATTAAAATGTGTGTGTGTGTGTGTGTGTGTGTATGTGTATATATATGTGTGTATGTGTGTGTGTGTGTGTGTGTGTGCTTTAGCCTCAGTGCAGATACTCTGAAGCAAGAGATCAAGAGTGAAATCAGGCCAGCAGGCCAGATACAGTGGTGCATGTCTGTAATACCACCACTTTGGGTGGCTGAGGCAGGAGGATTACTTGAGCCCAGGAGTTTGAGACTAGCCTGGGCAATATAGTGAGACCCTGTCTCTAAAAAATTAAAAATTGGCCGAGCACAGTGGCTCAAGCCTGTAATCCCACCACTTTGGGAGGCCGAGGTGGGTGGATCACCTGAGGTCAGGAGTTCAAGACCAGCCTGGCCAACATGGTGAAATCCCATCTCCACTAAAAATACAAAACTTAGCCGGATGTAGTGGTGGGTGCCTGTAATCCCAGCTACTAGGGAGGCTGAGGCAGGAGAATCGCTTGAACCCGGGAGGTGGAGGTTGAGTGAGCCGAGATCACGCCACTGCACTCCAACCTGGGCGACAGAATAAGACCTTGTCTCAAAAAAAATAATAAAAATAAAAAATTAGCCAACCATGGTGGTGCACGCCTGTAGTCTCAGCTACTCAGGAGGATGTGGTGGGAGGATTCCTTGAGCCCGGGAGTTCAAGACCAGCCTGGGCAACACAGTGAGACCTTGTCTCTTAAAAAAAAAAAAAAAATTATCAGGACACACTGGTGAGCACCTGTGGTCCTAGTTGCCTAGTTGCTTGGGAGGCTGAAATGAGAGGATCACTTGAGCCTGGGAGGTCAAGGCTGCAGTGAGCTGTGGTTATGCCACAGCATTCCAGCCTGGGCAGCAGAGTGAGAACCTGTCTCAAACAAAAGAAAACTGTGTTAGGCCTGATGACTCCAGGGGGTACCCCTCAGCTCTGTATTTCCTGCCTAGAGCTGACCCAGCAGTACCCACCTCCAGTGGCTGGCCAATATTTCTGTCAGATTGGGCTGCTTATTATCTTTGAAGCATAGGTATTGTCAGTCTTGATGAGCTTATCTGTTTAATTTTGCTTGTATGTTAAAAGTATTTGCATCACATGCAGAGATAACTTTATTCTCTCCTTGCCTCCTTCCTCCTCACATTTAAGGTATTTTAGGGATGGTGCAGTTAAGAAACCTTATTCTGCAAAGACACTGTCCAACAAGAAGTCTTCTGCATCCTTTGGGATCCGGAGGGAGTTACCTAGTACCAGTCACCTAGTGCAGTATCGTGGCACACATACTTGTACCCGACAGGGCCGGTTAAGAGAACTGCGCGTCAGGTGAGCTTTTGAGTGGCCACCAGTCTACGGATACTTTTCTCTTGTTCTGCCTTCTTGGTTAAAATGAGGGAATGATTGTTATTCTCCCATCACAATTAGTTGGAGATCTTGATGCCTGTTCTTTATAGTAGAATGTTCAGATGAAAAGGATATTCAGGAATCTGCAGACATAAAATCTGTCATTGAGTGTTTTCATTTCTCCACTTGTGCCTCGCAATATGACGCTATCAAGATTCTTCCAGAAAAAGTCTAAACGTGTAAACGTGGTCCAAGAAAGAAGGAACTACTCTTTTTTGCTACTCTTTTTTTTTTCCCCCTGGATTTTCTGGTGAATTCTAGAAGAGCTGTAACCCTTCTGCTACTCTTGATTAGGTATATTAAAGACATGCATTTTTTAATTCAAAAATTTATCAGGCCTGGTGCGGTGGCTCACACCTATAATCCCAGCACTTTGGGAGGCCGAGGCAGGTGGATCACCTGAGGTCAGGAGTTCGGGACCTCATCTCCACTAAAAATACAGCCGGGCACGGTGGCTCATGCCTGTAATCCCAGCACTTTGGGAGGCCGAGGCGGGTGGATCACGAGGTCAGGAGATCGAGACCATCCTGGCTAACATGGTGAAGCCCCATCTCTACTAAAAATACAAACAATTAGCCAGGCGTGGCGGTGTGCACGTGTAGTCCCAGCTACTCGGGAGGCTGAGGCAGGAGAATGGCTTGAACCCGGTAGGCGGAGCTTGCGGTGAGCAGAGATTGCGCCACTGCACTCTAACCTGGGCGACAGAGCAAAACGCTGTCTCAAAATAAAAAAAGACAAGCCACCTTTGTGTGTATACCAGGCACTGTGCTAGGTACTGAAGGTACTATAAAACACCAATTTTTGCTTTCAGGGGCTCACAGTGCAGAGGGAATGACAGACACCCTGTGAGCTGATCACTGTGATATGGTGTCACATTACAGGAGGGGTTTGAGCAGAGTACTGAGAGTACACAGCTACTCACTCTGTTTACATTGGAGAAGGTTCAGGATTAGTGGGCATTTGCCAGGCATTTTAGGTAGGAAGAATAATATGAACAAAAGAATTATGATGTACTTCCTGTACCTCAGTTCTGAAGTTTTTATCTCTTCGTTGACAATTTATATTGAAAATATTTTTAAAAAATAATCTGCTTGATTTTAGCTTTATAAATCTCCCCCATCCTATGCCCTGTTTGATGCAAGATTAGCTATGATACCACCTTTTGACTCATACTAACGTCCCTCCCTCTGAGACCTTAAAGGCTTCCTTTCCTTTCCAGAAAACTGATGATGTAAGCCAAATGGAATTTTAAAATATGTATATCCTTTTTTTCCTTCTTTCAGATGCGTTGCCAGAAAGTTCTTATGTTTATGGATTCGAATGACTTTTGGAAGAGTATTTCCCTCTAAAGCCAGGTAGTATTAGCTCAGAACACCATAATTCTGTTGAGTTCATTCTAGGGTTTTCTTTTATTTTAAGCCTGTATATAAACTTCATTATGGCTTGTGCTGTTACATTCCTCCCTTGTTCCTCCCCAGAATCCAGTAGGCAGAAACAGTCCCTAATATAACCATGTACTGTAGTGGTAACTTCATACCTGTTAGTTGACTGCAGCTTTATTAGTGGTGAGCTGTGAATGTTATCTACAAAGTAGCCAGTGAAGGTTAAGTTTTAGTGTTCAATGTCCTGGCCTTTAGCTACTGTGGCCTTCAGCTTCAAAGAAAAAGAAAGAAAGAAAAAAAAATCACAAGCAAGTGACCAAGTGAAAGAATCAGGCAGGGCGCGGTGGCTCATGCCTGTAAACCCAGCACCTTGGGAGGCTGAGGCGGGCGAATCACCTGAGGCTAGGAGTTCGAGACCAGCCTGGCCAACCTGGTGAAACCCTGTCTCTACAAAAATTAGCTGCGCAGCGAGGCACAGGTGGCTCATGCCTGTAATCCCACCACTTTGGGAGGCCGAGGTGGGCGAGTCACCTGAGGTCAGGAGTTCGAGACCAGCCTGACCAACATGGAGAAACCCTGTCTCTACTAAAAATACAAAATTAGCCAGGCATGGTGGCGCATGCCTGTAATCCCAGCTACTCGCGAGGCTGAGGCAGGGGAACTGCTTGGACCCAGGAGTCAGAGGTTGCAGTGAGCCAAGATTACGCCATTGCACTCCAGCCTCGGCAACAAGAACGAAAGGCCCTCTCAAAAAAAAAAAAAGGCCAGGCGCAGTGGCTCACGCCTGTAATCCCAGCACTTTTGGGAGGCCGAGGTGGGTGAGTCACCTGAGGTCAGGAGTTCGAGACCAGCCTGACCAACATGAGAAACCCTGTCTCTACTAAAAATACAAAATTAGCCAGGCATGGTGGCGCATGCCTGTAATCCCAGCTACTCGCGAGGCTGAGGCAGGAGAACTGCTTGGACCCAGGAGTCAGAGGTTGCAGTGAGCCAAGATTACGCCATTGCACTCCAGCCTCGGCAACAAGAGCGAAAGGCCCTCTCAAAAAAAAAAAAAGGCCAGGCGCGGTGGCTCACGCCTGTAATCCCAGCACTTTTGGGAGGCTGAGGTGGGCAGATCATGAGGTCAGGAGATCGAGACCATCCTGGCTAACACAGTGAAACCCCGTCTCTACTAAAAATACAAAAAGAAATTAGGTGTGGTGGTGGGCGCCTGTAGTTCCAGCTGCTCAGGAGGCTGAGGCAGGAGAATGGCGTAAACCCAGGAGGCGGAGCCTGCAGTGAGCCGCAATTGCACCACTGTACTCTGGCCTGGGTGACAGAGCAAGACTCTGTCTCAAAAAAAAAAAAAAAAAGATAATTAGCTGAGCGTGGTGGCATATGCCTGTAATCTCAGCTAATTGGGAGGCTGAGGCAGGAGAACCACTTGAACCCCGGAGGCAGAGATTGTGGTGAGCCGAGATTGTGCCATTGCACTCTAACCTGGGCAACAGAGTGAGACTGTCTCAAATAAATAAATAAATAAAAATAAGAATAAAAAAGAACCATACTTAAGTAAACCAGGATAGATAAGATCTCTTTGGGAAAAGTGTTTGCCCAAGAGAAGTAATTGAGCTCTTTCAGGGCACTGGTCAGACTGACAGATTGGCTTGATCAAGTGCAGAACCTGGGGGAAAAAATTGGCTTTAGCAAAGGAAGTGAAATTTTAGCAGCAAATCCCTCTGTCATAGCCTGATTTTGTATAGACCAATGCTGCCCATTGCTGTGGTTTTGGGTTATAATTGCTTTAGCTGCAGTGCTGAGAATGGACTGCAACAGAGAGTCACAGGAGTCCCCGTACAGAAGGCAGGGGAGCTGGAGAGAAGGGACCAGTGCAAGGTATGTTTCAAAAGGAGAATTGGCAGCCTTCGAGAGTGTAAGCACTTAAAAACTGAAATGTCTTGGGTTCCCTCCTGCTCCCCTCTTCCCCTTTTCTTTCCCTTGCTATAATCTTTCCTGTTTCATTTTTTGAGTCTGACTCCTTCATTCAATGTCTCTCAAGCAAACCTGGCCTGTGTGTGTTTTCTGAAATCTTTTCTTTGTATACTTTATGAGGATTCCTGCTGTTCCATCTGTTCCTTTTTGTATGTTTACAGTGAAGCTCCTGATGTGGCTATGTTACCGGCCAGGTCTAGGTCCATTCTGCCCATGCGTGGTAAATCAATCACTGTGACACAGGTTTTGCAAAAGAGAAAAAACTTACTTGCAAGGCCACTGAGCGAGGAGGTGGGAGAACAGGTCTCAAACCGGCCTCCCCAAGGATAAGCCTTAGGGATATTTGTGGGCTAGGGAAGTGGGGTGGTTTAAGGTGTGGGGTGGATTGAGGTGGATTGGCAGTGGGGATAATGAAGTAACATTCATTGTGTACAAGTGTAGTCAGGGTTCATGGCATGTCATAGAACACATGTACAGAAAATAGAGGCATTAACATGATCTGAGGGTGGAGTTTTTGGCCCTCAAGCATCAAAAGACCCTCTAGGGCTCCTTCACAGGCCCAGTTGAAGGGTTGGTGGTCTCCATCAGTTTGAACTGGGCAGGAGCTAGCCCAGATTCCTGAGAAATAACTGAAGTGACCATTGCCATGGTGACCTGTGAATGTTATCTACAAAGTAGCCAGTGAAAGTTAAGTTTAAGTGTTCAGGCTGGACATGGTGGCTCCCACCTGTAATCCTAGCACTTTGGGAGGCCAAGGCAGGCGGATTACTTGAGGTCAGGAGTTTGAAACCAACCTGGCCAACGTGGTGAAACTTTGTCTCTACTAAAAATACAAAGAAATCAGCCGGGCATGGTGGCGGGTGCCTGTAATCCCAGCTACTTGGGAGGCTGGAGCAGGAGAATTGCTTGAACCCAGGAGGCGGAAGTTGCATTGAGCCGAGATTGTGCCACTGCACTCCAGCCTGAGCAACAGAAAGAGGATCTGTCTCAAAAAAAAAAAAAAAAAAAAAAATAGTTGTAGTGTTCAGTGGTGTGGCCTTTAGCTTCAAAGAAAAACAAAAAAAAAAACAAAAAAAAAACAAGCAAGTGACCAAAAGCAAGCAGGGCAGCAGAGCTGATCATGTTAACGTCTTGTTTTCAGCTGTAGCCCATCCCAGCTGCAAGTGCTAGCCATCGTTCACCTCTATATTACCTTCTTCTCCTGGATCTTGGACATGTCGTCCTTCACTGCCTTGGTAGCTCTTTAGTGCATTAAATAAATTTTTTTTGCTCTGCTTTTTTTGTTGTTCATTGGGAAAATTGATCTAAATTGCTATTGTCAGAATTTTCTCATTTTTGTTTAATTCATTGCATATTTATTGACTTCTCCACTGTTAGCTTAGAAATTATATTCTCTTTTACTCTTCCTTTACTGACTGCCCTGATAAGTTACAAATGTGAATGTGTATTTTCATTCAAATATGAATGTATATTTGTAACTTACCAGAATCTAATGTTAATTGTTTTTTTACCCCCTTCCTAGATAAGACAGGGTCCTTAGAATACTTTAGCTCTGCCCATCTCCCTCTCTTTGTGTATATTTTTAAATCTATAAAGCATTATTACCCTCATTTTATTTTTTTGAGATGGAGTCTCACTCTGTCGCTCAGGCTGCAGTGCAGTGGCACAATCTCAGCTCACTGCAACCTCCGCCTCCTGGATTCAAGCCTTGGCCTCCTGAGTAGTTGGGATTACAGGTGCGAGCCACCACACCCGGCTAATTTTTGTATTTTTGTAGAGACAAGGTTTTATCATGTTGGCCAGGCTGGTCTCAAATTCCTGACCTCAGGTGATCTACCCGCTTCAGCCTTGCAAAGTGCTGGGATTACAGGCGTGAGCCACTGTGCCCAGCCTATTATTTTCATTGTGTATAGCCAATATTTATTTAGATTTATTCACATATTTACCCTATTTACCCTTCCTTTTTCATTTATTTTTCTTTTTTTGCCCCAACATTACAACAAATATTTACCCTTTCTGTTGCCCTTTTTCTTCTCACATCTCCAGGTTTCTGTCTGTGATAATTTTCCTTCTCCTGTCATTAGAAGGTCCCAGAGTATTTTCTTTCAGGTAGGTCTGCTGGTGAGAAATTCTCTCAGATTTTGTCTGTCTAAAAATATTTTATTCCATCTTCACCTTTGAAGGATATTTTCACTGGGTATGGGAGTCTGGGCTGCTGGTTTTTTCCCAGCACCTGGAAGATATTCCATCACTGTCTTATGGCTTCCATTTTTAAGCTGTCAGTCTAATTTTTGCTCTTTTGAAGATACATTGCTTGTCTTAGTTTTCAGAAGCTTTGAATTTATTTTCTTATAATCTTTTATCTCGTTTTGAGATTATGAACAAGGTTTTTTTTTTTCTTTTTTGTGGACAAATCTTTCTGACATACTTGTGTTTATATGCATGTTATTCTGCTCCTTATCTTCTTTCCTCATGTAACTTCAAATGCTTTTTTTTTTTTTTTTCTTTCCTGAGATTGCATCTCACCCTGTCGCCCAGGCTGGAGTGCAGTGGCATGATCTCAGCTCAGTGCAACCTCCGCCTCATGGGTTCAAGCGATTCTCCTGCCTCAGCCTCCCACATAGCTGGGACTACAGGCACGCACCACCATACCCAGCTAACTTTTTTATTTTTAGTAGAGACCATGTTGGCCAGGCTGGTCTCAAACTCCTGACCTCAGGTGATCTGCCCAACTCAGCCTCCCAAAGTGCCAGGATTACAGGCATGAGCCACTGCGCCCAGCCTCAAATACTTTTTTATTTTTATTTTTATTCTTTTTTTCAGACAGAGTCTTGCTCTGTTGCTCACGCTGGAGTGCAGTGGTGTGATCTCGGCTCACTGCAACCTCTACCTCCCGGGTTCAAGCGATTTTCCTGCCTCAGCCTCCCTTGTAGCTGGGATTACAGATGCGCGCTACCACACCCAGCTAATTTTTGTATTTTTAGTAGATACGGCGTTTCACCATGTTGGTCAGGCTGGTCTCGAAATCCTGACCTTGTGATCCGCCTGCCTTAGCTTCCCAAAGGGTTCAAATTACAGGCGTGAGCCACTGCGCCTGGCCTTTTTTTGTCTGTTTGTTTCTTTTTTTCTTTTTGCTGAGACAGAGTCTCACTCTGTCGCCCAGGCTGGGGTGCAGTGACGCGATCTCGGCTCACTGCAACCTCTGCCTCCTGGATTCAAGCGATTCTCCTGCCTCAGCCTCCCAAGTAGCTAGGATTACAGATGTGCACCACCATGCCCGGCTAATTTTATTACTTATTTTTATGTGAAATTAGTTTTCCTGAATTTTAATATTTAAATTTATGTCTTTATATATTCTTTAGAGACGAGGTCTTGCTATATTGCCCTGCAGTGGTGTGATCATAGCTCACTGCAGCCTTGAACTCATGGGCTCAAGTAATCCTTCTGCCTCAGCCTCCCAAGTAGCTGAGACTGTAGGCACAAGCCACCACACTTGCCTTATTATCCTGAGCTTTTAGAGTGAGTCAAGGTTCAGTTAATTTTTACTAATTTCATAGAACTGCTTCTGTTGTTTTTGTTTAGGGTTCAGAAATATAGTGGCTTTTTTTATGGGGTATCCTGGTTTTGTTCCCTTACCACACTTGGTCTGGATCTTCTTTTTCCTTGTCTCTTTTGACCCTCCCCTGCTCAAATTTTTTTCTACCCGTGGCTGTTTCTCCTCCATATGAAGCCCTGTCCTAGAAGGGTACCCTGGCAGGTCAGTTTTGAGATTCCCTAGGGGCTGGACTGCTCTAGCTGTTTCAGTTCTTGTGTGAGCCCTGGTGCTGGAGAGGATAAAACTTATAGTTTCAGCTGCTCATCTCAAATTGGGCGTCTCTACCTTCCAGTGACTACTCATTGGCTGTTTTGGGGTTCTCCTATTGTTAGGTTTCTCAGATGCGACTTGGGGATCCAAAGATTGAAAACTGTGTTGCTACCTCCACTATTTTCCTAAAATCTAGTTGTTTTGGTTTTTGTTTTTTGTCTTTTTTTTTTTTGAGATGGAGTTTTGCTCTTGTTGCCCAGGCTGGAGTGCAGTGGCACAATCTTGGCTCACTGCAACCTCCACTTTCTGGATTCAAGCAATTTTCCTGCCTTAGTCTCCTGGTTAGCTGGGATTAAAGGTACACGCCATCATGCCCTACTATTTTTTGTATTTTCAGTAGAGAAGGGGTTTCACCATTTTGGCCAGGGTGGTCTTGAACTCCTGACCTCAGGTGATCCACCTGCCATGGCCTTCCAAAATGCTGGGATTACAGGCGTGTGCCACCATGCCCAGCCCTGAAATCCATTTTTTACGCAATTTTATTTATCGATATTTGAACCATATTTGACTGGGAACCTCACTTCAAATAATGCTTTCCAAGTCCTTGGGAAATGCTGATTGTATGTTAGAAGTACACTGACTTTAAGAGAAAGTCTAACAATGGCTGAAACAAATTGAGATTTGCTTTTTCCTTTTTTAAAAAAAAATTGTTAAATTTTTTTACTTTTAGAGACAGGGGTCTCACTATGTTTTCCAGACTGGTTTTGAACTCCTGTGCTTAAGCGATCCTCCCTGCCTCAGCCTCTCAAAGTATTAGGATTATAGGCATGAGGGGATTTACTTTCTTTTTTTTAAACAAGCCATCTGGAGATTGGCAGTTACTGGTATTGCTTCAACTGTTCAGTCATGTAGTTTCAGGCTCAGGCTTCTAGTACCTTTCTAGTTCAACATCCTTAGCACGTTGGCCCTTTGTCCTCATAGGTGACACTTCGTAGTTGCAAGATGACTGTTCTAACTTTACGCAGGAAGGTGGGGGTAAGGGAGGCGTCCATTTGATCTCTTTATCAGGAAGGAAAACTTCCCTGGAAGTTCCCCACCACATTCTGCTTCTGCCTCATTGGCCAGAGTTTTGTCACCGGCCACCTTTCGCTACAGAGGAGGTTGGGAAAGAAATCTTCCTGTCCTCTGTAGTGGATACTGATGAGAAAAAGGGCTTGGCCGTGGGTGTTGGGTTACCAGTGACTGCTAGCTGACACTGCTACACTGCTTTAAAACATTTGCATTGTGCTGTTTTTCACGTCTTCGCTCTTCAGTGGTGGCTGGGTGTAGAGGAAAGAATACTGGACTAGAATTAAGGAGACCTGAGCTTTGGTTGTAACCCAGGCCCTACCTAATTATTTGATCTGAGGATAGTTACACCTGTAGGCCTCAATTTTGCAAGTTACAGAAAATGATAGAGTGAGAATATTTGTTTTCTAAGCAGCTACCGAAATTAGAATTTTGATACTGTTTCCATTGACTTAGAAACTTGTGAAGGGATAGTTATTTTCCAATATCTATATATCAATATCAAATATCAATCTGTTAAAATCAAGTGGGTTCTTTGTTACTTGGGGGAACACTGGGCATCCTGATCTTTGTTTTTAGTCTTTTTCCATACTGAGTTATTTATTTCTCAATTTTAGGTGTGTTGGGCGGGAATAATACCATGCCACAAACTGCAGAATAATGCCTTTATGTGCTTAATGTTTTAGCTTTGTTTTTTGTTGTTGTTTTTGAGACAGAGTTTCGCTCTTGTTGCCTAGGCTGGAGTGCAATGGTGGGATTTTGGCTCACTGCAACTTTCGCCTCCTGGGTTCAAGCAATTCTCCTGTCTCAGCCTCCCAAATAGTTGGGACTACAGGCATGCGCCACCACGCCTGGCTATTTTTTGTATTTTTAGTAGATACGGGGTTTTACCATGTTGGTCAGGTTGGTCTTGAACTCCTAACCTCAGATGATCCACCTGCCTCAGCCTCCCAAAGTGCTGGGATTACAGCATGAGCCTCTGCACCCATCCTTAACCATTTTTTTTTTTTTTTTTTTTTTTTGAGACGGAGTCTGGCTCTGTTGCCCAGGCTGGAGTGCAGTGGCCGGATCTCAGCTCACTGCAAGCCCCGCGTCCCGGGTTCACGCCATTCCCCTGCCTCAGCCTCCCGAGTAGCTGGGAGTACAGGCACCCCCCACCTCGCCCGGCTAATTTTTTTTGTATTTTAGTAGAGACGGGGTTTCACCGTGTTAGCCAGGATGGTCTCGATCTCCTGACCTCGTGATCTGCCCGTCTCGGCCTCCCAAAGTGCTGGGATTACAGGCTTGAGCCACCGCGCCCGGCCATCCATTTTTTTTTTTTTAAGTACAATTTCTCCAGAGTATAATTTTTCTTCAGTCCTTAAGGACACAGCTTCTTAATGGGTTTTAGTGGGAGTCACGGGGCAGCGCCCGCAGGTCAAAATTGGGGTGCGGATATTCAGTCTTAGTGGGCTTCATGAGATTGATTTCCAACTACTTAGCTGTGAATGGCACAACTCACATATTAAGGCAGCTTCATATATGGCTTGGGTAGCACCTAGACATCAAAGACCCTCACTTCAGAAATGTCACTGACTGCTGCAGCCTCTCCTGTGTTTCACATGATGAATTTCTCCTGTTTTTGTTAAAGTCACTAAATTTGCTACAGTCAATGATGAATTCCTAAACTTTCTTTAACTTGACCTACCAGGTAGCATTAGAGAGTCCATCATTTCCTTCTTCTAGAATCGCTTTCTTCTCCCAGCTTCTAGTTACCATCCTCTTGTTTTTTCTCCTACCCGTTTGACTGCCCCTTCTAACTCTCCTTTGTTTTCTTCCTCATCTAAATACCCCAACACCTAGTCTTTGCACTGCTTCTCTAGCTGCCCCACAGCCGAAATCTCATCAGATCTCACAGTAATTCTCAGATGTGTATGCCCAGCCAAGACCTCTGCCTTGAAACTCTGGACTTTTACATACGTGACAGCTCCACTGGGTGTCACACCATAGTATCTCCAAAACTGAAATCGTCATCTTCCCCCTCTCAGGGGAAACTCCATCCTTCCAAGTGCTCAGGTCAGAAATGGTGAAGTCATCCTTCACACCTCTTATTCTTTCACACCCCAATTTAAAATGTGAAGTGCCAAAATCATATTGCTTCAACCTTCAAAATGCATTCAGAATCCAGCCACTTTTGAGACGTCTAGTAGCTACCACCTGGTGCAAGCCATCAGCATCTCTCCCTCAAGTGACTCCAGTGACTCCTCATTGGTCTCCTGCTTCCTGTCTTGCCCCTAGTCAGTATCTTCTCAGTAGGTAGTCTGAGTAAATCAAGTCACATCTTTCTGTCAGACTTCCAGTGGCTTCCTGCTGAAAGTAAAAGCCCATAGTCCTTACCGTGGCCTACAAGACCAACCAACTTTTTGTGTCACCTATAGATTTTTTTTTCATTTCTGCTGTCATATTGTTAATTTCCAAGAGCTTGTTTTTGTTCTCTGCATGTTCCCTTTTTAATTTCTAAAAGCTGCTTTTGTTCTCTGCATGTTTCCTTTCTTTTTAATAGTATCCTGGAGGCTCAAAATTTTTTGAGGATAATGTGGTTTGTTTTTAAGATTTTTATCTGCTTACACTGTGTGTCTTCTAAGATCCTTTTTTCTTTGCGTTTTTGGTCACTGTGCCATTTTGGAGCCTTTCCTCAAATGTCAAGAGATTCTTATATTGTCTGTTTATATTTAACAGCAGATGGCCGGGCGTGGTGGCTCAAGCCTGTAATCCCAGCACTTTGGGAGGCCGAGACGGGCGGATCACGAGGTCAGGAGATCGAGACCATCCTGGCTAACACGGTGAAACCCCGTCTCTACTAAAAAATACAAAAAAAAAACTAGCCGGGCGAAGTGGCGGGTGCCTGTAGTCCCAGCTACTCGGGAGGCTGAGGCAGGAGAATGGCGTGAACCCGAGAGGAGGAGCTTGCAGTGAGCTGAGATCTGGCCACTGCACTCCAGCCTGGGTGACAGAGCAAGACTCTGTCTCAAAAAAAAAAAAAAAAAAAACAGCAGGGCCCTAAAAAGCTAATTTTAGAAGCCTTTTTTTTTTTTTTTTTGAGACAAGGTCTCACTCTGTTGCCTAGGCTAGAGTACAACGGCGCAATCTCAGCTCACTGCAACCTCCGCCTCCTGCATTCAAGTGATTCTCCTGCCTCAGCCTCCCGAGTAGCTGGGATTACAAGCATGCACCACCACGCCTGGCTACTTTTTGAATTTTTAGTAGAGATGGGGTTTCACCACGTTGGTCAGGCTGGTCTTAAACTCCTGACTTCAGGTGATTTGCCTCGGCCTCCCAAAGTGCTGGGATTACAGGTGTGAGCCACCACACCCAGCCAGAAGCTTTTATATGTAAGCATGAGGACTTACAACTTGAAGGCTTCACTATAGGCTTTGGGGTAGATTTCACCAGGGAATCTAGCTGTCTGTGTCTCTGAAGACCTTTCCCCTTAGGTTGATCAGTTTTCCCCAGACAAAAGAGACACCCTCCAACTCCTGGTATGGGGTGGGATGGAGATGAAGGTGGTAATTTTTAAAATTTTTAAATTTGTATTTATTTATTTAACTTTTTTTTTCCTGAGACTGAATCTTGCTCTGTCACCCAGGCTGGAGTGCAGTGGCGCGATTGACTCACTGCAACCTCCGCCTCCGAGGTTCAAGCAATTCTCCTGCCTCAGCCTCTTGAGTAGCTGGGATTACAGGTGCCCACCACCATGCCTGGCTAATTTTTGTATTATTAGTAGAGATGGGGTTTCACCCTTTTGGCCAGGCTGGTATCGAACTCCTGACCTTGTGATCCACCCACTTCAACCTCCCAAAGTGCTGGGATTACAGGCGTGAGCCACCATGCCCGGCCTACAGTTTGGTGTGTTTTTTTTTTTTTTTTTTTTTTTTTTTTTTTGAGACGGAGTCTGGCACTGTCGCCCAGGCTGGAGTGCAGTGGCCAGATCTCCGCTCACTGCAAGCTCCGCCTCCCGGGTTCGCGCAATTCTCCTGCCTCAGCCTCCCGAGCAGCTGGGACTACAGGCGCCCGCCACCTCACCCGGCTTATTTTTTTTTTGTATTTTTAGTAGAGACGGGGTTTCACCGTGTTAGCCAGGATGGTCTCGATCTCCTGACCTCGTGATCCGCCCGTCTCGGCCTCCCAAAGTGCTGGGATTACAGGCTTGAGCCACCGTGCCCGGCCTACAGTTTGGTTTTTTTTTTCTGTTTTTTTTTAAAACAGAATCTTACTCTGTCACCCAGGCTGGAGTACAGTGGTATGATCTCAGCTTACTACAACCTCTACCTCTCAGGTTCATGTGAGTCTCCTGCTTCATCCTCCCAAGTAACTGAGACCATGGGCATGCACCACCATGCCTGGCTAATTTTTGTATTTTTAGTAGAGATGGAGGTCTTGCCATGTTGGCCAGGCTGGTCTCGGGCTGCCCTCAAGTGATCCACCCACCTTGGCCTCCCAAAGTGCTGGGATTATGAACATGACACTGCGCCCAGCCGAAGGTGTTAATTATAAGCTTGGCTGCAAGCAGGAAAAGGGATGGTAGGTCTCATTGTTCAGTATGTAGACTTTTGGTCTAGGACCATCTCCCAAGCTTTGCCTAGTATTCTGGAGTCCAGTTCTCCTGTGGCTCGCTTCTCCAAAGATATACCTGAGTCTCTGCTTGAGTGAATAATGGGATCCAGGGGTCTAACCGCTTCTGACACACAGGCTTGTAAACAATCCTGTGTTTTCATCTCAGTCCACAGCTCCTCGTCTCCTGATACTTCTCATTTCCACCCCTTACTGGGGAGCCTGTGCCACCAGGTGGGTGCTTCTTGTCTCCCTTCTTCCCCCACAACAAGACACTTAATTATCTCCTTTATCTGGTGATTCATCTGCAGCTCTCTTGCCTAAAATTGACTAAAATTTGTTGACAGCTCTTGGCTGTCACCCTTTCTCCTATTCTCTTGGTCTTTATAGGCTGACACCTTTTTGAATATATTTGCTGTTATTTAATGCGGCATGGGGAATGGAAGGAGGTAAATGGATATGTTCATTTTACCATGTGCAAATGGTTCCTTTTTATTACAGTTTTTTAGAATTGTAGGCTGGGCACAGTGGCTCACACCTGTAATCACAGCACTTTGGAAGGCCGAGGCAGGCGGATCACAAGGTCAAGAGTTCGAGACCAGCCTGGCCAACATGGTGAAACCCCGTTTCTACTAAAAATACAAAAATTAGCTGGGCGTGGTGGCGTGTGCCTGTTATCCCAGTTATTCAGGAGGCTAAGGCAGGAGAATTGCTTAAACTCTAGAGGCAGAGGTTGCAGTGAGCCGAGATGACGCCACTGTACTCCAGCCTAGGTGACAGAGAAGACTCTGTCTCCAAAAAAAAAAAAAAAAAAAAAAAAAAAAAAGAATTGTGAATGAATCTGTTCAACAATCTTTCAAATATTATAGAAATGTACAGTTTAGGAGCCAGTCTCCTATAATCCCCCCTTCCCCAAGAGAGAACCACTGGCATTAGTTTGATATTCTGGAGTCTTTTCAGGCTTTTAATATGTATGATATAATCATTTATGTATACATACACACATGCTTGTTTATATGTACACAAGTGTGTGTGTGTGTGTGTGTGTGTATATATTTGATGTATTCCAACATATGGGTGCTGTAAATACATAAAATTAGGCCGGGTGCGGTGGCACATGTTTGTAATCCCAGCACTTTGGGAGGCTGAGGCAGGCAGATCACCTGAGGTCAGGAGTTCAAGCCCAGCCTGGCCAACGTGGTGAAACCCTGTCTCTACTAAAAATACAAAAATTAGCTGGGCGTGGTCATGTATGCCTGTAAGCCCAGCTACATGGGAGGCTTAGGAAGGAGAATCACTTGAACCCGGGAGGTGGAGGTTGCAGTGAACTGAGATCGTGCCATTGCACTCTAGACTGGGCGACAAGAGGGAAGCTCTGTCTCAAAAAATATATATATATATTATATTATTTATTTATTCATTCGTTCTTTGAGACAGAGTCTTGCTTTGTCAGCCAGGCTGGAGTGCAGTGGCCTGATCTCAGCTTACTGCAACCTCCACCTCCTGGGTTGAAGCAATTCTTGTGCCTCAGCCTCCCAAGTAGCTGGGACTACAGGCATGCACCACCATGCCCAGCTAATTTTCGTATTTTTGGTAGGTTTTGCCATGTTGGCCAGGCTGGTCTCAAACTCCTGACCTCAAGTGATCTGCCCGCCTTGGCCTCCCAAAGAGCTTCGATTACAGATGTGAGCCACTGCGCCTGACCTAATTTTTTAAAAAACATACTATATTATACATACCGTGCAGTGATTTTATTTTTTCACCAAATCACTTTCTGAGGCATCTGTCCCTTCAGTACCCGTAGGTCTGCCTCATTCATAGAAAATGAGCGCATGGCATTGATTGAATTGTATTATTAACCTGTCCTCTTTTGATGGGTATTTGTGGGGTTTCACTCTTCTCTTGTTATTATTATAAGCAATAGTGAGGTGAATTCCCTTATGTATGTCTTTGTAAGCTAGTTTTTAAAAACCGTGAGTGGGGCCGGGCGCGGTGGCTCAAGCCTGTAATCCCAGCACTTTGGGAGGCCGAGACGGGCGGATCACGAGGTCAGGAGATCGAGACCATCCTGGCTAACACGGTGAAACCCCGTCTCTAATAAGAAATACAAAAAAAAAACTAGCCGGGCGAGGTGGCGGGTGCCTGTAGTCCCAGCTACTCGGGAGGCTGAGGCAGGAGAATGGCGTGAACCTGGGAGGCGGAGCTTGCAGTGAGCCGAGATCTGGCCATTGCACTCCAGCCTGGGTGACACAGCAAGACTCCGTCTCAAAAAAAAAAAAAAAAAAAAAAAACCGTGAGTGGAATTGAGCGCAGTAGTTCACGCCTGTAATCCCAGCACTTTGGGAGGCTGAGGCCAGTGGTCCACCCGAGCTCGGGAGTTCGAGACCAGCCTGGCCATTATGGCAAAACCCCATCTTTACTAAAAGTACAAAAATTAGCTGGGCGTGGTGGCATGCACCTGTAGTCCCAGCTACTCAGGAGGCTGAGGCAGGAGAATCGTTAGAACCTGGGAGACGGAGCTTGCAGTGAGCTGAGATCGTGCCACTGCACTCCAGCCTGGGCAACAGAGCGAGACTCTGTCTCAAATTAAAACAAAACTATGAGTGGATTAGGAGGAGCAACATGTTAGTAACCTGCAGAACCATGAAAAGAAATTCAAAGTGATTGACAGGCCAGTGCGGTGGCTCATGCTTGTAATCCCAGCACTTTGGGCGGCCAAGGTGGGCAGATTGTCTGAGCTCAGGAGTGTGAGACCAGGCTGGGCAACATGGTGAAAACCCGTCTCTACTGAAATACAAAAAATTATCTCGGTTGGGTGGCATGTACCTGGAGTTACAGCTACTTGAGAGACTAAGGCACGAGAATAACTTGAACCCATCAGGTGGAGATTACAGTGAGCAGAGATCATGCCACTGCCCTCCAGCTTGGGTGACAGAGCAAGACTGTTACAAAAAAAATTTTTAAAAATCAACACCATCTGTCACTGCTCTTCTGTGTTCCTTATTACCTTTTTCCTGACGAATTTCTCTTACTCATCTTTTGCTGTTGTTTGTAACTCCCCTCTTCAGATTTCAGCTAAATTCATATCGTATGTTCCTGTTAAGTACTAGGAATATTATTAGGCATTTACTTATTTTATAACTTTAATTTCATATGTTTGTAAATAAGACATTCCTACTTTTTAGTAATAAAAATATTTTTCATTCTGGTGAATAAAAAATTAAAAATAGTAATTTTCAATTCACTTTATGGTATTTGAAAAGTCAAATTTTGGGAGACCAAGGGAGGAGGATCACCTGAGCTCAGGAGTTCAAGACTAGCTTGGGTAACATAGTGAAACCCTGCCTCTACAAAAAATAAAAAATTAACCAGGTGTAGTAGTGGAGCATGTCTGTAGTCGCAGCTACTTGGGAGGCTGAGGTGAAAGGATCACTTGAGCCTAGGATGTTAAGGCTGCAGTGAGCCGTGACTGTACCACTGCATTCCAGCCAGGGCAACAGAGCGAGACCCTGTCTCCAAAGAAAAGTCAGATTTTTATTTTACTTTAACATCTTTAATCAGTAAAATCAATATTAGAAAATTTTTAACCTCATTTCTGGTTTAAGTAGCTCTGAGATTCTGACCTGAAAAAGCCAAATATGTCTATTTTCCCTCTTTTTAAGTTTTTTTGATTGTTTAAGAGATAGGGTTTCGCTCTGTTGCCCAGACCAGAGTGCAGTGGCACATTCATGGCTCACTGCAGCCTTGACCTCTGGGGCTCAAGCTGTCCTCCCATCTAAGCCTCTGGAGTAGCTGGGACCACAGGTACATGCCTCCATACTTGGCTAACTAAAAAAATTCTGGGGGGGCCGGACGCGGTGACTCAAGCCTGTAATCCCAGCACTTTGGGAAGCTGAGGTAGGCGGATCACCTGAAGTCAGGAGTTTGAGACCAGCCTGATCAGCATGGAGAAACCCCGTCTCTACAAAAAATAAAATTAGCTGGGCGTGGTGGCGCATGCCTGTAATCCCAGCTACTCAGGAGGCTGAGGCAGAGGAATCGCTTGAAGCCAGGAGGCAGAGGTTGCGGTGAGCAGAGATCACACCATTGCACTCCAACCTGGGCAACAAGAGCAAAACTCTGTCTCAAAAAAAAAAAAAAAAAAATTTCAGAGCTGGGTACAGTGGCTCATGTGTGTAATCCCAGCACTTTGGGAGGCTCAGGTGAGAGTATCGCTTGAGCCCAAGAGATTGAGAACAGCTTGGGTAATGTAGTGAGACATCGTCACAAATTTTTTTATTTTTATTTTTTGGGTAGAGATGGAGTGTTTTATTTTATTTTATTCTATCTTATTTATTTATTTATTTTTTTGAGACAAAGTCTCACTCTGTTGCCCAGGATGGAGTGCAGGGACTCGATCTCGGCTCACCACAACCTCTGCCTCCCAGGTTCAAGCGATTCTCCTGCCTCAGCCTCCCGAGTAGCTGGGACTACAGGCATATACCACCATGCCCAGCTAATTTTTGTATTTTTAGTAGAGATAGGGTTTTACTATGCCGGCCAATCTGGTCTCGAACTCCTGACTTTGTGATCCGCCCACTTCGGCCTCCCAAAGTGCTGGGATTGCAGGTGTGAGCCACCGTGTCTGGCCTTTTTTTTTTTCTTGTATTTGAGACAGGCTCTTACTCTTTCGCCCAGGCTGGAGTGCAGTGGTGCAATCTCAGTTCACTGGAACGTCTGCCTCCTGGGTTCAAGTGATCCTCCCACCTCAGCCTCCCAGGTAGCTGGGACTACAAGAGCATGCCCCCACTGTGCCTGGCTAATTTTTTATTTTTTGTAGAGACGGGGTTTCACCATGTCACCCAGCCTGGTCCTGAACTCTAGCAATGCAACTGCCTCAGCCTCCCAAAGTGCTGGGATTACAGCCATGAGCTACCACTTCAGCCCTAGATGGAGTCTTGCTATGTTGCCGAGGTTGGTCTTGAACTCCTGGCCTCAAGCAGTCCTCCCACCTTGACCTCTCAAAGCGTTTGGATTACAGGCATGAGCCACCATGCCTGGCCTCTATTTTTAATCTATCTTGGTGTTTACTTTTTGTTCTTTGAGACGGAGTCTTGCTCTGTCACCAGGCTGGAGTGCAGTGGCACAGTCTCAGCTCACTGCAACCTCTGCCTCCCGGGTTCAAGCAGTTCTCCTGCCTCAGCCTCCTGAGTAGCTGGGACTACAGGCGCGTGCCACCGTGCCCAGGTAATTTTTGCATTTTTAGTAGAGATGGGGTTTCACCATGTTGGCCAGGATGGTCTTGATCTCTTGACCTTGTGATCCACCCGCCTTGGCCTCCCAAAGTACTGGGATTACAGGCGTGAGGCACTGCGCCCAGCTGGTGTTTTCATTTTTTGTTTGTTTGTTTGTTTGTTTGTTTTTAGTAGAGATGGGGTTTCACCGTGTTAGGATGATCTTGATTTCCTGACCTCGTGATATGCCCGCCTCGGCCTCCCAAAGTGCTGGGATTACAGGTGTTAGCCACTGTGCCTGGCCATACTTTTTTGTGAGAAGGCAACAATATGAAACTGTGATTTGAGAAGAGATGTTAGCTCCAACATCATCATATATATATATGATTTTTTTGTATTGCTCTAGATTTTACTATGAGCAGCGATTACTACGGAAGGTCTTCGAAGAATGGAAAGAAGAGTGGTGGGTTTTCCATCATGAGTGGAAACTCTGTGTTCGAGCTGACTGTCACTACAGGTCAGGTTTCGTGTTATACCCCTTCAGTTTTACTGATGCACATTATCAGATGATTATGTGTTGGCATGTTTATGGTCAAAAGAAGCAAACTTTGGATCACTTTTTGTTTTTCTTCAAATCATTTTTAGAGTTAGCAAGATCAAAGTTCCAAATTAAACCCAAGCATGCATGCACATGCTGGGCACGTGCACACAGACACACATACACACACACCTCCCACACCTCTAATTCAGGTAACCAGTATGTGTTGGTTATGCTAATAGTTTGAATGGGATTTTCCCAGTGATTTTCATTTCTATATAATTTCTAATTCTGAAAGTATTCTGGGTTTTTTTTTTGTTGTTTGTTTTAAGACAGAGTCTCACTCTGTTGCCCAGGCTGGGGTGCAGTGGCACGATCTTGGCTCACTGCAACCTCCGCCTCCCAGGTTCAAGCAATTCTCCTGCCGCAGTATCCCGAATAGTTGGGATTACTGGCATGTGCCACCATGCCCAGCTAATTTTTGTAGGTTTAGTAGAGACAGGGTTACATCATGTTGACTGGGCTGGTCTCGAACTCCTGACTTCAGGTGATGTGCCCGCCTTGGCCTCCCAAAATGCTGGGATTACAGGCGTGAGCCACTGCACCTGGCCTATTTTTTTTTTTTTTTTTTTGAGATGGAATCTCACTCTTGTTGCCCAGGCTGGAGTGCAGTGGTGCACTGCAACCTCCGCCCCCTGTGTTCAAGTGATTCTCCTGCCTCAGCCTCCCTAGTAGCTGGGATTACAGGCATGCGCCACCATGCCCAGCTAATTTTGTATTTTTAGTAGAGATGAGGTTTCTCCATGTTGGTCAGTCTGATCTCAATCTCCTGACCTCAGGTGATTCTCCCGCCTTGGCCTCCCAAAGTGCTGGGATTACAGGCATGAAACCACCCTGTTTTAAAAATAATAAGTTGTTCTAATTTACATTGATTGTGGGAGAAAATATATGCCCAACATAGAATATTAAGAAAATAGAGGCCAGGCACAGTGACTCATGCCTGTAATCCCAGCACTTTGGAATGCCGAGGCAGGTGGATCACTTAAGCGCAAGAGTTTGAGACCAGCCTTAGCAACATGATGTAACCCCATCTCTACCAAAAAGTACAGAATACCAACAGGGTGTAGGGATGTGCGCTTGTGGTCTCAACTACTTGGGAGGCTGAGGCAGGCGGATTGCTTGAGCCCGGGAGGCAGAGATTTCAGTGAGCCGAGATTGTGCCACTCACTCCAGCCTGGCCAACAGAGCTAGATCCTGTCACACACACACACACACACAAAGAAGAAAAGAAAAAACTCTTAATCCTTGATATTCACATTCCCAGGGATAAGTGAAGGGGAAAGTAACAGTTGAGAATTATTATATCAAATATACATTTTTAGACCTTTTTTTAAAACCTGAATGTCATTTCTTATAGATTGTATATTTAAAATGGTATTAACTCTTATTGTAGTCATTTCTTTGTCTAGGTTCTTTGGAACAAGAGTTCTGATTTGTGGATATTTCAGATTAAAATAGACGCACTGAGTTGTTTTAGTAAGCAGATAGAATATGAAATCAAGGCCTAGGAATTGCAGTAGTGAATATATGGGGAAGGCCGAGTGTGGTGGCTCACTCTGGTAATCCCAGTACTTTGGGAGGCTGAGGCGGGTGGATCACTTGAGGTTAGGATTTCGAGACCAGCCTGGCTAACATTGGTGAAACCTCGTCTCTATTAAAAATATATATATATAAAAATTCCAGCCTGGGCAACACAGTGAAACCCCATCTCAATGAAAATACAGAAAACATTAGCTGGGCGTGGCGGCATGCACCTGTAGTCCCAGCTATTTGGGAGGTTGAGACCGGAAAATTCATTGAACTCAGCATGCAGAGACTGCAGTAAGTCAAGATCGCACTACTGGACTCCAGCCTGGGCAACAAAGCAAGACTCTGTCTCCAAAAAATAAAAATAAAAAAATAAAAAAATTAGCTGGGGCCGGGCGCGGTGGCTCAAGCCTGTAATCCCAGCACTTTGGGAGGCCGAGACGGGCGGATCATGAGGTCAGGAGATCGAGACCATCCTGGCTAACCCGGTGAAACTCCGTCTCTACTAAAAAATACAAAAAACTAGCCGGGCGAGGTGGCGGGCGCCTGTAGTCCCAGCTACTCGGGAGGCTGAGGCAGGAGAATGGCGTGAACCCGGGAGGCGGAGCTTGCAGTGAGCTGAGATCCGGCCACTGCACTCCAGCCTGGGCGACAGAGCGAGACTCCGTCTCAAAAAAAAAAAAAAAAAAATTAGCTGGGCATGGTGGCATGTGCCTGTAGTCCCCAGCCACTCCAGAGGCTGAGGCAGAAGAATTGCTTGAACCCAGGAGTCGGAGGTTACAGTGAGCTGAGATCATGCCACTGCACTCCAGCCTGGGCGACAGAGTGAGACTCTGTCTCAAAAAAAGAAAAAACTTTTTAAAATGAATGTTAATAAAATATTTAAAACTAGGAAAATATGAAGAGACAAAAGTCTTAAAATGTATGGCGTATGTATCAAGAAGAAGGAAAAGGCGTCAATGACCATGTTGTAGTGCAAACGAGAAGTGATGTTTTTTATAGTGTGGATAGTTAAGATAATTAAGATGTGACTGTCGGCCAGGCATCGTAGCTCACACCTATAATCCTAGCACTTTAGGAGGCCGGGGCAAGAGATCACTTGAGCCCAGGAGTTTGAGACCAGCCTAGGGAACATGGCAAAAGCCCCCTCTACAAAAAAATACAAAAATTAGCCGGGAGTGGTGGTGTGTTCCTGTAGTCTCAGCTTCTTGGAGGCCAAGGTGGGAGGAGTACCTGAGCCCAGGGAGGCCTCAAGGCTACAGTGAGCCATGTTCACCTTACTGCACTCCAGCCTAGGTGACAGAGTGAGACCCTGTGTTAAAAAAAAGAGACAAGATTGTCTTTCCAAACATCATGGATTTTTTTTTTTTTTAATTTGTGACAGAGTCTTGGTGTCACCCAGGCTGGAGTGCAGTAGAGCAGTCTCAGCTCACTGCAACCACCGCCTCCCGGGTTCAAGCGATTCTCCTGCCTCAGCCTCTGAGTAGCTGAGACTATAGGCACATGCCACTACGTGTGGCTAATTTTTATATTTTTAGTAAAGACGGGGTTTCACCATGTTGACCAGGCTGGTCTCAAACTCCCAACCTCAGGTAATCTGCCTGCCTCGGCCTCCCAGAGTGCTGAGATTACAGGTGTGAGCTACTCTGCCTGGCCCAAACATCATGAATTTGTGGATGATGAAAGTCAGCTTATTCTTGGAGCAGTCAAGCCTTTGCTTCCTCAGTGACACTTTAAGGTATGGAGAATGACTCTTCTTCAAAGAGAATAGAGTTCATTGTGATTGTAGGAAATGAAATTTTAGCTTTGGTGCAGATATGGGTTTTTTTGTTTTTTGTTTTTTAAATCAGAAGCGTCACTGTTAATTTCTTCTGAGTATAGAACAGACTTGGTGTGTTGGATTAGGAGTTGTTTTGCTGTTGTTTGTTTTTTGAGACAGAGTCTTGCTCTGTTGTTCAGGCTGAGTGCAATGGCGTGATCTTGGCTCACTGCAACCTCTGCCTCCTGGGTTCAAGTGATTCTCCTGCCTCAGCCTCCGGAGTAGCTGGGATTACAGGCGTGTGCCACCACACCCGGCTAATTTTTGTATTTTTAGTAGAGATGGGGTTTCACCATATTGGCCAGGCTGGTCTTGAACTCCTTGCCTCGGCCTCTGAAAGTGCTAGGATTATAAGTGTGAGCCACCGCGCCCGGCCTGTTGTTTTATTTTAAAGAAATGCCGTTTGCTTTTTTTGGGTCCTTAGGTATTACCTGTATAACCTGATGTTCCAGACCTGGAAGACCTATGTGCGTCAGCAGCAGGAGATGAGGAACAAGTACATTAGAGCCGAGGTTCATGGTGAGAAAAAGAAGTCCATGTATGAAGAAGATACTCACATTTACTGTGCAGAACGTCATAGGAAGGACAAGCACATTGTCTCAGAGAGAAAAATAACTCTAGGTCCAAGGAAGATTCGTTTGATTCTCTTTCATATTTTTCAGAAAGTGTGATCTCTTGAGTGGGCACCTGTACGATTGGATCCCTGTGGTTTTCTCCATATGGCATGGTTTGAGCGCTTAAAGCTCGTTTAATCAGAATTTGTATGGACTGGCTGTTCCTGGCCTACGAGTTCAGTGTGCTGGCTGGGACTCTCCTATGGCGCCTGGGGCTGCCGTCTATCTTGCTGTGTCAAGTTGCCCAGAGACTCTGGAGCAGAGCTGCAGTGCTCTTTGTTGATCTGCTTTGCTCAAGTTGTCCCTTAGTGATACTGTGGCCACTTTAGCTCTGGTCAGAGTCTGGTTTCTCTGTGAAACATGTGGAGAGTCTAAGGGAAAAGACGTGGGGTTTCAAAATGATAATACAGACTGCATTAGCAGCAGCATGTCCTAAAGGTCCCTCAAACCCAGCAAGTCACCAGTACAACCTGTCAATTCCCCCCCCCCCCTTACACCTGCGGTTCCTTTGACTTTTCCTGTCTACGAAGACTTACTTAGGAACGGTGTCTGTTCCTCATGCCTCATGTCATCACTGACCTAATCTTTTAAGATGGCCCTCTGAGGCACCGCTTGCAGTCATATTTGCATCGCTCCTTCCTGAGAGTCATCCTCATCATTTTCCCAGAGTGTTATAAGTACCTCTTCATTAATCTCCCTCATTTATTTTTTCCTACTTCTCATTGTACACATAGCTACAAGAGTGGTAAGACATAGATAAGATCATGTCACTCCTTTACGTAAGGTCAACCCTGCTTGGTATGTCACACAAGGTCTTCATCTCTTCTGTTCTACACCGTCTGCCCTTGACACACTGGATGTGCACTTCCTTATCTTTCTATCTTTGTCCCTGTAGTTCTTCCTTCCGGCCCATTTAAATGTGTAGCTTTCCTTGATCTCCCCTAGCCCAGTGGTCTTTCCCCTGTCTGTATTCCCAAAGTATGAGAAGCTCCTACCCAGGCCTCACAGTTACTGCACCAAATGCACTGTTTCACTGGTAAGTAACTTATGCTGTTTGGTGGTTGGTTGTTTTTTTCTTTTTTTTTTTTTTTTTTTTTTTTTTTGAGACGGAGTCTCGCTCTGTCACCCAGGCTGGAGTGCAGTGGCCGGATCTCAGCTCACTGCAAGCTCCGCCTCCCGGGTTCACGCCATTCTCCGGCCTCAGCCTCCCGAGTAGCTGGGACTACAGGCGCCCGCCACCTCGCCCGGCTAGTTTTTTTTTGTATTTCTTAATAGAGACGGGGTTTCACCGTGTTAGCCAGGATGGTCTTGATCTCCTGACCTCGTGATCCGCCCGTCTCGGCCTCCCAAAGTGCTGGGATTACAGGCTTGAGTCACCGCGCCCGGCCTGTTTTTTTCATTACATACAGTAAGATTCATTCTTTTTGATACTCAGTTCTAAGACTTTGGTACACACTACCACATACAGCTAATTTTTTGGATTTTGGTAGAGATGGGCTTTCGCCATGTTGCCCAAGCTGGTTTCAAACTCCTGGACTAAAGCAATCCACCTGCCTCAGTCTCCCAAAGTTCTGGCAGTACAGGTGTGAGCCACCATGCCTGGCCTTAAGTTTAACTCTCTAAGTAACTGGCAAACTTTTTTATTGTGGCTGTACCATTTTGCATTCCCACCAGTAATTCATGAGAGTTCTACTTGCTCTATCTACATCCTCTTGACCTCTTTGTATTGTCATTAAAATTTTTTCTTCGGCGATACTAGTGGGTGTATACAGGCATTTAATTGTGGGTTTTTAAAAATTACTGTTACGGCCGGGCGCGGTGGCTCAAGCCTGTAATCCCGGCACTTTGGGAGGCCGAGACGGGCGGATCACGAGGTCAGGAGATCGAGACTATCCTGGCTAACACGGTGAAACCCCGTCTCTACTAAAAACACAAAAAACTAGCCGGGCGAGGTGGCGGGCGCCTGTAGTCCCAGCTACTCGGGAGGCTGAGGCAGGAGAATGGCGTAAACCCAGGAGGCGGAAGCTTGCAGTGAGCTGAGATCAGGCCACTGTACTCCAGCCTGGGCGGCAGAGCGAGACTCCGTCTCAAAAAAAAAAAAAAAAAAAAAAAAAAATTACTGTTACATGGGTATACTGCATAACGGTGGAGATTTGAGTATCCACTACCCAAATAGTGAACATTGTACACGACAGGTAATTTTTCAACCCTTGTCCCTCTTCCACCCTCCCTTACCCTCTTTTGGAGTCCCCAGTGTTTATTATCTCCACTATTATGTCCATGAGTACCAGCTGTTTAGCTCCCGCCTATAAATGAAAACATGTGATATTTGATTTTCTGTTTCTGAGTTCACTTAGGATAATGGCCTCTAGTTCCATCCATGTTGGTGCCAAGGGCATGACTTCATTCTTTTTTATGGCTGGGTGGTATTCCATGGTATATATTTTTCTTCTCTCTTCTCTTTCTTTTTTTTTTTTTTTTTTTGAGGCGGAGTCTCGCTCTGTCGCCCAGGCTGGAGTGCAGTGGCGTGATCTCGGCTCACTGCAAGCTCCGCCTCCCGGGTTCCCGCCATTCTCCTGCCTCAGCCTCCCGAGTAGCTGGGACTACAGGCGCCGCCACCACGCCTGGCTAATTTTTTTGTATTTTTAGTGGAGACGGGGTTTCATTGTGTTAGCCAGGATGGTCTCGATCTCCTGACCTCGTGATCCGCCCGTCTCGGCCTCCCAAAGTGCTGGGATTACAGGCTTGAGCCACCGCGCCCGGCCCTCTCTTCTCTTTCTTTCCTTCCTTCCTTCCTTCCTTCCTTCCTTCCTTCCTTCCTTCCTTCCTTCCTTCCTTCCTTCCTTCCTTCCTTCTCTCTCTTTCTCTCCTTCCTTCCTTCTTTCTTTTCCTTCTTTCTTTCCTTCTTTTCTTTCCTTCTTTCCTTTCTTTTCTTTCTTTTCCTTCTTTCCTTCCTTCCTTCCCTCCCTCCCTCCCTCCCTCCCTCCTTCCTTCCTTCCCTCCCTCCCTCCCTCCCTCCCTCCTTCCTTCCTTCCTTCCTTCTCCCTTTCCCTTTTTCTTTCTCTTTCTCTTTTTCTTTCTCTTTCTCTTTTTCTTTCTCACTCTGTCACCCAGGCTGGAGTGCAGTGGTGTGATCTCAGCTCACTGCTGCCTCCACCTCCTGGGTTCAAGCTCTGTTCCTGCCTCAGCCTATCCAGTACCTGGGACTACAGGCATGTGCCCCCATGCCTGACTAATTTTTTATTTTTAGTAGAGACAAGATTTCACTATATTGGCCAGGCTGGTCTCAAACTCCTGACCTCAAGTGATCTGCCTGCCTCGGCCTCCCAAAGTACTGGGATTACAGGCATGAGCCACCACGCCCGGCTGTAGTGTATATTTTCTGTATCCGTTGATGGATGCTGAGGTTGGTTCTATGACTTTGCTGTTGAGAATAGTGCTGCACGAGTGCAGGTGTCTTTTTAATATAATAATTTCTCTTCCTTTGAGTATATTCCCCTAGTGGGATTGCTGGGTTGAATGGTAGTTCTGTTTTTAGTTCTTTGAGAAATCTCCATACTGTTTTCCATAGAAGCTCAACTAATTTATATTCCCACCACCAGTGTGTTAAAGTGTTCCCTTTCTCTGTGTCCATGCCAACATCTTTTTTTTTTTTTTTTTTAAGATGGGGGGTGTCTTGCTGTGTCACCCAGGCTGGAGTGCAGTGGCTTGGTCATAGTTTATTGCAGCCTTGACTTCCTGGGCTCAAGTGATCCTCCCACCTCAGACTCCTGAGTAGCTGGGACCATAGGCATGTGCTACCATGCCTGGCTAACTTTTTATATTTTGTAGAGACAGGATCTTGTATGTTGCCCAAGCTGGTCTTGGACCTCTGGGCTCCAGTGTTTCTCCTTCTTCAGCCTCCTAAAGTGCTAGGATTACAGGCATGAGCCACCACACCCAACCTAACTTTTTAATAATAGTCGTTCTGACTGGTGTAAGATGATATCTCATTGTGGTTTTAATTTGCATTTCTCTGATAATTAGTGATGTTGAGTATCTTTTCCTGTGCTTATTTGCTATTTATATCTGTTTTTTGGTGAAGTATCTGTTCATGATCTTTTGTCCTTTTAAATTGGGTTGTTTGTGTTCTTGTTGAGATTTGTTTTTTATTTGTTAGGTGTGGTTTTTTTTGACAGTTTTTTTTTTTTTTTTTTTTTTTTTTTTGACGGAGTCTTGCTCTGTTGCCCAGGCTGGAGTGCAGTGGTGCAATCTCGGCTCACTGCAACCTCGACCTCCTGGGTTTAAGCAATTCTTCCACCTTAGCCTCCCGAGTAGCTGGGACTACATGGTGTGCTGCCATGCCCAGCTAATTTTTGTGTTTTTTTAGTAGAGACAGAGTTTCACCATGTTGGCCAGGCTGGTCTGGAACTCCTGACCTCAGGGGATCCACCTGCCTTGGCCTCCCAAAGTGCTGGGACTACAGGCGTGAGCCACCAAGCCCAGCCTAGTTTTGTAAAGTATGCATTCTGTTACAAGCATTTTGTCAAAGCATGATTTGCTTATGTTTTCTCCCAGTCTTTTTGTTCTCTTAACAGTATCTTTTGCAGAGGAAAAGTTTTTAATTTTGATGAAGTCCAAGCTATTCTGTTTTTATGGATTTTTTTTTTTTTTTTTTTTTTTTTTTTTGCGAGAGTCCCGCTGTTGCCCGGGTTGGAGTTCAGTGGTGTGATGATAACTCGTTGCAGCCTGGAACTCCTGGGCTCCGACCTCAGCCTCCCAAGTAACTGGGACTACAGGCAATGCCCCACCATGCCTGGCTAAGGTTTTTATTTTTTGTAGAGATGGGGGTCTTGCTTTGTTGCCCAGGCTGGTCTCAAACTCCTGGCCTCAAGCGGTTCTCCCACTTCAGCTTCCCAAAGCCCTGGGATTATAGTCAGGAGCAACTGTGCCCAGCTGGATTATATTTTTTGATAGCATATTTTAGCTGTCATCTCTAAGAACTTTGCCTTAACCCAAGGTCACAAAGATTTCCTCTTACCTTTTCTTCTAAACATTCTGTAGTTTTACATATGGATCTTGTATATTCTACAACCCTGCTAAGTTCATTGATTATTTCTTTTTTTTTTTTTTTTGAGACAGAGTCTCACTCTGTCACCCAGGCTGGAGTTCAGTGGCGCGATCTTGGCTCAGTGCAAGCTCTGCCTCCCAGGTTCATGCCATTCTCCTGCCTCAGCCTCCTGAGTAGCTGGGACTACAAGTGCCTGCCACCACTCCTTGCTAATTTTTTATATTTTTAGTAGAGACGGGATTTCACCGTGTTAGCCAGGTTGGTCTCGATCTCTTGACCTCATTATCTGCCTGCCTCGACCTCCCAAAGTGCTGGGATTAACGGCATGAGCCACTGTGCCTGGCTCATTTATTATTTCTAACAGCTTTTTTGTAAATTCCATGGAGTTTTCTATGTAGACAGTCAAATTGTCTATGAATAGATACAGTTTTATTCCTTCCTCTTCTTTTCTTTTTTCTTTTTCTTTTTTTCTTCTTTTTTTTTTGAGATGGATTCTCGCCCTGTCGCCCAGGCTGGAGTGCAGTGGCACAATCTCAGCTCATTGCAAGCTCCGCCTCCCAGGTTCACGCCTTTCTCCTGCCTCAGCCTCCTGAAGCTGGGACTACAGGCGCCCTCCAAGCTATTTTTTTGTATTTTTAGTAGACACGGAATTTCACCATGTTAGCCAGGATGGTCTCAATCTCCTTACCTCTCATCCACCCGCCTCGGCCTCCCAAAGTACTGGGATTACAGGCGTGAGCCACCACTCCCCGCCCTCTTTTCATTTTTTTATTTTACTGGCTAGGGCTTCCGTATGATATTGAATAGCAGTGGTAACAGTGGACACATCCTTGCTTTGTTCTTGGTCTTAAGGGAAAAGCATTCAGCTTTTAATCATTAAATAGGATGTTCATGGTATGTTTTTTTATACCTGTCCTTCATCAGGTTAAGGAAATTCTATTCCTAGTTTTCTGAGCATTTTAATCGTTAGTAGATGTTGAATTATTTTTGAACTGTTTTTCCTGTATCTATTGAGATGATTGTGAGGTGACTTCTTTTTTAGTCTTTTGTTAAGGTTAATTATATAGACTAGTTTTCAACTTTTTTTTTTGTTTGTTTGAGATGGTGTCTTACTGTTTGGCCCAGGTTGATTTTGAACTCCTGCACTCACACTGTCCTCCTGCCTCAGCCTCCTGAATAGCTGGAACTACAGGCACTTGCCACCATGCCCAGCTGCTCTTCAGATTTTGAATCAGCTTCACAGTCTTACTTTTATTTATTTATTTTTTTTAAGATAGGGTCTTGTTCTGTTGCCCAGGCTGGGATGCAGTGGTGCAGTCACAGCTCAGAGTAGCCGTGACCTACCTGGTTTAGGCAATCCTCCCACTTCATCCTCCTAAGAAGCTGGGACCGCATGCTACCAAGGCCAGCTAATTTTCTTTTGTATTTTTTTGTAGAGATGGGGTTTTGCACTGTTGCTCAGGCTGGTCTCAAACTCCTGGGCTCAAGCAGTCCACTTGCCTCAGCCTCCCAAAATGCTGGGATTACAGACATGAGCCACTGTACCCAGCCATGTTCCACAGATTAATGCCACTCTTTTTATATATTGCTGGGTTCAATTTGCTAATATTTTGTTGAGGGGGGTGGGGTTGCTTCTGTATTCATGAGGGATATTGGTCTTTAGTGTTCTTTTATTGTCATACCTTTGTCTGGTTTTGGTTCAGGTAATACTAGCCTCGTAGAATGAGTTGGGAAGTATTTTCTATTTTTTATTTTTTTTGAGACGGAGTCTCGCTCTGTCGCCCAGGCTGGAGTGTAGTGGCGTGATCTTGGCTCACTGCAAGCTCCGCCTCCTGGGTTCATGCTGTTCTCCTGCCTCAGCCTCTCGAGTAGCTGGGACTATAGGCCCCCACCACCACACCCAGCTAATTTTTTGTATTTTTTAGTAGAGATGGAGTTTCACCCTGTTAGCCAGGATGGTCTTGATCTCCTGACCTCGTGATCTGCCCGCCTTGGCCTCCCAAAATGGGAAGTATTTTCTAAAAGAAATTTGTAGAGTTGGTATTATTTCATCCTTGAGTGGTCAGTAAAATTCTCCGCTGTAATCCTAGTGGTCTAGGCCTAGAATTTTCTTTGTTGGAGGATTTTAAACTTTGAATTCCAGTTTTTAATAGCTCGAAAACTATTTAGGTTATTTATTTATTTATTTATTTATTTATTTAAATTATTTGAGACAGAGTCTTGCTCTATCGCCTAGGCTGGAGTGCAGTGGTGTGATCTTGGCTCACTGCAAGCTCCGCCTCCCAGGTTCACGCCATTCTCCTGCCTCAGCCTCCAGTAGCTGGAACTACGGGCGTCCACCACCGTGCCCGGCTAATTTTTTGTTTTTTTAGTAGAGAAACTGATGTTTCTGTTTTACCATGTTAGCCAGGATAGTCTCGATCTCCCGACCTCATGATCCGCCCACCTCAGCCTCCCAAAGTGCTGGGATTACAGGTGTGAGCCTAGGTTATTTATTTTTGCCGCTTTTTTTTTTTTTTGAAGATGAGATCTTGCTTTGTTGCCTAGGCTGGAGTGCAGTGGTACAATCATAGTTTACTGTAGCCTCCATCTAACTGCTGGGCTCAGGTGATCCTCCTACCTCAACTTCCTGATTAGCTGGAACTACAGGCGTGTGCCGCCACACTTGGATAATTTTTTAATTTTTGTTTCATGCCAGGGTCTTGCTTTGTTGCCCAGGCTGGTTTCAAACACCTGACCTCAAGTGATCCTGCCACCTTGGCCTCCCCAAGTGCTGGGATTATAGGCAGGAGCCACCACGCTCATTCTTGAGTGAGTTTTGGTAGTTTATATCTTTCAGGGAATTGGCTTATTTCAAATATGTTGTCAAATTTATGTGCATAGAGTGTTGCTTTTTTTTTTTTTTTTCTGAGATAGAGTTTCACTGTTGTTGCCCAGACTGGAGTGCAATGGCACAATCTCGGCTCACTGCAACCTCCGCCTCCCTAGTTCAAGTGATTCTTCTGCCTCGGCCTCCCAAGCAGCTGGGATTACAGGTGCCTGCCACCGTGCCTGGCTAATTTTTATATTTTTAATAGAGACGGGGTTTCACCATGCTGGACAAGCTGCTCTGGAACTCCTGGCCTCAGGTCATCCACCCACCTCGGCCTCCCAAAGTACTGGGATTATAGGCGTGAGCCACCACGCCCAGCTGAGTATTTCATAACTGTAATTTTCATGTCTTCAGGATCTGTAGCTGTCACCCCCTTTCATTCCTGATGTTGGTGATTTATGTCTTTGATCTTTTATTCTTGGTTAATCTGGCTAGAGGTTTATCACTTTTATTGATCTTTACAAATAATCAACTTTGCATTCATTAATACTCTGTTTTTGTATTTGTTTTTTCTTTTTTCTGTTTTCAAGTTTCTTGATTTCTGCTCTTTTTTTTTTTTCCAGATGGAGTCTCGCTTTGTCACCCAGGATGGAGTGCAGAGTAGCATGATCTCGGCTCATTGCAGCCTCTGCCTCCTGGGTTCAAGCGATTTTCCAGCCTCAGCCTACTGAGTAGCTGGGATTACAGGTGCCTGCCACCACGCCTGGCTAATTTTTTTCGTATTTTTAGTAGAGACATTTACTGCTATAAAGTTCTCTTAAACACTGACTATGACTACATTACACGAATTTTAATAAGTTATATTTCTGTTTTCATTCAGTTAAAAATTGTTTTCTCATTTTCCCTGAGACCTCCTCTTTGCCCCACAGATTATTTAGAAGCGTGTTTAGTTTTCTAATATTTGGGAGTTTCCCAATATCTTTCTGTTAAGGATTTCTAGTTTATTCCATTATGGTCGGACAACAAGTCTTAGTATGATTTCAGTTCCTTTATTTTTGTTAAGGTTTGTTCTGTGGCCCCAAATACTCTACCTTGTAACGGTTCTAATATTTACTTGAAGAATGTACATTCTGCTGTCCTTTTTTTTTTTTTTTTTTTGAGACGGAGTCTTGCTCTGTTGCCCAGGCTAGGCTGGAGTGCAGTGGAGTGATCTCTGCTCACTGCAGCCTCCGCATCGCAGGTTCAAAGTATTCTCCTGCCTCAGCCTCCCGAGTAGCTGAGATTACAGGTGCCCGCTGCTACGTCTGGCTAGTTTTTTATATTTTCAGGAGAGACGGGGTTTCACCATGTTGGCCAGGCTGGTCTCGAACTCCTGACCTTGTGATTCGCCTGCCTCAGCCTCCCAAAGGCGTGAGCCACTGTGCCCAACTTCTGCTGTCTTATATTATTTATAGTTACAGTGAATCTAGCTAGATATTATGGAATAGAAGGAAAAGTCACTTGTATGTTTAAGATAAAAAGAGTTGTCCAGGTGCTGTGGCTCACGCCTATAATCCCAGCACTTTGGGAGGCCGAGGTGGGCGGATTGCTTGAGTGCAGGAGTTCGAGACCAGCCCAGGCAACATGGCAAAACCTCATCTCTACAAAAAAACACAAAAATTAGCCAGGTGTGGTGGTGCATGCCTATAGTCCCAGCTACTCAAGAGGCAAGAATTATTTCTAACATTTGACAAGTTATTTCAGGCCATTCCCGTAGACCTCAGGGAGTGTCCATTCACTCTTGCACTGTTAAATAAAAAGTTTGCAAGTACTTTTAGGCCTTAAGGAAGCATGGTTCTCAAATTGTCGTGTGCATCAGAATCATGGCAGAGACAGTTAATGAGATTCCTGCATTCCATACTCTGGAAAGAGCAGTTAGTGTTTATTTTAGATACTCTTCATAGATAAATGATCTCATTTACACTTTCCAAACATACCTCTGAGAGAGGCACCATTTTATAGATGAGGAACTTGTATGAGATTACGTCTGTAATAAATGAAAAAGGGCCAGTAAGCCTGGCTTGTCTTACTCAGGATCCCAGACTCTAAACCACAGCACTACACGAGTCGTCATTCCTGAAGTGTGCTGATTCCTGAGGTCCACGGTGAAACCAAGGAAGATACATGTTAAATTATCCTTGTTATTTTGATTTGTCTTGTCAACAACTGTGAAATACATAGTTACAGTCCTATTGACTACGTCTTGGAGGCTGTCCTAAAAATGATTTATATAATTTTATTTTCTCCTTTGTCTTCTAAAAAGAAGAGAAATTTACTTCATTAGTGGTGACTTTCATAATGAAAATACAGTTTACGGCCGGGCGCGGTGGCTCAAGCCTGTAATCCCAGCACTTTGGGAGGCCGAGACGGGCGGATCACGAGGTCAGGAGATCGAGACCATCCTGGCTAACACCGTGAAACCCCGTCTCTACTAAAAATACAAAAAACTAGCCGGGCGAGGTGGCGGGCGCCTGTAGTCCCAGCTACTCGGGAGGCTGAGGCAGGAGAATGGCCTAAACCCGGGAGGCGGAGCTTGCAGTGAGCTGAGATCCGGCCACTGCACTCCAGCCCGGGCTACAGAGCAAGACTCCGTCTCAAAAAAAAAAAAAAAAAAAAAAAAAAAAAAGAAAATACAGTTTACTACAAAGGGAGACCTGTGGGCCATTGCGTCTTCCATATCTAGTAAATTATCTTTTCTTTACTAAAAAGAGTGAGCTTGGAGTCAAACAGCAAGTTTTATCTCATGATTTCTTCTTTTTTAACTTTGTATTATGGAAAACTTCAAATATCTACATAATTGAAAAATTTTTTTTTTTTGAAATGGGGTCTCACTCTGTCGCCCAGGCTGGAGTGCAGTGGTGCGATCTTGGCTCACTGCAACTTCTCCCTCCCGGGTTTGAGCAGTTCTCCTGCCTCACCCTCCCTAGTACCTGGGACTACAGGTGCACGCCACCACACGCGGCTAATTTTTGTACTTCTAGTAGAGATGGTGTTTCACCACGTTGGTCAGGCTGGTCTGAAACTCCTGACCTCAGGTGATCCGCCTGTTTTGGCCTTCCAAAGTGCTGGGATTACAGGCGTAAGCCACCGCGCCCGCCTGAAAGATATTTAATAGAGTAATGAACCTCCATGTATCCGTTACCCAGCTTTGATTATCCACTCATGCCATTATTGTTAAGATCAGTCTCTCCACTTCTTTGCTGCCTGTTTATTCACATCATTTCATCTAAAAATTGCAGAGTATATCTATAAAAATAAACACTTTTAAAGCAGAGAGTTGGCCGGGCGCGGTGGCTCAAGCCTGTAATCCCAGCACTTTGGGAGGCCAAGACGGGTGGATCACGAGGTCAGGAGATCGAGACCATCCTGGCTAACACGGTGAAACCCCGTCTCTACTAAAAAATACAAAAAAACGGCCGGGCGCGGTGGCTCAAGCCTGTAATCCCAGCACTTTGGGAGGCCGAGACGGGCGGATCACGAGGTCAGGAGATCGAGACCATCCTGGCTAACACGGTGAAACCCCGTCTCTACTAAAAAATACAAAAAAACTAGCCGGGTGAGGTGGCGGGCGCCTGTAGTCCCAGCTACTCGGGAGGCTGAGGCAGGAGAATGGCGTTAACCTGGGAGGCGGGGCTTGCAGTGAGCTGAGATCCAGCCACTGCACTCCAGCCTGGGCGACAAAGCGAGACTCCGTCTCAAAAAAAAAAAAACCAAAAAAAAAACCAGAGAGTTTTTGAGCAGTTCAGTACATGGATTTTCCTTTAAATGCTTTGTAAATGTCGTTACTTGCACAAAGCCTTCGTGTGTTCTTGCACTCTTAATTAATTTTGCAGTGATTCACAACTTTTCCAGCAGGGGGCACTTGGAAGCTGGAGGGATTTAGGTATTCAAAGGAGAGCCCTTGAGCTTTTATCATAACTCAGAGTAATCCATCTCTTCCCATGCTTTTTGAAAAATCTCTTTGGTGAATCTAGATGCAAAGCAAAAGATGCGACAGGCCTGGAAGTCCTGGTTGATCTACGTGGTTGTTCGTAGGACCAAACTTCAGATGCAGACTACGGCTCTGGAGTTTAGGCAACGGAGTATCTTAAGGTGAGTCTGCTCAACTGCCCTACAAAGTATCAGCCATCATTTTACCTCATCAGTTTTATGGTGCTGGAAAACAGCATAAGACCCCACCTTAAAACAATGGTTTGTGTTTGGTTTTATTTTTATTTATTTATTTATTTTTCGAGATAGGGTCTTACTCTGTCACCCAGGTTGCAGTGCAGTGGCACAATATCAGTTTACTGTAACTTCCACCTCCTAGGCTCAAGCAGTCCTTCCACCTCAGCCCCCCGAGCAGCTGGGACTACAGGCATGCACCACTATGCCCAGCTAATTTTTTTTTTTTTTCATTTTTTTGTAGAGGCGAGGTTTTATCATGTTTCCCAGGCTGGTCTTGAATTCATGGGCTTAAGCGATCTGCCCACCTCAGCCTCCCTAAGTGCTGGGATTATAGGCATGAGCCACCATGCCCCATTCTCACCTTGAAACAATGTTTTGAATGTAGTTGATGCCTAATAAAGATTTATTGATAACTTGTTTATAAGATCAGTTTCACATAATCATAATTAACACGAATTGAGTGCTTACTATGTTCTAAACTCTGTTAAGTTTGTGTGTGCATGTGATAATTTTGTAATGTAAAGTATCTAACTCTTACCATAAACTGTAAGTACCATTATTGTACAGATTAAGTTGTACAATAAGGCTCAGAGAGGTCGAGTAACTTGCCTAGCATATACAGGTTGTAATTGGCAAAACTAAGGCTCACCCACCCATACTCTTAACTGCTGTTCTGCATTGAAGCCCATCAGCATTGTAGACATACTGGAAGAACATGAATTAGTCCACTTTTGTAGCCAGATGTGTAACAATGAGCTGCATTATAATGGACAGATTTCACTCTCTTGTCTGTAGTGATCCACTGGTGTCCTGAATGGTAGTATATTAAGAGCTCACTTCCTGCCTGAAAGAGTTGGGTATTGAACAAAGTATGGATAATAGGAGAGGCTTTCAGCTGCACTTACTTGGGTTTGAATCCCTCTTCCAGCCTGTATTATTGGGTCATTTCATCTCTTCAGCTCTTATTTTCTTCATCATTGAAATTGTTACACCATACTTACAGGTTTGTCATCAGGAAAAAATAAAGTAATATCTGTAAAGTGTTTAACAGTGTCCAGAACATCAGTGGGCATAAAGAAGTTATTTATTTAAGTAGAAATAAAATAGGCAGAGTGCAGTAGCTCAGACCTGTAATCCCAACACTTCAGGAGGCTAAGGTGGGAGGATTGCTTGAGGCCAGGAGTTTGAGACCAGCCTGGGCAACAAAGCCAAGACACTGTCTCTACACACAAAAAAATATTTTTAATAAGTAATTAAAATCGTTACTTAAAATGTATTCAGCAAGTATTTCAAAGTGCCTAATTAGTATGCAATTTTACTTGAGTCTGAGTGATTTTTTTTTTCCCCCGAGATTTATTCTCGCACTGTTGCCCAGGCTGGAGTGCAGTGACGTGATCTTGGCTCACTGCAACCTCCGCTTCCCAGGTTCAAGCTGTTCTTCTGCCTCAGCCTCCCAAGTAGCTGGGATCACAGGAGCATGCCACTATCACCCGGCTAATTTTGTTTTTGTTTTTGTTTTTGTTTTCGAGATGGAGTTTTACTCTTGTTGCCCAGGCTGGAGTGCAATGGTGCAGTCTCGGCTCACCGCAACCTCCACCTCCCAGGTTCAAGCAATTCTCCTGCCTCAGCCTCCTGAGTAGATGGGATTACAAGCATGCACCACCACGCCCGGCTAATTTTGTATTTTTAGTAGAGACGGGGTTTGTCCGTGTTGAGGCTGGTCTCGAACTCCTGATCACAGGTGATCCACCCGCCGTGGCCTCCCAAAGTGCTGGGATTACAGGCGTGAGCCACCGCGCCCTGCCTAATTTTGAATTTTTAATAGAGACAGGGTTTCACTATGTTGGCCAGGCTGCTCTCAAACTCCTGACCTCAGGTGATCCACACGCCTCAGCCTCTCAAAGTGCTGGGATTACAGACATAAGCCAGTGTGCCAGGCCATAACTTATGTTTTTTAACAAACCAAATTGTGTAGGCCAAACAGCATATCTGTGGTGTCTAAAGCAGGATCTGACCGTAGGAACCGTAAGTTTCCAACCATTAATTGGCAGATTTGGGACTTTTTCTCGATTGTTTTGTTTTTTTTTCCCCAGCAGTGAATCTAGAGATGGTGCTATGAAGGAGAGGGCTAGAGCTGAGGGTCTGAGGCCCCACACTAACTGCTCCTCTCTTTTCTGAGTGGTTTTTTTCTGATGGATTCCATCGTTGATTTGCTCTTTCACAGGGTGTGGTGGAGCATGTGGAGGCAGCAACTAGGACAGGTCCGTGTGAGCCGTGCCCTCCATGCCTCTGCTGTGAAGCACAGGGCCCTGAGCCTCCAGCTGCAGGTGAGTCCAGTAAACGTGGGTTTTGGCATCCTCTGTCCATGTTGTCAAGTGTCTCACCCACAGAGGGAAGTGCTGGGCCTTCCCTGCAGCTCAGGGCCTGAGCCAGGGTGGGGGCAGAGGTAATCCGGAAGGCTGGGCTCTTCCAGAGGGAGGCTGCTGTTAGGAATAAAGCAGAGGCTTGTCCTAGATGAGCCTAGATCAGTGGCTTCCAGAGTGCTTCTGGTAATTGTGGAGCTGGAGAGGGATTTATAAATTAGTTATAAACATGTTTAGAGAAACAGCAGTATACTCTGATTTCCTCATTACTGTTTTCCTACAGCAAATCAGAAAATAATTGGGGCAGAAAAGAAACTAAGACTGAAGAGAAAACCTGGCTGCTGCTGCTTTGTAGTTTTGATGGTCTTAGAGTGTTCTTTTAGGCAAGCCCCTAGCTTTTTTTGTCAATCATAAAGGACTAAAGCCTGTACTAAAACTTTCTTATCCTTTGACATATTCTCTGAATTCTTGTCATGTTTTTATGCCTGCTGGGTACTTACAGAGCTGCCAAGTAAGTTATAGGAAACAGAACCGGGAAGAGGAAAAAAAAAATTAGCGCCTGTTTCCAAATGTAGGAATAGTATCTTCTTATTCTAACAACAAATTGCATAGTCCATGCAAATATGTGCAAATCACATGCAAATAGCATATATAGTCATCTAGATCAGTGATCAGCAAACTGGCTCACTTTGGACTGCTTTCTGTGTTTGTAAATAAAGTTTTATTAGGATGCTGTTACACCCATTCATTTACGTATCATCTGTGGCTGCTTTCCGATTACAAGGGCAGTGTAGAGTAGTTGCAAAAGAGACCTTATGGCCTGCAAAAACTAAACTATTTGTTTTCTGACCCTTTAAGAAAAAGTTTGCTGACCTCTGAACTTGTAAAGTCTTCTGAGGCAATAGCAAGGAAATAAGAGACACAGCCAATAATAATAACAGTACCAATAAGCAGCAGCAACTGCAGCCTGAGTGACAGAATGGGATCTTGTCTCAAAAACAAAAAAGAAGAAGAAGTAGCTTTTATCGTTGTCTACTTGTGTTAGGTGCTGGACTAAGTGCTTTACGTGCATTATCTAATTTTCACAAACCTTTGTAAAAGTCCCATGTTATTGTTAAGAAAACCAGGAAGGTTAAATAACTTGAACCAGGGTCATATGTATAGTGAATGTTAGAACCAGGTTTTAACCTAAGCAGCCAGAAAGCTGCATCATTATCTCTTTTTTTTTTTTTTGAGACAGAGTATCACTTGCTGTCTCACCCAGACTGGAGTGCAGTGGCACGATCTCGGCTCATTGCAACCTCTGCCTCCTGGGTTCAAGCAATTCTCTTGCCTCAGCCTACCAAGTAGCTGGGACTACAGACGCATGCTGCCACGCCCGGCTAATTTTTTGTATTTTAGTAGAGATGGGGTTTCACTGTGTTGCCCAGGCTGGTCGCTAACTCCTGAGCTCAGGCAATCTGCCTGCCTCAGCCTCCCAAAGTGCTGGGATTACAATGGTGAGCCACCGTGCCTAGCCCAGAATTTTTTAAAGTAACAAAATTTAATGGAATGGACACTACCAAAGCTCTACCCTCCCTCCCTCCCTTCTACTACCTTTCCTCCTCAGAGATAGCCACTCCTGATTCTGGTATGATTGTTCTCCTGTATTCTTTTTTCTTGTAAAAATATGTGCACATATCCTTAAAGAATAAATGCATGGTCCTCCTGTAGTCCTGTCTACTCCGGAGGCTGTGGCAGGACGATCACTTCAGGTCAAGTGTTTGAGGCTAGCCTGGGCAATATAATTAGACCCCATCACTTTAAAAGAGGTGGGAGAGGCCACGGTGGCCTACGCCTGAATACCGGGACTTCAGGAGGCCAAAATAAGAGGATCACTTGAGTTTAGGAGTTCAAGACCAGACTAGGCAACATAATGAGACCCCATCTCTACAAAAAAAAAAAAAAAAATTAGTTAGACGTGGTGGTGCATGCCTGTTGTCCCAGCTACTTGGGGGCTTAGGTTGGAGGATCACTTGAACCTGGGAGGTCAAGGCTGTGGTGAGCCATTGATCATGCCACTGCACTCCAGCCTGGACAGTAGAGTAAGACCCTGTCTCAAAAATAAATAAATAAATAAATAAGTAAATAGCATGGCTTTGTGTAGTTGGGACATTTATGAATGGTGTCATACTGTACTTTGCAACTTGTTTTTTTAGTGCAACGGTATATTTTTGAGGTTTAGCCATGTGATTTCTTTCTTCCTTTTTAAAAATAGAGACAGGGTCTTTCTCCATTGCCCAGGCTGTTCTTTAACTTGCAGCCTCAAGCAATTCTCATACCTTGGCTTCTTAAAGTGCTGGGATTACAGGCCTGAGCCACCCTGCTTGGCCCTATCTATGTAGATAGACAGAGATTTATTAACTGTGTATATTATGCCATTGTATAAACAAGGCACAGTTTATTTGCTTACTGATGGACTGTTGACTACCTCTGCTTTTTATAATTATGAACAATACTACCGAGAGCATCCTTTTTTTTTTTTGAGACTCCATCGCAGTGGTGCGATCTCAGCTCACTGCAACCTCCGCCTCCCAGGTTCAGGCGATTCTCCTGCCTTAGCCTCCCAAGTAGCTGGGACTACAGGTGTGTGCCACCACATCCAGCTAATCTTTGTATTTTTAGTAGAGATGGGGTTTCACCATGTTGGCCAGGCTGGACTTGAACTCCTGATCCACCTGTCTTTGCCTCCCAAAGTGCTGGGATTACAAACATGAGCCACCATGCCTGGCCCCAGTTTCTTTTAATTATTCACAGATCTCTTTCTCGGCTCTCTTCCATTCATGTATTTGTCTATCCATACCATACAAATACCATACTCTTTTAGTTACGATTTGATGAAGCAGGTAAGCAAGAGTGTAGGTTCTTGAGTCAGACTGTCCAGTGGAATTCTGCCTCTATCACCTATTAGCTTTGTGCCTTTGAATGAGTTATTTCACCTTGTTTGTACCTCAGAATTCTTATCTGTAAGTAGATCATAATAGTACCTACCTCATGAGATTGTTGAGGCTTTAGTAGGACGATCCAGTTATTAATAATATACTCAGAGCAATGCTTGGAATATGGAAATGCTTGATAAATGCTAGCTGTTTATTACTATTCCTACTTAACATACAGCTCTTAAGGCTCTATATTTGAGAGAGAATCCCCTTTATTCTTGTTTTGTTTTTAAACTTGTCTTAATTGTTCTTCTGTACTCTTTCTTATTAATTTTAGGATCAACTTGTCAAGTTCTATAACAAAGCCTATTAGGATTTTTTTTTCTTTTTTTTTTTTTTGAGACAGAGTCTCGCTCTGTCACCCACCCACTGGAGTACAGTGGTGCGATCTTGGCTCGCTGCAAGCTCTGCCTCCCAAGTTCACACCATTCTCTTGCCTCAGCCTCCCGAGTAGATGGGACTACAGGTGCCCGCCACCTCACCCGGCTATTTTTTTGTATTTTTAGTAGAGATGGGGTTTCACCGTGTTAGTCAGGAGGGTCTCGATCTCCTGACCTCGTGATCTGCCTGCCTTGGCCTCCCAAAGTGCTGGAATTAACAGGCGTGAGCTACCGCACCTGGCTCAGCCTATTAGGATTTGTATTGCAATGTACTGACAGCTTATTAGGTTAGAATTGAGTCATTTCATCTATGAATTTGATATATCTCATATTGCTGAGCTTGAGAAGGGAGAGTAGGAAGGATGAGATCATGAGGTAACAGCCAGAACGTAGGGCCTTGCAGGCAGCACTTGAGAAAAAAGGCTTTGACTTTTATTCCTGGGAAGGTGAAGAGCTGCTGGCTCTGAGCAGAGGCGTAACATGATTGTACCTACCTCTTAACAGGATTCTCTGATTCATAGTGTACTGCTTTTGGGGTAAGAAAGGGAAGGATATATATGAATGTGTGTCTGTGTGTTTGTGGTGTGTGTGTGTATGTCTGTGTTTGCTTATATTTTCAAGAAGGAATAATGGAAAAATAAATGAAAAACTTACCAAAAAATGGTTACCTATAGGAGGAGGGAGGGAAGAGTATAGGAATAGAGTACTTCTGTGAATTTACTTTGTTACATAGTTTTAACTTCAGAACTATGCAAATATTTTATATAATTACAAAGCAAGAGTAAGTAAAAAAACAATTGATATATTTTCAAAACAAACTGAAATAAACATATCAAGTTTGTGGCAATGACTACACAGAAAAAATTACTTCAAGTAACTTTAAAATACAATATTTTGACTGTTCACCCTGGTGGAATGTGTTAAAAGGACATAATGAACTGCTAAGAAATCTAAAACCACATTCTTATTAAACAAGTGTTATTGTTACTAGGAGGTTTGAAATTGTTGTATTGAAAGTATAGTTACATTGTAAGATAAAGCAAATAATTATGGCAGTGTTGTTAGGAATAAAGATCTTCAATAGAAAAGATTACAAGTATAAAAATTAAAGAAATTAAATCTGCAGTTGGAACTGTAAATATCAATATGGACTCAATTATATATGTATGTGTATATATATGTATATATATGTGTGCATATGTGTATGTATATATATGTGTATATATGTGTATGTGTATATATATGTGTGTATATAACCATAAATACATTTCTGGCCTGGCACGGTGGCTCCCAGCACTTTGGGAGGCAGAGGCAGGTGGATCACCCGAGGTCAGGAGTTTGAGAACAGCCTGGCCAACATGGTGATACCCCATCTCTACTAAACATATAAAAAAATTAGCTGGGCGTGGTGGTGGTGGGCACCTGTAATCCCAGCTACTCGGGAGGCTGAGGCACGAGAATCATTCGAATCCAGGAGGCAGAGGTTGCAGTGAGCCAAGATTGTGCCAACTGCACTCCAGCCTGGGTGACAGAGTGAGACCCTGTCTCAAAAAAAAAAAGCATTTCTAACTCTATTTACTGAAAAGACTTAGAAGCAGTGACCAGTAGTATAGCATTTAGTATCCCCAGTGCCCAAGTTGTGGTCTTAACTATTTCCCACTAATAGGAAGCAGGGCTTTTTAGAGAAATGGCTGATTATAGGTCTGGGGCAGGAAATAGACAAGATACACCTAGGACATAGTGTGGTGAAGACTGAGGAACTTAACAAAAGCTAATGGAATTGTGTCAGAAGGACTCAGGGACCAATTTGGAAGGGTTCCCGGGGCTTAAGATAGAAAAGTTTGAGCATCAAAAAACAATAAGCTAGGCATGGTGGTGCCTGCAGTCCCAGCTACTCAGGAAGCTGAGGCAGGAGGATCACTTGAGCCCAGTAGATTGAAAACATCAAGTACATAAAATTCATGCATTTGAAATAACTTTAAAAGAAAGTGGAACTCGTCGGTCATGATTTTGGGTTGTTAGGGGAGTAACTCAGTTCTTTAAAAATTAATGAAGGCAAAAAATGAAGCATTTATCCCACCTTTCCTGTATAAACTGTTAACTCCAAGAAACCAGAGGGTTAACGAGAGAGAAGGCTTCTTCATAGAATTCCAGTTAATAAATGCAGAAGGAGTACTAGAAGAGAAAATTGCTGTTTTGCCACCTCTAATGAGGACACAGATCTAGGCAGCCATCACTAGGTGAGAGGATGGTGGGAAAATACAGGAGAAATCTGGCTACCTGCCGTCTGAATCCACCAGACAATCTTGGCATTGCTACAACTATGGCAGCCAGACTTGATGTGCCTCATGATACTATGTAAGTGGAAGTACCCAGCCACATTCATGAACTGTTCTTGCCTAAAAAATTGAACATGACTCCAAGCCTAATGCAAGTCTCTCAGTTTATAGGAAATACAGGGGTCAGAGTAACAAGTTAAAGACACCTCGAGATTACAGTCAGTCACATCCAAAATGTAGGACATTTTATAGGATAGATGACTTGATTTCTCTAGTAGATTGATGGCATGAAAGAGAAAAAAAAGCAGGAAGGAAAATTGTCATATAAAACAGAGAGATTTAAGTGACCTAAGAATTAAAGCAAACCAAAAAGGACCACTCTGGCTGTCGTGTTAGGAATACATCAGAGCCAGGCATGGTGGCAGATGTCTGTAATCCCAGCACTTTGGGAAGCCAAAGCGGGTGGACAGCTTGAGCCCCAGCGTTTGAGACCAGCCTGGACAACAAGGTAAAACCCTGTCTCTACAAAAAATACAAAAAATTATCCTGGTATGGTGGCATGTGTCTGTAGTCCCAGCTACTCAGGAGGCTAAGTGGGACGATCACCTGAGTCCGGGAAGTTGAGGCTGTAGTGAGCTATGATTGCGCCACTGCCCTCTTGCCTGGGCAATGGAATAAGACCCTGTCTCAAAAAAAAAAAAAAAAATAGCTGGGCATGGTGGTGCATGCCTGTGGTCCCGGCTGCTCAGGAGGCTGAGGCAGGAAGATTGCTTAAGCCCAGGAGATTAGGGCTGCAGTGAGCAGTATTCTTGCCACTGCACTTCAGTCTGGCAGTCTGGGTGACAGAGTGAGACCTTGTCTCTAAATAGATAAATAAATAACCAGAGATGATCAAGGATATAAACAGGGAGAACAAGTGAGAAGCTATTACGAAATTCCGGGTGAGATTTTGCACAAAGATGATAAGAAGACGGTAGTTGGATTCTGGATATCTTTTAAAGATGTAACCGACACCTTTAAAAGATGTGTGGATGAGATACGAAGTTTTAGAGTCCAAGATGACTTCCAAGTTTTGGCCTGGGGAATTGTAACAACGGAGTGCCATTTACTGAAATAGGAAAGACTGCAGGAGAAGCAGGTTTGTGGGAAGAGATTAGGAGGAGCCCAATTCTGGCCTCTGTATCTTCAGCCTGATAGGCCTTTTGAATATCCACAAGAAGATATGTTAAGGAAGCAGTGGGATATTGGGATATATGTGTGGAATATTGAGGATGGGGCCAGGATAGGAGGTACATTTGGGAAATTCAGGAGTTCTCAGTAGGCAGATGGTATATGAAGTTACTAGAGTGGGCGGGGTGCGGTGGCTCATGCCTGTAAATCCCAGCACTTTGGGAGGCTGAGGCGGGAGGATTGCTTGAACCCAGGAGTTCAAGACCAGCCTGAACAACATAGACCCCATCTCTTTTTTTAAAAAAATCTACTAGGGTGTGCGAAAAAATAAAGGGAGTGAGTGTAACTAGAGGAGAGGTTCCAGGGCTGAGCCTGCGAGGGGCACAGAGGTGGGAGTCAGCAATAGAAACAAAGCAGGGACCCGGACACATCCCAAAAGCCAGGTGAAGGAAGGAGGAGGCTTTGTCAGACACTCCTGGCAGATCAAGGGAGGTGAGGACTGAAATCTGACCTTTGGATTGAGCAACGTGGAGATGGCCGATGCATTCGATAAGAGCAGTTTCATTCAGTAAGCCGTGGGAGTGGGCTCAAGAAGGCCTGCCTGGGAGACAGAGAGATTAGAAAATAGCTCTTTTGAGGAGCTTGAAACAGAAAGAACCAAAGTGTTAGCTGGACGGCACAGTGTGGTCTAGAGTCTAGAGAGGGGTGTTGCTTTCTTTGAGAATCACTGGTTTATTCCTTTCAGAAAGTATTTTTGTGATGGCAATCTTCCCCCCATAACTTTTTATTTTTGACAAACACCAAATCATAGAAAAGGTGGATACTGGATGTATTTCACCCAGTTTAACCCATTGTGGTTTTTTGGTTTGGTTTGGTTTGGTTTGATTTTTTTGAGACAGGGTCTCACTCTGTCGCCCAGACTAGAGTGCAGTGGTGTGATCACTGCTCACTGCAGCCTCAACCTGCTCTAAAATTATAGACACAAAGTTTATCTTAAAGCTTATATCTCCTAAAAAGGGCAGTCTCCCACATAACCATAATATCATTATTGTATTCCAAGAAATTTAATATTGATATGATAATATGTAACATGCAGTTCATATTAAAATTGTATATGGTTGCTATTTTCATTTCCATAGTCTAATCAAAGGTCACCCATTGCTTTTAGTTGTTATATCCTGAAGACATTTTTTTAGGATGGGGAAAATAATAGCACATCGGTATGCTGATTTCAGAAATCTATAGAGAGTGAAAACGTGATTTATAAGAGGGCAGCTGCCAAGGCGGTAAACTTAGGAAGATTCGATGTAGCCAGAGCGGGACAGGGTTGGGAGGGGACTGACTTTGGTGGGAGGATGGACGGTTTATCCAGAGTAGCAGGAGAGAGAGAAGACAGAGCCCGTGGGCAGGTGGGTGGTTAAACATGGTGGACCTTGAGGAAATTTTCTTTTGATTGCTTTTATTTCTTAGTGAAATGGGAGCGATGGTATTCAGTTGTGAGGAGGGAGAGGAGAGGTGCGACAGGTTGAAGAAAAGATATGAAGTCTTTGTCTAAGTCATCTTCAGATTAGGACATGCATTATCACTGATCTAAGGGTGTACATTTATAGACCCTTAGCTTCTATAGATAGGCATCCCTGGAACTAATCTGCCTGAAAAAGGACCACTTTACAGTAAGCGTCCTCTGACTTTGGAAGAAAAGGCAGACCCTCCCCTGTCCCAAATCTGAATGAATTATGTCACCCCTCGGATCGTTTCTGCTCCTTGTCTGCTTGTTTGTGTTTTTGTTTTGAGTTGGTCACTCTTGTCGCCCAGGTCGGAGTGCAGTGGTGTGATCTCAGCTCCCCGCAACCTCCGCCTCCCGCGTTCAAGAAATTCTCCTGCCTCAACCTCCTGAGTAGCTGGGATTACAGGCACCCACCATCACGCCTAGCTAAGTTTTTATATTTTTAGTAGAGATGGGGTTTCGCCATGTTGGGCAGGCTGGTCTCAAACTCCTGACCTCAGGTGATCCGCCTGCCTCGGCCTCCCAAAGTGCTGGGATTACAGGCATGAGCCACTGCACCTGGCATCTGCTTGCTGATTTTCTTCTTCTTTTTTTTGTAATCCAGAAAAAAATTACTTTTGAAAGCAGAATGTCCCTCTTAAAGACCCTTTTACTCCACAGTCCCATAGCTTATGATCCCGCTAGGGGATTGCCACTTCCTTGTTTCTGATTTCAGCCTTTCCACTGTGTGTGTCTTTCTCTTTTCCCTTTCCACCTGCTCTTCACCCTGTTTTCCTGCCTCTCCTTTGACTATTGTCTCTTCTCTGGTTTTCAGGCTTGGTCACAGTGGCGGGAACAGCTCCTGTATGTCCAGAAGGAGAAACAGAAGGTCGTCTCCGCGGTGAAACACCATCGGCACTGGCAAAAACAGAGATTTCTGAAGGCCTGGCTTGAATACCTGCAAGTTCGCAGAGTGAAGAGACAGCAGAATGGTGAGTAAGAAGCTCCAGGCTCTCAAGACAGAGGATCTGGTCACAATTTCCACTCTCCTGCTGCCGTTGGTACTGTACTAAGAAGTAATATAATGACGTTACTCCAGAAATGTTGGTAAAAGGAGATTGAGGAGGAAAATACATCATCCTTGAGTCAAACTTATTTCCCTTTGGCCTTTTCTTTTATTTATGTATCTATATCTATCTATCTATAGATAGAGTTTTTTTGGAGACAGAGTTTTGCTCTTGTTGCTCAGGCTGGAGTGCGGTGGTGCGATCTCAGCTCACTGCAACCTCCGCCTCCTGGGTTCAAGTGATTCTTCTGCCTCAGCCTCCCAAGTAGCTGGGATCACAGATGCCCACCGCTTCGCCCAGCTAATTTTTGTATTTTTAGTAAAGATGGGGTTTCGCCAAGTTGGCCAGGCTGGTTTTGAACTCCTGACTTCAGGTGATCCCCCTGCCTTGGCCTCCCAAAGTGCTGGGATTACAGGCGTGAGCCACTGCACCCGGCCTCTTCTGTATATTTTTTATCTAAATAGGGTTTTCATTATGCTCTAAGTATTGTAATTATTTTGATTAATATGTTGATAACTTATGGCTTTGTGTCTTGCTTTTTTCCACACAGTTAATTAACATTTTCCTGCATCTTAAGTATTTGTCACAATTTTTTTTTTCTTTTGTTTTTTGAGATGGAGGCTTGGTCTGTCGCCCAGGCTAGAGTGCAGTGGCGTGATCTCCACTCACTGCAAGCTCCGCCTCCCAGGTTCACGCCATTCTCCTGCCTCAGCAGGAGAAGATGGGACTACAGGCACCCGCATGGTGCCCTGCTGACTTTTTGTATTTTTAATAGAGACGGGGTTTCACCATGTTATCCAGGAGGATCTCGATCTCCTGACCTTGTGATCCACCCGCCTCAGCCTCCCAAAGTGCTGAGATTACAGGCATGAGCCACCGTGCCCAGCTATGAATGTTATTTTTTTTAACAACTATTCATATTTTATAGGATGGCTTACCTTAATATACTTAGCCATTCTCCTATTAATAGATATTTGGATAGTTTCTGTTTGTCTCCAATTATGCAAATGCATATGATTTTGATATCAAGTTTTTTGGATATTGCTTATATGGTTTTGTTTCCCAGTTAGATTCAGAAGTAATAATACACAGAAATGTGAACATTGGTACACTTTTAAAGTTAAGTTTATTGAGTTTATACCCAAGTGAGTCAAGCACTGTGCTAGACACTGGGTTAGGGGTCTCTGGCATTCAGCCAAACCTCGCTGCAGAAATCTCTTAGGCTGCCAACACTGTCTCTTGGGAGAGTTCGAATGTGTTCTTTGGAGGATAGTGACCCCAGACCAGCAGTCCAGTTGCCCAGTCCTGGAATGTGAAGGCATTAAGCTGTTTAGCATGATAAGCTATAGACTAACGCCTGCCTCCAGTTACAGCATTCAAATTCCAGGTCTGATTCCCATCCCCTTCCCGGGCCCTAGCTCATCAGACCATTATCTGACTAGCATTAAAAGGAGATGAAGCTGGCAGCCAGGATCAGGTTGGCTGAAAGCTCAAAAAAGCCTATGCCAGCATGGCAGCTGAATTTTATGTCATTAACTAAATCTCTAAGTCCTATCCAGGAGTCATTTGTTTAGAAGCAAAAGTAAAACAGTCCTTTTGAAAGCAACAGTTATCATTCCTGTTTATCAGTATCTAACCAGAAGCCTCAGCCCTTTGATGTAACTGATTTTATAGCACCCTCCTCCCTAAAATCACAGAGCTTTTCTCTTTCCTTGGAGAGAGGAGATATAACTCAGGGATTTCTAATGACCTTTCAAGGTTTAAAAAAACATGTATTTTGGCCGGGCGTGGTGGCTCACGTCTGTAATCCCAGCACTGTGGGAGGCTGAGGCGGGCAGATCACTTGAGGTCAGGAGTTCGAGACCAGCCTGGCCAACATGGTGAAACCCCCCGTCTCTACTAAAAATACAGAAAAATCAGCGAGGGATGGTGGTGCATGCCTGTAATTCCAGCAACTCGGGAGTCTGAGGCAGGAGAATCACTTGAACCCAGGAGGCACAGGTTGCAGTAAGCTGAGATCGCGCCACTGCACTCCAGCCTGGGCGACAGAGCGATACTCCAACTCAAAAAAAAAAAAACAAAAAACTTTTAGCATTGTGTGTGTGTGTGTGTGTGTGTGTGTGTGTGTAGCCTTGAACCCCTGCTGTCACCAGTAGTGGGGTTCAGCTTGTCTTAAAGATGTTTCCAGTTCATCCTCTAACCTTGAGGGAGCAGCAGTTATTTCTCTGTTGCAGAGATGGCTGAGCGATTCCATCATGTCACCGTGCTCCAGATACACTTCTGTGACTGGCAGCAGGCCTGGGAGCAGAGGCAGAGCTTGTATGCCTACCATGCCCAGGTGGAGAAACTGGCCAGGAAGATGGCCCTGCGGCGCACCTTTACTCACTGGAAACACTGTATCCTTTCAGATACCCAGGCTGTCCATTGCCTCAGCCAGGACAGCAGGAGCTCAGCAGCACGTGAAATGAAAGTCATGAGATACATGGGAAACAACTGCCAAACGATTTACAACAGCCTTTTCTCTGTTGGCAGTCTTAAAATTTTTTGTTTAATTGGGATTGTGTATAAAAAGAGTACTTATATATTTATAGTTTAAAAATAATAAAATGAACAACTATGTATCTTATTACCCAACTTTCAAAATAGAACCTTGCTAGCACACCTCTCTTCTCCTCCCTGATTGCATTCTTTTTCTTTTCCCTCAGGTGTAATCCCACTTTCCTGATGAACATTTTTTGGTATTATAATATAAGTGCTTTTCTCTGCCCACTAGGTGGTGGAAATAGCCACCACTGGCTTTTTCTTGGTGATACCATCACCGTGACCATAAGCTTCCATTTATTGCGCTTTTACTATGTAGCAGACACTATGCTTCATCCTCATAGCAGTGCTGTGGAGTAGATGCCACTATTGTCATTCTACAGACAGGGAAACAGATTCAGAGGAGTTGAGTGTATTTTAAAGTCACAAGTCATTGGCAGATTCAGGATTTTCAAAACCTGGGCCTTTAACTCCTGTATACATATTCTTTTTTTTTTTTTGGAGATGGAGTCTTGCTCTGTCACCCAGGCTGGAGTGCAGTGGCACAATCTTGGCTCATTGCAATCTCTGCCTCCCGGGTTCAAGCGATTCTCCTGCCTCAGCCTCACGAGTAGCCGGGATTACAGGCATGTGCCACCATGCCTGGCTAATTTTTGTATTTTTAGTAGAGATGGGGTTTCGCCATGTTGGCCGGACTGGTCTTGAACTCATGACCTCAGGTGATCCACCTGCCTCAGCCTCCCAAAGTGCTGGGATTACAGGCATGCAGGCATGAGTCACCGCACCCAGCCTCTTTTTTTTTTTTTTTTTTTTTTTTGAGACAGAGTCTTGCTCCATCACCCAGGCTGAATTGCAGTGGTACCATCTCAGCTCACTGCAACCTCCACCTCTCGGGTTCAAGCGATTCTCCTGTCTCAGCCTCCTGAGTAGCTGGGATTACAGATGCCCACCACCACACCCGGCTAATTTTTGTGCTTTTAGTAGACATGGGGTTTCTCCATATTGGCCAGGCTGGTCTCAAACTCCTGACCCAAAGTGATCCACTTGCCTCAGCCTCTTAAAGTAGTGGGATCACAGGGATGAGCCACCACGTCCAGCCCTGTGTACCTATGCGTTTTTTTTTTTTGCTTTTTTTTTTTAAGATGGAGTTTTCGCTCTTGCTGCCCAGGCTGGAGTGCAATGGCCCAATCTTGGCTCACCACAACCTCTGCCTCCTGGGTTCAAGCAGTTCTGCCTCAGCCCCATGAGTAGCTGGGATTACAGGCATGCACCACCATGCCTGGCTAATTTTTTTTTTGTATTTTTAGTAGAGACAGGGTTTCTAGATGTTGGCCAGGCTGGTCTCAAACTCCTGATGACCTCAGGTGATCCACCTGCCTCAGCCTCCCAAAGGGCTGGGATTACAGGCGTGAGCCACCTCGCCCGGCCACCCAGCCATATTCTTAATCACTACCCCTACCATACTGTGTGCCCAAGTATAAGAATCTGGACTGCCTAGGATGTTCATCCACACATTTTATTTGTTCATCAAAGTCTTGCTTTGTGTAAACTCCTGCTTAAATTCTTGGATACGAGGAAGCTCAGACTAATGGTAGTTCATTGTCTAGTGGGGAAAATAAACATGAAAATGGGTCTTTAAATATGGCATGATAACTGCTGTCATAAAGGTTTGTATCAAGTCCTGTGAGAGCGACTGTGGAGATTCAGCCAAGGAGGTAATGTTTGTGCAGAATTTAAGTCATAGGAGATGAGAAGTTGGGAAGGTTGATGTCTTAGGGGAAGACTGCAGAAGGTTGGAAAAGGCAAAAATGAATGACATTTATGCAGGTTTAGAGGTGAGGAAAAGCATTCAAGAATCTAGTGAGCTGTAGAGGTATGGATGGTGGGAAGGTAGAAGCAGGAACCTCTAGAGGTTTTTTAACTTTTTAAAATTTAGAGACAGGGTCACATGTTGCCCAGGCTGGAGTGCAGTGGCTTTCACAGGCACAATGGTAGCTTACTACAGTCTTGAACTCCTGGGCTTAAGCAATCCTCCCTCCTCAGCCTCCCAAGTAGGTGGAACTACAGGCACACACCATCACACCTGGCATCAGAGGTTTTTAAGAAGAGAAGAGGCTGGGGGCAGTGGCTCACACCTGTAATCCGAGTGCTTTACGGGGATCACTTGAACCCAGGAGTTTGAGGCTACAGTGAACTATGATGGCACCCTTGCCCTCCAGCCTGGGTGACAGAGTGAGACCTAGTCTCTTAAAAAAAAAAAAAAAAAAAAAAAGAAGGAAAAGAAATGCAGTCAGATTTGTGCATTGGAAAGGATAATTCTGGATTAGCGGAGAGAGGCTAGCACCAGTGGGAGACCAGTTATGGGAGGAGGCTCACTTACCAGTCTGCGTAAGGGATGAGTCAGATGAACTGCAGGGTGTTGGGAGTGGGGACAGAAGAGCAGGAGGGGTTGGAGAGAGCCAAGAGATTTAGGAAGAGAGCAGATGGACTTGGCGACCGATTAGATGAGAGTGGGAGGAGAAAAGGTTTGAAAATAACTCCAAGGTTTTTAGCTCAAACATCTGACTGGATTGTGATGCCAAAACAGTGATTACAGAAAAAGGAGCAGATTCTGCTTTAGATGTGGTGATTTCTAAATGTTTACTGAAATTGGTAGCAGTTTATCTCAGGTAATTTTTGCCTCTCATCTCATGGGCATTCAAGGGGAGGAGTGCAAGACCAGATGTTTGATCAGTAACTGACGGGGTTTCCCTTTGCCCACTGCTTCCCTGGGTCATCAGGAGTAGACAGAGGTGCACCTCAGCCCACCTGGCACGTGTGTTATCCCCGATAGCCACGACCCTTCAGGTGGCTTGCTGAGAATGCACTGTTTAGGGGCCAGAACCTTGTTGAGACTGGAGGCCTTCACTTCCTGGCAGATATGCTGCTGTGTGCAGAAGAAGCTGCCCGGTGTGAGATGGCAGAAGAGCACCACAGGCACAGCCAGCTGGTAAGAGCCCTGCATCCTGGCATGGCTCCACTCGGCAGCCTTGCTTGGGCATCCACTCTTGGGGTACCCTGACCCCTATCACCTTCATTAAATGCAGTCAGCTATGGGTGAGTTTTCGTCATGAAACCCTCCTTTCATTGTAGGTGTCCCTGTTTTCATTTTGGATTACAGGTGCTAATGGTGTAGGGTCAGAGGGCTTTGGAGCTGTAAAGGAACCTCAGAGATTTAGTCCTGAGCTTTTTTTTTACATGGGAAAAACCCCTTTTGAGTGGCAGAAGCCTCATTTATAAAATAGATCAAAGTAGCCGTGCTGTGGTTGAAGCATGTCAGGGAGTCAGTCCCTGTTCTACCTGCTACTGTTCCCTTCCCTTGCTATACGAGGTGGTCTTCGAATGTTTTCAGGAGCCTGTGGGGCTCCACAAAGCACAGTACAAAAAACCCTAATCCAGTCTGATATCTTCACTTCTGTCTCAGAAAATTGAAGCCTAAGGCTTGGGGAAATATGGGCAAATAAGCTTTGCTTAGTCAATTTGTGAGGCATTATTATTTTTTAGGGATGGAGTCTCACTGTGTTGTCCAGGCTGGATTCAAACTTCTGGGCTCAAGCAATCCTCCCACCTCAGCCTCCTGAGTAGCTGGGACTATAGGCATGTGCCACCATGCCCAGTGTGGAGGCATTATTATTATTATTATTAGAGATAGGATCTCCTCTGTCACCCAGGCTGAAGTGCCATGTTACAATCGTAGCTTGCTGCAGCCTTGAACTCCTGGACTCAAGTGATCCTTCCACCTCAGCCTCCCAAGTAGCTGGGACCACAGGCACATGCTACCATGCCCAACTAATATTTTAGATTTTTTTTTTTTTTTGAGACGGAGTCTCGCTCTGTCTCCCAGGCTGGAGTACAGTGGCGTGATCTCGGCTCACCGCAAGCTCTGCCTCTGGGGTTCACACCATTCTCCTGGGTTCATGCCATTCTCCTGCGTCAGCCTCCCGAGTAGCTGGGACTACAGGTGCCTGCCACCATGCCCAGCTAGTTTTTTGTATTTTCAGTGGAGACGGGGTTTCACCGTGTTAGCCAAGATGGTCTCGATCTCCTGGCCTTGTGATCCACCCACCTCAGCCTCCCAAAGTGCTGGGATTACAGGTGCCAGGCCTAATTTTTTAGTTTTTTATACAGAGTCTCCCTCTGTTGGCCAGGCTGGTCTTGAACTCCTGTGCTCAAGCGGTCCTCCTGCCTCAGCATCCTAAAGTGTTGGGATTACAGGTGTGAGCCACTGCACCTGGCCTTTTAGGCATTATTGATGGAGCTGGATCCAGGTCCATCCTGGCCCAACCCCAGCCCTTCCTTTCACTAAAGATTCCTTTTTCCGTTTTAGCAGCTCTGCAATTATAGTCATATAAATGTATGCACTGAGCCCATATGGGAAAAAAACAAAAACACAAAACCATCACAGACAAAAAGTCTGTCTTTTTCTGACAGGCAACAGTTGATGTTTACCTTGGTCTGTAGAATTGTCGTGTGGATTGTGGCGTTCTCTCCTGGTGTGGGCGTGTTTGTTCTTGTGCAGTATAGATGGACAGCAGGGAGGTTCAGCAAATATTTATTAAGTGCCTGCTGTGCAGACTGGCTTGTGTTAGACTCCCAGGTGAATCTCAAAGTAGAGAACCACACTCAGGGAAATAACAGCTGTGAGAAGCTGTGACCACGCTTCTCTCCCGTCATTTGAGGCGCGGTCTGCCTTCACCTGCTCTTGGTTTACAGACTCTACTGATTCCAGTCCTTGTAATCAGTTGTGTCCTTTCTTTGCACAGTATTTTTGCTTTAGAGCCCTAAAAGACAACGTGACCCACGCCCATCTCCAGCAAATAAGAAGGAATCTCGCTCACCGGCAGCATGGTGTCACGGTAAGGGTTGTCGTCTGTATCAAGGGACCTCTCCTGATGGCCATTCTCTCTTGCTCTTTTTTCAGTCTTGCCAAATTAAGCAGAACTCTATTTATTTATTTATTTATTTATTTATTTATTTATATTTATTTATTTTTTTTTTTTTGAGACGGAGTCTCGCTCTGTCGCCCAGGCTGGAGTGCAGTGGCCAGATCTCAGCTCACTGCAAGCTCTGACTCCCTGGTTTACGGCATTCTCCTGTCTCAGCCTCCCGAGTAGCTGGGACTACAGGCGCCCGCCACCTCGCCCGGCTAGTTTTTTGTATTTTTTAGTAGAGACGGGGTTTCACCGTATTAGCCAGGATGGTCTCGATCTCCTGACCTCGTGATCCGCCCGTCTCGGCCTCCCAAAGTGCTGGGATTACAGGCTTGAGCCACCGCGCCCGGCCAGAACTCTTTGTAAAAAGACTTTTGTGCTTCAAGATTTGTCCAGACTATCAACTCTAAAACCTTAGTTTGCATTTTCTTTCTCTCTCTCTTCTTTTTATTTTTCTTTTTTTTTTTGACAGAGTCTTTCTCTGTTGCCCAAGCTGGAGTGCAGTGGCACAGTCTAAGCTCACTGCAACCTCCGCCTCCGAGGTTCAAGCGACTCTCCTGCCTTAGCCTCCCAAGTAGCTGGAATTACAGGCATGCGCCACTACACCTGGCTAATTTTTGTATTTGTAGTAGAGACGAGGTTTCACCACATTGGCCAGGCTGGTCTCGAACTCCTGACTTCAGATGATCCGCCCGCCTCAGCCTCGCAAAGTGCTGGGATTACAGGCGTGAGCCACTGTGCTCGGCCTCTTTAGTTTGCATTTTCTTTGGTAATCCATGCCTACTGATAGAAAAACTCTTGTTTTTGCCTTGTTTGATCCCATTTTTTTTATCCGTTTGCTAAGAAAATGGATAGTTGACTCAAAGTTCAGGGACTGTGGATTTTGACCTTGACCTAGGGGATGTAGTGATACAAACACACTTTCTTTCTCTGCTTATTTAGAGGCAGGGTGTTGTTCTGTCACCCAGGCTGTAGTGCAGTGGCTTACTGCAGCCTCAACCTCCCAGGCTCAGGTGATCCTCCTGCCTCAGCCTCCCAAGTAGTTGGGACTAGAGCTGTAAGCCACCACACCCAGCTAATTTTGGTATTTTTTGTAGAGACGGGGTCCCACTGTGTTGCCTAGGCTGGTCTCAAACTCCTGGGCTCAAGTGATCTGCCCACCTTAGCCTCTCAAAGTGCTGGGATTACAGGTGTGAGCCACTGTACCCAACCCAAATACACTTTATTTATTTATTTATTTATTTTTGAGACAGGGTCTTGCTCTGTCGCCCAGGCTGGAGTGCAGCTGCAGTGGTGTGATCTCGACTCACTGCAACCTCTGCCTCCCAAGTTCAAGCAGTTCTCGTGTCTCAGCCTCCCAAGTAGCTGGGATCACAGGATCACTTAAACTTTGTCACCTTAACCATTTTTAAGTGTACAGTTCAGTGGCATGTATATCCTCATTGTGCAATCATACTATTCATCTCTAGAACTTTTTCATCTTGCAAAACTGAAACTCTGAACCCATTTCCTCTTTCCTCAGCCCCTGGAAACCACCATTCTACTTTCTGTCTCTATAAACTTGATTATTCTAGAGACCTCATAGGTGTAATCATACAGTATTTGTCCTTTTGCAACTGGCTTATTTCACTTAGCATAATGTATACTTTTTTAAATGACTACCTTTTTTTAAAAAAAAGGACAGGCCAGTTATTTTGTATATACAATTTATTTTTTATTATAATAATTCTTTTTAGAGACAGGGTCTTGCTCTGTCATCCAGGCTAGAGTGCAGTGGTGCGATCATAGGTCATTGTAGCCTCATCCTCCTGGGCTCAAGAGAATATCCTGCCTCAGCCTCCTGAGGAGCTAGGACTACAGGTGCACACCACCATGCCTAGCCTTGTAGAATATTATTGTGGGGTTTTTGTTTCTGTGTTTGTTTGTTTTTTTTTTTTTTTTGGTTAGTGTTTTGAGGTGGAGTTTCACTCTTGTTGCCCAGGCTGGAGTGCAATGGTGCGATCTCGGCTTACCGCAACCTCCACCTCCCGGGTTTAAGTGATTCTCCTGCCTCAGCCTCCCAAGTAGCTGGGATTACAGGCATGTGCCACCACGCCTGGCTAATTTTGTATTTTTAGTAGAGACAGGGTTTCTCCATGTTGGTCAGGCTGGTCTCAAACTCCTGAGAACTCAGGTGATCTGCCTACCTTGGCCTCCCAAAGTGCTGAGATTACAGGTGTGAGCCACCACACCCGGCCCAATGTTTTATGTTCTTGATTTATCTCATTGTTTCCTTTTGATATCATTTAATTTTCCTTTAATCTACGTGGTTTCTATAATCATTACATCTAAGGACTTGTTTAGATTGAAATTAAGCATTTAGGCAAGACTACTTCATAGGTAGGAATATGCAATAAAATCAGTTTTAATTTCCAGAATGGCTTTCTGAAATGTCCTTGTCTTCTGTGAGATTAGGAATAGCTTCTTCATCTAGATTTCCATAGACTGGAAGAACCATCTTTTTGCCTTTTATGTTGGCCCAGAATAGCTCTATAGTTCAGCCATCATTAATTTGTATGCCCAATGTATGTTGGCTGCTCCTAACTGAGGTAATTCCTGCTTTGGGGGAGCTCACAGTCTGTTGGAGTAAGGATTCACTGTTTTACCTTTCATCTCAGTAAATTTCCATTTTCTTCCTACCATGCTTCAGCTGCTGCACAGGTTCTGGAACCTCTGGCAGTCTCAGATTGAGGAGAAAAAGGAAAGAGAGCAGCTGCCCTTACTGCATGCTGCCTGGGACCACTACAGGTAGGGACTCTGGCTTCATCCCTGGCTCTCAGGGACTTTGTGCCTCTGACTTACTGTTTTCCTGGGGTAATCGCTTGCCCTTCTATGCATGAGTGTGGCAGATTCAGAAGGGCCTGCTGGGGTGGAGGTCCTGCTATAAACCGTTTGTTCCTGAATTTGGGATTTTGGCTGATCAGATGGGAGATAGAATAAGCATATGTGCATCAGTTCTTGGCCACCATAGTTTGGAGTATGTGCCTGGTCGCTCACTGCCTTGGTCCTACAGGCATCAATATGTTCCCAAGTTAGAATTCATGCATTACTAGTGTTAAAGAGAAGGGTCAGGGACATTTGTGACTCGGTCTTAAAGTGTGCAGGGAATGTTGTGAATATTTTAGAGCTAGTCGTTCAGTTAAAATAAATAACACTACATTTCTGTGAGGAAAACTCAGAATGTATAGGGTGGAAAGTATAAAGGGAAAAATAAAAGTTGCCTGGTCCCCTCCCTACAAGGAAGAGTAAGATCTTACTCCGCAGAGCAGGGAAGTACGAACTCTCTTGCTGCCAGAAATGTCGAACATGCCCTCCCTTTCTTTGCTCTCCCCTTTCCCTCCCTGCACAGTATAATCAACTTCTTTTGCATAGTTTAGGTCCAATTTTGAAGCATTTTTTAATGAGTTAGTGAGAATTCCAATAATTAACTGACTCATTTAGAGTTCTCAAGACACATTATTCCAAACCCTGGTTTACAAAACCTAGTGTGAGAGGCAACATGTCATGGACCCCCAGGCTTCGGCCATGAAACCAGGAAGTTCAGGCTATCTAGGGGACTTCATACATATTTCCTAAACTCCAGAGCTACTGTGCTTTTGGTGGTCTAATTAGGTTTTACAGGAAAGTTGTCAACATTTTAGGCAATCCACAGTCCAGAATCAGAGGTTGACAGATTTTACATTAGATACCAGGTTCTTACTGCCCTCTCTCCTAGAATGAAACTAATAAGCCCATGGGGTGCCTTTAACTCACAGGAAGTAACTGTACCCCGATTTACCCGCCTTAAAACAAAGTTTTAAAAACTCGACGTTCTTCCTTTTGTTTCAGGATAGCACTGCTGTGCAAGTGTATCAAATTGTGGCTACAGTATACTCAGAAGAGGCGGTACAAGCAGGTATGGAGTACTTTTTAGCAGATTGCTCTCCTGCCTTACATTCTTGGACCCATTTGCTTTGGAAAGATTCTTGGAAAAGACCTATGCCAAGAGGTCTTGTCGTTCTTCTTTGGAAGACAGGGTGTTGAAAAAGCTCAAAGACATTTCTTCCAGTTTCCACCTCTGATATCAGAAAGTCTTCATAACTTCCATTTCTCATCTGCTATGAAAATGTAAGTTCTCTCTGAAAGTACTGAGCTCTTATCAGCCATTCACACCTTTACTCAAATTCATTTAGCCTCTGAGTTAGCCAGCCCATCACCCAGTGGGACCTGCAAGAGATACACGGAGAGGTGCAGAGCGTAAGTGCTGCATCCCAGTACTAAACAGTGTGAGACATATGTCCCCCGGAGGTGGAGGATGTGAGGTCAGGACCACAAATAAGTAAAGGCAGATTGAGAAAGATAGATTCATTCAATTTAAGAAACACTTACTGAGCAACTGTTGTGCCTCAGACACTGCACTAAGCACTGAGGATACAACCGTGATATAAAGTCAACAAAATTCCTGCTCTCCCAGGGCTCATACTTTAGCACCAGGGTGACAAATAAGTGTGACCTTACAAGCCCATTCTGCCAATTGGGAGTACCTTCTGGAATGTTGAACTGAGAAGGATTTCAAGGCCATGTTGACACTCACTGGGAAAGGGTTCAGTTGATGGTGTCTGCCATTGTGAGAAGTGCCCCCTTTTTGGTCATCTCTGGAGTGTAACAGAGGAAGACACAAACCAAACTCCTCCCTGTTATTTTCATGCTGCCCACCCTACCCATACCTCCATCTTCTGCTGGAGTCTAAGAGGCGAATCTTTAAATTCACCTGTTAGCTAGTTCCCTATAGTTTGGGGATAGAATCCAAATTTTTAGCAAGGCCTACAAGCTCCTTTGGGAGCCGGTCCCTGTCTGTTTCTCTCCCCTTTCCTGTTACCACTCTGTTCCTTCACAACTGCACTCTGACCAGTTAAACTGCCAGTGGTTCCCTAAAGGCCCTCTGTGCTCTCCTGCTTATCTCTCCTGCTTCTCTTGGTACCTCCAGTTCTCAATTTCACACTCCTTTCCAGCTCAGATGTCACCTCCTCCCCCAGGCCAGTCCACCTCCACCCCTACCCCTGAGGCATGGCTTTATCAGAATATTCATCTTGTGGTTGTTCACTGGCTTCTCTTTCCTCACAGGCAGTGAAGTCCTTTAGAGTACAGCCTGTCCCTTTTTCCTCCTTAGCCCGACACCGTGCTTGGCATGGGGTATGTGCTAATATTTGGATGAATGAATGCACAGACCAACAAATGAACCGCCGTTGATTTCTTCAGAGCTTTTTTCCAAGGATGGTATCAATTGGTAGAGCTTGGATGCTATAGGGCATGGCCTCTTTTTGCGTCACTCTTGCCTTCCACACTTAGGAAATGCAAGAGTCACTGCATTCTTTGACATGCCTTTGGATTATGTTACTGGCTTTGAAAAGTTCAAGTAATGCAAGTTCACCAGAATGTAGGAAAGCCTTTCAGAAAAAGACTGAGTGTCAGAGTTGAAAGGTTGTATTTATTTATTTATTTATTTATTTATTTATTTTTATTTTTTTTTTTTTTGAGACAGAGTCTCGCTTAGTCGCCCAGGCTGGAGTGCAATGGCGCGATCTCGGCTCACTGCAAGCTCCGCCTCCCGGGTTCACGCCATTCTCCTGCCTCAGCCTCCCCAGTAGCTGGGACTACAGGCGCCCGCCGCCTCGCCCGGCTAATTTTTTGCATTTTTAGTAGAGACGGGGTTTCACCGTGTTAGCCAGGATGGTCTCGATCTCCTGACCTCGTGATCCGCCTGCCTCGGCCTCCCAAAGTGCTGGGATTACAGGCGTGAGCCACCGCGCCCGGCCGAAAGGTTGTATTTATTCAAGGTGGAAAGCTGAGGGTCTCTTTTATTTCCTTCCTGGAAAACGAGCACTCCCCTTGACACAGGGGCCCAACACTGGCAGCCAGTCTGGGGTCAGCATTTTCATCTCTCACACTGATCTAGCATGGCCTGCTTTTAAAGGTGTAGCAGGTCTGAAAAATAGAAAGAGCACTGCTTCGTCATTCCTAAACCTTCAGCTGACAATTTGAATATCACCTCTCGGTATAGGTATCCCAGGAGCACGTCAGTTCTTTCTATTCTTAGACAAGATAAAAATATTATTTTTTGTGGGTTTCTTCCTTTTTAAAAAGTGACATAGAGTCAGCCCTCTGTATCTGTGGGTTCCACATCCATGGATTCAACCAACCATGGAAAAAAATATGCAGAGAAAAAAAGAATGGTTGTGTCTGTACTCAACATATACAGACCTTTTTTTCTTGTCAGTAGTCCCTAAACAATATATAAACAATAGAATATAACAACTGTTTACATAGCATTTACATCGTGTTAGGTATTATGAGTAATCGAGATATATACAGGAGGATCGCCTAGGTTATATGCAGATGCCACATCAATTTGTTGTTGTTGTTGTTGTTAGTTTTTTGTTTTGTTTTGTTTTTGAGACAGGTCTCACTTTGTCACCCAGGCTGGAGTACAGTGGCATGATCTTGGCCCACTGCAGCTTCACTCTCCCCAGGTTCAAGCGATTCTCCTGCCTCAGCCTCCCAAGTAGCTGGGACTACAGGTGCAAGCCACTATGCCCAGCTAATTTTTTTATTTTTTTGTAGAGGTGGGGTGTCGCCATGTTACCCAGGCTGGTCTCAAACTCCTGAGCTCTGCCTGCCTCGGTCTCCCAAAGTGCTGGGAGTACAGACGTGAGCCACTGCACCTGGCCTGCTCTACCATTTTATGTAAGAGACTTGAGTATCCATGGATTTTGGTATCTGAGAGGGACCCTGTAACCAGTCCCCCACGAATACCAAAGGATGGTGCTCTGCAGAATGGCGAATTGTTTGCTAACTGTTGAAGCTGGGTGATGGGGCATAGGTATTCATTATACTGTCGGCTTCTACTTTTGCTTACATTTGAAAATGCCCATAAAAAAAAAAAAGAAAAGAAAAGCAATGTGTAGGTATTATAGAAAATTTAGGAAGTATAAAAAGACATAAAGAAGAAAAAATGAAACCATTCATGACATTTAATGGGTAAACCTGGTATTCCTCTGTGGGGGTAGGAGTGTATGTACCCATCTATTCACATACATATACATATGCATACTGATCCAGTTATCTATTGCTGTGTAAAAAATCACCCCAAATTCAGTGGTATAAGACAACAACCATTCTATTATGCTTTATGGATTCTCAAAGATTGAGACAGAACACTATGGGAATGGTTGGTTTCTGCTCCAAAATCAGCCTCAGCTGAAAAGATTCTAACAGCAAGGGGTTAGAATCATCTAGAAGTTTCTTCACACGTCTAGATCCTGGACTAGAATGACTCAAAGACTGGGCTCAATTGGGAATGTTAGCCAAAGAACCTGTATATGACCTCTTTGTGAGGCTTGGGCTTTCTTGCAGCATGGCGGCCTTGGGGTAGTCAGCCATCAGGGCTTCAAAATGAGTGTTCCAGGAACAAGTCAGAAGCTCTGTGGCTCTTTATATAGCCTCAGAACTCACATACTGTCACTTTTACCATGCCCTATTGGTCAGAGCAGTCACTATCCCAGCCAGATGCAAGGGGAGGGAACAGAGATCACTTCTCAGTGAAGGAAGATCAAAGAATTTGCAGCCATGTTTTTAAAACCTCTACACATGTTGGCCGGGTACGGTGGCTCACACCTGTAATCCCAGCACTTTGGGAGGCCAAGGCAGGCGGATCGTGAGGTCAAGATATCAGGACCATCCTGGCCAACATGTTGAAACCCCGTCTCTACTAAAAAGTACAAAAAATAGCTGGGTGTGGTGGCACGTGCCTTGTAGTCCCAGGTACTTGGGAGGCTGAGGCAGGAGAATCACTTGAACCCGGGAGGCAGAGGTTGCAGTGAGCTGAGATTGTGCCACTGCACTCCAGCCTGGCAACAGAGTGAGACTGTCTCAAAAAAAAAAAACAAAAAAACAAAAAAACCTCTACACATGCATATATGCTTTTTCCCCCAAAGTTTTGGATCATGGAGGCATATACAGTATATTCTTACGTCCATTGTCTGTCTTACCTACTGATGTATCAGTAAAATAGTAGACTTTTATAATTACATAAATATGTATGACAAACACTATAAACAAAATGAAAAGATAAATATTATGGAGTGGGGAAATATTTAGATTTATAACACATGACAAAGGACTAATAAATTGTTTAGGTTTGAAAACCCCATACATATCAGTGAGTCGAATGCTAACAGACAGTGAAACAGGTAATGGGTATGAACACCTAAGTCATGGGGAAGAGAGAGAGAGAGAGAGAGAGTGTGTGTGTGTGTGTGTGTATGTATTTGTAAAAATGCTTAACCAATGTTTAAGTGAAAATTTTTTCACCTCTTTCATTTTTCTTCTAGCATATTGGCAAAGATAATAATTTTCATCTTTTTCTCATTTTTATTATATAGGAAGCAGTCCTCCCACAAGAGTGTGACCCTGAAAGGTCATACTTAAAAAAAAAAAAAAAGTTAAGTGCAGTGGTCATTCTTTGTTTTGCTTCAGCGGCTACAGGCCAGAGCGGATGGTCATTTCCAGCAGAGAGCCCTGCCTGCTGCCTTCCACACATGGAAGAGACTCTGGCGATGGCGCCAGCAGGACAATGTCCTCAATGCAAGAGCAACACGTTTCCACAGGTACAGCGCTCAGCTCCTGTCTGCACTGGGGCAGGTGTCTCAAATCTAACTCTGCCAATCACGCAGCCCATTTGCTGTGCTTTTCGGCTTCCCGGACCACCCCAGGCCCGAGTACTTCCTGGATTTTCAATAATGTGGGCTCATTGATTTCATCTAGCAGGAAAAGACAAGACAGTATTTCCCCTGGGAAATCTTTTGTCCATCTTTATTGCAAGGGCTTTCAAAACAGCCTGTTTCATCATAAGCCACTGAGAGCTCCATTAAAGCAGCCCATTAGCTTTCTGGATCAGAGCATGGTAGGACCTTGCATCACCTTGGCAGACATTCTTGAGTGTCATTTCCCCGAAACACTTCATTCCTGTTCTGCTAGACCTGGCTTTTTGAAGTCTTGAAATTATAGTCATCAACAAAACTACAAAGGTTGGGCCGGGCGCGTTGGCTCACGCCTGTAATCCCAGCACTTCAGAAGGCCAGGGCAGGCCAATCACAAGGTCAGGAGTTCAAGACCAGCCTGGCCAACATGGTGAAACCCCATCTCTACTAAAGATAGAAAAATTAGCCCGGAGTGGTGGCAAATGCCTGTAATCTCAGCTACTTAGGAGGCTGAGGCAGGAGAATTGCTTGAACCCGGAAGGCAGAGGTTGCAGTGAGTCGAGATTGCGCCATTGCACTCTAGCCCAGGTAAGAAAACGTCTCAAAAAAAAAAAAAAATTCTAGCCCAGGCAAGAAAACGTCTAAAAAAAAAAAAAAAATTAGAAAGCTCAAGGAGCAGAGCTACATCCTTTTAGTTCCCACAAGGGGCAAACTTGCCCACAGCAGGTTCTTAGTATGTGGTGGGACATAATGAAGAAATTATTATTTATTTGTTTATTTATTTTTGAGATGGAGTCTCGTCCTTTCACCCAGGCTGGTGTGCAATGGCATGATCTCAACTCACGGCAAATTTCACATCCTGGGTTCAACCAATTCTCCTGCCTCAGCCTCCCAAGTAGCTGTGATTACAGGTGTGTGCCACCATGCCCAGCTAATTTTTTGTATCTTTAGTAGAAACGGGGTTTCACCATGTTGGCCAGGCTGGTCTCGAACTCCTGACCTTGTGATCCGCCCACCTTGGCCTCCCAAAGTGCTGGGATTACTGGCATGAGCCACCACGTCCGGTCTGTAATGAAGAAATTATTACTAACTGTATGTCTGCCACTGTGTTGGGCATTGTGTGATGGAAGACAGAAAACAAATACATAAACTCATTCTGCCCATGGCATCATTATCTTCATTAATAATTTCCTTTTCACAGCCATCCTGAGAGAGCATGTTCAAAATGATAAGTGGTAGCACAGCTAGTAAGTGGCGCAGCCAGGGTTTAAATTCAAATCTCCAGTTCCAAAGTCCAGGTGCTTTCTTCTTGATCAAGAGGAAGAGCTTTTTGATGACTTTGTAGAAGGGTGAAATTTTTGTGAGGAGGTAAGATTGACATACAAGAAACAACTGAGAACCAGTTCAAGAGAATAGATACATGCGTCCCCAGTCATGTCAGCCACAAGTTCCTCCAGCGCTCAGAGCTAGTGCCGAGGGAGGCTGAGCATGGCAGTGTCTGGGAGAGGCTTCCTGTGAGTGAGAGGGTGAGGATGGTGGCTGGAGTGGGCAAGATGGGGAGGCCCAGACTGAAGGGATTGGGCTGACCCTACAGATAGCTATCCAACAGATATTTGAGCAGATGCATGGAACTAGTAAAGTGACAGTTTTGGAAATTACCTTAAGTTCAGTGTACTTTATCTTAGGACAGAGGGGTGAGATGGAGGGGCATGCATTGGGAGACGTTGCAGTCATCTTAAATCTGGAGAATTTCAGGCCAGGTGCGGTGGCTTATGCCTGTAATCGCAGCGCTTTGGGAGGCCGAGGTGGGTGGATCATTGGAGGTCAGGAGTTTCAGACCAGCCTGGCCAACATGGTGAAACCCTGTCTCTACTAAAAATATAAAAATTAGCAGGGCGTGGTGGCGCATGCTTGTAATCCCAGCTACTCTGGAGGCTGAGGCTCGAGAATTGCTTTGACACAGGAGGCAGAGGTTACAGTGAGTTGAGATGGCACCACTGCACTCCAGCCTTGGATGACAGAATGAGACTTCATCTCGAAATAAATAAATAAATAAATTTGTCTGTCTGTCTGTCTGTCTGTCTCTATCCATCTGGAGGGTTTTGAATGCTAGTTTGAGATTAGCCAAAACTCTGGGTTCCTTAGCATGAAGTCCAGGGAGATGGTTTTAGGTGGTGGCCACGGGGAATAGAGGCTGATGAAAGGCAACTCTTGTCTCTTCCAGCTTCTGCAGACAGAGCAACTTTGCCTTTACCTAGGTCCTATATTGTGGGCTGGTATAAGATTCCTTCAAAAAATGGCTTCAGGCTGGACGTGGTGGCTCACACCTGTAATCCCAGTAGTTTGGGAAGCTGAGGCAGGCAAATCACCTGAGGTTAGAAGTTCGAGACCAGTCTGACCAACATGGCAAAACCCCATCTCTACTAAAAATACAAAAATTGGCCAGACTTGGTGGCACACATCCCAGCTACTCGGGAGGCTGAGGCAGGAGACTCGCTTGAACCTAGGAGATGGAGGTTGCAGTGAACCAAGATCGCACCACGGCACTCCAGCCTGGGCAACAGAGCAAGATTCCATCTCAAAAAAAAAAATGGCTTCAGTACTTAAAACACACACACACAGTACCCCTTTGTTTTTTTTACTAACAAGTAGCCATGCTTGGTTCTCTTCTTTTTTTGTATTTTGTATGCTGTGAGAACCAAAAATTAAAAGTACCTTCAAAATAGCCAAGAGGAGCTTTTAAGGGATGTTTGCTAGGGAGCAGTTTTGGGTGGTTTTAGAGCTATCACTCTGGAGAAAAAGGGTGGAGGGTGACGTGGAGACAGGGTATAGCCAGGAGGCTTGCAGAATGGGGTAGGCCGGATCTGGATTTTTACCTGTTTTGGCTTGGTTGGACCTTTTTACGAAACTTGGTTTTTCAGATTCCTGTTTTCCTTGTTCATGAGCAGAGTGACTGGGAGTCTGGCTTAGAAGCTGGGCAAGCCTGAGTTCCGACCTGTGCTTTGTTACTTGCCAGCTCTGTGACCCTGGACAAGCCAGTCTGTCTCTGAGCTTCAGTGTCCTCGAACGTAACATTGAGATGATGTGGCCATAGTCTCTATCTCATATGGTTGTCATGAAAATGAAATGGGATAATACACGTAAAATACAAGCCAAGGGCCTGGCACAAAAATATGAACTATCCCCCTGGCCCCTGGAGTTGGTTTAATTTGTGACTCTCATGGTAAGTACGTGTTCAGAGGATTGGTTTGGAGTTTAGCAAATTAAAGTTCCAAATAAATATGTATCTTTGATATTCTTAGGGTATTTTTTAATGTTTTCGGAACATAGGCAGATTTTATGATGGAATCTCATGACTTATGGCTAAAAATAATTTTTATTTATAAAATTTATATGTAAATTTAAAAACTATATATTTTAAAGCTATATAAAACTTATAATCCTCCAGTGAAAGGTACTGAGAATGAGACAAAACTGGTTTGTCTTTTATTTTGAGATAAAATGTATATACAGTGAAAAGCACAGATTTTAAATAAAATTTGATGAGTTTTCATAATTTTTTTATTTTTTTATTTTTAGTTTCTCACTCTGTCGCCCAGGCTGGAGTGCAGTGGTGCGTAATCCTCCTGCCTCAGCCTCCCAAAATCCTGGGAATATAGGCGTGAGCTATCATGCCTGGCCCACTGATGTATTTTTTTTTTTTTTTTTTTTTGAGGCAGAGTCTCGCTCTGTCACCCAGGCTGGAGTACAGCGGTGTGATCTCGGCTCACTGCAAGCTCCACCTTCCGGGTTCACGCCATTCTCCAGCCTCAGCCTCCCGAGTAGCTGGGACTATAGGCGCCCACCACCACGCCTGGGCTAATTTTTTGTATTTTTTTTTTTTTTAGTAGAGACGGAGTTTCACCGTGTTAGCCAGGATGGTCTCAATCTCCTGACCTCGTGATCCGCCCGCCTTGGCCTCCGAAAGAGATGGGATTACAGGCATGAGCCACCATGCCTGGCCGAGTTTCCATAATTTATACACCTATATAATCAATACTCCAGTCAAGATATAGAACATTTGTGTTACCCCAGAAAGTTCTTTCACATCCCTCCAGTCAGTCTCTACCCTGCATAGGTAACCAGTGTTCTGATTTCAGTCATCATCTGTTGGTTTTGCATGTTTTTTTCTGTTTTGTTTTGTTTTGTGTTCAGATGGAGTATCGTTCTTGTTGCCCAGGCTGGAGTGCAATGGCGCGATCTCAGCTCGCTGCAACCTCTGCCTCCCAGGTTCAAGCGGTTCTTGTGCCCCAGCCTCTTGAGTAGCTGGGACTACAGGCGCCCGCCACCACGCCTGGCTAATTTTTAGTAGAGACGGGGTTTCACCATGTTGGCCAGGCTAGTGTTGAACTCCTGACCTCAGGTAATCCACCCTCTTTGGCCTCCCAGGGTGCTGGGATTACAGACATGAGCCACCATGCCCGGCTAATTTTTTGTATTTTTAGTAGACGCAGGGTTTCACCGTATTAGCCAGGATGGTCTCAGCCTTTCAAAGTGCTGGGATTACAGAAGTGAGCCACCACCCCCAACCAGTGGCACTTTTTGTCATATATTTTATGTCTAATGATTGATTGTAGAGACGAGGTCTCACTATGTTGCCCAGGCTGGTTTTGAACTCCTGAGTTCAAGCAGTCCTCCTGCCTCAGCCTCCTGAAGTGTTAGGATTACAGGCATGAGCCACCATGCACACAGCCTACAATGTTACTATTTTTGCTTTAAATAATCAGTAGTCTTTTTATAAATCGAGAAGGAAAAAATGCAGCCTTTTACATTTACCCATATATTTTCCCTTTCCAGTGTTCCTTGTGTCTTCCTGTACATTTGAATGTTCATCTGTATCATTTCCCTTCAGCCTAAAGATGATCTTTTAGTGTTTTTATACTAAGGTCAACTGGGGTCGAACGATCTCAGCTTCTGTGTCTGGTCTCTCAAGTCTGGCTGGGCCAGAGCTCCATCCTACAACCCTGTCCAGCTTCTCCTGTCTCCGTTCTCCTCTTGGCCCTGCACAGTCACTCTCTGCTAGGCCTCCAGGAGTCTGCGTGTGTGGCCCTCATCTGAGGACCTGGGACAACCTCAGTAGAATTTTGGGTACTTCCCTCTGTTCAGCTGTCTCCTTTCTAGTACCCTGCCCCCACATTCCAGCCCCTCTGGCAGTCATTAACTCCAGTCTTTGCCTCCTCAGCTCACTGAGGCTGAGGGAGGCTCTGCTTAGCCTCCCTTCCTCTCACTGTTTAGAAGGTGCCCCCAGGCAGAAAGTCTGGGTGGCCTCGGGGCTCACCTCGCCTGTGTCCTGTCTTTTCAGCATCAAAATCTACACTTACTGTCCAGCGCCTGAAGACAATTGCCACGTATGTTTTGCCTAGTTTTGTCATATATGGCCAGAGGGTAGGTCCAAGACCAGTGACTGTGTTCTGCCTGGAAGTGGAATCTTTGCTTTAAGTGATGTGTCTTGTGTGTTAAATATCAGGGGAGCGAGATCCCGCAGTGCTGAACACGGATCCGATGGCTCCACCAGCATGGCGCCCCTAGTGGCTGTTGATCAGTTGTCCCAGCACTGCTGTTGCAGGATTTGATGTTGTTAATGGTGATCTGGTAGGCCTAGGCAGAGATGACAAAACAGTGGTTCCCAAACCTTTCTTTCTTTCTTTTTTTTTTTTTTTTTTTTTTTTTTTGAGACAGAGTCTCGCTCTGTCGCCCAGGCTGGAGTGCAGTGGCCGGATCTTAGCTCACTGCAAGCTCCGCCTCCCAGGTTTACGCCATTCTCCTGCCTCAGCCTCCCGAGTAGCTGGGACTACAGGCGCCCGCCACCTCGCCTGGCTAGTTTTTTGTATATTTTAGTAGAGATGGGGTTTCACCGTGTTAGCCAGGATGGTCTCGATCTCCTGACCTCGTGATCCGCCTGTCTCGGCCTCCCAAAGTGCCGGGATTAGAGGCTTGAGCTACCGCGCCTGGCTGTTCCCAAACATTTCTACTTTCCTAATTCACCTGGAACGCTTATTTAAAATACAATTTCCTGGGATCCCCCTCAGACTTGCTCAGTCAGCCTTAGGGGTCTGCCCCTTGTTTTTCAACAGGTCCCCGAAGGATTGGCCAGTGTGCACTGGAAAGGGCTCCACGAACAATCCTTTATCAGTGTTGTTAAGTCAGTATAGAATTAATGAACACCTGGGTCTCAGGGTCGGACTCTTTTTCGTACGGGGTGAAGGCTTAGCTGATACCAGAAATAACTTGGAAAATGTTGGCCTTTTTAAAAGTTTGTGGTTTTTTGGCTATCTGCTTTCCTTCCCTTTCTCTTTGTGTTGCTTTCTCCCTCATCTAAGCTTATTCACCTCTCTTCTTTTTTTCAGAGACAGGGTCTCACTCTGTTGCCCAGGCTGGAGTGGAGTGGCATGATCATAGTTCACCACAGCCTCAAACTCTTGGGCTCAGGCGATCCTCCCACCTCAGCCTCCCAGGTAGTTGGGACTACAGGCACACACTATCACACCCAGCAATTTTTAAATTTTTTTGTAGAGATGGAGTCTTGCTATGTTGCCCAGGCTGGTCTTGGCCTCCAGCGATCCTCCTGCCTTGGCCTCCCAAAGTATTAGGATTACAGACATGGGCCACTGTGCCCAGCCACTTAACTCACCTCTTATACCATAGCATGGTATAAAAGGAAAAATCCAATTATTTGGAACTTCTAGTTCTGTTTGGGTTAATTTTTGGTTTTGTTAAGTGCTTTACATTCTTCCTTGTTTTTTAGGGAGACATTAGAGAAGCAAGTATTTTCTATCTGGAGGCAGAAGACGTTTCAGCATCAAGAAAACCGCCTGGCAGAGAGAATGGTAAGTGGCTGCCCCTGAGGAGATGTGTGGATGGGCAGGATCTGATTCAAGCCATTGCACTCATGGCCTCCCCTCCTCAGGAAGTTGCTCGGACCTCACTGGAGGGCTCCTGCCTGTGACTCTTGAGGCAGGGCAGGCTCTGGGGCATCTGTCCTTTCTCAGTGGAGCCTACAGACAGCTTCTGGGCTGTACCACATTCTGACGTCCATTCCTTTTGCCTTAGTCATTATTTGTGGCCTGTAAATTCTTTCCTGGCTTCTGTGCCTCTCTCCTACTTATTCTGTTCTCTCCTTTCTGTCCTGCCTCAGGCCATCCTCCACGCAGAGCGACAGCTTCTGCATAGGTCTTGGTTCACGTGGCACCAGCAGGCAGCAGCACGTCACCAGGAGCAGGAGTGGCAAACAGTGGCCTGTGCTCACCACCGCCATGGGCGGCTCAAGAAAGCTTTCTGCCTCTGGAGGGAAAGTGCCCAAGGGCTCCGAGCAGAGTGAGTGGCCAGTTCTGCCTTAAAAGCCTTTCTGTCCCAGGCCAGCTTTGATTGTACTAGCAGCACCGTCAGCTCCAAGTGCCTGTCTGGAGGATTGCTTTACCCCAGACTCTGGTTGTAAGTTCTGGAAGTTCAACCTAAAAGAGTCTAACTAAAACTAGTTAGACTAGTTAAACTAAAACTAGGTTGGCCGGGCACAGTGGCTCACGCCTGTAATCCCAGCACTTCAGGAGGCTGAGGTGGGCAGATCACCAGAGGTCAGGAGTTCAAGACCCGCCTGACCAACGTGGAAAAACCCTGTCTCTACTAAAAATACAAAATTAGCCAGGCGTGGTGCTCCATGCCTGTAGTCCCAGCTACTCGGGAAGCTGAGGTAGGAGAATCGCTTGAACCTGGGAGGTGGAGGTTATGATGAGCCAAGATCGCACCATTGTACTCTAGCCTGGGCAACAAGAGTGAAACTCCGTCTCAAAAAAAAAAAAAAGGATTGTAACAGCAGGACCTTGGGGTACCTCATGGAACTCACAGCCTCAGGAATTTGGCTGGGCATAGAAGTTCTCAGTGGATTGGGGAGGTCCTGCTCATTGGCCACATCCTGCTTACACTTGGGGCCCATTCGAAGTGACCATAGCCAGGTTAGGAGGCCGAGGCAGGTGGATCACTTGAGCTAATGAGTTCAAGACCAGCCTGGCCAACATGGCAAAACCCCATCTCTACTAAAAATACAAAAATTAGCCAGGCGTGGTGGCACAAGCCTGGAATCCCAGTTACTCAGGAGAGTGAAGCATGAAAATTGCATGAACCCAGCAGACGAAGGTGGCAGTGAACCGAGATGGCACCGCTACACTCCAGCCTGGGCAACAGAGCGAGACTCTGCCTCAAACAAACAAAAGTGGCCATAGCAGGGAATACACTGATGGGCCCATGCTGTGACAGCTGACTGCTGCAGATAAGGGATAGGGACCAGCAGCTGTGGCCAGTGGGTGGGCTGTGGCAGTTTTTAACCACACCATGTAGTTAGAGAGAGGAGGGTAGGTAGCCCATGTGTCCGCTGCAGAGGCTGTCCTGCTTTGGGGCCTTTCAGTATCCACTGTGTGTTCTGAGGATCTCACTCCCTGTCAAACTCTGACCATGTTTAACCACTTTCTCGGTCGGGGGCTTCACACCTGCACATGTGAGCTTCAGTGGCACTTGAAGCCCTGGGAAGTAGGCCAACATGTGATCATAGGTGCTTTCTTCTGAGAGTGCAAGTTCTTTGGCAGCTCTTCAGAGAGGGTCTCTGCTCCCCCCAAAACTTAACCAGGTAGGGCCATGGACTGTGAGGGGGAGCCCGTAGAGGGTGCCCTTGCTGGGTGGGGGCTGCAGTACTGAGCTCTGCCATCTCCCCACAGGAGGACGGGCAGGGTGCGGGCAGCAGAATTCCACGTGGCCCAGCTCCTGCGCCGGGCCTGGAGCCAGTGGAGGGAGGTAAGGCTTTGTGGCGAGTGCCACCCGTGTATGACTTTTGGACAGGTGGGCTGTGTGTCAGCGGGACTCAGGCGACGTATGGACCACACCACCTGCCTCTGAGCCGAAGGAAGAGAGTAGGCAGCACATAAAGTGTTAACTCAGTTTTATGAGATGATTGGCTGAAAATTTTGTGTTCTTTCAGATACTAGGCTGTTCTTATTTGAACTTACTGCATCTAAAATGCCTGATCTAACCATTTACAGGAGTCCTAGTGAGTGTAAAAAACGTTTAAACTCACAATTGAGCATTTACTGCAAATCAAGCACTTGCCTCATCCAGTCATCACAGAACCCCTACGAAGCGCATATTTATCGATGGGGCCAGAGAGGTGAAGTCATTTACACTCACACAGATGACGTATAAAATGGAGGCAAAGCAGGAAGCCACCCCCACCTCAGACCCCAGCCCACGGTGGCCACTGTCTCCTCTGTCTGCAGTGCCTGGCCGTGCGGGGGGCGGAGCGGCGGAAGCTGACGCGAGCAGATCGGCACCAGCAGCAGAGAGCGCGGCTCAGGGCGCTGCAGGCGTGGGTGGTAGGAGCTGCTGCTTCCCTCCTCATCTCCGTGCTGTGGGGCCCGGGGAGGTTTCTGGAGACTTTGTTTCCCTTCTTTGTTCTTCCTGTCCCTCCCAGAACAGAGTAATGTGACACACCTCAAACCAAGCAAGTGCCCCAGACAGCGGGCCTTAGGCCACAGGGTTCTTTGATTCTTGCTTGGCCAAGTGGAACCAGGTGCTGTCGGAGGGTACCAGCCTTGTAGTGAGAGCAGCTCCTGGCCCTGGAGGCCCATGGTTTGACTTAGCAGGTGAGGGCCTGTGAGACACTTTCTCCCTGTCGTCTGGGAGGGTCTGCTGGCCCTGGGACCAGGGGCTGTAGGCCTCTCCCTGCCGTTTTTGAGTGCTCTGGGCATGGCAGCCTTGTGGTAGATGCACCTCCGAGACCTGCCTAAACAGGGAGAAGTGTGGGCCCAAGGGCAGCCTCAGTCTTCCTTGTCCCCTACAGACTTACCAGGGCAGGGTACGGAGCATCCTCCAGGAGGTGGCAGCCAGGGAGAGCCAGCACAACAGGCAGCTGCTGCGGTGAGTCTCCCGGGCGCCTCCCAGGCTCTGACTGGGGAACGAGGAACGCACTCCAAACCCCAGCCTTTTAGGGAGTCCTGCCGAGGGCCAGGTGGGGGATGATCCCAGGTTCCTAGTAGCTAATACTAGGGTGGCACTCGCCACAAAATATGGTCTTGGCTTTTCCACTTCACTCACGGGTTCGCCTTCATTTGTCTTAAGCCCCTGCTGTGTGCGGGGCGGGACCTTGGAAAGCACCTGTCACCTGCATGCCTTAAAGGCCACTTGTTTCCTCCCTACTTCACACTGCAAGATGCAGCTTTGCAAGGCACCTCGTCGTCTCTTCCACTCCAGAGGCTGCAGCGGCTCCCTTTCCTGTCAGTTTCCAGGCAGTGCCCTTCCAGCTTGCTCTGCAGGCCTGTCACTGACTCTCCAGAGTCACCTCTGGGCCCTGTCAGACCATCTGCACCGCTCACCCCTGTGGAGGGCGCTTCTGCAGCTTCTACCACTCTTTCTAAGCCAAACTCTAACCTCCCTCCTTCCCAGCAGTCCTCCCACATGCCCTTCTTTCATTTCCTGCCTTTGTATTTGTTCAGCACATGATATTCCTGGTGGCCTGTGGGCAGTGGGTCTCATGGACTTTCAACGCCTCCATCCTTAGCTGGGCACAGTGGCTCATGCCTGTAATCCCGGCACTTTAGGAGGCTGTTTGAGACCAGGAGTTCCAGACCAGCCTGGGCAACACAGCGAGACCTTGTCTCTACTGAATGTAAAAAGATTAGCTAGGCATGGTCATGTATGCCTGTGGTTCAGTGACTTGGGAGGCTTAGGTGGGAGGGTCACTTGAGCCCTGAAGGTCAAGGCCGCAGTGAGCCGTGATCATGCCACTGCACTCCAGTCTGGGCGATGGAGTGAGACCCTGCCTCTAAAAAGTAAATAAAATAAATGCCTCCATCCCTCATACGGGGTCCCATAGAGCGCCCATCCCGCTCTTGAGACAGGGCGGAATAAGCGAGAACTCCCTGAGCTAACTCAGCAGCAGGCTGCGGCACAGGCAGCCTTCCGGGTTCCGTCTCCCCACACTGCTCTCATCACAGTGTGAGTCACCTGTGTTGCCACTGTCTGGTTATGCCCTGTTATTCTCGTAGCACCTGGAGTTGGGTCTCCAGCAGTGCTGGGTCCCTCATGCATTCTTGGTGCCCAGTCCAGAGCAGCTGCTCAGTAGCCATTTGTTGGACATAGACGTGCACGTAAACATGGGTGTTGGTGAAACAGACATTCTCAGGTGTAGAGTCCCTGACTCGGGAGTAGGGGAAGAAGTAGGAATGATTCACAGAAGCCTCCCTTCTCTCTCCATCCTGGTGTCATCTGCCCTCCCCGCACCCATGCACCTGCAGAGGGGCATTGCGTCGCTGGAAAGAGAACACCATGGCCCGAGTGGATGAAGCCAAAAAAACCTTTCAAGCAAGTGCTCATTACAGAAGGACCATATGTTTCAAGGTGAGGTATAAGGAGGCAAGCTGGTCACCCAGGAGAGTTGGGGACTGTGTTCTGGTGAGGGCGTGGGATGTAGGGGGTGGTGCCAGAGATTTGAACTGAATAAGGAACCTAGAAATGGGTAACTTTCCTCCAGCACACACACAAACACCCATGTGGGCACATGTTTAGTTTTTTACTGAATTACAAACTAATATGCATTAAAATAGAAACATAACACATCATAAGTGAACTAGTTCTTATCAGAACCAGGATTTTCTTTTCTTTTTTTTTTTCTTTTGAGACAGAGTCTCACTCTGTCACCCAGGCTAGAGTGCAGTGGTGTCATCTCAGCTCACTGCAACCTCCAATCCCCCAGGTTCAAGAGATTTCTCCTGCCTCAGCCTCCCGAGTAGCTGGGACTACAGGCGTGTGCCACCATGCCCGCCTAATTTTTGTGTTTTTAATAGAGGTGGGGTTTCACCATGTTGGCTAGGCTGGTCTTGAACTGCTGACCTCAGGTGATCCACCTGCCTCAGCCTCCCAAAGCGCTGGGATTACAGGCACTTTGAATCCAGGAGGTGCAGTGAGCCAAGATTGCACCACTGCACTCCAGCCTGGACAACAGAGCAAGATTGTCTCAAAAAAAAAAAAAGAAGAAGAAAAACTCCGGAGCTAGCCTGTGCCTCCCTTCCCCCGGAAGAGGATCACAGGAGTCTTTGCTTGGCTCCAGAGCTTGAAGAGGAGGCCTTTTTGGTGGGAATGGAGTTCATGACGCTTGCGGAGCAGGCACCAGGCATCCCCAAGGCAAGTGTTTTGTGATTGTGATTTTATAGGCATCACTCATACAGAAGAATGTATACAATGTATGTGTGTTCCATTTACTAAACAGTAATAGAGGCCGGGCGCCTGTAATTACACGCCTGTAATCCCAGCACTTGAGGAGACTGAGTCGAGTGGATTACTTGGGGTCAGGAGTTTGAGACCAACCTGGCCAACATGGAGAAACCCTGTCTCTACTAAAAATACAGAAATTAGCCGCGCGTGGTGGCGCATGCCTGTAATCCCAGCTACTCGGAAGGCTGAGGCAAGGCTGAGGCAGGAGAATCGCTAGAACCTGGGAGGCGGAGGTTGCAGTGAACCAAGATCACGTCACTGCACTCCAGCCCAGGTGACAGAGTGAGACTATGTCTCAAAAAGAAATTATATAAATAAATAAAATAGAATGAAGACCCATGTATGTAATGACTTCACTACTTGATGGCAGGGTATGATATGAAAATCCTGGTAGAAGAGTCCCAGCAGCCGAGATGCTGGGCTTCCTGTGAGGGGCTGGGGCCCCGTCCTATTGCTCAGCGGTCTGCATGCATGGCAGTTACTTCCTGGAGCGTGTGTGAGAAGCAAATGGCAACAGCTTGGCCTTGCCTCTCCAGGAGCCACCATCACAGACCTGGGGTGGCCCCAGAAGCCAGGAGGCGTAGTGACTTGCTGTGCTCCTTGCCTGCCCATAGGTCCTGGTCCAGTGGCGGGAAGCTGTGTCAGTGCAGATATATTACCGACAGCAGGAGGACTCTGCCATCTGGGAGGCCCGGAAGGTGCTGGACAGGGGTAAGTGGGGCCCCCAGAAGCAAGTCGTGTTGAGGAATGTGATGACACCACTGTTGTGGAGGTCCCTGTGGCCCCCATAAGTCTGTCTCCTCCTCATACATGCCAGTTGCCAGTGGTTGCCATGACAAAGTACCACAGACTGGGAGTCTTCAAACAACACAAAATTACTCTCTCAGTTCTGGAGGCTGGCAGTTAGAGATCAAGGTGTGGCAGGGCCGTGCTCCCCTGCAGGCTCTAGTCCTTCCTTGCCTCTCCCAGCTTCTTTCTTGCTTGTCATGGCTCTCCTGGACGTGCAGACCCATTGCTCCAGTCTTTGCCCCATCTTGACATGCCTCTCCCTTCCTGTGTCTGGGTCCCTTAGAAGGACTCTGGTCATATCAGATGAAGGACCCAGCCTACTTGAGTGTGACGCCATCCTTGCCAATTACATCCGCAGCCAGCCTAGTGCCAGATGAAGTCACATTGTGAGGTTCCAGGAAGGGCACGAATACAGCAGGTGTGGAGTGGGTACTGTTCAGTCCAGTATATCTTAGAAATGTATTACCAACTGATTGCCAACCAGTTTATGTTAAAATGAAAGGCTGGCGCTTGAGATCTACAGAGAAATAAAAGAAGCTGGAATGGAGGAGTTTGGGGTGGTTGCAGGGGTTGTTTTGACAGGAAGGTCCTTGCCGCTTGTCAGGTCAGCCTCCACTGTGTTAGCGTCCTGCTTCCTTGTGTAGCTGGGCCCTTGAATGTTTAGGGGCCAGAGACATTCTCATTCGATCTCAGGAAGTCCCACTGCCTGCTGTATATACATTTTTGGAAAGATTGCAGGGCACAGTGGTACACACCTGTAGTCCTAGCTACTCGGGAGCCTGAGATGGGAGGATCACTTGAGCCCAGGAGCTGGAGGCTGCACTGAACTATGATCACACCACTGCACTCCAGCTTGGGTGACAGAATGAGACGCAGTCTCTCTCTTTTTTTGAGACAGTCTCACTCTGTCGCCCAGGCTGGAGTGCAGTGGCACGATCTTGGCTCACTGCAACCTCCACCTCTTGGGGTTCAAGCAATTCTCCTGCCTCAGCCTCCTGAGTAGCTGGGACTACAGGCGTGTGCCACCACACTGGGCTAATTTTTTGTATTCTTAGTAGAGACGGGGTTTCATCGTGTTAGCTGGGATGGTCTCGATCTCGTGACCTCGTGATCCATCCATCTCAGACTCCCAAAGTGCTGGGATTACAGACATGAGCCACCATGCCTGGCCAAGACCCAGTCTCTTTTAAAAAATCTTTGGAAAGAGTCTAGAACAGGAGTCCATGCCCCTGCTTGCAAGTTGCACAGACACACGGCAGAGCCGTGGGGAGCTGTCTCCTAACACAGCCAGCGGTCCCATAGCAGGAGAATCTGACACGCTGAAGGGGACAGCTCATTTTTAGAATAAATGAAAATACAAAAGTGAAAACAATTAGAAATTGTTTAAATTGGCCCATAAAGAAATTGACCAAGTTGTTGAGTTGGTTTACAAGAGTTTGCTCCAGGACAAAACTGCACCAGCTTTGGTTTGGTTCTGACTGTAGCATGTGTTAATGAGCATGTTTCAACAAGTCCTAGCGGCAAAACCCCGGGCTCAGCCATCCCACACGGCTGCATTACTGCACCACGAATGTGCTGCTGGGTCCTGGAACTCAGCTCAGAAACCAGCACCGTGTTTCTAGTTCACTAAGAAAGAAGCTGAGGGCTTAAGCCAGTCCTTGGGCTCTGGAGCTTCTGCGCCTGACCCTTTGGGCACCTGACCGTGCAGCTTCAAGCTCCAGAGGCTTCTGGCCAGTTTGGGTCGGCTGCCTTAAGGGTCAGGTGCCCACTCCTGGCCGTGGTGGGAAGTTACAGGCTACGGGTTTGAGTTTTGCCCGAAGCCGCTGCTCTCTGAAGGACTTTCCTTAGAAGGAGGCAGTGGCAGGTTTGGATTGCCACGTCCATTACAGATGGTGTGAGACATTTGGGAGACTGGGCAGCAAGAGAGTATACATGTAGTAGGTACACAGTAAACACCTGAGGAACAATTGCCTGGCTTATATTAAGGCCTCAGTGTCTCAGGCACACCTTGGCAGGCCAAGGGTGGGGCTGGAGGAGGGACTGGGGGGAGGATGTCACAAGACCCATTATGCAGGGTGCTGAAGAAGCGCAGGCTGGCGGTCATAACCTGGCTCTGCGTGTGGCCTCCAGCAGGGCCCCTCTCTGAGTCTCAGTGTCTTCATCTGTAAAATGGGGATAATAGTGCCTACCTCTTGGGGTTGTTGTGGAGATCAACCGAGATGACAGGTAGAGAGAGAGACACTTAGAACAGAGCCCAGACGTCAGCATGCAGCACTAACATGGGTGCCTCCCGCTTGTGATCTGCCGCCTTCTCTGTCTGCGCCGGTGGGCCTGGAGGGCTCCTCATCTTGGCATCTGTGCCCTGCTCTCAACCCTGTTCTGTTGTCTCAAAAAGAAAGTTCTCTCAGGGCCCAAGAAAGATTCACTCAAGGGAGAATCTTGTGACACAAAAACAAAAGGCAGCATGTGGCTCGTGCCTGCAGAACCCCGGGGGCCAGAAGACGTGGCCTGGCGACCAGCGCACTCCTCCCCAGCCACGGCTCGGGCTGCTCTGACTGCTCTGACTGGGCCTTGGTTTCCACCCTGGCCAAACAGGCTGCCCTCTCCTCCAGCTGCTGCAGCTCAAGTGGGGGCTCCTCCTCCCTCAGACTGAGGCTCTTCCTCCGCGCGCCTAGCACATTTTGCACGTGACTCTTACGGGGGCCCCGGCACCCCTGTGGAGGCTGTGGACAGGCTTGTGGCTCTGGGAGGGCCCTTGGGGAGCACAGTGGTAAACAGATCTGGTTCCAGTCCCTGGGGGGTTCACTGTTGGCAAAGGTGGCCAGAGCTGTCCCTAGAGAGGGGCCATGGTCCACACGTGGTAGTTGCACCGTGTGGGCTGGACACCTGGACTCTATCCCCGCACAGCCATCTCTCCTCTCTGCACCTTCACCATTATGTAGTCACTGGTGGAAATCCCACAAAACAGCAAACTCTGACTTGGATCTAGGCTGTCTGCGGACCTGGTTTCAGCGCTGGCGGGACTGCAGCCGGAGGTCAGCCCAGCAGAGACTGCAGCTGGAGAGGGCAGTCCAACACCACCGCCGACAGCTGCTGCTGGAGGGGCTGGCCCGGTGGAAGATGCACCATCTGGAATGTGTCAGGAAGAGGGTGAGGCCGACAGTGGCAACTCTCCAAGTTCCACCTGCTTGGCAAGGGGTGTCCAGGCCAGGAGACCGTATCTCAGGAAGGGTCTCTGCTGACAGCACTCCATGCAGCCAGTGTGAGTGGTGGGTGGTTTGGGGTCCTGTAGGACAAGGCTGCGGGAGCCTTTCTGGGCATTTGGTGGAGCCTAGCGGGTAGCCAGCCCCAGAATCCAGTGTCTCCCAGAGAAGACAGCTCAGCCTAAAAACCCGGTTCCTGCTGACCCGCGGCTTATCAGTGCTGGCGGACCTACGGAGTGAGTCCTCTAGGTGCCCCCTGCCTCCCCCCTGCCTCTCCCTGCCTATGCAGGAGACCCCTGGCACCATCCAGGACTCCTAGCAATGGGAGGACATTCAGCTGGGCAGAGACTGGGTTAGATCAGGACCCCCCGCAGGCTGTCTAGGCTAGGTCAGGACCCCACTCTGTGCACTTGCTCTCCCCTAGCTCCTGCACAGGCAGAGTACCCAACTGCTGGCACAGAGACTCAACCGGACCTGCTTCCGCCAGTGGAGACAACAGGTGGGAACCCGGGAGATGTGCCCTCCATACTTCCTTCTCTGTCCTCTGGCGTGTGAGGCCTGGGCAATGAGTGACCTTCGGCTTACACCTCTAGTTCAGTATTTTTACTATTGCCCTCCCCAGGGCCACCTCCTTTACCACCTTCCTGTCATTTCCAAGCACATCAGCTTTGTTCCATCTGTAGCCTGCGTAAGACCAGTTACTTCAAGGCCTGGTTTCTCTTTCTACAGTGTTGTATTAAAAAATACATCAGTGGAGGCTGGGCGCGGTGGCTCACGCCTGTAATCCCAGCACTTTGGGAGGCCGAGGCGGGCGGATCACAAGGTCAGGAGATCGAGACCATCCTGGCTAACACGGTGAAACCCTGTTTCTACTAAAAATACAAAAAAATTAGCCAGCCATGGTGGCAGGCGCCTACTCGGGAGGCCGAGGCAGGAGAATGGCGTGAACCTGGGAGGCAGATCTTGCAGTGAGCCAAGATCACACCGCTGTACTCCAGCCTGGACGACAGAGCGAGACTCTACCTCAAAAAAAAAAAAAAAAAAATACATCAGTGGGCCAGGCATGATGGCTTACACCTATAATCCCAGGATTTTGGGAGGCTGAGGCAGGAGGATTACTTGAGCCTAGGAGTTCAAGACCAGCCTGGGCAACATAGTGAGACCCCATCTCTACAAAAACAAAACAGAAAAATTAGCTGGGTGTAGTTAGTGCACACCTGTGGTCCAAGCTACTCGGGAGGCTGATGTGGGAGGATCGCTTGAGCCCAGGAGGTCAAGGTTGCAGTGAGCTGTGATCATGCCACTGCACTCCAGCCTAGATAAGAGTGAGATCCCATCTCAAAATAAATCAACATAATTTTTTAAAAATTAAAATGAAATATGTTTTAAGACTTGCTGGGATCTTGCTAAAAAGCCAAGAGGGATCACGCAGAGCAGCACCCACACGTCCCCAGCTCCCTCTTCCCGTCCTGTTGTGTTCTCACCGTTCCCCAGACCCCAGGCCAGTGTCTCCACACATCCCCCTGCAGGAGCCCTTTGCCACCTTCTTTCCTAAAGGTCCTTCCTCAGGCCACAGATGGAGCGTCTACTGAGCACCTCATGGCCAGGCACAGGGCTGGCCCTTCCTAGTGGAGGAAGTGGGAGCCTCAACTAGAGAGGGAGCCCAGAGGGACGATCCAGGCAGGGCCCCTTGATCAGCACAGCCTCCCTGAAGGGGCAGCAGGGAAATGATCTGGTCTTTCTGGCCCTAGCTGGCAGCCAGGAGGCAGGAGCAGCAGGCGACAGTGCGGGCCCTGTGGTTCTGGGCCTTTTCGCTGCAGGCAAAGGTAATTGTGTTTCTGCATCCTACCATCCCTGCCTCTCCCTCAGGCCTTATCCCTGCCTTGGAGGGAGGGCACCTGGTCTGTGGGGGACCCCTAAACAGGGAGATCTGGGCCTCACCTCCCGCCCTCCCTGGAGGTGTGGGCCACGTGGCTGGCCTTTGTACTGGAAAGGAGGAGGAAGAAGGCGCGGCTGCAGCGCGCGCTCCAGGCCTACCAGGGGCAGCTCCTCCAGGAGGGTGCCACACGGCTCCTGCGCTTTGCAGCCAGCATGAAGGCCTCCCGGCAGCAGCTGCAGGCCCAGCAGCAGGTCCAGGTAGGCCCAGGGCCCCTTCCTCTGGGGAGCAGGCAGGGTGTGGCATGAGCTGACCAGAGGCTGTGTCGCAGGCGGCTCACAGTCTCCATCGTGCCGTCCGCCGCTGTGCCACGCTCTGGAAACAGAAAGTGCTGGGCCGGGGCGGGAAGCCTCAGCCCCTGGCAGCCGTCGCACCCAGCAGGAAGGTGACGTTTGAGGATCCCCTTCTCAACTGCATTGCCGCTGGGGCTGGGGATGCCACCGTGGGGACCAAGAGGCCACAGGCTCCTCTGCTTCAGGGAGCTCTGGGCTGCCTGGCTGCTGAGGAGCCCCACGCCCAGGAACTGTGAGTAGCCCGTCCTCACCTCATCCTCCTCGCTTCCACCCTGGGCAAAAGGTTGGATGGCGTAGCAGGGAGGAAAACTGGGCCCTGACGGGGGACAGGACGGGCTGGCCTCGGCCTTGTCATAGCTGAGCTGCTGGGAATCGCCTCTTCTCCGGCCAGACCCCATCCCTCCCCCGGCAAGAGAGAGTGGCGTGGGATTTCCAGACCCTCTCTCCTTTGCCTGCCAAAGTTCAGGAAATAGGTGTCCCTTCCTCTGCAACCCCTTCCTCCCCTCTCGCCCGTGCTGCTGACAGTCTTCCGGAGTCACACCCATAGCTGACAAGGGAACAAGCTCAGCCCTGCCCGTGCCTGCTGGCCTCTCTTCTGCTCCCTCACAGCCAAGACACTGGTTTTTTGTCAGAAGCCCCTCTTTCTTGTGTGGGCTGGCACCCATCCCTCTGCCCGCCCCGACTGTGGTCTCCTCAACCCCTAACCTGCCCTGCCCTATGCTGATGAAGCTGGTGGCTCCCACAGCAGCCAGCACTACCCGAGAGCCTTGGGCCCTGGGGGAGTTGTCAGGTGGGTGCATGGGGCCTGGGTCCCGGTCGCTGCTCTGCCCCTCACTGACTGACCTTGATGGGAGCCTGAACATCTCAGAGGCTGCTCCCCTGTGACATGGGCCCTGGCGACCTGTACACCTGCATTACCAGGGTTGCTCTGCAGGTCAAAAGAGACAATGTGGGTGAAGCAGTCCCCCGGCGCCAGGTACCTTTTGTCAGAACTGCTGGGAGCTCTGTGGCCCAGGCCACCCCAGCTTACTTGCTGACCTTGGCCTCGCCTTCTCTGACCTTCGGTCTCCCTATAAAATTGGAGGGGTCTGACTAGCGACCCCCATCCCACAGAGATCTCAGACCCCCCTGCAGCCCCTGGTCAGCCCAGGGGAACAGACCCCATGTTTCTTCCCAGCAACACTGCCCACTCAGCGAGGAAGCAGCCGCGACGCCCACACTTCCTGCTGGAGCCTGCGCAGAGCCAGAGGTCCCTGGGGTGTGGCACCATGGGCAGGCAGGGGTAGGTGGTCAGGGGGCCCCAAAGGCAGCTGGCGCCTCCATCTGGGGCCTGTGTTTTGGCAGGCCTGGGGTGGGTGGCCCTTTCCTTCTTGTTCCTTGGTCCCAGAGGAGGGTCCTGTGGCCTGACCAGGCTCTTGCCTTCCCTGTGCTCAGGCCTGAGAAGCCCAAGGAACATGGCCTAGGTATGGCTCAGCCAGCAGGCCCCTCCCTGACGCGGCCCTTCCTGGCAGAGGCCCCGACAGCACAAGTCCCACACAGCCCTGGGCCTGGGGCCCTGTCAAGCACCCCTGGCCCAAAGCAGATCCGGACGGCAAGCACAGGCCCGGAGCTGCTGCTGCTGCCTCCTTCCTCCTTCGTGCCCTGCGGGGCAGCTGCACCAGCCAGGGTACGTCCTCCACCACCAGGCCTGGGCGCTGGGGCTCTCTCTTTGGTCTGGCTTCTGGTGCTCCTTCTCATACCATAGCTGTACTCATCATTTCTGGAAAACCTTGGCACAGGGAGGCCACTCATCCATTTGACAAGCATAGGTAGCCACTACACACCAGGTCCAAGGGCCACAGCAGTGAACAGCCAGCCAAGGGCCCTGCCATCCTGAAGCGTATGTTCTAGTCAGAGACAAGCAAAGAAAAGCCCCTGCCTGCAGGCCAGTGACGTGGCTGCAGATCACGTAGGGTCCTGCAGCCACGGTGAGAAGCAGCCTGGGATTTGAGAAGAGGAGGAAATCGGGGAAGGGTTTTGGCAGGGAGCACCATGGCAGGTTTCTGTGCAGGCTGTGGTCACCATGACCTTGTGGTCCAGACAAGCAATACTGGTGGCCTGGGCTCAGCGGTTGCCATAGAGGGGACGGATACTCTCTTGGCGGCCAACGAGGCAGGATATGCTCTGAGGGATTTGCGGAGTGAGGGGGAAGAAGGAATCCAGGCTGATTTGGGCTGCTGGCTTGAATAACTTGGGGAACAGAGTTCTTAGACTGGAAGAAGGAACTGGGGGTGGGGACTGGTTTGGGCTGAAGCGTCAAGAGTGTTTTGAACCAGGTTCTTGATGTCAAACTTGAGAGAAAGCAAACATTGAGTCTGACCTTCAAGGAAGAGGTCAGGGCCAGAGATTGAGAAGAATCCTCGGCACAGGCCGAAGGTAACCCCAGAGCCGCTGCGGCCTCTAGGAGTAGTACAGGGGAAGGAGAGAGGGGATGAGCCTCCAAGTGGGGAGCCTGGGCAGGGATGGCCAGGGGGTGTGAGAGCTCAGTAATGGAGTGACAGCTGCTCTCAGGCCACCAAAGCAGCTGGTTCCTGAATGGGGATGAAGGGGCAGGAAGGAACCAGTTCCTGTGGTGAGTTAGGCCTTGTGGGGCCACTTACCCTGGCTGGAATGGTGTGTGGGGTTGGAAGGGTTTTGACCCGTCGGGTGATGGAAGGGACAAATCCACTCTCACCAGGAGAGGAGGGCATGGAGGAGGCTGTAGAGCGCTGGACTCTCACTCACCACTTCTCACTGACGTCGAAGCTCAGCAAGGTCATGAGCTCAGAGCAAGGCGGGGTGGAGTTGGGTAAGGCTAGGAACAGCTGCTCAGGTGGTGGAAGTGCGAGGCCGACTGTGGTGACACGTGGTGCTCCCTGGTGGCTTGTGGGACTTTCTCCTACAATACCAGGTCCTGTGTGCAGGGGCAGGCTCGACACTGGATGAGCTAGCACGGCCAGTGCTTGGGAAGCCCAGCTCCTGCAGCTGGGGGCCTGGTCTTCCCCCACCCCTGCAGGGCAGGCAGTGACAAGGACTTGGTGTCCCCCTCCCCGGCTTCCTCCTGGCTTCCCTGCTGATCATCCACCCTTCTTTCCTTTGCAGGCGTCAGCACAGCCGGCTACTCCTAGGGATAAGCCCCAGGTCCCCCCATCCCTGGCCAGTGTCCCTGACCCCCATCGACTCCTTCCTGGGGACTTCTCAGCCACCAGGGCTGGGCCTGGGCTTTCAACTACAGGTGTGTACCTGGGGCCTGTCAGGGCAGAAAGCACTCAGGCCACTCCCGGACCTGGGACTTGCTATTTACCCTGGTCCCAGAGGGGAAAATGGTCTGAAACAAGCTTACTTCTGTCGCCATAGGCAGCCTGGACCTTGAGGCTGAACTTGAGGGGATCCAGCAGCAACTACTGCACTACCAGACCACCAAGCAGAACCTCTGGTGAGCCCTGCGAAATGCCCTGCGGCCCTGGCTACAGGAGCAGGTGTTGCTTGGAAAAGTGGGCGGGCAGTTCCATTTCCCCTGAGCCAGCTGCCAGGGTCCTGTGGGTGGTCTTGGTCTAGCTACGGAGGGATGTGGGGAGCCCTCAGTGTGTGCTGTCCAGAAAGGCCCCATCTCCATCATGACTCTTGACCTGGCTTGGTGCTGCTTAGGAAGGCCCCAGTCAGCCTCACCTATGGACAGAGGCTCTGCTTCCTATGGGGGGATGATAAAGTTGAGCAAAACTCTAAAAACTGGATGAGGCCATGCTGTCCCCAGTGACTAATTATAACACTGATATTAAAGGTGCAGAGAAGGGCTGGGTGTGGTGGTTCACGCCTGTTCCCAGCATTCTGAGAGGCTGAGGCGGGCGGATCACGGGGTCAGGAGTTCAAGACCAGCCTGGCCAATATGGAGAAACCCTGTCTCTACTAAAATACAAAAATTAGCTGGGCATGGTGGTGCACGCATGTAGTCCCAGCTACTTGGGAGGCTGAGGCAGAAGAATTGCTTCAACCTGGGAGGCGGAGGTTGCAGTGAGCCGAGATCACGCCATTGCACTCCAGCCTGGGCGACAGAGTGACACTCCATCTCACAGAAAAAAAAAAAAGTGCAGAGGAGACAGGCCCGAGACCCACTACACTCAGTGGTCTGGGGACCATCATCATGCAGCAGCTTCAGAGCTTTGACAGCAACAGACTCTGGCGCCTCACCCTTGCCTCTGCACAGGGGAAGAGAGACAAGAAGTGTGTTTTCGCCCAGGCCCACCTGAGTTGCTGTCTGCTAGGGAGGGCGGAGGAGACTGGGAGAGGAAAAAGAAGTGTTCGGCTCCCAAGCAGGGGCCTGCAGCTCAGGTCAGGGGCCCTACCAGACCGTCTTTCTCTCTGCACCCGATGCCCGCATCAGAATTAGCTGAGGTGCCGCTCTCTGAGCCGGATGGGGCTCTGCCAAGGACCCAGCCTGGCAGGCAGCAGGTATCTCCACCCCTCAGGTCCTGTCAGCGGCAAGCGAGCAGCCTGCGCAGGTGGCTGGAGCTGAGCAGAGAGGAGCCCGGACCTGAGGACCAGGAAGTAGAGCAGCAGGTGCAGAAAGAGCTGCAAGAGGTGAGGCCCGAGGCCATCCCCAGGTGTCCGTAGGGACGCCCCGGGCTGTGTTCCCTCAGCCCTGGCTGTCCCTCTCTGGCCCCAGGTGGAACTGCAGATCCAGCAGCTGGCAGAGGAGCTCCAGGCTCAGCGCCAGCCCATTGGCACCTGCATTGCTCGCATCCAGGCCCTGCGGCAGGCCCTGCACTAGCGTGTTTGCCCCAGGGATGCAGGTGCTGGGCTGTCGGGGAGGCCTCAGGCCACCTCCAGGAACAGAACACAAAGTTATTAAGTTTTATTTTTTTATTTCAAAATGTTTTGCCATTAAATGAATTACTGTTCAGAAGTCTCCCACTTCTCATACAAAAATACTGTGCTACTGATACAGTTGAAAAAGTTCAATGATGGCTCTCCTGCAGGAGAAATTCACAGCGTCCCCAGGGTCAACATGAACTCTGGCCCTGTCCCCGCCATCGGGGGCTCCCCAGGCACGCATCCCTGATAACTGGGACAGGTTTTCCAGGCACTGACCGACTATCCACCAAGGGCCCTCTGCCTCCCAGACAGACCCTGAATCAACAGCAGCAACTTTCCCACATTTCATGTAGGGATATGGGGAGGACAGGAACTCTCCCCTGTCCCCAGCTGGGCCTACCACCTGCCTGCCCTGTTCATTCTGGTGCCATGAGGCAGGTTCAGTGATTAGTCTTGCCTGCTGCAACGAGGACCTGACCAGCTCCAGAAGGTCACTCATCAGGTCCTACAGAGGTCTGTATCATTAATCAGTGTCCTCAGAAGACACTGGCAGAGTCCAGGGTGATGCATTCAGCCACAAGCACAAAGACTGCTTTTTCTAAAGAGCAGGATGAGGTGAATTTGGGAACAGAAAGCAGTTGTCATGAAGGCTGTGTGGCTCTGCTGGGGGAGGAGGCATCCACAGTCTGTGCCAAGGAGGCACCTCACCCTGTGCAGCAGGAGGGTTAAGGCCAAAAAACAAAAGGGGCCAACAGAAAACAGCCCAGGTGATGGGGAGGAGCAGCAAGAAAAAATGACAATCGAGACCAACTGAAGGTTCAGTCGGGAATGCAGGATCTCCCGTCTATACAGTGTTTAAAAAGATCCAAATGTGACAGATCATTCCAGCCTGCACTTTTTATTTGTAGGGAGAAGGAACAGGATAGGTTGAGGGCATGACAGGGGCTCTCACCACCTCTTGTCTGCACCTCCGGAACAGGTGGGAGCCGAGTCATTCAAGTCCTACCTGGTCAGACTCTCACCCACTCTGAGGCAGGCCCTCACCTGGATGGCCTCATGGGCCTCCCTCTCTAAAAGACCCTCACTCTGGAAAAGATCCCTTAGCAGCCATAATCAGGAAAGAGGCTCTAGAGCGAGCCCAGGGCCTCCCCAAAGCGGATTTTCTGTCCTGTTTTCAGCTGGAAATTGAAGTCCTTGGGGGCCTCAAAGATGAGAACAATGGTGGAGCCCAGGTTGAACTCGCCCAGGTGCTCGCCCTTGCGCATGGGGACGCCCTCTCTATTGGTGTGCGTCACGAAGCTGAAGTCGTTGTAGGAGCCCTTGCTGTGCCTCGGGCTGTTTGTGTGCAGGTCCTGTGGTGATAGGCTGGGAGTCAGCGGGGCCACCAAGTGCACAGTGTCACCCCACATGTGTTTGGAGTCCCACCCACTCCCTCTGTTGCTTGTCCCCAACACCACCCAACCCAGCTCCAAAAGGGAGGTGGGGATGGCATCTCAGGGCCTGGTGGGCCCAGTCTAGCCAGATCTCACACACGGCATTGACGCCTGCTGTGAACTAGGCCCAGGAAAGACGGAACAATCGGACCCAGTGGTTTCCATGCATGGTGCTGGGAGAGTGGCACCTGTGGGAGCCAAGGCCGCTGATCACAAACTGACACCCAAAAAGGCAGCCCCTTGGGACAGGGTGGGCAGCAGGCCTGCGAGTGCTGACCCCCTCACATGCTGTAACCAACATAAGCCACCCCGAGCTCAACGCTCCCTTTCTGTTCCCTCCTCACTCTCACCTTTGACCATGGTTCCTAGCAGAAACCAGGTGCCAGGCAAGGAGGTTAATTCCCTCTATCTCTTCCAGCCAATGGTGCAAGAAGGGAGGGAAGCCTCAGCTGGCTGGCAGGTGGAGCGGCCCATTCTCAGGACAGCTGTTAAGCAGAGCCACGCCTGACCAGACATTTGGCCGCCCTAGAATTCAGTCCCAACCCATCCGCCGCACAGCAGACAAGGCAGGTAGACCCAAGAGGTCCAGCCCTTGGGCTTTGGCAGGGCCTACACTCTGCTTACCCGGTCAAAGTAGATGCGAATGGAGCCCACGTTGGTGGCCCCCACAGCCGTCAGTGAGAAGAAACCATGTTTCCAGTCCCCCGTCAGGACTACCCGCTCGTTGTGGCAGAAGAGCTCTTTGATCCAGCGAGCCATGCCAGGGTTCACTGACATCAGGGAGCCTGCAGAGGCAGGGAACGCTGCTACTCCCTGTCCAGAGCCCAGTGTGTCCACTCCAGGGCAGCCAAGACCCAAAGGGACTCATGGCCTGTTGCCCTGATGTCATTTCCAAATGCTGAGCCGAGTGGGCCCCATGGTCCCCGGCCCACAACCAGCCTGCATAAAGCAGTCAGCTCCTGGCCTCGATGGCCCTGACCTGGAGCCTGGTGCCCTGACCTGGAGCCTGGTCCCCTGACACCAAGAAGCTGAGAGCCTCTATGTGAAGCCCACAGAGGCAGCTCCCCCCACACGCTGGCCCCAGGCTGACCTGGGAAGTGGCGCCGGTGGGACACAGTCCAGTCCGTGGGGGAGTGGAAGCAGTGGTAGTCCCCGGGGGCCAGGTAGATGACACAGTGATAGAGCTCATTCCCTTCCCGGGTGACCAGCTGGTTCTTGAAGGAGTCACACGAGGCGGCTGTGGGGTAGGAGCAGACATGGGGGCCACCAACACAGTGAGCACCCAGCACGGAGCCCGAGTGCGGTCTGCACATGGATTCTCAGGGAGGCCCCACATGCCAGCCTCAGCTCCTTCCCCAGCATTCCCCTCCCTCCTGGTCCAGCCACACAACAGCAGGGCTGCCTGGCCCCGCCTGTGCAGTGACCCACCTGGCGGGAAGGGCAGGTCCTCTGTGTAGGTGCGTGGGCCCAGGAACGACTCCAGGGAGTAGGTGACCCCCTTTACCTGCTCCACCTCGCAGTTCTTCACCTGCCCAAAGTTGAGGATCTTTCCATCCGATGGGCTGATCTGGAAGGACAGAAGAGGCTTGCTGCCAGGGAGAGCAGGGTCTCCTCCCCCCAGAAGACAGCCCCCACCTCCCCTTGTCATCCTGCTGCTTCCAGATATGCTGGAGACCAGGGGGCTGTGCTGGGCAAGTGGAGTCCCAGCTGTGGAGGCAGGAAAAAGTCCTGTTTCCCCCAGGAGGAAAGGATCGGGCCTCACCACACTGTGCAGGCCGCAGACGGGCCGGGCCTGCGGCTTCAGCTTGCGCCGGAAGAACTCGCTGAGGTTGCGGTAGTGATGCAGGTCCTCCACGGCGGCCTCCTTCATGTTCACCCCGAAGGTCCAGATGTACAGGCTATAGACAGGCCTGCGCAGCCAGTGTGGCAGCTCCACCTGGTTGAGGCGACCCCAGGCCCGTGACAGCAAGCGTGTCGGCACTGACTTGTACAAAGCCACCTGCAGGCCACAGGGCAAGGGGCTGAGTTGACCACACTGCCCCAGCTCCAGAGAGCCCAAGTACTGTCATGAGCCCACATCTCACTTCAGGAGAGAATCTGCACCCCACGGAGGACACCAGGGCCCAGGTGCCCCACGCTGCTTTTGTGATGTGGCTGTTTCTCACTGGGAACCAGATTGCACCTGCCAACTCCTGCCACACACAGTGCTGGATTTACGTACAACTCCAGTGGTTTTCGCCATTTCATGCGAAAGTCTAATAGCAACTGCCCCAGTCCCAGAACGGGAGATGGCCAGCAGTCTTACTTCTTAAAGTGGGGGTCGGAAACGGATCTGACCCTAACCACAGTGTGTGACCCTAGCCACGGTGACCCCAGTATCACAGTATGTGGAGAGGTGGTTGGCATCTTGCCCTTGGTCACTGCCCATATCCCAGACCACCAGAGAAAGGAGGAGGCTCCCAAGTACGTGGAACAAGTCTACAGCCCAAAATGTGTCCCTCTGTCTTAACAGGAAGTGAGGAGGACACCCTGAGCACCAACATCAGGGATTTTCAGATGCAGGTCTGCGATGTCGCTGTCACCTGGGCCTGAGCTGCAGACACAGGGTCCGCAGCCCCCACAGGTCCAGCCAGCGCACTGAGGGCCTGGACGCAGCAGTCTGAGAAGCCCTGAGCCCCACCTCGGCCCCACAGCAGGACTTGTGTTCAACATTCTACTGTGACTGAGTCAGGCCATAAAGCTGTCTGCACCTGGGGTTCCTCCCAGGAGGCAAAGGGAGATCGTCCCCTCAGGCCCCTCTGTTCTCTCTTCCTTCAGGGAAGCCTGGAGCACCTGAAGACAGACGATGGCCTGAGGACAGGCACTGGGTCCCACTGGTTGGTCCCAGAGCCCTCCAGCAGGGCCAGGTACCCAGGAAGTGGCAGCCTGTTAGTGCTGCTGCCACTGTAGAAACTGCCTCTAATTGGTGGCTGCTGCTTCTCTAAACACAACCAAGACACCAACGCCCCAAGGTGTAAAAGTGGTTTCATTCCAACTTTCAACACCTCTGCAAGGTAAGGAATTAGCAGCTCCCAGAGAGCTGCTCTTATCCCTCCCAGCTGATTCCCAGTCACACAGAAGGGCTATGGGAGCCCAGGCCCTTCCCAGGCACAGGTGGGAGCCTGGGCTAATGTCCAGGGTACCTCAGTGCCCCTGAGCTCTGATGACACCAACCTGACAAAGGCCCAGGAACAGGGTTTCCTCCTTGGGGTCAACCTGCCTGGGAAGCCAAGGGCAAGAGTGAGCCCTCTAGGGGCCGGGAGGGGCCAAGCCAGTTCCCTTGACCATTCCTGGGGCAGGCCTCTGGGCTCCTTAAAGGTGTCCTCACCCTAAGGAACCCAAACAGGATCCATCCTTCCTGAACCACCCTTTGGCATCCCAGAATTAATTTGGCTTCCGCTCAGAATCACCGCTAAGCTGTTTTCTGCCTGAACACAGAAAAGTCAGAGACAGACGCCATTTTCTGAATCCCCAGGCTGGGTTCCTTCCAGAACCGGAGCCCCAAACGGCAGAAACGAGGCAGGCTAGGGGAGCAGGCAGGGCACGGCATGCCCTCACAGTCACTTCCGCGGCCCAGGTAGTGGCCTTTTCAAAAGCTGCCCTGGCCTTGCCCACCAATGAACCTTCCAACCCTGACCCACTGAAGATGACCCTCTGCTTCTGACAGCTCACCGCCACCTCAGTCTCTCCTCACCCCAACCTCGGGCCTGCCCGGAGGGCAGGTCCGGGCCACAGGGCCCTGTGCACACTTACCCTGCTTACGGGCCTCCATCCCACCCGGCTGAGCGGTCTGAGGGCGCCGAAGGGCAGGAGGTAGTAGAGGACGGTCAAGGGCCAGGAGCGCAGTTTCAGGGCGGGTCTGGACATGCAGCTCAGCTGCCCCAGCCTCCGCCTCAGGGCCAGCTGGGGGAAGTGCAACCTGCAGGGCACAGGTCCATGCACAGCCAGGTCAGTGGCCAGGCTCTAGGCGGGACCCAGGAGACTGCTACCTACACCCAGGGCAGGATTCCTCCTGTCTACCCACCCTTGTTGGCAAGCTACCTTGCCATGGGGTGATGGAGCCCAGCAAACACTGGCTGTGCCCCCTTGTCCCAACCCCATTCTGAGTCAGGGGTTTGGCTGCCTCTGGCTAGCAGACTCATTTCCCAGGCTCTGCCACCCGCCAGCCAGCTGGGGAGGACTGGGAATGTGGGGGCAGCCGCAAGAGGAGAGTCAGGCCCAGCTGCGGGGCACCTCTCAGCCGCAGCAGCTCCCAGCAAGGGCCTCCAGACCCAAGTACCTGGGCCCAGGGAGGGGAGAGCAGGGTGCAGGGCCTGCCTCACATTCCTCAGCCTCCATGGCCCAGGAGAGCGAGCCCCAGGGGCCAGCTCTGCCACACAGGCACTGGCATGGCAGCGCATAGCACTGAGGAGCTATGACCCAGCCAGCTGGGTAACCATTTGCTCAGTCTTCTGCTACCATCCTTTGCAGGATCTGGGATATTCTTTTCATGGTTCCAGGCCCCCCTTTCCTCATCTGCTAAATTACGGGGCCAAGGCCAGACAAACTCTCAAAGGGAGCATTTACACCCCACCTACCAGCACCACATAGCTACGGTGCCATCCATCTGCATGGTCTTTCTGTAACAGGCCAGGTTCTGAAAACCCATCCACAGGTTTGTGAACAAAACCTCCCCACCACAAGCTCTCAAGCACCTGTCTGCTCTGCTGGGGCTGCACGCGCACCTGCGCGCGCACACACACACACCCCCAAGCCCCTCCTTTCAGCAAAGGTGGACACACACACACACACACACACACACACACACACACACACACACGACCCAAGCCCCCCCCCCCTTTTTGCAAATGTGATCCCGCCTCTCCCCACCCTCCCAGCACAAATGCAGGGCACTCAGCAGGGGCTCAGCTTCACCAGAGCCAGAGCAGAGGCTGGACGAGCCTTTCCACCACAACCCTGGCCTCCTGAGCAGAAACAAGGCCCACCCCACCCTGTCCGTGCCTAGGCCTAGCAAATGCTCCTGAGACCCAGGGTAGCCAGCAGGAGACCACACTGCCATCCACTCAGAACGTCCCCAGGCCTCAGTTTCCTCATCTGCAAAGTAACTGATTTGGCTAATCTACAGCTGCCATCTGGGACTGTGCTCTCTCCCAGTCGCCGAGCAAACCAAGGAACAAAGCGGCATCTCAGCTGATAGAAGCAGCAGAGCAGGAAAGGCAAACCAGCAGCGAACCCCGCTCAGGCTCAAGCTCAGAGGCGGCCGCATCTCCGCAGCTCCCGGGTGCCTGCTTTCTCTCCCATCCCACCCCGGTGTATTTTTAAAAGGTCCAGGAAGGTGGCAGGGGCCAAGCAAAGACAAATCACTGCTCCCCTCTGGCTTTGCCACCTGCCCCACTCACTGCAGAAGAGCAGGGACCAATCGGGAAGAGCTGCACCCCTCACGCGGGCAGGAAGGGGGATGGGGAAGCCTCTCTCCCAGGTGGGGTGCAGAGGCAAGGGTCTGGGCTGGGAGGAGGGGGCCTGGGAGCACCAGGGTAGGGAATATCACAGGCCTGAGGTCTGAGGCCCGCTGGCAGCCTCCCCCTGCTGGGCCCTCCTCGTGGTTGGAACCAAAGATACCTGAAGCGGGCTCTCCGACTCAGGGTGCTCAGGCCCCCCAGGCCGGGCCCCTCCAGCCTCGGGGGCTGACCACCAGTCCCCTTGCCGCCACCTCTACTGCGAGGCCGCTGGATGTGAACTCTGACCTTCCGGAGGTTGTGGCGGGGAACCGTGGGGTTAGGGCGCGGTGGGCAGCATCTCACCATTTCGCTGCACGGAGCTCTGGTCCTCGCCGCGCCTCTGACTGACACATCATGGGCCGGCACAGGGAGGGCGGGGCGAGGCTCACTCGATCACTCCCTTTGTTTTCCTCTTTCCTCCCCTTCCCCTGAGCCAGCGGATCTCCTGTGCTGTCACTGCTCCAGGGCCTCTGCCTCTGCGAGGCCGGTTGGTGGCGCCGCTTCCTGGGCTTGGTTCAGTCTTGGTGGCTCACAGGATGCAGATTAGAGGGTCAGGGCTATTGCAGACAGACAGGCACTAGTCACACACCTGCTCAGGTCACGTGCTCAGGGCTTGCAGCCCAGTGCAAAAGCCCCTGCACTGAAGCCCACTGTCCCCAGTCCTGGCCACCTGCCCTGTCCCTGCTACCCGGGGCTAAGCCAGCCTGCACTGCTCATCCTCTTCCTTAGCTGGCCTGGGGAGGCAGCAGGGGGCAAGGCCCTCAGGCTGCTGGGTCCAGTAAGCCATGACAGGGAGGGGACCAGCCACTGCTGCCAGGGTTTTCAGGCACCACTCAGTTCCAAACACACAAGGTGGGAACTTGAGCCCCATGCTCCAGGCCCAGGCCCAGGCCCAGGCCCAGCACTGCGTCAGCCGGTCTGCGATGTGGCCCTTCCCTTGCCAGGACCTGACCCATTTTCAATTCAGGTTACAAAGTAGCATCTGAGGAATGAGATGAGCGGGAAGCCACGAGAGGCGCCCTGGTGAGAACCTGGCATCTTACCTGCTGTGGCTCTCTCCTCACCCCTCCTGGCCTTGACCCCCGCCCCGCAACACACACACAAAATACCCAGCTCCCTGCTCCAGACCTTTCTCAGAAGCTGTGCATGTGGGGAAACCCAGCCTGGGGCTGGGAACAAGCCAGGACTGCAGCCCAAACCAGTTCCACTCCCCTTTTTCCATCTTTGCTTCAGAAAAGCATTTTGGCCACGGGGGAGGACAGGCCCGGCCCCTACAAAGCCTCTCCACGTTGGCCTGCACAGATAGCGGAAGGAAGAGCAAACATGCCAAAGCTGCTGCTATCTCAGCCCAGGCAATCAAGGCCCTCCAGGATATGGGCTGACAGGGGGCCCACCCGTCCCGTCCTTCACCCCCAACCACTGCCCAGGAAGGGGGCAGGCACCTGTCACCATCCTTAGATGATGAAATGTGGCCCCAAGAGCTGCCGCCTAAAGCAAAGAATAGGCCAGACATGGCCAGCCTGCTGTGAGGCCGAACTCAGACATCACTGTGGTCGCACGCGGTCGAACACCTGACGCCCTGGCAAACCCTCCTCAGCCACAGAGGAGAAGATTCCACCCGGGCACCTGCCTGCTAGAGTCACTGAAGCCCCGGGTATGGGATTCAGTGGCCTCTTGGAGCCAGGACAATAAGGTGACTAAGCTCTGGACACAAGCATGGATTTCTCCACTGATCCAGGTAGTGGCTGGGGCTGGCCCAGGCCCCTCTCCTAAATGAGCGATGGGGACAGCTCACTGCAGGTGGGTCAGGCAGGAGGGCACCTACCCACCAGCAAACAGATACACACCAGCATCCTCCCTCGAGAAGATGCCGGCACCAGGAAATTGGCACAGGCACAAGAGGCCCATCCCATCGCAAGGCCCAGACCCACAGACACCCCGGCTTCAGCCCCAGGGTCCAGGCCTCCAGGGCTGTGTCACTCCAATCACTCCGCCAACATACTGAGCACACACCCCACCCTCCCTGGCCCAGCAGGCTCCATGCTGGCCTCCTGCCAGCTGCCAGGGAAACAGAGGGGTAACAGCAGTCAGGGGTGAGCCTGGTGCCTGGTTCCAAAGGGGAAGCTCTTTCCCTGGTGGATAGAGTGCAGGCTTGGAGCTGAGCTCACAGCCAGGATTCACAGGGAGGCAAGCATGGCCTTGAGGGGAGGCAGAGAGGAGGGGCCTTGGGGAACCCCAGCCTCCTGCCAGTTTTCCTCCCTAATCTACCATGTGGGACAGTGACCACCACAGCCCTGAATGTATCAGAAAGATGAACCCAGATGAACCCAGTTTGGCCAAAAACCTTGGGTTCTCAAAGCAGGTTCCCCTGTGAGCCTTGGCATTTCATTCCTCCATGGTGCTGTGAGGGGCTGGGTCTGGCCTCCAGTCTCAGAGGGGCCCTACTAAGGAATCGAGGCATATGAGGCCAGGGGCCAAGTCAGATGCCCATCAGGGAAAGGTGGGCCCTGGAGAGACTAAGAACGATCCTGAGAGGCCAGGCTGCGGCACTGCACCTGCTGGTGAGCCCAGTGAGGGCATGGGGTCCTTGCTCATTCAGATCCTTGACGTCACTGTTCTGCCTCTTCTAAAACAGGCACCAAGACCAGGGTGTCAGTGCCTCCAAATTACCACCTGTGGGCCCCAAAAGATCGCCAGGAAGGAAAATGAATCCAGCTTTGCCACAGGACACAGGCTGAGCACTGCCAGTCCCTCTCAGAGCTGCAGGATAGAGGGAAGGGGCACTTAGAGGTCGCTGCCGCCTTGCTTCCCAAGGGTAAAGCCAATTCCTTGGCCAGCAGTGTTTCTGGCCTCCCCATTTCAGAGCCCAGCTTGCCCTCTGCCTATGACAGCCCTGGAACCCCAAGCCAAAGATTTCATCCTTTCTGGCTGTCTTGAGGGTGACATGAGGTGGGAGCCTCAGGCTCTGGATGAGGAACTTGCAAGAAGGGTACCCAGAATGGAGGAAGCGCTGACACCTTCCCTCCCTTCTAAGCCTCAAAGACATTCTGTGGAGATGAGTTTAGGGTTGTGACCAATAGGACTTTAATGTCATTACATAGCCTAAGGGCCAGTCACCTGCAACATGAGAACTCAGAGGGTCTTGTGGCTGGTGACAACCCGGTCACTGCAATTCTGGCTGCCTTCCTCTACCCCTGCCCTGAGAGCAGGGAAAGGCCTTGGCAAGTCACAGGTACTCTCTAAGTCTTGGTTTGTACATCTGGAAAATGGGAAAGTAAATTCCTGCTACCCACTCCCTTGAGGCTCAGAGCACAGCTGCAACCATGGCCCAGAATAACTGCTCAGAAACCCCACTTCCACCCAGGAGCGTGACGCAGCCTCAGACCTGGCTTCCAACACCTCACCTCTCCAAAAACTCAACCTCACACCGGTGGAGGCAGGGGTTTCTACCACAGGAAAGATGAAATAAGAGGGGCTTAGGTGGCAGTTCTAACACAGGAACCCAAACTTGCGGGCAGTGACTGGCCTTGTGAGTAGGAAGCAATGGCTGATAGGACCCTATGGGGGGTGGGGAGCCCCTTTGTCAGGACATGCTGTTCTGGGGATCCATACCAGAGCAGTAGGACAATGTCCCCACCCATCCCTCACCAACCAGGGTAAAGACCACAATACCTGCCCCCCCACCAGTGGAATGGAACATTCCAACTGAAGTGGATGAATGCACCCAGGCCAGGCAGCAGTTACTACAGGTTGGGTTGGGGCCTGCAAGCATGTTGTGCATGCAGGGGAGGTGCGTGTAGGTACAAGTATGTGTGCATGTATGATACGTGTGTAGGTGCAAGGGTATGTGCATGGAGGGGTGCGTGTATAGGTGTGAAGGTGCGAGGGTGTGTGGGGTGTGTAGGTGTGAGGGTGTGTGTAGGGGGTGTGTTAGGTGTGAGGGTATGTTATGCGTATAGGTGGTGTGTGCGTGTGAGGTTACGTGCATGGAGGGGGTGTGCACGGGTGCAAGGTGTGTGCATGTAGGAGCCATGTGTGTAGGTATGAGGGTGTGTGCATATAGGGGTGTGTGTGTGTAGGCGCGAGGGTGTGGGGTGTGTGCCTGTAGGGGTGTGTGTGAGGGGGTGTGTGCGTGTACGGGGTGTGTGTGTACGGGGTGTGTGTAGGTGAGGGGGTGTGTGCCGGTAGGGGTTGTGTGCGCGAGGATATGTGTGTGTGTAGGTCCGGGGATGTGTGTAGGGGTATGCGTGTATACACTTACAGTGCTGCTCCTGTTGGATTCTGGTTCAAGCCTTAGCAAGGCGGAGCAGGCAATGAGGGATATGGCACTGTCGCCTGCAGCCCCCAGTCAGCTCTGCCGGAGGATATGGAGCCTTGCAGCTTGTGTGTTCAGCCAGGAACCCTGAGAACTGGCTCCTGCTATCTGATGGGAAGCGCCTGGAGCGCCAGGACCACGCCTCTTGAAGCCTCAGCAGAAACCTCCAGGGCCCCAAATCCTGTGTCCAGTGGCCTGACTGCGGGCCGTACACCCCCCGGGAGGCGGGGAGCGAGGAGGGGGGCTGACTTTCTCCCCAGCTCTGCTGAGGCCGGGCCACCAGGCAGCGGCATGCGTCCAGTGGGGCGACAACCCTGCCTTCCCTGTGTTCCTGAGCTAGAAGTAGGCAAACTTTCCAACTAGGGGACGGGGAAAATGGTACTCCCTGGGCGACATGGACCAGGGAGCAAAGAGAAGGGCCCAGAGGCGCCTTTCAGCCAGTCAGTGGCAGGCAGCTCAGGAGGCTCTGGGAATATGGCACGCAGGACTCGCAGGGGTCTGTCCTAGCCGCCCAAAAACAGGGAACCTCCTCTCAGACAACCCTGGGCGCTGAGGGGAACCGGCTCTGGGCAGAGGCAGCAAGCCTGCCACCCGCTCCCTGGCCCTCCGGCGCTGCCCTCTTCCCCAGGACCCTGCCCCCAGTCCCTCAGGCAGCGCGGAGGAGGAGACGGGAGCTCTCAGAGCCAGAGGCGCCCCAGCCCGGGCCCAGCCAATGCCAGCCGGCACCCCCTCACTTCCCACAGCCGCCTCACTGCCGGCGCCCTCCCCCACCCATACCCCCTCACTTTCCGCAGCCGCCTCACTTCCCGTACGCCCTTCACTTCCCGTACCCGCGCTCGGCAGGAGATGGACGTGGAGGAAGTGAGCTCACGCAGCCCGGGCCCGGGCTATGCCCACGTGGGAACGGAAAAAAGCCCACGACTCGCTCGACCCTGTCCGCAGGGCTCCTCAGGCCGGGCCGCGTCGTCGCAGCTGGGAGAGCCCACCTGCGACCGAAGGCGCTAGAAGGGCATCCCCACCTGGCACTGGCTCTCTGAGAGGGCGGGGCAGGGCGCCTCCCTAAGAAGTCACCTGTGGCTCCCGGCCGGACCGGGGCGCCGGCTCCGCTCACTCACCCGCAGGTGGCTCCAGCTTCCGGGCTCCGACTCCCCAGAGGCGCTCCCGGAGCCGCGAAGCCTTGGGGCGAGTGGGCGGGGCTCGGGCTCCAGCCACTCAGACTACCAGGGGCGGGGGCAGGAGACCGACCCCAGCCACCCTTAAAGCCGCCGCTGCCTCTGAGCCCCAGTCCTGCTGGGTCGCCAGCCCAACCCGAGGGCCTCTTTAAGAGGAGGGGCCAAGACCAGGGAGAAGAGGAAGGGCAGCAGGCACCAGCTCTGCCTGGTCATTGTCACGGGAGGACCCCACTCAACTAGCAAGGTGGGCCCGGCTGCTCCCAAGGGATGCCTCCTGTCTGTCCTCAGTCTGTTCGCTGGTCTGTGAGCCGCCTGTCTGCAGCCTGTGGCTGGCCTCCCAAAGCAGCTGCCTCCCCTCACCACTCCCACCCAACACTAGGCAGACTCAGAATCCCACCCGCTGCTGACCTCATTGAGGACTGGCTTCTTCACTGGACTGAACAGAAAGCACCCCTGCTAGCCCTGGAAGCTCCAGAGAAGGCGAAATCCCTGATCCTTCCCACACCCCATCTTGAAGCTACAAGGCTTCACCCCGACCTTCTGCCCTCCAGGCACTGCACATCCCTGACATAGAGAATGCCCTGACTCCAAAACTCATGTAGACCAGTGAACAGGGGCAGCCATAAACAAAGTCCGACCGCCCCAGCCTAGAGCACACAGGCCTCCCTGCTTCACTACTAGGATCCACAGCCCATGGGATGATGCATGCTGTCTTCCCACCCCACTAGATCGGAAGACCCTAGGTCTGCGGGTTGGCAGCCCACCCCATACCCACATGGTGCCAGACACCCAACAAGCACTCAGCCCACATGGGATCGGACCAATCAGCTTAATTCTTTTAGGGGAGGAGAAAGGTCTGAGAGGGATCACCACTCAATCAAAGAAAGAGTGTGGCATTAAGTAGCCTCATTCACATCTGTGGGAGCAACTGAGCACACCCATCCCCTATTCAACGGTGAGATGGCCTTGGAAGTCTCAGTCTCATTCTGAGCCACTGAACAGGATACAATTCCAGCTGCTTCTTATCACTGACATCTTTGTTTCTGAAACAACTAAGGTTTGGGGCCAGGCATGGTGGCTCATGACTGTAATCCTAGCAGTTTGGGAGGCCAAGGGTGGGAAGATCACTTAAGCTCAGGAGTTTGAGACCAGCCTGGACAACATAGTGAGACCTCTTTCTTTTTTTAAACCAAAAAGAAAGAAAGAATTAAGGTTTGGAACAGGAGAAGAGGGTCTGTAGGGCTTGTGGAGAAATGGGGCGGTGGGCCACGCCTGGAACAGGACATAAGGGCGTGCAGTCACAGCCCCATATACCTGTCGTCCTTACCTGGATCCAGCCCAAGCAAGTGCTACATGACAAGCCACAGCCCTGGGATGCAGCAGGGGGAAGAAGACAGATAGGGTCCTCCTCCATGGATTTCCATGTTCTTCCACACCTACAATGCACCCATGGGAACAGGGAGGCGGGGGTGAGCAAGGCACAGTACATTCCTAAGGGCCTCAGAATGTGGTACAGGGTGCAGATACCTTACACACAGCCGCTCCTAATATTCTCCTGTCCAGACATCACTACGGGAGGTCCTCAAATAGTGTCATCATAACACTGATGAGAAAAAATCTATTCCAGCCAGGGCTACTGTCTGTGAGGAGTGTGCATGTTCTCCCCATGTCTGCATGGGTGTTCTCTGAGTACCCTAGATTCCTCCACATCCCAAAGCTGTGCACTTAGGCTCACTGGTGTGTCTAAATGGTCCCAGTCTGAGTGAGTGTGGGTGTGGGTGCACCCTGCCATGGGAAGGTGTCCCGTCCAGGACTGGTTTCCGCCCTATGCCCTGAGCTTCCCGGATAGGGGACCACCTGCAACCCTGAACTGGAGTAATTAGGTAAATAATTATCTAACTTTTTATTAATTGTTCATAAATGCATGTATAGCTCACATTTCAATGGTTAATATTAGAAATGTTTGGGGTCTTTAAAAGTTCAGTGATGTTTTTGTGGTCAGAAACATTCACAGGAACTTAACTCTTGCTTCCATCAATTAGCCTATAGTAAAACTGGTTTCATTCTATGTTTTGCTTAAAGGTGAAGATCCCAAGAACCTATCATCAAGATTGAAAACTTACTGTAACTGATCCCAGCATTCTCAGAGCCCCAAAGAAACTTCAGACCCCTTCTTACCTCAGAACTCCAAGGAAACACATGACATGGGATAAAATGCAATTAAAGCACAGAAAGATGCTGACGCAGAATCCTGGCACCACCAACTTCCAGAACTGGAAAGACCCTGAAGACCATCCTGGCCTCCTCAAAGCCTCTAGTACTTACAGACCAGCCCACACGGGTCCCTGGGGACGGAACAAAACCAGGCCCCAGTTAGACCAGGGGAGAAAGGTCTGCAGAGGAAAGCCCAGCTTCTGCACACATTCTACCTCCCATGTGCTGAGAGATCTCTGGGACTCTCACACCCTTCCCTGTGGAATGGCCAGCTCGGCTGCACTGCATCCACCCGCATTGCTTTTTAACCATTCTAAGCCTCTAAGGCAGATGGGTGTTTAAAAACCCATAAACTGCCGGGGGCGGTGGCTCATGCCTGTAATCACAGCACTTTGGCAGGCCGAGGCGGGCGGATCACGAGGTCAGAAGATCGAGACCATCCTGGCTAACACGGTGAAACCCCGTCTCTACTAAAAATACAAAAAATTAGCCGCGCGTGGTGGCGGGCGCCTGTAGTCCCAGCTACTCAGGAGGCTGAGGCAGGAGAATGGCGTGAACCCAGAAGATGGAGGTTGCAGTGAGCTGAGATCGTGCCACTGCACTCCAGCCTGGGCGACAGAGCAAGACTCCGTCTCAAAAAACAAACAAACAAAACAACCCCATAAACCAGCCCACAAGTCTGCCGAGATTAGCACTCCCCCACCTTCCAACCAGACCTCCACCACATGTATTTTCAGTGGGGAAATGCCTCTGGATTTTGAACAATCATTTACAAGTGAATTTCCATTAGGGGAAAAAAAAAAATGCCTGGAAATTTACTTTCCTGCCTTGTATTATATTTCTTTCAGGCCATGGAGTCCTTTATTTCCATGCCTCCCACTCTGTTAGGACTCCCTTGGGTGGGAGTGCCACCTAGTGCCACTGTGAGGCTCTACAGGCTCTCAGGCCACCTGCAGATGGAGGCCTCCCTGCCTCAGTCAACCCACCTGTATTCTCTGCCAGGTCTCAGCTGTGTGAATTTCATGCACTACTTCTAGAGGGATGCCCTGTGCCAGGGAACAGAAGGTAGCTGCGGAACAGGGGTGGCAGGTGTCCTCAGCTAATTCTTATTTCCTGGCTCTTGGCCAATTCTCATTCCCTAGGGGCTGGCAGAGGCCCCTCAAGGAAGATGGCTGGTGTCTTAACGGCTAGTACAAGAAACCACAGGCAGGCATCAGCCTCCTAGACATCTCGGCAGAGAGGCCGGGCAAGCACAAAGTGCCTTCAGGCTATTTCTCTACACACCAGATTCTCCTAGCCCTGCCCAACTCCCCACTCACCTTTAAGATGAGAATCGTTTTTGGCAGTCCCACTAGCCTGTGAGATGTCCCGGATACCCCTGACCCATTCAGAGCCCCACCAGCAGCTCCCTAAGGGTCCTGCCCAGGCACTGAGGAAGGGCAGACTGAGGTGGAATAAAGGAAAAGTGCTTTAGGCCAGATGTGGTGACTTAATGTCTGTAATCCCAGCACTTTGGGAGGCCCAGTAGTTTTGTAAAAACACAAAAATATAAAAATTAGCCAGGTGTGGTGGTATGTGCCCGTAATCCCAGCTACTCGGGAGGCTGAGGTGGGAGATCACTTGAACCCAGGAGGCAGAGGTTGCAGTGAGCTGAGATCGCACCACTGCATTCCAGCCTGGGTGACAGAGCAAGACTCCATCTCAAAAAACAAAAAAAGAAAAAGAAAAAGTGCTTTCAGGCCGGGCATGGTGGCTCACACCTGTAATCCCAGCACTTTGAGAAGCTAAGGTGGGCGGATCACCTGAGGTGAGGAGTTCAAGACCGGCCTGGTCAACATGGTGAAACCATTTCTACTAAAAATACAAAATTAGCTGGGTGTGGTGGCATGCGCCTATAATCCCAGCTACTCGGGAGGCTAAGGCTGGAGAATCGCTTGAACCTGGGAGGTGGAGGTTGCAGTGAGCTGAGATCGCGCCACTGCACTCCAGCCTGGGCAACAAGAGCGAAACTCTGCCTAAAAAAACAAAAAAAAAACAGTGGTTTTAGGTAGAGTCGTCTGGCAGACAGCTTCACGCAGGGCCACAGGTGTCTTGAGTTGGCAATCCCTGGATTCCTTCCAACCCAGAAGTTTAGCCTTGTGTTTAAGTTCCATTTTTTTTTTTTTTTTTTTTTTTTTTTTTTTTTTTTTTGAGACAGAATCTCACTCTAACCCCAAGGCTGGAGTGCAGTGGCATGATCTTGGCTCACCACAACCTCTGCCTCCCGGGTTCCAGCGATCCTCCTGCCTCAGCCACCCAGGTAGCTGGGACTACAGGCGCCTGCCACCACACCGAGCTAATTTTTGTATTTTTAGTAGAGACGGGGTTTCACCATGTTGGCGAAGCTCATCTCAAACTCCTGACCTCAGGTGATCCACCCACCTTGGCCTCCCAAAGTGCTGGGATTACGGGCATCAGCCACCATGTCCTACTGAGTTCCACATCTTCTTGAGACATGGTCCCTCCACTATTCCACACATTGACCGCTCAAAGCCATGGGGACATGGCTGTGTGAGCCACACTTCCACCCTCTGTGATATCCTCCTGCCCTAGAATGAGCCTATAATTCTCTGAGGTCAGAGCTGGCCCCTGCCAGCCAGTTCCAGTGGCATAAGAACACTACGGGAGTTCAGGTAGCACCGGAGCAGGCGGGAGGCTCTGCTTCCCTGCCAATTTGACTATTTGCCCATTTCCACACTCACACCTATTAGGCAAGAAGTAAAATAGTACTTACTAAAGCTCCACTCCCTGCCAGCATGGGGCCAGGTATTTACCTACACATCATTCTCATTTAACAACTTTTTGAGGGCGTGAATGGCCCTATTTATAGATGAGACTAATAAAGCTACAGCATGTATGTGGCTTACCAACATGGAGAACATGTCCGATACTGCTCACCACCAGGTACACCATGGCGCCGGGATGCGTGCTGAGCACAGGCCCATGGGGCTCCAGGCAGGGGACAGGGAGAGAAGGAGGACACAGGCCACTTCACAGGGTCCTGCCTTATGCTTAGGCCGAATGGTGACAGATCAGACAGGCTGATCTGTCTTTATTCCTTTTGATGAATTGGAATACTGTACTATACTTTTTTTTTTTTTAATTCTAAATAGAGGCTAGAAACAAGGAAGCAGCACTCAGGCAGGAGTGGGCATCCCTGCAAGCCCGGCTGCTCCTGAGTAAGGCCTTTCCTGCACTGCTGCTCCCCAAACACCTCAGCCCTTGCCACAAGCCCCTAGGGCCATGCCTCAAAACAACAAAACCACCTTACGGATTCAAGCAATTCTCCTGCCTCAATCTCCAAAGTAGCTGGGATTACAGGCGCCCGCCACCACGCCCAGCTAATTTTTGTATTTTTAGTAGAGATGGGGTTTCACCATATTGGCCAGGCTGGTCTTGAACTCCTGACCTCGTGATCTGCCCACCTCAGCCTCCCAAAGTGCTGGGATTACAGGCATGAGCCACCACGCCCAACCTTTTCCCTTTTTAAAAAAAGATTACATATTTGTCGGGTGCAGTAGCTCATGCCTATAATTTCAACACTTTGGGAGGCCAAGGCAGGCATATCACTTGAGCCCAGGAGGTTTTGACCTGCCTGGGCAACATGGCAAAACTCTTATTAAAAAAAAAAAAAAAAAATATATATATATATATATATATATATAGACACACACACACACACACACACACACACACACACAATTAGACGGGCATGGTGGTGCATGCCAGTAATCCCAGCTACTCAAGAGGCTGACGTGGGAGGTCAAGGCTGCAGTGAGCCATGATCACACCACTGCACTCCACTCTGGGCAACAGAGCAAGACCCTGTCTCAAAAAAGAAAAAGTTTAAAAAAAAAAAGAGAGATTACATATTTACCATTAAAAATCTCTCATTAGCCCTAAACTGGCAACAGTCATCTAACCCTGGTCTCACACCACTCTGAACCGGACCCTCCTCTGTACTTCCTCCTGCACCAGCTCGAGGGAGCCACAGGGCTGTTCTGTTCAGACCTGAGGGCCCCATTCAGGCACTCTCACTGGACGTGCATGTCACTTGATTCCAGTGACTGAGGACCTGAGAACTCCTTCGTCCTCCATTTTCCGGAGCAGAGAAGAAACAGTGAAAGCTACAGAAAAGCATCTCTGCTTTTGTGAAAGCACAATTCTCTTCCCATGCTGACTCGGTCTGGGGAAGAGGTCAACTTTTAGATCCATTCTTCTGAAGAAGCAAGTATCCCGCTCCCCTCACCCAGCACTGGTCATCTTGAATCAGTGAAGAGGAAAGCTCTTCACTTCCTAACGTCACGTCCTACACATTACAAACTCTGACTGAAATTTCTCACTCAGAATATTTGTAACCTAAACATTTAGACCGAGTGGCAAGGAAGGAGGATCCATGTGCTTCCAGAAATAAGGCTTGGCCCCAGACAGAGCCAGAGGCTGCCCTGCCTTTGGCACAGGAGCTGCAGGCTGAGCAAGTGCCTCCCCTCGGGCCAGGCCCTCTGTCCTCCAAACGGTTGGGACAGGAGAGCTTGGCCCTGCTCTGTGGCCACCCAGGCAGATGTATTTTGGCTGTGCCTGCCCTTGGCTGTGGGGCTGCTGCCAGGTGGTGGTGGCCCCAGGAAGAAACCAGCCCTCCCCCAAGACCTAGATCTATAGGGCAGAGGTAACACAAAGGAACTCAGGACACTGTGACTGGGCACAGCGCAGGCCCAAAGATGTGGGGCAGATCCGGTCACAACAGCAGCCCCACGTCCCTTCTGGAGAGTCTGGATGGCCACCCCTGCTGTCAAGCCCCCGCCCCATGGGAAACTCACCTCCACTTGCCCTGACTAACTGCAAGCAGAAGTGTCCACCAAATGCCCCGGGTCTGTGGAGGGGCAGGGAAGAGGGGATGAAGGGGGATGAAGGGGGATGAAGCGGGGAAGTGGGGAGAAAAGGGAAGATGAGAAACGCTTGTTGGCCAAGAAGACCGGCGGAGAGGAAATGACACAGCTACCCCAAGAGAGGCAAAACGGGCAGTAAGGACGCCCGCAGGCCACTCCCTCCCCTCAGAGATCTGCCTCCATCCTTCCCTAGCCTCGGCCAAAAAAACCAGTTCTGTCTCAGCTACTAGCTAATGGTTTTTTCTTTGTAGAGGCATGGTTTTGCTATGTTGCCCAGGCTGGTCTCAAATTCCTGGGCTCAAGAGATCTTCCTGCCTCAGCCTCTCAGGCAGCTGGGACCATAGGCACACACCACCACCCCTGGCTGGTTTTTCTTTTCTTTTCCCTTATTTGTTTTTTGAGACAGACCAGGCTGGAGTGCAATGGTGCAGTCTTGGCGGAGGTGGGAGGATCACGTGAGATCACCTGAGCCTGGGAGTTCGAGGCCGTGGTGAGCCCTGCTCACACCACTGCACTCCAGACTGGTCGACAGAGTGAGTACCTGTCTTTTTTTTTTTTTTCGAGACAGAGTCTCGCTGTCACTAGGCTGAAGTGCAGTGGCATGATCTCAGCTCACTGCAACCTCCACCTCCCAGGTTCAAGCGATTCTCCTGTCTCAGCCTCTCAGGTAGCGGAGACCACAGGCACATACCACCAACCCTGGCTAATTTTTCTTTTCCTTTTCCTTTTCCTTTTTTTTTTTTTTTTTTTTTTTTGAGACAGAGTTTCATTGCCCAGGCTGGAGTGCAATGTGCAATGGCGCAGTCTCGGCTCACTGCAACCTCCACCTGCTAGGTTCAAGCGATTCTCCTGTCTCAACCTCCCAATTAGCTGGGATTACAGGCACCCGCTACCACACCCAGCTAATTTTTTTGCATTTTTAGTAGAGACAGGGTTTCACCATGTTGGCCAGCTGGTCTCCAACTCCTGACCTCAGGTTATCTGCCCACCTTGGCCTCCCAAAGTGCTGGGATTATAGGCATGAGCCACTGCTCCTGGCCCCCTGCCTAATTTTTTTTTTTTTTTTTTTTTTTTTTTTTGAGACGGAGTCTCGCTCTGTCACCCAGGCTGGAGTGCAGTGGCCGGATCTCAGCTCACTGCAAGCTCCGCCTCCCGGGTTCACGCCATTCTCCGGCCTCAGCCTCCCGACTAGCTGGGACTACAGGCGCCCACCACCTCGCCCGGCTAGTTTTCTGTATTTGTTAATAGAGACGGGGTTTCACCGTGTTAGCCAGGATGGTCTCGATCTCCTGACCTCGTGATCCGCCCGTCTCGGCCTCCCAAAGTGCTAGGATTACAGGCTTGAGCCACCGCGCCTGGCCCTAATTTTTTAATGTATTTTTTTGTAGAGACAGAATCTTGCCTCGCCAGGCTGGTCCTGAACTCCTGGGCTCACACAATCCTCCCACCTCAGTCTCCCAGAGTGTTGGGATCACAGGCATGAGCCACCATGCCTAGCTGAAATTGTATATTTTCAGTTAGATGTTTTGTAACCAAACATTTGAGGTATCATCTAAAACAGTATTTGTCAATCTCAGGAAAAGAGGCAATGGGCAATATGCCATGATTGCTGAATGATTTTTTTATGACTTTTGGGGACAAATAGGCAGCATATCTGAAATCACAACTGCCACACAAAGGCAGGACACATGACCACTGCAGCAGTATAAACTACGGATCCATAAACTATGGATCTATACCTGGTAGCCATCCACCCTCTGTCTGCTCACTCACCACGGCCCTATGTCAACAGCCAAAGCCACAAGCCACACCTGTGGAGCCCAAGTGAACACTCTGGCCATGAGCCAAGAGCGTTCCCAGGACATCATGAGTTCCTGAAAAGAAACTCAGAGAAGCAGCTCTTCTACTTCTCAGCAGTCCCTGAGCTCCTGCCTTCAAGAGTGCCCTCGGTGCCCCACAGAAAATCACCTCTGCCCACTGGTGGGCCACAGGTTGAATCAGGGACTCAAGGGAATAGCATTCTGGAAGCCAAAAAGCATTATTCGAGCTGTGCTCACTCCACGCGACGGGGCTAAATGGAACTAAAAGGAACACTCTGGATCTTCAACCTGAGCAGCTCAGCAAGCAGCTTTCCAGAGCATGATCTCAAGCTACTTTTTTTTTTTTTTTTTTTTTTTGGAGACAGGGTCTTGCTCTGTCACCCAGGCTGGAGTGCAGAGGCACAATCTCAGCTCACTGCAACTTCTACCTCCTGGCTCAAGCAATCCTCCCACCTCAGCCTCCCAAGGAGCCAGCAACACAGGCCCATGCCACCACACCGGCTAATTTTTGTATTTTTAGCAGAGACGAGGTTTCACCACGTTGCCCGGGCTGGTCTCAAACTGGTGAGCTCAAGTGATCCGCCCACCTCAGCCTCCCAAAGTGCTGGGATTACAGGCATGAGCCACCACTCCGGGCCTCAAGCTACCCTTTCTAGCAACATCATTCTGTGGAATAAAAACTTAACATAAAAACATCCTTTTTGTTTCAGTTTGGTGTTTTTTTTGTTTTTCTTTTGAGACGGAGTCTCACTCTGTCTCCCAGGCTGGAGTGCAATGGCGTGATCTCGGCTCACTGCAACCTCTGCCCCCCAGGTTCAAGCAATTCTCCCACCTCAGCCTCCCGAGTAGCTGGGATTACAGGTGCCTGCCACCACGCCCGGCTAATTTTTGCATTTTTAGTAGAGACGGGGTTTCACCATGTGGGCCAGGCTGGTCTTAAACTCCTTACCTCAGGTGATCCACCCGCCTCGGCCTCCCAAAGTGCTGGGATTACAGGTGTGAGCCACCAAGCCCGACCTTTTTTTTTTTTTATTCTTTTGAGACGGACTTTCACTCTTGCGGCCCAGGCTGGAGTGCAATGGCACAATCTCACTCTGTCGCCCAGGCTGGAGTGCAGTGGCGCGATCTCGGCTCACTGCAACCTCTGCCTGCCGGGTTCAAACGATTCTCCTGCCTCGGCCTCCTGAGTAGCTGGGATTACAGGCATGTGTCACCACTCCTGACTAATTTTTTGTAGTTACTAGAAAAGGGGTTCCACCATGTTGGTCAGTCTGGTCTTGAACTCCTGACCTCAGGTGATCCACCCGCCTCGACATCATGCTCAATTAATGGATAAAAGACTCAGTCTTACCATAGATCTTATCAAAATCAGCATATGATTTTTTTTCTTTCCTTTTGAAGTCCAGAACTTTCACCTTTTCACTTAAAGAAAGCACTTTACCGCTTTCTCTTCGGCAATCCAAATTGCCAGAATCACTATTATGCACTTTGGGGCCAGCATCACGCCAAATAAGGGTGACCTGAACACAAGCACCGGAATACCACAACAGCTGATCTGATAACTGAGATGGCTACTAAGTGACTTATGGGCAGGCGCATAGACACTGAGGTCACAATGGACAGAGGGAGGATTCATATCCTAGGTGGGAGAGAGTGAGAGTTCATTATGCTACTCAGAACAGGGAGACATTTAAAACTTAGGAATTGAGGCCGGGCATGGTGGCTCACGCCTGTTATCCCAGCTTTGGGAGGCTGAGGTGGGCGGATCACCTGAGGTCAAGAGTTCAAGAACAGCCTGGCCAACATGGTGAAACCCCATCTCAACTAAAAATACAAAAAAAAAAAGTAGCCAGGCATGGTGCCACAAGCCTGTAATCCCAGCCACTGGGGAGGCTGAGGCAGGAGAATTGCTTGAACCCGGGAGGTGGAGGTTGCAGTGAGCCGAGATCGCGCCACTGCACTCCAGCCTGGGCGACAGAGTGAGACGCTGTCTCAAAAAAAAAAAAAAAAAAAAAAGTAGGAATTATTTCTGGAATTTTACATTTAATATTTTCACACTGCAGGAACATGAAACCTTGGATAAGGGGTAAATACTCTGATTGTTTTAGAAGTCAAATGCATGCCACAAATCATAAAGGTATCCATACCCTTTCAGGCAGCAATCCTACACCTAGGCATTCATCATGAGGAAAAGGCCTTATGTGCAAAGGTGTGCTCTGCAACATTATTCATGGTGGCAAAGACCACCAGTATACCAGAATCAACTGATGTGGTAAAGCCTCAGTGGCAACCAGAGACTTCGGGACCTGGGCGCCTGTCACCACTGAGGAAGAGCCAAGAGTGTGGCTCCAGGGTGGCTCACACCTGGAATCCCAGCACTTTGGGAGGCCAAAGTGGGAGGATAGCTTGAGACCAGCCTAGGCAACATAGTGAGATCCCATCTCTACAAAAAATAAAAAATTAGCTGAGTGTGGTGGAGGTGCATGCCTGTGGTCCCAGCTACTTGGGAGGCTGAGGTGGGAGGAATGCTTAAACCCGGAAGGTTAAGGCTACAGTGAGCTGTGACTGCACCACTGCACTCCAGCCTGGGCAACACAGCAAGAACCTGTCTCAAAAAAGAAAAAAAAAAAAACAGCTGAATCCATTTAAAAATAGAGAAAAAAGGACAGGCATGGGAGCTCACGCGTGTAATCCTAGCACTTTGGGGGCCCAAGATGGGTGGGTCACAAAGTCAGGAGATTGAGACCATCCTGGCCAACACGGTGGAACCCCATCTCTACTAAAAATACAAAAATTAGCTGGGCGTGGTGGTGCGCACCTGTAGTCCCAGCTACTTGGGAGGCTGAGGCAGGGGAATCACTTGAACCTGGGAGGCGGAGGTTGCAGTGAGCCGAGATCATGCAGTCTGGCCTGGGAGACAGAGTGAGACTCAGTCTCCAAAAAAAAAAAAAAAAAAAAAAAAAAAAAGCCGGGTGCAGTGGCTCACACTTGTAATCCCAGCACTTTGGGAAGCTGAGGCGGCAGATCACCTGAGGCTGGGAGTTAGAGACCAGCCTGACCAATATGGAGAATTCCCATCTCTACTAAAAATACTACATTAGCCGGGTGTGGTGGCACACGCCTGTAATCCCAGCTACTCGGGAGGCCGAGGCAGGAGAATTGCTTGAACCCAGGAGGCGGAAGTTGCGGTGAGCCGAGATGGCACCACTGCAACTCCATCCTGGGCAACAAGAGTGAAATTCCGTCTCAAAAAAAAAAAAAAAAATTAGAGACAAAGACAAGAAGTGAATGCATAAAAAATAAAGCTCATGATGAAGCAATCACAGTCACATGGCGAGAAGGCATGGGAATCATGATGTCCTCTGTTTTCCAACATTCTGTCATAGTGTTTACTGTATCATCTCTGTCATTTAACAGGGAATAAGACTGATTTCCACAAGCATATCAAGACCATTCAATAGGGAAAGGATAGTCTTTTTAACAAATGATGCTGGGAAAACTGGATGCCCACATGCAAAAGAAGGACATTGGATTCTTCTCTTATACTGTAAATAAAAATTAATTCAAAAATCGATAAAAGACTTAAATTAGGCCGGGCGCGGTGGCTCAAGCCTGTAATCCCAGCACTTTGGGAGGCCGAGGCGGGTGGATCACAAGGTCAGGAGATCGAGACCACAGTGAAACCCCGTCTCTACTAAAAATACAAAAAATTAGCCGGGCGCGGTGGCGGGCGCCTGTAGTCCCAGCTACTCAGGAGGCTGAGGCAGGAGAATGGCGGGAACCCGGGAGGCGGAGCTTGCAGTGAGCCGAGATCGCGCCACTGCACTCTAGCCTGGGCAACAGCGTGAGACTCCGTCTCAAAAAAAAAAAAAAAAAAAAAGACTTAAATTAAAACTACCCTGGCGAAGTGGCACACACCTATATCCACTACTGGGAAGGCTAAGGTGAAAGAAACATGTGAACCCAGGAGTTCAAGGCTGTAGCAAGATATCATCACACCACTACTCTCCAGCCTGAGCAGCACAGTAAGACCCTGTCTCTGGAAAAAGAAAAAAAAAACTAAAACTGGCTGGGCACAGTGGCTCACGCCTGTAATCCCAGCACTTTGGGAGGCCGAGGTGGGCAGATCACTTGAGGTCAGGAGTTTGAGACCAGCCTGGCCAACACGGTGAAACCTCATCTCTATTAAAGATGCAAAGGCCGGGCGTGGTGGCTCAAGCCTGTAATCCCAGCACTTTGGGAGGCCGAGGCGGGCGGATCACAAGGTCAGGAGATCGAGACCACAGTGAAACCCCGTCTCTACTAAAAATACAAAAAATTGGCCAGGCGCGGTGGCGGGCGCCTGTAGTCCCAGCTACTCAGGAGGCTGAGGCAGGAGAATGGCGGGAACCCGGGAGGCGGAGCTTGCAGTGAGCCGAGATCGCGCCACTGCACTCCAGCCTGGGCAACAGCGTGAGACTCCGTCTCAAAAAAAAAAAAAAAAAAAAAAAAAAGATGCAAAAAATTAGCCAGGCCTGGTGGTGGGCGCCTGTAATCCCAGCTATTGGGGAGGTTGAGGCAGGAGAATCGCTTGAACCCAAGAGGTGGAGGTTGCAGTGAGCCGAGATTGCTCTGCTGCACTCCAGCCTGGGTGACAGGGCGAGTCTCCGTCTCAAAAAACACAAACAAACAAACAAAAAAACTGTAGCCCCGATGGGAACATTAGGTAGGGCTCATCTGCCTTTGGTTCTTCAAGCTGGCTTATCATCAGAATCACCTACAGAGCTCCTGAAATACAGATCTTGAGCCTAGCCCAAACTTTCTAGATTTCCAGGAGTTAAGGAATTCAAATTCGTAATTCTTTTTTTTTTTGAAACGGAGTCTCGCTCTGTCACCCAGGCTAGAGTGCAGCGGCGTGATCTTGGCTCACTGCAACTCCACCTCGCGGGTTCACACCATTCTCCTGCCTCAGCCTCCCCAGTAGCTAGGGCTACAGGCACCCGGCACCAGCCCGGCTAATTTTTGTATTTTTAGTAGAGACGGGGTTTCACCTTGTTAGCCAGGATGGTCTCAATCTCCTGACCTCATGATCCGCCTGCCTCGGCCTCCCAAAGTGCTGAGATTACAGGTGTGAGTCACTGCGCCTGGCATCAAATTCATGATTTTTAAAGCTCCCCGACAATTCTGGTATCAGTTACATTTGGAAGATCTCACATTTTTCATTTGTGATGACAGTGATTAGGTGAAACCAGAGATGGGATTAGGACCTGGCCCCAGACAGCCATTCAAGACTCTCCTTCTCAACCTGCTGCCATTCCTGAAAACTTATACAGTTGAGTATCCCTAATCTGAACATCCAAAATGCTCCAAAATCAGAGACTTTTTGAGTGCCAACATGACACCAACAAGTGAAAAATTCCACATCTGATGTCATGTGACAGGTCACAGTCAAAACTTTGTTTTGGCCAGGCATGGTGGCTCACGCCTGTAATCCTAGCACTTTGGGAGACCAAGGCGGGTGGATCACGAGGTCATGAGTTCAAGACCAGCCTGGCCAAGAGGGTGAAACCCTGTCTCTACTAAAAATACAAAAATTAGCTGGGCACAGTAGCAGGCACCTGTAATCCCAGCTACTCAGGAGGCTGAGGCAGGAGAATTGCTTGAACCCAGGGGTGGAGGTTGCAGTGAGCCGAGATCATGCCACCGCACTCCAGCCTGGGTGAGAGTGAGACTCTGTCTCAAAAAAACAAAACAAAACAAAAAACTTTGTTTCACGCACAAAAAAAGTGTTGTATAAAGTTACTCTCAGGCTATGTGTAGAAAGTATATCTAAAACATAAATGAGACCCCTGTCTCCACAAAAATTCAAACAAATTAGCCAGGCATGGTGGCACAGGCTTATATTCCCAGCTACTCAGGAAGGCTGAGGTGGGGGGATGGCTTGAGCCTAGGAGGTCAGGGATGCAGTGAGCTATGATCGTGCCACTGTACTCCAGCCCTAGGTGACAGAGCAAGACTCTGCCTCAAATAAATAAACTGGCCTGGCGCAGTGGCTCACACCTGTAATCCACACACTTTGGGAGGCTGAGGTGGGCAGATCACCTGAGGTGAGGAGTTCGAGACCAGCCTGGTCAACATGGTGAAACCCTGTCTCTACAAAAATATAAAAATTAGCCGGGCATGATGGCAGGTGCCTGTAATCCCATCTACTAGCGAGGCTGAGGTGGGAGAATCGCTTGAACCAGGGAGGTGGAGGTTGCAGTGAGCCGAGATCGCGCCACTGCATTCCAGCCTGGGCAACAGAGCGAGACTCCATCTCAAAAAAATAAATAAGTAACTAAAATAAAATAAAATAAATTTTGTGTTCAGACTTGGGTCACATCCCCAAGTTATCTCAATCTATATCTACAAACACTGAAAAAAAAAATCCAAAACACTTTCAGTCCCAAGCATTTCGGATAAGGGATACTCAAACTCCAATGTCAACTCCAAGTCCAGACCACTTCCCCTTTATAAAATGAAGTGTTGGAGTCCCACTTGGAAATCCAGGAGTGGCCAGTGCAGTGGCTCACACCTGTAATCCCAGCACTTCGGGAGGCTGAGGCAGGAGGGTCGCTTGAGCCCAGGAGTTTGAGACCAGCCTGGGCAACAGTGCAAGACCTCATAACTACAACCAAAGAAAAAGAACATCCAGGAGGAGTTCTGTGACCATTGTATTCAATCTGGAAGAGTATCTAACTTAAGCCCAGTTATTTACCAACAGGTGCTTTGAGACCTCACACTGCATTAAGCCACTCCACTCCAGTGTCCTGTCACTTTCCAGGCCCTGGGACTTATGAGTTAATCACCCCTGTCCTCTTTAGAACCATCTTCTGGTCTGAAACTATGTATGGCAATAACCCCAATTACATAAACAGCAGATACTAAAAAACTACTGGCACTGGTCTTCTACGATTTTGAAAGTGGCAGGTTTCTTCCAATTTTTTTTTTTTTTTTTTTTGAGATGGAGTCTCGCTCTATCGCCCAGGCTGGAGTGCAGTGGCCGGATCTCAGCTCACTGCAAGCTCCGCCTCCCAGGTTTACGCCATTCTCCTGCCTCAGCCTCCCGAATAGCTGGGACTACAGGCGCCCGCCACCTCGCCTGGCTAGTTTTTTTTTGTATTTTTTTTAGTAGAGGCGGGGTTTCACCGGGTTAGCCAGGATGGTCTCAATCTCCTGACCTCGTGATCCGCCCGTCTCGGCCTCCCAAAGTGCTGGGATTACAGGCTTGAGCCACCACGCCCGGCCTTCTTCCAAATTTTTATTCTCTTGGGAAACCTTTGAAGTATGTGGGAATTTCTTGAAAGTATGCAAGTTCACTATAGGGTGAGTCAGCCTCACAAATTCCCAAGGTCAGAAAGATGTCAGCGTGGGTTTAACACTTGAGGGGGGTCATGCAGTCACAGTCATGTGCTACCTACACTTTACAAGTACTTTACTAACCTACTAATCTAATGGAGAATGATGTTTACAGGGGAAACCAGCAATGCCATAGGGAACAGAGTGCAGCATACTTTGAAAGTGTGACTCCCCTACTACATAATTATCCTTTACCAAATGGAATTTGTGATATAGTACCAGAAAACTTTTTTGTTTGTTTAAGGTAGGTTATTACAAAGCCCAAGGCATATGAACAGGCCAAAGGGTAGGCACATGGACATAGGGGGCAAGGGCAGACATATCTCTTAGGGTAACTCCCACAGCTGGATCTGTATGGTCAGTTGACTAAGTCACGGTTTTACAGGATTGTTAGAAATCAAGTGAAGTCCATATACTAGATTCTATTGGAAGAAAATGGTCAAAATCAAAGTCCAAAAAAGGATTTTGGAAGGAAATCTATAATGTAGCATGTAATGCCAATGGCAGCAAATACTCCTAAATTGTGTTAGAGTTGGATGGAATTCTCAGAGTCATGTTCCAACCCAACCTGCTGTTTTACTGTTAAAGACACGAGACCAGACAGAAAGTGACATGTCCCATTTCACGTAGCTACTGCAGAGCATGGTTGAGACTTGCCTTCAGCATCCTAATGCTGTGGTCACCGTATGTCCTATTAGAATGAACTCAGCTTATCTGGATTAGCCAAATGGAGTGGATCACCATTGCATTCCAGATATTACAAAGCCTCAACTGTCACCCCTTCTTTTGCCCAGGGTATTGAGGCCTATTACTGGTCCTTTGATATTTCAGATTTTTTATTTGTTAAATTATGGCTATAAAAAAAGGCAATTTTTAAACTTACACCTTTATATTCAATTTCACAATTTACTGAATGTCTCCTGTGAGTCAGGAATCGTCCTGGGACACAGGAAGCACAGAGGAACAAGATGTTTCGTTATGTATTGTGCATTCAACAACAATGCAGGCTGCCCCTATCGTGTGACTATGATGGAAGGAAGCATTCTGAGCAATAATGACAAAGGAATTTGATTATTTCTGTCTGGTTCCTGGTGAGAACTAATCCACATCACAAAAGCTCAATAGTTTCAGCCCTCTTCCAACTAACAAGGAAAGAATAGCAGAACAGCCAGGATGTCAGCACCAATTCAAGATGTATGCTCTGAGACTTCAACAGCATGAAATTTCTACTTAGAACCCTTGGGGAGACCAGGGTTAGGTCTGGGGACATAAGACAAGCTTGACATGACACCGAAGTTATAAGTCCTGTATCTGGCCAAAACCGACCGGAGACGTGAGCTCCAAGAAAACATATTTGACTTGTTCAAACATTTCAACTTTGGAACAACTGGAAAAGTGACAGACAGTTTGCTGGACAAGAACCCAAGGCAGTTCCGCCTCATTCCTACCTCCCAGTGACCAGCAAGTTTGGGTGGAATCTCCAATCCCAGCTTTTCCAGCTCTCGCTCCCTGTACTTCTCATACTGCCGGTACCCTGCATACCCGCCACCTGTCGCCAACAGAATGGGCAGGGGACGCAGCAGGAACGTGGTTCGGGCAGGAGCAGTGTGGACTTTTCTGGCATCTGTAATAAAAAACAGGACAATTTTGAGCCTCGGAGACAGGAATAGGGTAGAGTCATGCAAACCCAGCACCAATGGGAGGGTCAGGAAAAGTCAGTGCACCTCAGAAGCCCTCAGTAGAGGTGACTGGATCCTCAAGGTATCTAGCAGGCAGGTGAAACCTTGGGTCACTACTCAGACCCTCCTGTCTCCAAATTCTGTCAGTCAGTACAGGACAGGCATCTTTCCTATAGAATTACAATGGCCTCAACTGCCACCGCAGTCACAAAATGTATTAATAAGATGAAAACACTGAATCACAAAGAGGTCAAGAAATTAATCAAGGTTGCCCAGGTGGTCACCAACAGGTCCAGAACTTGAAGCCAAACACCATTTCTCACCCAGGACTCTTTGATCTTGCTTTTATAACACAGGCCCAATTTTGAGCAGGCACTGGTATTCTCTCTCAAATGCAAAATCTCATAAATTCTTACAGGTCAACAATAAAAAAGACAAATAGCCAGGCACAGCGGCTTGCACCTACAGTCCCAGCTACTAGGGAGGCTGAGGTGGGAGGATTGCTTGAACCCAGGAGTTCAAGGTTACAGTGAGCTATGATCACGCCACTGCACTCCAGCCTGGGCAACAGAGTGAGACTCTCTCAATCAATCAACTGAAATGTACAAAGGATTTGAATACACCTTTGTCCAAAGAAAACATACATTGGCCAATAAGCACAAGAAAAGACAGGTTAAATATGTGTTATGCGTTAAATTGCTGAAAACTCCCCCAAAACTCTTATGTTGAAGTTCTAACCCTGAGTACCTTAGACGGTGCCCTTAGTTGGTTGGAGAGAAGGTCTTTACAGAGGTTATCAAATTAAAATGAGGTTGCAGGCTGGGCGCAGTGGCTCACGCATGTAATCCCAGCACTCTGGGAGGCCAAGGCGGGAGGATCACAAGGTCAGGAGATCGCGACCATCCTGGCTAACACGGTGAAATCCCGTCTCCACTAAAAATACAACAAATTAGCCAGGCGTGGTGGCGGTCGCCTGTACTCCCAGCTACTCGGGAGGCTGAGGCAGGAGAATGACGTGAACCTGGGAGGCAGAGCTTGCAGTGAGCCGAGATCATGCCACTGCACTCCAGCCTGGATGACAGAGCAAGACTCCCTCTCAATAAATAAATAAATAAAATAAAATAAAATAAAATAAAATAAGGTGGCCAAGTGGGTCCAAATCCAATATGATGGGCATCCCTATAAAAAGGGAAAATCTAGAAACAGACATACACACAGGGAGAATACCATGTGAAACTGAAGGAGGAGACTAGAGTGATGCTTCTATATGTAAGGAATGCCAGAGATTGCCAGCAAACCATTGGAAGCTAGGCAAGAGGCATGGAACAGATTCTCCCTCACAGCCCTCCAAAGGAAGCACCCTTGACACCTTGATCTCAGACATTTAGCCCCTCGAATAATAAGACAAATGTCTGCTGTTCAAGCAACTCAGTTTGTGTTACTTTGTTACCATAGCCCTAGCAAACTAATACAGCATTATTAGTAATCAGGGAAATGCAAATCAAAACCACAATGAGACCCCCTGACACCCATCGGAATGGCTATAATCAAAAAAACATAATGAGGCCGGGCATGGTGGCTCATGCCTGTAATGCCAACGTTTTGGGAGGCCAAGGTAGGCAGATCACTTGAGGCCAGGAGTTTGAGACCAGCCTGGGCACCATCGCAAAACCCCATCTCTACTAAAAATACAAAAATTAGCCGGTATGCATGCAGTCTTTGAAATATAAAAACAGTAACAACAATTAATAATAAAAATTAGCCAGGCGTGGTGGTGCACGTCTGTGTCCCAGCTACTTGGAGAAGGAGAATTACTTAAACCTATGAGGTGGAGGTTTAGTAAGCTGAGATTGCACCATTGCATTCCAGCCTGGGTGACAGAGCAAGACTCTGTCTCAAAAAAAAAAAGCAAAGCAAAGCTAATGCTTCAGTGATTAACTGCGTGCCAGGTACTTTCCGCACACTAATTCATTTAACTGTACCAACAACCCTATGTTGATCCCAATTTACAGACGACGAAACTGAGGCACAGAGAGGGCCACCACCATCTCTAATTGCTCCTTACCTGTGCGAAAGGCTCTAAAAGGCAGCTTCCACAAGGGCTGTAGAGATTGGCTCAGGGCAGTGATCTCACGGTGATGGAGGCTATAACCAAGCAAAATGAACCATTAAATATTATTCTTAAAATTAAAATTAGTGGATTAATCGGCAAAATTTAAATATTCAATAACAATATTGTATCAATGTAAATGTCTTGGTTTTGACAACTGTACTGTAGGTAAGAAAATGTCCTGTAGGGAAAGGACTGAAATATTTATTTATTCATTCATTCATTCTTGAGATGGAGTCTTGATCTGTCACCCAGGCTGGAGTGCAGTGGCACAATCTCAGCTCACTTCAACCTCCACCTCCCAGGCTCAAGAGATTCTCCTGCCTCAGCCTCCCTAGTAGCTGGTACTACAGGCATGTGCCACCACGCCCGGCTAATTTTCGTATTTTTAGTAGAGATGAGTTTTCACCATGTTGGCCAGGCTGGTCTCCAACTCCTGATCTCATGTGATCCACCCGCCCGGCCTCCCAAAGTGCTGGGATTACAAGTATAAGCCACCGCACCCGGCCTAGAAAAGGACTTAAAAGCAAAAGGTCATCAAGTTGGCAAATTGCTCTCAAGTGTCTCAGGAAAAAAATGTATATGTATCACACACATACACATATAGAGATGGAAAATGAGAAAGCAAATAGGGCTGACATTTGAGGAATCTGGGTAAAAGGTATTTGGGAATTCTATGTACTATTTCTATAACTTTCTGTAAGCCTGAAACTATTTCCCAATAAAAAGATTTTTTGGGTTTTTTTTGGGAGGCTGAGGTGGGCAGATCACCTGAGGTTGGGAGTTTGAGACCAGCCTGACCAACATGGAGAAACCCCACCTCTACTAAAAATACAAAATTAGCTGGGTATTGTGGCACATGCCTGTAATTCCAGCTACTTGGGAGGCTGAGGCAGGAGAATCACTTGAACCTGGGAGACGGAGGTTGAGATGAGCTGAGATCGTGCCATCGCACTCCAGCCGGGGCAACAAGAGCAAAACTGCATCTCAAAAAAAAAAAAAAAAAGAAAATACTATTCTGGTTCAGTTAGTTTCTCTTCTTTGTTTCATCTTTGCCTGGAGAAATCAGACATATTCCCAGTGGCAATAAATGACTATGCCGGCAAGCAAAGCATTAATGAGTTTTTGGTTGAGTTTCCCTTTAATCAAAGAGGAAATATCTCACTTTCAGTTTAGATATCACTTCAGTTTCCCCAAATACTGACCTGAAATCTAAAGTAAAAAAACTGTATCCAAGTCAATAAACATTTTTTTCCTTGGAACCCTTTATGATAGAATAATTCACTCTATTATAAATGTCTAAATTAGGCCGGGCGCAGTGGCTCAAGCCTGTAATCCCAGCACTTTGGGAGGCCGAGACGGGTGGATCACGAGGTCAGGAGATCGAGACCATCCTGGCTAACACAGTGAAACCCCGTCTCTACTAAAAATACAAAAAACTTAGCCGGGCGAGGTGGCAGGCGCCTGTAGTCCCAGCTACTCGGGAGGCTGAGGCAGGAGAATGGCGTGAACCCGGGAGGCGGAGCTTGCAGTGAGCTGAGATCCGGCCACTGCACTCCAGCCTGGGTGACAGAGCGAGACTCCGTCTCAAAAAAAAAAAAAAAAAAAAAAAAAGTCTAAATTAGTATTTTTGTGAAAAATAGAATTGCATTTATTACTTTCATACTATAACATTTACTTCCGTGGATATTTAGTTATGTCTTTTGTGTGTGTGTGTGTGACAGAGTCTCACTCTGTTACGCAGGCTGGAGCGGATCTTGGCTCACTGCAACCTCCACCTCCCGGGTTCAAGCGATTCTCATGCCTCAGCCTCCTGAGTACCTGGAATTACAGGCACACGCCACCACACCTGACTACTTTTTGTATTTTTAGTAGAGACACGGTTTCACCACGTTGGCCAGGCTGGCCTCAAACTCCTGACCTCAAGTGATCCACCTGCCTCGGCCCTCCAAAGTGCTGGGATTACAGGCGTGAGCCACAGCACTTAGCCCAAGTTATGTCTTATATAGATATCCTACAAACGTTATCAGATTTAGGTATTTTCCTTTTTTCGCATAAAATTTCCTTGCCTTACAAACACCTGGCTGAGCACGATGGCTCATGCCTGTAATCCCAGCATTTTGGGAGGCCGAGGTGGGTGGATCACTTGAGGTCAGGAGTTCAAGACCAGCCTGGCCAACATGGTGAAACCCTGTCTCTACTAAAAATACAAAACTTAGCCGGGCATGGTGGCACACACACTGTAGTACCAGCTACTCGGGAAGCTGAGGCAAGAGAATCACTTCAACCTGGGAAGTGGAGGTTGCAGTGAGCTGAGATCATGCCACTGCACTCCAGTCTAGGCAACAGAGCGAGACTCCGTCTCAAAAAACAAAACAAAACAAACACCCACCTTGCCAGGCTGGGCATTGCAGTTCACAACTATAATCCTGGCACTGTGGGAGGCTGAGGCGGGAGGATTGCTTGAGCCCAGGAGTTCAAGACCAGCCTGGTGAAACCCCATCTGTACAAAAAATACAAAAATTAGCCGGGCATGATGGTGTGTGCCTGTAGTCCTACCGAACCAAAAAGCTGAAGTGGGAGGATCGCCTGAACCCAGGAGGCAGAGGTTACAGTGAGCCGAAATCACGCCACTGTAGTCAAGCCTGGGTGACAGAGTAGGACCCTGCCTTAAAAAAATCAAAAACCACACCCTTGCAGCATAGCGCTATTGTAGCTAACATGATGAATCCCATCCTCCTATAGGCAAACAAGGTTTGTACGGAGAAAAAGCATCTTACCATGACGAGCGCCACCCCCAAGGCCAGCCAGATACACAGCTATTAACACAATGAAGGGTGTATTTCAGTATATGAAAGTTCTTTCAGTTCTGAACAATGTTCATTTCTTAGACTGGATACTCTCACTACCACAGCAAAAAGCCTAAAATCCTGCTTTCTAAACAGAATTTTAACAGGAAGTGCAAAAACTGACTAAAGCATGAATTGTTGTGTTCTGTACACTGCCACATTGTGTTTTCCAGAATACTGAAAAACCCCTAACTGAAAGAATGTTTGCAGACTGGTTAACAAGGCTTTGTCTGACAGGAGAAAATAGGAATGGAAGATGATCATTTATATATCCACCGTAACTGGACACAGGGCACTCAGGTGGTTTGTTTTGCATATCCACCTTCCCCCTCAGGAACCCTGCCCAAGAACAAAGAGCTCAGCTTTTTGTCCACTGCTGTAGCCCCAGTTGCTGGAACAAATATTGGGAAATTCATTATATCAGTTTGGTACGTCAGATTTAGGTGCTTTCCTTTTTGCACATAAAATTTCCTTGACTTAAAAACAGCTAGCCAGGCATGGTGGCTCATGCCTGTAATCCCAGCACTTTGGAAGGCCAAGGCGGGTGGATTACTTGAGGTCAGGAGTTCAAGACCAGCCTGGTCAACGTGGTGAAACCCCATTTCTACTAAAAATACAAAAATTAGGTGTGGTGGCACACACGCTGTAGTACCAGATACTCAGGAGGCTGAGGCAGGAGAATTTTATTATGGGATCTTCCCGATTTTCAGATGAATGCTGTCATTTCTTCAGTCCTACACAAACACTGTCTACCATGTTATCATTCTTTGGTCCCCCTACTTTTCTGCTCTTCTTCATTCCAAGCCTAAAAAGAGCTCTCTATTCACTGTCACCACTTCCTCACCTCTCAGCCTCTTAGTCCCACTCAATAAAGTTTTGTTCCTATCACACCACCTCATCAAGGTCACCAACAACCCTCCTGTTGCCAACACCAACACACACACACATCTGAGGTCTCATCTTACTTGACGTCTCAGCAGCATGACACAGTTGATCTTTCTCTCCTTGAAAAACTCTTTACTGGGCTTTTGGGACCGTGATTTTTTCCTCCTGTTTCTTCTCAGTCTCTATTTGTGAATTCTCCTTTGCTTCCTAACTGTGGATTCTTGCCATGCCCAGGGTTCAGATCTCTTCTCTACCTATGCACTCTCCCCAGAGATGCTTATCCAGTCCCATGGCTTTAAAGAACCATCCACTGATGACTCCTTCATTGCTCCTCCAGGGGCCAGCTACCCAGTGGCCCCACTTTGAGTCCTCTTAAACTGAGTCTGTAGAAAACAGGATTCCTGACCCTCTCTAACTCACCTTCAATCTGCTCCTGCCCCAGAGTTCTCTATCGATAGCAGAGACTAGCCAGATATTTACCAAATGCACTTCCTCTTCTGGACACCTGTTAGACTACATTTCCCAGCCTCCCATGCAGCAAGGTGTGGCCATGAGACTGAGTGTGAACCAATGAAATCTGAGGATCATTCAGGCTTCCCAGGCATTCACCTCCAAGCTTACCTCCTCCAGCCAGCTTGATGCAGACAAACATGCCAACTGTGGAAGTATTAAAGATGGCAGGAAGGCCAGGCACGGTGGCTCACACCTGTAATCCTAGTGCTTTGGGAGGCTGAGGTGGGGGGATTGCCTGAGCTCAGGAGTTCGAGACCAGCCTGGGCAATATGGTAAAACCCAGTAGCTACTAAAACACAAAAAATTAGATGGGTGTGGTGGTGTGCACCTGTAATCCCAGCTACTCAGGAGGCTGACGCAGGAGAATTGCTTCAACCTGGGAGGCAGAGGCTGCAGTGAGCCGAGATCATGCCACTGCACTCCAGCCCTGGGTGACAGAGCAAGACTCCGTCTCCAAAAAAAAAAAAAAGATGGCAGGAGACTGGGTCCCTGAACATTGCTTGGAGAACAGCTGCCCTGCCAATCAGGAGCACCCAATAGGGCTTTACAAAAGTGAGAAATAAACTTCTACTGCGTTAAGCCACTGAGAATGCTAGTGTTTATCTGTTACAGTACCAGCATTACTATAATTAACATACCAGGTCAAAACAAGGTACCACTGTTCATCCAGCCCTCAGGTACAACCTTTTTTTTTTTTTTTTTTTTTTTTTTTGAGACGGAGTCTCGCTCTGTCGCCCAGGCTGGAGTGCAGTGGCTGGATCTCAACTCACTACAAGCTCCGCCTCCCGGATTCATGCCATTCTCCTGCCTCAGTCTCCCGAGTAGCTGGGACTACAGGCGCCTGTCACTTCGCCCGGCCAGTTTTCTGTATTTTTTAGTAGAGACGGGGTTTCACCGTGTTAGCCAGGATGGTCTCGATCTCCTGACTCATGATTCGCCCGTCTCGGCCTCCCAAAGTGCTGGGATTACAGGCATGAGCCACCGCACCCAGCCCAGGACTCATTTTTCAGTCCTTTCTTTCTCATCATCCAAATTCAATCCACTGGCAAGGCATGAAAACTTTACCACTGGCCAGGATTGGTGGCTCACGCCTGTAATCTCAGCACTTTGGGAGGCTGAGGCAGGTGGATCACCTGAGGTCGGGAGTTTGAGACCAGCCTGGGCAATAAGTGAAACCCCGTCTCTACTAAAAATACAAAAAAATTAGCCTGCCAATATGGTGAAACCCCATCTCTACTAAAAATACAAAAAATTAGACGGGTGTGATGGTGGTGGCCTGTAATCCCAGCTACTTGGGAGACTGAGGCAAGAGAACTGCTTGAACCCGTGATGTGGAAGTTGCAATGAGCCAAGATCACACCACTGAACTCCAGCCTTGGCATGACAGAGAGAGACTTTGTCTGAAAAAAGCAAAAAATAAAGGCCGGGCATGGTGGCTGATGCCTGTGAGAACTCCCAGCACTTTGGGAGGCCAAGGTGGGTGGATCACAAGGTCAGGAGTCCGAGACCAGCCTGGCCAGCATGGTGAAACTCCATCTCTACTAAAAATACAAAAATTAGCCAGGTGTGGTGGTCGGCGCCTATAATCCTAGTTACTCAGGAGGCTGAGGCAGGAGAATTGCTTGAACCTGGGAGACGGAGGTTGCAGTGAGCCGAGATTGCGCACTGCACTCCAGCTTGGGTGACAGAGCAAGACTCTGTCTCGAAAAAAAATAAATAAAACAGAAAGACAAAATCCCACATCTTTTCAACCTCTCAGATCTCTAGCTACTTTCCCTCTCTTCCTCCTCACTCACTCCTCTTGCCGCTCCTTGTCCACACCACATGTGTGCCCCTTTCCACACTCCTCCATTTGCTGTTTGCTCTGCTGGGTACACCCCTCTCCTATGTGGCTCACTCTCTCATCATTTAGTTCTCTGCTCAAATGTTACTCCTCAGTGCAGTTTTTCCTGAGCACTGTATGCCCAAGACTTGGCCCTCTTGAGCACTAACTTCTGAATTTTTTTTTTTTTAATTTTTCTGGGTATGTAGTAGGTATATATATTTACGTGTTACATGAGCTAGTTTGATACAGGCATGCAATGTGGAATAATCACACTAGGTAAATGGGATATCTATCCCCTCAAGCTTTCAAGCTCTGTGTTACAAATAATCCAGTTACACTCTTTTAGTGTTTTGTTTTGTTTTTTGAGACGGCGTTTTGCTCTGTCGCCCAGGCTGGAGTGCAGTGATCTCGGCTCAGTGCAACCTCTGCCTCCCAGGTTCAAGCATTTCTCTGCCTCAGCCTCCCGAGTAGCTGGGATTACAGGCGCCCACCACCATGCCTGGCTAATTTTTTGTATTTTTAGTAGAGACGGGGTTTCACCCTCTTGGCCAGGCTGATCTTGATCACAACCCTGTTGTGCTAGCAAATACTAGGTCTTACTCATTTTATTTTATTTTTTTGAGATGGAGTCTTGCTCTGTTGCCCAGGCTGGAGTGCAATGGCGCAATCTCAGCTCACTGCAACCTCTGACTCCCGGGTTCAAGCAATTCTCCTACCTCAGCCTCCTGAGTAGCTGGGATTACAGGAGCACACCACCATGCCTGGCTAATTTTTTGTATTTTCAGTAGTGACAGGGTTTGTTGGCCAAGCTAGTCTTGAACTCCTAACCTCAGGTGATCCACCCGCCTGAGCCTCCAAAGTGCTGGGATTACAGGCGTAAGCTACTGCGCCTGGCCCATTTTATTTTTTTGATACCCATTAACCATCCCCATTTCCTCCCATCCCCCCACCCCCCCACTACCCTTTCCAACTTCTGGTAACTATCCTTCTACTATCTCCATGAGTTCAACTGTTTTAATTTACAGCTCCCACAAATAAGTGAGAACATGCAAAGTCTGTCTTTCTGTTGAACACTAGCTTCTTAATTATCTTGCTTTTTCTTCATAGCATTTCTCATTACCCAAAATGAATGGATTCTGTATGTATTCAGTTATTTGTTTACTGTAGGTATACCTCGATGAACACAGGGGTTTATCTGTGTTCTCACTGGCCTTCAATCTCAACAGTGAGAGTATGCCCAGAAAGACGAATGGATGGGTTAAAGCAGATGTCTCTTCTACATGCATTCTGCATCACATCCCGCAAGCAGGGAATTAAAGCCCACAATTAAGCACTACAGTCTGCCTGTGCAACTCAAATCTCAGCGCTACCACTTCTTAGCAGCTGTGTGACCTTAGGAAATTTCTTAACTAACCTTAAGCCTCAGTTTCTCCACCTGCAAAAACAAAACTCACCTCATTAGAAGACAATCATGCAAAACCTGAGCCCAGGGCCTAGCACCTAATTACATTGTTATTACTATTAAGAGTTGATATTCAGCTGACATACACTGGGATGGCCATATCAATCATCTATGACCAGCATTCACTCTCACTAATCTGTCTCCATAGTGTCCTGGTTATAAGTTTTTTTTTTTTTTTTTGAGACAGGGTCTCACTCTGTCACCCAGGCTGGAATGCAGTGGTGAAATCACAGCTCACTGCTGCCTCAACCTCCTGGGCACAAGTGAACCTCCCACCGTAGCTTCCCAAGTAGCTGGGACCACAGACATGCACCCAGCTACTTTTTGTAGAGAGGAGGTCTCACTATGTTACTCACGTTGGTCTTGAACTCTTGGGCTCAAGCAATTCTCCCGCCTCAGCCTCCCAAAGTGTTAAGATTACAGACATAAGTCACCACACCTGGCCAATTGCACTACTTTTTTCTTTTTCTTTTTATTTTTTTAAGACAGGGTCTCACTCTGTTGCCCAGGCTGGAGTGCACTGGCATGATCTTGGTTCACAGCAGCCTCAACCCCCTGGGCTGAAGCAGTCCTCCTACCTCAGCCTCCCAAGTAGCTGGGACTACAGGTATGCACCACCATGACCAGCTAATTTTTGTATTTTTTGTACAGATAGGGTTTTGGCATGTTGCCCAGGCTGGTCTTGAACTCCTGAGCTCCTGCAATCCACCTGCCTTAGCCTCCCAAAGTGCTGAGATTACAGGCGTGAGACACCACGCCCAGGCCTAAGACATTTTTAACATCACTGCTAGTAGTAACATTTTGCCTATAGTCCTTATGTCTCCCTTGTTTTCTAAAGCTGTGAAAGTTCTCCTAAAACAGAACTGACAGACCTCTTGAAGGCATTATCCCATATTCCACCTTGTATTACAAGTATATAATAAAGTTCCTTGAAGACAAGGCCTATTTCAAATGTTTTTAAATTCTTCATTCTCTCCTCCTCCCCTTCTTTTTTCTCCCTTCTCCATGGTCCCTTGACACTGTGGCTTGCAGTGGTAAGGATGTCATAAATATTTCTGAACGGAAGTCATGCACGAAAAACTACTTCCTAGGTACTATTGTCCATATTTGCCTGAACCTAAGAATCACCTGTAAAAACTACAGTTGCCAGGGCCCCAACTTGTATCTACTGAATCTGAAATTGGCAGCAGGATGGGGGCATGTCTGGAATCTTTCTTTCTTTTTTTTTTTTTTTTGAGACAGAGTCTCGCTCTGTCGCCCAGGCTGGAGTCCAGTGGCGCAATCTCGGCTCACTGCAACTTCCGTCTCCCAGGTTCAAGAGATTCTCCTGCCTCAGCCTCCTGAGTAGTTGGGACTACAGACACAAGCCACCACACCCAGCTAATTTTTGCATTTTCAGTAGAGACGGGGTTTCACCATGTTGGCCAGGCTGGTCTCTATCTCCTGACCTCGTGATCCACCCACCTTGGCCTCCCAAAGTGCCGGGATTACAGGCATGCGCCACCGCGCCCGGCTTTTATTTTTATTTTTTTAAATCAGCTAGCCTCCCAAGTCACAGCAGGCTCAGAGAGACTTCCAAGGAATCTCTATTTCTTTTTCCTTTTTTTTTTTTTTTTTTTGAGACGGAGTCTCGCTCTGTCGCCCAGGCTGGAGTGCAGTGGCGCGATCTCGGCTCACTGCAAGCTCTACTTCCCAAGTAGCTGGGACTACAGGCGCCCGCCAAAATGCCCGGCTAATTTTTTATATTTTTAGTAGAGATGGGGTTTCACCATGTTAGCCAGGATAGTCTCGATCTGCTGACCTCATGACCCGCCCGCCTCAGCCTCCCAAAGTGCTGGGATGACAGGCGTGAGCCACCGTGCCTGGCCAGGAATCTCTATTTCTAACAAGCATCCCAGCCCATTCAGCCCATTCTTTTATCAAATGAGTTTGGGAAACATGGCCCTAAATTATCACCCAAGATGTTATCTATCACCTGTCACACATCACCCAGTTATTGAAAAACTTACCTGAAATATAAGGTTTTCATTTACATGTCTCACAAATAGACACTGGTTTACTAAAAACCTACGGAAATGTTATCTTTTTGGTTTGTGTATCAATATCATTTCTATCTTGATACAGAATACCTTTGAAAATTAAGACTTCTTATTGTACCCAAATCTTCATCCCTCTCACCCTCTGCATCTAAGTCTAATCTTATCTATCTACACTGGTACTAAAATACAGCTTTTTTGGCCGGGCACGGTGGCTCATGCCTGTAATCCCAGCTCTTTGGGAGGCCGAGGCAGATGAATCACAAGGTCAGGAGATCGAGACCATCCTGGCTAAAATGGTGAAACCCCGTCTCTACTAAAAATACAAAAAATTAGCTGGGCGTGGTGGCGGGCGCCTGTAGTCCCAGCTACTCGGGAGGCTGAGGCAGGAGAATGGCGTGCACCCGGGAGGCGGAGCTTGCAGTGAGCCAAGATCGCACCACTGCACTTCAGCCTGGGCAACAGTGCGAGACTCCACCTCACGGAAAAAAATATATATATATGTGTGTATATATATGTGTGCGTATATATACGTGTGTGTATATATATACGTATATATGTGTGTATATATATGTGTATATATAGCTTTTTTCTCCCCCTTTTTAAAATGATGGTGACTGAGGTACAGCTTCCTCTCATCATTTAAAAAAATTATTGTAGATGGGGTGCGATAGCTCACCTCTGTAATGCCAGCACTTTCGTAGGTGAAAGTGGGTGGATGGCTGGGTGCGGTGGCTCACGCCTGTAAACCCAGCACTTTGGGAGGCCGAGGCAGGCAGATCACGAGGTCAGGAGATGGAGACCACCCTGGGAAACATGGTGAAACCCCATCTCCACTAAAAATACAAAACTTAGCTGGGCATGGTGGTGCGCGGCTGTAGTCCCAGCTACTTGGCAGGTTGAGGCAGGAGAATCGCTTGAACCTAGGAGGCAGAGGTTGAGGTGAGCCGAGATCACACCACTGCACTCCAGCCTGGGCGACAGCGAGACTCCATCTCAAAAAAAAAAAAAAAAGTGGATAGATCACTTGAGCCCAGGAGTTCGAGACCAGCCTGGGCAACATGGTAAAACCCTGTGTCTACCCCCCTCAAAAAAAACAAAAAAAAAACAGCTGGGCGTGGTGGCGTGCACCTGTGGTCCTAGCTACTCAGGAGGCTGAGGTGGGAGAACTGCTTGAGCTGAGGAGGTGGAGGCTGCAGTGAGCCATCATCACACCACTGCACTTCCTCTTGGGCAACAGAGTGAGGCTCTGATTCCCAAAACAAATAAACAACAACAAAAACTTTTTTAAGATGTCATATTTTAGTCCTTCCAATTCATGACACACTTTATTTTTAATTTTTTTGAGACAAAGTCTCACTGTGCCGCCCAGGCAGGAGTGGGGTGGCGCAATCTTGGCTCATTGCAACCTCTGCCTCCCAGGTTCAAGCAATTCTCCTGCCTCAGCCTCCCAAGTAGCTGGGATTACAGGTGCCTGCCACCACGCCCAGCTGATTGTTGTATTTTTTTAGTAGAGACGGGGTTTCACCACGTTGGCCAGGCTGGTCTCGAACTCCTACCTCAAGTGCTCCACCCACCCTGGCCTCCCAAAGTGCTGGGATCACAGGCGTGAGCCACCGCACCTGGCCTATGACACACTTTAAATGAATTCAGGGTTGACTCATAAACAGCGCGCCTGCTAATAACATTGAAAACAAAGCCTTCTGCCCAAATTCTAACAGTTACCACCATAATGCAGAGCCCTCTCCTAAGAGATAATCATTTCTGTACAGTTAATGATGAAAATGTCACACTTTCATAACAAGACCAATGACGGTTACTGTTCCCCCCTCAGTCCAAATCCGGTGTCCTTCTCCTCCCAAAACTACAATAAGTTATCCTCTGATCAACGCTGACAAAATGAACCCTGTAGGAAACACACAAGTATGACGCATCTCTCAAATCTTAGCTCTTTGAAATGACACCAGGCAGCCGACTCTGAGTCACAGATACCAACATTTTAACCCATTTTCTGACAGTCCAAATGCTCTATTTTCTGTATAACAACTGTCCCCACAGTGGGCAGCCTGAGAGAAAGATCGTCGCGTGAGAGAGAGGTACCTTGATTCCTGGCTCTGCTACAAACTGGCTAGGTGAACTCGAGCAAATCCCTCCCTCTCTCGGAGCCCCAATCTCATTAACTCCAAAGAGAGACAGCTGGACTAAGAAGACCCCCTCAAGTCTCTTCAATTTCTAAGAACCTAACAGCTGGGGGTCACAAGGGTAACCAAGACTCTAGCCCCATAACAGACTGTTTTGAGATTACTTAATCCAACCCTCGAGCTTCAAAGACTAAGATCCAGAAATGAAAGTAGCCTGACACTCAATCTAGTGCCCTTCCCACAAGACATCCCTCCTTCTACAAAAACGAACACATGAGAAAATGGCATCTGAACATCTGAAAGCCCTGCCTCGAGTCGAGTGACGGGCAGGAAGCCTATTTCATCTGGTTTTGTCCCTCGTGAACTTCCACCTAGCTGGAAAGGGCAAAGCGAGACTTTCTAGGCCACACCTTAACTAAATCCGGACCGCCCTAGACAGGAGCAGTCGCACCTGCTTCTAAGCTCGAGGTGAAGGTAGCTCCGTCTCCACCCAAGCTCGCCTCAGAGCGAGCCCGCGACAGAGAAACATCTCTCTCCAGACCCCAGCTTGGTCCAGATTGCCCCACGCCCCAAGGCAGTCTCTCCGCGCTGCTATACCTGCTCCGCCACGGCGCGACCCCGTGCAGTAATCGCAGAAACCGGTGCACCACGGATGTCGCCATCTTCTCTCCTCCCGCTCAGCGAGCCAAGCCCCCTTCACACGCTGGGCGCACGCCTAAGGCGTCACGAGTCTCGAGTTCACTGGGCCAATGAGAAAAGCGCGGGCTGGGGGCGGAGCCGACTAAGCTCCGCCCTGTGTCTACTACCCACCCCATCCGCTTGGCATCTCCGGAGCTGGGGTAACTAGTGCGGGTGGTGGAGCTGTCGGTTTCGCTAAACCTGGGCTTGGTCGCAGCACTGCCACTCCTCCTCCTTCCCTCTGGCGTGCTTTTCCGTATGTACCTGGAAAATCTGAGTCATCCAAGGTCCAAGAATGTCGTTTCAAGTGATCGAACTTGCTCATTTTACAGATGGGGAAACTGGGCATCCATGACTCAGCTCTCGTTTTCTGAGTGCCAGAGTGTGTTGTGAGCACTTTGCATGCATGGTGTAACATCATTCTTAACTCCTACCGCTGTGCTGCCAGGGAGACCGGGGACAAACGGTCTTGGATCACCCAGAAATGCAACCAGTCGTTAAATTCGGTGCCTGGTGCTTGCTCTTAAAAAGGTTCCTATCTTCAATTGTAAGAGGAAAACGAGTTTTCAATCGTGTCTGCTACTTTTTACTGAGCACTGACCAGAGACTCGTGGCTAGGACCGAAACATTATCCCCATTTTAAAGATGAGGTACCTGAGGCTCAGAAAGGTTAAGCGACATCTTCAAGGGTACATAAAGGGCACATGCTCAAAGACTATAAAATAGTGAAGCCAGAATTGGAACATACGTCTCTGACTCCAAAAACCATGTCCTAAACATTCTTCCTATTTTTTTTTTTTTTTTTTTTTCCTGAGACGGAGTCTTGCTCTGTCGCCCAGGCTGGAGTGCAGTGGTGCAATCTCAGCTCACTGCAAGCTCCGCCCCCCAGGTTCACGCCATTCTCCTGCCTCACCCTCCCGAGTAGCTGGGACTACAGGCGCCCGTCACCACACCTGGCTAATTTTTTTTTTTTTAATTTTTCGTAGAAACGGGGTTTCACTGTATTAGCAAGGATGGTCTCAATCTCCTGACCTCGTGATCCTCCTGCCTCGGCCTCCCAAAATGCTGGGATTGCAAGAGTGAGCCAACGCGCCGGGCCTAAACATTCTGCCTTTTAAGCCCTTTGCCTAGAATCTGGCAGAATTTGGGTCCAACAACTGCAGGAATACAGCGCTACTTTTTCCTCTGCTAAGCTGATAATCACAGTTGCCTTCACCAGGCATTTGACAGGAGGAGGAATATGCTCCCTGGTGCCTGCAGTTATTTCTGTGTAGTTGGCTTAAGTTCAACTAGGGCATACTCAGCTCCTACAGAGAGCTTAGAAGGCACCAGGTTTGGTATTTGGGGGAAGATACCTCCCTTTATTATGGTTTTCAAAGTCCGAAAAGAAAAAAAAAAATTGTATAGAATTGGTTTTGGCGGGGCACAGTGGCTCATGCCTGTATTCCCCACTCATCGGGAGGCTGAGGTGGGAGAATAGCTTGAGCCAAGAGTTTGAGACCAGCCTGGACAACATAGTGAGACCCCATCTCTTTTTTTTTTTTTTTTAAGAGGCTGGGCACGGTGGCTCACCCTGTAATCCCAGCACTTTGGGAGGCCAAGGCAGGCAGATCACCTGAGGTCAGGAGTTCAAGACCAGCCTGGCCAACATGGTGAAACCCCATCTCTACTAAAAATACAAAAATTAGCCGGGCGTGGTGCCGCCTGCCTGTAATCCCAGCTACTCCAGAGGCTGAGGCACGAGAATTGCTTGAACCTGGGAGGCGGAGGTTGCAGTAAGCTGAGATCGTGCCATCGCACTCCAGCCTGGGAGACAGAGTGAGACTCCATCTCAAAAAAAAAAAAAAATTGGTTTAATTGGTTTTACTATCTAATTGAGAGTAGTAAACCAGCAGGGAATGCAGGGAAATTATTTCAAAATGAAGTGCATTGGGAAAACTGAATATCCACATGCAAAAAGTAAAGTGGAGTCTAACACCACATACAAAAATTCATTCAAAATGGATCAGAGACGTAAACTGAAGAGCTAAAACTATAACACTCTTAGAAGAAAATATAGGGGAAATCTTCATGACGTTGGATTTGGCAATGATTTCCTGTATATGACATTAAAAGCACAGGCAATAACAACAAAAACAAAGATAAACGTCAAAATTAAAACTTTTGTGCATCAAAGAACACTATCAAGAGAGTGAAAAGACACCAGGTGCCGTGGCTTACGCCTGTAACCCCAGCACTTTGGGAGGCCAAGGCAGGCAGATCACCTGAGGTTGGGAGTTGGAGACCAGCCTGGCCAACGTGGTGAAACCCTGTCTCTACTAAAAATACAAAAATTAGCCGGGTGCGGTGGTGCAAGCCTGTAATCCCATCTAGTCAGGAGGCTGAGGCAGGAGAATCGCTTGAACATGGGAGGCGGAGGTTGTAGTAAGCCGAGATTGTACCATTGCATTCCAGCCTGGGCAACAAGAGTGAAACTCTTGTCTTTTTTTTTTTTTTTTTTTTTTTGAGACAGTCTGTGTCACCCAGGCTGGAGTGCAGTGGCGCCATCTCGGCTCACTGCAAGCTCCGCCTCCCCAGTAACTGGGACTCTAGGCGCCCACCACGACGCCCGGCTAACTTTTTGTATTTTTAGTAAATACTGGGTTTCACCCTGTTAGCCAGGATGGTCTTGATCTTCTGACCTCGTGATCCGCCCGCCTCGGCCTCCCAAAGTGCTGGGATTACAGGCATGAGCCACTGAGCCCGGCCAGAAACTCTGTCTTGAAGAAAGAGGGAGGGAGAGAGAGAGAGAGAGAGAGAGAGAGAGAGAGAGAGAGAGAGAGAGAGAGGAAACACAACCCACAGAATGAGAGAAAATGTTTGCAAATCATGTATTATCTGATCAGGATATGTGCTCATTACCGTCATGTAGATAGATAGGGAAGAACCTATATTTCCAAGCTTATAGGGAAATAAATAAATGGATGGCTCACTGAAATGCTTTTAGAATAAAAGTCTCCAGCTTTATTTTTTAAGATGAATCCTCACTCCGTTGCCCAGGTTGGAGTGCAGTGATGCAATCTCGGGTCACTGCAGCCTCTGCATCCCGGGTTCAAGCGATTCTCCTGCCTCAGGCTTCTGAGTAGCAGGGACTACAGGCGTGCCACACACCCAGCTAATTTTTGAATTTTAGGCGTGCCACACACCCAGCTAATTTTTGAATTTTTAGTAGAAACGGGTTTTCATCATGTTAGCCAGACTGGTCTCGAACTGCTGACCTCAAGTGGTCTGCCCGCGTCGGCCTCCCAAAGTGCCAGGATTACAGGCGTGAGCCACCGCGCCGGGCCTGACAGTCTCAAACTTTAGAGCAGGCTTCCTGCCCACAAAGGTTTGCACTCTCTGTGCCTCCTTCAGTAAGAAACAGCATTCACTTCCGTAAGACCCACCAACTTAAGCACTCGGATCTTCGGCAGCTTATCTATACATGTGGATATCACTTACCTCATGGAATTGCAAGGATAAAAAAATGCAGCCTAACTAAGTTCAAGGCACCTGGTAGGTGCGAATTACTCAACAACTAGGGGGCATTAATTTCTGAGATTTCTCTGTAGCCGCTAGGGGGCAGAATTAGCCTAGAATTTAAGAACCAGCTTGCCTCAACTTTGTTTTCAAAGGATTTTTGCAGTGTGGATGGTGGTGGCGGAGCTTCCAGGCTTTCGTGAGCCCTAAGCACTTTTGCCTCAGTGGACTGACCCCTTTCTCCATTAAAAATTAAAAATTATATTTTACAACTGTGTTGGTATAAAGACTATTGTCTTTATATTAACACATTTATATTTATAAATCCAACCTGAATTCATAATTATTATATTCTTTTCTTTTTTTCCCTTTGAGACAGAGTTTTACTCTGTGGCCTAGGCTAGAGTGCAGTGGCCCGCGATATCGGCCCACTGCAATCTCCGCCTTCCGGGTTCAAGCGATTCTCTTGCCTCAGCCTCTTGAGCGCCTTCGATTACAAGCGCTTGCCACCATGCCTGGCTAAATTTTGTATTTTTGTTTAGAGAAACGGGGTTTCACCATGTTGGCCAGACTCATCCCAAATTCTGGGGCTCAAACGATCCTCCCGCCTCGGCCTCTGGAAGTGTTGGGATTACAGGCATGAGCCACCGCACCCAGCCTCATTTTTAAATTTTTTTTTTTTTTTTTTTGAGACGGAGTCTTGCTCTGTCACCCAGGCTGGAGTGCAGTGGCCGGATCTCAGCTCACTGCAAGCTCCGCCTCCCGGGTTTACGCCGTTCTCCTGCCTCAGCCTCCCGAGTAGCTGGGACTACAGGCGCCCGCCACCTCGCCCGGCTAGTTTTTTTGTATTTTTTAGTAGAGACGGGGTTTCACCGTGTTAGCCGGGATCGTCTCTCGATCTCCTGGCCTCGTGATCCGCCCGTCTCGGCCTCCCAAAGTGCTGGGATTACAGGCTTGAGCCACCGCGCCCGGCCTCATTTTTAAATTTTAAATTTAAAATTAAAATTAATTTTAAAATTAAAAATTTTGTTGTGGGCCCTTAGCACTTTTTTCTTTCTCTCTTTCCTTCCTTTTCTTCCTTTCCTTCCTTTTCCTTCTTTCTTTCTCTTTCTCTCTTTCTTTCTCTTTCCTTCTCTCTCTTTCTCTCTTTCTTTCTTTCTTTCTTTCTTCTTTTGAGACAGGGTATTGCTCTGACACCCAAGCTACAGTGCAGTGGCACAATCATGGCTCACTGCAACCTGGACCTCCCTGGCTCAAGCAATCCTCCCACCTCAGCCTCCCGAGTAGCTGGGACTACAGGTGCACACCACCACACTCAGCTTATTTTTGTATTTTTTGTAGAGATGAGGGCCTCACTATGTTACCCAGGCTGGTCTCCAACTCTTAGGCTCAAGTAATCCTCCCACCTCGACCTCCCAACAAGTTGGGATTACAAGTGTGAGCCATGGCTCCCAGCCAGCACTTTTCATATTGTCTTAGTCCATTTCTTAATCTGTTAAAACTGGGAAACATTGGTAACTGCTTGATAGGCACAACAGGGTTTTATTTTGAGATGATAAAATTTGTCCTGAACTAGACAGAGATGAATATTACACCACATTGTGAATGTACTAAATGTCACTGAATTGTCCGCTTTAAAATGGTTGATTTTAGTCTGGGCACAGTGGCTCACGCCTGTAATCCTAACACTTTGGAGGGTCAAGGCAGGTGGATCACCTGAGGTAAGGAGTTCAAGAGAAGCCTGGCCAACATGGTGAAACCCTGTCTCTACTAAAAATACAAAAATTAACCGGTTGGGCTGGGCTTGGTGGCTCATACCTGTAATCCCAGTATTTTGAGAGGCCGAGGCGGGCGGATCACGAGGTCAGGAGTTCAAGACCAGCCTGGCCAATATGGTGAAACCCTGTCTCTACTAAAAATACAAAAATTAGCTGGGTGTGGTGGTGCACTCCTGTACTCCCAGCTACTTGGGAGGCTGAGGCCAAAGAATCACTTGAACGTGGGAGGCGGAGGTTGTAGTGAGCCAAGATCATATCACTGCACTCCAGCCCGGGTGACAGAGTGAGACTTCATCTCAAAAAAAAAAAATTAGCCAGGCATAGTGGCGGGTACCTGTAATACCAGTTACTCAGGTGGCTGAAGCAGGAGAATCGCTTGAAGCCAGAAGGTGGAGGTTGCAGTAAGCCGAGATGGTACCACTGCACTCTAGCCTGGGAAACAGAGCAAGACTCCATCTCCAAAAAAAATAAAGGAAGATGACAAGCATTGGAGAGCATGTGGAAAAAATTGGAATCCTTGTATATTGCTGATGAGAATGTAAAATGGTGCAGCCACTGTGGAAACCAGTTTACCTTGTTCTGTCTCAAGCTAGTAATCCCAGCACTTTAGGAGGATCACTTGAGCCCAGGAGTTTGAGAAAATGGTGAAAGCCCATTTCTACAACAAATGAAAAATTAGTCCAGCATGGTGGTGCATACCTATAGTCCCTAGTTACTTGGGAGGCTGAGGTGGGAGGATCACCTGAGCTCAGGAAGTCGAGGCTGCAGTGAACCATGATCATGCCACTGCCCTCCAGCCTGGGTGATACACCCAGTTGATAGCATTATAATGAGGGTTTGCACCATTATTCGTGTGCAGCACACAGGAAGTGCTTGATAAGTGGAAGCTGCTAGATTTGTCATCATCACTTTTTAATTTTAGGGCTGCTGCCTCTCAACCTTGCCCATGCCCTGACACCTCTAGTCAGAAGCATTTGCTTAATCCATCCATTCATTTATTTATTCAATGATTTAATAAGTGTGTATTTATGGGAGTCTGCTCTAGGTATGAGTGTGGGCATCCATGCCTTTAGGAAGCTTATATTCTGGTGACTACAGACATCAGGGAGGAGTGCTTCTTTGAAATCTGCATTTTTAGAATTCAAGCTCCACACCCCGTCCCCCAACAAGAAAATCTCGTTTGTTCTATTGCATGATGTTTGCTACATCGGGATAATTGTTATAGAAAACTGTAAGGTACTGTGTTGTTATAAAAAAGCCAATTATTGCTATGCGTGGTGGCACGCACATGGAGTCCTAGCTACATGGAGAGGCTGAGGCAGGAAGATCACTTGAGCCCAGGAATTTGAGGCTGCAGTGAGCTACGATCATACCACTAGCACTCTAGTCTGAGCAGCAGAGCAAGACCCTGTCTCAAAACAAAAACAAAAACAAAAAAGCTGGCTGGGTGCAGTGGCTCACTCCTGTAATCCCAGCACTTTGGGAGGCCAAGATGGGTGGATCACTTGAGGTCAAGAGTTTAAGACCAGCCTGGCCAACATGGTGAAAACCTGTCTCTACTAAAAATACAAAAAATAGCCAGGAGTGGTGGCATGTACCTGTAATCCCAGCTATGTGGAGGCTGAGGCAGGAGAATCACTTGAACTCAGTAGGTGGAGGTTGCAGTGAGCTGAGATTGCACCACTGCACTTTAGCCCAGGCGACAGAGCGAGACTCCACCTCAAAAACAAAAACAAAAACAAATTCTCAGCCAGGTGAGGCGGTTCACACCTGTAGTCCTAGCACTTTGGCAGGCCTATGCAGGCAGATTGCTTTGAGCCCAGGAGTTCAAGACCAGCCTGGGCAAAGTGGCAAAACCTCATCTCTACACACTACAAAAATTAGTTGGGAATTAGTGGCTCACACCTGTAGTCCCAGCTACTTGGGAGGCTGAGGCTAGAGAATCACTTGAGTCTGTGAAGCAGAGGTTGCAGTGAGATGAGATGGTGCCACTGCACTTCAGCTTAGGTGAAGAAGTAAGACCCTGTTTCAAACAAACAAACAAAACAAAACAACGGCGGGGTATGGTGGCTCACGCCTGTAATCCCAGCACTTTGGGAGGCCCAGGCGGGCAGATCACAAGGTCAGGAGCTCGAGACCAGCCTGACCAACATGGTGAAACCATGTTTCTACTAAAAATACAAAAATTAGCTGGGCGTGATGGCACACACCTGTAATTCCAACTACCTGGGAGGCTGAGGCAGAAGAATCGCTTGAACCTGGGAGGTGGAGGTTGCAATGAGCCGAGATCGCGCCATTGCACTCCAGCCTGGGCAACAAGAGCGAAACTCCGTCTCAAAACAAACAAACAAAAACTCAAAACAAAACAAACAAAAAAACCCCCTATTTCTCAAAATTTTACATTGAAACTGTCACATAATTAACTTTACATGTGGTTTATGGTTAATGGTAGGTATTAGAAAGTACACTTAAAAGTACTGTGGCTTGGCCAGGGGCAGTGGCTCACGCCTGTAATCCCGGCACTTTGGGAGGCTGAGGCGGGTGGATCACAAACTCAAGAGATATAGAACATCCTGGACAACATGGTGAAAACCCGTCTTTACTAAAAATACAAAAATTAGCTGGGCATGGTGGTGCACCCCTGTAGTCCCAGTTACTTGGGATGCTGAGGCAGGAGAATTGCTTGAACTCAGGAGGCAAAGGTTGCAGTGAGCCAAGATTGCACCACTGCACTCCAGCCTGCTGACAGACTGAGTTTCCGTCTCAAAAAAAGTAGCGTGGGCTGGGCGCGGTGACTCATGCCTGTAATCCCAGCACTTTGGGAGGCCGAGATGGGCAGATCACGAGGTCAGGAGATGGAGACCATCCTGGCTAACACGGTGAAACCCCATCTCTACCAAAAATACGAAAATTAGCCAGGCGCAGTGGCGGACTCCTGTAGTCCCAGCTACACAGGAAGCTGAGGTTGGAGAATGGCATGAACCCGGGAGGTGGAGCTTGCAGTGAGTGGAGACTGTGCCACTGCACTCCAGCCTGGGCGACAGAGCAAGATTCCATCTCAAAAAAAAAAAAAAAAAAAAAAGTAGCGTGGCTTAATTAATTTGGGTTGGTGGCAGTGATTTGTATAGAAGGCTCCTGGAGGAAGGGATGTCTGCAGTGCGACCTTGTGATAGGCTAAATAATACCACTCTACACCCCCATCCTCAGTGATGTCCACATTCTAATCCTCAGAACCTGTGAATGTGTTATGTTACATGGCAAGCAGAATTGAGAAATGGAGAACAGATCAGTGGTTGCCAGAGATTAAAGAAAGGGTAGGAGTGGGAGGGAAATGTGTGCAGCTATAAAAGGACTAAGGCATCCTTGTAGATCCTGGTGATAGAAATGTACTGTATCTTGACTATATGGATGTCAATATTGTGGTTATGATATTGTATAGTTTTGCAAGATGTTGCCATTGCGGGAAAATTGGGAAAAGGGTACACCAGGATCTCTCTGTATTATTTATTTCTGTTTTTGTTTGTTTTTGTTTTTGAGACAGAGTCTTACTTTGTTGCCCAGGCTGGAGTGCAGTGGTGTGACTTTGGCTCACTGAAACCTCCACCTCTTAGGCTCAATGATTCTTGTGCCTCAGCCTCCTGAATAGCTGGGATTACAGGCGCACGCCACCACACCTGGCTAATTTTTGTATTTTTAGTAGAGACTGAGCTACCGCGCCTGGCCTCAAGTTTTTCATTTTAAAGATAAGGAGAGGTCACATGACTTTCTGAAGGTCACAGGGTCAGCAAGTGAAATGGCTGGACTGGATACTGCAACCTGACTCCCAGGTTGCTCCATTTCACCTAAGGTGTCCATAGTTTTCCAGGCTGAGTTTTTATGACTCCTGTGCCTTCCAAAAAGTACTGGGACAATGTGAGTACTGAAGTGGAATGACGGAATTCTGCAGCTGGTATCTGAATACAGAGCTATGGGGGAGAGGTTGTGGAATGCTAAAGTCATATAACTCCATTCAGCTCACAAAAGTTTTGTAACAATTTGTTGCAGGAAAGTGATCTTGGCCCTGCGGGGCTCAGTGGCTCATACCTGTAATCCCAATACTATAGGAGGCCGAGGTGGGTAGATCACCTGAGGTCAGGAGTTTGAGACCAGACTGGCCAACATGGCAAAACCTTATCTCTACTAAACATACAAAAATTAGCCAGCTGTGGTGGTTCGTGTGTGTAGTCCCAGCTACTCGGGAGGCTGAGGTGGGAGAGTCGCTTGAACCCAGGAGGCGGAGGTTGAAGTGAGCCAAGATGGCACCACTGCACTCTAGCTTGGGCAACAGAGCAAGACTCCATCTCAAAAGAAAAAAAAAAAAAAAAAAAAGAAGAAAGTGATCTGGAGCTTTAATCATCTGAGTGATTTGCAGCATGAAGTCTCTAAGAGAAATTCCAAGAAATTCTGCAAGATTTTAATTTCTGTGTGTCTGATGCTGCTAGAGACAGATTATTTTTGTTGCTGTTGTTGTTTTGAGACAGGGTCTTGCTCTGTCCCCAGGCTGGAGTGCAGTGGCACACTCATGGCTCATTGCAGCCTGGACCTCCTGGGCTCCAGAAATCTTCTCACCTCAGTTTCCCAAGTAGCTGAGACTACAGGCATGGACCACCACACCTGGCTAATTTGTTTGCATTTTTTGTAGAGACAGGGTTTTGCCATGTTGTCCAGGCTGGTCTCCAACTTCTAGGCTCAAGTGATCTGCCTGTTTCAGCCTCCCAAAGTGCTGAGATTATAGGTGTAAGCCACCACACCCAGCCAAGATAACTTGTTTTGCAAAGCAGATTTTGCAACAGATTTCTTTTTTTCTTTTTTCTTTTTCTTTTTTTTTTTTTGAGACGGAGTCCTGCTCTGTCACCCAGTCCGGAGTGCAGTGGTGTGATCTTAGCTCACTGCAACCTCTGCCTCCCGGGTTTAAGCAATTCTCCTGTCTCAGCCTCCAGAGTAGCTGGGACTACAGGCGCCTACCAGCATACCAGGCTAATTTTTTGTATTTTTAGTAGAGACAGGGTTTCCACCTTGTTGGTCAGGCTGGTCTTGAACTCCTGACATCAGGTGATCCACCCGCCTTGGCCTCCCAACGTGCTGGGATTACAGGCACGAGCCACAAGGCCCGACCTTTGCAACAGATTTCTTAGGTCTCATGCTGTTCATAAGATTACATCTTAGGTAGATGAAGTTTTTTGGCTACTTCTATCATTCTTACATTCTTTTTTATGTTTTGTTTTCTTGAGACAGACTCACTCCATTGCCCAGGCTGGAATGCAGTAGTGCTGTCTCCGCTCACTGCAATCTCCACCTCCCAGATTCAAGTCATTCTCCTGCCTCGGCCTCCTGAATAGCTAAGGACTATAGGCGTGCGCCACCTTGCAATGTGATTTGCAGCATGAAGTCTCTGAAAGAAATTCCAAGAAATCCTGTGCTAATTTTTGTATTTTTTGGTGGAGAGAGGGTTTCACCATGTTGCCCAGGTTGGTCTCAACTCCTGACCTCAAGTGATCTGCCCAACTGGGCCTCCCAGAGTGCTGGGATGACAGGCAGAAGCCACTGCACCCAGCCTCTTTCTTACTTTTTTTTTTTTGAGATGGAGTTTCACTCTGTTGCTCAGCCCTGGAGTGCAATGGCACGATCTTGGCTCACCGCAACCTCCGCCTCCCAGGTTCAAGTGATTCTCCTGCCTCAGCCTCCCTAGTAGCTGGGATTATAGGCATGCGCCACCATGCCTGGCTAATTTTGTATTTTTAGTAGAGACGGGGTTTCTCCATGTTGGTCAGGCTGGTCTCGCACTCTCAACCTCAGGTGGTCCACCCGCCTCGGCATCCCAAAGTGCTGGGATTACAGGCATGAGCCACCGTGCCCGGCCTCTTACATTCTTATAAGAATAATATTTCTTCTTATATTCCTATTTTATGTTCTTTATACTTTGTGGTAGATTGAATTATTGTTCATTTATCCCAATTCTTCATGCTCTTGCTGTGTTTCGTTTGTTTTTGAGATGGAGTCTCTCTCTGTCGCCCAGGCTGGAAGGGCAGTAGCGCGATCTTGGCTCACTGCAAGCTCCGCCTCCTGGGTTCAAGCAATTCTCCTGCCTCAGCCTCCCAAGTAGCTGAGACTACAGGCGCCCACCACTAATTTTTGTATTTTTAGTAGAGATGGGTTTTCTCCGTGTTAGCCAGGATGGTTTTGATCTCTTGACCTGGTGATCCGCCTGCCTCGGCCTCCCAAAGTGCTAGGATTACAGGCATGAGCCACCGCGCCCGGCCTATGCTCTTGCTGTATTATATCCTTCTCATTTGACATGTAGGTCTACAATTCTTCCACCACGGGTAGAATATTTTCTCTCCTTGTTCATGTGGAGCTTGGCCATGTGTCTTGCTTTGGTCAATGGATCATATAAGGATGTGAAGAGAGGAGTGGCCTTAAATGTGCTTGTGTGATTTGGCTTGGATCTCCTGCTCTGGGAAGCAGTTGGTGCAAGGAGGATGAGACCTTTTAAGCAGACCTGGACCTAAAATACAGCCATGCCCAGTTGACCTGCAGCTGAAGCAGAGCCACTAGACTGAGCCAAGTCTAGATCAGCCCACCTCAGTCAACTTGCAGATCCATGAGCATGAGAATAAATGCTCACTATTGTTCTCTACTGAATTTGGGTGATTTGTTATGCAGCAATATTGCAAAAATAGCTGACAAACACACATCAAGAATGTACTTCTCATTCAGATTTTGCATATACAAGAATAAACAGTTTATATTATATGTGTATAGCTTTTCTTTCAAAATAAATTCTTTAAATGTATAATTTTGATCTTGCTCATTTTTATTTCAGTGTTGATTTAATCTTGCCAAGAATCTTATTAACACTTTGAGATAGCCAGTTCTTTAAAAGAATGTTTCTTTAAGTTTTGGAGTTGACAGATGTACCATCTATTTCATTATACTCACCCTCGTACCCACTGGAGCATCACAGGGAAATGAGGCAATTTGCTAAATAAGGATGTGTCCTCCTACTTCTTTACTTCTTTTTGTTGTTGTTGTTGTTGTTTTTTTTTTTTTTTTTTTTTTTTTTTTTTTTTTTTGAGACAGAGTCTCACGCTGTTGCCCAGGCTGGAGTGCAGTGGCGCGATCTCGGCTCACTGCAAGCTCCGCCTCCTGGGTTCACGCCATTCTCCTGCCTCAGCCTCCTGAGTAGCTAGGACTACAGGCGCCCGCCACCGCGCCCGGCTAATTTTTTGTATTTTTAGTAGAGACGGGGTTTCACTGTGGTCTCGATCTCCTGACCTTGTGATCCGCCCGCCTCGGCCTCCCAAAGTGCTGGGATTACAGGCTTGAGCCACCGCGCCCGGCTGTTTGTTTTTTGAGAAGGAGTCTCACTCTGTCGCCCAGGCTGGAGTGCAATGGTGCAATCTTGGCTCACTGCAACCTCTGCTTCCTTGATTCAAGCGATTCTCCTGCCTCAGCCTCCCTAGTAGCTGGGACTACAGGCGAGTGTCACCACACCCAGCTAATTTTTGTATTTTTAGTAGAGATAGGGTTTCACGGTGGTGCACGCCTGAAATCCCAGCACTTTAGGAGGCTGAGGCGGGTGGGTCACGAGGTCAGGAGTTCGAGACCAGCCTGGGCAACACAGTGAAACCTCGTCTCTAATAAAAATACAAAAATTGGGCCGGGCACGGTGGCTCAAGCCTGTAATCCCAGCACTTTGGGAGGCCGAGGCGGGTGGATCACGAGGTCAGGAGATCGAGACTATCCTGGCTAACATGGTGAAACCCCGTCTCTACTAAAAATACAAAAAACTAGCCGGGCGTGGTGGCCCGCGCCTGTAGTCTCAGCTACTTGGGAGGCTGAGACAGGAGAATGGCGTGAACCCGGGAGGCGGAGCTTGCAGTGAGCCGAGATCATGCCACTGCACTCCAGCCTGGGAGACACAGCGAGACTCCGTCTCAAAAAAAAAAAAAAAAAAAAAAAAAAAAAAATACAAAAATTGGCCGGGCGCGGTGGCTCAAGCCTGTAATTCCAGCACTTTGGGAGGCCGAGATGGGCGGATCACGAGGTCAGGAGATCGAGACCATCCTGGCTAACACGGTGAAACCCCGTCTCTACTAAAAAAAATACAAAAAACTAGCTGGGCGAGGTGGCAGGCGCCTGTAGTCCCAGCTACTCGGGAGGCTGAGGCAGGAGAATGGCGGGAACCCGGGAGGCGGAGCTTGCAGTGAGCTGAGATGTGGCCACTGCACTCCAGCCTGGGCGACAAAGCGAGACTCTGCCTCAAAAAAAAACAAAAACAAAAACAAATACAAAAATTAGCCAGGTGTAGTGGCACGTGCCCATAGTCCCAGCTACTGGGGAGGCTGAGGCAGGAGAATCACTTGAACTCAGGAAGTGGAGGTTGCAGTGAGCCAAGACCACGCCATTGCACTCCATCCTGGGTGACAGAGTAAGACTCTGTCTCCAAAAAAAAAAAAAAAAAAAAAACGAAAGAAGTTCGAGACCATCCTGGCTAATAGAGCGAGATCCTGTCTCTACTAAACATACAAAAATTAGGCAGGCATGGTTGCATGTGCCTGTGATCCCAGCTACTCAGGTGGCTGAGGGAGGAGAATCACTTGAAGGCGGAGGTTGCAGTGAGCCAAGATCACGCCACTGCACTTCAAACTGGGCAAGAAAGTGAGATTCAGTCTCAAAAAAATAAATAAATAAAATAAAAATAAAGATGTAAAAATAGTCTGGGCACAGTAGCTGACACCTGTAATCCCAGCTACTTTGGAGGCTGAGGCAGGAGAATCATTTGCGCCCAAGAGTTCTAATCCAGCCTGGACAACATAGCAAGACCTTCTCTCTCTCCATATATATATTATATAATATATATTATATATTATATATCTATGCATATTTATTTATTTATTTTGAAACGGAGTTTCACTCGTCACCCAGGCTGGAGTGCAATGATGCACTCTCTGGCCACTGCAACCTCCGCCTCCTGGGTTCAAGCGATTCTCCAACCTCAGCCTCCCACGTAGCTGGGATTACAGACTCCTGTCACTATGCCCGACTAATTTTTGTATTTTCAGTATTGTAGTAGAGATAGGGTTTCGCCAGTTGGCCAGGCTGGTCTTGAACTCCTGACCTCAGGTGATCCGCCCACCTTGGCCTCCCAAAGTGTTGGGATTACAGGCATGAGCCACCGTGCCTGGCATATATATATATTTGAACTTAATATTATATATATAATATATTAAGTTCGAATATACATATATACATTCAAACTCCTGGCTTCAAGTGAAACGTCTGCCTTGGCCTCCTCAGGCGCTGCTGCTATTACAGGCGTGAGACACCGTGTCCAGCTCGGTGGTTAGTATCTTTATTTGGAGGCGAGGGCAAGCCATGAGAGATCTTAAGGAGTGGTTCTGACAAGTGCAAACTTGTGTTTTACGAAGACCACTTAGGCAGCAGTAGCGGAGGGACAGGAGGGGAATAGGCACTCAAGAGTAGCTGCCATACTTTGGGATCCATCCCCCATCCCGGTGTTTGCAGTGTTTCAGGGACCATTTCAACATCTCCAAAAGTCTAAGATTAAAAATGCAAAAGAAAAGAGAGAGAAGCTGCTAAGGCGAGTCTTTCTCCCAGGCTGGAGTGCAGTGGCACGACCTCGACTCACTGCACCCACCGTCTCCCGAGTTCAAGCGATTCTTCTGCCTCAGCTTCCCGAGTAGCTGGGATTACAGGCACGCACCACCACGCCCGGCTAATTTTTTATATTTTTAGTAGAGTCACCAGGTTGGCCAGGGCTGTCTCGAACTCCTGACCTCAAATGATCCACCCGCCTCGGCCTCCCAAAGTCCTGGGATTACAGGCGCGAGTCACCGTGCCTGGCTCACGTGGCGAGTCTTAACCACGTGACCCTCCCCCCTCTTCACCCCCGCAAGTATCAGCGAAGGACTAGCAGCCTCTTCCAAGGTGGGTAGCTCCTTGGATGGCCCCGCCCCTCCGGAGAGCTACAGCCAATCAGACGGCGTGAGGCCGGCAGTGGGTGCGGCTGCGCCTGGCGATGCGCAGAGCGGAATACCAGGAAGTGTCCAGTTTCGCTGTCAGTGCTTGGGCGGCTAGCTGCACACCAGGTCCCTTGAGTAATAGTTTAAGAACGGGTGGAGAAAAATTAGGGGGAGTCTTCAAATATTCAAAGAGTCAGCGAGGTAAAGAGGACTTGGGCAGGTCTGTGTAGCAACGGAGGCGGGAATCATTCATTGACCCATGAAGTATTTCCTGAGCTCCCACCACGTAAGACCAAGTTCCGTTCTAGATGTCCGAGGGGCCAGAGTGAATAAAGCAAAGGCCCCGACCTCAAGGAGTTTAACGTGAATAATATGGTGAGGCGGTGGTGTTATAAAAAAATATAAAACACCGGCCAGGCGCGGTGGCTCACGCCTGGAATCCCAGTACTTTGGGAGGTCGAGGCGGGTGGATCACTTGAAGTCAGGAGTTCGAGACCAGCCTGGCCAACATGGTGAAACCCGTCTCTACTAAAAATACAAAAAAATTAGCCGTGCGTCGTGGCGGGCGCCTGTGATCTCAGTTACTTGAGAGGCTGAGGCAGGAGAATCGCTTGAACCCAGGGTTGGAGGTTGCTGTAAGTCTTGATCGCACCACTGCACTCCAGCCTGGGCGACAGAGTGAGACTGTCTCCCAGTAGAGTGATCTGGAAAGGGAAATACCTGAATACAGTAACTGAAGGAACCATGTAGAAATGTGAGAGAAGGGCATCGCTGTGGGCACAGGCAGCAAGTGCACACGTATCATGAGATCCGAGCAAGGAACAGCCAAGGGTCGGTGTGGAAGTTGTATTCAAATTACTTCTACCTCCTCAGTGAAATGCAAAGGAAAACTATCAGCTGTGGATAGGGAAGGAAGAGGCACTGGAGGTTTGAGAAAGATGTCATGAAAGACTCACTTATGACCCTGTAAGTTGAAGAATTATGAATTTTCTAGAACACTTTTTAAAAAAGAAATCTGGCCGGGTGCGGTGGCTCACGCCTGTAATCCCAGCACTTTGGGAGGCCGAGGCGGGTGGGTCATCTGAGGTCAGGAGTTCGAGACCAGCCTGGCCAACATGGTGAAATCCTGTCTCTAGTAAAAATACAAAAATTATCCGGGCATGGTGGCGCATGCTTCTAGTCCCAGCTACTTGGGAGGCTAAGGGAGGAGAATCACTTGAACCTGGGGGGCAGAGGTTGCAGTGAGCTGACATTGCGCCACTGCACTTGAGCCAGAGGGACAGAGTGAGACCGTCTCAAAATAAATAAATAAATAAATAAATAAATAAATAAATAAATAAATAAATTAAATAAAATAAAAAAGAAAAATCCCAGAATGAATTGCAGAAATGTGATCTTGGCAGGTGCAGCCGCTCATGCCTGTAATCCCAGCACTTTGGGAGGCCAAAGTGGGAGAATTGCTTGAAGGCAGGAGTTAGAAACCAGCCTGGGCAATGTAACAAGACCTTGCTTCTACAAAAAATAAAAAGTTAGCCTGGTGTCATGGCACTGTGGTCTCATCTACTCAGGAGGTTGAGGCAGGAGGATGGCTTGGGCTTGAGCCCAGGAGTTCGAGGTTGCAATGAGCCGTGATCATGCCACTGCTCTCCAGCCTGGGTGACAGAGAGTGACGGTCTCAAAGGGGAGGGGGAGGGAAGGTAAAGCACGGTGGCTCATGCCTGTAATCCTAGTACTTTGGAAGGCCAAGGTAGGAGGATCACTTGAGACTAGCCTGGGCAACATAGTGAGACCCTCTCTCTTCCAAAAAATAATTAGCTGGGCTTGGTGGCATATAACTGTAGTCCCAGCTACTTGGGAGGCTGAGGTAGGAGGATCTCTTGAGCCACGACGTTCAAGGCTACAGTGAGCTAAGATGTGATTGTCCCACTGCACTCAGGCTGGGCGAGAGTGAGACTGTTTCAAAAAAAAGAAAAAAAAAAAAAGGAAAAAAACACGTTTTCCATTGCTGGAAGAGGGCAGGACACCCGAGGATTCTTTTTTTTTTTTTTTTTTTTTTTTTTGAGACAGAGTCTCGCTCTGTCGCCCGGGCTGGAGTGCAGTGGCCGGATCTCAGCTCACTGCAAGCTCCGCCTCCCGGGTTCACGCCATTCTCCTGCCTCAGCCTCCCGAGTGGCTGGGACTACAGGCGCCCACCACCGCGCCCGGCTAATTTTTTGTATTTTTTAGTAGAGACGGGGTTTCACCGTGTTAACCAGGATGGTCTCGATCTCCTGACCTCGTGATCCTCCTGTCTCGGCCTCCCAAAGTGCTGGGATTACAGGCTTGAGCCACCGCGCCCGGCCGAGGATTCTTAAATCAGTGTTATTTTTTAATTTATTTTTTTTGGAGACAGGGTCTTGCTCCATCACCCAGGCTGGAGTGCAGTGGCATGATCTTGGCTCACTGCAACCTCTGCCTCCCAGGTTCAAGTGCTTCTCCAGCCTCAGCTTCCTCAGTAGCTGGGATAAAAGGCGTGCACCACCACACCCAGCTAATTTTTGTATTTTTATTTTTATTTTTTTATTTTTATTTTTATTTTTTTTTTTGAGACGGAGTCTCGCTCTGTCGCCCAGGCTGGAGTGCAGTGGCCAGATCTCAGCTCACTGCAAGCTCCGCCTCCCGGGTTCCCGCCATTCTCCTGCCTCAGCCTCCCGAGTAGCTGGGACCACAGGCGCCACCACCTCGCCCGGCTAATTTTTTGTGTTTTTAGTAGAGACGGGGTTTCGCCGTGTTAGCCAGGATGGTCTCGATCTCCTGACCTTGTGATCCGCCCGTCTCGGCCTCCCAAAGTGCTGGGATTACAGGCTTGAGCCACCGCGCCCGGCCTGATTTTTGTATTTTTAGTAGAGATGGGGTTTCACTATGTTGGCTAGGTTGGTCTTCAACTTCTGACCTCAACTGGGAGGCCTGCCTCGGCCTCAGCCTCCCAAAGTGTTGGGATAACAGGCATGAGTCACAGCGCTCAGCCTTAAATCAGTTTTGACCAGTCCTCACGAGGCTCTACCAGCACAAGATTCTGTAATGAGAGGTTAAAGAGATTATACTGCCTTAACTGATAATTAGCAACTCTTTTCTCAAGAAATGATGTAGGAGAGTACCCTTCTCCAAATAACCATGAAACTTAACAAGAAGCACAGTTGTCACGCAGTTAATTTCCCCAAATAGAAGACTACATGGATAGAATTCCTTGCTGAAGTTCTGAGGCCAAGACGGGGAAACTGGGCACTGCTTTTGCTCTGGACAGAGGAAGAATGTCCTCAGGAATCATGTTTCTTTCTGGAATGTATCAATATGGTGTTAGAGAGGCGTTTTCAGTCATTCTTTCACCAGTTTCCATTGGCTAAATGAGAAGCAGAAGATTCATAGCGTAACCTCATAAACAGCTGGGAAGGACAGGTGTTAAGTGGTGAGATCTTTTAAAAAGTAAATGAGGGACTGGGCGCAGTGGCTCACACCTGCTATCCCGGCACTTTGGGAGGTCGAGGTGGGTGGATCAGCTAAGGTTGGGGGTTCAAGACCAACTTGACCAACATGGAGAAACCCCGTCTCTACTAAAAATACAAAATTAGCCAGGCGTGGTGGTGCATGCCTGTAATCCCAGCTACTCAGGAGGCTGAGGCAGGAGAATCGCTTGAAGCTAGGAGGCAGAGGTTGCGGTGAGCTGAGATCACGCCACTGCACTCCAGCCTGGGCAACAAGAGTGAAACTCTGTCTCAAAAAAAGTAAATGAGGCTGGACTCAGTGACTCACACCTGCAATCCTGGCACTTTGGGAGGTCGAGGTGGGTGGATCACCTGAGGTCGGGAGTTCGAGACCAGCCTGACCAACATGGTGAAAACCCCATCTCTTCTAAAAAAATAAAAAATTAGCTGGGCTTGGTGGTGGGTGCCTGTAATCCCAGCACTTGGGAGGCGGAAGTACAAGAATCGCCTGAACCCAGGAAGTGGAAGTTGCAGTAAGCTGAGATTGCATGCCATTGCACTCCAGCCTTGGCGACAGAGAGAAACTCCACCAAAAAAAAAAAAAAAAAGTCAAAGTCAACTGGCATGGAGACAGGAGGCAACACTCAAATGTTTCCCTGATCTGGGAGTGGGTCAAGCTTTTATGGGATTCCTGTCTAGTCCTAGGTGATGTCAATGCAGTTGGCCTGCCAGGCTTGTGGTGGTAACAATTAGGAGGTTAAAGCTTTTTTCCATTGTGCACGCCCGGGCAATTTTGGCTCTGTGTCACCTGTAACAGCTTAAGCAATGGTTAATCAGTTTGAGCTGGTCCCACAGTTACCACACAATACTTCTCAGAAAATGGTGACCACTTTGGAAGGAATGATGCTTGCTGTGATATTTAACTTTGGAATGTCCATTTTAACTTATTGCCAAGCCACAAGAACAAAGTAATGGCCTTGAGAGTTATTTGAAAGGTTTTCAAAAAAATTTATTTTCATAAATTAACACACATAACAGTGGAAATTTTAGAGTCACAAACTACCAAACAGAAAAGGAACTGCAGGGGCATCATGTATACCAATGTTACCAAAAATGTACAAATTTCATTGAACTACTGACCATGATAATATATAAACATGTCAGGCAGCTATTTTTACTGGCCCAGACCAGCCCAAGGAGATGCTGAGGCCTCTCACGAAGAATTCAAATCCAATTCAGCACCAGAGAGGGGCTTGTGAAGACACACAATCAACAAGCATTGTATCTGAGAGCACACTGCACTAGATGGCCGGCTCAACAAGGACCCCCCTTCATCATCAAAATAGCTTTTGCTGCTCAATTTGTGGCTAGATGGTAACATTAAACTGTAATTTTAGTAAAATTCAATCTCCCTAGCCAGGTTTTTATATAACAAGTTCAGTTCTGGCAAGGAGCCCTTTCCTGACACGAATCCAGGAAAGGATACTCTGCACTTCTGGCCAATTATTTAAACTTTGGATACAGCCACCCACAATGTGGTTATTTAAGAAGTCCTTTCCATGACACCAGGGGGAAAGCTTACAGAAACAAAACAGAACAAGGGAATTACAGAAAGCACCAACTGCATACTCCCCCCACCCCAGGGAATGGGAGAAAAGTATCACTGCCTAAAAGTTGGTCTTTCACAGATCTTAATGTACATGGCATTGATTATGAGACGGAATCCCAGCCTGGAGACGGAGCGACGGCCATGCAGTCATCGGCTACACTGTGGCCTTGGATCTGCTGCTGCCGTCCCGTACGCTCCCTGCTGCTCTTGGCCCAGTGGGCGAGGAAGGAGCCATGGGGGAGGTCTCATGCCCAGAGAGTGGGATCTGGAATGGACCTCAGGTTAGCTCTGGAGCTCGTGCCAAAGACTCTTTCAGGCAAAATTGTGACAAAGTATCATGATTTTCACAGCTCTTGAGGAGCGCTGAGTTTTGGGATTCACAGCATGAGTTTCTGGGCTCTTCAGGCTCCGAATAAGGCAAACGCTACATGTCTTTTCACTGTAACTCCCTCAGCTACCATAGCTTTGAGTAAGGTCAGTAAGAAAAAGTGGACATGATCAGATTTAACAGGAGACGAGGTACAGCTGAACTCATGGAGACATGAAGCTGGAAAGGAGACCAAAAGCAAAAAAAGAGGAGGCAACATGGAGGGAGGAGGCAAACACAGCTAGAAACTGAAAGATGGGAAAAAAAACAACACGATTGAAAGTTTCAGTGAAAAGCTGATGGGCAGAACCCTGATTGGACCTGAGATTTCTCCTCTTTCCCATATTAAAAACACTAAACCTCTGGAAGTGAGTGATAGTTAAGTTGTAGTTAACTGTAACTTCCCACCACTTGGGGAGGGAAGTTCCCATATTCAGAAACTGTACCAACTCCACACGAGAACCAGACTTGTAGCTCTGGGCAAGTGGTGTGCCAGCAGCCGATTACTGTGTCCCATCATGGTTAGGGACCGCGGGCTTGAGGACCCATGACAACACTGCAGCTGGCTCAGTGCTGAAACTGAATGTAAGACAGGTGTGGCTGAGCGCAGCTGGAGCCTACGTATATACATCACCTTCAGGTAAGTAATTTCAAGTTTGCAGTGGGGCCCCCTTCTCAACTTTGGAGCAGGGGAAGGGCCCTAGCCAGAGGGTAGGCCAAGAATTTCAACGAGGGCCAGGGCTGGCCTCAGAACAACTTCTCTCCTACATTGTCAGGACAAGGAAGGAGCCCAGCTCTGTTTCTTCCAGTCCTCTGCTCCCAGTTACCCATGTTCCAAACCGCTGCTCCTGGCTCTTAGAGTGCCACACCTATAACGGGCAGTTGAAACTATCTCTGCAATGTTGGTGACACTACAGCTGTGCCCACTGTTCTCTCTGGGAAACACAGCTGCCACATCACTGCATCTACACTGCCAACGGAGCTGGCAAACAGGGCTTTGTTGACTCACTGCTAGTCTGCAACCTGTCCAGTAGGAGCTCCCTAAACATGCCTGAACAAGAGCACAATGTACTACTCATCCCACTCCCTTAAGCAAAAAAGGCAGAGAGAAGCATTTAGTGTCTAAGAACCCTGTCCCAGGAAGGGAGAGGTATTGAGGTGAAACATAGGTCGTGTCTATACAGTCTGGGCAAAGTGGATGTAGAATGACAGAATCTGGTTAGCATCATTCAGAGCTGGTACGGAAGCCTGGCTCTCTTCTAATTGTATCTGGCCATGGCCTTGGACGCCTCCGTGGATGACCATGTGTGTATTTTACTTGTCTCAATGCTATGTCTGAGGCAGTGGGCCTAGAAGATAGCCGTAGCACACTTTTCTCTCTGGCTTAAGTCAGTTTTTCTGCTCCAGTGTGGCATAGACTGTCAACCTGCAAAAGCAAGGCACATAGAGACCCCCCACCCCCACCCCATCTCCCCATCCACTAGCAAATGGGGAAGCAAAAGAAACCTAAGAGAGTTGACCAACATTCCAGGACGTGCCACTCACTCTTCTCTAACAGACTGACTTGGAAATGTGCCTAGAACTCTGACGGTTCCCATCGGTGGCTGCTCCATGCCAGTGGCTCCCAGGAGGATAGAAGAGGTGATGCTGGTGTCCTGATGATGACTTTTGCACCCCACTCACCAGCCATGGAATGTTAATTCTCTAAACTCTTGTTTTGAGAGAGAAAGAGAAAGAGAAACCCCTAGAGAAGGAGCGGAAGGGGAGCAGGATATGGGTACACAGGACTTCAGTGGAAAAGGAACAAGACCTCGAGGCTGCTGACGCACAGCAGCCCTCTGCCCACAGACTCCTGCAGGCACAAACCCAGAAACTTGGCTAACTCCGGCATTCGACAGTTCCGGTAGATGTGACACAGGAGCCCAGAGTACAATGAGGTGGCCCTCAAAGAGGGCTGGCTGGGGATTTTTGAGCTCCCACTGCAGGAACACATCTCTGGGTCTGAAGCATGACCCCGACTCTCTTCCCATTCTTGAAGCGAGCTGCCTGGAGAGCCACATATACTGTGGGTCAGCCTGTATCACTGTCTAAGCTGTTGTACTCAATTTTGTTACCTGACACCATTTCAGATAAAAACCATTAAGACCACACCCAACCACAGTATTTTTTCAATGATCGGGAGAGAAACCTGCTCTTACTTAAATCACTAAAATAAATACATGTATCTGGTGGGCAAGAATGAGAACCCAGATGAGTAAAAGTGCTCCCTCTAATGAGTTACACTAGAAGCTGGAGATGGGGAAGGGATTGCCTGAAACACATGAATAGGAAAAATGTCTCTTCCATGCAGCGGTCAACTGGGTCAAATGCCTATCACGTAGTCTTAAGACATGTATTGTTTTTCTCCTTAAAAAATTGTTTTAAAATCACATTTAAAGGCTCCAAACATGCAGCAATAATAGTACAAAAACAACAACAAAAAAGAAAACAAATGAAAATAATCCACACCACAACATTAAAAAGTGCAACTTACTTCGAATGGGGCCTGGACGGGCTCCTCTGGCACTAGTGACCCACAGTCACAGAGGGGAGAAAATGATGGGAAAAAGCCACACACGCACAAACACTCTCACATACACTCACATCAATAGGTCCTGGGCAGACAAAAGATTAGAAAACACAACAGCTCATCTTTCCTCAACTACTGAAATGAGCCAGTGAGACCACGTAGGACAGGACGCCAGTTCCCCTCCCTAGGCCACGTTTCTAATAATCTTGGTCTAGCACCACCGTAAACAAAGCGGAACTTTCATATGGACGTGCAAATCCTGTGAGTCCTTGGAATCCTAGTGTTACTGAAGATAGGCTGCTGCTTCCTCCTGTGGATGGCAGAGACTGAGGAGGAGGCTAGATGTCGTTCAGGTTCATTTCCAGGAGAAAGGGAGCATTCCTGAGGTTCTATACTCAGCAGTAAAAGTAGAGGACCCTCCTTCACCAGTTTCTAAAAAGGTTGCACCTTGAAATAGGTAAAATTCATGGACTGTGCATTTTTGAGTGGTTTGGCGGTAGGGCAAAATTAGGCAACCTCTTCCAAGGAGGTCCAAAAAAAACAAAACAAAAAAACGAACAAACAAAAAAACTAAAATTGAGACCCTCAAACTGAATTGCTTCTCAACAGTCTGATGATCGTTCCTGCTCCTCTTCCTTGGCAAAGAAGGTCTCCAGTTCCATTAGTTTCTGTATCAAAAGAGCATCCAGCTCTCGACTCTGCACAGCTGCCTTCTGGGCCCTGGTAAAGCTGCCTGCCACCATGACTTTACCTCGAGCTCTCCTCTTTCGCGGGACTGTAAAATCCTGAAATTCTAGAACTCGCTTCCTCTTCTGTTGGCTTATTGAGATTAGCGTACCATTTCGTTCCTTGGGTTCCTCAAAGATGGTCTCTAAACACCTAAGGATGAAGCACAAAACAGAATCACCAACGGGCTGACTCACATGGCCCATCCTGTCAACAGGGTCAGGGTATTGACGCTGGGTTAACAACCCTTCTAGTCAACAGTGACTGAAAGCTACTTGCACCAACTCTTTTTTTTTTTCTGTGGGACAGAGTTTCACTCTTGTTGCCCAGGCTGGAGTGCAATGGCATGATCTTGGCTCACTGCAACCTCTGTCTCCTGGGTTCAAGCGATTCTCCTGCCTCAGCCTCTCAAGTAGCTGGGATTACAGGCATGTGTCACTACACCTGGTTAATTTTTTGTTTGTTTGTTTAAGACAGTCTCGCTCTGTCACCCAGGCTGGAGTGCAGTGGCGCAATCTCGGCTCACTGCAAGTGCCACCTCCCGGATTCACGCCATTCTCCTGCCTCAGCCTCCCAAGTAGCTGGGACTAAAGGCGTGCGCCGCCATGCCCAGCTAATTTTTTTTTTTGTATTTTTAGTAGAGACAGGGTTTCACTCTGTTAGCCAGGATGGTCTTGATCTCTTGACCTCATGATCCACTCTCCTTGACCTCCCAAAGTGCTGGGATTATAATGAGCCACCGTGCCCAGCCAATTTTTTTTGTAATTTTAGCAGAGATGAGGTTTCACCAGTTTGACCAGGCTAGTCTCGAAATCCTGACCTCAGGTGATCCACCTGCCTCAGCTTCCCAGTGCTGGGATTACAGGCGTGAGCCACCGCACCCAGCCCTGACTCATCTTTTAAAAAAAATTTTTTTTTTGAGACAGGGTCTCACTCTGTCACTCAGGCTGGAGTGCAGTGGCACAATCACAATCACAGGTCACTAGAGCCTCGACACCCTGGGCTGAAGCAATCCTCCCACCTGAGCCTCCCAAGTAGCTGGGACTATAAGCATGCACCACCATGTCTGGCTAATTTAAAAAGATTTTTTTTTTTTTTTTTGTAGAGATGGAGTCTTGGTATATTGCCCAGGCTGGTCTCCAACTCCAGGGCTCCAGTGATCCTCCCTCCTTGGCCTCCCGAAGTGGTGAGATTACAGGCATGAGCCACTGGCTCTGATTCATTTTTTAAAATGGTTACACAGTAGATTCCACTATAAGGAATTAATTACAAGTAATTATAAGTAAATTAATGAGAACCCTAGTAATATTTTAAATGTTGGGTTGTTTCTAATACCTCCCTTTTTTTTTTCATTTGAGACAGGTTTCACTCCCGTCACCCAGGCTGGGGTGCAGTGGCGTGAAGTCAGCTCACTGCAACCTCTGCCTCCCAGGCTCAATCAATTCTCCTCCTGCCTCAGCCTCCCGAGTAGCTGGGACTATAGGTGCAGGCCACTGTGCCTGGCTAATTTTTGTGTTTTTAGTAGAGACGGGGTTTCACCATGTTGCCCAGGCTGGTCTTGAACTCCTCAGCTCAAGCAATCTGCCTGCCTTGGCCTGCCAAAGTGCTAGAATGACAGGTGTGAGCCACTGTGCCCAGCCTTTATTTATTTTTAGCAATGCGGCAAAGATGTTGTAATAATTGTACAAATGTGTTAGAGCAGACATACAAAATCTTAGAATAAAATCCTAGAGTTCTCCTATATTCTAGAAACAGTGGGCATTTAATAAATGTTCACTGACTTTAATTGAAATCAGACCTAAGTGAAACTCTTCCTGTATTTGGGTTTACAATCATATCTGAAAAATCAATGATTATCAGTCCTGAAGTCAGCATATTTGGTAAAAATATAAATACAAACTACTTCTTTGTACTTTTTTTGTTTTGAGACAGTCTCGCTCTGTCACCCAGGCTGGAGTGCAGTGGCACAATCTCGGCTCACTGCAACCTCTGCCTCCTGGGTTCAAGCAGTTCTCTGCCTCACCCTCCCGAGTAGCTGGGATTACAGGCGACTGCCATCACGCTCAGCTGATTTTTGTATTTTTAGTAGAGATGGGGTTTCACTAACTTGGCCAGGCGAGTCGTGATCTACCCGCCTCGGCCTCCCAAAGTGCTGGGATTACAGGCGTGAGCCACCGCGCCCAGCCTCTGTACTTTCTTTTTTTTTTTTTTTTGAGATGGAGTTTCGCTCTTGTTGCCCAGGCTGGAGTGCAATGGTGCGATCTGGGTTCACTGCAACCTCTGCCTCCGGGGTTCAAGCGATTCTCCTGCCTCAGCTTCTGAGTAGCTGGGATTACAGGCATGCACCACCACACCTGGGTAATTTTGTATTTTTATTAGAGATAGGGTTTCTCCATGTTGGTCAGGCTGGTCTCGAATTCCCGACCTCAGATGATCCGTCCACCTCAGCTTCCCAAACTGCTGGGATTACAGGCGTGAACTACTGTGCCCAACTCCTTTTTTTTTTTTTTAAGACAGAGTCTCACTCTTTTGACCACACCGGAGTGCAGTGGCATGATCTTGGCTTACTGCAACCTCTGCCTCCTCATTCAAGCAATTCTCCTGCCTCAGCCTCCCAAGTAGCTGGGATTACAGGTGTGTGCCACCACACCCAGCTAATTTTGTATTTTTAGTACAGACAGGATTTCACCATGTTGGCCAGGCTGGTCTTGAAACTCCTGACCTCAGGTGATTCGCCTGCCTTGGCCTCCCAAAGTGCTTGGATTACAGGTGTGAGCCACTGCTTCCAGCTGAGACTACATTTTCTTTTTCTTTTTCTTTTTTTTTTTTTGAGATGGAGTCTAGCTCTGTTGCCCAGGCTAAAGTGCAGTGGCGTCATCTCGGCTCACTGGCATTTCCTCCTCCCGGGTTCAAGCAATTCTCCTGCCTCAGTCTCCCAAGTAGTTGGGATTACAGGTGTGAGCCACCATGCCCAGCTAATTTTTTTTTTTTTTTGAGACAGAGTCTCGCTCTGTCACCCAGGCTGGAGTGCAGTGGCGGAATCTCGGCTCACTGCAGGTTCTGCCTCCCAGGTTCACGCCATTCTCCTGCCTCAGCCTCCCGAGTAGCTGGGACTACAGGCGCCTGCCACCACACCCAGCTTTTTTCGTATTTTTAGTAGAGACAGGGTTTCACTGTTAGCCAGGATGGGCTCAATCTCCTGACCTCGTGATCTGCCCGCCTTGGCCTCCCAAAGTGATGGGAATTTTTTGTATTTTTAGTAGAGACGGGGTTTCACCATGTTGGTCAGCCTGGTCTCGAACTCCTGACCTCGTGATCCACCCGTGTTGGCCTCCCAAAGTGCTGGAATTACAGGTGTGAGCCACCGCACCTGGCTACATTTTATGTAACCCAGTACATTTTATTTCCTATCCTATTACTGACCCTAATTCAAGTGCTGGAATTGAAAAATACCAATTCTAGCTATTTATAAGACCCAATATTGGTACAACTGAACATAAACTCTTCCTAAAGTGAAAGGGCTGGAGATTCACATCAATCATTTCAAATTCTTCCATTTCCCAGCTATAATTACCTACCTGTTTGCAGGAGGAGATTTATAATTCTTGTTGGTATATATCTCTTCTAAACTAAACTCTTTCTTCTTTAACCTGAAAAGAAAGAAAGAAGAAAATTCTTCATGTTCTCTCTTTTTTATAGACAAGGTCTTGCTCTGTTGCCCAGGCAAAAGGGCAGTGACAAGATCATAGCTCACTGCAGCCTTGAACTCTAGCCATCCTCCAGCCTCAGCCTCCTGAGTAGCTGGGATTACAGGTGTGTGCCACCACGCCAGGCTAGATTAAAAAAAAAAATTAGGCATGAGTTAGTTACTGTGCACAGCCTCGTGTTCTCCTAAGAGGGAAGATATTGATTTCCCAATGCTATCCTTTACATTTGCTCCAACCTATCTGTAATGTTTTAGATGTGCCTCATGCAAACAATGTGTACTGGAAAAAATGTGTACTGGATTTTCTTTTCCAGGGTACCAACCTTCAACTTTATGTAACTGAGTCCATTAATACTTACTGGGAATGATATATTTACATTGATATCTATTATTTTTCATAGATTTATATAGATTTTACAGCTGTTGTTTGTGCTGTCTTTGCAATGTTTCTTTTCATGAATTGACTGTTCTTTTTTTTCTATCTCCCTCCACTGACTAGGAAACTATATATTCTTTTTTGTTTTTTTCTGTTTTAGAGATGGGTCTTGCTCTGTTGCCTAGGACTCTGAGGCTAGGTACAGCCTAGGTGACAAAGACTCTGTCTCTTAAAAAAGATATATATACACACACACACACACACACACACACACACACCTCTTCATACCTATCAATTATACAGTAACTCTGAGGTACAGCTTGAATAGTAAAAGCAGGCCATATGCTTGCTTTTTTCCTTTCATAACAAATTTCCAAAACAATGAGTTGGTTTCCCAGTATCTTCCAAAGATGGCCAATGGTATTAAATTTTTTTAAGTATCATTATGAACTACCGAGTTTATATTTGATATGCTGTAATCTACTGAACTTATTATTCTTTTGAGGCTCAGCTGGTCTCATCTGTGGCCAGAGGGAATCTCTTCAAACTGGTTCTTGAGAGCCAGGCATGGTGACTCCCAACAGTAGTCCCAGTTACTTGGGAGACTGAGGCAAGAGGATTGTTGAGCCCAGGAGTTTGAGACCAGCCTGGGCAACAAAGCAAGACCCTGTCTCTATAAAAAATTAAAAAAACAAACAAACAAAAAACTGGCTCCTGAATCCCTTTGACATGACCCTAGGAGTCTCTGAGAGCTCTGCTACTTTCTGGTATGACAAGATGCATTCATCTTATTCATTTCCTGCCCTAGACCTGTAATCACTCTCCAAGGAGTCCAGGTTCACATACTATAAAATTCATCCATTTAAAATGTACAATTCAGTGATTTTTAAAATACTCACTAGGTTATTCATGATCACCACTATCTCATCTAGTCCAGTTTTTTATGAGACAGGGTCTTGTTCTGTCACCCAGGCTGGACTGCAGTGGCACAAACATGGCTCACTGCAGCTTCAACTTCCTGGGCTGGGCTCAACAGATACTCCTGCTTCTGCCTCCATGTAGCTGGGACCACAGGTGTGTGCCACCATAGCCGGCTTATTTTTTTATTTTTTATTTTATTTATTTCTTGAGACAGAATTTCACTCTTGTTGCCCAGACTGGAGTGCAATGGCACGACCTCAGCTCACTGCAACCTCCACCTCCCGGACTCAAGCAATTCCCCTGTCCAGTCTCCTTAGTAGCTGGGATTACAGGCGTCCCCCACCACACCTGGCTAATTTTTGATTTTTTTTTTCTTTTGAGATGGAGTCTTGCTCTGTTGCCAGGCTGAAGTGCAGTAGAGCGATCTCAGCTCACTGCAACCTCTGCCTCCCGGGTTCAAGCGATTCTCCTGCCTCAGCTTCCCGAGTAGCTGATACTACGGGTACACATCACCACACCCAGATAATTTTTGTATTTTTAGTAGAGATAGGGTTTCATTGGCATTGGGAGTTATACCTGATGTAAATGACGAGTTGATGGGTGCTGACGAGTTGATCGGTGCAGCACACCAACATGGCACAAGTATACATATGTAACAAACCTGCACGTTGTGCACATGTACCCTAGAACTTAAAATATAATAATAAAAAAAAATAATAGGGCAGAGGAAGCAATCATATATATGCATTTGTCTCATGTGAGCCTCAGGGTGATGACTTTGAGTTCTGTCTGTCCTTTGCCTACTAGGAATTTCCTTGTGGGCAAATTTTGAGGGCGGTATGCAGCCTTTTTATCTTTCTGTTAAATAGTTATGTTATTTAGGAATAAAATGGAAGCAAGTTTACCTGAAAAAAAAAAAAAAAAAGAGAGGGTTTCACCACGTTGGCTGGACTGGTCTTGAACTCCTGACCTCAGGTGATTCACCCACCTCGGCCTCCCAAAGTGTTGAGATTACAGGCGTGAGTCACCATGCCCAGCTGTAACTCTGACCGGTTTTTTTTTTTTTTTGAGACGGAGTCTCCCTCTGTCGCCCAGGCCAGAGTGCAGTGGTGTGATCTTGGCTCACTGCAAGCTCCGCCTCCCGGGTTCACGCCATTCTCCTGCCTCAGCCTCCCGAGTAGCTGGGACTACAGGCACCCACCACAACACCTGGCTAATTTTTTTGTATTTTTGTAGAGATAGGGTTTCACAGTGTTAGCCATGATGGTCTCAATCTCCTGACCTTGTGATTCGCCCACCTCAGCATCCCAAAGTGCTGGGATTTCAGGTGTGAATCACCACGCCTGGCCACTTTGACTTTTTAGTAGAGATAAGGTTTTATCACATTGGCCAGGATGGTCTCAAACTCCTGACCTCAGATGATCCACCCATCTCGGCTTCCCAAAGTGCTGGGATTACAGGCATGAGCCACCATGCCCAGCTGTAACTTTGATTTTTTAGTAGAGATGGGGTTTCACCATGTTGGCCAGGCTGGTCTTGAACTCCTGACCTCCGGTGATCCACCCACCTCGGCCTCCCAATGTGTTGGAGTTACAGGCGTGAGTCACTGCGCCCGGCCTAGTTTTTCATTTTTTTTAAAGACAGGGTCTCACTCTCTTGCCTGGGTTAAAGTGCAGTGGCATAATGATAGATGACTGTGCCCTTGACCTCCCTGGCTGAAGCAATCCTCCTGTCTCAGCTTCCCAAGTAGCTGGGACTACAGGTGCACAGTACTATGCCCGGCTAATTTTTTTTTTTTTCTTTGAGACGGAGTTTTGCTTTGTTGCCCAGGCTGGAGTGCAGTGGCGTGATCTTGGCTCACTGCAACATCTGCCTTCCAGGTTCAAGTGATTCTTCTGCCTCAGCTTCCCAAGTAGCTGGGACTACAGGACAACAAGTATGCACCACCATGCCCAGTTAATTTTTGTATTTTTAGTAGAGATGGGGTTTCATTGTATTGGCCAGGTTGGTCTCGAACTGCTGACCTCGTGATCCGCCAGCCTCGGCTTCCCAAACTGCTGGGATTACAGGTGTAAGCCACCACACCTGGCCTCCAGCTACTTTCTTTCTTTCTTTTTTTTTTTTTGAGACCAAGTCTCACTCTGTTGCCCAGGGTGGAATGCAGTGGTGTGATCTAGTTTAGGCTCACTGCAACATCCACCTTCCGGGTTCAAGCAATTCTCCTGCCTCAGCCTCCCAAGTAGCTGGGATTACAGGTGCCCACGACCACGCCTGGCTAATTTTAAAAACCGTGTTTAGTGGAGATAAGGTTTCACCATGTTGGCCAGGCTGGTCTTGAACTCCTGACCTCAGGCAATCTGCCCACCTTGGCCTCCCATAGTGCTGGGATTACAGGCATGTCTGGCTAATTTTTAAAAACTACTTTTGGTAGAGATAGGGTTTGTCTATGTTGTGCAGGCTAGCTTCGAACGCCTGGGCTCAAGTGATCCTCCAGTCTCAGCCTCCCAAAGTGCTGGGATTATAGGGTTGAGCCATGACGCCTGACCTGATCTTTTGTAGAGATGTGGTCTCACTATGTTGCCCAGGCTGGTATCAGACTTCCGGGCTCAAGCGATCCTCCTGCCTCTACCTGCCAACGTGCTGGGATTATAGGAATGAACCACCACACCCAGCCTTAAAACACTTTCATAACTCCAAAAAGAAACCTACTTTTAGCAGTCACCTGGACTCTCCCCTACCACCCAGCACTGGTAACCACTAAACTACTTTCTGTCTCTAAGGATTCTAGACATTTCATATAAAATGAATCACATAGAATGTGCTGTTTTCTTCTTTTTTTTTTTTTTTTGAGATGGAGTCTCGCTGTGTGGCCCAGGCTGGAGTGCAGTGGCCCGATCTCGGCTCACTGCAAGCTCCACCTCCCGGGTTCACGCCATTCTCCTGCCTCAGCCTCCGAGTAGCTGGGACTACAGGCGCCCGCCACCATGCCTGGCTAGTTTTTTGTATTTTTAGTAGAGACGGGGTTTTACCGTGTTAGCCAGGATGGTCTCGATCTCCTGACCTCGTGATCCACCCACCTCGGCCTCCCAAAGTGCTGGGATTACAGGCTTGAGCCACCGCGCCCGGCCGAATGTGCTGTTTTCATAGTTAACCACTGTTGTAGCATGTTATCAGTACTTTGTTCCTTTTCCTGGCTGAATAATACTCCATCTATGGATATACCATCTTTTCTTTATCCATTTATCAACTGATGAACATTTGGTTTCCACTTTTTAGCTACTACGAATAATGTTGCTGTGAACATTCATGCACAAGTTTTTTGGTGAATGTATGTTTTCAATTACTTTTTTTTTTTTGAGACAGAGTCTTGCTCTGTCACCCAGGCTGCAGTGCAGGAGTGCAATCTTAGCTCACGGCAACCTCCACCTCCTGCGTTAAGGCAATTCTCCTGCCTCAGCCTCCCGAGTAGCTGGGGTTACAGGCAAGCACCACCACTCCTGGCAAATTTTTGTATTTTTAGTGGAGATAGGGTTTCACCATATTGGCCAGGCTGGTCTCGAACTCCTGACCTCAGATGATCTGACCGCCTCAGGCTCCCAAAGTGCTGGGATTACAGGCGTGAGCCACCATGCCTGGCATGTTTTCAATTCTTTTGGGTACATACCTAGAAGAATTGTTGGGTCATACGGTAACCAATTTTTTCAGGAACATTTTACATTCCCATGAGATGTGTATAAGGGTTTGAGTTTCTCCACACCCTTACTACACTTATTTTCTGTTTTATTTTTTCTTCTCATCCTAGTGGGTGAGAAGTGGTGTTTCACTACGGTTTTGATTTGCAGTTCCCTGATGACTCATGATGTCAACAGCATCTTTTCAAATGCTTGTGGGTCATTTGTCTATCTTCTTTGGAGAAATGTCTATTGAAATACTTTGTCCATTTAAAAAATATGGTTATTGTCTTTTGGTTGTTGAACTGTAAGAGTTCTTTATTGCTTGTGGATACCAGACCCTTATTAGATGTGTGATTTGCAAATATTTTCTCCAGTTCTGTGGGTTATATGTTATCTTGTTTTTTGTCGGAGACAGTTGGGCATGGGGAGACAGTCTCGCTCTCTTGCCCAAATTGGAGATCAGTGGTTTGATGATAGTTCACTGCAGCCTTAAAATCCTAGACTCAGTGATCCTTCCACCTCAGCGTCCTAAATAGCTGGGACTATAGGAGTGTGCCACCACGCCTGGTTAGTTTTACTTTTATTTTTGTAGAGACATGCTGCCCAGGCTGGCCTTGAACTCCTGGGCTCAAGCATTCCTCCCACCTTGGCTTCCCAAAGTGCTGGATTACAGGCGTGAGCCACCATGCGTGGTCACCTTTTTTTTATACTTTATTTTTTTACAGTAGTTTTATGTTCACAGAAAGACTGAACAGAAAGTAGACAGTTCCCATATAGCCCCTGCCTTCACACATGGATAGCCTTCCAGAGTGTACAACTGTTATACAATGAACATATATTGATACATTATTACCACCCCAAAGTCCAGTTTATGTTGGAGCTCACCCTTGTTGTTTTCTATGAGTTTTGACAAACACATAATGCCATGTATCCCCCATTACAGTAACACACATAACAGTTTTTTTTGTTTGTTTTTTTTTTTTTTTTTGAGACGGAGTCTCGCTCTGTCGCCCGGGCTGGAGTGCAGTGGCCGGATCTCAGCTCACTGCAAGCTCCGCCTCCCGGGTTTACGCCCTTCTCCTGCCTCAGCCTCCCGAATAGCTGGGACTACAGGCGCCTGCCACCTCGCCAGGCTAGTTTTTTGTATTTTTTTAGTAGAGACGGGGTTTCACCGTGTTAGCCAGGATGGTCTCGATCTCCTGACCTCGTGATCCGCCCGCCTCGGCCTCCCAGAGTGCTGGGATTACAGGCTTGAGCCACCGCGCCCGGCCCACACATAACAGTTTTCACTGCCCTACACACCCTCGGTGCGCCACCTAGTCATCCCTTCCTTCCCCTCAACCCTTGGTGACTTCTGTCTCCATGGTTTTGCCTTTTCCAGAATGTCACAGAGTTGAACTCATACAGTACATAGTTTATTCAGATTGGCTTCTTTCGCTCAGCAGTATGCGTTTCAGATTCCTCCATATCATTTCATGGCTTGATAGCTAATTCCTTTTTAGTACTGAGTAATATTCCACTGTCCAGACAGTTTATTCATTCACCTACTGACGGACATCTTGGTTGCTTCCAAGTTTTAGAAATTCTGAATAAAGCTGCCATGAACATTTATGTACAGATTTTGTGTGAAATGTTTTCAACTCATTTGGGTAAATACCAAGGAGTGCAGCTGCTGTATGGTATGGTATGTACATTTAGTTCTGCACGGGAATTGCCAAACTGTCTTCCAAAGAGGCTATAAACCATTTTGCATTCCCACCAGCAGTGATTGAGTGTGTCTGTTGCTCCACATCCTCCTTCAATTCTCTCTTCTTACCTCTTCCTCTCCCTTGATCATATTTTTGTTTCTGTACTTCATTGTGAAAATTCTGTTCTGTTGTGCTCCTGTTCGTTAACACTATTTAGCTCTATTTAACTTGCTGTTAACGCATTTATTAAAGTTATATTTTGATTACTCAATTTTACATTTTTAGAAATTCTGTACAGTTCTACTTTAAATGTAGTTGGTTATTTTCAAGTATATCTTGCTTCATTATTCATATTTTCAACCCACTTGTATTTCTTTAAACACATAAAACATACTATAGGCCAGGCACAGTGGCTCACGCCTGTAATCCTAGCACTTTGAAAGGCCAAGGGTGGGCAAATCACTTGAGTCCAGGAGTTTGAGACCAGCCTGGCCAACATGGTGAAACCCTGTCTCTACTAAAAATATAAAAATTAGCCAATGTGGTAGTGCACACCTATAATCCCAGCTACTCTGGAGGCTGAGGGAGGAGAATTGCTTGAACTTGGTAGGTGGAGGCTGCGATGAGCCGAGATCATGCCACTGCACTGCAGCCTGGGGAACAGGCGTGAGCCACCGTGCCTGGCCAGCTGGTTTCAAACTCCTGACCTCAAGTGACCCACCCGTTTCAGCCTCCCAAAGTGCTAGGATTACAGGCTTGAGCCACCATACCTGGCCAGAATCAACTTTTAAACATGTTTTGGGCGGGGTGGATGACTTGAGGTCAGGAGTTCAAGACCAGCCTGACCAACATGGTAAAACCCTGTCTCTATTAAGAATATAAAATTAGGCCGGGCGTGGTGGCTCACGTCTGTAATCCCAGCACTTTGGGAGGCCAAGATAGAAGGATCATGAGGTCAAGAGATTGAGACCATCCTGGCCAACATGGTGAAACCCCACCTCTACTACAAAAAAAAAAAAAAAAAAAGAATAGCTCTTTGTCAAGCGAATAATGTATCAAAATTTTACTGTTGACTATATGCCAATGATTAAATTATTGCTTTTCAGCTCAAAATTTGCCCTTCAGTACCCGCTCTGTGATAACGGAATCCTAGGCCCTTTAAGCATTTCTCTTTTGCAGTGAGTATGATGCTACTAACCTTTGTCACAAGGTGTTGGAGGAACAATGCAGGTGGAAGGGAGCTTCTCTTTCTGGTTTGGTGAGCTTTTTTTCTTGCTCCTGCAGCATGGGCCATCAGTGATTAATGTATGTTGGGATGTTTTGGGCCTTCTCTGCCCTAGTGGTGCGGCCAGGTGCGGCCAAGGTCCCTCAGTGACCTTGCAGCCTTAGCTTGGCGACCACTTTGCTGCAGGCTTCCCAACACGGATAGGGCACTCCAGGCCTTATGCCCTCAATGGTAACCTGACTTCCTGACGGTCATTTCCTGTTGCTCTCCTGAAGCAGAAACCACATGCTCGAGGCCTTGCATCAGAGCAGTGCCGCACCTCCCTCTGCAGCAGCCTTGTCTGTGCTCCAGAAGGTGGTTGTTATTTCCTGCTTGCCCAGCTCTGGCCTCTGCAACCCAGCCATCTAATGGGCTGCAACCTCACCTTCTCCAACCAAGTTTCAACTCCAGGGAGGTGGTGCCCCTTCCAAGTTTGCCCTTCCTAGGGTACTCTCCCTTAGCCCAAGTGTACCCTTCAGGATTGTCTTTACATTTAAGGTTACTCCCTGTCATAGTTTAATGCTTTATAATAAACTTCCCCTGTTTAAAATACTGTGTGATTTCTGTCTCCTGATTGGACCTGAACCAATACATAAACTAAGGTAAAAATCCTAAGAGCTAAATTAGGTTGCTACTAAATACGTTAGACCAGTGGTCTTTACATTAGTGTACCTAAAGACTTTCCACAGAGTACATGAGAACCCAGCTGTAGGGGAATCAACCACTCAATCTTTAATTTCTATTTTTTCTTTCATTATTATTATTAATTTTTTTTTCTTTTTTTAGATGGAGTCTTGCTCTGTTGCCCAGGTTGGAGTGCAGTGGTGTAATCTCAGCTCACTGCAACCTCTGCCTTTTGGGTTCAAGCGATTCTTTGGCCTCAGCCTCCCAAGTAGCTGGGATTACAGTTGTATGCCACCATGCCTCGCTAATTTTGTATTTTTAGTAGATATGGGGTTTCACCATGTTGGCCAGGCTGGTCTTGAACTACTGACCTCATGATGTATCCACCTCGGCCTCCCAAAGTGCTGGGATTACAGACATGAGCCAACACGCCTGGCCTTATTATTAATTTTTGTAGAAATGTGGTCTTACTATGTTGCCCAGGCTGCTCTTAGCCTCCTGGGCTCAAGTGATCCTTCCACCTTGGCCACCCAAAGTGTTGGGATTACAGGTGTGAACTACCATGCCTGGCTCAATCTCTGATTTATTCTAAAAGTGATACACCTGAGAAGTGTCCTGAATTGCTCTTGCAGGTCTCTCTGTTCCCACAAATTCTCTCAGAACAGCTCCTATCCATCCTGAATTCTACTTTGATACATCAATCAAATCACTCATTTTGCTAAGCCCTTTCCAGTGATTAATGAAATCACCATAAACTTGTCTTGGGCTTTTCTTTTCCTTTACTACACATTATTCAGTTAAGAGAGAACAGTGCCTTTAGAGATTGGGTATTTGGGGCCGAGCACAGTGGCTCATGCCTGTAATCCCAGAACTTTGGGAGGCCAAGGCAGGCAGATCATATGAGGTCAGGAGTTCCAGACCAAATTGGCCAACACAGTGAAACCTTGTCTCTACTAAAAATACAAAAATTAGCTGGGTGTGGTGGCATGTGCCTGTAATACCAGCTACTCAGGCAGCTGAGGCAGAAGAATCGCTTGTACCTGGGAGGCAGAGGTTGCAGTGAGCCGAGATCATGCCATTGCACTTTAGACTGGGCAACAAGGGCGAAACTCTGTCTCAAAAAAAAAAAAAAAAAAATTAGCCAGGTGTGGTGGCAGGTGCCTGTAATCCCAGCTACTCGGGAGGCTGAGGCATGAGAATCGCTGGAACCTGGGAAGTGGAGGTTGCAGTGAGCCAAAATTGCACCACTACACTCCAGCCTGGGCAACACAGTGATACTCTGTCTCAAAAAAAAAAAAAAAAAAAAAAAAAGAAGAAGAAATTGAGTATTTGGGCCAGTGTTAACACACTTGATTTTGGGTATCTCATAGAAAGGAGTTGTCAGAGTGACTTTGCTTTGTTCACCTCGATTATCATCAAATAATGTCTACTTAAGAAAAAGACCTTATTTAGGAAAGAGAGCTTCAAACACTGAAAATAGCTTGTTCATGTATTTAATTATATACAAAATTTTTTCTAGCTATTCTCACTTCTTATCAACAATATGTCATCACTTAGAAAAGTTCCACTCAACATATTCATGGGATGGGCACAATGGCTGACACCAGTAATCTGAGCACTTTGGGAGGTGGAGGTGGCCAGATCACTTGAGCCTGGGAGTTCAAGACCAGCCTGGGGAACATGGCAAAATCCCATCTCTACTAGAAATACAAAAATTAGCTGGGCATGGTAGCACACGCCTGTAGTCCCAGCTACTCACCAGGCTGAGGTAGGAGGATTACCTGAGCCCAGGAAGTTGAAGCTGCAGTGAGCCATGATCATGCCTCTACACTCCAGCCTGGGCGACAGAGCGAGACCTTGTCACAAAACAAACTAACTGTATCTATCTATATATATAAATGTTTTACTGGGACTATCAAATACTTGAAGTGCACAAAACCCACAGAAAAAATTTAAGTAATTTCCTTGGGTTAACGCATGAACTTTTATCAATTCATACTATAAATATTTAATTCAAGTAGTCAGTCCCTTCTGATCTGATCCTATAAGATGTTGTAATTTTTTTTTTTTTTGAGACAGAGTGGCTCAATCATGGCTCACTGCAACCTCCACCTCCTGGGTTCAAGCGATTCTCCTGCCTCAGCCTCATGAGTAGCTGGGATTACAGGTGCCTGCTACCACGCCCAGCTAATTTTTGTATTTTTAGTAGAGACAGGGTTTCACCATGTTGGCCAGGCTGGTCTCGAACTCCTGACCTCAGGTGATATACCCGCCTTGGCCTCTCTAAGTGCTTCCCAAAGTGCTGGGATTACAGGCATGAGCTATTCATGCCCAGCCAGATGTTATAACTTCTATTCCCATTAACAATATCAAGGCCGGGCGCGGTGGCTCAAGCCTGTAATCCCAGCACTTTGGGAGGCCGAGACGGGCGGATCACGAGGTCAGGAGATCGAGACCATCCTGGCTAACACGGTGAAACCCCGTCTCTACTAAAAAATACAAAAAAAAACTAGCCGGGCAAGGTGGCGGGCGCCTGTAGTCCCAGCTACTCGGGAGGCTGACGCAGGAGAATGGCGTAAACCCAGGAGGCAGAACTTGCAGTGAGCTGAGATCCGGCCACTGCACTCCAGCCCGGGCCACAGAGCGAGACTCCGTCTCAAAAAAAAAAAAAAAAAAAAAAAATCAAAATATATGTGATAAACTGCCCTGCCAATTGGTTTGTCCAATATACTTTTCTCTTATATTAAATATAAAAGCAGGCTGGGCTTGGTGGCTCACTCCAGCCTGGGCAACAAGAGCAAAACTGTATCTCAAAAAAAAAAAAAAAAAAAAAGAGCAATCATTGAGACTTATATAAATTAATAGATTTAGTTCTGATTTTTACAATAATTGTGAATCATTCTTAAAAGTCTAATACTAGAGTTTAATTCATGTATGCATACACATTTACTAAAGCAATTATCATGCTTTCTACCATACTCCTCACTTCAAAATTTACAATGCTTTATTATAAATTCAGTAATGAGAAATGCTTTTTTGAGACCCCAGTCCAGGCTGGAGTGCAGTGCTGTGACCTCAGCTCACTGCAACCTCCGCCTCCCGGGTTCAAGTGACTCTCCTGCCTCAGCCTCCTGAGTAGCTGGGAATACAGGCGCGTGCCACTACCGCCTGGCTAATTTTTGTATTTTTAGTCGAGATGGGGTTTCACCATGATGGCCAGGCTGGTGTCAAACTTCCGACCTCAAATGATCCACCCACCCCAGCCTCCCAAAGTGTTGGGATTACAGGCATGAGCTACTGCTCCTGGCATCATGTTGTTTTAGTAATGCACAGGTTGGCACTATCGGGTTATTAAGAGCATCCATAATCTGAAAATACAAAATCTGAAATGCTCCAACATCTGAAACTTTCTGAGCGCCAACATGATGCTCAAAGGTCACGTTCAAAGGGAATGCTCACTGGAGCATTTGGGATTTTCAGATGAGGGATGCTGGTAAGTATAATGCAAATATTCCAAAATCTGAAAAAATGTGAAGTCTGAAACATTTTTGGTCCCAATAATTTGAATAAGAGATAGTCAACCTGCATTATTAAAATGGATAAATTATGACTTTAAGACTTTTAGAAAAATACCTTACCATTTGTACTCCATAATTTATTTCTCGGTGTTTTATATCATTTCCTTTTTTTTTTTTTTTTTTTTTTGAGACGGAGTCTCGCTCTGTCACCTGTGCTGGAGTGCAGTGGCCGGATCTCAGCTCACTGCAAGCTCCGCCTCCCGGGTTTACGCCATTCTCCTGCCTCAGCCTCCCGAGTAGCTGGGACTACAGGCGCCCGCCACCTCGCCCGGCTAGTTTTTTGTATTTTTTAGTAGAGACGGGGTTTCACCGGGTTATCCAGGATGGTCTCGATCTCCTGACCTCGTGATCCACCCATCTCGGCCTCCCAAAGTGCTGGGATTACAGGCTTGAGCCACCGCGCCCGGCCTTTTTTTTTCTTTTTTTGAGACGGAGTCTCGCTCTGTTGCCCAGGCTGGAGTGCAGTGGCCAGATCTCAGCTCACTGCAAGCTCTGCCTCCCGGGTTCACATCATTCTCCTGCCTCAGCCTCCCAAGTAGCTGGGACTACAGGCGCCCGCCACCTCACCTGGCTAGTTTTTTGTATTTTTTTTTAGTAGAGATGGGGTTTCACCGTGTTAGCCAGGATGGTCTCGATCTCCTGACCTCGTGATCCGCCTGTCTCAGCCTCCCAAAGTGCTGGGATTACAGGCTTGAGCCACCACACCCGGCCTATATCATTTTCTTAAAAGAATAAATTAACTTTTTTTTTTTTTTTTTTGAGACGGAGTCTCGCTCTGTCGCCCAGGCTGGAGTGCAGTGGCCAGATCTCAGCTCACTGCAAGCTCCGCCTCCTGGGTTCACGCCATTCTCCTGCCTCAGCCTCCCGAGTAGCTGGGACTACAGGCGCTGCCACCACGCCCGGCTAGTTTTTTGTATTTTTAGTAGAGACGGGGTTTCACCGTGTTAGCCAGGATGGTCTCGATCTCCTGACCTCGTGATCCGCCCACCTCGGCCTCCCAAAGTGCTGGGATTACAGGCGTGAGCCACCGCGCCCGGCCAAAAATTAACTTATTTACTTGAATTGGAAACAGAAAAGTCAGGAAGAATGATTTGCTTGATGGGCTTAAATAATAAATTGCTTCCACCAATTAAATTATATGCCCAGGCTCTTCCATAAACTTAGTGTACTAAAATCTGCAGCTTCAAGGGTTTTTTTCTTTTTTTACAAAAGTACATTTGATTAAAAGCATTTTATCAAAAGACATCCTATGTTTAGGCAAAGATTTATTAAAAATTTTATTTTTCTCAACCCTCTTTCAGTATATTGGAATGAATAAAGTACCTCTAAGTGAAAGAGGATCTGGCATTTGACATTTCCTGGACCTTTCTTGGTCTGTTCAGACACTGAGACAGTAACTGCCACTAATAACTGGGTAACAGAACCTTTATGACTGAGTGCTTTTCAATCTTTTGTTTTCATTAAATATAATGCTAGATCACTGTGATTTTCTGGCATATAACTTGAAAGAAGTGGAAATAATTGAATGACTTTACTGTATTAAAACTCCTTCCTCTCCCAACTACTTATTTATGTAAACAAGGTTCTTCAGACATACAAATGCAAGAGAGAATACAACTGATAATGAATTCTTTTTCATTTGAGTAATAAATACTACTCGATCTCGGGATATCTGAAATATTTTTAAAATTTCTCTTGAAAAGACATACAATAGGTCAACAAAAGAACCATTAAGACAAAAATACAACATATTAAGATAAAGATTATGGTGCAGAAGTGGAACATCAATCATGATCCTAACAAATGATTATTTATTTTATTCGTGTTGTGTGAAGCACTATAATGGATGAAGTAGTACACATTCTTTTCTCAATTACACTGTATAGAAATCTTCTTTTTGGTTTTTTTTGAGACGGAGTTTCACTCTTGTTGCCTAGGCTGGAGTGCAACAGCACGATCTTGGCTCACCGCAACCTCCACCTCCCGAGTTCAAACAATTCTCCTGCCTCAGCCTCCTGAGTAGCTGAGATTACTGGTGCATGCCACCACACCCAGCTTATTTTGCATTTTTAGTAGAGATGGGTTTCTCCATGTTAGTCAGGCTGGTCTCAAACTCCTGACCTTGTGATCCACCCGCCTCGGCCTCCCAAAGCGCTGGGATTACAGGCATGAGCCATCACGCCCGGCCTTGTATAGAAATCTTAAGTGTTGGGAATTCTTATTCATATTTTACAGGGAAGTTCCTGAGAGACCTCTGTTAGGCTTCCATTTGCTGATAAGAAATGAAGGAGCAAAATTGATGAGAAGAAAATATAAGTCTGGAGATCTTTTTTAAGAAAAACTAAACTCAGGACTTTTGGGTCCTTTTCCAGTTTAGTGCAGAGTATTTAGGAGCTTGAGCTCTGGGGTTGGGTAAATCCTGTGACAGACAGAAACCACATGTGCCAGGATCAATGCTACAACCTAACACAGGTTCCTCATTGCAACACTGGAGGATTAAGATTATGTACGCAATATATTAAAATGTCCTTGCATATAAATATGTAGTGACAGTACTAATTAATTCTTTAGGGTAAATTCCTAGAAATGTATTAAATGGCTCTCAGAGTGTAGGACCATTTAAAGGGTAATTATATTATGACAAACAATTTTCCAAAAAAGTGAACCTACCTTGTAATAGAGAAGGAGCTCACCTTTTGGGTCGAGGAAGGCCCATGGGGGTAAGATTAGGATCTGGTCTAGGAATGGTTTTCCGGATGCGAATCTGTGAGACTTTCTTTGGCCTCTTCTCTGGCTCAGCCTATTTTTAAGGATTAAGAAGAAAGATGGTCACGTTGTAAGACATTTTATTTATTTATGTATTTTTTGAGACAAGGTCTCACTCTGTGGCCCAGTGGTGCAATCATAGCTCACTGCAGCCTTGAACTCCTGAACTCAAATGATCATCCTGCCTTGGCCTCCCAAAGCACTGGGTTTACCAGTATAAGCCACCATAACTGGCAATGTTTACTTTTAGATGGGGTCTTGCTATATTGCTCAGGCTGCTCAGGAACTCCTGGGCTCAAGTGATCCTTTTGCCTCAGCCTCTGTGGTAGCTAGGACTATAGGCGCACGCCATCACCCCTGGCATATTTTAAGACATTTTAAAATATAAAGTCCCTTGGCTTGGCACTTAAAGACACTGCTACCTCACTTTAGAGATGATTCTAGTAAGTAGTTTATGACAAAGCTCCCACTCCTATTCCTGCTGGTTTTTAATTTTACTATTTATTTATTTATTTATTTATTTATTTTTTGAGACGGAGTCTTGCTCTGTCGCCGAGACTGAAGTGCAGTGGCCGGATCTCGGCTCACTGCAAGCTCCGCCTCCCGGGTTTACGCCATTCTCCTGCCTCAGCCTCCCGAGTAGCTGGGACTACAGGCGCCCGCCACCTCGCCCGGCTAGTTTTTTGTATTTTTTACTAGAGACGGGGTTTCACCAGGTTAGCCAGGATGGTCTCGATCTCCTGACCTCGTGATCCGCCCGTCTCGGCCTCCCAAAGTGCTGGGATTACAGGCTTGAGCCACCGCGCCCGGCCTACTATTTATTTTTTAAGACAAGAATTTTGCTCTTGTTGCCAGGCTGAAGTGCAATGGCATGGTCTTGGTTCACTGCAACCTCTGACTCCTGGGTTCAAGTGATTCTCCTGCCTCAGCCTCCTGAGTAGCTGGAATTACAGGAATGCGCCACTGCGCCCAGCTAATTTTTTATTTTTCGTAGAGACAGGGCTTCTCCATGTTGGTCAGGCTGGTCTCAAACTCCCAACCTCAGGTGATCTGCCCACCTCGGCCTCCCAAAGTGCTAGGATTACAGATGTGAGCCACCACATCTGGCCTTATTTATTTTTTGAGACAGAGTCTCACTCTGTCGCCCAGGCTGGAGTGCAGTGGCACAATCCAGGCTCACTACAACCTCCATCTCCTGGGTTCAAGTGATTCTACTGCCTCAGCCTCCAGAGTAGCTGGGATTACAGGCATGTGCCACCACATTTGGCTAATTTTTGTAATTTTAGTAGAGATGGGGTTTCACCATGCTGGCCAGGTTGGTCTCGAACTCCTGACCCCAGGTGATCCACCCACCTCAGCCTCCCAAAGTGTTGGGATCACAGGCACGAGCCACTGTGCCCGGCCTTTTTCTTTTTTTTTTTTTTTTGAGATGGAGTCTCGGTCTGTCGCCCAGGCTGGAGTGCAGTGGCCGGATCTCAGCTCACTGCAAGTTCCACCTCCCGGGTTTACGCCATTCTCCTGCGTCAGCCTCCCGAGTAGCTGGGACTACAGGCGCCCGCCACCTCGCCCGGCTAGTTTTTTTTTTGTATTTTTTAGTAGAGACGGGGTTTCACCGGGTTAGCCAGGATGGTCTCGATCTCCTGACCTCGTGATCCGCCCGTCTCGGCCTCCCAAAGTGCTGGGATTACAGGCTTGAGCCACCGTACCCAGCCTTTTTTTTTTTTTAAGATGGGATTTCACTCTGTCACTTAGGCTGGAGTGCAGTGATGCAATCGGGGCTCATTGCTGCAACCTCCACCTCCTGGGCTCAAGCAATTCTCCCTCCTCAGCCTCCCAAGTAACTGGGACTACAAGTGTGCACCACCACGGTCAGCTAATTTTTGTATTTTTTGTAGAGACACGGTTTCGCCAGGTTGCCCAGGCTTCTATTGAACTCCTGGACTCAAGCGATCCACCCACCTCAGCCTCCCAAAGTGCTGAGATTACAGGCGTGAGCCACTGTGCCCGGTCCCTGCTGTGTTTTAAGCAACTACTCCCCTCATATCATCAAAACAAGAATCGTACATTCAGTTCAGATATTGAACTGTCAACATGAAAGTTTGCAACTATCGAAGACAATAGACGATGCAAAATTGAACATCATCACCATCCACTCATCTCTTTGAATGCATAAAGCAGCTCTTTGGTCCAATTCTCTAAACAGTTACATGCTGTTGGCAAGAAAAAAGTATCTGGAAAACAGTGCAGATTAAAAGTCCACTGTGTCCTTTATTGGCGAAGAGAAAAACTCCTGGCTTACTACTCTCCAGGATTCGGCTGACACTAAAGGTGGTATGTAAAGATACTCAGAGGCCAGTCTGTAGTTACCATGTGATGTGAGTTGACAATGGCCACCATCACCTGACCCCACCAGCACTTTACACTTACCTCTTTCTGTTCTGGAGGGCTGCTCTGTGGGCAGGGGCATGCTGCTTTCACACCATCCAGCTCATCCAATCCAGGAACCTGGAACTCAGAGGCTGAAAGCAGGAGCTTGCTGACAGCTGATTCTGCTACCAAGCAAGACTTTGGTACCAAGGCAGGGAATGGAGGCTCCAGCCTAGCACCATGAAGAGAAAGAGAAGATAGATATGAGAGGGGTTCCCTTTCTACTTCCAGCACACTCAACTTCTTCTTTTTTTTTTTTTTGAGGCGGAGCTTTGCTCTTGTTGCCCAGGTTGGAATGCAATGGTGCAATCTTTGCTCAATGCAGCCAGTCTCTGCCTCCCAGGTTCAAGCGATTCTCCTGCCTCAGCACCCGCAAGTAGCTGAGATTACAGGCATGTGCCATCACTCCTAGCTAATTCTGTACTTTTAGTAGAGACAGAGTTTCTCCATGTTGGTCAGGATGGTCTCGATCTCCTGACCTTAGGTGATCCGCCTGCCCAGGTCTCCCAAAGTGCTGGGATTACAGGCATGAGCCACCACACCCAGCCTCAACTTCTTAACATCTAGGCCTCAATACTTTTTCTTTCTTTCCAGGAATGATATATTCAGTCAACCTGCTTTCTAGTCACTTCCAGACATAGCCTGTACCACGTATGTAAAAAAAATTACAAGAATGTGTCATCCATTTTATTGCTATGGAGTTTTATAAGGAAAACTGTAAAAAGGAACAGAATTTTTGGGTGAGGAAGGTATCTGGTAAACCACACAAATGAACAGCGCTCAGATGAGATCAACCCTGTCCAGGGACTGAAGTTGGCTATAAAACATGAAGTAGCTTGAGAGGTGACTTCTGGTACAATAAGCTGGTTAGTGATTTTCAATTTTTTTTTTTTTAACAAATGGTATTGATTACAAATTCCTAGTTGCTGCTTGTAATAGAACATATTTCAATCTCAGAGATGTTTATCTGAGAGACACAGATCAGGTTTACAAGGACAAGAGATCAAAGTCATGCCACAGATGATCCATGCCACCTATGCATGCACTCTCTTACACACACACATGTGCACACGCACTGAGCCTCATGTGCTCACCTTGTTTGACTGCCGCTGGTGTTATATGTAGCTTCCATGCCTGGAAGAGGCACATATGGTAACATGGTGTGGCTAAAGTAAAGCAAAAGTACAAAAGCAACAGGTAAGGGCAGTGGGATAACAGGAAAGGTTTTGACGTTATTGTGGGTATTAGCACATGATAGCCCCAAGAAGACAAGAAATGTCAGTTACCCAGAAAGAGGAAAACTTCCCAACCAGGAGAGTTACATTTATGTGCGCATCACTGGAATGGAGGCAGACTGACAGGAAGATTATTTTCTAACTTAAATGGAAAGAAAGCGGAGACAGAAATAAAGAACAGTGGCTGGGCAAGGTGGCTGAGGTGGGCAGATCGCTTCAGCCTAGGAGTTCAAGACCAGCTTGAGCAACACGGCGAGACCTTGTCTCCACAAAAAATACAAAAATTACCCAGGGGTGGTGGAGTGCACCTGTGGTACCAGCTACTCAGGAGGCTGGGGTGAGAAGACTACTTGAGCCCAGAAGGTCAAGACCGAAGTAATCCAAGACTGCACCACTGCACTTCAGCCTGAGTGACAGGGCAAGACCCCATCTCTAAATAAAAATAAATAAATAAAAATTTAAAGAATATATTATACCACTCAGTTGTGTACTGACTCTATTAAAATAAAATCTGCCAGTTTCTATAACCTTACAAAATATTAGAGAGAAACCAATTATTTTCTTTTTCTTTTTATTTTTTTGAGACTGAGTCTCGCTCTGTTGCCCAGGCTGGAGTGCAATGGTGCAATTCTGGCTCACTGCAAGCTCTTCCTCCCGGGTTCAAGAGATTCTTCTGCCTCAGCCTCCCAAGTAGCTGGGACTATAGGAGTGTGCCAACATGCCCAGGTAATTTTTGTATTTTTAGTAGAGATGGGTTTTCACCATATTGGCCAGGCTGGTCTCGAACTCCTGACTTTGTGATCTGCCCGCCTCGGCCTCCCAAAGTGCTGGGATTACAAGCACAAGCCACTGTGCCCGTCCCAATTATTTTCTTTAAAGCCAAGTTACACATAAAACATAGCTACACAGCCGGGCACAGTGGCTCACACTTCTAATCCCAGCATTTTGGGAGGCTGAGGTGGGCAGATCACTTGAGGCAAGGAGTTAAAGACCAGCCTGGCCAACATGGCAAAACCCCATCTCTACTAAAAGTACAAAAATTAGCTGGGTGTGGTGGTGGGTGCCTGTAATCCTCGCTACTCAGGAGGCTGAGGCAGGAGAATCGCTTGAATGTGGAAGGTAGAGGCTGCAGTAAACTGAGATTATACCACTGCATTCCAACCTGGGCGACAGAGGGAAATTGTTTAGTTTGTTTAGACAAACTAAACAAAACAACATAGCTATATAGAAGAAAACTATTGGCCGGCCATGGTGGCTTACGCGTGTAATCCCAGCACTTTGGGGAGGCCGAGGCAGGTGGATCACATGAGGTCAGGAGTTCAAGACCAGCCTGGCCAACATGATGAAACCCCGTCTCTACAAAAATACAAAAACTAGCTGGGCATGATGGCACGTGCCTGTAATCCCAACTACTTGGGAGGGTGAGGCAGGAGAATTGCTTGAACTCGGGAGGCAGAGGTTGCAGTGAGCCGAGATCATACCATTGCACTCCAATATGGAAGACAGAGCAAGACTCCATCTTACAAAAAACAAAAACAACAAGAAAAAAACCTATTAAAAGTTAAGTTAATTTCTTTATAACTTTTTTTTTTTTGAGATGGAGTCTCACTTTGACACCCAAGCTGGAGTGCAGTGGCATGATCTCAACTCACTGCAACCTCCACCTCGCGGGTTCAAGGGATTCTCCTGCTTCAGCCTCTCGAATAGTTGGGACTACAGGCACCCGCCACAACACCGGACTAATTTTTGTATCTTTCATAGACATGGGGTTTCACCATATTGGTCAGGCTGGTCTCCAACTCCTGACCTTGTGATCTGCTTACCTCAGTGTCCCAAAGTGTTGACATTATAGGCATGAGCCACTGTGCTCAGCCCGCTAGAAACCATTTCTAAGCTTGTTTAGAAAAACAGCAAAATTCTGGCCAGGCACGGTGACTCAAACCTGTAATTTCAGTACTCTGGGAGGCTGAGGTGGGTGGATCACCTGAGGTCAAGAGTTTGAGACCAGCCTGGCCAATCTGGTGAAACCCTGTCTCTACAAAGAATACAAAATTAGCCGGGCGTGATGGTGCATGCCTGTAATCCCAACTATTCAGGAGGCTGAGGCAGGAAAATCACTTAAACCCAGGAGGCAGAGGTTGCAGTGAGCTGGGATCGCACCACTGCACTTCAGCCTGGGAGACAAGAGTTTCACACTGCAAGAGTGAAACTCTGCCTCAAAAAAAAAAAAGAAAGAGAGAAAAGAAAAACAGCAAACTTTTTTTTTTTTTTTTTTATGAGACGCAGTCTTGCTTTGTCGCCCAGGCTGGAGTGCGGTGGCTGGATCTCAGCTCACTGCAAGCTCCGCCTCCCGGGTTTACGCCATTCTCCTGCCTCAGCCTCCCAAGTAGCTGGGACTCCAGGCACCCGCCACCTCGCTCGGCTAGTTTTTTGTATTTTTTAGTAGAGACGGGGTTTCACCGTGTTAGCCGGGATGGTCTCGATCTCCTGACCTCGTGATCCGCCCATCTCGGCCTCCCAAAGTGCTGGGACTACAGGCTTGAGCCACCGCACCCGGCCAAAACAGCTAAACTTCTAAACTCTAAGCCCAGGCACATGGTGTTAAGGCATTTTTAGAGCCTATGAGAAGTACCCATAAATACCACCCCCTCCACCTTCCATTTGAATTTAAATAAAGTAAAATAAAATAAAAAGCTAGAAATAGGGAGGGAAACAGAGAAAATTTTCAACACCAGGAAACAGAAACATCAGGTGGGAAAGGAAGAGCGCTGGAAGACGAAAAGGGGCAAAAAGTTTACACCTCCACAGGGGGAAAAGAGTAACTACCATCTATCCTAACCTCAGGAACAGACATAGTTTGGAGAAAGTAGCATTTTTTGGGGATGGAGTCTTGCTCTGTTGCCCAGGCTGGAGTGCAGTGGCGTGATCTTGGCTCACTGCAACCTCCACTTCCCGGGTTCAAATGATTCTCCTGCCTCAGCCTCCTGAGTAGATGGGACTATTGGTGTGTGCCACCACGCCCGGGTAATTTTTGTATTTTTAGTAGAGACGGGGTTTCACCATGTTAGCCAGGATGGTCTCAATCTCCTGATCTCATGTTCCACCTGACTCAGCCTCCCAAAGTGCTGGCATGACAGGTGTGAGCCTTTGCACCTGGCCAGAAGTAACACAATTTAAAGCCTGGGAGACAAGAGTGAAACTCTGTCTCAAAAAAAAAAGAAAAAAGAAACAAAGAAAAGAAAAATACATAGCAGAGCAATTACGAGGTTTTAGAGGCATATCAACAAAGTAGACAATAAAAGCAGTACACTAGCATTTAAAACAACGTCAGTCACTCTAATGTATTTTCATGGTTGTCTTATGATAAGTGAACTTTTTTTTTTTTTGAGACGGAGTCTCGCTCTGTCGTCCAGGCTGGAGTGCAGTGGCGCGATCTCGGCTCACTGCAAGCTCCGCCTCCCAGCTTGACGCCATTCTCCTGCCTCAGCCTCCTGAGTAGCTGGGACTACAGGCGCCTGCCACCACGCTGGGCTAATTTTTTTGTATTTTTTTTTTTTAGTAGAGACAGGGTTTCACCATGTTAGCCAGGATGGTCTCGATTTCCTGACCTTGTGATCCGCCTGCCTCGGCCTCCCAAAGTGCTGAGATTACAGGCATGAGCCACCGTGCCTCGGCATAATAAGTGAACTTTAAAAAATAACTATAAAGGCCAGGCATGGTGGCTCACGCCTGTAATCCCAGCACTTTGGGAGGCTGGGCGGGCAGATAACCTGAGGTCAGGAGTTCAAGATCAGCCTGACCAACATGGAGAAATCCCGTAAATACAAAATTAGGTGGACGTGGTGGCCTGCAATTCCAGCTACTTGGGAGGCTGGTGCGGGAGAATCACTTGAACCTCGGAGGCAGAGGTTGTGGTGAGCCAAGACTGCGCCACTGCACTCCAGCCTGGCAACAAGAGCGAACCTCCATCTCAGGAAAACAACAACAACAACAACAAAAAACTGTAGGACATGTACTTGTAACAGCAATTCATCTTTTAATTTTAGTCAGTAATGTTCATGTTCCGGGTTTTTTTTTTTCTGACACTTCTATTTATTCAGTTTTCTGCTAAGATGCTGAGGGAACTACACAATATGAACCAGCAGCTTTGTTGTTTATTTATTTATTTATTTTTGAGACAGAGTCTCACTCTGTTGCCCAGGCTGGAGTGCAGTCGTGCAATCTTGGCTAACCGTAACTTCTGCTTCCCAGGTTCAAGAAGTTCTCCTGCCTCAGCCTCCTGAGTAGCTGGGATTACAGGCATGAACCACCACATCCGGATAATTTTCATATTTTTAGTAGAGGCAAGGTTTCACCATGTTGGCTAGCCTGATCTTGAACTCCTGACCTCAGTTGATTCGTCCACCTCAGCCTCCCAAAGTGCTGGGAATATAGGCATAAGCCACCTCACCTGGCCACCAGCAGCTTTGTTGTTGAAATTTGCTTTTTGAGACATAGTCTCACTTTGCCGCCCAGGCTGGAATATAGTGGCAAGATCTCGGCTCACTGCAACCTCTGCTGATTCTTGTGCCTCGGCCTCTGAGTAGCAGGGATTATGGGCATGCACCACTACATTTGGCTAATTTTTGTACTTTTAATAGAGATGGGATTTATTTTTTTATTTTTTGAGACAGAGTTTCGCTCTTGTTGCCCAGGCTGGAGGGCAATGGTGTGATCTTGGCTCAGCACAACCTCCACCTCCCAGGTTAAAGCGATTCTCCTGCCTCAACCTCCAGAGTAGCTGGGATTTCAGGCATCCGCCACCACGCTCGGCTAATTTTGTACTTTTAGTAGAGATGGGGTTTCTCCATGTTGGTCAGGCTAGTCTCGAACTTCTGACCTCAGTTGATCCGCCCGGCTTGGCCTCCCAAAGTACTGGGATTATAGGCATGAGCCACCACACGCCTGGCCTATTTTTTTTTTTTTTGAGACGGAGTCTCGCTCTGTCGCCCAGGCTGGAGTGCAGTGGCCAGATCTCAGCTCACTGCAAGCTCCGCCTCCCGGGTTCCCGCCATTCTCCTGCCTCAGCCTCCCGAGTAGCTGGGACCACAGGCGCCGCCACCTCGCCCGGCTAATTTTTTGTGTTTTTAGTAGAGACGGGGTTTCGCCGTGTTAGCCAGGATGGTCTCGATCTCCTGACTTTGTGATCCGCCCGTCTCGGCCTCCCAAAGTGCTGGGATTACAGGCTTGAGCCACCGCACCCGGCCTATTTTTTTTTTTTTTTTTTGGAGACAGAATCCTGCTCTGTTGCCCAGGCTAGAGTGCAGTGGCGAGATCTCGGCTCACTGCAACCCCCGCCTCCTGGGTTCAAGGGATCCTCCTGACTCAGCCTCTGAGTAGCTGGGACTACAGGCAAATGCCACTATGTCTGACTAATTTTTGTATTTTTTTGCAGAGACAAAGTTTTGCCATGTTTCCCAGGCTGGTCTCAAACTCTTGGACTAAAGAGATCCACCTGCCTTGGCCTCCCAAAGTGCTAGGCTTACAGGCATGAACCACTGCATCCCGCCTGAACTAGCCCATATTGACACACAATGATTCTACGTTAGAGACACACAATGAACAAGGCCCTCCTAAGTTATTTGGAATATTAAGGCTTTTTTGATGTCTAATCTTTCAACTATAGCAATCAATAGTAAGGGCAAATTTAAAAATATTTTGTTTACTTAAATAATTACAAAGAGGAGGATTTATCTATCATGTCTATAGCAGCTTTTTAGGGATTCTTTTTTTTTTTTTTTTGAGACAGAGTCTCGTTCTGTCACCCAGGCTGGAGTGCAATGGCGTGATCTCGGCTCACTGCAATCTCTGCCTCCCGGGTTCACGCCATTCTCCTGCCTCAGCCTCCCAAGTAGCTGGGACAACAGGTGTCTGCTGCCATGCCCATCTAAGTTTTTGTATTTTTAATAGAGACAGGGTTTCACTGTGTTAGCCAGGATGGTCTTGTTCTCCTGACCTCGTGATCCGCCCGCCTCGACCTCCCAAAGTGCTGGGATTACAGATATGAGCCACCACACCCGGCCAGGGATTTTTAAGCTGAGTAAGTAAGTTTAACTCTAGACTTTTTCTTCTCTTTTTTTTCTCTATTTTCAATTGGAAGGTACCATGATATTGATGAAACTATTTCCAACTATTCTCAATGATCACACCACAAGAACTCCTTCCCAGTTCACTTTAAGTTCTATAAATCCTAAAACTGAAGTAGGTAAATGCCAATTTTTGAAGCCTCTACATTGCCAAAAGAAAGGCAGGGGTTCATAAACCAGATCTGGTGATACCTATGTAATTTATTCATTAACTAAAAATATATTTATTCTGCGTCCTCTATATATCAAACAGAGTTAGGTGCTGGCTGTTTAATGCTTTGTGAAGGAGATAATGTTACAAGCGATTATGTGTTACTATTTATAGTCTTTCACTTGTAATGGGTGTTTGTTTTCTGCAAGGTGGATGCAAGAGTAGAAAAGATTCAGCTGGGCATGGTGGCTAGCACCTGTAATCTCAGCACTTTGGGACGCCAAGGTGAGAGGATCACCAGATGTCAGGAGTTCGAGACCAGCCTGGCCAACATGGTGAAACCTCGTCTCTAATAAAAATACAAAAATTAGCCAGGCGTGGTGGCAGGCGCCTGTAATCCCAGCTACTCAGGAGGCTAAGGCAGGAGAATCACTTGAACCCGGGAGGCAGAGGTCGCGGTGAGCCAAGATTGCACCACTGCATTCCAGCGTGGGTGACAAGAATGAGACTCTGTCTCAAAAAAAAAAAAAAAAAAAAAAAAAAAAATATATATATATATATATATATATATATAGCCGGGCGTGGTGGCGGGCGCCTGTACTACCAGCTACTTGGGAGGCTGAGGCAGGAGAATGGCGTGAACCCAGGAGGTAGAGCTTGCAGTGAGCCGAGATCACGCCACAGCACTCCAGCCAGGGCAACAGAGTCAAACTCCATCTCAAAGAAAAAAAAGCAGGCTGGTTGCAATGGCTCATGCATGTAATCAGAGGTCGTGGTGAGCCAAGATTGCGCCACTGTATTCCAGCCTGGGTGACAAGAATGAAACTCTGTCTCAAAAATAAAAATAAAAATTAAAATTAAAAAAAAAAAGCAAGCTGCTTGCGGTGGCTCATGCATATAATTCCAGCACTTTGGGAGGCTGAGGCGGGCGGATCACCTGAGGTCAGGAGTTCGGGACCAGCCTGACCCACATGGAAAAACCCCGTCTCTACTAAAAAATACAAAAACTTAGCTGGGTGTAGTGGTACATGTCTCTAATCCCAGCTACTCAGTAGGCTGAGGGAGGAGAATCACTTGAACCTGGGAGGCGGAGGTTGCAGGGAGCCTAGATTGCACCATTGCACTCCATCCTGGGTGACAAGAGCGAATCTCTGTCTCATTAAAAAAAAAAAGACAATTCAACAGACTTGATGGTTTGAGGAATGAAATGGACAGAAAAAAGAATGGTGTGAAATACAGAAGTAGGTTCTACAAGAAAATGGAGCAGGGCGTGGGGGGGTCCTGCGCTTAAGAATTACTGTTGGATTTTCTCGGCAGATATTTGGCAAGGTAAATAGAAAATGCAGTCCCAAGAGGACTCTAAACAGCCTTGCACTTTCCGCAGTTCCCCTCTCATCTCCCCAGTGACAGGAAGCAAATATGGGACATTTGTAAAGAATAGCGGACAGATTTTACCTGCTTGTGGTACCCAGACTTGGTTGCCGCTTGCAGTGAGTGGAATGAAGAGAAGAGATTTCGAAGGAGCAGGCAGAAGGCCCATGCTGGCTCCAAATGGATAGGACTCTGCCCACTGAGTAGGGCAGAGAACAGAAGACCTTGTCCGCTATGGAGGCTGGAGACCGTAACCCTTTCAAGCCTTGTGTAAACTGGGTCATGAAGAGCCTCTGCATGGTAGGCATGTGGCTGGAGAAGCTCCGTTTTTTTGTCCAGATTCGGTAACATCCTGGGGAACAAAGTGCTAGAAGTGTGTGAAGGCCAAGGACAGAGCAGTCTGCTCTGGTCTGGACTATGGCAGTGCCTCCATAGTCTTGGAGAGGAGCTGGAGGCTGGGGAGGAGCCTGAGTGTGGGTCTGACTATGGAGACCAGTGTCTTCCCTGAATGTGGCCATCCCAGGGCAACCGTGGGACAGGAAGAAAGAAAAGGTCCACTTGGGAGGTTGAGATGGGCACTGGAGGGCCTCTCCTAAGGCAAGCCTTGCCGGAGCACAGTGCTCAGGAAAAGTCCTTGAGGACTCAGTCGTGCAATCTGAGCTGGATGATTTTACATGAAAGGATACTGGGAAGATTTCAGAACCAAACAGCAGGGACGGCATCTTGTTGCTCAAATCTATGAAGGTCATCTTGATGGATTCGAGAGAATAAAGTGCCACGGGCTTACTGTTAGGCCTCTTATCCCATCCACTAGCTGCCAAATATGGATTCAGCTGTTCTGTGTTGGATGAAAATCCATCCAGGAGCCTTTTATATCTGAGGCGCTTGTAGCTTTTAGCCATTGGAAGAAGTTCAGAGGAACTCCGTCGGTATCTTAGTTTCTGAGTCTTCATGGCTGGGGCCAGTTTGGAGGCAAGGATGGACAGCTTGTTTAGTAAGGCTGATTCTTTGGTAGTCTTCCTAAAATTCAGGCTCCTCAAGGGATGGCACGGTGTAGCTGTCTGCTTTGGTATGTGACTAATCAAGCTCTTGGTAGCTGCTGTTTCAGGTTCTAATCGTGTAGGTGCAGACAGAGTGCACATACTGAGAAGTCTGTGCGCTTTTGTGGGGACAGCATTGGAGGAACTCTTTAAAAAGGCAGAACTTCTGATTTTACCTATTTTTCTCCCCACAATGGTTTGCTCCTGATAGGAAACTTTCTTACAAGTTCGATGGGGCTGCTTCTTTAAGGGAAGCATTCCTTTCTTCGCAAAGGCACCATGTATTTGATCACACCCAGCAGAGGAGGGGTCCTCTGCTTTCCAAGGGGCACCAAGAAGGCAAGGACTTGTGCATGACTCAATGTCCTTCTTTAATGGATGATGTAAGCTTTCCTCCTTCTGGTCTTCTAACTTCTGAGTCTGTGCCACAATGTTGCCCTTGGCCAGCTTTGCTAGGGTGATTTCATTCATCATGGTGGACTTATCTTTGCCAACCTTGGCTTGGTTCTTATTTTGTGCATCATCTAAAAACAGACTAGATGATATGCATTGTTCTGATACTGTATGTGCCTTTTGTTGATGTATATATTCCTCTTCTTTCTGCAACATGTAGTCCAAAACCTCAGGGCTCTGCTGTTTTTCAGCATGATTAAGTATCCTCTGGCATGTAACATGGGTCTGAGAGATGTTGCTCCCCTGATCGCCATTGCCAGCTTCTCTGGTAACCATCTCCTCAGATTGCTCCCCAACAGTTAAGTCACCCAGTAGTCCCCTCTGATGCTCTTCGGTTTCTTCTTTCACTTTAATTTCTGTTTTCACTGTCAAAGGCAAATGCCTGTCAGAGAAATTCTCGTGAGGGTGGCAAGCTTTACAAGCATTCTTTTCCACACAGGTACATATGCTGTCTCTGTCACTAGAATTACTCCTATCTCTTGATACTCTTTCCTTCATCTCAGGAAGGACTGTGCAGTACTTTACATTTTCACAAAGCATTTCACCATCATTTGGTTTACAAAGATTTTTCAGGTCAGTTTCTTCACTGTTAATATTAGTTTCTGAATTTTCTTGAGAAGGCATTATTTCAATTGACTTCAGGCTTCTTAGGGAAACAGAGCTTACATCATGGCAAGACATCAACTCTTTTGAGGAAATTCCAAAGGTACTTTCTTTGCCAAACTCAGAGTTTAGTTCTAGTCTTGATCCTTCAGTCATTTCTTGTGTTTCTCTGAGAGACGTTCCTTTATGTTGCTGTCCATAATGGGTATCGCTTAAAGACATATTTACTCTGCCCAATATTCTTTTATTTGGTTCATGATCTGCAACAGACTCCATCTCATGGGCACAAGAGTCTGAACACTTTTCCATTTCACAGTCTTTTAAAGATTTGCACACGTTTTCTTCACATGATTTTGTTTTGAGAAAGTCCACTGTAGAAGCAGCAGTAACTGGGAAATCTGAGTCCTGGCCAGTTGTTCCTGTATGTGCAGCATCCAGTTCTCTCTGAGCCAAGGTACTCCTTGAGTCCTCTTGGAATGCCAGTTTCTCTTGCCTTGCACCACAATCCAGTGGATTAGATGCCTTCACATCCAGCACACCTTCTGTAAGCTTATTACTACAGTCCGTGTAGACGATGTCTACCACACTTTCTGTGGACTCATCACAACCAGACATCTTGACAAAGGCTCCTTTCAAATTGCCTTTCTTTGGACTACCACAAGGTAGTGAGTTATTACTGCCTGAGCTGACCAGCAGATCCTTTTGGTTGTGGTTTACCTCCCCGTGAGGCTCGGTGACAGTCTCTCCGTGGTCACTACCTAGCATCTCCTTGGCTGACTGACCTTCACTTTTGCATTCATCTGGTCTGTTTTGGTTACTATGACAATCAAGAACTTCATCTGCCTTCTGATCGAGTGTTTCAACTGCTTTTACGTTTTTAAAACTGGAAAACATAACAGTAGGAGACTGGTCCAACTCTTTTTCAGGACTTGGAATGTTTACAGTCTGGTTTAGTTCTTGTATAGCATGATCAGAGATGTTATACTTACAAAATACAGTTTCTTTGGATACATCCTGTTCCTTTCCTTCCAGCCCTTCCTCACTGAGTTTGATGTTACTGGAGGTGTGAATGATTTTGTTTGAAATTCCACTATTTAACAAGCATGCTGTCATTTTGTTTCTGATCTTATCTCCTGGAAGGCTGCCATTCGTTTCTCTCCCATCAAGTTCCCTTTCCCCTGATGTATAACTCACTTTACAGCTGCTTTTTTCCACAGAGTGTCCTGTTCCTTGGCATCGGTGAGCACGGTGCTGAAATGCATTTTCATATTTTGTTATCAAAGAGTTATCAACTTGCAGGCTGATTTTGCTGGACTTGAAAGCAGCACAAGCAGAACACATGTTTTCTTCGGATGCATTTTTTCTTACACAATGACAGTTAGAGATATCCTGAGATTGAACACTGTGACATTCTATGACAGAGGCCACTTGAGGAAAGCCAGCTGCTTCTCTCTTATTTGAGCGAAGCCTGGAATGTAGAGCTTTTGTTCCTGAATCAGCCATTTCTTTTTTTCTCTCTAGGCTTCCTGGTTTGATGTTTAAGGTGGGACTGTTTGAAGAGGCACCACAGGTTTGGTTACCTGGTGGAGAGATGTCTTTCACTTTTGTCTCAACGGGAATGGTTTGTATATCAGCAATGACATCTGCTCCACCCTCTAATGGAGGATGATGGCTCTGATGGGCATCTCTGCCTGTTGCTAAAGGCATCTCTTTGTTTAAATGAAGTAGAGAGTCAGTTGGCAACTTTGCATGGTCTTGAAAATTAAGGGACACTTGTTGATTTAAAACACATTCACTTTCTACTTTGTTTACAACCAGTTCATTGGTACAAGAAAATTCATTCATCTCACAGGCTATGCTCTGTTCATCTAAAAGTGGAATATCATCATGTGAGGTCTGTATAACTTTTTCCGATTCAGGTCTGTGATGAAATTCTGGGGATGGTGGCAACAGTGCAGTACCTTTCTTGGGTTTTAATACCTCACTTACAGGACTTATCTGATCCTCTGGCATTAAACTCACAATGGATTTTCTTTCAAACAGAAAATCATTACATGATGCTTCATTTAACTGGGTGTTGCTTTCCAGATTTCTCTGGATGTTGACTAAGGAGTTACAGTCTTCAGTGTAAAAAGATTTACTTAATATACTGGACTCTATGGGGGTTGTCTGTTCTGCCTCTTCAATCTGCATCAAGGAGGAAAAACTGCTTTCTTCAGAGTGTCCACCTGGATGGCTCATATTAGTAGAAGTTTCTTTATGGTCCTCAAGGTTTGTCAAATTCCCTTGAATGTGTAAAGTAATTTTCAAATCACTTTTATTTAACATTACTTCTGTGGCTTCAGTAAAAGAATTGGGCATTAATGAACTAGAGCTCCCTGTATGGAGACTGTCTTGAATGCAACAGTCATTGTGGATATTTTCCTTTGGGGAAACAACAGGCTCTTTTTCACCAGAACCACCACCACTAATCTCCTTTTCCGGTTCCCTGGCATTAATAAGAAAAGGTCCACCTCTCTCACTCCTAGGAATCAAAAGCTGTTCTTCATTTTCTTCTCTGGAAGCCAAGTTCTTCCCTTGATCGTCCCCCCTATAAAAATAACAATTGTCTGTCTTTTCAGCAGATCTTTTTAGCAAACCACCACCTTCAAAACCACAGTTTTCTAAAGATATTGTTCTGGACTCTGGACCAGACAAGTCTGATGTGAAACATGAAACTCCAGAATTTTCTTTCAAGGGGCTTGTGGCTGTGGGACTATCATGTGTAGAACTGGGTTGTTCATTATGGTGGCCATGAATCTTTTGGTGATTGTCATCTGCTTCACAGACAAGGTTTAGTTTACACAGCTCTTCCTTCCCATTGTCCACATTAGAAACGGCACTGCTTCCTGGTAATGACGACCAAGGACAACTTTTTAATTCTTCACATTCTTTTTCTTTAGGAGTTGCTTCTGTTAATACAGGGTCCACAAAGGTTAAAGGTTCTGGGGTAACTAATGTGCTGGTTTCTGAAACCTCATCACTGTTCATGATTTTGTCTACTTCTGGGAATTCGCTGCATCCAGCTGAGAGATCTTTACTCACATTGCCGTTTTTGTGTCCTTCATTATTATCTGTCTTAGTCCCATTGACCTTCATACCTTGTACTTCAGTGGATTTTAGCAGAGTTTCAGCTGTAATCTGTACATTTCCTTCTGAACAAGAGAAATAAATCCAAATTAGTATGCAGTAATTAAAAATCATTTGGTCTACCTTCATGCATTTTATTATGCTATGCTACCAAGGGCAACAAGAAGACCCAACTCGAAAAGAAAACTGGAAAGTTAGCATGCTATATCATTGATTTTGTTCTTCTCTGAAAATACAACAGAGGGCCAAAGTTATATCTGGCAGAAACAGGTAATTTTCAACAAATGCCTCTTGCTGAAAGTTATACAGAGTTCACAAATCAATGCTGGACAACTGAATACAACATAGAAACATGTCCCTGTGTTGTACTCTCATTCAGTCTTAAGAGGCTTTCATTTTAAAACATTAATAAAGCAGACTCACAGTAACAGCTTATTTTGCTAGATGACCATTTTTTCATTACTTGAAACTAGATGTCATAGATAAAATTAGTCCTTGGAAGAAACAACTATACATAAAACTTTATTTATCTATTTATTTTTTTCAGATAGAGTCTTGCTCTGTTGCCCATGCTGGAGTACAGTAGTGCAATCTCGGCTCACTGCAACCTCCGCCTCCCAGCTCAAGCGATTTTCCTGCCTCAGCCTCCTGAGTAGCTGGGATTCTAGGTGCCTGCAACCACACCCAGCTAATTTTTTTCTTTTTGAGATGGAGTCTCGCTCTTGTTGCCCAGGCTGGAGTACAGTGGAACGATACTAGCTCGCTGCAACCTCCTCCTCCTGGGTTCAAGCAATTCTCCTGCCTCAGCCTCCTGAGTAGCTGGGATTACAGGTGCCCGCCACCATGCCTGGCTAATTTTTGTACTTTAAGTAGAGATGGGGTTTTGCCATGTTGGCCAGGCTGGTCTCGAACTCCTGACCTCAGGTGATCCGCCTGCCTCGGTCTCCCAAAGTGCTGGGATTACAGGCATGAGCCACCACGCCCAGCCCGCCCAGATAATTTTTTTTAAATTTTTACTAGAGACGGGGTTTCACCATGTTGGCCAGGCTGGTCTCAAACTCTCGACCTCAGGTGATCTATTGGTTTTGTTCCTCTAAGAGAACCATGACTAGCACACTATACACATGCGTATATGTATGGGTATATATACACATGATTTTATATATATTTAAAAAACAGGACACCCGTATTAAACAGAAAAAGCAAAATGCAAATCTATTTAAAGATCCGCCAGGCGTGGTGGCTCATGCTTGTAATCCCAGCATTTTGGGAGGCCGAGGTGGGTGGATCGCTTGAGGTTAGGAGTTCAAGACTAGCCTGGCCAACGTAACAAAAACCCGTCTCTACTGAAAATGAAAAATTAGCTGAGCATGGTGGCATATGCCTATAATCCCAGCTACTGGGGAGGCTGAAGCAGCGGAATCGCTTGAACCCAGGAGGCGGAGGTTGCAGTGAGCAAGATCATGCCACTACACTCCAGCCTAGGTGACAGTGCAAGACTCTGTCTCAAAAACCAAAAAACAAAACAAAACAAATCTAATTCCTGGTTAGGTGCAGTACCTCACAACAGTGATCCCAGCACTTTGGGAGGCTGAGGCAGGAGGAATGCTTGAGCCCAGAAGTTTGAACCAGCCTGGGCAACACAGGGAGACTCTGTCTGTACAAAAAATGTAAAAGAAAAAAAAAATCAGCTGAGCATAGTGGTGAGTGCCTTTAGTCCCAACTACTTGGGAGGCTGAGGCAGGAGGATGCTTGAGCCCAGGAGGGCAAGGCTGCAACGAGCTGTGAACGCACTGCTGCACTCCAGCGTGGGTAACAGAGTAAGCGACCTTGTTCCAAAAAAAAAAAAAAAAAAGAACAAAAAATCTAAAATCTATTTCTTACTAGAATATAAACTCTGTGAGGGTAAGGATCTTGTTTTGTTCTCTTTCTTATGGTTCGGCATAATGCCTGGTATATAAAAGCACAAGAGCACTTAATGAATGTTCATAAAATTAATGAACGAATACAGTTAGGTCAAATAAACAAATGCTATTAATACTGAGTTTCTAGGGCTTCCCTATCCATTTCTCAATAGGTCCTGAGAGCAGCAATGACTATGAGAAAGAGCCCTGACTGTGAAGCCAGACCAGCTCAGCTTCAATCATGGCTCTGTGATACTTCTTTTTTTGAGACAGTGTCTCGCTTTGTTGCCTAGGCTGGAGTGTAGTGGTACCATCATGGCTCACTGCAGCCTCCAACTCCTGGGCTCAAGCGATCCTCTCACCTCAGCCTCCCAAGGAGCTGGGACTACAGGCACACGCCACCGCGTCCGGCTAATTTTTGTATTTTTTGTAGAAACAGGGTTAGTTATGTTGCCCAGGCTGGCCCTGAACTCCTGAGCTCAAGCAATCCTCCCACCTCAGCCTCTCAAAGTGCTGGGATTATGGGTGTGAGTCACTGTGCCCTGCAGCTCTGTGATACTTAACTCTAAGTCTTGGTTTCTTCTATTGTAGAAGGTGGGGAAAGTACAATTACCTCAGTGCTACACTGAGGATTACACTAAATAATGCATGTAAGATGTCATGTGGGACAGTGCCTGCCATATAAAAGGTGCCTTTCCATTGCTCTGTTTTTTTATTTTACTGAACCTGAGAATAGTTAAAATGGAATAACTAGGCTAGACACAGCATTTTAACATGTTTGGAGTCAGCAAATAATACTAGATTAACAAATATATACTGCAAGCCACAGGTTTTCAGTTACCATTTACAAAAGGCAGCCTCAAAATCCTGAATCCACACACAATACTTAATCATTGTGAAACTAGCCCACTTTCCCTGTTACAGCAGACGGTGCTACCTGATTCAAGAATTTGTAAGTACACAGCTGGGCGTGGTGGCTCACGCCTGTAATCCTAGCACTTTCGGGGGCACAGGTGGGCAGATCACTTGAGATCAGGAGTTTAAGACCAGCCTGGCCAACATGGTGAAACCTTGTCTCTACTAAAAATACAAAAAAATCAGCCGTGCATGGTGGCAGGCACCTGTAATCCCAGCTACCTGGGAGGATGAGGCAGGAGAATCACTTGAACCCTGGAGGTGAAGGTTGCAGTGAGCCAAAGATCATGCCACTGCACTGCAGCCTGGGTGACAGAGTGAGAACCCATCTCAAAATAAATAAAATAAAATAAAAATAAACATCTAGTTCTCCAAATTATATAAGGTAGATTTTCCCTCCTTGACTACTTTCACTTCTTCCTCAAAATGTATTTCCTCAATGCTCTTCCAATTTCTGGTGACCCTCCTAAATAAGTCTTCGTGGAAATCACTACTGTGGGAATGCAAGTCTCACAATAATGAGTAGGAACTAATATTGCCATTGTTGCTGATATCATTTCACCTTTCTTACACATAAACTTCCCAGACAAGCCCCGTTACAGGGAACTCTCTGAAAAACAAGATAAAACAAACAAACTTGGTGACATCAGTTTTGTAAAATTAACAGAAAATTATGTTGAAAGAGGCAAGTCAGGACAGCAGAAAGGGCGAGGAACCAGCAAGAATGCCTGATGGAGAAGATCTCCCCTGTGAGATGGCCACTCAACTCAAATACTCCCACCACTGCTCCCCCATGCCCACTTCTCATGTGTCTGCCCTACAGCAATCAAGAAATAAGAAATGATAGGCAAAACTGCATCCTACCAATTAAAGGCTCCTTCTGGTTATTACAGAAGTCCTTCTAAAATGTTCAATCTGTTGCCATTTTACCTAATTGAGAGGCAGCAGACATATGATTGTGCCTATAGCTTACAATCATCTATTACATATAGGTGACAGAAAGAAAAAAACAAAAAAGAAAGAAAACTTAAATCTGGGGCAGAGCGAAGATTTTGGCAGCTGGAGCCCTGGAGACAAGTCTGATTTCTAAGAGGCATCATTCAGGTCTTCTTTTTTTTTTGAGACGGAGTCTTGCTCTGTCGCCCCAGGCTGGAGTGCAGTGGCGCAATCTCTGCCTGCCAGGTTTACACCATTCTCTCGCCTCAGCCTCCCGAGTAGCTGGGACTATGGGCGCCTGCCACCACGCCCAGCTAATTTTTTTTTTTTTTTTTTTAGTAGAGATGGGGTTTCACTGTGTTAGCAAAGATGGTCTCGATCTTCTGACCTCATGATCTGCCCGCCTCGGCCTCCCAAAGTGCTGGGATCCATTGCGCCCAGCCGGCTGGCATCGTTAAGTTCTTAATTCCATAGCAAAGATAAAGTAGCAGATGCCTGACCTTGGTAGAGCAAGCTGAAATGCTGGTCACACTACAGAAGAGCATGTGGGTCTATTTAAATCAAATCCATGGTGATAGCATATATTGCTCACGCTCCCAGGACTCAACATCTTCCCAGGCCTGTCTCCATAGAACCTTCTTCTCTGGCTTGCTATGACTGGCTGTGACTTTGGACAGCTGAGCTTGCTTCCTCATGTGCAACACAGGAATACCCTGGAAGGTTCCTGGGGGACAGAATGAACTAGGCCATTGCTGCTAAAAACTCTAGTAGAGCTGCTGATTTCAAGTTCCCCTATACCAAACTGAAACCCTTATCCATGGGTTTGCAGGAGGAAAAAATATCAAATATTTTACCAATTTAAGTCATTAAATAAGCATGATATTAGAAGATGAAGAAAAGTGTCACAGAGTAATTTAGCTGCAAACATCACTCAGGAGAGTTCATCTTATCTATGTCCAATGTGGACCAACTTTTTAGGTGGAGAGCAGCCAGGTAATTTTGATAATGCAGATTTCCAAGCAGAAAATAACTCTGGTTCTCCTGTTTAAAAAGTCAGTTCAGGCCGGGCGCGGTGGCTCACGCCTGTAATCCCAGCACTTTGGGAGGCTGAGGCGGGCGGATCACAAGGTCAGGAGATCGAGACCACGGTGAAACCCTGTCTCTACTAAAAATACAAAAAATTAGCCGGGGGCGGTTGTGGGCGCCTGTAGTCCCAGCTACTCGGGAGGCTGAGGCAGGAGAATGGCGTGAACCCGGGAGGCGGAGCTTGCAGTGAGCTGAGATCCGGCCACTGCACTCCAGCCTGGGCGACAGAGCGAGACTCCGTCTCAAAAAAAAAAAAAAAAAAAAGTCAGTTCAGTGGTTAAGTGAAAGTGTAGTTCAACAGACAGTAAATTCTGTGGTAAGATGTGGGTGAAAATATACTAAAGACAGAATATAGCAACACTGGAGCCCCACTAAAAAGATCTTGAGGGTGGAGTTAGGGGGTCACTAAACTGCATCCCTAGTAAGGCAAGAACAGGGTGAGATTTATGTACAAAACAACATTTCTCATCTTCGGAGGAACGTCCTTTAATCTACACTGGATAGTCAAGCCTTTGAGCCACAGAGGAAATCTGTAGCAGCAGGAAGCAGGGTGATAAACTGGGACAAATGTCCTTTTTCATAAGAAAGATCTGTGCTTCCTTTTCTGTCCAGGCTGCCAAGAAGCTAAGAGTCAAATCTGATGTTTTATCACAGTAACAAAATGTTCATATAATTTAATGCAGAGGTCCCCAACCCTGGGCCATGGACGAGTACCCATCCTTGGTCTGTTAGAAATTGGGCTGCACAGCAGGAGGTGAGCGGCAGCCAAGTGAGCAAAGCTTCATCTGCATGTACAGGTGCTCCGCATGCTTGCATTACTGCCTGAGCTCTGCCTCCTGTCAGATAAACAGCAGCATTATATTCTCACAGGAGTGTGGACCCTATTGTGAACTGCACATGTGAGGCATCTAGGTTGCGAGCTTCTTATGAGAATCTAATGCCTGATGATCTGTCACGGTCTCCCATCAACCCCAGAAGGGACCACCTAGTTGCAGGAAAACAAGCTCAGCCTCCCACTGATTCTACATTATGGGAAACTGTATAATTATTTCATTATATATTACAATGAAATAATAGAAACAAAGTGCACAATAAATGCAATGCACTTGAATCATCCTGAAAGCATCTACCCCGCCGGATCCGTGGAAAAACTGTCCTCCATGAAACAGGGCCCTGACTCCAAAAATGTCGGGGACCACTGACTTAGCGTATTCACTTTATCTTCTCTTTGTGAGGTTCTGATTATATTATATTATTTATTTATTTAGTGAGACAGGGTCTTGCTCTGTTGCCCGGGCTGGAGTACAGTGGTGTGATCATGGCTCATTACAGCTTCAACCTCCCAGGGCTCAAGTGATACTTCTGCCTTAGCCTCCCGAGTAGCTGGGACCACAGGTGTGTGTGCTGCCATGCTAATTTTTGCATTTTTCGTAGATAAGGTGTTTTGCCATATTGCCCAGGCTAGTCTCAAACTCTTGGACTTAGGCAATCCTCCCACCCTGGCCTCCCAAAGTGCTGGGATTACAGACGTGAGCCACTGTGCCCAGCCTGATGATTCTAGATTAGCCTTAATTGACACACAGTCCTCTCTAAAGTAATCTAAGATAATTTTTAGCCTTGGGGTGAGAAGAGGAGAACCTTACCTCAGCTACTCTCTTTTGGACCTCAGCTTTCTCCTCAATCAACCAACCAATCTGAAAGTAATAATCTCAGATCTCTATACCCAACCACTGTTTTGAGAAGCAAAAAGAGGTAATGAAACTGCCTTGAAAATGCTCAAGGTGACCTGGAGTAAACATTTTCTCTCATCCCTGACCCCACAGAACAAGAAAAGGATACACTACTACATGCTGAACTATAGTGGGTACATGTCTCCTCTGTCCCAGTTAATCCTTCTAAACAGGCAAATATAGTATATCTGATGATATAAAATTCAATAAAGGTTCAACACACTCAAAAGAAAGGGACTTGCTGGGTGCGGTGGCTCATGCCTGTAATCCTGCACTTTGTGGGGCAGAGGCAGAAGGATCACTTGAGCCCAGGAGTTCGAGACCAGCCTAGTTAACATGGGGAGACCTTGCCTCTACAAAAAAAAAACAAAATAGAAAATTAGTCACACATGGTGGCTCACGCCTATAGTCCCAGCTACTTGGGAAGCCGTGGTATGAAGATTGCTTGAGTCCAGGAGGTTGAGGCTGCAGTGCACTGTGCAAGTATGTCCAAGAGCAATACTAAGATACAATCTACGGCGAAGTTACAGTTTCTATGATTAAGTACACCTTACAAGGCAGGGACTTATAACCCTTATATTCTCAATGCAAAACAGAAACGGATAAGTGGATAAAGGAAGAGATTTGAGAGAAATAAATACCTTTGCTCCTTAGAAAATCTTCGGGAAGGTCCACATGTAAAAGTTCTTCGCTGGACTGCATCAGGAGATCCTCCTACAGTAAGAAAATCCAGCGGTCAAGGGGGATTCAGAAGATTCTGAGTTCATGAATATTATTCCTTTTTTTTTTTTTGAGACAGAGTCTTGCTCTGTTCCCCAGACTGAAGTGCAATGGTGAAAGCTTGGCTCACTGCAACCTCCACCTCCCAGGTTCAAGCCATTCTCCTGTCTCAGCCTCCTAAGTAGGTGGAATTACAGGCACCCGCTACCATGCCTGGCTAATTTTTGTATTTCTACTACAGACAGCATTTCACCATATTGGCCAGGCTGGTCTTGAACTCCTGACCTCAAGTGATCCGCCCGCCTCCGCCTCCCAAAGCGCTAGGATTACAGGCGTGAGCCACCATGCCTGGCTGAATATTAGTTATTTTTGAGAGACTTCTTTATGACTTTGGGAAATTAGCTAGCAGTCACAAGGATCAGGCACTGAAAGAAACCTCAAATTTAATTAAGTGTAAACAATAAAAATTTCTCCTTATCTAGAATTTGAGCCTGAAAACTTTTTGAAGTTGTGACAGTAACAGAGGTATAAAAAATTTTTTTTAGAGGCAGAGGTTGCAGTGGGCCAAGATTGTGCACCACGTCAGCTCACTGCAACTTCCGTCTCCCGGGATCAAGCAACTCTCCTGCCTCAGCCTCCCAAGTATCTGGGATTACAGGCGTCCACCACTATGCCTGGCTAATTTTTGTATTTTTAGTAGAGATGTGGTTTCATCATGTTGGCCAGGCTGGTCTTGAACTCCTGACCTCAGGTCATCCACCTGCCTCGGCCTCCCAAAGTGCTGGGACTACAAGCGTGATCCACCGTGCCTGGCCTAATTTTTATATTTTTAGTAGAGACAGGGTTTCACCATGTTGGCCAGGCTGGTCTCAAACTCCTGACCTCAAGTGATCTGCTCACCTCAGCCTTCCAAAGTGCTGGGATTAAAGGCATGAGCCACTGCGCCTGGCCAAGAAAATATTTATCTGTAGTTATATTTGATCCTTTCTCCCAAATGTTACTATTCTCTGCTTTTCCAGTTCTCAGGCTGAATGTCTGAGGTGTGAGAATAGATGCTATTTAAAATATTGTTTCAAGTTAACACTTCATGGAAAAGCAAGAGTGACTGAGTTCTGTTCCAACCCAAGGACTCTCATCTACTAACTACATGGTGCTGACAGCAACCTTACAAGAGGGTGAAAGAATACATGGAAACCACACAAAACACCCAGCAAGACACCCAGTCAGGTCAGGGTACTCCATGAGCAGAAGCTTCCATTCATGAGACTGTAGACACCTGTTATCCATCCCATTCTGTGAAAAAAGCCAATAGAGCTGTCACCAACAGATTCTGGCATGTGTGTGGAATGACTTCCATAAGCTTTTCCAAGGCTACCGGAGCCTCTGTAAAGTGACAGCACAGGTCAGTGACATACAGGCTCCTACAGATCCCAAAGGTCTCTGGTGAGCTAATGCAATGAAACCTTACTGGCTCCAGCCCCAGAGGGGTTGGTGGGATTTTGCTTTGTCCCACCTGTGGCTCTAAGGTGCCCCTAGCTGGAGGCCCCAAAATACCCTGGTGGAGAGCCAAGCCCACTGTTTCGCCCATGTTCCTTTTCCTCGATTAGCCACAACTCTTTTTTTCTTTCTTTTCTTTTTCTTTTTTGAGATGGAGTCTTGCTCTGTTGCCCAGGCTGGAGTGCAGTGGTGCGATCTCTGCTCACTGAAACCTCTGCCTTCTGGGTTTAAGCGATTCTCCTGCCTCAGCCTCCCGAGTAGCTGGGTCTACAAGCACACACTGCCATGCCCGGCTAACTTTTTGTATTTTGGTAGAGACAGGGTTTCACCGTTGTTGCCCAGGCTGGTCTCGAACTCCGGAGCTCAGGCAATCTACCCGCTTTGGCCTCCCAAAGTGCTAAGATTACAGGGGTGAGCCACCGTGCCCGGCCGATTAGCCACAATTCTTAACAGTGAAAGAGAGACTTCCCCCCTGACTGACTGACTTCTCTTAAAAGGTTCTGAGTTAAGAAAAACAAGTTATTCCTCACAGAAAGGCTGGAGACTTTACAGGGTTTGTGTTAATCTGAAATATAATCAAAATTGAATGAATCAGGGCCGGGCGCAGTGGCTCACGCCTTTAATCCCAGCACTTTGGGAGGCTGAGGTGGGTGGATCACCTGAGGTCAGGAGTTTGAGACCAGCCTGGCCAACGTCATGAAACCCTGTCTCTACTAAAAATACAAAAATTAGCTGGGCATGGTTGTGTGTGCCTGTAATCCCAGCTACTAGGGTGGGTTGAGGCAGGAGGATCACTTGAACCCGGGAGAAGGAGGTTGCAGAAAGCTGAGATCGTGCCACCGCACTCCAGCCTGGGCAACAGAGAGAGAGAGAGAGACACTGTCTCAGAAAAAAAAAAAAAAATTGAATGAATAAAAAATAAAAGAGTGTGGGCTGAGGTCAAATGTGAGAGACCTCCCCCAACAGCCTTACCATGGTGGTGTGCAACCTCCAGATCCAGTGGGAGCCCTGCTAGTCTGGGCTCCTGAATACAGATGAGGGCAACAGAACAACCTACTTGGATGCAATGGACGTGTAACGTGATAACCTCTGTAACGTCCCCCACCTCCTCCAAACAGTCAATCATATGATGAACACTAGCAGAAATGTATCAGACGTAATTTCCTTTTTCTACAATATTTTATCAGCTAAATGTTCTAATTTTCAGGATTCCTAAAGTTAAGAGTCCTAGGGCCAGGGGCAGTGGCTCACACCTGTAATCCCAGCACTTTGGAAGACCGAGGCGGGCGGATCACCTGAGGTCAGGAGTTCAAGACCAGACTGACCAATATGGAGAAACCCTGTCTCTAATAAAAATACAAAATTAGTTCGGTGTGGTGGCGGATGCCTGTAATCCCAGCTACTCTGGAGGCTGAGGCAGGAGAAAGGCTTGAACCCAGGAGGCGTAGGTTGCAGTGAGCTGAGATCACGCCACAGCTCCAGACTGGGTGACAGAGCGAGACTTCATCTCAAACAAACAAACAAAAACAAAAAACAAAAAGAAAAACGTATACTAGGCTTTTGCATGTTATAGTTAAAAGACAATTCAGATTGCGCTACTGTACTCCAGCCTGGGTGACGGAGTAGACTTCATCTCCAAAAAAAAAAAAAAAGACAATTCAGAACTTTTTCTGTGTCTGAGTTGAACACAAATAATGTATCCTAGAAACAAAGCGTTTACAACATATTCAACCCAAGTGGATCTATCATTATCGGGAAAAAAAATATGTAAAAAGTTTAACACTCTATAGCTTATATGTAAGTGCCAAAAACAAACAAACAATAAAAATCAAGCATGGTATAGAGTTCTCAATGCTAAATCATCCAGGTGGGATGTCACATGCCCATCTCTGAATATCTTTGGTGCACAGTTCTTAAATAAGACCAATCTCTTCCACATCCTGGCTAGTAACTTTTGTATGCGCGACAGATTTTGACCTTCCTCTTACGAGAGTGGAGTTCAGAACTGAATACATTCTTTCACAATTCAGCTTGGCTCTTGCAGCTGTCCCTTCCACTGTGCCTGTTCTAAGACAGTTCACTCTCCTTTACTGCCTTTCTTCTCCCCTCCCCAACAGCAGGGTGATCTTGATCAAATCCCAAAATTATTAGTTACAAGCATTTTTTTTTTTTTTTTTGAGATGAAGTCTCGCTCTGTTGCCCAGGCTGGAGTACAGTGGCATGATCTCTACTCACTGCAAGCTCCGCCTCCCGGGTTGACACCATTCTCCTGCCTCAGCCTCTGGAGTAGCTGGGACAGCAGGCGCCCACCACCACGCCCAGCTAATTTTTTGTGTGTGTGTATTTTTAGTAGAGATGGAGTTTCACCGTGTTAGCCAGGATGGTCTTGATCTCCCAACCTCATGATCTGCCAGCCTTGGCCTCCCAAAGTGCTGGGATTACAGGCATGAGCCACCTTAGTTACAAGTTTTTAATACCTTTTGGATACGATCCTAAGACAGAAAATAATTATTTTTTTACTGGTTTACCTTCTCATTATTGAAATATTTGTTTCATGATTGGAATATTTAACTTTTAAAAATATTAAGACCAGTAACAAAAGGGCAAATACCATATGATTCCACTTGAATGATGTACCTATAGTAGTCAAATTCATAGAGACAGAAAGTAGAATGGTTGTTGTCACAGATGGGGTGAGGGGAGAATGGTGAGTTACAATTTAATGGCTACTGAGTTTCAGTTTGGGATGATGAAAAAAGTTCTGGAGACGGGTGGTGGTGATGGTTACACAACACTATAAATGTGCTTAATGTGACTGAACAGCGTATTTCTGGGCCGAGCACAGTGGCTCACACCTGTAATCCCAGCACTTTGGGAGGCCGAGGTGGGTGGATCACCTGAGGTTGAGAGTTCGAGACCAGCCTCACCAACATGGTGAAACTGTGAAACCCCATCTCTATTAAAATACAAAATTAGCCAGGAATGGTGTCACATGCCTGTAATCCCAGCTACTCTGGAGGCTGAGGCAGGAGAATCACTTGAAATTGGGAGATGGAGGTTGCAGTGAGTCAAGATTGTGTCATTGCACTCCAGCCTGGGCAACAGAGTGAGACTCTGTCTTTGGGAAAAAAAAAAAAAAAAGGCCGGGCACAGTGGCTCACTCCTCTAATGCCAGCACTCTGGGAGGCTGAGGCAGGTGGATCACGAGGTCAGGAGTTTGAGACCAGCCTGGCCAACAAGGTGAAACCCCGCCTCTACTAAAAATACAAAAGTTAGCTGGGCATGGTGGCATGTACCTGTAGTCCCAACTACTTGGGAGGCTGAGGCAGAGAATCGCTCGAACCCAGGAGGCAGAGGTTACAGTGAGCCGAGATCATGCCATTGCACTGGGAGAACAGAATGAGATGCTGTCTGAAAAGAAAATTGCCGGGCACTGTGACTCACACCTGTAATCCTAGCACTTTGGGAGGCCGAGGCGGGCAGATCACAAGGTCAGGAGTTCAAGACCAGCCTGGCCAACATGGTGAAACCCCATCTCTACTAAAAATAAAAAATTAGCTGGCTATGGTGGCACGTGCCTATAATCCCAGCTACTTGGGAGGCTGAAGCAGAACTGCTTGAAGCGGGACCTGGGAGGCGGATGTTGCAGTGAGCTGAGATTGCTCCACTGCACTGCAGTCTGGGCTACAGAGTGAGACTCCGGCTCAAATAAAAAGAATACCACAGAAGTGGTGTTGGTTCTCCTCATGGTGTCCTATTGGGGGCAGTGTCCTATCAGGAGGCACTGTCCTATCATGGTGTTAGAGTGCCTCATTCCTGGGGGCAAACTTCCATCACCTGGTTTGGGTGGATTCTGCCAGGTTTCTCTACTGCGAAGTTACTACTCCACCTTTGTAACTAATAAATATCTTGTAGGGAAATACTTTGAGACTATGTAAACATTTGTTTCTCAAACATTTAGCCACTAGCTTTAACATCCATTAATGATTCCTGCTTGAGATAATTATTATTGCGATGGTTGCCAAACAGTGCTTTTTCTATTTCCATCATTCCATCTATATTTATTAATTGGAATTCTGTAAGACCTTTATTTTCTCACTTTTAATTCAATTACAGTGAACGGATACAAAGAAAATCAGCAAACGGGCTCATGGATATTTGTTTTATTCTACGGGTACTATAGGTTGCTGCAAAAGTAAGTGTCGAATAATTCATCACTATCACTTATTTTAAGCTCAAACCATCCCATACTTGGCCACTGGGAGCCCCTTCAAGTTAGCTGCTGTGTCCTTCTGATATATCCCCAAAATTTTCTGAGCATTTAGTCACAAATTGTTCTAGGCACATCTTGCGTTTTCCCCTCTCCTGTCCTGGAACAGCCATTTCTCCAAGGAATCTTAGCTCCTTTCATTGGAAAAAAGTATTCAGAGCCAAGACTAGGTGTGCTCATTGCTACAAGGTGCCTGTCGCTACTTCTAGGCCCTATCTTATACACTCATTTATACACATATTTCCATCTTTATGTGTGTGTATTAAGAACCCCATGTTGGCCGGGCGCGGTGGCTCAAGCCTGTAATCCCAGCACTTTGGGAGGCCAAGACGGGCGGATCACAAGGTCAGGAGATCGAGACCACCCTGGCTAACACGGTGAAACCCCGTCTCTACTAAAAAATACAAAAAAAAACTAGCCAGGCGAGCTGGCAGGCGCCTGTAGTCCCAGCTACTCAGGAGGCTGAGGTAGGAGAAAGGCGTAAACCCAGGAGGCGGAGCTTGCAGTGAGCTGAGATCTGGCCACTGCACTCCAGCCTGGGCGACACAGTGAGACTCCGTCTCAAAAAAAAAAAAAAAAAAAAAAAAAGAACCCTATGTTAGGCCGGGCACTGTGGCTCACGCCTGTAATCCCAACACTTTGGGAGGCCAAGGTGGCCGGATCATGAGGTCAGGAGATTAAGACCATCCTGGCTAACATGGTTTAGTAGAAACCCCGTCTCTACTAAAAATACAAAAAAATAGTTAGCCGGGCGTGGTGGTATGAGTCTGTAGTCCCAGATACTTGGAAGGATGAGGCAGGAGAATTGCCTGAACAACCGGGAGGAGGTTGCAGTGAGCCAAGATCGCACCACTGCACTCCAGCCTGGGTGACAGAGTGAGACTCTGTCTCAAAAAAAAAAAAAAAAGAACCTCAAGTTCATACTAATAACTCCAATAACTGCAATTCGTGGGGTCAGGGTTCATGTTTGCCAACTCTCCTTTGTAATTTATTTTCTCTGTGAGAAAGCTGGCTGTCATTATCCACACATATTTACTTATTTCCCTAATCCTAGAATACATATAGGCATTTTTTTTTTTTTTTTTTTGAGACGGAGTCTCGCTGTGTCTCCCAGGCTGGAGTGCAGTGGCGTGACCTTGGCTCACTGCAAGCTCCGCCTCCCGGGTTCACGCCATTCTCCCGCCTCAGCCTCCCAAGTAGCTGAGACTACAGGCGCCCGCCACCACGCCCGGCTAGTTTTTTTTTTTGTATTTTTAGTAGAGACGGGGTTTCACCATGTTAGCCAGGATAGTCTCGATCTCCTGACCTCGTGATCCACCCGCCTCGGCCTCCCAAAGTGCTGGGATTACAGGCTTGAGCCACCACGCCCGGCCTACATATAGGCATTTTGTTTAGAAATGGCTAAGTCCTACCCCTGTGAGAAACAAATTTACTAATATTTTCTATTTTTTTTGGCTTTAGTCTTTAAGAGGATATGGTCGAATTAGTGTTTGCTAAAGTAATGTGGGCTACCCTCCCCACTGGTTCTGTTATTCATTTGTAATACAGTTAAGACTCACTTGTTATAGTTTCTATTCAGCTTTGGGCCCATGTCACATCCCCGTTGTCTAGTTAGTTATTTTTCAAGTATGAAGTTAGAACTATACCAAAAGATGTACTTACAGAAGTGCCAGTTCCTCCTACCCTTTCTGTTCCATTTCCATTCCCCCATTCTTTCAGTATAGGTAATCAAATTCATTAGTTTCTGGTCTATCCTTCCCATGTGCACTTGTGTATAGGTTTTTTTTTTTTTTTTTTTTTTTTTGAGACGGAGTCTCGCTCTGTCGCCCAGGCTGGAGTGCAGTGGCCGGATCTCAGCTCACTGCAAGCTCCACCTCCCGGGTTTACGCCATTCTCCTGCCTCAGCCTCCCGAGTAGCTGGGACTATAGGCGCCCGCCACCTCGCCCGGCTATTTTTTTGTATTTTTTTAGTAGAGACGGGGTTTCACCATGTTAGCCAGGATGGTCTCAATCTCCTGACCTTGTGATCCGCCCGTCTCGGCCTCCCAAAGTGCTGGGATTACAGGCTTGAGCCACCGTGCCCGGCCTTGTGTATAGGTTTTATACAAACGAGCAGATACTTCAATATAGGCTTATTTCCTCTTCTTTCTTCCATGAAAAGGGTAACACTATAGATATTGATTTGCATTTTTTACTTAACAGTATATCCTAGTTTACAGAAGCGAGTCAACAGAGCAGGCCTGACTGCTGTCCTTAGAAAGGTCTACTTGCAGGGTCAGGCTTGGTTAGCATCTGGGAACTAGAGTTTGGGAGTTTCCACCATTCCCTAAATAAGAGTGGCTCATTGTGCCTACACTATAATGTGGTTTATGCTAAACACCTGCTTTCCTTCTAGGAGTCGGAAATTTTGCTATGTGCCAGGCAGAGGATGTCCATGCAACTAGTCCCCAGTAAAATCCCTGGGCACTGACCCACTAACAAACTCCCATGGTAGACAATAGTTCATATGTGTTGTCACAATTTGTTCCTGAAGGAGGTTAAGTGTGTATGACTCCACTGGGAAAGGACTCTTGGAAGCTTGCACTGGATTTCCTCTGGACTTTGCTCTATGCCTGCTTCCCTTTTGCTGATTTTCTTTGTATCCTTTCACTGTAATAAACTGTAGCTGTGAGAACAATTAAATGCTGAGTGCTGTGAGTTTCAGCAAATCTCAAAACCTGCAGGTGGTTTTGGGGACCCCTGACACACCTGCAAATCGCTCCATATCAGTATATACAGATCTTCCTTGTTATTATATCTGGATAATACTCCATGTATGGACATACCTTATGTCATAATTTATTCAATCTCTCTCCTATATGTGGGCATTTAGGTTGTTTCCAATATTTTGCAATTATAAACTGCTTAAAAGAACAACCTTGTGTATATGTATTATTATACTGCTAGAAGTGCATTTTTTTTTTTTTGAGACAGAGTTTTGTTCTTGTCACCCAGGCTGGAGTGCAATGGTGCGATCTCGGCTCACTACAACCCTTTCTTCCGGGTTCAAGTGATTCTCCTGCCTCAACCTCCCAAGTAGCTGGGATTACAGGCACCCACCATCACGTCCGGCTAATTTTTTCTATTTTTAGTAGAGATGGGGTTTCACCATGTTGGCCACGCTGGTCTTGAACTCCTGATCTCAGGTGATCCACCCATTTCCTCCTTGCAAAGTGCTGGGATCACAGGTGTGAGCCACTGCGCCTGGCCTCTTTTTTTTTTTTTTTTGAGACGGAGTCTCGCTCTGTCACCCAGGCTGGAATGCAGTGGTGCCATCTTGGCTCACTGCAACCTCCGCCTTCCACCTTCCTCCTCTGGGGTTCAAGCAGTTCTCCTGTCTCAGCCTCCTAAGTAGCTTGGATTACAGCCATGCGTCACTGCGCCCAGCTAATTTTTGTATCTTTAGTAGAGACAGGGCTTCACCATGTTGCCCAGGCTGGTCTCAAACTCCTGATCTCTGGTGATCCACCCGCCTGGGCCTCCCAAAGTGATAGGATTATAGGCCTAGAAGTGTATCTTTTAAGGCAGGTTTCCTTGAAGTACTGGGTCAACAGGTCAAGGCAAGAGCAGTTTTGTTAAATGTTGCCAAATTCTTCCTCAGAAAGGTTGTATCAGTTTGCATTCCCACCAGCAATGTATTAGAAAGTCTGTTTCCTCATAGCATCCCTAACCAGATACGTTGTCATACATTTTCATTTTCACCCATCTGATAGTCAAAAAGTGATACCCTTAGATCAAAGGGAAAAAAGTGGTATCTCTGGTTAACTTTGCATTTCTCTAATTACATGAAGCTGACCATCTCTTATGTTTAATCACCACACACACAAACACATGCACAGTTCACTGTCAAGTTTTCTCATTTTTTTCTTTCTTTTTTTTTTTTTTTTTTGCGAGGGAGTCTTCTTTTTTTTTTTTGGGACGGAGTCTCGCTCTGTCGCCCAGGCTGGAGTGCAGTGGCCACATCTCAGCTCACCGCAAGCTCCGCCTCCCGGGTTCACGCCATTCTCCTGCCTCAGCCTCCCGAGTAGCTGGGACTACAGGCGCCCGCCATCTCGCCCGGCTAGTTTTTTGTATTTTTTTTTTTTAGTAGAGACGGGGTTTCACTGTGTTAGCCAGGATGGTCTCGATCTCCTGACCTCGTGATCCGCCCCTCTCGGCCTCCCAAAGTGCTGGGATTACAGGCTTGAGCCACCGCACCCGGCCGGGAGTCTTGCTCTGTCATCAGATTGGAGTGCAGTGGCACAATCTCAGCTCACTGCAACCTCCGCCTCCTGGGTTCAAGCAATTCTCCTGCCTCAGCCTCCTGAACAGCTGGGACTAAAGGCGTGCACCACCAGCTAATTTTTGTATTTTTAGTAAAGACGGGGTTTCACATGTTGGCCAAGATGGTCTCAATCTCTTGACCTCGTCATCCGCTCACCTCAGCCTCCTAAAGTGCTGGGATTACAGGCGTGAGCCACCACGCCTGGCCAAAGTCTTCTCAGTTTTCTATTGGGCTTTGGTTCTTCATTCCTCAATTTAAGAGTTCTTCATATATTACAGATATAGACCCTTTATCTCTGATACACATTGCAAATCTGTTCTCTCAATTTGTCAGTTGTCTTTTGACTGTGGGATATTTTGCCAATCTAGCAAGAGCTCTTATAAACTGAGATCAGGGGATGCCTGGGGTTTGCAAATCTGAAATGGTATGCACATGGTATGTCTGTTTTTCTGAAAGGTCTGCAGTGTTCAGATTTCCAAAGGGTCCTGTGACCTGAGAGTGATTTTGCTGCTGCCCCACATCTTCCACTGGCCTAACTGTGCCCCACAGGACCACTCCTGCTGAATGACCTCTAAATTGTTGAAGGCATCTCTCACGTCTCTTGACTGTTCTCTTTCACAAGTTAGACACCCAATGAACTGGCTTCCAGATGCATATTGTCAGGTTGTGTCATTAGTGTGAATACTTATCCATGAATGCCTTCCTGGTTTTTTATACCTCTCACACACATGACAACAACAGGAGAGTATAATACTCTAGCTGTGGCCTGACCAGCACATAAAGGAGCACGACCACCACTTCTCAGTCCAGATAACACATTTCCCTTAATTATTTTAAGAGCAAATTGGCTTTTCCTGGCACAAAGTCAATTCTAATTGACCTGCTAAAACATGCAGGTCTTCCGTTTCCCCTTTCCCTGTAAGTACTTCTGTTTCTTTTCACTTGTGGAGATCACTTTTTGAAACCAAGTACAAAATGTTAACATTTATATCAATTAAATTTCATTCGGCTTTATACAATTCAAAATGGAATATACACCTGGTGGAGCTGGGAGGGAGAAAAGGCATGATTTTAAAAAACAACAGGGAGGCCGGGCGCAGTGGCTCACGCCTGTGATCCCAGCACTTTGGGAGGCTGAGGTGGGTGGACCACGAGGTCAGGAGATCGAGACCATCCTGGCTAACAGGGTGAAACCCCGTTTCTACTAAAAAAATACAAAAAATTAGCTGAGTGTGGTTGCGGGCGCCTGTAGTCCCAGCTACCCGGGAGGCTGAGGCAGGAGAATGGCATGAACCTGGGAGGTGGAGCTTGCAGTGAGACGAGATTGTGCCACTGCACTACAGCCTGGGTGACAGAGCAAGACTCCACCTCCAAAAAAAAAAAAGAACAGGGAGATAGTAATCTAGTTCTTAGGTTGGTTCTTACGTAAGCATGTGTATGTATATGTATGTATATATAAATATATATATGCATGTGTGTTTGTTATACTTTATGCATATTACACATGCTTTTATATCAAATATCACATTAAGAAACTTTTCTCTCCTGAAGTGGCAGGTCCCTAAATTGGGGGGAAAAAAAAAGAAACTTTTCTTAAGACTCAGCCCACCACATTAAGAAGCAACACAACCGGAACTTTGGGATCTTTAGTCTTTTACCTATTTAACTGTATTTTTAAAAGATAGGGCATCGGCCAGGTGCGGTGGCTCACCCTGTAATCCCAGCACTTTGGGAAGCTGAGGCAGGTGGATCACCTGAGGTCAGGAGTTCGAGACCAGCCTGACCAACATGGTGAAACCCTGTCTCTACTAAAAAAATACAAAAAAAATTAGCTGGGCATGGTGGCGGGCGCCTGAGTCCCAGCTACTCGGGAAGGTGAGGCAGGAGAATGGCGTGAACCCGGGAGGTGGAGCTTGCTGTGAGCTGAGATCGCACCATTGCACTCCAGCCTGGGCAACAAGAGCGAAACTCCATCTCAAAACAAAACAAAACAAAACAAAAGATAGGGCATCACGGTGTAAACTCAAATATCATGTTTAAATGTTACTTAATGCTTCATTCATTCCTAATCATAGTCACTGTATGAAGCCTACTAACAACAATTAACTGCCCTTTATGCTGTGTAAAGAAATGATGGATGTTATCAAGAGCAGGATGGGAGCGTAGCCCAGGCAGCCCAAAGAATATGAACTTGTTGGGGGTTTAGAGCAGGGGTTGGCAAATCACAGCCCTCAGGCCAGCAGCCTGTGCTAATAAATAAAGTTTTACTGGAATACAGTCACTTTCATTCATTTATGTATTGCTTCTGCCCACTTTATGCTACAATGGCAAAGCTGAGTTGTTCCAAAAGAGACCATATACGGCCTGGCATGGTGGCTCATGCCTGTAATCAATCCCAGCACGTTGGGAGGCTGAGGTGGGTGGATCACAGGTCAGGAGTTCAAAACCAGCCTGGTCAACACAGTGAAACTCTGTCTCTACTAAAAATACAAAAAAATTAGCCAGGCGTGGTGGCCGGCGCCTGTAATCCCAGCAACTCAGGAGGCTGAGGCAGGAGAATCGCTTGATCCCAGGAGGCGAAGGTTGCAGTGAGGCAAGATCACACCACTGCAATCTGGCCTGGGAGACAGTGCGAGACTCCATCTCAAAAAAAAACAACAAACAAAAAAGGAGACCACATGATCTGCAAAACCTAAAAGATTTACTATGTGGCCCCGACAGAAAAAGTTTGCTGACCCCTGGCTTAGAAAACCATCTAGTGGAGGGAGTCCGCTGGGCAGGTACATTCCTTTAAGAATCTGGAAGGCCCAACCGGGTGCGGTGGCTCATGCCTGTAACCCAGCATTTTGGAAGGCCGAGATGGTTGGATCACCTGAAGTCAGGGGTTCTAGACCAGCCTGGTTAACATGGTGAAGCCCCATCTCTACTAAAACTACAAAAATTAGCCGGGCGTGGTGGTAGGTGCCTATAATCCTAGCTAGTCAGGAAGCTGAGGCAGGAGAATCACTTAAACCCGGGAGGCGGAGGTTGCAGTGAGCCGAGATCTAACTACTGCACTCCAGCCAGGGCGACAGAGCAAGACTCTGTCTCAAAAAAAAAGAAAAAAGAATTTGGAGGGCCCAGCTCAGTGGCTCACGCCTGTAATCCCAGCACTTTGAGAAGCCGAGGTGTGAGGATTGCTTGAGCCGAGGAATTTGAGACCAGCCTAGGTAACATACTAAGACTCTGTCTCTATTAAAAAAAAAATTTTTTTTTGAGACCATCACACTATCATAGTTCACTTAGTCTCAACTAACCAATCTCTCTGGGTATAAATTAAAGCGCACATCGGCTGGTTATGGTGGCTCACGACTGTAATCCCACCACTTTAGAAGGCTATGGTGCGTGGATAACTTAAGTAAGCAGTTCGAGACCAGCCTGGCCACCATGACGAAACCCCATTGCTACTAAAAATGCAAAAAAATCAGCTGGGCATGGTGGCTCATGCCATAATCACAGCTATTTGGGAGGCTGAGGCAAGAGAATCGCTTGAACCTGGGAGGCAGAGGTTGCAGTGAGCCAAGATTGTTCCACTGCACTCCAGCCTGGGCGACAGAACGAGACCTTTTTTTTTTTTTTTAAAAAAAAAAAAAAAAAGGCTTCCCTTCAAAGGTTTCTCTGTAACACCTCACTCCAACCTACCAAAACATAAGGACTGAGTATATCTATATCATTTCTTAACATCAAATGCTGAAATACTACATGATTTTCACAGACTCAATATTTCATATACAGTCACTGCTTCAGAGAAGTGACACTTTTTTACTAAGAACTTCCTCTCTTCAAGTGTCTGATACGACACAAATGTTTTTTTAAAAGATCATCAAAACAAAGTTAACTTCAAAATCAACATTTCGGAAATGTTTCAAGAATAAATCATAAGCTAACCGTCAGCATCTGTATTTTATCAAGAGAAAGCTGTCATTCACACTCAACTCTTCTGAATGGAGATTTCATTTCTTACCTGACTTGGGCTAATCTTTTCTTCAGCAGCTGTGGAATGTTGATGTGGATCTTCCTTTGCTCCCTCAGAAGGTTCTCTTACAATTTCCGCCTGGCCCCCTGGATCTCTGAAGACCTTTGGCTCCATGCTCTTGGTTCTCTTTGCCCTATCCAAGATCCCAGATGCCACAGAACCTCCTGCTGTGGAGTCCACTAACCCACATTGCCCAGGCTCACTCCCAGGATCCAAGGTTTCATAGGTTTCTTCACAACAACTCTCCACACGAGTCCTCTGCAGCTCCAAGGGCAATGCCCTACTCTGACTTAAAAGAGGGCTTGAGGCTCCAGGTTTTACATTTGGAATCACACTTGGCTCAGGATCAGCATGAAGCTCTCTGGAGACACTTACTGGGAGTTCAGAGTATAATTCCTGTACCACGGCAGACATGGAGGAATCAAGTGGAACTGGCTGAGTCTCTACTCCAGATGACAGCATTAGGGCAGATGCAGATTATGGAGTCAAGTCTTTTATATCAAACGATTCACCCTGACACAAATCACAGGAAGGGATAAAAGTTTAAAACCTTGATAGGTTAGAAGAAGGCTGCCTCAGTTCAAACCGGCTACAATGAAGAAAATAAGTTCTACTTTAAATGCTAGCATCATCTGGCACCAAAAATTTCTCCTTGATGAATTTGTAGAAAAATAAATACCTTAACCTTTAATAGGCATTTGACTAACCTCAATTCAAATACTGTCTTATGAACAATTCTTAATTTAAATGTGAAGGGCCAGCCAATGTAGATGAGAATAAGACATGCCTGAAGCATCCAAGGATAGACCTGATGTAAATTTGAAAATAAAGACGGTTTTCTGTTTGTTTTCATGGGCATGAACCTTACCTCTTTTGTTCGCTGCTATATCCCCATGCTATCCCATAGTACATACTCAGCAAATATTTGTTGAACATATACTGAGGGACTCTGGAAAATTTCATATACTGACTTTTCCTTTTTGAGGGAGGATAGGGATAAAGTGGGATTCCATTCCTTTACTGCTTACTAAATACTTGAGCTCTCTCTACCCAGCCTAGCACGAGAAACTACTAAACCAGCTCGTTAGCAGAATCCTTCCTGATTTTTATTCTGCATCTTCAGATTTTCCAAGTGTTTTCCACAGTCGTCACTCATTTGATTCTCATAACAACCCTATCAGCTTTTTGTTATAGATCCTAACACCACACCTGAGGAGGTTAAATATGACCTGCCTAAAATATTACATGGTTGTCTGAGAGAATGGAGGTGAAGGTGTATCAAGAAAGAGCTTCCACTGTGTTCATAATGTTTCATTTCTTACATTGAATGGTAGCAACAGGTTATTTGCTGAAACACTTATATCTAAGCAGTTTGTAACACTACACTATACAAGTAGCCAAAACACACACATACTCAGGGCCAGGGGTTCTTGACTTGTAACTTTTCCAGTTCAGTGTACCAAACATGCAGTTTCCACAACAACAAAATCCACTTTGACCATTCTGATCAGTCTGAATGTTTACAGGCCTTGAAATAAATCTTGCCTAAGTAGGGGGGAAAAAAATCTGCTTTGACCTGACCAAGGCAGAAATTGGTTAGCCAGATAAGATACTTCAAGCTTTCATTTCTTTTTAGACAGGATCTTGCTCTGTCACCCAGGCTAGAGTACCGTGGTGCAATCGTTCCTCATCGCAGTCTCCCTCTCCCAGACTCAAGTGACCCTCCTGCCTCAGCCTCCTGTAGCTGGGACAGGTGCACATCACCACACCTGGCTAATTTTTTTATTTTTTTGAGACGGAGTCTCGCTCTGTCACCCAGGCTGGAGTGCAGTGGCGTGATCTCGGCTCACTGCAATCTCCGCCTCCCAGGTTCAAGTGATTCTTCTGCCTCAGCCTCCTGAGTAGCTGGGACTACAGGCGTGTGCCACCACGCCTGGCTAATTTTTGTATTTTTAGTAGAGACAAGGTTTCACCATGTTGGCCAGGTTGGTCTTGAACTCCTGACCTCATAATCTGCCCACCTCGCCTTCCAAAGTGCTGGGATTACAGGCATGAGCCACTGTGCCTGGCCACACCTGGCTAGTTTTTTTTTTTTTGGTGGAGACAAGTTTTGATACGTTGTCCAGGATGGTCTCCAACTCCTGAGCTCAAGCAATCCTCCTGCCTTGGCCCCGCAAAGTGCTGGGATTATAGGCACGAGTCACCATGCCTGACCCACACTTTCATTCTTGATGCTTTCCCTAACCCTAAACAAAAGGAGAGAAAAGATGAACTTTAATGAACCTTCCCAAAGGTAAAAAAGCATAACGTTATAATACTAACTTAAATACCAGAAGTGATAAGAAATCAGATTGCTGTTCCATGATGTTTAGGTAACACAGAAAGGCAAATTTAAAAAATTAAATCCAAAACATTAGGCTGGGTGCAGTGGCTCGCACCTGTAATCCCAGCACTTTGGGAGGCTGAGGCAGGCAGATCACTTGAAGTCAGGAGTTCGAGAACAGCCTGATCAATATGGTGAAATCCAGTCTCTACTAAAAATACCAAAATTAGCTGGGCATGGTGGCAGGCTACTTGGGAGGCTGAGGTACGAGAATCACTTGAACCCAGGAGGTGGAGGTTGCAGTGAGCCGAGATCGCGCTACTGCACTCCAGCCTGGGCAACAAAGCAAGACTCCCATCTCAAAGAAAAAAATGAACAAGCAACAAAACAAAACATTACCAAGAGATAAACTGTGTGTATAGGGCAAGAACGAGAATCAAATGAGATTTCGGATGTGAAAAGCTTTCATAAACAGTGCTGTAAGGCTGGGTGCAGCGGCTCATGCCTATAATCCCAGCACTTTGGGAGGCCCAGGCAGGCGGATCACCTAAGGTCAGGAGTTAGAGACCAACCTGGCCAACACGGTGAAACCCTGTCTCTACTAAAAAGAAAATTAGCTGGGCACGACGGCAGGTGCCTGTAGTCCCAGCTACTCGGGAGGCTGAGGCAGGAGAATTACTTGAACCCGGGAGGCGGAGGTTGCAGCGAGCCAAGATCATACCACTGCACTCCAGCCTGGGTGACAGAGCCAAACTCTGTCTCAAAAACAGTGCTGAGAGAAATGTATCCCTTTTAGATCTAGAATCTTCCCCTTTCTCCTTTATTTCCAGATAAAGATCTTTCTAGGGGCACTTCAGATTTTAGGCCATTTGTGTGTGTGTGTGTGTAAGGTGGGGGATGGGGGAGGCTAGTAGAGATAATGTGGAGTTGCTATTTGATGCCAAAAATAAGTAGGAAGTACTCAATTTTAATTTGGTTCAGTTTTCCTTTCCCAACAACATACACAGTCCATTTTTCAGCTGTCACAGCACATACAGATTTGAAGAGTAAATGCAGGAAAGGATACGGCAAAAGAGCAGATTTTTCTTTTTTTTTTTTTTTGAGACGGAGTCTCGCTCTGTCGCCCAGGCTGGAGTGCAGTGGCGTGATCTCGGCTCACTGCAAGCTCCACCTCCCGGGTTCACGCCATTCTCCCGCCTCAGCCTCCGAGTAGCTGGGACTACAGGCGCCCGCCACCACGCCCGGCTAGTTTTTTTTTTGTATTTTTAGTAGAGACGGGGTTTCACCATGTTAGCCAGGATGGTCTCGATCTCCTGACCTCGTGATCCACCCGCCTCGGCCTCCCAAAGTGCTGGGATTACAAGGAGCAGATTTTTCAAAGGAGATGGCCTCCTTGGGTCTCTGCCACCTTATGCATCTGACCCTGCCTACCACACAGACATGGGTGTTCTTAAAACTTAATCCTTGATTCCTCCCTTTTTAGGCTTCACTTTCTTGATAACCTCATCTTTTTCTCCAGCCTCTGTGATGAGGATGACTCAAAACTCTTCCTTTTTTTCTTTTTTGGGATGGAGTCTTGCTCTGTTGCCCAGGCTGGATGGAGTGCAGTGGCGCCATCTCGGCTCACTGCAATCTCCGCCTCCCAGGTTCAAGGATTATCCTGCCTCTATCTCCTGAATAGTTGGGATTACAGGCATGTAATTAGCCATCATGCCTGGCTAATTTTTGTATTTTTAGTAGAGATGGGGTTTCACCATGTTGGCCAGGTGGTCTTGAACTCCTGACCTCAAGTAATCTGCCCGCCTCGGCCTCCTAAAGTGCTGGGATTAAGGGTGTGAGCCACTGCACCTGGCCTAAAACTCTTCCTTTAAGCACAGAGTTACCATAGACTCAGCAATTCCCCTCATAGGTATATATGCACAAAACATACGTCCACATAAAAATTTGTACACAAATGTCTTTAGCAGCACTACTCACAATAGTCAAAAAGTAGAAACAATCCAAATATCCATCAACTGATGGATGCATAAACAAAATGTGGTACAGCCATACAATAGAATATTATTCAACCATAAAAAGGAATGGAGAAATAATACATGTTACAACACGAATGAACCTTGAAGACATTATGCTAAGTTAAAGAAGCCAGTCACAGAAGATCACATATTACAAGATCCCCTGCATAGGAATGTCTAGAATTGGCAAATCTTACTACGAACCCAGCTATTAACAGGGGAGGATCACACCCATGAGAGGCCAAGGTGGGCAGATCACGAGGTCAGGAGTTGGGAGACCATCCTGGGTAATACGGTGATACCCCATCTCCACTAAAAATACAAAAAATTAGCTGGGCATGGTGGCACGTGCCTGTAGTCCCAGCTGCTCTGGAGGCTGACGCAGGAGAATTGCTTGAACCTGGGAGGCAGAGGTTGCAGTGAGCCAAGATTGCGCGACTGCACTCCAGCCTGGGAGACAAGAGCGAACTCCGTCCAAAAAAAAAAAGGCTGGGATTCTTGGAGAAATCAGGAGTGGACAGCTGATGGACACAGAGTTCCTTTTTCGAGTAATAAAAATTTTCTAAAGTTGATTATGGTGATGGTTGTAGAACTCTGCGACTATACCAAAAACCACTGACTGGTACAATTTAAATCAGTCAATTGTCTGGCATATGAACTAAATCTTTTTTTTTTTTTTTTTTTTTTTGAGACGGAGTCTCGCTGTGTCGCCCAGGCTGGAGTGCAGTGGCCGGATCAAAGCTCTGCCTCCCGGGTTTTTATGCCATTCTCCTGCCTCAGCCTCCCAAGTAGCCGGGACTACAGGCGCCCGCCACCTCGCCCGGCTAGTTTTTTGTATTTTTTAGTAGAGACGGGGTTTCACCGTGTTAGCCAGGATGGTCTCGAACTCCTGACCCCGTGATCCGCCCGTCTCGGCCCCCAAAGTGCTGGGATTACAGGCTTGAGCCACCGCGCCCGGCCTTGAATTAAATCTTAACAAAAATAATTTCTTTTAAAAAAGAAGCCTGACCAGAAGCGGTGGCTCACACCTGTAATCCCAGCACTTTGGGAGGCCGAGGTGGGTGGATCACCCGAGGTCAGGAGTTCCAGACCAGAATGGCCAACAAGGTAAAACCCCGTCTCTACTAAAAATCCAAAAAATTAGCTGGGCGTGTTGGTGAACACCTGTAATCCCAGCTACTTGGGAGGCTGAGGCAGGAGAATTGCTTGAACCTGGAAGGCAGAGGTTGCAGTGACCTGAGATGGGGCCACTGCATTCCAGACTGGGTGACACAGAGAGACCCTGTCTCAAAAAAAAAAAGGAACCTGACCCTGACCCCAACCTTTCTCTCAATTCCTAACCTACATTTCACTTGCAAGAATGGCACCCCCAAAACTTACCATGTTTAAAACACAATTCATTCAATCTATTGAATAACTGAGTCTTTCTACATGCAAACAGCTTTGAGAAACAAGGATAAATAAGATGCCCTCAGTAAACTTACACGCTCATTCCTTCTTTTTTTTTAAAAAAAAAAAAAAAAAAAAGAGTCAGGGTCTTGCTGTGTCACCCAGGCTGGAGTGTGGTGGTGCAATCATAGCTCACTATAACCTTGAACTCCTGGGCTCAAGTAATCCTTCCGCCTCAGCATGCCTGGCTAATTTTTTTTTTTTTTTTTTTTTTGAGACGGAGTTTCCCTCTTGTTGCCCAGGTGGGAGTGCAACACTGAGATCTCTGCTCACCACAATCTCCACCTCCTGGGTTCAAGCGATTCTCCTGCTCCAACCTCCTGAGTAGCTGGGATTACAGGCATTCGCCACCACGCCCAGCTAATTTTGTATTTTTAGTAGAGACGGGGTTTCTCCATGTTGGTCAGTCTGATCTCAAACTCCTGACCTCAAGTGATCAGCCCGCCTTGGCCTCCCAAACTGCTGGGATTACAGGTGAGAGCCACTGTGCCTGGCCTAATTTTTTTTTTTTTTGTAGATAATTTTGTAGGTCTTGTTATGTTGCCCAGGCTGGTCTCAAACTCCTGGGTTCAAGCAATCCTCCCACCTGAGCCTCCCAAAAGTGCTGGAATTACAAGCGTGAGCCACTATGACTAGCCACATGCTTATTCTTAATCCTGTTGCTTCTCAGAAAACACATCATCATTATTCTGGAGCTCAGATTTGAATGAATCCCCAGCCATAACCATATCTGACTTCCCCTCACCATTCAATCAGCACTTGCAGCCTGTGGACTCAACTCCCTGCAGTGTTTCTAGTAAATTCTACTCCTTTCCATCCCCAAGGTTCTAGCTCAACATTTTGTTCCAAATGTTGCTCCACATAGAGTCATGCACAAATACAGGTTTACTAAACAGATCTTTATCATAGAGAGTCAATACTGACAATCACATAAAATGGTTCATCTCTTGATACTCCTGTTCGGACCAAATTCTAAGAATTTTCAACCTGTAAAACAACTAGCCACACTGGCTAGAGAAGCAAAACAGACACCCCCTCCTTTTTCTCCTGGACTAATTCTGGGTCCTCAAATTTCTGAGCAGAATTGCAGATCTGTTACCAAGAACAGCTGGACCGTTCAGAAGTGAGGTGATATTTAGAGGCAAGCCTATAGTGGCAGGTTAAACTTATTTTCAGCTCAGTAGCTTACACCATCTATCAAAATATTGATAATGCTACAAGGCTGCAGTAACAGAACCCGATTTTGAGAAGACATTCAAGTTCTTTAAAACTAAATTTCTGAATGCAATGGAGCAATCTAAAAGGATGATGTAAAAATATATCTCTACAGCGAGGCTTGGTGGCTCATGCCTGTAATACCAGCAGTTTGGGAGGCTGAGGTGGGCAGATCACTTGAGGTCAAGAGTTCAAGACCAGCCTGACCAACACAGTGAAACCCTATCTCTACTAAAAAATGTAAAAATTAGCCGGGCATGGTGGCAGGAGCCTGTAATCTCAGCTACTTGGGAGGGTAAGGCACAAGAATCCCTGGAACCTGGGAGGCGGAGGTTGCAGTGAGCAGAGATCATGACACTGTACTTTAGCCTGGGCAACAGAGGGAGACTCAGTCTCAAAACAAAACAAAACAAAACAAAACAAAAAAAATATATATATATGTAAGGCAAATATCACAGTGTCACCTTGGACAAAAGCATCACCAATGACTTATCTGCATGTTGAACTTAACTTCAAACTGTGGACTCAAGCAATCCTCCTGCCTCAGCCTCCTAAGCAGCCAGGACTACAGGTGCGAGGCAGTGAACCCAGCAAATACTTTTATTTTTTGTAGAGACAGGGTCTCACTACATTGCCCAGGCTGGTCTTGAGCTCCTGGCCTCAACTGATTCTGCCACCAGAGTGAGCTGCTGCACCCAGCCTTGTACTTAAGTTTTCAAAACAGTGAGTATATATTACTTATGTTAAAATGTCTAACCATTATTTCTCAAGATCTAAATGCACAGCAATAAAAACAGCTGGTAAGTTTATTATCCTTTTGTTTTATCAGTATTTTTCCAGCTGTCAGCTCTCTGCCTTAACCATCAATGTTTTTACATTAAAGTGTTCAGTGTGAAGTGAAAGGGAAGAGTGAGTAACACATGCCTATAAAATGTAGACAGGGATTTACAGCTTAATCTTTGCTAATCACTTATATCAACCTATTGGGTGAGGATACCAGATAATTACCTAGTTTGAGGTATAGGCAAAAAATAAACCATAGATTTATGAATGACTCTTGACAGCTGCTACTGGCTTGTCTTTATCACAACACAAACAAGTACTGTATTAGATTGTGTAGGGAATGGAGTTATTCCCAAAAAGTGACTAATACTTATAGGAAGTATGAAAATTATTATTATTCCAGTAAAAGTAGAAATTATTTTATGTTGAGGACAATTATTTCATGCTCGCTCTTTGCAAATGCACAAATACTTCTCCCAGCAGTCTTTTTTTTTTTTTTTTGACACGGAGTCTCGCCGTTGCCCAGGATGGAGTGCGGTGGCGCGATCTTGGCTCACTGCAAGCTCTGCCTCCTGGGTTCACGCCATTCTCCTACCTCAGTCTCCCAAGTATAGCTGGGACTACGAGTGCCTGACACCATGCCCGGCTAATTTTTTGTTTGTTTGTTTTTTGTATTTTTAGTAGAGACAGGGTTTGACCGTGTTAGCCAGGACGGTCTCGATCTCCTGATCTCGTGATCTGCCCGCCTCAGCCTCCCAAAGTGCTAGGATTACAGGCCTGAGCCACTGCACCCGGCCCTCTCTCAGCAGTCTTTTTTTTTTTTTTTTGAGACAGAGTCTTGCTCTATTGCCCAGGCTGAAGTGCAATGGCACGATCTTGGCTCATGCAACCTCCACCTCCCGGGTTCAAGCGATTCTTCTCCCTCGGCCTCCTGAGTAGCTGGGATTACAGGTGCCTGCCACCACGCCCGGCTAATTTTTTGTAATTTTAGTAGAGATGGGGTTTCACTGTGTTAGCTAGGATGGTCTTGATCTCCTGACCTCGTGATCTGCCCACCTCAACCTCCCGAAGTGCTGGGATTATAAGCGTGAGTGAGCCACTGTGCCCGGCCTAACTGCTGGTCTCTTCAGCAGGAAGCCAGGGTCCCTTATCCTGCTCCCACATACTAGCTGCTGAGTCTTGAGTGTGTTAAGTGAAAGTTAAGTGAACTTTCCCGGGCTTGTTTTTCACATATTCATCAAAATAAGTTCAAAGGGTCCTATCACCCATAAAAAATCCCAAGACTCCAAAGAATAACTTTTCTATTTCCCTTTGTTTCAGAAAAGCACACCTACAGACACCAACAATGGTGGTATAGAGCTCCCACTAATCCCCTCTGCAATTACTCGAAGGCATTTGAGGTAATTTAAGAACACTTTACATATAAAAAAAGATGGTAAGCTTTCCTTTAGCGTGCTTTCAGGTAATTTGGCAGTGTTAATTCCTAGCCCACCAAAAAAACAAAAACAGGAAAACAAACCTACCAGTGAAGGATTAACATTGCTGCTCTCAATCTCATCAGAATACATTTTATAACACTAAAAACCTGACAAAGTGGCAACTTTTAGTCATTCAAACACTCCCCAAAAGTTCTAGAGGTCGAAAATTTACAACAGGCAAAAAATAAGAAAGAAAAAAAAAAAAAACAAAAAAAACAACAAAACCCACAAAGAAAACAGAACCTAAAACCGTGTGCCCCAACAATCCCGAATCTGAAAGTCTCCCCTCCCTTTAATTCCAAAGCAAAGGGGCTGTTAATAACACTAGGCACTGCCATGCTTGCTTCAGGGAACAATACTCACAATAATGACCAGGCCCTCAGAAGCTCGCAATACTCTTTTCACCTTGAGAAAGGGGCTTTCTTTTCCAAAGATTCAGACATTGTAGTCATTCCCTCCGTGAGGGAATTTGGAGAATGGGCCTCTTCTTGAGAAAGAGAAAGAAGAGTCTTTTAATAAAATCCCAAGACAAACTGAAAGTGAGGCAGGGAAGTTCATACACTAAACAGGGCCAAGCGCTTCAACGAGGAGCGTGCAGAAAATCTCAAAAGCATCAAGGACTATTTCCCATTTCCTCCCTTTAATAACATCCAGAAAAAGGATCCCTCTGTCTCCACGTAAGGAGTGAAACCGTGGAAAAGTTCCTGATTCCTACTGACAGAGGCTTCCTGTATAAAAGATTTTCATCTCTTTTACAAAGGAAAAGGAGAAAAGAAACAATCTGTGTCATTCTGGATATACAAGAGGGAAGAGATGGCTCCTCAAAGGTACAGAGTCTTCATTTTCTTGGGAGAGCAAAAGAAAGGAAGAACTTGGAATCGCCCACTTGGGGGGTGGGAAGGACGTGCAGATGGAATATTTTTTGTCACTACAGTAAGTCAGGGAGTGGGAGAGGACATCTCCAACCAGTCAGGAAGAAGTGATACCTTCTGTGGACAAAGGAAGGGCTGGCTTCTGGCATCAGGTCTCCCTTTCTCTTAAGAGGACAGACCTGTTTCCAAAAGCTAAGTCTTTTTTTCTTGATTATTTTCATTGATGCTCTCTTTGTTAATGGGGGGGGGTATTGTACAGTAGGATCTAAGGGGACTGGAAATGTCTCTTTCTCTAACCCCTAAGTGGGAGGGAGTCTTCCACTCCAGTGAGAAAGGATGCTCGAACACTTGTGATGGGGGTTGGGAGGGGCACGCATGGAAAAATATGCTTCTCGGTGCAAGATATTAATTTTCTTTTTTAACAGATGAAGTTAAGAGTAACAGCAACAGCTTACCAAAAGCTTACTATGTAATTAGTATTTACACAAATGCTCCCTTAGCCCGCATGACAATTTTAAGAAAACAGAACCCAAATTGGAGATGGACTGAGATTGAGACAAGTTAAACAAATAGTCAAGGTCACAAAGATGTTAAGTGAGAGACCCAGGTTTGTAACTATCACACTCCAAAAGCCATGCTCTTAATTGTGCAAGGGAAAGGAGCTCACTGCACACCAAGAGGCTTAAAGGGAAGAAGAGAAGCGAGGCTCCCTCTGTGGACATCGCGATGGGAGAGGGAGAAAGGTTGACTTCTGATACCATAAAGTAAATTTTCAGGGTCTTCCTCTCCGTATCTTGGGGTACACGTGAAAAATAAAGGAGGAAGGTAAGTCTCTTTCTTACTGGGAAGAAAGATCCCCTCTGTCACTTTCAGGCAAGTTGAGTCTCACTCTTCACCTGGGGGACGCTGACCAAAGTTGGGGGAAAGGTCTCATTTAGGGGTTATCTCTTACTCCTCCTCAGGATAAGTTCAGAATGCCCCTCGAACCCCGGGAGTGGGTCTCCCTCTGCTGACCAACGGATGAGCGCTAAGAAAGAGCGTACGCCTCCGATAAGGGGCGTCGTCCTCTGCGAGGAGATAAGTTGGGGGATCCCTGTCGTATCGAGGTTGAAGAGGAGTCTCTCTCCCGCGTCGGAGCCATGACTTGGAGAAGCCGCTTTTCTCTCTAGCGACGCGGGGCCTGGTCTCCTCCCTCTCCCTGGGTCGTTCCGCCGCCCACAGGGCAGCCTTGGTTCCTTTCCGCGCCCCAAGAAGGCTGGGGGCCCGGACTCCCCTTTAGCCAGCACCACCCGGCGGAGGGTCCCTTTAGGGCGGAGTGGGGCGGGGCGGCTACGCCCGAAGCCTTCCAGTCCCCGGCCTCTTACCCTGAGACCTGCTCCGCGGCCCGCGCTTGCCCAGCCAGCTCAGCCTCTGCAGCTGCAGCCCAGTCGTCGCCAAGTCTACCTGAGCCTACGGAGCCGACAGAGCCCGGGGACGCTCCGGCCGCCGCCACCTCTTCGTCTCTATGGTCCCCCTGCACTTCCTCATCCGGGGCCCGAGCCAGCCATGCGGACTCGCCCAAATCCCGCCCCCGCACCGCGCGCGCGCACTCCAAGGGGAGGCTCTTCCTGCTTCTGACCTCCCGCCCTCTGCTAACCCCAGCCTCCCTCAATCCCGCCCCTGCGACTCAAATTTTCAAAGGGAAGCACAACTTTTGGCGCTGCTCCCGCTGAGCCACAGGACCCAGTGCCTACGTCCACTGCTGTCACCCTGTTCCAGTCCACCGTTTTTCTAGTCTGGACGGCTACAATTCTAAGGGCCTGCCTGCTTCCACTCTGGCAGCCCAAGAGATCTTATTATACTGGAAATAGTGTTTTGGGTCACGACACTCCTCTGCTTCTTCTCATCACAGTGACCGCTAAATAAACGGCACCCCTGCCTCCAGTTGGTTACAGAACCTTGTTTTATTTTCTTCATAGCTTTAACAGTAGCTGCAATTTCTGTGTCTCATCTCTCTATTGACTCGTTTATAATTTATCTTCCTCCACCTTGTCTGTTTTGTTCATCACTTAATGCTCAGCACCAACAGCAGTGTCCAGCACAAAACTAGACACTAGACGGACATTTGAAGGAAGGAAGAAATGTTTATCCAGGGGAAGAATTGAGGCGGCACAGAGAATTAAATCGACTTGCTCCAAATCATACACCTTTGTGTTAAAAAATAGAACTCGACCAGGCGCCGTGTCTCTCGCCTGTAATCCCAGCACTTTGGGAGGCGAAAGCGGGAGAAGTACTTCAGCCCAGAAGTTTGAGACCAGCCTGGGCAACACAGTGAGACATCGTCTCTGCCAAAAAACAAACAAACAAACAAGAAACAAACAGCTGGGTCTGGTGATGTGTGTCTGTAATCCCAACTACTCTGGAGGCTGAGGCAGGAGGATCACTTGAGCCTGGAAGGTTGAGGCTGCAGTGAGCGGTTATCATGGCACTGCACTCCAGCCTGGGTGACACAGCAAGACTCTTTCTCAAAACAAAACAAAAATTGCTCAGATGTTGATGCACCTGTGCTCCTAGCTACTGGGGAGCCTGAAGCGGGAGGATCGTTTGAGCCCAGGAGTTTGAAGCTGCATTGAGCTATGATGGTACCACCACTGCACTCCAGCCTGGGCAAGAAAACAAGACCCTGTCTCTTAAAAACAAAAACAAAAACAAAAAACTGAACGATTCAAAGTTTCTTTTCTTTTCTTTTTCTTTCTTTTTCTTTTCTTTTTTTTTTTGAGACGGAGTCTCGTTCTGTCACCAGGCTGGAGTGCAGTGGCGGGATCTCGGCTCACTGTGACCTCTGCCTCCCAACCTCTGCCTCCTGGGTTCAAGAGATTCTCCTGCCTCAGCCTCCTGAGTAGCTGGGATTACAGGCGCATGCCACCATGCCCAGCTAATTTTTGTATTTTTTAGTAGAGACGGGGTTTCACCATGTTGGCCATGCTGGTCTCGAACTCCTGACCTCAAGTGATCCGCCCGCCTCAGGCTCCTGGCCTTCAGAGTTTCTTTATGAGAGTGGCCAAGTTAAAAAGTTAAAATATATGCCTTTTTAAGACGTCCCATTATAGACATCTCTCAGGAGACGGAATAAAACTCCCTTGAGGGCTAAGAAGAGAGAATTCTATTAGCTTCCTCTGAGATGGAAGAATGTCCCATCAACCACTGTCTCTAAAGACAGAAACTATCTTGGGGGATCTGGGTGTGTCTCCTGAAGTGGCAACATAGAAACATTTTTAAACATAACATTGTTATTCTTAAAAAATTTTGTAACTGTTGCAATCCACTTCATCATATATGTTTTATTACAAGATAAATAATTTTAGCCAGGAGTGGTGGCTTGCCCTGTAGTTCCCAGTCCCTTGGGAGGCTGAGGCAGAAGAATCGCTTGAGCCCAGGAGATTGAGGTTGCAGTGAGCTATGATAGCACCACTGCACTCCAGCCTGGGCAACAGAGCTAGACCCTGTCTCGGAAAGAAAAAAATAAAACCTGGCTGCAGTGACTCATACCTGTAATCCCAGAACTTTGGGAGGCCAAGGCGAACGGATTGCTTGAGCCCTGGAGTTTGAGACCAGCCAGGGCCACATGGCAAAACCCCGTCTCTACAAAAAACACAAAAATTAGCTGGGCACGGACCTGTAATTCCAGCTACTAGGAGGATGAGGTGGGAGGATCCCATGAGCGGGGGAGGCAGAGATGGCAGTGAGCCAAGATCGCGCCACTGCACTCCAGCCTGGGTGAGGGTGACCTCATCTCCAAAAAAAAAAAAAAAAATCGCAATTACTTAATACTTGCGTTATTTACCTAACTTCTCCTGAGTCCCAACGTAAAGGCATCCATGCTTAAGAAGTTGCTTGTCCTGTCCCAGGATCCCCTTGGTCCACTGTAGAATGTTTCACTACGGTATACCATGGTTTTTCTTTCAACATTTTTAAGTTTCCCAAATCCGTAAGAAACGGGCACCGTAAGCATTAAAGATATAAAGAAATGTAAGACAAGTGCTGTGTCGTTTAGACTTAACAGTCAGTGTGATTAGAAGCAGCAGAGGAGTGGCGTGACCGAGACACTGATTCCAGTTATAAGATCTCTCGGGCTGCAAGAGGGGAAGCAGGGAGGTCCTATCGAGTTCCTGCCGCTCAGGTCGGAAACGGTGGACTGGACTTGGGGGCGGGGGTATCAGTGGCAGCAGGCGGAGCTGGCAATTGTCAGGAGCCTTCGGCGAGAGCCTGACCCGGCCCACCCAGCTCTCTGGTTTTCTGCTGGGAGAGAAAGATATCCTGACAGATTCAAGTTTAGGCTGTGCCCTGGGAATGACCAAAGGATGTTGGTTAAAGGCTCTGTTCTGGGAGCGGGTCAGGATTCGTCCTTGCTTCCTTCTGAAGGGTTTTGTGTCCTCAGGCTGTTTCCCGGTTTGTGAAATAGGATAGTATCTGCCTCCTGAATCCATCACGTAATAGGGATGCAATGATTACATAAGGACTGTGAAGGCAGGCAGCCATTCTTATTAAAATACCAGAGGGGCGCAGAAAGTCCTTTGGAGTTTAAGGGTTTGAAAAGCCCCCGGTAAGTGGACACTTCCCAGCAGGGGCCATCACACTAACTCTCGCGTGCTCAGCCCCTTGCATTTTACAGAAGTCCTCCCAGAAACTCTCGTTGGCGCCTCTTAGCAGCCCAGTGAAGCCACAGGAGTCATTAACCTCGTTCATGTAACAGAAAACGGAGCTCTGAGGGATCTCGTTTCCCCTACGGGGAGACCACTAAGTTGCAAACGAAGCTCTGTGGCCATGGGTCTATTTCGGAGGAAATGGATTTCCTCCGTGGGGCGGGAGGCTCTAAGGCTCGAGGGCAGGAAACACCAGGAGGTGGCCCAAGCAAGAGGCCGCACGCAATACCCCGCCTCCGGCTCAAGCCCCGGATGAGGAAGTGGCGCGGCCACAGAGACGAGGCGGAGGCCCGGCGAGAGCGGCGCGGGGGGGGGGGGGGGCGCCAGGGCGGGAAGGGGGCGGGGCCCCGGGGCGGAGCCACCGGAGCGGCGCGGGTTCTCAGGTGAGCGTTACACTGTCGGGGAGGGCCTTGCAGGCGCTTCAGGCTCAGGGGCGGAAGCAGCGCGGGCCGCGAGGGCGTAGGCGGGGTATCTGGAGGAGGCGCGGGGATCCTGGAGAGGGTCCAGCCCTCGCGGCCCCGGCCAGAGGCGGGAAGGGGCTCCAGAGCTTCGGTGAGTGGAGCTGCCCGCCCCAGACTCGGGACTGAGGGGGGCTTGAGGTAGGGGGCCTTGGCCCAGGTTCGAGTCCTGGCCCTCATTCCCAATCCGCTGTGTGACCTTGGACAAGTCTCTCTCCCTCTCTGAGCCTCAGCGGCCTCAGCTGTGAAAGGGAGTCAGGGAAGGTACGCTGAGAGTTCACACAGACCGAGGTTTGGGGGGAGGAAACTCCTGCCTTCCTCTTCTTTGTGGTCGCCTTGCTCAGGACGTTGGCAGCAAAATGAGGATGGTGGGAGTATCTCTAAGTCTCAAGTGACCTTGAGCAAGTCCCTTGCCGTGACTCACACTTTCATCATCTACAAAATGAGTGGGCTAACTTCTTTTAAGATGTCCTTAATGTTCGGTTGTTATTGATGTAGATGGAGACAAGGTAATGAGTACCCATTCACCGCAATGCTTCCCCTTTAGGGGTGTGATAGAATACCTTCTCCTAGGTTTGACTAGCCCCTGGCGTGAATTCCCCTTAGTTCTTGGATTCTGTGGTTCTGTTTGTTCTCCATCGCTCCTTGTAACTGGAGAAGTGACTTCATCCAAGAGTCGCTTGGCACCGCTTCACAGCAGAGCAACACCAGTATCTTCACTGGCCTAAAATCAAAGAGTGGTTGCAAGGAAAAGTCTGACTTTCCAACCTTTTTGTTTGTATTTCAATGGCAGGGAGGCAAGATGACTTCTCTGCCCCAAGCTTGGAACAGCTAAAGGGAAAAACAGTGCAAGATGAGAACAACAAAGGTCTACAAACTCGTCATCCACAAGAAGGGCTTTGGGGGCAGTGGTCAGTATCGATTGGTCTTTAGAGGTTTTGTAAGTTGGCTGAGGTTCTGGTGTGTGCAATGCCTTCAAATTACACACTGACTCGTGACAATTGAGGCTAAACAGACAAAGCAACAAGGAGGATGGCAGGACCCTTCTAAATGCATTTGCATTCAGACTTTTAAGGAACATTATGAATGCTGCCGGTTTACTACCTTTCATTTGTTGAATTGCATTGTTAATTACAAATCTTCCGTGTATGTTCCATAAAATTCTAGCCTGCACTGGTTTGGCAGGTAAGAGAAACTAAAACCATATATCAGTTTTTACATTGAGTGAGAGAGAAGCAGCATAGATGTGCACAGAGCAGGTATGGTCAAAGCATGAACTTTCGCCTGGCTTCTAGGCATGGGAAGAAGGGGCAGGATACAGCATGGTATCCTGCACTGAACTATAGTCTGAATATCTGCTCTACTTATAATTTTCCTGGTGACCTTGAACAAGCTCCTAGTGTACCTTATCTGAAAGTTGAGGGGCTTTAGAATAGTTTCTCTTAACATCTATTTTTTTTTTCCTTTCCTTTCTTTTTTTTTTTTTTTTTGAGACATGGTTCCCCATTTGCCCAGGCTGGTCTGGAACTCCTGAGCTCAAAGGATCCTTCCACCTCAGCCTCCCTAGTAGTTGGGATTACAGGCATGAGCCACTGTACCCAGCTCTCCTTAGCACCTTGAGTCCATAAATCTGAAGAATAAAAGGGCACTTAGTATACTTTTTTTTTCTTTTGTGAGGGAGTAATTTTCCGTTCTGTCTTGACAGCCTTATTCAGAAATTGGAGTTAACAATATAATGAGTCATTTTATTTTATTATTTATTGACTTATTTATTTTTTTTTGAGACAGAGTCTTGCTCTGTCGCCAGACTGGAGTGCAGCGGCATGATCTCAGCTCACTGCAACCTCCACCTTCCAGGTTCAAGCAATTCTCCTGCCTCAGCCTCCTGAGTAGCTGGGATTACAGGTGCATGCTACCATGCCCAGCTATTTTTTTTTTTGTATTTTAGTAGAGACAGGGTTTCACTATGTTTCCCAGGCTGGTCACAAACTCCTGAGCTCAGACAATCCGCCCGCCTCGGCCTCCCGAAGTGCTAGGATTACAGGCATGAGCCACCGCGCCCCACATGAGTCTTTTTAATGTTGTGTTTTAGGGTGTATTTACTTCTGCATTATGTAGATACAAGCCTCCAGAGGGAAAGGACGACCAAAAAGGGAAAACAATAGTTTCTCTATCATAGAGCCTTGTGAAGCTTAAGTAAGGTGGTACATGTAATGCATTTAGCAGAGTATTAGACTCTGTGCTCAATAAATGAAGCCGTTATAATTACCAGACTACAGGCATTGCTGTATTTAAACTACAATTTCTGCTAAAATGTACAGTCTATTGTTATTACTTTGTATGCTGTTGATATTGCCTAAGTATTTGTGGAGTGGAATAAAACATAACTTTTGGCAGAGAGAAGGATACAGTATATACAATGTATATAAATACATATTTTGATGTATAAAATACAAAGGTAGCTAGATGCTGTATCCAGTCTTCTGCAAGACTATAGATCAAAATACAACTAACAGCTGGACATGGTAGCTCATGACTGTAATCCTGGCGTTTTGGGAGGCCAAGGTGGGCAGATCATATGAGGTCAGGAGTTCAGGACTAGCCCGGCCAACATAGTGAAACCCCATCTCTGCTAAAAATACAAAACTTAGCCAGGTGTTGTAGTGCGTGCCTGTGATCTCAGCTACTAGGGAGGCTGAGGCACGATAATTGCTTGAACCCAGGAGGCAAAGGTTACTGTGAGCCAAGATCACGCCACTGCACAGCCTGGGCAATAGAGCAAGACCCTGTCTTTAAAAATAAAAATAAAAATAATAAAAAAGAAACAACCAACAGATATTTATTAGGCGTATACCTGTGCCAGACGCAATGATTATGAATACTGCAAGGTTCTTTGTCCCTAAAGAGCTTTCAGTTTTGTAAGACAGACATGCAAAAAGGAAATGATAAAACCAAGCAGAAGGGAATGTATTCTCAGGGACCTTAATTGAGACTGTGTAAATTAGGGGGGAAGCTTCAACGGAGGATTTGTCGTGAAACTGTCGGTGGAAACATAGCAGATAAAATTAGGGATGCTGGGTGCTGTGGTGTGTGCCTGTAGTCACAGCTACTCAAGAGGCTGGGACAGGAAGATCACTTGGGCCCAGGAGTTTCAGACTATAGGACATTATGTTGATTGGGTGTCTGAAATAAGTTCTGCGTCAGTCTAGTGACCTCCCAGGAGTGGGGGACCACCAGGTTGCCTTAGGAAATGTGAACCACCTCAGGTTGGGAACAGCAGGTCAAAACTCCTGTGCTGATCAATAGTGGGATTGTCCTTATAAATAGCCACTGTACGCCAGCCTAGGCAACAACAAGACCTTATCTCTAAAAGAAAACGAAACAAAAATTTGGGAGTAACCCATTGTTTGATTTTATTAGGCGAAATTTTTGTTGGATCTGGTTATATTTGAAATCTAGATATACTTAATTGTCATGATATTAGCATAATTAAAAGTGATGTTTTTCCTCCCAAATTAAAACAGCGAAACAGTCATTCTGTCTTTATGCTTCTGAGTTTGCAATATTTGAGAGAGTTCTCCCCATCCCTGGTAGAGGGGCAGGGGTAGATAAACATAAAAGCACATCCCTCTTATTTTATTTTATTTATTTATTTATTTTTGAGACGCAGTCTCACTCTGTCGCTCAGGCTGGAGTGCAGTGGTGTGATTTCAGCTCACTGCAACCTTCGCCTCCTGGGTTCAAGTGATTCTCCTGCCTCGGGCTCCCAAGTAGCTGGGATTACAGGCGCCCACCACCACGCCCGGTTAATTTTTGTAGTTTTAGTAGAGACGGGGTTGCGCCATGTTTGCCAGGCTGGTCTTGAACTCCTGACCTCAGGTGATCCATCCCAAAGTGTTGAGATTACAGGCGTGAGCCACTGCTCCTGGCCTCTCTGAGGTTATTTTCTTACTCCTGTTAAATCTAAAGATTTACTCTGAGGGTCACATTAAGATACTGTTTGGGAAATTCTTTGAACATTGAATAACTGTAAGGAATTGTGCTGTATCTATAGAAACCAGCCTGTTTTGTTCCTGTTATATGCCAGATACACAATATTTGAAGGGGTAAAAGGCTGTCCAGAAGCCTAATTCCCAGATACTGAGGGCTGCTCTGTCCCTGGAAGCAGTGCAGTAGTAGAGAGAGCACGGAGTATGGAGACAAAGGTACCTGAGCACCATCCCACTCCACTGCTCTTGGTGTTCCTGTGTGAATCCATTAGTCACTGTAAGCCTCATTTCAAAATAGAGCCTCATCTGTCAATGGGGTGGCAATACTATCCTGATAGGGTTGTGAGGAACCAGTAATGAGAACATACACAATGTACCTAATGAGTGTTTTTCTACTTGAAGTCGCTGAATTGTCTTTCAGATGATGAGCTAGTTGTGAACCCCAAAGTGTTTCCTCACATCAAGCTTGGAGACATTGTAGAGATTGCACACCCCAACGATGAATACAGGTGAGTGTCTCTTAGGATCCATGGAACTGGGCAATTCACTGTTTCCAGATGATGTCCAAGGGATTTGAAGGGCAGATAACTCTCTTTGCCTTTCAAAATGTTCATGCTGTGGTGGCTCAAGCCTGTAATTCCAGCACTTTGGGAGGCTGAGGTGGGGTAGGTCATTTGAGCCCGGGAGTTCGAGACCAGCCTGGGCAACATAGTGGGACCCTGTCTTAAAAAAAAAAAAAAAAGCTCATGCCTTCTAGGATTTGATCAACAAATAATTTTTCAAAAGTTGTTCATTCCTGCTCCTCCTTTTTTTTTTTTTTTTTTTTTTGAGATGGAGTCTAGCTGTGTCACCTAGGCTAGAGTGCAGTTGTGTAATCTCAGCTCATTGCAACCTCTGCCTCCCAGGCGTAGGTGATTCTTCTGCCTCAGCCTCCCCAGTAGCTGAGATTAGAGGCATGCGCCACCATGCCCGGCTAATTTTGCATTTTTAGTAGAGACAGGGTTTCACCATGTTGCCCAGGCTGGTCTTGAACTCCTGACCTCAGGTAATCCACCTGCCTTGGCCTCCCAACGTGCTGGGATTACAGGCATGAGGCACCGCAGCTGGCCTAATTTTTGTATTTTTTAGTAGAGAGTGGGGTTTCACCATATTGGCCAGGCTTGTCTCAAGCCATCCACCCTGCTAGGCCTCCCAAAGCACTGAGATTACAGGCATGAGCCACCATACCCAGCCGTTTTTTTTGTTTTATGTTTTTTTTGAGACAAAATCTCACTCTGTCACCCAGGCTGAAGTGCAATGGTGTGATCTCGGCTCACTGCAACCTCCGCCTCCTGGGTTCAAGCCATTCTCCTGCCTCAGCCTCCTGAGTAGCTGGGATTACAGGTGCATGCCACCACGCCTGGCTAATTTTTATATTTTCAGTAGAGATGGGATTTCACCATTTGGTCAGGCTGGTTTTGAACTCCTGACCTCGTGATCCGCCTGCCTTGGCCTCTTAAAGTGCTGGGATTACAGGTGCGAGTTACCGCACCATGCCCAACCTTTTTTTTTTAAAGAGACAGAGTCTCACTCTGTCACTCAGGCTGGAGTGCAGTGGTGTGACCTCGGCTAACTGTAACCTCTGCCTCCCAGGTTCAAGCGATTCTTCTGCCTCAGCTTGTCGAGTAGCTGGGACTGCAGGTGTGGGCCACCCCACCTGGCTAATTTTCACATTTTTAATAGAGACAGGGTTTTGCCATGTTGACCAGGCTGGTCTTGAACTTCTGACTTCAGATGATCCACCCGCCTTGGCCTCCCAAAGTGTTGGGATTATAGGCATGAGCCACTGTGCCTGGCCTCTTTCTGGTTTTAAAGCTGAGATGACAACTGAAGGGTTGTGTAGCGTTTATCCATTTCCTTTGGTGCATATGGAGTTTCTTTGTTTCTAAGGGAGCTTTCTCTCATTGTTGTGCTGTAAGTCACAGACTGTCCAGAGTGACCTATTTGCCTTTTGTAGGGGATGAAGGATGCTAGGGAGTTACTGCTCACGGTATCCCAACTCTCTGTTGCTTTCTTTTTCAGCCCTCTGCTTTTGCAGGTCAAGTCACTTAAGGAAGATTTACAGAAGGGTAAGAATTACATCATTCTTAGAATTTTTTTTTTTTTTTTTGAGACGGAGTCTGGCTCTCTCCCCCTGGCTGGAGTGCAGTGGCGCGATCTCGGCTCACTGCAAGCTCCGCCTCCCGGGTTCCTGCCATTCTCCTGCCTCAGCCTCCCAAGTAGCTGGGACTACAGGCACCCGCCACCGTGCCTGGCTAATTTTTTGTATTTTTAGTAGAGGCGGGGTTTCACCGTGGTCTCGATCTCCTGACCTTGTGATCCGCCCGCCTCGGCCTCCCAAAGTGCTGGGATTACAGGCGTGAGCCACCGCGCCCGGCCAGAATTTTTTATTTACTGCCTCAGAAACTGTAAGAAACCTCTCTTCATAATTTCAAGGGATGAGGGCAAGTAATTCTTTTCTTTTTTTAAAAAATTTTAATTTAATTTTCAATTCAGGCAGTACATGGGCATGTTTGTTACATGGGTATATTGTGTACTGGTGGGGATTGGGCTTCTATTGTATCCATTACTCACACAGTGAACCTTGTATCTGACAGAACAGATACAGAACATTGTATCTGTGTCTGAACATTGTATTTTTCAACCCTCATTCTCTTCTCCATCCTTCTTTTTGGAGTCCCAAGTGTCTATTATTTCCATCCCACTTATAGGTAAGTACATGCAGTATTTGATTTTCTGTTTGTGAGTTAGTTCACTTAGGATAACGGTGGCCTCCAACTCCATCTGTGTTGCTGCAGTGGATGTGATTTCATTTTTTTATGGCTGCAGTTCTCTTCTTATCAAATTGTGTTCCCGCTAAAAAAAAATTGTCAAGTTGACGCTTATAGTCCCAGCTACTCTGTACTCTGGAGGTTGAGGTGGAAGGATAATTTGAGCCCGATAATTTAAGGTTACAGTGAGCTATAATGGTGCCACCACACTCTAGCCTGTTCAACAGAGACCCTATCTCAAAAAAAAAAAAAAAAAAAAAAGGCCAGGCATGGTGGCTCATGCCTGTAATCGCAGCACTTTGGGAGACTGAGGCAAGTGGATTGCCTGAGCTCAGGAGTTTGCAACCAGCCTGGGCAAAACGGTGAAACCCCGTCTCTACTAAAATACAAAAAATTAGCTGGGTGTGGCGGCATGCACCTATAGTCCTAGCTACCCGGGAGGCTGAGGCAGGAGAATTACTTGAACCCGGGAGGCGGAGGTTACAGTGAGCCGAGATTGCGCCACTGCACTCCAGCCTGGGCAACAGAGCGAGACTCTGTCTCAAAAAAAAGAAAAGAAATACACAACCTGCCTGTTGCCCAGGTTGGTCTTGAACTCCTGGCCTCAAGTGGAGTTCCTCACACCTTGACCTCCCAAAATGCTGGGGTTGCAGGTGTGATCCACCACATCTGTCCCATTTTTTCACAAACGATTTGTTAAATGCCTAGTCTGGGTGAGTAGGGATTGGGGAGGAAGAAATATTTATGATTGCCCACCACATGTGCAAGGCACTGTCCTGGGAGCTTTGTGTAATCTAGCTTTATCTTCTCAACAACTCTTGAGTGAGTGAGGAAGTTTATTCTCTGCCAGACTATACAGTCTAGGCGTAGCCAGAAGCGGTGATTCCTGCTTACTCATTCTGGATTCAGATCCTTTGTTTTTCCCTCTTATCGCTATGCCATGCTGTTCAAGGAACCAGAATGTCAATTGACAGTAAATAAGATACTCTTAAATAGTTCTTAAGAGAAAAAAACAAAAAAATTCTGGGTTGCTTTAATGGGCTTTGATGGCTGGGTGCAGTGGCTGACACCTGTAATCCCAGCACTTTGGGAGGCTGAGGTAGGTGCATCACCTGAGGTCAGGAGTTTGAGACCATCCTGACCAACATGGAGAAATCCCATCTCTACTATAAATATAAAATTAGCCAGGCATTGTGGCGCACGCTTGTAATCCCAGCTACTCAGGAAGCTGAGGCAGGAGAACTGCTTGAATCTGGGAGGCAGAAGTTGCAGTGAGCTGAGATTGCGCCATTGCACTCCAGCCTGGGCAGCAAGAGCAAAACTTGGTCTCTAAATAAATAAGCTAATTAATTAAATAAAGGGCTTTGATGTCACCCACTCTTTTTTTTTGTTTCTGTTTTTTTAAGAGATGGAGTTTCACTGCGTTGCCCAGGCTGGAGGCTGGAGTGCAGCGGCACGGTCTTGGCTCACTGCAACCTGCGCCTCCTTGGTTCAAGTGATTCTCCTGCCTCAGCCTCCCAGGTAGTTAGGACTACAGGTGTGCACCACCATGCCTGGCTAATTTTTATATTTTTATTTTTATTTTTTTGAGAGGAAGTCTCACTCTGTTACCCAGGATAGAGTGCAATGACGTGGTCTCAGCTCACTGCAATCTCCGCCTCCTGGATTCAAGGGATTCTCCTGCCTCAGCCTCCCGAGTAGCTGGGACTACAGGCGCGCACCACCACACCTGGCTAATTTTTGTATTTTCAGTAGAGACAGAGTTTTACTGTGTTGGCCAGGCTAGTCTTGAACTGCTGACCTCATGATCTGCCCACCTCAGCCTCCAAAAGTGCTGGGATTACAGGCATGAACCACCACGCCCAGCCTAATTTTTATATATATATTTTTTTTTTTTTTTTTTTTTTTTTTTGAGACGGAGTCTTGCTCTGTCACCCAGGCTGGAGTGCAGTGGCCGGATCTCAGCTCACTGCAAGCTCCGCCTCCCGGGTTTACGCCATTCTCCTGCCTCAGCCTCCCGAGTAGCTGGGACTACAGGCGCCCGCCACCTCGCCCGGCTAGTTTTTTTGTATTTTTTAGTAGAGACGGGGTTTCACCGTGTTAGCTGGGATGGTCTCTCGATCTCCTGACCTCGTGATCCGCCCGTCTCGGCCTCCCAAAGTGCTGGGATTACAGGCTTGAGCCACCGCGCCCGGCCGATTTTTATATTTTTAGTAGAGATGGGGTTTCACCATGTTTGGCCAGGCTGGTCTCAAACTCCTCACCTCAGGTGATCTGCCTGCGTCAACCTCCCAAAGTCCTGGGATTACAGGCATGAGCCACTGCACCATTGCCCCTGCCTTTTTTTGTTTTCTCTTTCAGACAGGGCCTCTCTGTTGTACAAACTGGAGTGCAGTGGTGCAGTCACGGCTCACTGCAGCCTCAGCCTCCCTGGGGACAAGTGATTCTCCATCTCCCATCTCCACCTCTGGAGTAGCTAAGACCCCAGGTACCCAGCCCACAGGATCATGCCTGGCTAATTTTTTTTTTTTTAATTTTTACTCAGGCTGGTCTTGATCTCCTGGGCCCAAGTAGTCCTCCTGCCTTGGCCTCCTAAAGTGCTAGGATTACAGGCATGAGCCACCATGCCTGGCTACCCACTCATATTTAACCATTCAATATTTCAATTTGAGGAGAAAACATTCTGTAAAACCTGGCTACTCTGGTTACACTGCCTAAGGGTTAGCCCTGCTCTGCAAGGAGCAGTAAAAAAAAAAAAAAAAAAAAAAAAAAATTAAAGTTGTCATTTTTTTTAAATGTTTTATTTTATTTTATTTTGAGTTGGAGTATTCCTCTGTTGCCCAGGCGTGATCTTGGCTCACTGCAACCTCCACCTCTCAGGTTCAAGCAATTCTCCTGCCTCTGCCTCCTGAGTAGCTGGGACTACAGGTGCACGCCACCATGCCTGGCTAATTTTTTTTGTATTTTTAGTAGAGGCGGGGTTTCACCGTATGGGTCAGGCTGGTCTTGAACTCCTGACCTCGTGATCTGTCCACCTTGGCCTCCCAAAGTGTTGGGATTACAGGCGTGAGCCACCACATTCAGCCAATTTAAAGATTTTAAAAGAATTCTATAAAACCTTAATCCTAAAAATGGCCTTCATACCTTCCCCCTATCTCCTGTCCTCTGTTATGTTTCTTACCAGACTTAAGGGCTCATTGAAAAGTTTGTTTCTTCTTTACCACTGATAACTTCATTCCAAAGAGATCTCCTTCCTCTTCTGGAATTTTACAGGTCTTTGAACTTTCTTTTCTTCCTTCTTATTTTATTTATTTATTTATTGAGACAGAGTCTCATTCTATCACCCAGGTTGGTGTGCAGTGATACAATCTCAGCTCACTACAACCTCTGCCTCTGGGGTTCAAGCGATTTTTATGCCTCAGCCTCCCGAGTAGCTTGGATTACAGGTGCCCACCATCATGCCTGGCTAATTCTTGTATTTTTAGTAGAGACAGAGTTTCACCATGTTGGCCAGGCTGGTCTCGAACTCTTGACCTCAGGTGACCTTCCTGCCTAGACCTCCCAAAGTGCTGGGATTACAGGTGTGAGCCACCATACCCAGCCTCTTCCTTCTTAAATTCTTTCTTTTCCCTCCCTTCTCCCTTTTTCTCTCCATTTTTGTTGATTGCTTAGGCTCTGGTCTTATTTCACCTAAAAAAGCAGAGAATTGTTTAAATTCTAAGCTCCTGAAAGGAAGAGACTGTGTGTTGCCCATGTCAGATGATCAATTGTGTTGCTTACTGAATGTCTGAGTATTTATAGATTAGAATATATGGACCTGCTTTTTCAAAATGTGTTGTCTCAGCCAGATATTGTTTCTGTTTTAGAAACCATCAGTGTGGACCAGACTGTGACTCAAGTGTTCCGGCTAAGACCTTATCAAGATGTCTATGTTAATGTCGTAGACCCTAAGGTACGTTTTGTTTTGGACTTGAATATCTTTTTGGAATGATTAGCACCCTTCCTCAAGGTTAGATTACTAAGGAAACAACGGGTTACTTAAGTGTAGTATTCGACTATTAAATGTGTGACCTGCTAGGTGTGGTAATTTCAGCCCATCGGGAGGCTGAGACAGGAGGATCACTTGAGGCCAGGAGTTCAAGACCAGCCTGAGTAGCATAGCTAGACCTTGTCTTTATTAAAACTTTTCTGTTTTTTTTTGAAATGGAGTCTCGCTCTGTCACCCAGACTGGAGTGCAGTGGCACGATCTCGGCTCACTGCAACCTGTGCTTCCCAGGTTCAAGCCATTCTCCTGCCTCAGCCTCCTGAGTAGCTAGGATCACAGGCCCACGCCACCACACCCAGCTAATTTTTGTATTTTGTAGAGACGGGATTTCACCATGTTGTCCAGGCTGGTCTTGAACTCCTGACCTCAGGTGATCCACCTGCCTCGGCCTCCCAAAGTGCTGGGATTACAGGCAGGAGCCACCGCGTCCTGCCTACTAAAACTTTTCTAAAAGATTAGCTGGGCGTGTTTATATGCCTGTAGTCTCAACTGCTTGAAAGGCTGCAGCAGGAGGATTGCTTGAGCCCAGGAGATTGAGGCTGCAGTGAGCTGATGGCTGCACTATTGCATTTCAGCCTGGGCAACAGAACGAGACCTTGTCTTGTTAAACTAAACATGTAGGCCATGGGTGGTGGCCCATGCCTGTAATCCCAGCACATTGGGAGGCCAAGGCAGGTGGATGACTTGAGGTCAGGAGTTTGAGACCAGCTTGGGCAAAATGGTGGAACCCTGTGTCTCCTAAAAATACAAAACTTAGCTGGGTATGATGGTGCACCCCTGTAGTCCCAGCTACTAGGGAGGCTAAGGCATGAGAGTCACTTGAGCCCAGGAGGCGGAGGCTGCAGTGAGTGAGCTGAGATTGCACCACTGCACTCCAGCCTGGGCAACAGAGCACCATCCTGTCTCAAAATAAATAAGTAAATAAATAAATACGTAGCCTATATGTCATTTAGAATGTAGGCAGTATGTAGGTTGCATTTAAAACCCACCCCCACTTTTCTTGAAGCTTGTCCTAACCATTTTTTGTATAAAAAACTATATGTAAAATTTTATATTAAAATACTAACATTTTAGAACATATTCTCATTTTTCTTCAGGAAGTGATGTTATAATAGATAAAAATTATTGTTCAGAAAGTGCTATTGGCGTTAATAGGTAAATAAAGTGCATAGCTCAGTGTCATGTTTGTGTGCCAGTATCCAGACTAAAATACAGAATGAGTCCCCCACTACCCTTCACACTCAACGTGCTGCCATGGCTGTAGGATTAGTTGTAGATTTACCAACTATACTGACAAGTGTGCTTTGGCAGGATATAATTCTGTTTATCAGAGTTCTGCTACTGAATGGTCTTCCAGTAGTTTTCTTTTTTGCAAAAAGTTTTTTTCCATGGTAAGTGGGCATTACCTTGTGACTATAAAATGTGGCAAAGTAATGTCAGAGATATTATTTGATTATTCCTTTTAGGATGTGACCCTTGACCTAGTGGAGTTAACTTTTAAGGACCAGTATATTGGCCGTGGGGATATGTGGCGACTAAAGAAAAGTTTGGTAAGATGTGATTTATTTGAAAGTCTGTTACTTTTTTCCATTATGTGAATAATCCCTGTTTATTATAGGAGAAGAATATAAAATTGTTTCTGATTTCAGCATCTACAATTATTGTCAACATCTTGTGTATTCTTCCATTCTCTTTTCATTGTTTTTTTGATCTTTTATTTGTTTACTGTTACAGATTTTTACTCAGCATTTTTGGTTTAGATAGGAAGTTATACTGTATTTTACATTTGAGTGGAACCTTAGTTTTCAGGTTTTCACTTGATCCCCTTTGCTCCCCACATCTCCTCATGGACAGGTATTTATTATCCCTAATTTATAGAGGTAGAAACTGAGATTGAGAAGTTAGGTAATTACCCAAGGCTAGATAGTAAGTTGGCCCTTGGCCAAAACCCAGATCCTGTGGCTTCCAGATCACACTGCTTTTTGCTGAACCCTCCTCCCATTTTCCGCATGTATTCATTGGTTTTTTTTTTTTTTTTTTTCCCGAGACGGAGTTTTGTTCTTTCACCCAGGCTGGAGTGAAGTGGTGGGATCTTGGCTTACTGCAACCTCTGCCCACTAGGTTCAAGCGATTCTCCTGCCTATAACTGGAATTATAGGCACCCACCACCATGCCCGGCTAGTTTTTTTTTTTTTTTTTTTGAGACAGAGTTTTCTTGTTGCCCATGCTGGAGTGCAATGGCATGATCTCCGCTCACCACAACCGCTGCCTTCCGAGTTCAAGCGATTCTCCTGCCTCAGCCTCCGGAGTAGCAGGGATTATAGGCATGCACTACCATGCCCGGCTAATTTTGTATTTTTAGTAGAGACGGGGTTTCTCCTGTGGGTCAGGCTGGTCTCGAACTCCCGACCTCAGGCAATCCACCCACCTCAGCCTTCCAAAGTCCTGGGATTACAGATGTGAGCTATTGCGCCCAGCCTGTTTTTTTGTATTTTTAGTAGAGATGGGGTTTTCGCCATGTTGGCCAGGCTGGTTTTGAACTCCTGACCTCAGGTGATCCGCCTGCCTTTGCCTCCCAAAGTGCTGGGATTATAGGTGTGAGGCACCGTGTCCAGCCCATTTTGTTAACGAAAATATTTTTATTATATTTTAATTGTGTCTTTTAAAAAATTTTTTAATTTCCATGTTATTGGGGAACAGGTGGTATTTGGTTATATGAGTAAGTTCTTTAATGGTGATTGGTGAGATTTTGGTGCACCCATCACCCAGGCAGTATATACCACACCCACATTTATTAATTTTTTAATGAACATTTCAACTTGAAAAGATTAGTTCATCAGAATTGTGAACTGGTTCTGAAAATTCTCCTCATTTGAGGTTTTTTTTTTTTTTCCTCCCATTTTGACACTAATCAAAAGAAATGAAGTTTTTGTATACTATGAAACCACAAATTATAGGTGGAATTTCCGTACAGGGCATATTTTCAGGAAAAATCTGCGTTTTATTTGTTGAGGGTTCCATTTTCTAATGTGAGAGATAAAATGAGAAACAACATGATACTTAAATGAGTATGTAAATGCAGATATATATGTAAACATATGTGAAGATCAGTATATTTGTAAAGCTGGTCATTTATCATCCACTTGGTCTTTCCCATTAGCTATACTTGCCAAACTCTTTAAGCACCTACTGTCATACCTACCCTAACAGGTTTTCCTGTGGGGTAAGTCTATTACTCACAAGCTAGTTGAACTTTGGGTTGGTAGAAGAGATTAGAAAGCTAGGAGTTCTTGTTTGTGATTTTTCATGGCCTTAATGTTAATCAATCTCTCTCTTTGTCTTTCTCACCCTCTCTCCTTCCCTCCCTCCCTCCCTCTCTCTCCCACTCCTCTTAGGTCAGCACATGTGCATATATCACTCAGAAGGTGGAGTTTGCTGGCATCAGGTAGATATTATGTCACTCTTGCCTTATCTATGCAGTAACTGGGCTATATAAAGCAGTGGAGGCATATGGATGTCCATACAATAAAATGCATAAGAGTATAAAATGTTAAGATTGTTGGCTGGCCACAGTGGCTCACGCCTGTAATCCCAGCACTTTGGGAGGCTGAGGTGGGCGGATCATGAGGTCAGGAGATCAGGACCATCCTGGCTAACACGGTGAAACCCCGTCTCTGCTGAAAATACAAAAAATTAGCCGGGCGTAGTGGCGGGTGCCTATAGTCCCAGCTGCTCGGGAGACTGAGATAGGAGAATGGCGTGAACCCGGGAGGCGGAGCTTGTAGCGAGCTGAGATTGCACCACTGCACTCCAGCCTGGGCGACACAGTGAGACTCTGTCTCATAAAAAAAAAAAAAAAAGTTAGATTGTTGTAGCTCAAACAAACAACAAAATGCACTATAGTAGTTTGAGGCTTAATGGAAGAAGTTGATGAAGCCCCCTGGTGTTCTGTAAAAAAGGGAGTCGAAAAAAAAAAGGAGATAGAGACTCACAATTTTACAACTGGAAAAATCCTAGATGAACATATTTGAATCATACCTTCTCATTTTACACATTAGGAAACAGGTTTAGAAACAAAATGACTAGCACATTGGTTCCTGATTTGTTACCTTTTTAACTATATTGCTGCACTATTGATTTATTAAAACTATTTCTATATTTTAGTTTGTGAAGATAAAAGGGACTTTTTGAAATCCCCTTTAAATTTAAAAAGTGGCTGGGTGTGGTGGCTTACGCTTGTAATCCCAACACTTTGGGATGCCGAGGTGGGTAGATTATTGCTTGAGCCCAGGAGTTGAAGACCAGCCTGGGCAATATAGTGAAAGCCCATTTCTACAAAAAAATACAAAAATTAGCTGGGCATGGTGACACGCACCTGTAGTCCAAGCTACTCAGGAGGCTGAGGTGAGGAGATCGCCTGAGCCCTGGGAGGTAGAGGCTGCAGTGAGACGTTATCATGCCACCGCACTCCAGCTTAGGTCACAGAGTGAGACTGTCTCAAAAAAAAAAAAAAAAAAGTACAACATGCACATAATTAAGCATTCAAATAGTTCAGAAAGGTATCTCACGAAATATACATTCCTCTCTCCAGAAACAACTTGTGCCTTTCCTGAAATTTACTGTGTATACATAATCATATTTATATCTTTTTTTTTTTTCGAGACGGAGTCTTGCTCTGTCACCCAGGCTGGAGCGCAGTGGCGCGACCTTGGCTGACTGCAACCTCCGCCTCCTGGTTTCAAGCAATTATCCTGCGTCAGCCTTGTGAGTTGCTGGAATTACAGGCACCCGCCAGCACACCTAGCTAATTTTTTTTAATTTTTAGTTTTTGTATTTTTAGTGGGAATGGAGTTTCACCATGTTGGCCAGGCTGGTCTCGAACTCCTGACCTCGTGAACTGCCCACCTTGGACTCCCAAAGTGCTGGGATTACAGGAGTGAGCTACCGCACCCGGCGTATTTATGTCTTGTTAACTGACTTGTGATCCTAAGATTGGTCAGCATGGTCACAGGGTACAGTGTAGTCCCTCATAAAGATCCCCATCAACTTTTCTTTTTTTGTTGTTGTTGATACGGGTCTTACTCTGTCGCCCAGGCTGGAGCGCAGTGGTGTGATCTTGGCTCACTGTAACCTCCACCTCCCAGGTTCAAGCAATTCTTCTGCCTTGGCCTCCTGAGTAGCTGGGACTACAGGCGCGCACCACCATGCCTATTTTTAGTGGAGATGGAGTTTCACCATGTTGGCCGGGTTGGTCTCAAACTCCTGATCTCAGGTGATCCCCCTGCCTCAGCCCCACAAAGTGCTGGGATTACAGGCATAAGCCACTGCGCCTGGTCCCCATCAACTTTTCACCTAGTGGTTTAATCCATTGAGGATTGTTATAAAATGTTGATTTTCTTTTCTTTTTTTGTTTTTTTGTTTTTTTAATTCAGTCATCTCTTCTACATTTATTAGCCAGAATCTTTTTGTAAGTAACTTTTCATCATCAACTAGGGCTATTAGACCAGAATGAAATACTGATCCTAAAAAGAAAGAAAGGATAAAGGCTTCATTTTTTTCCCCCCAAAAAGGTGTTAATCATTGGAGGGCAGCCAAGTAAAATGACTATGGCATGAGGATCACTTGAGGCCAGGAGTTTAAGACCAGCCTGGACAACATAGCAAGACCTCATCTATACAAAAAAAAAAATATATATATATATGTGTGCGTGCGTGTGTGTGTGTGTGTGTGTGTGTGTATTTTGCTGGACTTGGTGGCTCACGCCTGTAATCCCAGCACTTTGGGAGGCCGAGGCAGGTGGATCGCAAGGTCAGGAGATCGAGATCATCCTGGGTAACATGGTGAAACCCCGTCTGTACTAAAAATACAAAAATCAGCTGGGTGTGGTGGCACATGCCTGTAATCCCAGCTACTCAGGAGGCTGAGGCAGGAGAATCACTTGAACCAGGGAGTCAAGTAAGGTTCAGTAAGTCGAGATCACACCACTACACTCTAGCCTGCCGACAGAGCAAGATTCCGTCACACACACACACACACCCAATTATGGCTAGGTGCAGTGGCTCATGCCTGTAATCCCAGCACTTTGGGAGACTGAGGTGGGTAGTTTGCTTGAGCCTGGGAGTTCAAGACCAACCTGGCAATATGCTGAAACCCCATCCCTACCAAAAAATACAAAAATTAGCTGGGCATGATGGCGCCTGTAGACCCAGTTACTTGGGAGGCTGAGGTGGAAGGATCACCTGAATCCAGGGAGGTTCAAGGCTGTAGTGAGCCTTGATCATTCTGCTGCCCCCTAGCCTGGGTGACAGAGTCAGATTCTGTCTAAAATAACAGAAAAAAGAACGGGGTTGGTGTCAGGGCTTCTCTAGTTTGAGGTACTTGGGAAACAGATAGGAGGAGCACTTGAACACAGGTTGAGGCTGCAGTGAGCTATTATTGCATTACTGCACTCCAGCCTGGGCAACAGAGTGAGACCCCATCTTTGAAAACAAACAAAAAAATGTGTTAGCGAGTCAGTGTTCTTTAAAAAATCCAAGCAACTAAAGCACAACCCAAGAAGTGACTAAATCTCAAGCAGCACAAAAAATGCAACCTAGGTTTATGCCTCCAATATCAGCAGATCTCTACTGGATGGGTATCTAGGGGTCAGGAAGCCTGGATCTGTATCTGCAGAGCCAGTGTTTAGCCATCACTGTGATTAGTGGTTCGAGTGATGTTGGGTAACTCTGGTAAACCCTTAGTCTTCACATCTGCAAAATGGAATAGTTGGTTTAGAATATTCTTCTGTGAAGGACCAGTTAATAAAAATATTTTAGACTTTGTGAGTCACAATAGATGTCAGGTCTATTGCATATTCTGTGTGTTTGTGTGTTTCGACCATTTAAAAATATAACAGCCATTCTTAACTGTGGGCCATATGAAAACAGGAGATAGGGGAGAGTTGGCTTGAAGGCTGTATGTAGTTTGCCAGCCTTGGTTTGGAAACCTATTTAGATCTCTCTCATTTTTTTTTTCTATTGCTTTCTCTTTTTAAATTATACACACACACACACACACACACACGCACATGTTGTATTCAAGTGATTCTCCTACCTCAGCCTCCTGAATAGCTGGGACTACAGACATGCACCACCATGCCTGGCTAATTTTTGTTCTTTAGTAGACGCGGGGTCTCACCATGTTGGCCAGGCTGGTGTTGAACTCCTGGCCTCAAGTGATCTGTACACCTTGGCCTCCAAAAGTGATGAGATTACAGATGTGAGCCACTACGCTCGGCTGATCTCTTTCTTTTTTAAGTTCTTTGTTTCTCTATGTAAATATCCTCATACAGTTCTAGATGGAGAAAAGAAAACCCTCACATAGTGTCAGTTTTTAACTTTATTTTTATTTATTTATTTTTGAGATGGGCTTCCTGTATTGCCCAGGCTGGAATGCGGTTGTGCCATCATACCTCACTACAGCCTTAACCTCCTAGGCCCAAGCAGTACTCCCACCTCAGCCTTCGGAGTAGCTAGGACTACAAGTGCATGCCAGAGCGCCTGGCTCTTTTTTTTTTTTTTTCGTTTTGGTAGAGACAGGGTCTCACTATGTTGCTCAGGCTGGTTTCCAACTCCTGGGCTCAAACGATCCTCTTGGCCCAGCCCCCTAAAGTGCTGAGATTACAAGCATGAGCCACTGCAGCTGGCCACTTTTAGACTTTTAAAGGTCTGTCCTGATATTTGGCTCAGGCATGGTTAAATGTAAACTACAGTCTTCTATCTTTTCTCCAGAAGACTTACAGTATTTCTACACTGGATCAAAGATTACTTTCTTTTGCTGACTTCGTGAATGCCTGAGAAAAAAGATGCTTTGGGCCTACTATGAGAAAAATAAAGTATAGTCATTTGTATAGTTAAATTCATTGTAAATGGTCAAAGAATTTCTGTGCAATTAAACTTTCAATCTGATAATAGTTAAGAACATATGAGCTGGGTTTGGTGGTTCATGCCTGTAATCCCAGCACTTTGGGAGGCCGAGGCGGGTGGATTACCTGAGGTCATGAGTTTGAGACCAGCCTGGCCAACATGGTGAAACCCCATCTCTACTGAAAATACAAAAATTAGCCAGGCGTGATGGCAGGTGCCTGTAATCCCAGCTACTCCGGGGGCTGAGGCAGGAGAATTGCTTGAACCTAGGAGGCAGAGGTTGTGGTGAGCCGAGATCGTGCCATTGTACTCCATCCTGGGCAACAAGAGTGAAACCCCATCTCAAAAAAACAAAACAAACAACAACAACAACAAAATATATATATATAGTAGCAAAATCTTATTTCCTATTGACTGACATTTTGCTTTTAAAAAATACCGTAAACCCTAGCCTGTTGGATCACATTGTAACTTTTTATTTTTATTTTTTTTGAGATGAGTCTCACTCTTTCACCCAGGCTGGAGTGCAGTGGCGTGATTTCGGCTCTGCAACCTCTGCCTCCCAGGCTTAAGCAATTCTCCTGCCTCAGCCTCTCAAGTAGCTGTTATCACAGGCACCTGCCACCATGCCTGGCTAATTTTGTGTTTTTGGTAGAGATGGGGTTTCACCATGTTTGTCAGGCTGGTCGTGAACTCCCAACCTCGGGTAATCTGCCTGCCTCAGCCTCCCAAAGTGCTGGGATCACACCACCTCTGGCCACACCAAGCTTGTTTTAGAGGTCCTGTTAATGTGGGGTTCGGATGATTATAAACAGAGCTGACTGGGTGTGGTGGCTCACGCCTGTAATCCCAGCACTTGGGAGGCTTAAGTGGGCAGATTGCTTGAGTCTGGGAGTGCAAGACTAGCCTAGACAACATAGTGAAACCCCGTCTTTACTAAAAATACAAAAAAATTAGCTAGGTGTGGCTGCGTGTGCCTGTAGTTTCACCTACTTGGGAGTCTGAGGTGGGAGAATCTCTTCAGCCCAAGAATTTGAGGCCACTCTGGGAGATAGCAAGATAGTAGATACGGGTTTTCACCACGTTGGCCAGGATGGGTTTCGATCTCTTGACCTTGTGATCCACCCACCTCGGCCTCCCAAAGTGCTGGGATTGCAGGTGTGAACCACCGTGCCTGACCTCCTTATTATGATATTAAATAAATACAAATCTCTTCTCAGGTCAGTCTTGTGACACTTGTTCATTCACAGATGTAACTGGGCAAAGGAGTATGAAAAACATCCCATTTGGTATAAGCCATAGGCCTGGTCCAGCCTTCTTCATTTTGGCATGGGGTAGACCCAGAGGGATTGATTGATTGTCCAGCATTTCCAGGTAGCCTGAGCTGTAACTCATAGTACACAGCATTTTCTGGGCTTTTATCTGATTTTTGTCTTCCTTTTTTTTGTTTGCTTTTTGTGTTTTGTTTTTTTGAGACAGAGTTTTACTCTTGTTTCCCAGGCTGGAGTGCAGTGGCGCAATCTCAGCTCACTGCAACCTCCATCTTCCAGGTTCAAGCGATTCTCCTGCCTCAGTCTCCCGAGTAGCTGGGATTACAGGCGCCTGCTGCCACGCCTGACTAATATTTGTGTTTTCAGTAGAGGCAGGATTTCACCATGTTGGCCAGGCTGGTCTTAAACTCCTGACTTCGTGGTCCGCCCACCTCAGCCTCCCAAAGTGCTGGGATTACAGGTGTGAGCCACTGCACCCAGCTTTTGTCTCCCTTTTTTATGACTGATTGTTTAGGTGCAGCAGGTTGGGAGAAAGAGTGAAATTGGTAGAAGATAAGGGCTTGAGGGGGTTCACTGAGGGATGATTGATTACAGGGTGCTCAGCTAACAGCTACCACTGTTCTCCAGGATAGCATTTTGTGTTAATACCTGCTGTAATTCTGCTTCTTGCTAGTAAACTTAATTGAGCACCTCCTATCCTCGCACTGTCCTGAACAGTTTCTGCACATTAATCTAGTTTAATTTGAAAACAGCTCTGTAGAAGGCTGGGTGCGGTGGCTCATGCCTGTAAATCTAGCAGTTTGGGAGGCTGAGGCGGGCAGATCACGAGGTCAGGAGATCTAGACCATCCTGGCCAACATAGTGAAACCTCGTCTCTACTAAAAATACAAAAAATTAGCTGGACATGGTGGCATGTGCCTGTAGTCCCAGCTATTCAGGAGGCTGAGGCAGGAGAATCGCTTGAACCAGGGAGTTGGAGGTTGCACTAAGCTGAGATCACTCCACTGCCCTCCAGACAGGGTGACAGAGCGAGACTCCGTCTCAAAAAAAAAAAAGAAAAAGAAAACAGCTCTGTAGGGCGTAGGCTTCATTGTCTCTTTTGTTTTGTTTGTTTTTTTGTTTTGTTTTTTTGAGACAGTCTCACTCTGTTGCCCAAACTGGAGTGTAGTGGTGCAATCACAGCTCACTATAGCCTTGACCTCTAAGGCCCAAGTGATCTTCCTACCTCAACCTCCTAGGTAGCTGGGACTAGCATGTGTCACCACACCTGCCTAATTTTTTGTATTTTTTGTAGTGACAGGTCTCACTATGCTGCCCAGGCTGGTGTCAACTCCTGGGCTCAAGCGATCTGCCAACCTTGGCCTTCCAAAGTGTTGCGATTATAGGTGTGAGTCACCACGCCTGGCCCATTATCTCATTTTTAAAGATAAGGCCAATGAACCTCATGAGGTTACTATGGCCACTCACCTAGTAAGTGATACTCAGCTGAGATTCTTGCCTAGACCAGTTTCTCTCCAGGCTGGTCAGGTCTGAAAGCCATGCTGTTTCTGCCGTACTATTCACCTTTTTTTTCTTTTTTGAGACGGAGTTTCGCTCTTGTTGCCTGGAGTGCAATGGCATGATCTCGGCTCACCGCAACCTCCGCCTCCTGAGTTCAAGCGATTCTGCCTCAGCTTCCTGAGAAGCTGAGATTATAGGTACCCATCACCATGACTGTTTGATTTTTTTGGATTTTTAGTAGAGATGGGGTTTCATCATGTTGTCCAGGCTGTTGTCGAACTCCTGACCTCAGGTAATTCACCTGCCTCGGCTTCCCAAAGTGCTGGGATTACAGGTGTGAGCTACTGCACCAGGCATGTATTGGTTTCATGTAAGACTTGTAATAACTTGTGTGTGTATCCTTTCAGAGCACAGGCTGGTGAGCTGTGGGTTAAGAATGAGAAGGTCATGTGTGGTTACATCAGTGAAGATACCAGGGTAAGATTTATAAAATACATTTTTGGTTTTATCTCCCCATCCCATTATGGCTAAGTCCTAAAATCAAAAATAAAACAAGGGTGGGGCAGGACACCAAGGTGGGCAGATTGCTTTATCCCAGGAGTTCAAGACAAGCCTGTGCAACATGGAGAGGCCCACCTATACAAAAATTAGCTAGGCATGGTGATGGGTGCCTCTGGTCTCAGCTATTCAGGAAACTGAGGTGGGAGAATTACCGGATCCCAGGAGTTCGAGGCTGCAGTGGGTCATGATTGCATCATTGCACTCCAGCCTGGGTGACATACAGCAAGACCCCGTCTCAAAAACAAACAAACAAAAAACACAAACAAAAATCTGATATGCTCTTGACTGCTACTGTTTGCCTACATGGAACTAGTAATATCAAGTTCTCTTGAAACTGTTTTACAGTTGAATGTCTCCAGTTTGGAATTGATCTTCATTTTCTTCTGAAGGGGTCTGTTTAATTTCAAACAGAAAGATAGCCGGGCGCGGTGGCTCACGCCTGTAATCCCAGCACTTTGGGAGGCCGAGGCGGGCGGATCACAAGGTCAGGAGATCGAGACCACAGTGAAACCCCGTCTCTACTAAAAATACAAAAAATTAGCCGGGCGCGGTTGTGGGCGCCTGTAGTCCCAGCTACTCGGGAGGCTGAGGCAGGAGAATGGCGTGAACCCGGGAGGCGGAGCTTGCAGTGAGCCGAGATCGCGCCACTGCACTCCAGCCTGGGCGACAGAGCGAGACTCCGTCTCAAAAAAAAAAAAAAAAAAAAAAAGATAGAGTATCTGGCCTGCAGAATGCCATGCCCATTCATACATAGCAAAAGTTAAGCCCTATGGAAGATCATGTCATAAACTTGAAGAGAGACCTTTGCCAATGAACGTTACCCATGCTGGTAAAACCGTATGTCTACCTTTGCTCGTTCCCATCTCCATGCCTTCTCTGAGAGCAGTCGTTTTCAACCAGGGGTGATTTTGCTCCCTTCAGGGGTCTTTTGACAATGTCTAAAGACATATTTGGTTGTCACAACTGAGGGGTTGTGAAATTGGCATCTAGTGAGAATCCTGCTAAACATGCTACACATCCAGAGCAGGCTTCCAGAGCAAAGAGTTATCTGGCCCAAAATGTTAATATGTTGTAGGGGTTGTCTTGTGCATTGCAGAATGTTTAGCAGCATCCCTGGCCTCTACTCACTAGATGCCAGTATCACCCACCACCCTTTACCCTACAAATCTACAAGTTATGACAGCCAGAAATTTCTCCAGACCTGCCAAATGTCCCCTGAGGGGTAAAATCACCCTTGGTTGAGACCCAATGTGCCCTTAGAGGGAACCACTCTACGAACCTCATTTTTGTAATTTCCTATTGTTTACATTGGATGTATTTACATTGTTTGTAAATATATGTATGTTTTGTGTGTGCGTATACACATGACCCAATTAATTGCCAGAGTACTCACCATAATCGTGCCTTTGCTTTCCTGCAAAGGTATCTGAATAGTGAGACTTAGCTATTTTATAAATGTTGGGGTGAAGAGTATTCCAGGCAGAGGAAACAATTTTCAGAAGTCAGTGTGGTGGAAGTATTGCAGACAGGCAGGGAGAACGATGTTGGTGAGGAGATAGGCAGGTTCCAGCCAGTTCATGTGGGGCCTTCAAGGTGGTTAGAACCAGTTTAGAGTTTTTCTAAGGAGAATTAGAATCCACTGATGGGTTTTAAGTGGCAGAGTGATACTTGAATTATGCTTTTAAACGATCACTACTCATTCAGTTGTATTTTGTTGAATAAAACCCTCCAAATCACCGGCTCTAATGGCCAAAGGTCAACTTTTCTCTGTCATGTAAAAGAAATCATGGGTATGTAATTCATGGTTGATACAATAGTGTCACCATTATTGGTGTCCTTGTGTCTTATTGTTCTGTTATCCTCAGGGTAGGGCTTCCATGTCCACCTAGAGCTGATATAATCATATCCATACTCCAGGCAGAGGAGAGAGGAAGGAAAGAGAGACGAGAGGTGTATCGCCCCACCAAGTCAGCTTCCTTTATGGACACAACACTTCCATTTGAAGCTTACAGGCCAGATTTTAGTCACTTGTAGCTGCTATGGAGGCTGGGAAGTTTTGTCTTTTGGTTGGGTCTCTTGCCTTTCAGAACAGAATCAGAAGAAGGGAAGAATGGATAGGCATTTAGCATTAAGTGCTGCAGCCCTTCTGGCTCTGGTATAGAGAGTTGTTTCCAGGGTCAAGAGTAAAAGCAGATAAGTGAGTTAGAAGACCCACTATAGTCTAGCAAGAAAATGGTGGTATGGACTAAGGTGAGAGCTGTAACAGTGGAAGGATGTGGGCAGGTATGAGACACATTTCTGGATAGGGTCTACAGAACTTGCTTGTAGATTGGATGTGAGGAGTGAAGGAAAGAGAAGGACTGAACAGCTAGGTAGATGGTGGTGCCATTTATGAGATGGGGAAGACAGGGAAGAAGCAGGTTGGGGACATTAGGAAGCTCCATTTGGGAGAAGTCTGTTGGACACCTGAGTGGAGGAATCACTAGAGGCAGTTGAGTCTGGAGTTCTCTTCATCACTTCTCCCATGTGTTGTTCCCCACTGCCCCCCAGTGTCCTCGCCACGCAAACCACTCATTGTTCCCCAACATGCTATCTTCTCTCTTGCCACTATGTCTTTACACATGCTGCCCTCTGTAACCTGAGGTGCCTAGACCCTGCGTTTCCCCTTCCCAAGCCACTCATCCAGGTCTCAGCTCTAGTCTTAGGATTCCCTGCTTCTGGAGAGCCTTCCTGGTCCACCAGGCTGAAAGTACCTCCATGGCACCCTGGATCTGTGCACTCATTAGCAGTTCCCACACTGCGGTAGGTGCGCTTGCTTGTGTGCCTTGTCACTGGACTGTGAGCACCCTCAGAGCAAGGATGCATCTTTAACCTTTATATGCCAAAGTTCTCTGGCATGTCTACTGGCACCTAGTAGTCTCTCAAATGTTGGTGGAGTGAAATATTAGACAGGCTTCATTGCCTCAAGAATTCATCATCTGGGCCGGGTGCAGTGGCTCACACCTGTAATCCCAGCACTTTGGGAGGTCAAGGCGGGTGGTTCACCTGAGGTCGGGAGTTCGAGACCAGCCTGACCAACATGGAGAAACCCCATCTCTACTAAAAATACAAAATAAACCGGGCTTGGTGGTGCATGCCTGTAATCCCAGCTACTTGGGAGGCTGAGGCAAGAGAATCACTTGAACCCAAGAGGCGGAGGTTGCCGTGAGCCAAGATCACATAGAGTGAAACTCTGTCTCAAAAAAAAAAAAAAAACAAAAAACCAAAGAATTTATTATCTGATTAGAGAAACAAGACTTCCAAATTTTCTTTTTAATTAATTATTTTTGAGATGGGGGTCTTTTTGTGTTATTCAGGGGTCCTTCCTGGGCTCTAGCAGGCCTGTTTCAGTATCTGGGATCACAGGCACATGCCACCACACCCATCAGAAAAACACGAGTTTATTTTTATTGTATTTATTTATTATTATTATTATTATTTTTGAGATGGAGTCTCGCTGTGTCACCCAGGCTGGAGTGCAGTGGTGCGATCTCAGCTCACTACAACCTCCGCCTCCTGGGTTCAAGAGACTCTCCTGCCTCAGCCTCCTGAGTAGCTGGGACTACGGGCACTTGCCACCACACCTGATTTTTTATATTTTTAGTAGAGACGGGGTTTTACCATGTTGGCCAGGTTGGTCTTGAACTCCTGACCTCAAGTGATCCGCCCACATCAGCCTCCCAAAATGTTGGGGTTACAGGGGTGAGCCACCACATCTGGCCAAAAAAATATTAAATAAGATGAGGCTGGACATGGTGGCTCATGTCTGTAATCCCAGGACTTTGGGAGGCCAAGGTAGGGGGATTGCTTGAGCCCAGGAGATTGAGACCAGCCTGGGCAATAGAGGGAGAACCCATCTCTCAAAAGAAAATTTAGCTGGGCTAGTGGCCCACACCTGTAATCTCAGCTGCTTGGGAGGCTGAGGCAGGATGATCACTTGAGCCCAGGAGTTTGATGTTGCAGTGAGCTATGATGGTGCCACTGCACTCCTACCTGGGAGACAGAGTGAGACCTTGTCTCTACAGACAGACAGAGGAAAACAACTTTAATTATAAGAACCTTGCATATTTATTATTATAACTTTTAGACAATATAACCTATATTTCTGTTCATTTCTCTGAATTTTTTTTTTTTTTTTTGAGACAGAGTCTCATTCTGTCGCCGAGGCTGGGGTGCAGTGGTGTGATCTTGGCTCACTGCAACCTCAGCCTCCCGGGTTCAAGCGATTGTCCTGCCTCAGCCTCCCCAGTAGCTGGAATTACAGGCGCTCACCACCATACCTGGCTAATTTTTGTATTTTAGTAGAGACGGGGTTTCGCCATGTTGGTCAGGCTGGTCTCCAACTCCTGACCTCAGGTGATCCACCTGCCTCAGCCTCCCAAAGTGCTGGGATTACAGGCGTGAGCCACCGTGCCCGGCCAGGAGCTTCAGTCTTTAAGGAGCAGGTCTCTGATGGACTAAAGGAGTGTTAGAGATTTACATTTTACGTTCCCTCTAAACTTCTTTAGAGCCTTGTGGAGGAAAGGCTCTGTGGTATAGCACACAGGGCTAGAAAACCACTTATGCTTTTCATTGAGGCAGTCTGAGAGTAATGGAAGTACAATGTGAGTTATAATTTATTAGACTGGCAACTCATCACCTGGCACATCTTAGCCCAAGTTCTGTCTTCGTAATGAGATTTCCATAACTTTCCCAGGTAGATTCACTGCCCTTTCCCCTGCATTTCTTGTGTAAATGTTCATAGAACCTTTGTATATGCTGGAATGTTTTGCATGTTTTTATCTTGTACTGTAAGCTCCTAGAGGATAGGGAACAGATCTTCTTTTCACTGTCTCTGAAACAGGACTCAGAGTAAGAGTTCAGTAACTATTTAAATGAAACAAAGAAAGCTTCGATGAAGTTTGCTGTTAGAGGTCCCAAGTCATGGCCCCAAGCTGTGGCTCATGCTTGTAATCCCAACACTTCAGGAGGCAAAGGTGGTAAGAGGTGAAGCCAGCTGGACTTTCTGGGTCGAGTGGGGACTTGGAGAACTTTTCTGTCTAGCTAGAGGATTGCAAATGCAGCAATCAGCACTCTTTGTCTAGCTAAAGGATTGTAAGTGCACCAATCAGCACTCTGTAAAATGGACCAATCAGCATTCTGTAAAATGGACCAATCAGTAGGACGTGGGCTGGGACAAATAAGGGAATAAAAGCTGGCCACCCTAGCCAGCAGCCCAACCCGGTCCCGTTCCACGTGGAAGCTTTGTTCTTTTGCTCTTCACAATGTATCTTGCTGCTGCTCCCTCTTGGTGAGCAAAGGTGGTCCATGCCACCTGTAAGAGCTGTAACACTCACTGCGAAGGTCTGCAGCTTCATTCTTGAAGTTAGGAAGACCAGGAACCCACTGGAAGGAACCACCTCTGGAGACAGTGTGAGGATTGCTTGGGCCCAGGAGTTTGAAACCACTCTGGGCAACATAGGGAGACTGCCTCTTTACAAAAATACAAAAATTTTGTGGCCTGGGGATGCACTCCCATAGTCCCACCTACTCGGGAGGCTGCAATGGGAGGATCATTTCATCCTGGGTGTCTGAGGCTGCAGTGAGCTGTGATTGTGTCACTGCACTCAGCTTGGGCGGCAAGAGTGAGATCCTATCTCAAAACAAAGGAAAAAAAGAAGTCCAACATCGCGGGATTCTTTTATCATTGCTTTAAAAAAAAATTGTGGTTAAAAAGCCTATCACAAAATTTACCATCTTAACCATTTTTAAGTGTATAGTTCAGTAGTGTTAAGAACATTTATACTGTTGTGAAGCAGATCTTCAGAACTTTTTCATCTTATAGAACTGAAACTCTATATGGTATTGCTTTTTAATACAATTGTGTTTTTATTTCAGGTGGTGTTTCGTTCTACGTCGGCTATGGTTTACATATTTATTCAGATGAGCTGTGAAATGTGGGATTTTGATATTTATGGTACTATTTGTAATGCTGATTGTAACTGCTAAGGGGAGAATTTTCTGGAACTACAAATGCTAATTCATGAATGCCCAGGGTCCCCCACATCATCTTCTAACAAACTTTAAATATCCTTGTGAGAATAATCCTATTTGGAGGTTAGAGTGTTTTCTTGTTCTGAAGATACACTGCTTTTTTCAATAATCAAATTTTTTTCAAACTACATTTTACGTTGAAGCCACAGCCTGTTAGTAGTGAGGCAGATATTAAATTTGGCTTCAAAAAATAAATAAATAAACTTGGTGTCTTAGAAAGTTGAGAATGAAACCACTTTGTACATCTGGCTGTTATGATCTTGTAAGATGTACAAAACAGGCTGGGCGTAGTGGCTCATGCCTTGTAATCCTAGCAGTTTGGGAGACTGAGGTGGGTGGATCACCTGAGGTCAGGAGTTGGAGACTAGCCTGACCAACATGGGGAAACCCTGTATTTACTAAAAATACAAAAATTAGCCGGGCGTGGTGGCAGGTGCCTGTAATCCCAGCTTCTTGGGAGGCTGAGGCAGGAGAATTGCTTGAATCTGGGAGGCAGAGGTTGCAGTGGACCAATATCACGCCACTGCACTCCAGCCTGGGAGGCAGAGCGAGACTCTGTCTTGGAAAAAAACAAGAAACAAACAAACAAAAAAGATGTACAAAATACACCTTTTTGGTCCCCTTTCTTAGAGAAGAAATTGCAAGCAATTTACTTAGGGAATTGCTTAGAGAAAAATTTACTTAAAGAAGAAATTTAGTTAGAGAAGAAATTGCAAACAAGAAATAAAGATTGTGCTCATGTTCTCACCTTCTTTTCATTGTTTCTTTTCAGGGGATTTGTATTTTGAGAAAGCTGTGAATGGTTTCCTTGCTGATCTATTTACCAAGTGGAAGGTACATTTCTTCTTACACACTAAGTCTCATTATGTAGACGTTACCCAATACAGATTTTAAAAATGCACTGTTTTTGTTAAATTGCCCTAAATTTAGCGATTTTAGCTAAAACCCAGACTCCAGATTTAAATTACCCTAATAATCTCAATTTATGAGAATTTATGAAAAACACAAAGCTAGCATCACACTCAATGGTAAAAGACTGAAAACTTTCCCCCAAGATGAGTAACAAGGTAAGTATGCTTGCTTTTGCCACTGGTATTCAACATTATACTTACTAGAAGTTCTAGACAGACCATTTAGGCAAGCAGAAGAGATAAAAGGCATCCAAATTGAAAAAGTAGTAAAACTATTTCTATTCACAGATAATATGATCCTAAATGTAGAAAATCCTCAAAATCCACAAAGTAAGTGTGAGAGCTAGTGCGTTCAACGAAGTTTCAGGATACCTAATCAACACACAAAATAATTGTGTTTCTATATACCAGCAATAAACAATCTGAAAGAATAAAATACTTAGAATACTTTACCCTACGAGCTGTAAGACTGGTCCACTAAAATCTATAAAATATTGTGAAAGGAGTTAATGGAGACCTGAGTAAATAGTAAGATAAGCTGTGTTCACAGATAGAAAGACTCAATATTGTGCATTTGGCAATACTACCCAAAGCAGTTTACAGTTTAGTGCAGTTCCTATCAAAATACCAGTGCCCCCTTTTTTTTTTTTTTTTGCAGAAATAGAAATGCTGATCCTAAAATTCATGTGGAATTGCAAGGGATCCCGAATAGTCAAAACAATCTTGTAAAAGGAGAACGAAGTTGGAGGACTCTCACTTTCTAATTTCAAAACTTACTAAAACCCTCAATCATCAGAATAGTGTGATATGACGTAAGGTTAGATATATAGATCAATGGAATTGAATTGAAATCAATCCGTACATGTATGGTCAGTTAGACAAGGGCATCAAGTTCTTTTAATGAGAGAAAGAATATTCTCTTCAACAAATTATTCTGGAACAACTGAATGTCCATATGGAAAAGAATGAATTTGAACCCTCACCTCAAATCATATATGAAATGGAACCAAAGTGAATCAAAGACTTAAATATAAGAGCTAAAATTGGCTGGGCGCGGTGGCTCACAACCTGTAATCTCAGCACTTTGGGATGCCAAAGTGGGCAGATCACTTGAGGTCGGGAGTTTGAGACCAGCCTGGCCAACGCGACGAAACCCTGTCTCTACTAAAAATACAAAAATTAGACCAGGCATTGTGGTGGGTGCCCTGTAATCCCACTACTCAGGAGGCTGAGACAGGAGAATCACTTGAACCTGGGAGGTGGAGGTTACAGTGAGCCGAGATTATGCCACTGTACTCCAGCCTGGGCAACAAAGTGAGACTCCATGTCAAAAATAAATAAATAAGTAAATAAAGAGCTGAAACTATAAAGCTGAGCCAGGTGTGGTCGCTCATGGGAGGTGGAGGTGGGCAGATTGCATGAGCCCAGGAATTCCAGACCAGCCCTGGCAATATGACAAAACTTTGTCTCCACAAAAACAAAAACTTAGCTGGGTGTGGTGGCTAAAAAAAAAAGAAAATAAAGAAGAAAGAATTTTTTAAAGTTTTATTTTTATTTTATTTATTTATTTATTTATTTTGAGACGGAGTCTCACTCTGTTGCAGTTACCCAGGCTGGAGTGCAGTGGTACGATCTCAGCTCACTGCAACCTCCGCCTCCCACGTTCAAACAACCTGAAAAAAAGAATTGAATTTTTTTTAAGAGACAGGGTTTTACTCTATCCTGTCACCTAGGTTGGAGTGCAGTGGTATAATCATAGACTGTAACCTCAAATTCCTGTACTCAAGGTATCCTCTTGCCTCAGCTTCTTGAGTAGTTGGGACTATAGGCATTTGCCAAGACAGCCAGCTAAATTTTTTCTGTTTTTAGTTTTGTAGGGACAGGGTCTCGTTTTGTTGCCTGGGCTACTCTTGAACTTTTATTTTCATGTGATTCTCTCACCTGCCTGAATTCTCCACCTGTTCAATTCTCCTGCCTCAGCCTCCTGAGTAGCTGGGATTACAGATGCCTGCTATCATGCCCAGCTAATTTTTTGTATTTTTACTAGACAGAGGGTTTTACCATGTTGGCCAGGCTGGTCTTGAACTGCTAACCTCAGGCGATCCGCCTGCCTCAGCCTCCCAAAGTGTTGGGATTACAGGCATGAGCTGCCGCACCCAGCCTAAAAAGTTTTATTTTATTTTATTTTATTTTATTTTTTGAGACAGGGTCTCACTGTCACCCAGGCTGAAGTGCAATGGAGCAATCATGGCTCACTGTAGCTTTGACCTCCTGGGCTCAAGGGATCCTCCTGCCTTAGCCTGAGTAGCTTGGGACTACAGGCGTTTGCTACCACACCTAGCTAATTTTTTGTACTTTTTGTAGAGACGGGGTTTTGCCATGTTGCCCAGACTGGTCTCAAACTCCTGAGCTCAAGCAGTCGCCCACCTCGGCCTCCCAAATTGCTAGGATTACAATAGAACTACCACGCCTGGCTGGGAAATTCATATAACCTTGTTCTTAGATATAACACCAAAAGCACAACCTCCAAATTAAAAGCAGATGAATCAGACTTCAAAATTAAAAACTTTTATTCATCGACAGACATTATCAAGAAAGTGAAGGGGCCAGACGTGCTGGCTCACACCTTTAATCCCAGCACTTTGGGAGGCCGAGGTAGGAGAATTTCATGAAGCCAAAAGTTCCAGTAGCCCAGGCAACGAAACGAGACCCTGTCTCTACAAGAATAAAAACAGAAAAAAATAGCTGACTGCATTGGCAAATGCCTGTAGTCTCAGCTACTCAAGAGGCTGAGGCGAGAGGATCCCTTGAGCACAGGAATTTGAGGTTACAGTACGATTGTACCACTGCACTCCAACCTGGGTGACAGGACAGAGTGAGACCCTGTCTCTTAAAAAAAAAAAAGAAGGCAACCCACAGAATGGGAGAAAATATTTGCAAATGATCTTCTGATAAAAGTCTGTTATCCAGAAAATACATAGAACTTCTATAACTCAAGAAAGAAAAGAAAAAACCCTAATTGACAAATGGGCAAAGGCTGCCCCATTCTCCATGATGTGATTATTTCACATTACATGCCTGTATCAAACATCTCATGTACCCCACAGATATAAACACCTACTATGTACCCATAAAAATTAAAAAATAATTAAAATTATTAAACAAAAAAATAAAAACAAATGGGCAAAGGACTTGAATAGACATTTCTCATGTCCAACAAGTACATGAAAAGATGCTCAAGATCATTAGTCTTTAGGAAAATGCAAACTAATACCACAATGAAATGCTGCTTCACACCCACTAGGATGACTATATACGTGTATATATATTTTTTGAGACAGAGTCTCGCCATGTTGCCCAGGCTAGAGTGCCGTGGCACAATCATAGCTCACTGCAGCCTTGATTGCCCAAGCTCAAGGGGCCATCCCTCCTCAGCCTCCTGGGTAGCTGGGACTACAAGCATGTGCCACTATGCCCTGCTACTTTTTTTTTTTTTTTTTTTTGGTGGAAATGAGGTCTCACTATGTTATCCAGGCAGATCTCGAACTCCTGAGCTTAAGTGATCTTCCCACCTTGGCCTCCCAATGTGCTGAGATTACAGACATGAGCTACAGTGCCTAGCCCATATTCTTTTTTTTCTTTTTTTCTTTTTGAGACAGAGTTTTGCTCTTATTGCCCAGGCTGGAGTGCAATGGTGCAATCTTGGCCCACTGCAACCACTGCCTCTTGGGTTCAAGCAATTCTCCTGCCTCAGTCTCCCAAGTAGCTGAGATTACAGGCGCCTACTGCTATGTCCAGCTAATTTTTTTGTATTTTTAGTAGAGATGGGGTTTCACCATGTGGGCCGGGCTGGTCTCGAACTTCTGACCTCAGGTTATCTGCCAGCCTCGGCCTCCCAAAGTGCTGGGATTATAGGGGTGAGCCACTGTGCCTGGTCCCATATTCTTTATTTTATTTATTTATGTATTTTTTGAGACAGAGTCTTGCTCTGTCGCCCAGACTGGAGTGCAGTGCTGCAATCTCAAACATGGCTCACTGCAACCTCCACCTCCCAGGTTCAAGCGATTCTCGTCCCTCAGCTTGCCGAGTAGTTGGGATTATAGGTGTGCGCCACCTTACCCTGCTAATTTTTGTATTTTTAGTAGTGTTGTGGTTTCATCATGTTGGCCAGGCTGATCTCGAACTCCTGGCCTCAAGTGATCTGCCCACCTTGGCCTCCCAAAGTGCTCGATTACATATTCTTGACAGCATTATTCATGTTAGCTAAAAAGTAGGATAACACAAATAACAAATGTCTTTCAGCTAAAGTATAGATAAATAAAATGTATATCCATACAATATACTAGTAGTCTGCCATAAAGAAGAATGAAGTACTAACACATGCTACAGCATAGATGAATCTTGAACACGTGCTAAGTGAGAGAAGCCAGACATAGTGGATCAAATACAAATCATAGGATCTTATGTATATGAAATGTCCAGAATAGGTAAATATATAATATAGAGATCAGTGGTTGCCAGGAACCGAGGGTGGGGAGTGACTGTTTAATCAGTTTGGGATTTCCTGTTGGGGTGATGAAAATGTTTTGGATTTAAATAATGGTGATAGTTATACAACATGGTGAATGTATTAAATGTCACAATGGCAATATGTATATGTGTTTTACCACTATTAAAAAATTATTTCATTCAATTATCCCACCTTGATTTCACATGAAAACGTTTTGATGAAAAAGTATTTGAAGTCACATGATGTAATGTAAAAGAGTAGAGTTTGTATTAAGGCAGACTGGGTTTTAAATGATCTCGTTAGCTTGCTTTTTTTTTTTTTTTTAAATTAAGAGACAGGGTCTTGCTATGCTGCTCAGGCTGGTCTTGAACTCCTGGGCTCCAAGGATCCTCTCACTTAATCCTCCTCAGTAGTTGGGACTACAGGCGCAGGCCACTATGCCTGGCTGATTAGCTTTTTCATCTCCAAGGATTAGTCTCTGAGGCTCCATTTCTTCAGCTGCAAAATGAAGATAATAATAGACCCTCTCATCACATCGCTTATGAATTGAGACACTCCATGCCCACGTCAGCCCGTTGTGAGCCCATTGTGTTTTCCTGTATATCACTTGCACTAAAATTAGATAAGGGTGCTGAGTTTGGAGCTCTTGGAGTCCAGTGAATTAATTGGTAGTCAGTGAAGGTCTGCTGTTTCCTAGCACTCTGCTCTTGGTACTGTGGCTTGTATTTAGGAATTTCTGTCCACTTGAGATATATTTATGAAATGTGCATTATATTATGTACCTTATATAGTGAGTGCTGAATTCTTTAGTCACTAAGCGTACTTGGGATAAAGATGGGGTTGGTCAGTAGAGGCTGTTGTCTTCAGAGACCCAGGAGGAACTGAAACTGAACTTGCTAGCTCACTGATGCAAGCCACTTTTCATATTCATTTGTAAACACCCTACTTCCAGGATATTGATCTCCAGACTCCATAGAAATGTTTATTCTCTTTAGTCCCCGTCGCTGTCCAAAGGTAGTTCTTTGCCTTGGCTTATACCACTGAGTCTGGAGCAAACCTCCACCCTCGTCCTATGAGACAAGTAGGGTGTGGGAGTGTCTTTGATTCTTAAATCCACCACCATGGGTGCTGTTCTTGTTCCCTAGACCACAGTTCTGCAGAAATTAAAAAACACTGTAGGCCTGGCATTGTGGCTCACGCCTGTAATCCCAGCACTTTGCCAAGGCTAGTGGATCACTTGAGCCCAGCCTGGGGATTATGATGAAACTCTTATCTCTCTTTTTTTTTCTTTCTTTTTTTTTTGGACGGTGTCTTGCTCTGTTGCCCAGCCTGGAGTGCAATGGCACAATCTTGGCTCACTGCAGTCTCCACCTCCTGGGTTCAAGTGATTATCCTGCCTCACCCTCCCGAGTGGCTGTGACTTTAGGCGCGCGCCACATTGCCTGGGTAATGTAGAGTTTCGCCATGTTGGCCAGGCTGGTCTCGAACTCCTGACCTCAAGTGATCCACCTGCCTCAGCCTCCCAAAGCACTGTGATTACAGGCGTGAGCCACCACGCCCAGCAGAAACCCTGTCTTTACAAAAAATGCAAAAATTATCTGGGCCTGGTGGTGCTTGTCTGTAGTCCCAGCTTTTCGGGAACTGGGAGACAGTGACCATTATTTACTGCTGATTTTCAGCTTTCCAATCGCTTTCCACATTCCCGGCACTTTAGGTAACTTTCCCAAGGTCACATAGTGGCAAGTTTCAGGGCCAGGACTCCATCTAGGTCTTCTGACTCCCAGCAGTACTCTGTCTCCTGCACTGCAGCCTGTAGTTACATGAAGCTATTCAATATTGTGCACTGCTGCTAAGCCACCTGGATTAAGAATATTATGTGCAGCTGGGCCTCACACCTATAATCCCAGCACTTTGGGAGGCCGAGGCAGGCCGATCACTTGAGGCCACAAGTTTGAGACCAGCCTGGCCAACATGGTAAAATCTTGTCTCTTCTAAAAATACAAAAATTACCTGGGTGTGGTGGCCCATGTCTGTAACCCCAGCTACTCGGGAGGCTGAGGCAGGAGAATTGCTTAAACCTGGGAGGTGGAGGCTGCAGTGAGCTGAGATCGTGCTACTGCACTCCAGACTGGGCAACTGAGTGAGACTCTGCCTCAAAAAAAAAAAAAAAAGAATAAGGCTGGGCATGATGGCTCACACCTGTAATCCCAGCACTTTGGGAGACTGAGGCAGGAGGATCATGAGATCGGGAGATCGAGACCATCCTGGCCAACATGGTAAAACCCCGTCTCTACTCAAAATACAAAAATTAGCTGGGCATGGTGATACACTCCTAAAGTCCCAGCTACTTGGGAGGCTAAGCCAGGAGAATTGCTTGAACCCAGGAGGCGGAGGTTGCAGTGAGCTGAGATTGTACCTTTGCACTCCAGCCTGGTGACAGAGTTAAGACTCATCTCAAAAAAAAAAAAAAAAAAATTATGTGCATGCAGTCTGCTTCATAGTGAAGTAGATGAAACAAACGTTAACCCTGTTGTTCTGTACTCATGCTTAGGAGAAGAACTGTAGTCATGAGGTGACAGTGGTCCTGTTTTCTAGAACTTTCTATGATGCAAAATCTGTTGGTGAGTAACTCTTTCTCTCCTACAGTTGTTTTTTTATTAGGCTTCCCCCAACCCCACCCCAGCCATTCCCTCTCATTTTTTTCCTCGATGCGCTTTTCCACTGTTCCCATCTTTTCTGTTATGAGGACGGTGTAAAAAGGAAAGTAGCACAGTCCATTAGTGGATGCAAGAGGTCTGTGGGCTGTGATTCATCTTAAAACCAACTTAAAAGACAGTTGGCTGGGCACAGTGGCTCACGCCTATAATCCCACAACTTTGGGAGGCTGAGGTGGGCAGATCACCTGAGGTCGGGAGTTGAAGACCAGCCTGGCCAACATGGTGAAACCCCATCTCTACTAAAAATACAAAAATGAGCCAGGTGTGGTGGTATGCACCTGTAGTCCCAGCTACCCAGGAGGCTGAGGCAGGAGAGTCGCTTGAACTCAGGAGGCAGAGGTTGCAGTAAGCTGAGATCTTGCCACTGCACTCCAGCCTGGGTGACAGAGCAAGACCTTGTCTCAAAAAAAAAAAAAAAAAAAAATTGGACAGTTATGTTTAATTTTTTGGGATGCAAATCTTTTTTTTTTTTTGAGACAGAGTCTTGCTCTATTGCCCCGGCTGGAGTGCAGTGGCGTGATCTCAGCTCACTGCAAGCTCTGCCTCCCAGGTTCAGGCCATTCTCCTGCCTCAGCCTCCCCAGCAAATGAGACTACAGGTGCCCGCCACTATGCCTGGCTAAGTTTTTTGTATTTTTAGTAGAGATGGGGTTTCACCATGTTAGCCAGGATGGTCTTGATCTCCTGACCTTGTGATCCACCTGCCTTGGCCTCTCAAAGTGCTGGGATTACAGGCGTGAGCCACCGCGCCTGACCTATGATGCAAATCTTTAACCCAGAAGGGGAAGCTGACAAAACTGAATTTCTTTTCTCAACCTGAACTGCATACTCCATTTTCTCTATTTCAGATGAATTTCCTGAGATAAACCGAGCCTCAATTCGACAGGATCATAAGGGGAGATTCTATGAAGACTTTTACAAGTATGTTTGGGTGCTTTCCTGTACTTTTTATTTATTTATTAGTTGTTTCTTTCCTAACTTAAAAAAATGCCAGCCTGGGCATCGTGGCAAAACCCTGTACCAAAAATACAAAAAAATTAGCTACCTGTTGTCCTAGCTACTTGGGAGGCTGAGGTGGGAGGATCACTTGAGCCTGGGAGGTGGAGGTTGCAGTGAGCTGAGATCACACCACTGCACCCTAACCTGGGAGAGAGACCCTGTCTCCAAAAACAAACAAACAAAAAAGAATAAATAAACCTTTTGATTTTGAAATGACTTTAGATTTATAGAGAAGTTTCAAAGGTAGTACAGTTCCTGTATACTCTTTGCTCTGTTTCCTCTAATGTTAACATTTCATAACCAAGTTACATTTGTGAAAACTATGTTAACATTGGTACATTACTATTAAGTAAATTCAGATGTTTTTCAGATTTTAGCACTCGTGTACTTGCCGTGTCTAATCCAAGATACCACATTGCATTTAGACCTTCTAAATGTTCTATTGTGAAAAACTTCATCATTCAGAAAAGAAGAACAAATAATATAATGAGTCCGTATACCCAATATCTGAATTTAACAGTTATTATTTTGTCATATTTAATTCATCTGGTTTTTTCAGTGCCACCGACTATCAATATTGTAACATTTTATTCCTATACATATTCAAAAAAGGCATTTTTATATCTGACAAGATTTTTTATATCTGACAAGAATATCATTATTATGTTTAACATTATTATTTTGTTTGTTTGAGACGGGGTCTCCCTGTCGCCCAGGCTGGAGTGAAGTGGCACAGTCTCGGCTCACTGCAAGCTCCACCTCCTGGGTTCACGTCGTTCTCCTGCCTCAGCCTCCTGAGTAGCTGGGACTACAGGCACCCGCCACCACGTCTGGCTAATTGTTTTTTGTATTTTTAGTAGAGGTGGGGTTTCACCATGGTAGCCAGGATGGTCTCCATCTCCTGACCTCATGATCTGCCCGCCTCCGCCTCCCAAAGTGCTGGGATTACAGGCGTGAGCCACCACGCCTGGCCTTTTTTTTTTTTTTTCTGAGACACAGTTTCACTCTGTCGCCCAGGCTGGAGTGCAGTGGTCATGTAAGCTCATTGCAAACTCCGCCTCCCAGGTTCAAGGGATTCTCGTGTCTCAGCCTCCCCAGTAGCTGGGACTACAGGCACCCGCGACCATGCCTGGCTAATTTTTTAAAATTTTTGTTAGAGATGCGGTTTTGCTATGTTGGCCAGCCTGGTCTCCAATCCTGAACTCAGGTCATCCACCTGCCTTGGCCTCCCAAAGTGCTGCAATTATAGGCCGGAGCCACCACGCCCGGCTGACACCACTATCTTATTGAGATGGTAATCAGATAGTAACAGTTACTGTTTTGTCGGGACTTAGCATGAATGAGTTACTCTTCTAAGCACTTTACATGACTTGATTCATTTAAATATCGCTGCATCCCTATGGGATAGATACTGTTACCCCATTTTACAGATGTGGAAACTTGGACACAGAGTTTCAATAACTTATCCAAAGTCCATAACATATTAAGCGGTGGAGCATGGACTTGACACAGTCAATCTAGTTCAGAGTCTGTGCTTTTTGACCACTGTATTCCTCAGCCTCATACGGATTATATTTTAGATTATTTGTTCATCTTCTGTTGGATCCTGTACCCCTTGGAGAATTTTATGAAAGTGATGGGCCCTGTGCTGTACTGACACCTCCACTCATCCCCTTATGCAGATGAATTCTGCATACCTCTAATTCAGTGAATTCCAGGAACCATGAGAGCTCTTTTGGCTTAACAGTATATGAAGTTTTATCTGTATAATGAATATGAATTAGTTTGAGCATAATCAGTTATAGAAAGTACTATATAAGGCATGAATGTGTGAATTACGAATGTAGATTTTTAGGTGTATGTGACTATATATTTTTAATATATGAAAGTTTATGTCATTACAAAGTCATCCTCAACATTTTTTAGATTGAGAGAAACTGGCTATCTTTTTCTTACTGAGAGAAACTGGTTATCTTTTTCTTACTGCAAAAACAATACAGGTTCATTTTAGGAAAATCACAAAATAGGCCAGGCGTGGTGGCTGATGCCTATAATCCCAGCACTTTGGGAGGCCAAGCCAGGCACATTGCCTGAGCTCAGGAGTTTGAAACCAGCCAGGTCAACATGGAAAAATCCTGTCTCTACAAAAAATGCAAAAAATTAGCTGGGCACGGTGGTGCGTGCCCATAGTTTCAGCTATTTGGGAGGATTACTTGAGCCTTGGAAGTTGAGTCTGCAGCGAGCCAAGATCGTGCCACTGCACTCTAGCCTGAGTGACATAGTGATACCCTGACTCAGAAACAACAACAACAACAACTATAAAAGCACACCAAAGTATAGTTAAGTAGAGAGGAATTCAAAGCACACTCAATTCCATCTCCCGAATACAGTCTTCATTATGTTGGTAAATCAACCCCTATTATCTGTATTTAGGAGAAAAATTAATTTTCACAAGATATGATCGCAAATTGCATGTGATTTTTTTTTTTTCTTTGAGAGGGAGTCTTGCTGTGTTGCACAGGCTGGAGTACAGTGGTGCAATCTTGGCTCACTGCAGCCTCCACCTCCCGGGTTCAAGCAATTCCCTGCTTCAGCCTCCGGAGTAGCTGGGATTGCGGGCGTCCACCGTCACGCCAGGCTAATTTTTGTATTTTTAGTAGAGACGGGGTTTCACCATCTTGGCCAGGCTGTTCTTGAACTCCTGACCTCAGGTGATCCACCCATGCCAGGCCTCCATGTGATTTTTTTACATGTTTTATTGTTTTTATTTCTTTTTGAGACAGTGTCTTGCTGTCACCCAGACTGGAGTGCAGTGGTGCAATCTCAACTCACTGCAAACTTTGCATCCCGTGTTCAAGTGATTATCCTGCCTCAGCTTCATGAGTAGCTGGGATTGCAGGTACCCACCACCGTGCCCGGTTAATTTTTGTATTTTTAATACAGACTGGGTTTCACCATGTTGGCCAGGCCGGTCTCGAACTCCTGACCTCAGGTGATCCACCTGCCTCGGCCTCCCAGAGTGCTGGGATTACAGGTGTGAGCCACCGCGCCCGGCCCACGTGGTTCCCTTTTTATGTGTTTTAAACCTTCATTTTATTTCTTTTTCTTTTTTGTTTTTGAGACGGAGTTTTGCTCTTATTGCCCAGTCTGGAGTGCAGTGACACGATCTCAGCTCACCGTAACCTCTGCCTCCTGGGTTCAAGCGATTCTCTTGCCTCAGCCTCTCGTGTAGCTGGGATTACACGCATGCGCCACCACACCCAGCTAATTTTGTATTTTTAGTAGAGACGGGGTTTCTCCATGTTGGTCAGGCTGGTCTCGAACTCCTGACCTCAGGTGATCCCCCTACCTCGCCCTCTTCAAATGCTGGGATTACAGGCATGAGCCACCGTGCCCGGCCATAAACCTTCATTTTCTACTTTGTCACAAATGCCAATCCATGTTAAACACCCTACTTCCATAGTATCTTTTTTGTTTTGAGACAGAGTCTCGCTCTTTTGCCCAGCCTGGAGTGCAGTGGTGTGATCTCAGCTCACTGCAAGCTCTGCTTCCTGGGTCCGCACCATTCTCCTGCCTCAGCCTCCCAAGTAGCTGGGACTACAGGCGCCAGCCACCATACCTGGCTAATTTTTTTGGTTTTTTTTTAGTAGAGACAGGCTTGACCGTGTTAGCCAGAATGGTCTCGATCTCCTGACTTCATGATCTGCCCACCTTGGCCTCCCACAGTGCTGGAATTATGGGTGTGAGCCACTGCGCCCAGCCCACTGTATCATTTTTTATTTCTAAGTAGAAATTACATTGGGTTAGTATTGTTGAAAATTGAGGTGACTTCCAGCTTTTCGCTATTCTCAACAGTATTGCCAGTGAACATTCTTACAGATAAGTTTTTAAGCATATCTTTAGTTTTTATTATAAATTCTCAGAAATGGAGCTATTAGGTCAAAGGATGGTCTGTGTTGTAAAGGCTATTTGTACAGCCAATGTACCCTCCATTAAAGTAGAAGATCCTGTTTTCCTAGCAGCAATTTCTGTGTCCTCACCAACACTGAAGGTTTTTTTTGTTTTTTGTTTTTTGTTTTTGAGATGGAGTTGCGCTGTGTCTCCCAGCCTGGAGTGCAGTGGCTCGATCTCGGCTCACTGAAACGTCCGCCTCCTGGGTTCAAGTGATTCTCCTGCCTCAGCCTTCCAAGTAGCTGGGATTACAGGTGCCTGCCACCATACCCAGCTAATTTTTGTATTTTTAGTAGAAACGGGGTTTCACCATGTTGGCCAGGCTGGTCTTGAACTCCTGACTTCTTTATCCACCTGCCTCAGCCTCCTAAAGTGCTGGAATTGCAAGTATGAGCTACTGCACCCAGCATCTTTTTTTTTAATGCTTCTTTCCCAATTGGATTGGCAGAAAAATAAGCTCACTGAGTCTTTTGTTTGTTTTTTGCGACAGAGTCTCGCTCTTTCACCTAGGCTGGAGTGCAGTGGTGTGATCTTGGCTCACTGTACTCCAATTACACTCTTTTTGAAACCTTGTAAGGAACCTGATGTTCTGTATTTAAAGTTGCTGTATTAGTCCATTTTCTCACTGCTATAAAGACATACCCAAGACTGGGTAATTTATAAAGAAAAAAGATTTAATTGACTCATGGTTCTGCATGGCTGTGGAGGCCTCTGGAAACTTACAATCACGGTGGAAGGCGAAGGGGAAGCAAGACACGTCTTACCATGGTGAAGCAGGAAAAAGAGCAAGCACAGGGGAAAGTGCCCCTTTTAAACCGTCAGATGTCATGAGAACTCCCTCACTATCACAAGAACAGCATGGGGGAAACCGCCCCCATGATCCAATCACCTCCCACTAGGTTCCTCCCTTGACACATAGGAATTACAATTTGAGATGCAGTTTGGGAGCGACACAGAGCCAAACCATATCAGCTGCTCAACATCCATTTTATGATAATACTCTTTTCAGAGTGGTGGTGCAGAATGAGAGAAGAGAAGAATGGACTTCACTTCTCGTGACCATTAAAAAACTCTTCATCCAGTATCCAGTGTTGGTGCGACTGGAACAGGCAGGTACTGCTTTCATGTAATAGAAGGTGCAGTGGGACAGGAAGTGTAGGAAGGGTCTGGGAGACAGAGGAGAGATTTGTGCTTATATCTCTCCTATGGCCGTGTGCAGTTTCGGCTTTTGATCAGGTTTCTGTTTCCATTTGGATCCCAATTGTACATTTCGTTATGCAGTAAGTTCAACAGTGTCCCTCATACAGGGAGTGAGGCCTTGTGGAGCCAGATGCCGTCCACTTTTTTTTTTTTTTTTTTGAGACAGGGTCTCACTCTGTCATCTAGGCTGCACTGGAGTAGAGCAGTCGTACTTTAACTTTAAACCCCTGGGGCTCAAGCAATCCTCCTGCCTCCATCTCCCGGGTAGCTAGGATGACAAGCACACACTACCATGCCCAGATAATTATTTCATTTTTTGTAGAGACAGAGTCTCACTGTGTTGACCAGGCTGGTTTCAAACTCCTCATCTTAAGCGATCTTCCTGCCTCTACCTCCCAAAGTGCTGGGATTACAGGTGCGAGCCACCATGCTCAGCCACCACTTATTTAAGAGTTCATCTTTGGGCTGGGTGCGGTGGCTCACACCTGTGATCCCAGCACTTTGGGAGGCCAAGGTGGGCGGATCACGAGGTCAGGAGTTCAAGACCAGCCTGATCAATATGGTGAAACCCTGTCTTTACTAAAAATACAAAAATTAGCCTTGCGTGGTGGCACATGCTCGTAGTCCCGGCTACTCGGGAGGCTGAGGCAAGAGAATCGCTTGAACCTGGGAGGTGGAGATTGCAGTGAGCCAAGATCGCACCACTGCACTCCAGCATGGGCAACAGAGCAAGACTCTGTCTCAAAAAAAAAAAAAAAAGAGAGTTCATCTTTCGTGAGATGTTTTTCTTTCTCTTGTATATTTTGCTTCAGAGGGCTTTCCTCAAGGAGACAATTCTACCTCAGCACAAGGAAACTACCTGGAGGCCATCAATCTGTCATTCAATGGTGAGTAAGGATGCCAGCCAGTATGCCAGCATCTTGCCTACCACATGGCTGTGTTACTGGAAAGGTGTCCTGATCCAGACCCTAAGAGAAGGTTTTTGGATCTTGCAGAAGAAAGAATCCGGGGGTGAGTCCACAGAATAAAGTGAAAGCAAGTATATTAAGGAATAGGCCAGGCGTCGTGGCTCACGCCTATAATCCCAGCACTTTGGGAGGCTGAGGCGGGTGGATCACCTGAGCTCAGGAGTTTGAGACCAGCCTGGCCAACATGGTGAAACCTCGTCTCTAATAATAATACAAAAATTAGCTGGGCATGGTGGTGCACACCTGTAATCCCAGTTACTTGGGAGGCTGAGGCAGGAGAATTGCTTGAACCCAGGAGGCAGAGGTTGCAGTGAGCCGAGATCGTGCCATTACACTCCAGCCTGGGTGACAAGAGTGAAACTCCGTCTCAAAAAAAGAAAAGAAAAGAAAAAAAAAGGAATAAAAGAATGACTACTCCATAGAAAGAGTAGGGCATTCCCGAAAGCAGGAGGAGGAACACGTCCTCCTTAGGTACCATGGTTGTTTATATGTAACAAAGCAAAAAGTCATGGGGGAGGGGTGCTCTGCTGCAAGCACTCATGACAAAGGATTGTTCCTCTTTGTGTAACTGCTGTCCTTCTCAAGAATCTATATTATTTTCTTTAAAGCAAAACTTACTTTTTTTTGAGACGGAGTCTTGCTCTGTCACCAGGCTGGAGTGCAGTGACGCAATCTCGGCCCACTGCAACCTCCGACTCGTGGATTCAAGTGATTCTTCTGCCTCAGCCTCCCAAGTAGCTGGGACTACAGGTGCACATCACCACACCCAGCTAATTTTTGTATTTTGTGGAGAGACACGGTTTCACCACGTTGGCCAGAATGGTCTCAATCTCCTGACTTCGTGATCCACCCACCTTGGCCTCCCAAAGTGTTGGGATTATAGGCATGAGCCACCGCACCTGGCCGTTTTGTTTTTTAATATACTTTAAGTTCTGGGATACATGTGCAGAACATGCAGGTTTGTTACATAGGTATACATGTGCCATGGTAGTTTGCTTCACCCATCAACCCATCATCTACATTAGGTATTTCTCCTAATGCTTTTTTTTTTTTTTTTTTTTTTTTGTATTTTTTGGGATGGAGTGTTGCTCTGTCTTCCAGGCTGGAGTGCAGTGGCATGATCTTGGCTCACTGAAACCTCTGCCTCCCAGATTCAAGTGATTCTCCTGCCTCAGCCTCCTGAGTAGCTGGGACTACAGGTGTGCATCACCACGCCCACCTAATTTTTGTGTTTTTAGTAGAGACGAGGTTTCACCATATTGGCCAGGCTGGTCTCAAACTCCTGACCTTGTGATCCACCTGCCTCGGCCTCCCAAAGTGTTGGAATTAGAGGCATGAGCCACCGTGCCTAGTCTATTTTTTTTTTTTTTTTTTTGAGCCAGTCTCACTCTGTCTCCAGGCTGCAGTGCAGTGGTGTGATCTCTGCTCAGTGCAACCTCCAACTCCCAGGTTCAAGCGATTCTCCTGCCTCAGCCTCCCAAGTAGCTGGGATCACAGGTACGTGCCACCACACCCAGCTAATTTTTGTATTTTTAGTAGAGAGAGAGTTGTACGTACCATGTTGGCCAGGATGGTCTCCATCTCTTGACCTGGTGATCCGCCCACCTCAGCCTCCCAAAGTGCTGGGATTACAGGCGTGAGCCACTGCGCCTGGCCGCAAAACTTACTCTTAAACTAAGAATACTTTCGTTCTTAAGATATTGGGAAATCAGGGCTGGGCACGGTAGCTCACACCTGTAATCTCAGCACTTTGGGAGGCCGAGGTGGGCGGATCACGAGGTCAGGAGATTGAGACCATCCTGGCTAACACGGTGAAAGCCCATCTCTACTAAAAATACAAAAAATTAACCAGGCATGGTGGTAGGCCCCTTTATTCCCAGCTACTCTAGAGACTGAGGCAGGAGAATGGTGTGGACACGGGAGGCGGAGCTTGCAGTGAGCTGAGATCACACCACTGCACTCCAGCCTGGGCGACAGAGCGAGACTCCATCTCAAAAAAAAAAAAAAAATATTGGGACATCAGGACGTTTCCTGGTTCTGTTAAGTCCTGAGTCTGTTGGGTAAACATTATTAACCTGTTCCCTTAACTGTAAACATCCTGTGACTAAGAATGCCTAACCTCCTGGGAATGCAGCCTAGCAGGTCTGAACCTCATTGTCCCCAGCCCCTATTCAAGATGGAGTTGCTCTGGTTTAAAGGCCTCTGACAGCTATGCATGTCTCTTTATGAATGTCTGCAGACCCAGACCTAGGTGATGATGCCTCCATTCAGCTACCCCCAAAATTAATTTAAAGCAATAGCTTCTCATTGGGTGGTTGTAATGACCAACATTTAGCTCTTGGGTCTTCTGTTGACCGGTTAATTTGGTAGTCTCATCTGCTTCTCATGGTCAGGAACTACAAGGATCCTCCTTGGGTTCTTTGACTTACTCAAACCGTGTTATTATTTTCCACCCCATCCCTCAGCTGCTTCTAGGTAATATTTTAAAAATCTACTTAAAAAATAAAAATTTAAAATAAAAATTAAAAAAATCAAAATCTACTTAAAAAAAAAATTACAAAAGCAGCCAGGTGCCGTGACTCACATGTATAATCCCAGCACTTTGGGAGGTCAAGGCAGACAGATCACTTGAGGTCCGGAGTTTGAGACCAGCCTGAGCAACGTGGTGAAACCCTGTCTCTACTAAAAATACAAAAATTAGCCAGCATGGTGGCACACGCCTGTAATCTCAGCTATTCAGGAGGCTGAGACAGGAGAATCACTTGAACCTGGGAGGTGGAGGTTGTGGTGAGCAGAGATCATGCCACTACACTCCAGCCTGGGTGAAAAAGACACTATCTCAAAAAAAAAAAAACTTTTTTTTTTTTTTTTTTTTAATAAATAGGCCTGCTGCAATGGCTGACACCTGTAATACTAGCACTTTGGGAGGCTGAGGCAGGGGATCACCTGAGGTCAGGAGCTCAAGACCAGCCTAGCCAACATGGCAAAACCCCATCTTTACTAAAAATACATAAAAAACTTGCCAGGCGTGGTGGTGCATGCCCGTCATACCAGCTACTTGGGAGGCTGAAGCAGGAAAATCACTTAAACCTGGGAGGCGGAGGTTGAAGTGAGCTGAGATCATGCCACTGCATTCCAGCCTGGGTGATGGAGTTAAGACTGTCTCAAATAAATAAAATAAAATAAAATAAAATAAAATTCGAATATGGAGAGGTGTATCAAGTAAAAAACGATACGCTCCTCCTGACCCCCAGTGTCCTCTTCTTTAAGGGGAACCATTGTTAGCAGTGTGGTATGATTATCCCGGCATTTATGTGTTAGCTGAAATATATTGTTTGCAAATAACAGAAATGTATTGATTTAGTTTAAACAAAAAGGGAAATTTACTGGAAGAATACAGAGGCTTAAGTGGAGCAGCCAGGAAAGGCTCAGACACCATGTTGAAGAACCTTAGTGGCTCTGGGAACCATAGCAGCAGGAATTATGAGAGCCATATTTCAGCTTCCAGCAACCCTGTCTCTGCTCTCTGTTCAGAATTCACATTCCTGGTAGAGAGAGTCTGATCTGCCCAGCTCCAGTTAGGTGTCCATCTGTCACTGGCCAGAGGTGGAAGTGATGATGTACATTCACATCACCTGTATATCATCTTCACACGTGTCTGTACACAGGTGCTGGGGGAATTCTAGAGCATGAGGTCTTCTATTAGTAAATCTTCTTGTCATATTGGAATATCACTGATTTTTCATAGTAAGAATCACAGAAGCTAGAAATAAAAAGTGACTTGCCAGATTTACAAAATCATCCCAAGATTTTGGTCTACTCTTTTAAATAGTGTCTTAAATTAATACTATCTAATATAATCTAATTATATAGTTTATATATATAATAAAATAATATATAATATATAAAAAATCTATATAATCAAAGTTTTACTACAGACTCATTTATGGATGGTTAAAATTAACAGCATGAATTTTTTTTTTTTTTGACACAGAGTCTTGCTCTGTCACCCAGGCTGGAATGCAGTGGCATGATCTCTGCTCACTGCAACCTCTGCCTCCTGGGTTCAAGTGATTCTCCCATCTCAGCCTCTCAAGTGGCTGGGATTATAGGTGCACACCACCATGCCTGGCTAATTTTTGTATTTTTTGGTAGAGATGGAGTTTCACCATGTTGGCCAGCCTGGTCTCAAACTCCTGATTTCAAGTGATCCACTCTGCCTCGGCCTCCCAAAGTGCTGGGATTACAGGCATGAGCCACATCCCTAACAGCATGAAATTTGAGCATTTAAGGCTGCACAGGGCAAGTATTAGGCATCAATGAGGTGTATTAACAAAGGTGACAGAGACTTATTCCGTGGTCAAGTAGTTCTTAATATAGAAAAGATAGATGTGTATACATTTAACTAGAATGTGGCAGTTGCTATAATAAAAATATGGCCCGGGTGCAGTGGCTCACGCCTGTAATCCCAGCACTTTGGGAGGCCGAGGTGGGCGAACCACTTGAGGTCGGGAGTTCGAGACCATCCTGGCCAACATGGTGGAACCCCGTCTCTACTAAAAATACAAAAAATGAGCCAGGTGTGGTGGCATGCACCTGTAGTCCCAGCTACTCAGGAGGCTGAGGCAGGAGAATTGCTTGAACCTGGGAGGCGGAGGTTGCAGTAAGCCCAGATCACGCCACTGCACTCCAGCCTGGTGACAGAGCAAGACTCTGTCTCAAAATAAAATAAAATAAAATAAAAATATGGGCAGAATGCTCTGAGAGTGTAGAGATGCTTGTTTGTGACGGGGTTCTGAAAAACTGTAACATCATTATTGTGGAATTTTTGTTTTATTTCTAGTGTTTGATAAGCATTACATCAACCGCAACTTTGACCGAACGGGTCAGATGTCAGTGGTGATCACGCCCGGGGTGGGTGTCTTTGAGGTGGACCGCCTACTCATGATCTTGACCAAGCAGCGGATGATAGATAATGGTAATACTCTCTGGTTTGTGCCCTATCTCCACATGTTCCTAGCCTGATTTTCCCTTAGAACTGTGAGCTTCACTGACTTCTTAGAGTGTGAGGAGCTCTCTATAGTGTTCTGTGTGTCACAATATCTGTGGATGTCAATAGGCGTCAGGTGCTAAAGATTCATGGTCAAATCAGTTTGGAAAATGCTGGGTCATGCAAAGATAAGCAGGTTCCATAATGATAGGTCTTCCTCCGTTTTTAACATGTTAGTGTAGGTTGTTTTTCTCTAAAGGGTGTATCAGGGTACTCTGAGTTTCCCAAATATATTTGGCACTAGAGAAGCCTTCCTGGAGGGATGATTTCAAGGGACCCATGTGCTGTCAGCCTGTTTTCAGATGCACTATCAGATAATCTAGTCCAGTCCTCCATGATGTGCCTCGTATCCCCAACTCAGCCCCACACCCCACAATTTGATTTGTTTCATCAACAAGATGGAGTTGGGATGCTGAGGCAGTAGAATTGCTTGAACCCAGGAGGCAGAGGTTGCAGAGAGCTGTGATCTCTGACCACTGCACGTCAGCCTGGGCAGCAGAGTGAGACTGTCTCAAAAAGTGTATTTACTTCTTTGCTGCATAGGCAGCACTATGAGGTTATAAATCATACAATGGTAAGTTAGCTTTGCCTAATACGCAGTTAAATAACATGATTTATAGATAGGGATGCTTGTCTCTGCCATTGCCTCCCCACAACTCTTTTTGTCTTTTATTTTTTTAGGAATTGGTGTGGACTTGGTGTGTATGGGAGAGCAACCGTTACATGCTGTCCCATTGTTCAAGGTAATTAGATTTTGGATTTGCTTACTAAAGGCCAGTTTGAGTATAGTTAGAAAGAGAAACAATCCAGGCACTGTGGCATGCGCTTATAGTCCCACTTACTCGAGAGGCTGAAGTGGGAAAATCCCTTGAGCCTAGGAGTTTGGGTATAGTTTGTTATGAATAACTATGAATAACTGTTGCACTCCAGCCCGGTCAGCAAAGCAAAACTCCATCTCTAAAAAAAAAATTTTTTTTTTTTTTTTTTTTGAGACGAAATCTTGTTCTTGTCCCCCAGGCTGGAGTGCAATGGCGCGATCTCGGCTCACTGCAACCTCTGCCTCCCGGGTTCAAGCAATTCTCCTGCCTCAGCCTCCTGAGTAGCTGTGATTACAGGCACCTGCCACCACGCCTGGCTAATTTTTGTATTTTTAGTAGAAACGGGATTTCACCATGTTGGCCAGGCTGGTCTCGAACACCTGACCTCAGGTGATCCGCCCACCTTGGCCTCCCGAAGTGCTGGGATTACAGGCTTGAGCCACCATGCCTGGCCCTAAAAAATTTTTTTTAAAACCCCAAAAACAGAAAAGTTAGAGCAGTTCCACATCCTACTTGTTCTGTAGCTTATCTGTGCTCTCATTTTTCCCCTTGCAGCTCCATAATCGGAGTGCTCCCCGGGATTCTCGTCTGGGCGATGACTATAATATCCCTCACTGGATAAACCACAGGTGGGTGCGATCTCAATCAATAGTAGGTGATAAGAGTTTTGACAGCTTCCTTGCCATTTTTCTTTAAATTTGTTAGGTTCTTATTATAGCACTAAACCTTTTGTCAAGAAAATGTGGAAACCAAGTTCTAACATTTGCTCAAAGTTCTCTACACACAAAGCAGTAGCAGTATCATATGGACAGTCTATGGTGAAAAAGAATAAAAACAAAATTTTAAGGACTGACTGACTTCCACTGCTGTTCCCAAGTTCTTCTATTCCCAACTCCCATAGACCGTAGAAGACCAACATTTGTGCCTGACTTCCTTCAGCTCTAGATAAGTCCCCGCGCCTCTTTATGGGACAAGACTTCAGTGTTCCTGCTGGTTCCAGCTCAGGGATGGCTTTTCTCATCCCTCTGCTAGTGCCAGTGCCTCATCTTTTTGAACTATGACACTAATCTTATTCCATCTACCCTTCTCTTGAAAATGCCTATTTTCTTCCAAGATCCAACTCCAGCATCTCTCTTCTGTGAATTACTTCTGTGCTGCCCTGATAACTAATAGCCACTTTTTCTTCAGTGCTTCCAGAGCCTTCTCTCCTTCTCTGGGTTGTCTTTCTTTCTTTCTTTCCTTTTTTAAGATGGAGTCTCGCTCTGTCGCCCAGGCTGGAGTGTAGTGGCACGATCTTGGCTCACTGCAACCTCCACCATCCGGGTTCAAGCAATTCTCTTGCCTCAGCCTCCTGAGTAGCTGGGATTACAGGTGCCTGCCACCACACCCAGCTAATTTTTGTATTTTTAGTAGAAACAGGGTTTCACCGTGTTGGCCAACCTGGTCTTGAACAGCAAGTTCATGGCAAAGCTGCAGCTATTAATTTATACTATTTGATATCATGATATTAGACTGTTTTTGACCTACAAAAGTAGCAATTTCAGGCTGGGCATGGTGGCTCATGCCTGTAATCCCAGTACTTTGGGATGCTGAGGTGGGAGGAACGCTTGAGGCCAGGAGTTTGAAACCATTGTGATCAACGTAGCCAGACTGTCTCTACCAAAAAACAAAATATAACTAATGTTTTGTAGTGACTTCTTGCAAAAGAAGTTAAAATTGGGAAGATCAGTGAAGCTGAGAACAAAGCCCATTTCAGGAGGGCTGATCCATGCCTAGTATTTTAACTGTGTTTTGAGTTTTTAAAATAAAGGGGATTTAGATTAATGACTCTGTTTCTTTTACAGTTTCTACACATCCAAAAGCCAGCTCTTTTGTAATAGTTTCACCCCACGAATAAAACTGGCAGGAAAGAAGGTAGGTTTTTATTTTTGTTAAGATGGTTTCTTACTATGTGGTCCAGTCTTATCTTGAGCTCCTGGACTCAAGCAATCCTCCTGTTTCAGCCTCCCAAAGTGTTGGGATTACAGACATGAGTCATTCTGCCCAGCCAAGAAGGTAGATTGCATTAATCAGCAGAGAGCCTTTGTGGACTGTCACACACTGATAGGGTTATTTTAGTCCTGAGGTACCCTCATCTTCCCCCATGGCCATGAACAGAGTTAAGAAATTCATCCCCAAACTTTATTTATTTATTTATTTATTTATTTATTTATTTATTTATTTATTTTTGAGACGGAGTCTCGCTCTGTCTCCCAGGCTGGAGTGCAGTGGCTGGATCTCAGCTCACTGCAAGCTCCGCCTCCCGGGTTCACGCCATTCTCCTGCCTCAGCCTCCCGAGTAGCTGGGACTACAGGCGCCCGCCACGTCACCCGGCTAGTTTTTTGTATTTTTTTTAGTAGAGACGGGGTTTCACCGTGTTAGCCAGGATGGTCTCGATCTCCTGACCTTGTGATCCACCCGTCTTGGCCTCCCAAAGTGCTGGGATTACAGGCTTGAGCCACCGCGCCTGGCAAAACTTTATAACTTTATATATTAGATAAATAAATAACAAGGCCAAAGCCAGACTGCGTGAAATACCTTTGGCAGAAATATGACCAAGACTAAGAGTTCATTTTTTGTTTTTCAAGAGTTCATTTTATGATGACATGACTGTTTTATTCAGATGCTGATGTCACTCAGATACCAGTGGGAATAAAGACAAAGATACAGATATGCATTGCAGCAAAGGGGAAATATGATAAAAAGGTCAGATCTTTTTTTTTTTTTTTTTGAGACGGAGTCTCGCTCGCTCTGTTGCGCAGGCTGGAGTGCAGTGGTGCAGTCTCAGCTCACTGCAAGCTCCGTCTCCTGGGTTTACGCCATTCTCCTGCCTCAGCCTCCCGAGTAGCTGGAACTACAGGCGCCTGCCACCTCGCCCGGCTAGTTTTTTTCTATTTCTTAGCAGTGACGGGGTTTCACCGTGTTAGCCAGGATGGTCTCTATCTGCTGACCTCATGATCCGCCCGTCTTGGCCTCCCAAAGTGCTGGGATTACAGGCTTGAGCCACCGCGCCCAGCCAAAAGGTCAGATCTTAGTATAAAGAAGTGAAAATTCTGGCTGAGTGCAGAGGCTCTTGCCTGTAACCCCAGTGCTTTGTGTGGCTGAGGAAGGAGGATTGTTTGAAGCCAGGAGTTTGAGACCAATCTGGGCAACAAATATAGTGAGACCCCATTTCTACAAAAACTAAAAAAGAATTAGCCAGGTAGGGTGGCGCATACCTGTAAGTCCCAGCTACTTGGGAGGCTAAAATGGGAAGATTGCCCGAGCCCAGGAATCCAATGCTGTGGTGAGCTATAATTGTAGCATCGCACACTAACCTGGGTGACTGAGATCTTGTCTCTAGAAACAAACAAACCAAGAAAATAAATGAAAATTGTAGCAAGAATGGGAGGTTTTTTTTTTTTTTTTTTTTTTTTGAGACAGAGTCTCGCTTAGTCGCCCAGGCTGGAGTGCAATGGCGCGATCTCGGCTCACTGCAAGCTCCGCCTCCCGGGTTCACGCCATTCTCCTGCCTCAGCCTCCCGAGTAGCTGGGACTACAGGCGCCCGCCGCCTCGCCTGGCTAATTTTTTGCATTTTTAGTAGAGACGGGGTTTCACCATGTTAGCCAGGATGGTCTCGATCTCCTGACCTTGTGATCCGCCCGCCTCGGCCTCCCAAAGTGCTGGGATTACAGGCGTGAGCCACCGCGCCCGGCCAAGAATGGGAGTTCTTGTTTTCTTCTTTCCAAAGAGGTTTAAAATATATTAATAATTATACCACATTTAAAATATATTAAAAATTATACCACATTTAAAATATATTAATAATTATACCACATGCTACAAAAAGTGTGGTGAAATTGACACTGGAGTACCTGGTTGGTGTATGTTACTTTTGCAAAGCATTTCAGCCTTGTGTATTGAGAGCAAATGTTTATGCTATTTGACCAGGCACTTCCATTTTGGGGCATGTGGTGTCAGGAAATAATTGAAGTGATTATATGCAAATACCTCTGGGTTTAGTTTTATTCATAATAGAAGTTGAAAACAATAGAGCAATGGCTGAACTATGAAATATCCACTTGATGGAATATATTTGCAACTGATAAAAATGCAGTTTTAAAGAACTTGAACAAGTGTTTTTTGTTGTTGTTGTTGTTTGTTTTTTTGAGATGGAATCTTGCTCTGTCTCCCAAGCTGGAGTGCAGTGGTGTGATCTCAGCTCACTGCAACCTCTGCCTCCCAGGTTCAAGCAATTCTCGTGCCCTAGCCTCCCGAGTAGCTGGGATTACAGGCACCTGCCACCACACCCGGCCTAATTTTTGTATTTTTAGTGGAGACAGGGTTTCACATGTTGGCCAAGTTTGTCCCAAACTCTTAATTTCAAGTGACCAGCCCACCTCAGCCTCCCAAAGTGCTGGGATTATAGGCGTGAGCCACTGCACCCGGCCAGAACTCGAACAAGTGGTTTTGATGTACTGTGAGAAGAAAAGCAGGCTGTTATGTTTGCAGTCCCCACACCCGAGTGCTTTCACCCCTCTGCCCTTTCCAGTAGAGCTGAATTCACTGAGGGTTGCTCCATTTGTGGCTGTGTGTCAGGGCCACTTCTTCCCTTTTCTTTTTTTAGCGGGGAGGGCTGTTAATGTTACTCTTCTAATAGGGGAAATACTAATTTGGAGCAAGCTGAGGACTCCTAGCATAAGCCATGTCAGATAGTGAAATGCTAGGAGATGGGATTCTGTCCAGAAAGGGCCTCTCTTGCCTTCACCACAAGCATTCTCAGCCAAGTAGAACATGGAAAAACTTCTCTGCACCATGATTATTTTATTTTGTTTTTTTGAGACAGAGTCTCTCTCTGTCATGCCCAGTGTAGTGGTGGGATCTCGGCTCATTGCAACCTCTGCCCCCTGGGTTCAATCATTTTTCGTGCCCCAGCCTCCCCAGTAGGTAGGACTACAGGTGCATGCCACCATGCCTGTCTAATTTTTTTTTTTTTTTTTTTTTTGAGATGGAGTCACTCTCTCTCTCTGGCCCAGGCTGGAGTGCAATGGTGCGATCTTGGCTCACTGCAACCCCTGCCTCCAGAGTTCAAGTGATTCTCCTGTCTCAGCCTCCCAAGTAGCTGGGATTACAGGATTACAGGCGTGCGCCACCATGTCCAGCTAATTTTTGTATTTTTTAAATTTTATTTTATTTTATTTTATTTTTTGAGATAGAGTTTCGCTGTGTCACCCAGGCTGGAGTGCAATGGCACGATCTCAGCTCACTGTAACCTCCGCCTCCTGGGTTCATGTGCCTCTCCTGCCTCAGCTTCCAGAGTAGCTGGGATTACAGGTGCCCACCACTGTGCCCAGCTAATTTCTTTGCGTTTTTAGTAGAGAAGAGGTTTCACCATGTTGGCCAGATTGGTCTTGAACTCCTGACCTCAGGTGATCCATCCATCTTGGCCTTCAAAAGTGCTGGGATTACAGGTGTGAGCCACTGCACCCAGCTAATTTTTGTATTTTTAGTAGAGATGGGGTTTCACCATGTTGGCCAAGCTGGTACTCCTGACAACCTCAGGTGTTCTGCCTGCCTCGGCTTCCCAAAGTGCTGGGATTACAGGCATGAGCCATTGTACCTGGCTACCATGATTATTTTAAAGAAGCAAGAGTTAATATTGTTGTGAAAGGTTTCAGGATCCTGAAAGATTACCAAAAAAAATTACATAAATAGAGATGGGGTCTCACTATGTTGCTCAGGCTAGTCTCAAACTCCTGGGCTCAAGCAGTCCTCCCGCCTTGGACTCCCAAGGTGCTGGGATTATAGGCGTGAGCCACTGTGCCTGGCCTTTATTTATTTAATCTGAAAAAGATTTTTAAGAAAATGTAAAAAGTGATAGCTTTATTAGTTTTTTCCTCTACCCTTGTACTTGATTTTGGCAAATTGGGTGATCTACAGAGTGCTCAGCTCTGGTAGGTGCAGGCAGACAGGTGAAAGCACCGTAGTGAAGGGGGAAGCATGCAGCGTTTGTGGTCAGGTGGGACCTAGCTGTGGTGGCACAAACACAACAGTGGATTGACCAAGAATCTAAAGATCTGGGCTTGAATTTTGGCTCTGCCACCTGCTGAATATGTGGCTTTGGGTAAAGTCCCTCATTCTCTCTGCAATTGAATATCCCCACTTGTAAGGAGTCCATTCCCTCACTGGACAGGGTTGTGAGAGTCAGCAAGATGTGATGTGAGAATAAAGGACCGTGGTAGGTAGGTGTCAGATGTTAGCTCCTGCCTTTCCATCAGTTACAGGCTCTCTACCCTGGGAGCAGCACATACACACTGTGCCTTGTGATAAGTTCTTTTCTAGCAAAGGAAGGAGTGATTAATTATCTATTTAATTTTTCAGCCTGCCTCTGAGAAAGCAAAAAATGGCCGTGATACATGTGAGTATTTTTTGAGATTTTTTTCCTTGCTTTTAAAAAAAGAGTCAGCTGGCCGGGTGCGGTGGCTCACGCCTGTAATCCCAGCACTTTGGGGGGCCAAGGTGGGTGGATCACCTGAGGTCAGGAGTTCAAGACCAGCCTTGCCAACATGGTGAAACCCTGTCTCTACAAAAATACAAAAAAATTAGCCGGGCATGATGGCGGGTACCTGTAATTCCAGCTACTCAGGAGGCTGAGGCAGGAGAATTGCTTGAACCCAGGAGGCAGAGGTTGCAGTGAGCCGAGATCACACCATTGCACTCCAGCCTGGGCGACAGAGCAAGACTCCGTTTCAAAAAAAAAAAAAAAAAGAGCATCAGCTTACCCATGACAACAAAACTATGTGAAGTCCCATAAAAAATCTGTGGAAAAGTCAGGAGACCTGAGTTCCCTTTGTGTCATGTTTGCAGGATCCCTTAATGACCTTATATTTTTTCCTGTCATCTGCAAAATGAAAAAAACTTGTTTTTCTTTTCCATCGGCCATTTGTAGGGATCAGGTAGAAAGTTTTAAACTACTAAACATATTAAGATGATTTATTTTAAGAAGGGTCACAAAAGGATGAAATGCTATCCACACCTTACCTTTATTTAGTGCTATACAGTTCTATATTGCTTTGACATATACGTCATTTAGTCTCAACTTGATGAATAGGTTGTTACCCCATTTTTTCATGGAGAGGGTGATCACCTGTACCTTGCAGATTCTGGTGAAGATTATCTGAAGGCATCTGTTTGAAATGTATTTGGATGACAATTTATATTATTTGTGTATTTCAGCTCTCAGGCATCTGTTTGAAATGTTTTTGATAACAATTTATGTTATTTGTGTATTTCAGCTCTCGGGAGTCCAAAAGAATCTGAGAACGCCCTTCCCATCCAAGTAGATTATGATGCCTATGACGCTCAAGTGTTCAGGCTGCCCGGCCCATCCCGGGCCCAGTGCCTCGCCACCTGCAGGTTTTCTGCCAGATTCACTTGGGGGTGCATATAAAAATTGTGTAGGAAAACCTGAAGTTCAGTAGTGGCCTCTAAGAGAGCAACCTTGAAAATCTTTTCTTGTTTTGTTTTGTTTCATTTTGGGTTTTTTGTTTGTTTTGTTTTGTTTTTTTGAGATGGAGTTTCGCTCTTGTTGCCCAGACTTGAGTGTAATGGTGCGATCTCGGCTCACCGCAACCTCCACCTCCCGAGTTCAAGCGATTCTCCTGCCTCAGCCTCCCAAGTTGCTGGGATAACAGGCGTGCGTCATCATGTCTGGCTAATTTTGTATTTTTAGTAGAGATGGAGTTTTTCCATGTTGGTCAGGCTGGTCTCGAACTCCCGACCTCAGGTGATCTGCCCGCCTCAACTTCCCAAAGTGCTAGGATTACAGGCATGACCCACTGTGCCCATCTCGTTTTGTTTTTTGAGATGGAGTCTCACTGTGTCGCCCAGGCTGGAGTGCAATGACACAATCTCGGCTCACTGCAACTTCTGCCTCCTGGGTTCAAGCAATTTTCCTGCCTCAGCTTCCTGAGTAGGTGGGATTAAAGGCACGCGCCACCACGCCCGGCTAATAATTATATTTTTTGTAGAGATGGGGTTTCACCATGTTGGTCAGACTGGTCTTGAACTTCTGGCCCCAAGTGATCCTCCTGCCTCGGCCTCCCAAAGTGCTGGGATTATAGGTGTGAGCCACCGTGCCTGGCCGGTTCTTATGGTCTTCTGAGCCAAGGGAAACAATTCACAAATTCCACAATCTTCCTCTCATCGGGCTGGCACTATCCTTGGACACAGCGTTTCTTTTAAGTTTATTACTCTGAGTGGGCAAGAACTTTTCTTTCTTTAAGTCCTGCTTTTAAAAATTCGCTGCCTGAGGCCGAGGTGGGCAGGTCACGAGATCAGGAGATCGAGACCATCCTGGCTAACATGGTGAAACCCTGTCTCTACTAAAAATACAAAAAAGTTAGCCGGGCATGGTGGCAGGCGCCTGTAGTCCCAGCTACTCGGGAGGCTGAGGCAGGAGAATGGCGTGAACCCCGGAGGCGGAGCTTACAGTAAGCCAAGATCACACCACTGCCCTCCAGCCTGGGCCACAGAGTGAGACTCTGTCTCAAAAAAAAAAAAAAAAAAAAGTGTGCTCTGTGGTGTTTTGGTCATATGGTAGTTGGTTTTTTTTTTGAGACAGGATCTCGTTCTGTCACCCAGGCTGTAGTGCAGTGTCACGATCATGGCTCACTGTAACCTCTGCCTCCTGGATCCTCTTGCCTCTGGCCTCCCAAGTAGCTGAGACTACAGGCATGCACCATCATGTCCAGCTAGTTTTTTAATTTTTTGTGGAGATGAGGTCTTACATATTGCCAGCTGGTCTCAAACTCCTGGTTGAAGCCATCTTCCTGCCTTAGTCTCCCAAAGTGCTGAGATTATAGGCATGAGCCACTGCACTCAGCCATGTGGTAGTTTTTAATTGTGATATAGTTAGATATACTAATCTATTCATTTCTGGGTCTTGTGTAAGAAAACATTCTCTACCCCAGAGTTAGAGGTGAATATTTCATATTTTCTTCTAATATTTTATAGTCTTGGGGGATTTTTGTTGTTGTTTTTGTTTTTGTTTTGAAATGGCGTTTTGCTCTGTCTGCTAGGCTGGAGTGCAGTGGTGCAATCTCTTCTCACTGCAGCCTCTGCCTCCTGGGTTCAAGCGATTCTTATGCCTCAGCCTCCCGAGTAACTGGGACTACAGGCATGCACCACCACACTCGGCTAATTTTTATATTTTTTAGTAGAGACGGGGTTTCAATATGTTGGCCAGGCTGGTCTCAAACTCCTGACTTCAAGTGGTCCACCCGCCTTGGCCTCCCAAAGCGCTGGGATTACAGACTGAGCCAGCGCACCCGGCCTCATCTTGGATTTTATGCTTATGTTTATATTATTTATGTCGACTTTCTTTTTTCATGAATGTGTGAAACAACTCTAGCTTCTATTTCTTTCCCTGTATACCAAATACTGTGAATCAATTTTCCAGATTTCTTTTTTCTTTTTTTTTTTTGAGAAGGAGTCTCGCTCTGTCACCCAGACTGGAGTGCAGTGGCGCGATCTCGGCTCACTGCAGGCTCCACCTCCCGGGTTCAATCCTTTCTCCTGCCTCAGCCTGCTGACTAGCTGGAACTACAGGCACCTACCATCACGCCCGGCTAATTTTTTGTATTTTTAGTAGAGCCCGGATTTCACCGTATTAGCTAGGATGCTCTCAATCTCCTGACCTTGTGATCCGCCCGCCTTTGCCTCCCAAAGTGCTGGGATTACAGGCGTGAGCCACTGCGCCCAACCAGTTTTCCAAATTTCTTTTTTTTTTTTTTTTTGAGATGGAGTTTTGCTCTTGTTGCCCAGGCTGGAGTGCGATGGCGTGATCTTGGCTCATCACAACCTCCGCCTCCTGGATTCAAGCGATTCTCGTGCCTCAGCCTCTTGAGTAGCTGGGATTACAGGCATGTGCCATCATGCCTGGCTAATTTTGTATCTTTAGTAGAGACGGGGTTTCTCCATGTTGATCAGGCCGGTCTCAAGCTCCCGACCCCAGGTGATCCACCCACCTTGGCCTCCAAAAGTGCTGGGATTACAGGCATGAATGACCGCGCCCGGCCAGATTTCTTAATTCTGTAGCTTTAAGCACAACTGAGTGGAATAATATTATGTCTCTTAATTTTGTGGCAAATGAACTTAGAGTGACCACATGATTGTTTTCTGTCCTTTTCCCTCATCCAGTCCTACCCAGAATGCTTAGAGCTCAGAATTAAGTGCTGTCAGCAGCCTCTCTCCTGTGTGTGGATGCTGCTTAGGGGCTCAGTAAGAGCTACTGAGGGGCTTTTCTTTGTAGTCTTTAAAAATGCTCTCATAGTTCAAAATTGGTTTTCTTTTGTCTAATCAAAGATGACAAGACCTTGTGGTACCCAGGTTGTGTGGTCTCTGAAGGCACAAATTGTGTCTTAATTGGTGCTCTACCTTTACACATGGCTAAGCATATACTGGTGTTTAAATATTTACTGTGGAAAGAACAAACATGTAGTCAGCACTTTGAATCAGTTTTCAGGCTCCGTTTAAGCTCTTACTAAAAAAATCCTTGCAGGAGGAAAGGGAGTAGCTCTGATGCCACAAGGGCAGCCCTGTTGGTGGGCTTACTCTTTCGTTCTGAGCTTTTGCATCTCTATAGGGCTTTTCTCCTTTTGATCCTTTTTCCTGTTGCTTTTAGAGGTTTTCCCCTTAGGGAATTTTATGTTTTAATAAGGATATATATATATGTTGTGTGTGTGTATATATATAATATATACATATGATATATATAAACTCTTATTAGGAAATGTTCAGACATGCTCAAATAGAGACTACTATTATGAACATTTATCACCATGTTGTCAGTCTTGTTTCATCACCTCTCCCACATTTAAATTTTGGATGGAGTATTTTAAAAACAAATCCCAGGATTGGCAGGGCACAGTGGCTCACGCCTGTAATCCCAGCACTTTGGGAGGCCAAGGCAGGTGGATCACTTGAGGTCAGGAGTTTGAGACCAGCCTGGCCAACATGGTGAAACCCAGTCTCTACTAAATATACAAAAAAATTACCCAGGTGTGGTGGCGGGCGCCTATAATCCCAGCTGCTTGGGAGGCTGAGGCAGGAATATCGCTTGAACCCAGGAGGTGGAGGCTTCAGTGAGCTGACATTGCGCCACTGCACTCCAATCTGGGTGACAGAGTGAGACTCCATCTCACAAAAACAAACAAATCCCAGGCAGCCTGTATTTTTTTTTCAATAGTGCGTACTTCAGCGTAAGTTTCTTTCTTTTTTTACATGTTATTTATTTATTTAGTGTCACCCAGTCTGGCACAAAGCTGATTAGTATACATTTCAACAAATAAGAATTAAAAAAACCAAAATATCGCAGTACCATTATCATTGGTAACAAAATAAACACTAATCCCTAAATGCCCTCTAATAGCCAGTGCATGCTCAGTTTTCTGAATTGCCTCAAAAATGTGCTTTTGCAGTTAGTTTGAAATGGGACCTAAACAAGATCCACTTTTTGCATTTGGTTATAATGTCTTTTGTGTGTGTGTGTGACAGTAGAATGCCTTGCTTTCTACATTTGGCTGATTGTTGCCTTGTAATGTTTAAGTTTTCCTCTATTCTGCAAATTCCCTGTAAAGTGGCAATTATCTCTGGAAGCTTGATTAGATTTAGATTCAAATTTGAGGGTGAGAACACTTCTCAGGCACTGTGTACCTTCTCCCACATCACATCCTGTCTCTCTTCTCATTCTGTTTTTAGTGATGTGAGATTAATCAGTGGGATCAGGTGGGGTCGGCCTGGAGCAGTCCTTTCTTTACAACTATGATCCTAGAACTTTGGCCGCATAATGTCTGTCATTTCTCCCCTTTCTTATATAACATCTCAAGCTGTTAAGGGTAAAGTACCACATATAGGTTTCCTGCTTGTAGATCACACTGGGGATTTTTGTTATTGGGTTCCCATGTGGCTTGGGCTGGTGATGGGTTTTAGAGTTTTAACTTGAGGTAGGACAGCATCCCTCGCTTGATGGTAACTTTTTGTCTCTTGCCTGGCAGGTCTGTGCGAGAGCGAGAGAATCACAGTCGAAAGAGTGCCAGCTCCTGTGATGTTTCATCCAGCCCTTCCCTACCAAGCCACACACTACCCACTGAGGAAGTGAGGAGCCAGGCTTCTGATGACAGCTCCCTGGGCAAGAGCGCCAACATCCTGATGATCCCACACCCCCACCTGCACCAGTATGAAGTCAGCAGCTCCTTGGGATACACCAGCACTCGAGGTAAGAGTGCTGAAGCACAGACCGAGCCAGGGACATCTTTCTTAATACAGTGGGTGACTGGAGTTGGGAGGGTTGGTCAGAGGTGGGGTGTAAATCCCACATCTTAATTATTTCTTTGCCAGTGCAGTAGGTACAAATCACTTTAGCTGTTAGCTATATGTATATTATACTTTTTTTTTTGGTGACAGAACACCCAGGCTACAGTGCAGTGGTGCAATCACAGCTCACCTCAGTGTGGCCTTGAACTCCAGGACTTAATCGATCCTCCCTCCTCAGCCTCCCAAGTAACTGGGACTATAGGCATGCCACCACACCCAGCTGATTATTACATTTTTTTGTAGAGATGGGGTTTCACCATTCCCAGGCTGGTCTTGAACTCCTGGGCTCAAGGGATCCACCCATTGGCCTCCTAAAATGCTGAGATTACAGGCATGAACCAATGTTACTGCACCCTGCCTCTATTATACTATTTTTTGTTTAGCCTTTCTTCATCCATCATTTAACTATATACCTTTCCATATATTAATAGAAAGCTTTTCTTAGGCCTAGGGTCAAAAGGGTTTATTTCCTTATCATTTCCATTTATGCCATACATAAAACAACCTCTGTCTTATGTTGCATTTTAGTTTCTCACTTACTGGTCCAGCACAGTGACTCACACCTGTAATTCCAGCACTTTGGGAGGCCAAGGCGGATGAATCACTTGAGGTCAGAAGTTTGAGACCAGCCTGGTCAACATGGTGAAACACTGTCTCTACTCAAAATACAGAAATTAGCTAGGCATGGTGGCAGGTGCCTGTAATCCCAGGTACTCAGGAGGCTGAGGCAGGAGAATCACTTGAACTTGGGAGGTGTAGGTTGCAGTGAGCCGAGATTGCACCACTGCACTCCAGCCTGGGTGACAGAGGGAGACTCCATCTCAAAAAAAAAAAAAAAAGTTTTTCACTTACTGGTTTTCTTTTTTTTAACTTTTATTTGCATTTATTTTGTGCTGAATTTATTCCCATACTATCAGTTTTTGTTTCTTCAATTTTTTTCTTTTTTTTTTTTTCTTTTCTTTTTTTCTGAGACCGAGTCTCACTCTGTTGCCCAGGCTAGGGTGCAGTGGCATGATCTCGGCTCACTGCAACCTCTGCCTCCTGGGTTCAAGTGATTGTTCTGCCTTAGCCTCCTGAGTAGCTGGGATTACAGGCACACGCCACCACACCAGCTAATTTTTGATTTTTTTTAGTAGAGATGGGGTTTTGCCATGTTGGCCAGGCTGGTCTCGAACTCCTGGCCTCCAGTGATACACCCACCTCGGCCTCCCAAAGTGCTGGGATTACAGGCATGAACCACCGTGCCTGGCCTTGGGATATCTTTTTCTTCTGTGCAATGTCCTCTTCTGGTTTAGGAATAATGTGTTCCTTTTCCATGAGGATCATCTTGGTGTGGCAGGAGGAGCTCATGTATGGGTTAATCTGACCATGAGCTCTTTACATCAGGCAGCACATCTTGGGTGCTTTGTTCACCTGGACATGCTCAATGACCAGAGAATCTGCACCTAAACCCTTCAGTTCAGCATGACTGTGCATTTTTAAGCACAGTCTGTGCTTAATTCTGTACTGTTTTTTGGCCACTGACCCCGTGTGCAACCATGCTGTTTGGCCTGGGACCACCTACTATCTCCATCATTGTAGTGTGGAAATGGTACACATTGTTTCTGTAAAGCAACGTTTCCTTTTTTTTTTTTTTTGAGATGGAGTTTCACTCTTGTTGCCCAGGCTGGAGTGCAGTGGCACAATCTTGGCTCACTGCACCCTCCACCTCCCGGGTTCAAGCACTTCTCCTGCCTCAGCCTCCCAGGTAGCTGGGATTACAGACATGTGCCACCACACCCAGCTAATTTTGTCTTTTGAGTAGAGATGGGGTTTCACCATGTTGGTCAGGCTGGTCTCAAACTCCTGACCTCAGATAATCTGCCCACCTCAGCCTCCCAAAGTGCTAGGATTACAGGTGTGAGCCACCGCACCTGGCCAAAGTGACATCTTTCATATACTTGGTGGCTTTTTGTATATGCATACCCTTGATGGCCTGAGCAGTTTCATGGGTCGTTTCTTTTTTTTGTTTGTTTGTTTTGAGACAGGTTCTCACTCTGTGGCCCAGGCTGGGGTGCAGTGATACAGTCTTGGCTCACTACAGCCTCAACCTCCTGGGCTCACGTGATCTTCCCACTTCAGTCTCCCAAATAGCTGGAACTACAGGTGTGCACCACCACACCTGGCTAGTTTTTAAAGTTTTTGTAGGAACGGTCTAAGTCTGTTTGCCAGGCTGGTCTTGAACTCTTGGGCTCCAGTGATCTGTCCACCTTGGTCTCCCAAAATGCTGGGATTACAGGAATAAGCTACTGTACCTGGCCTGTACTCATCTTTTTTTTTTTTTTTAATTGGGTTTTTCTCTTTTATTTCCTTAATAAGTAACTAGACTATGTTCTTTTTTATTTTGTAAGTTAGAGCATCAATTCATTAATTTACAATGAACAGTAAAACTTTTATGGAAATCTGAACATTCTCTTCTTTCCTGCAAAGTAACTTGAGGAATGAAATACAGTATTACAATGTATGAGGTTCTGTGCTAGGCACTGGGTAGATAATGATGGCCAAGACAAATTCCTTGGAGTTTGCATCTGCTGGACCCACTTTTTCATCTAGGTGATTGCTTAGTGAATATGGGATGCACACAAGAAGAGTTGGTTGTGGATTTCAGTTCTTTGATCCACTCAGGCATGCTGTCTCTGTCTCCATAATGGGACCTGTCTGCCATTGCGCCAGACGGGTGGAGTCTAAATATCATACCATCTCCTTGCCTGGTCAAGGCTGGAGGCGTCCATTTCTTCATTCTTTTTTTCTCAGTAATTTTTTTTTTAGCATAATACCATTTGATTGCTTACTCATGTCCCAGCCCACTAAGTCAATGGAGGGTCTATTGATCCACTCAGTCATTCAGGAACTCAGGTTCCTTCCATCCTGGGATGCCATAATTATGAACCTAGGTTTCCACAAAGGGAAAAAGAATGCACATCATTCGTGGAGATAATTGTGGCCCAGGCCTGGATTTGAAGCATATCATTTCTACCTGTGGTCTGCTGGCCGGAACTAAGTCATTTGACTTTATTGCAAAGAGGCTGGGAACTATAGTCTTGTGTCCAGTAGGAAAATCAAATGGGTTTATAGTGAAGATACTGACTAGCTCTGCCAAGATCTGCCCTTCTGGTTACCACATAGCTGTTTTTATTGTTCCTCCCTCTTAGAGAATATACTCGTTCCTTTCCCAAGGGAGACAACTCAAGTCCCATCATTCAGTCATTGCTTCCAGCTCAAAGTTCAGGATCTCTAGGCAGTGTCCTTCCCATCAGATTTGGTTGTGACTTCATTGTGCCAGTAATTTAGAACCAAAACTCCCTTCTCCCAAGTATTTAAAAGCAAACAAATGGAAACGTACTTCATTTCTTTATAGTTTGACAGTTTTACTAATTTCTCTCACTCCCTGACATTTATGATGCCCAAGATTCTTGTCAGCCTTGGCTTATCAGTCTACCTAGTTCTGGTTTCACTGTGGTTCTGTGGTTTTTCTTTGTGACTCAACTCCATGATAACTGGCAGATGTCCTGGAGAACATGATGGAGCCACCACAGCGAGACTCCAGTGCACCAGGGAGGTTCCACGTTGGCAGTGCAGAATCCATGCTGCATGTTCGACCTGGTGGATACACGCCCCAGAGAGCACTGATTAACCCCTTCGCTCCCTCTCGAATGCCCATGAAGCTTACGTCCAACAGAAGGCGCTGGATGCACACTTTTCCTGTGGGTAAGTGTGTTGCTTAAGAGAGAGTCTTGGACTAGGAACTCCTAGCCCTGGTCTTCAGTGTCGGTCACCCATGTGTCCTTGGTCAGGTGCCTGTGTTACTCCACCAGTAAGATGGGATAACCATGCCCACTTTGGCCATCCTAGGGGTTCTTGTAAAGATCCTTGAAGATGCACTTGGGAATAGGCTTTGTAACTAATTAGCTTTATAAACCTGAGGGCTTTTTTGTTTGTTTGTTTCAGCTTTTTTTTTTTTTCGAGACAGGGTCACTCTCTAGTTGCCCAGGCTGGAGTGCAGTGGTGCGATCTCAGCTCACTGCAGCCTCAACCTTCGGGGCTCAGGTGATGCTGCCACTTCAGCCTCCCAAGTAGCTGGGACTACAGGCATGTGCCACCATGTCTGGCTAGTTTTTTGTGTTTTTAGTAGAGACAGGGTTTCACCATGTTGCCTGGGCTGGTCTTGAACTCCTGGACACAAGCAATCTGCCCACCTTAACCTCCCAAAGGGCTGGGATTATAGGTGTGAGCCACCGCATCTGGCTCTTCGTTTCTACTTGAGAGGAACTATGCATTGCCACCTGCTTTCTTTCCTAAGTTGGATGTCCCTCATTCTTGTTCATTCTTTCTTCTCTTAGCTCTCTTGGATACTAATATCCTGTCTTGGTTACAAGGAGTTATGTTATTTTGTTTTCTCTTAGGTGTCTCTGACAACTGAAAAAAAAATTTTCACCCAAACTCACTTTTTCCTAGTCCGTTCTTTTTTATCTATATTCCGTTCTCAAGAAGACAGTAAGGTTTTCTCAAGCTGTGGCTAAAGTTAAACTTTAGCTTAATGGGCTGTCATTGAGCTGGAAAGGAACAAATGCATTAAACTCCAGGATTTTGTGTGTGTGTGTGTGTGTGTGAGACAATGTCTTACTCTGTTACCCAGGCTGGAGTACAGTGGCGTAATCTCGGATACCTGTAGTCTCTGCCTTTTGGGTTCAAGCGATTCTCCTGCCTCAGCCTTCCAAGTAGTTGGGATTACAGGAATGCACCACCACGCCTGGCTAATTTTCGTATTTTTAGTAGAAATGGGGTTTCACCATGTTGGTCAGGCTGGTCTCGAACTCCTGGTCTCAAGCAATCCACCCGCCCCCAGCTTCCCAATTTGCTGGCATTACAGGTGTGAGTCACCGTGCCTGGCGAAATTTTTATTTTATTTTTTTCATGGAAACCATCCTGCTGAATACCTGGAAATGCCTGTTTTCTTTTGTACTTGTCTTTAATATTTGAAAGTTAAATCAGTGAGAAATAGATCTGAATAATTTGACTGTAACTGGGGGTCATGCTTAAACCCCGTTTTGCCCCCTTATCTCTGCTGTAATCAGTCACACTCCTTGTTTCTTTCTGTGTCCTTTCCCCTCCATTATTATCTCCACTGGTTCCCTTCTAGGTCACTTAGAACTCTTGGTGTTTCTTCAGTGACCTTCAGCTTTTCATGCTTTTGTGCTTCTCCTCCTCCCACTCTTCATGTACACTTTATTGGAACCATGTTCTGCAAACAGTTTGCTTTGCTTCTTCCTCCTCTTTAGCTGGCCTTTCGGTAGCCAACGCCCTCCTTCATTAGGCTCCCCTATCTTCTTCATTCCTATCCTCAGAGGCTCTCTTCCTTCTTGGCTAATCTTGTGGTCTCCTGCATGTTTTGCCTCTTGTGGGTTTGGAGTTTCACAGGTATCATTTCATCTACGCAGGTGCCCTCTTCCTTCAACCGCTGTTAACTTTGTTGAACACTTAGCTCTTCAACTTCTCTTTCCCTAGGAAGCCTCGTTTTGTAGACTTGACTAATTCTAATTTATCTCCTACTCTGCCTTTTTTGCACTTAAACATCTTCTGCTTCTTAGAATCACAGTTGTTACTCTGCTAGGTATTAACAGAGTCATTTGGTGTTTCACTTGTATTTCCCTCTTACTGAGTTTGTGTTAGCCCTCCTGGCAAGGGTCCATGCCTCCTATACTTGTATATTTCACTGTGGTGACTCAGTTGACACACATGAGACAGAATATCCTAAAATTTTCTTAACAGATTAGACAGGATGATAAAGGCCCGGCCCCTTAGTAGGATGGGTCCCGCTCAGAAGAGCAGGTGTCCTCTGGGAGCCAGAGGGTCCCTTGTATAACGTTCTTCTGTGGTGTGTTCTTCTTTCAATCTCACCAGCATCTGTATCCCAGTAGCTGGAAAGAAGGGAGAGTATAGTTAAGTGCACAGCACTAGCTATCAGGTGGGAATGATGCTCAGTGGTTCTTTATCTGGGTAGGACCATCCGGAGAAGCCATCCAGATCCACCACCAGACCCGACAGAATATGGCGGAGCTGCAAGGCAGTGGGCAGAGGGACCCAACTCATTCCTCTGCAGAGCTGCTGGAGTTAGCATATCATGAAGCTGCTGGAAGGTGAGGATGTGCACAGGGCTCTGGAAGGTAACCTGAGAACACTCTCCAGCATCCAGGACAATGTGCAGAACAGACTATTGACAAAATGTTTAGAAGACTTGAAAAGACGGTATGAGATCAGGGCCTTCCTTTGTTGCCCAGTGTCATTCCCTTCACTTGGTGAAGGGCAAAGCAAACAGCCTGACATTTTTGTCTGAGATGTTACCTAGGCCCTGTTTTAGGTTTATCTTGAATCCAAAACACACTTTGTAAACCTCAAACGTGGGTTTTTCTAAACCTCAGTCAAAGATGAATCCGAGAGAGGAAATTCTTTGGATTTGGAATGCTGGGACAGGAGATTCATGCTGTGTGTTTTGGGCAACCTCTCTATGACTTTTGTCATTTTGGTTATTCAGAAATAAATCCCACTGTTGAGTTTAGAAGAAGTTAATGCTAAGAGCAATGGAAATGAAGGTTTATGTTTATAGAAAAACTCTTTTTGAACCAAAGCTCTGAATGTGTTACGAGCATCTAATGAGAGTCAGTGTAGGAGGAAAGTCATTTAAGCCTCGACAGGCATGAGCCTGGGTTACACCTGGACTCACTATTCCTCTTGCTTTAGAAAACACTTTGCAAAGTGCGGTCTTTGGCCCCTTTCAGTCACCTTGACACCCTAGGGGATAGATAAGGGATATGGGGAGGGCATGACCTTCTTAACCAGATGAACTCAGGTCCATATATTCAAGCACCTCACACCCATCCTTGTTTGTAAGAGGGAGGCATGGGGCAGACAGGGTGGGTGGTCTAGCTTGGTGGTGGGAAAGCAGCCGGGGTGCCAGGGTCACAGGAAACCAGCACTGACACACAAACCAAACACTGTGGCCTGGTGGCTTAAGATAAGGATTCCAGTGGCTGCCAGCTTGAGTGGCTGAATATTCAGGCCTGATTTTTATGAACCTACCCCCCACCCCCGGGATATAGGGTGAGCAGGAAAAAGAGATGATGATCTACATTAAGCCAGGTGGCTGGGCTCTGTTCTCTGCAGGCACAGCAATTCCCGCCAGCCTGGTGACGGCATGTCCTTCTTGAACTTCAGTGGAACAGAAGAACTTTCTGTCGGTCTGCTTAGCAACAGTGGTGCAGGTAACCAATCCAAGAGGTAATAGAGTTGGGATGTTTAGATCAGGCTCACATCTAGAAATGACACAGGGCCAGAAAAGCCGGGCCATGTCTATTTTGGGATCATTTCAGCCACACTTTTGGGTGACCTATTTAGAAGCAGTGCTCTATAATGCATGGAATTATAAAATGGGCTGCACGTTACATTTTTAGCTGAGAACATGTTGGTCAAGCCACATTTATCATCATTCTGTCACGGAGTCGTGATTGAGGGCTGCTTAGGAGCATGTTGAGGGCAACACCACGGACAGAGCTGGAGTGGTCTGTCCTCTAGAGGGGCTTTTGGTTGTCAGGGGCAATGGGGGGCAAACCCACCTCCATAACTGGAGAGACCCAGAGGAGAACAATATGTGTCCAGTTTTAAGACCAGAAAAGAGAAGGGTTGCGTAGTTGCTTAGAGAAGTGAGCATGCACCAGGACTGGGCGCAGTGGCTCATGTCTGTAATCCTAACACTTTGGGAGCCTGAGGTGGGTGAATCACTTGAGGTCAGGAGTTCGAGACCAGCCTGGCCAGCATGGTAAAACCCCATCTCTACCAAAAACACAAGAAAATTAGCCAGGCATGGTGGCACACACCTGTAGTCCCAGCTATTGGGAAGGCTGAAGCAGGAGAATCTATTGAACCTGGGAGGCAGAGGTTGTAGTGAGCCAAGATTGTGCTGTTGTACTCCAGCCTGGGCTACACAGCGAGACTCCATCTCAAAAAAAAAAAAAGAGAAGTGACATGTACCAAAGACTTGAAGGGTAGAATTTGGTTGGGTAGACAGTTAGAAGGTGAAGTTTCAGGGTGGATGGGGGAAGCAGTATGAAATTGGTTTGGTATGATACTTTGGTTTTATGCTTTTTGGAAATACTTTTATATCTATTGTCTTATCTGATCACCCCAGAGGGTGATCAAAATATATTTAAGTTATTAAATATATTTTGTACATGGGCAACTTAATGTCCAAAGAAGTAGAAATATTAAACTAACCTCTCAAACCAATAGCCAGGTATCCTGACTCAGGCTGCTGTCCTCTTTTCATGACATTGTTCAGAGTACCTTTAAGGGGTAGGGTAACATGAGCTTGGATCAGTACGGGCAGCATTTGTGGAGCCTCAGAGGACAGATATTGTACAAAATGAGTGTGAAAAACATTAAAACATTAAAAAAATTGGGCTACTATGTTATGCTTTAGTGTTCTGTAAGCTAACTTGAATTTCTAAAATGTAGCTTAAGAAAGGTGTCATTACTGGGCACGGTGGCTCACATCTGTAATCCTCGCACTTTGGGAGGCCGAGGCGGGTGGATCACCTGAGGTTCGAGACCAGTCTGGTCAACGTGGTGAAACCCCATCTCTACTAAAAATACAAAAATTAGCCAGGTGTGGTGGCATCCCAGCTGCTTGGGAGGTTGAGGCAGGAGAATTGCTTGAACTTGGGAGGCAGAGGTTGCAGTGAGTCGAGATTGTGCCACTGCATTCCAGCCTGGGCGACAGAGCAAGACTTTGTCTCAAAAAGAAAAAAAAGAAAGGTGTCGTGAAAATGAAGTTATATCAAGTTGGTTGATGATATTTTCTTTTATTCATTGGTAGGTTCATCCAACAATACTCCTAGAGGCCTATGTCTAAGGCTAGGAAACTGGATTGGCAGTAAGAGAATCCCTAAATGATTATTATTTCATTTATTAATTCATTAACATATTTTTTTGGTTAACCTACTCACCAGCATTAATTTATTTTAGATGAGAAAACACATTGAATAAAAATGTAGGGATAGGAAGACACTGTGTCCCTGTACTCAGAGGGCTGAAAATGTTACCTCTGGCTGCCAGATTATTTGAAAGTACCTTCAGGAGGTTAGAGAGGCAGTGTTTCTATTGCTTTGCTATGCCAAAGAGTCATTTTTAGGAATGCAGAGTTTGAGCCTCCCAGGCTGTTTGGGGTACAGTTGCACCGAGGAGGGCTACTCTGGGACTCATTGGACTGTACTTGAACTAGTTTCACTGGTTAACTGAAGCAGGGGGAATTACAGGTTCTGATAGTAGCAGCACCAGAATGTACCCAGGTAGTCTTGGAAGTTGTTTGGGGCCTGGGATAGCTCAGGTAGACCAGTTAATTCCCCAGAAAATTTGTTTTAGAATTTTAAAATCATTTTGGGGAAAAGAAGTTTCAAAGAATCTTTATTTGGGGATGGTTGTGGAAGATTTTAACATGACACCATTGTGTGAGCTAAGGGTTCCCTGGCATACTCAAGTTGGAAAAGCATTTGCTGTAACCTGAAGCTCTGGCTCAGCCTTCTCTTGGGCTTCTGAGCTGTAGGTGTGTCCACCTGATGGACCTCTCTGCTCAGATGGTCCCCAAGTACCTCATCCTTAATGCATTGACAGCCAAACTCATATCTCCCTGTTCCCCAGCCCATGCCTCCTCTTCTGCTCCTCCTTTCTTCTGACTGGCTCCTCACTTCCATTCTCACTGCATTGTTCGCACTCCTGTCATTTGTGGCCAGGATTATTGCAGTAGCCTTCAAAATGATCTTCCTGCTCTGTTCTCATCCCTTCTGATTTGTAGTCCGTACTGTCACTGATGTTTCCAGATGCAGATCTGATCAGCCACTCCTTCCCACATGTAAACCCTTCCATGGCTCTTCATGGCTATGGTGTTGATCATCACCTGGCTCCTGTCTGTGCTTGTATCTTCACCTGCCTCCTCTTCCACATGGTACTGCAGGTAGAAAGAGTGCAGGCTCCAGGATCTTAGGGCATGAGGCCTGACTCCACGTCATGAGCACTGAAGCCCTCAGGCCAGTTACTACACTAATTTCTGGGTATCTCAGTGTCTTCATCATGAAGAGATTGACTTTTTTTTTTTTTTTGAGAAGGATACTTACTGTCACCCAGACTGGAGTGCAGTGGTGCGATCTCAGCTCTCTGCAACCTCTGCCTCCCGGGTTCAAGTGATTCCCCTGCCTCAGCCTCCCAAGTGGCTGGGAGTACAGGTGTGCACTACCACCCCCAGCTAATTTTTATATTTTTAGTAGAGATGGGGTCTTGCCATGTTGGCCAGGCTGGTCTCAAACTACTGGCCTCATGTGATCTGCCCATCTCAGCCTCGCGAAGTGCTGGGATTACAGGCATGAGCCACCACACCTGGCTGGAGATTGACTATTAAATGTGATAATCCACATACATTCTTAGGACAGTGCTGACATCCGTGGTGAGCACTCAACAAGTAGGAGCTGTTGTTGTTGTCATTACAATAACATATTTTGTATTCCAGGCATTTCTTGTGCCTCCTGAAAAGAACTGTGTCCTCGTGTTCCTTTGCATAGATAAGTTCCTCTCTATAGAATATGCTTCTTCCCTGTCTTTAACCCCTGATTCTGACTGGCAGGCATCAACTCAGTCTTTATGATTCAGCTCCAACAATACCTCTTCTTTGAAGCCTGCCCTTTCCTTCCCATGTCCTCCCAGAATGTGTTAGGCATGTTTCCACACAGCTTCATATGCATAACCCAATTGTACAACTTGGCATGTCATGATCCCACTGCTTGTTTCCATGTCTGTCTCCTCAGTAGACTGAAAGCGCTTATCTTTATTCATTTTCTCCACTCAATGTTTAACACATTTATGGACAAATGAATTTATATTTCCAAGACCAAGCTGCCATATGTGAGAAAAATTTGAATAACACACAAAATTATTGTTTAATTGGTATGCGAGTATTTAATTATACAGAGTCTTTTTTTTTTTTTTTAGAGACAAGGTCTTGCTCTGTTGTCCAGGCTAGAGTACAGTAGCATGATCTCACTGCAGCCTCACCTTTTGGGATGCTTTCACCTCAGCATCCCAAATTGTTGGGACTACAGGCACATACCACCACACCTGGCTTAATTATGTGTGTGTGTGTGTGTGTGTGTGTGTGTGTGTGTGTGTGTGTGTGTATATATATGCCCTGAATGTTTGGCGTCTCATAGATGGTGGGGGCTCCTGGGGTTGTTTTTTAGTCAGAGTGATACTGTGAAGTGGGGTCATCTTTTCCCTTTCCCAGTCCCCTTATATAACCAATAGCATGTGTTTTCAAAGGGGTTAGTGGTCATCAAGAGGTGATCTATAGCCACATGGGAACTGGACTCCCATCTTTGACCTTATGCCACCTGATCAATTATGTTAATGAGCCACTGAACGAAATTAGATAAAATTATTCAAATTTTAATAACCATATATCGCACATTAATTGGTTATAACCATATGCAAAACCAACCAATTAATGTCAGATCTTCAGGATATATCCATAGTCTTACTTCCATCAGTCTCAGCCTGGCGTAAGGTGCCATCATCTTTTGCCTGGATGTGGTAGCCTGTTACCTGGTCTTGGCTTCCTCCCTTGCCCTTCCATATCGTTTATTTTCAACACAACAAATCAGAGTGACCTTTCTAAAATAGAATTTGGATTATGAACTTTTCTGTACAAAATTTTCCAAGGGCTTAACTCACTTGGAGTAAAAGCCAAGGCATTATGGTGGCGGATAGACCCCTCATGTCATGTGGCTGCTTGTTACACTCAGTCCTCATCTCCTGCTTTCTCCCTCTCACTTCACTTTGGAGGTTCCCCAGAGAGATCAGGCTCACTCTGAATCTCAGGTCCTTCCTCTTGTTCTCCCCTCGCTGTGCCCTTATTCCAGAGAGCATCATGGCTAGGGTCTATATGTCTGCATTTGCCCAGAACAGGCCTGGTTTGAATTTGTTGACCCAGATGACTATTAATAGTGTCCCCTTCCAGTCTCAGAGGTGTCCCGTATTGAATGATAAATGATGTAGCCACCCTACCCACAGCTGGCTCTCTCACTTCCTTTAGGTCTTGCCTGAACTGCCATATTTTACCTCAGTACTCCCTAACCATCTTCTCTACCTCATATTTCTCCATTGTGCCACCTGGCATACTAGATTTTTAAATTTTGTAATTTTTTTATTGTAAGTTCCATGACTATCAGCATTTTTGTTTTGTTCATGACTGTATTCCCAGAGCTAAAAACAGCTCCTGGTGGCCGGGCGCAGTGGCTCACGCCTGTAATCCCAGCATTTTGGGAGGCCGAGGGCGGGCGGATCACCTGAGGTCGGGAGTTTGAGACCAGCCTAACCAACATGGAGAAACCCGTCTCTACTAAAAATACAAAATTAGCTGGGCGTGGTGGCACATGCCTGTAATCCCAGCTACTTGTGAGGCTAAGGCAGGAGAATCACTTTGAACCCGGGAGGCAGAGGTTGTGGTGAGCCGAGATTGTGCCATTGCACTCCAGCCCAGGCAACAAGAGCAAAACTCCATCTCAAAAAAAAAAACCAGTTCTTGGCACATAATAGGTAGTTGAATGAATGCTAAAAATCTTCTGAGGTTAGCTTTGTCTCTACTGAAGTATGATTTAATTTTTCTCTAATGCTTTTCTTTCTTATAACCTTCCTGAACAGTTAACTAGATTCCTTTTTTTCAAAGACTTTGGTAGTCTTTTTCTCCTTGCTTGGTTTGTAAGTGACTTTCCTTTCAAGCCATCCACAATTTTCATGGAATATGTTTTGCTTTCCTCAAACTCACTAAACTCTTACCCATTCCAGAAATGTGTATTGAACTCTAGGCACTGTGCTAAGGCCTGAGAAGAAACAAAAACTATTAAAACACTGACTCTGCCGACCTCAGGGAGCTCTGGCTCCTCATGCACTTGGGATTCTCTTTCAAGCAATTCCCATGTGGGGTAACAACAATGAAAGGAAAGCCCTCTTGTGGGGAGTTGGACTGTGAATGGTTTCAGTAATACAGTGTGGTTTGAACATGTGATCTCTGCTAAATGAGGATGTGCTAGATGAGAGAGTGTGCTGTGATGAAAACAACCAGGATCAGAATTCCCCCTGCTCCTCACTGGGCTTTCGAGCTGAGGCTCAGGTTCTTCATCTGTGTATTGGACATAAAGATCCTCCCCTTCCTGACTGCCTGTCCCACAGAACGGTTGTCCGGATCAAAAGTAGGTTGGGTACATTACGGGCTAGATTACCACATTGAGTCCTTGTTTTGGAACAAGGTAGGGTCTGAATTCACAACTGGTTAACATTTCATTCATTAAAAAATCAGAGAAGACTGGCGCGGTGGCTCACGCATGTTATCCCAGCACTTTTGAGAGGCCGAGGTGGGTGGATCACTTGAAGTCAGGAGTTCAAGACCAGCCTGACCAACATGGTGAAACCCCGCCTCTATTAAAAATACAAAAATTAGCTGGGCGTGCTGGCGGGCGCGTGTAAGCCCAGCTACTTGGGAGACTGAGGCAGGAGAATCGCTAGAACCCGGGAGGTGGAGGTTGCAGTGAGCCAAGATCATGCCACTGTACTCAGCCTGGGTGACAAGAGTGAGACTCCATCCCAGGGGGAAAAAAAAAATCAGAGAAAAATCCAAACAGGGAAACCTTATCTGTGACCGTACCTTCACCTCTCCAGGCTTGATGGTTTGCACCATCTGCAGTCTCTCAAGCGTGACTCAGTCTTTCTCCTGCATTTGGACGTGATTCATATGTGAATCATGATTCACAGGAGTAACATCTCTGTGGGTTTCCCTCCCAGCCCTGTAGAATTTCATTTGAAGCGTTGTTAGTGGGGACCTGGTAGCTGCAGTCTTCAATTATTTTTCACCCTGCTGCCCAGCAGAGACAGGGCAGTTGGTGTGACTGGGCAGACAGTTTTTATCCCTCTGTATCTTTAACTGGGCACCATTTTAGAAGGCTTGCTAGTAAATGTCTTCCTTTATTGGAGGTAGATTGAAAAAGCAAGTAAGTGGATGCCATGTTTTCTTTCTCTTTAGTGTTGAGACTTAGAATCTGCAACTTGATATTTGTGTTGAATATTAGGTGGATGCAGTGTATTTGGCCTGAGAGCCAAAGTAAAAGTAACTCATAGCACACTGAGACTGGATGGAAGGACCTCCGTCATTTCTCCAGGCCAGGTCAGTTTTTTTTATGGGTAATTGCCGCCTCTGTAGCCCAGAGAAGAGAAACCACTCGCCCCAGGCATAGGCTTCTCGATGTGGGCTTGGAACTGGCCCTAGAGGCTCCACACTGAGTAACCTTTTTGACCTTGAGGTTTTCAACCAAAGAACACATTCAGATGTCAAAAGAGACAGAGCTGAGATGACTCTTACCAGCCTTGGCTCCCCAAGTGGTATGTCTGGCTTTGAACTTTTGAGTGTGAGACTTCATTCCCAAATGTTGGGTTGGAACAGAGCTGGCTGAGCATGAGGTTTCACCTCCATCATTGCAGGGTGGTGGGGCTCTTCATATGCCAACAGCAAGTCTGTATGACTGAAAATAAGATCTCAAAGAGCCAGTGGGAAAGGCACTGTGTTGGGCTTGAATTGCAAGGAAACTGTGTGTGAGTAGCTTCCTGGAAATCCTTAAAATATTTGTTTATACGTATAATAGCTTCCTGGAAGTCCTTAAAATATTTGCTTTTTCGGAGTGTGTGTGTACGTGTGTGTGTGTGTGTGTCTGTGTGTGTGTGTAGTTAGGTAGGTAGGTGTGTCCACCAGAGATGGCACAGATCTACTTTTGGCCTAGGATTCAAAGCTGCTCTGATAAGTTGAACTATTCCTTTTTTTTTTCTTTTCTTTTCTTTTGAACTGTTTATTAGTGTAAGAATTTGAGTTGTCTTGCAGACCACGTCTAGAACAGGTTTTGTTTAAAAACAAAAACAGGTGATCAAATGAGCAAACTTGGCAGCCAAACCTGGGAGGTGATATAGTAACAATTCTCTTATTGCTCAGAGTGTTTTGCAAATGCCAGTTTGCCTTCATACCACTTCTCAAGCTGAATAAGAAAATCCACCTCGTTGCTTCTTTATAATCATGCTTTATATTTGCATGAAAATGAAAGTTGTCAGCCAAGTGTTTTTTTTTTTTTTTTCCCCAGAAAATTTAGCTCCAAGTGGCTTTTGGCTATTGACAAAGAACAGATAACATTTCAGCAGCTAAAAATTGGTGCCCCAGATGGATAGTCAAGAAATAGAGCATCTGTAAAGTTGAGCAGAAAGAATCTAAATGCAGGTTCCACCTACTTACTGTGAGATCTTCAGTAAGTTGCTTAACTTCTCTGTGCCTCAGTTTCTTTATCTGTGGAAAAGGATCATACCTACCTCATATCTACTCTTGGTGTGGGTTTGAATGAAATGAAATACTGTATTTGTCTGACTTAATACATTGTATCTTCTAGTATAATGACTAGTAATTTTAAAAAATCTGCTCCAAGCATTTCCAAAAGAAAAGTCCTAAAATTGTTTTGGCCAGGTGGTGTCATCTTTATTTTTATTTTTATTTTTACTTTTTTTCAGACAGAGTCTTGCTCTGTGGCCCAGGCTGGAGTGCAGCAACGTGATCTCGGCTCACTGCAACCTCAGCCTTCCAGGTTCAAGTGCTTCTCCTACCTCAGCCTCCCGAGTAGCTGAGATTACAGGCACCCACCACCACGCCCAGCTAATTTTTGTATTTTTAGTAGAGATGAGGTTTCACCATGTTGGCCAGGCCGGTCTCGAACTTCTGACCTTCAGTGATCCCCCCACCTTGGCCTCCCAAAGTGCTGGGATTACAGACGTGAGCCACCACGCTCAGCCCATCTTTTTAAATTAAAAAATATATATATGTTTTAAAATTTATGTCCAGTAAAATGTACTGTATTTAGTGTACAGTTCTGTGAATTTTGACAAACGGATAGAGTTGTATACCTACCAACAAACACATCAAGATAAGAAAATTTCCATCACCTCCCAAAATTCCGTTGTGCTATTGCTTTGTACTCAGTCTCTCTGCCTGTCCTCTGGCAACCACTGATCTGTTCTCTGTCCTTCTGGTTTTGCCTTTCCCAGCATGTAATGTACATGGAATCATACAGTATGTAGTTTTTTGAGTCTGGCTTATTTCAGTCACCATATTGCATTTGAGAGATTCATCCACGTTGTCACGTGTCAGTAGTTGCCTCCTTTTTATTGCTGGGTAGTATGCTATTGTATAGATGAGCTGCAATTTGTTTATCCTTCCCCCAGTTGAAAGATAATTGGGCTGTTTCCAGGTTTTGGCGACTATGAATAAGACTTCTATAAATGTTTACATGTTTTTATATGAACAAAGGTTTTGTATGAACTTAAGTTTTCATTTTTCTTGTATAAATTTTTAGGAGTAGATTGCTGGGTCAAATGGTAAATCTACTGTTTTCAAAAGTGGTGTGCCAGTTCCTTTGCTGTCAGCAATGTATAAGGCTTTCAGTTGTTCCATATCCTTGTCAGCACTTGGTATGTCCAGTCATTTTCATCATTCAAATAGGCATGTAGTGGTATCTTACTGCACTTTTTGTGTTTGTTTGTTTTGAGGCGGGGTCTTGCGCTTTCATCCAGGCAGGAGTGCAGTGGCACAGTCACAGCTCACTGCAACCTTGGACTTCTGGGCACAAGCAATCCTCCTGCCTTAGCCTCCCGGAGTGGCTGCGAACACAGGCGCATGCCACCATGCCTGGCTAATCCCTGTGCTTTTAATTTGCTGTTTCCTTAATGACTACTGAGTTAAGCATCTTTTAATATACTTATGTTCCTTTTGCATATGTCATTTGTCCTTTTCTCATTGGGTTGTTTGTTTTCTTGCTTTTGAATTTGAGAGTTCCCTATGTCTTCTGGATGCAAGTCCTTTGCCAGATACATGATTTGCAAGTGCTTTCTCTCATGTTGTAGATTGTTTTTTCAAAGCTTTCACAAGAAATTTATAAATACTTGTTCTTGTTATAAAATATTCAAATGACCCAGAAGTATTTGCCTCCTATCCCTTCCTCCAGCTTTCTTCTCAGTTAGCCACTGTTGAACGTTTAGTAAGCATCTTTCCAGTCCTTTTTTTTTTTTTTTTTTTTTGAGACGGAGTCTCGCTCTGTGGCCCAGGCTGGAGTGCAGTGGCCGGATCTCAGCTCACTGCAAGCTCCGCCTCCCGGGTTTACGCCATTCTCCTGCCTCAGCCTCCCGAGTAGCTGGGACTACAGGTGCCCGCCACCTCGCCCGGCTAGTTTTTTGTATTTTTTAGTAAAGACGGGGTTTCACCGTTTTAGCCAGGATGGTCTCGATCTCCTGACCTCGTGATCCGCCCGTCTCGGCCTCCCAAAGTTTCCAGTCCTTTTTAAAAAATATTTTTATGTATCTTAAGTAGAGATGGAGTCTCACTCTATCACCCAGGCTGGAGAGCAGTGGAGTGATTATAGCTTGCCACAGCCTTGAACTCCTGGCCTTGTTAGCCACCATGCTTAACCTCAGTTCTTTTTATGGCATCATAATTTTCTAGTAAATAAATGTTTTGAAAGGGACATGTAAGTACTGATAGATGTGCTTTAAAATTAATTGTGTTACTCGATAGTCAATAAATTGCATTTCAAAGAATCTTCCGGTGTTTCCTTTCAGCCCATTTATAGGTAAAATCATTGTTTTTATGTTAAAGTAGTGAGTTTTGATGTCCTGTGTCATATTTTAGAAAGCTATGATTTGGGGAAGAAAATTCCAGAAGATAACGATGGCTGATGAGTGGATTAAATTTAAATAGGTCATTTTGTTTTATTTTATATATATTTTTAGAGACAGGGTCTCTCTCACTCTGTTGTCGCCCAGGTTGGAATGCAGTGGCACGATCAGAGCTCACTGTAAAAATAGGTCATTTATATTCACTAAAGATTGCTCTAATTAGTTGAAATGACTTTGAAATGTGTCCATTTTATTAAAATAAGTGGCAGGTTGCTCGTGTTTATGTGATGTCTTTTAGCAAAGAATGATACCAGTACCTCAGAGTAAAGTTCTGGCTCATTCCCAATTTTAGATTGATCATTTTTCTTTGATTGATTATTTTGTACTGTTTGAAATACTCAGCACAGAATTTGCACTTGGTTCACATTTTTATTTTTAGCTCCAATTTTGGCCTTTTGCAACCATAACTGGTCAGAACGCTTTTGCGGAGTGAGCCTTCTTAAGACAAGCTGTTTTTATCTTTCCATAGGTATGAATCCTAGGACCCAGAATAAGGATTCTCTAGAGGACAGTGTTTCTACCTCTCCAGACCCAAGTAAGAGGGGGCAGCTGACTGGGGAAAGGGGTAGACAGGGAGTGTGGGGTGGTCAGAGCATGAGGAAAGAGATGGAAGCCCTGTGGGAAGTGAATGGTCTTGAGGTCCATATATCTCGGGGGTATGGGAAGGTGATGTGGTGAGGGAGGACTTTCTGGACTCTGTGATGGAAAGTGAGGGGGGTGTGAATGAATGACCTGTTTTGGAGGGTGATTCAGGGGCACCTGGGAAAGGTAGCAGATTCTCTCTAAGGCCCCCATGCTGGTCCAGAGCTGGCCTTCACCCTTAAATGCCTAATGATATCTCCATGAAAAAGTTGGAAAGACGTAATAGGCTGTTACTAGAATCATTTGCCTGCCTGTAGTTGAAATATTTGGCTGATTTGCATTCCTTTTGATCATCTTTTTAAATAGCTATGTAGTAAGAGAATGTCTAAATATCTATAATAATAAAATAGCAGAGAAAATCCTACCACTTGATAAACTTAGCTGTGACCAATGGATATATATCACTGAGTCTTTTTGTCCCCACCTTTTGTTTTTTTTGTTTTTTTTGTTTTTTTGTTTTTTAAGACAGTGTCTTGCTCTGTTGCCCAGGCTGGAGTGCAGTGGTGCACTGCAACATCTGCCTCCCAAGTTCAAGTGATTCTTCTGCCTCAGCCTCTTGAGTAGCTGGGATTACAGGCGTGCACCACCACGCCCGGCTAACTTTTGTGTTTTTAGTAGAGACAGGGTTTCACCATGTTGGTTAGGCTGGTCTTGAACTCCTGACCTCGTGATCCGCCCACCTTGGCCTCCCAAAGTGCTCTGATTACATGAGCCACCTCGCCCAGCCTTTGTCCCCACTTAATAATCCTTTTCCCCTATTTGTTCAGGTCCTTCCTAGCAGTCATTTGTAATGGCAACATTAAGCACATTACTGTATCTTGGTTTTAGTAATCATTTCTTATTAGTGACCATTTGGATGGCTTTCTGCTTTTTAGCCACAGCGTATAATGTAGGTATGATAATACCTGGTGAGCTGAACACAGTGGCTCATGCCAGTAATCACAGCACTTTGGGAGGCTGAGGTGGGTGGATCACTTGAGCCCAGGAGTTTGAGACCAGCCCGGACAATATAGTGAGACCCTGTCTCTATTAAATTAAAAGTTAATAATAATACATAATACATGGTGCAACAAGTGCATTTTTTGGTTAAAGTCTTTGGATTACATTCCCCAAAGTATGGCTGGCAGACTGACTATTTTCCAAAAAGCTGCCAGCAATGAATAGATGATCCTGTTTCTCTACAACCGTGTCACCGGAGTTTGTTACCTGTGTTCATCATTGTTATTTTAGTGGTTCTGAGGTGTGGAACTTCCTCAGAGTCCTTCTTTTCAGGACCAGAAGATACTGGGGTTAGAAAAGAGACTGCACTCTTTTCCTAGAGACAGAACACCCTTAGACTTACATTCAGCATCCTTTCTCGTCATGGGATCTCGAACTAAGTATATGAACTGTCTGTCTTGTTGTGTGCCCAGCAGAAAGCATTTCTACAAGATTTTTATAATCCTGAGGGTCAGAAGGCTGATGAGGGCCAGGATGATCTAAGAGGACATAAAGATCGAACTGTCTTCTGTTTCTGGCTTCCCCACTGGGGCTTTGATCAGGTCCTCATCTTCTGTTCTAACCAGGAAGTAGAAACAAGCTTACCTCCTTGGCTGCCATATAGAAAAATGGAGATGATTAATTAGGCTATTGCGGACTATGTTTTGGATTCCTGAATTATTAATGAGTTAATAAGGCCTGTGTAGAGCATGAGTTAGATCTGTTGCAGGCTAAATCATCTTCCCCAAGTCAGTGGTGCCATGTGGGGCATCTTTCTGCTGCGACTTAGCACACAAATTTTGTTATTCATTGATGGAAGGGCTGATGAGGCAGCAGGGGCTACATTACATTGTAAGCTGTTAGCATGGTACAAAAATAAGGCGTATGAATGTCCCATTCAGAACTCAGAGATAAAGCCTTAGAGTTTTTCGACTTCATATTGCTCCCTTCTTTGGAGAGTTAAAAGATAGTCTTCACTTAAATTACTTAAAGAGGTAACTGCCCTATTATTTTAACTGAGTGAAGCTCAACCAGGGAGGATTTTCCTAACCAGGGGGGATTTCCCTCCCCAGTGGAACATGTCAATGCCTACAGACATTTCTGGTTTTCACAATTAGGGGATGCCACTGGCATCTAGTGAGTAGAGTCCAAGGATGCTGCTGCAGTACCCAGGACAGCCCCCACAACAAAGAATTATCTGGTTCAAAGTCTCTGTTGTTGCCGAGGCTGAGAAACCCTGCTTTAACTGAGGAGCAGGCAATTCGGGACAGATCCGTGTGGTCAGGCCTGCTCTGCTAACTGCAGCTTTCATTTTTGGATTATTAAATGCTGTCTCTTAAAGTTCCAGCCTCCTAACTTTCCCAGATATCCTTACTCGATTTTTCCTCCCAACCTTTTGGATCTGTTACTTATTTTTGCAGTGCTAGAAGTATTCCTTATTTCTGCTACTGTATGCTGTTTGCTCCCAAACCAGGCTGAGCTTCCATCCTTTCCCCACCCAGCCACTCTGCAGTCCTTGGGAGAGGCTCACGCTTGGGCCTCCCTGCTCTTGGAACGTTGATGTGCTTCGACATGTAATTCTGCCTGCCCTGCAGTAATCTCACCTGCATTGCGGCTGTAGCTCACAATCAGCAGAAAATGAAAAGTATCAGCTGTGAATCCCATTTGCATGATGGGACTGGATAAGCATGTGCACTGCATTGTCTAACAAACTCTGTTTCTCTCTCTTTCTCCCTCCCCTACCCTCTTTCTTCCCAATCCTGTCAATTTTATCATTTTCACCATGAACTGTTTTCCCCACCCTTCCCTCCCCTTTCCTCCCCTGACCCCCCATCCCACACTTGCCATGGTGACCACATGTACCTTTTCCCCCTGTTACGTGAGGCAGTTCTGACACTGTCTGCTCCCCCTGTAGTGCCAGGCTTCTGTTGCACAGTTGGAGTGGACTGGAAGTCTCTCACTACTCCGGCGTGCCTCCCCCTCACCACCGACTACTTCCCTGACCGCCAGGGCCTGCAGAATGACTACACAGAGGGCTGTTATGATCTCCTTCCAGAAGCAGACATCGACAGGTCAGTGTCAGAGAAAAAGGCACTTGGCTTGGTTTGTGAGGGTTTCAGATATATCCCACACATACATCAGAACACTGAGTTTGTGCTCACTTCAGCAACACATATATTAAAATTGGAAAGACATAGAGAAGATTAGCATGGCCATTAAATGAAAAATTTAAAAAAAACATTGAATTATATTTTATCTTTCTTTTTTTTCCTTTTTTTTTTTTTACCTGAGACAGGGTCTCACTCTGTCACTCAGGTTGGAGTACAGTGGTATGATCACATCTCACTGCAACCTCGATCTCCTGAGTTTTAACAGTCTTTCCACCTCAGCCTCCTAAGTAGCTAGGAGTAGCTGAGAATGGCAGCACCAC